>NC_141700.1:663696112-666096112 GCF_964263255.1 Lissotriton vulgaris
CAATGCTTTCTGGGACTGGTGGTTCGATAAAACCCAAGTGGGTCGCCGCCGCCATTCGCATGCAAAAAAAGTTTTAAAGGGATTGCCAATGTCCCCGCAAGCACCCCACAAGTAAAGGCACCTCCTGTACCACAAAAAACTGCCCAAATGAGGCAGCCGTGGACCCGCAGTTTGTCCGCGGATGTGCAAACCCGCGACCGTGGCCGGCCGCTAACAAATGGAAGAAAAGGTTGCCACCTAGGTGGGAATGCACTTACAGGTAGGAATTAATGCCAGCGCAAGGGCGCGAGCTGCGAACAGAGTCCCTTTCCTGCCAGACGCGTTTCGGGCCAACGCCCTCTTCAGTGGCAGCACATGTGACATGACGGCAGCTGCAGGCACCAGTAAATACCCTCAGTGATTATGCACAGGTGTGAAACCTGAAGCAATGCTTTCTGGGACTGGTGGTTCGATAAAACCCAAGTGGGTCGCCGCCGCCATTCGCATGCAAAAAAAGTTTTAAAGGGATTGCCAATGTCCCCGCAAGCACCCCGTAAGTAAAGGCACCTCCTGTACCACAAAAAGCTGCCCAAATGAGGCAGCCGTGGACCCGCAGTTTGTCCGCGGATGTGCAAACCCGCGACCGTGGCCGGCCGCCAACAAATGGAAGAAAAGGTTGCCACCTAGGTGGGAATGCACTTACAGGTAGGAATTAATGCCAGCGCAAGGGCGTGAGCTGCGAACAGAGTCCCTTTCCTGCCAGACGCGTTTCGGGCCAACGCCCTCTTCAGTGGCAGCACATGTGACATGACGGCAGCTGCAGGCACCAGTAAATACCCTCAGTGATTATGCACAGGTGTGAAACCTGAAGCAATGCTTTCTGGGACTGGTGGTTCGATAAAACCCAAGTGGGTCGCCGCCGCCATTCGCATGCAAAAAAAGTTTTAAAGGGATTGCCAATGTCCCCGCAAGCACCCCGCAAGTAAAGGCACCTCCTGTACCACAAAAAGCTGCCCAAATGAGGCAGCCGTGGACCCGCAGTTTGTCCGCGGATGTGCAAACCCGCGACCGTGGCCGGCCGCTAACAAATGGAAGAAAAGGTTGCCACCTAGGTGGGAATGCACTTACAGGTAGGAATTAATGCCAGCGCAAGGGCGTGAGCTGCAAACAGAGTCCCTTTCCTGCCAGACGCGTTTCGGGCCAACGCCCTCTTCAGTGGCAGCACATGTGACATGACGGCAGCTGCAGGCACCAGTAAATACCCTCAGTGATTATGCACAGGTGTGAAACCTGAAGCATTGCTTTCTGGGACTGGTGGTTCGATAAAACCCAAGTGGGTCGCCGCCGCCATTCGCATGCAAAAAAAGTTTTAAAGGGATTGCCAATGTCCCCGCAAGCACCCCGCAAGTAAAGGCACCTCCTGTACCACAAAAAGCTGCCCAAATGAGGCAGCCGTGGACCCGCAGTTTGTCCGCGGATGTGCAAACCCGCGACCGTGGCCGGCCGCTAACAAATGGAAGAAAAGGTTGCCACCTAGGTGGGAATGCACTTACAGGTAGGAATTAATGCCAGCGCAAGGGCGCGAGCTGCGAACAGAGTCCCTTTCCTGCCAGACGCGTTTCGGGCCAACGCCCTCTTCAGTGGCAGCACATGTGACATGACGGCAGCTGCAGGCACCAGTAAATACCCTCAGTGATTATGCACAGGTGTGAAACCTGAAGCAATGCTTTCTGGGACTGGTGGTTCGATAAAACCCAAGTGGGTCGCCGCCGCCATTCGCATGCAAAAAAAGTTTTAAAGGGATTGCCAATGTCCCCGCAAGCACCCCGCAAGTAAAGGCACCTCCTGTACCACAAAAAGCTGCCCAAATGAGGCAGCCGTGGACCCGCAGTTTGTCCGCGGATGTGCAAACCCGCGACCGTGGCCGGTCGCTAACAAATGGAAGAAAAGGTTGCCACCTAGGTGGGAATGCACTTACAGGTAGGAATTAATGCCAGCGCAAGGGCGCGAGCTGCGAACAGAGTCCCTTTCCTGCCAGACGCGTTTCGGGCCAACGCCCTCTTCAGTGGCAGCACATGTGACATGACGGCAGCTGCAGGCACCAGTAAATACCCTCAGTGATTATGCACAGGTGTGAAACCTGAAGCAATGCTTTCTGGGACTGGTGGTTCGATAAAACCCAAGTGGGTCGCCGCCGCCATTCGCATGCAAAAAAAGTTTTAAAGAGATTGCCAATGTCCCTGCAAGCACCCCGCAAGTAAAGGCACCTCCTGTACCACAAAAAGCTGCCTTAATGAGGCAGCCGTGGACCCGCAGTTTGTCCGCGGATGTGCAAACCCGCGACCGTGGCCGGCCGCTAACAAATGGAAGAAAAGGTTGCCACCTAGGTGGGAATGCACTTACAGGTAGGAATTAATGCCAGCGCAAGGGCGCGAGCTGCGAACAGAGTCCCTTTCCTGCCAGACGCGTTTCGGGCCAACGCCCTCTTCAGTGGCAGCACATGTGACATGACGGCAGCTGCAGGCACCAGTAAACACCCTCAGTGATTATGCACAGGTGTGAAACCTGAAGCAATGCTTTCTGGGACTGGTGGTTCGATAAAACCCAAGTGGGTCGCCGCTACCATTCGCATGCAAAAAAAGTTTTAAAGGGATTGCCAATGTCCCCGCAAGCACCCCGCAAGTAAAGGCACCTCCTGTACCACAAAAAGCTGCCCAAATGAGGCAGCCGTGGACCCGCAGTTTGTCCGCGGATGTGCAAACCCGCGACCGTGGCCGGCCGCTAACAAATGGAAGAAAAGGTTGCCACCTAGGTGGGAATGCACTTACAGGTAGGAATTAATGCCAGCGCAAGGGCGCGAGCTGCGAACAGAGTCCCTTTCCTGCCAGACGCGTTTCCGGCCAACGCCCTCTTCAGTGGCAGCACATGTGATATGACGGCAGCTGCAGGCACCAGTAAATACCCTCAGTGATTATGCACAGGTGTGAAACCTGAAGCAATGCTTTCTGGGACTGGTGGTTCGATAAAACCTAAGTGGGTCGCCGCTGCCATTCGCATGCAAAAAAAGTTTTAAAGGGATTGCCAATGTCCCCGCAAGCACCCCGCAAGTAAAGGCACCTCCTGTACCACAAAAAGCTGCCCAAATGAGGCAGCCGTGGACCCACAGTTTGTCCGCGGATGTGCAAACCCGCGACCGTGGCCGGCCGCTAACAAATGGAAGAAAAGGTTGCCACCTAGGTGGGAATGCACTTACAGGTAGGAATTAATGCCAGCGCAAGGGCGCGAGCTGCGAACAGAGTCCCTTTCCGGACTTGCGGGGTGCTTGCGGGGACATTGGCAATCCCTTTAAAACTTTTTTTGCATGCGAATGGCGGCGGCGACCCACTTGGGTTTTATCGAACCACCAGTCCCAGAAAGTATTGCTTCAGGTTCCACACCTGCGCATAATCACTCGGGGTATTTACTGGTGCCTGCAGCTGCCGTCATGTCACATGTGCTGCCACTGAAGAGGGCGTTGGCCCGAAACGCGTCTGGCAGGAAAGGGACTCTGTTCGCAGCTCGCGCCCTTGCGCTGGCATTAATTCCTACCTGTAAGTGCATTCCCACCTAGGTGGCAACCTTTTCTTCCATTTGTTAGCGGCCGGCCACGGTCGCGGGTTTGCACATCCGCGGACAAACTGCGGGTCCACGGCTGCCTCATTTGGGCAGCTTTTTGTGGTACAGGAGGTGCCTTTACTTGCGGGGTGCTTGCGGGGACATTGGCAATCCCTTTAAAACTTTTTTTGCATGCGAATGGCGGCGGCGACCCACTTGAGTTTTATCGAACCACCAGTCCCAGAAAGTATTGCTTCAGGTTCCACACCTGTGCATAATCACTGAGGGTATTTACTGGTGCCTGCAGCTGCCGTCATGTCACATGTGCTGCCACTGAAGAGGGCGTTGGCCCGAAACGCGTCTGGCAGGAAAGGGACTCTGTTCGCAGCTCGCGCCCTTGCGCTGGCATTAATTCCTACCTGTAAGTGCATTCCCACCTAGGTGGCAACCTTTTCTTCCATATATATATATATATATATATACACATATATATATATATATATATACACGTCTCCGACTCGTCGTAGAAGTGCCTGCTCGCACTGACGGGTTTGCAGACGACAAATAACGCCGACGCCAGTCTTCGTTTTTAAAGTGCTTAATTTTCTCGTGGTGGTGCAAGTCATCAGACGCGTTTCGGACATTACGTCCTTGCTCACTGATGAGGAGAGTATGAGCCAACGCCATATATATACAAAACATACAAATCACGCCAAAAATCAAATATGTACATCAACATAAACATAGGACTATGCAGTTGAAAAGGTAATACATAGTGATGTTGAGCGTGGGCGCCATTTTATAACATGTTCGTTGCTCGAATATCATGCATATGTATTATGATGGTGGGTCAACAAAGGAGAAATGTTGTTGCCACATTAACCCAAAATACTTATTAAGTGCTCAAATGCGATATATTGCACACATATTAAATAATTCCATATTAAAAATACATATGAGATCAACCATTATTTGATTTTTGTATGGTGGTCAATCAATGTGTCTCATTGGTAACAAATTTCATAAACTGTACAAATACATTATTGCATTTAAGAATGAAAAGTCACACAATGTTGGACTACATCACTATATATATACAGTATGTAACCACTAACAAAATATATATTTTACTGATCTCAGATGGTTAAAACATATACGTAATTTCTATACTGTGCAACATAATTCTGAGCTAGTATGTTTGTATATTTAAAGTGGCTGTGCTCGTAAGTGCTAAATGCCAATATGGACATACAGATATTCGCTTGAGTTGTCCTTGAGGCAATGTGGAGTGCAGGTGATAAAAACCATGGATATGGTTTGTGTGAATTAAAAAACAACATTCAATTTCCTTCCTGCCAATTTAAAGCATAGATGAACAATAATAGTACAAAAAATTCATTCGAAAAGATACTGAGCTACATAGTCCACAGAAATGTTGTGGGGAAGTTAGTTATCACCAAGATCCTACAAAAGTTGTAAGCTGTATATACATTTAAGTCTATCACATCATAGGAAATTGTGAAGGTCTTCCCCCATGTTTAAACCTCCCGGGGCCTTACTGTTCAACAGAACAATGTATTTGGATTCTAGCTGCCAAAGACGTTTTTCATTGTCTCCACCTCTTTTACTGGGGTTGACAGCATCAATGACAAAATACTTCAGGTGGTTAAGGTTCTGATCATGAACGTTCTGAAAATGCCGAGCTACCGGGTAGCTTTGATCAGCATTGACTATGGCCCTGAGATGTTGAAGGATGCGCATATGAACTGGTAATTTCGTGCTTCCCACGTACATTAGGTCACAACTACATCTTAAAACATATACCGCCAATTCCGTGCGGCAAGTGTAGTGTGCCTTTAATGTAATGGGCATGTTTTCAAATGGGCTAGGGAAATATGTATTTATCCCAAATTTACAAGCCCTACATGAACTACATGGGCGCAGCAGATGAGGGAGGAGGGGATTGGCTGATGGTATACCAATGATGGTATACCAATTACATTTTTCCACACTTGTTGTTATGATCAGGACACACTCGGGAAAGTTCAGATGTTTCTCTTTCATATTATGCTGATATGCGCACCCAAAGTGTCCAGTTATATATATCTCCTCCCTTTGCCACAGTCAATTCAAGAGTGCCTTGCTTGTTGTTATGTTAACCCTTGTAAGGGAGCCCCTTCGTCAAACCCTGGGCTCTATGGCATCTGGCGTAGGGGTCGGTATATGTCCGAGTTCCCACCAGCACATATCTGCGCCCAATGAAAAGCCATTTGTCAGTTCAAGTATTGCCACAGATATGCGGTTTTATTTCCAAATGCGAGCTGATGAAGGCAGAACGCCGAAACGCGTCCTCGCTGAAATAAATGGATAAAGGAACTCCGCGAGTGCTGTGTGCTGTGTGTTTTTACACTGGAGCCTACATATATATATATATGTATGTGCTGAAACTCCGCATTACCACCTCCAATCCCCCAGGACCGGCGAAGCAGGAGACAGACCACGAACTTTTCAGGTAACTGATTTTAATTGCAGGTCTTAGTGGTACAACCAACCATGACGTGTTTCGGGCTATGCAGCCCTTGTTCACAGAAAAAAACGAGGTTAAAGTAACGTTATAGTTCGGAGAATTTGCCGTTGACAATGTTTTAAACAACAACAAAAAACACAGAAATTCAGCACTTATGGTTAGTAGAACTTACTATAACTTGTGCACCTGCCATGCACTGATTATGACCTCAAATATGTTATCACTCATGACATGTTCTATGACATCATTTATGACATCACTCGTGATATCATATTAGTTTTCTACCTAATTTTGTACAGCTTAGATTCAGCTAATGCATGTAAGAGTTTACAAAATGCATGTGCTCCCAATGCATCATAGATGTGTAGACATATTGAATATGTTATAAGTTGTATTTGTTCGTTCAGTGATGTACTTATCTCTTGCACACTTCTCTCAAATACAAGGACCACAATATGCATTCCTTCTAATAAAGTATACAGAGAACTCATCTACTCCTTTTTGCTCTTAGTTAAAAACAATATACACTTATTTTCTTTACCATAGTTATCCCTTAGACACCTTCTCCCTGAATTATTTCCACAACACCTCCAATTTTTCATAGTAAGCAATAATGGCAGCCATTTAACTTCTAATGTTCTAACAGCCAGCCAATCACAACTCTTGCGAGACTGTAGTGGAAATGAAGTAAAAAGCTGTATAAGGGGGCAGCAGAAAGGCATGCTGTCCCACTAGATTTAGAGAGGCGTCTAAAGGATAACTGCTGTGAATAAAATAAATGTGTATTGTTTTTTTATTAATTTTTACTATCTCATGGGATCGTGAATTGGAAAACTGAGTAATGCATGTACTCCATTAGTAGGAATCCATATCGTGGTCATTGTTTTTGAGAGGAAGTGTGTAACAGATAAGTTCTGTGATGTTTAGATGGTTAATACTTAAGTTGTGATCTGGTAAGTCTCTTATGGGATAGTGAAAAGTAGGAAAGATTAGGGAATCTTTGAAAACACTCTGGTATGCACACTTCTTACTGTAGGAAATAGGTGTTTATCAGAGTTTACTATTTATGGTCATTGGATTGAGAATAGTTGCGACTAGAGTTCAGGCTCATTCACACACCCGTCTAAGAGGGAGGTAAGAAAGAAGAAGCAGTTCCTCCCCACACCTTACTACACACATGTGATGTCTGAGAAAGATGTCTGAAAGGAGAGCACAGTCCCTCCGCACACCCTACTGTGCACACCTATCATTACAGAGAGAAGTCTCAACAGAGAGGCCGGTCCCTCTACACACCCTACTATGTACACCTGTCATCTGAGAGAAGACTAAAAAGAGAGAGCGCAGTCCCCCCACACCGTACTATGCACACCCGTTATCTTAGAGGTCTGAAAGGAGAGACCAGTCTCTCTGCACACCTATTATTACAGAGAGCGTTCTGAGAAGAGACCACAGTCCCTCCACACACACTATTACGCACAGCCACCATGTGAGAGAGAGATCTGAAAGGAGAGGCCACTGCGTCCCAAGTTCTGGAAAGGCTCAAGTTCTCCACAGTCTTATGGAACAGGCTCATATAATGACCAATATGATGATTAGTTGAAACTACAAAACACTGATGAGTAGTGGCATGAGGAATTGCAAGATGTAAGTGGTCTGGACTCTTTTCCAGACTCTGAATTGGTCTCTCTCCTGGTCCCTGCTACAGGGGACAGTGACTCCTCCTCTGTGAGAATACAGAGAGCGACCTCGAACTCCCACCCAAAGAGGTAAAAACAAATGTCTGAAGTGAGGTGCTTCAACCGGGTCAAATGCACAAAGCCTGTTCTGCTTTTTAAGATGTCCTAACTGATATCTTACTAGGGGCTTAGGCAAAGCTATGCTCGGACCTTCAGTAAAAGGGCTAATAGCTCATAGCTATTGCCCTACTCTGGATGACTGCTTTTATGACACAACACCTGTCCCCTGAAAGTTCAGTGGTGCAGGCGTCAGCTAGTAGGATTAACCTGAATGCCTTCCCTACTACTCTGCTGGACCAAGGAACATAGCATATTGAAACCTCCTTCCAAACCAAAAAGGAGCGTAGAGGTACTGATAGAATCACCCTCCAAACAGGATTTATATAACCAAAGAGATTCTATCAAAAAAAGTGAATAAGGTGATGGTTTTTTATTTTAATTTTTAACTATTTTAGAAGTGGTACTAGGCTCTCTCTTAGAAGTGGAAAGATGAGAGCACAATGTGCTTGTTAAAATACCCCTCACACACTAAAAAAACGTTAGTGTCATGCTTCATCATAGGGGTCTTCCCGCCCCTATAACAGGACGGGGAGTGCTACGACCAGACGGACTACGCGGGAGCACTTAAGTTGTGACAGAGGCTATGTGTGGGTGCATGGGTATCAGTGAAAGTGTAGGGACCTAACACAAGTGGGTGTGAAAAAAGGTAAAAAAGTTTAAAAATTCCCTGGCTTAGTAGAAAAAAACAAATTTATTAGCTTCTCTAGCTGGGAACATTAAGAAGGGGTTGTGTGGTAGAGCATTAGCTGACTACCTAGTCAACATGTTTCGTAAGCAGTCCCCTACTGCTTACTCATCAGGACCAAATAGCGATCCCTACTTGTTAGTACTCAGTTCTATGAAGTTATGCCTACTGTCCTACAAACAATTCAGCAAAAATCAGCTGACTGTTTGTGCTTCGGGGCATGAGTTGGCCCAGGTGAAGCAAAAAGCGATACAATGATTTTAAAAAATTGACCTGATATGGTCTCTGTAAGGGAAAAGAGAAAGGGAGAAACCAACATATATGCGTAAATTAGCATCATAATCTGAATGAAAATACAAACAGATAATTATATACCACACTGGTGGAGAAACCGCCTTGTATATCTGAAAGCGATTGTGTTCCTGTATGAAATTCAACAGGTAAGTGCGTTACGTCTATCGAGATCAGCTGTCTGTCGCCAAGGTATCTCGCTAGAGACGTATAGTGACCTCAAACTATGGGTTTCACTATCATCTCATCATACACACCAACAATCATGACTCCATGCATTTCCAACGAACCAGCAATTAAAAGGGGAAAAGGGGAACCCTCTTTCGCAATATTTACAGGATAGACAAATAGTGGAAAACGATAAGCGTTTCAATCGACTCAAAACCTTGTCAATGAAATCAATACATACTTATCTCAGTAATTGTCAGAGCCCCATGAGTTTGCAGGCGAGGGGTATTCTGCGCGGTTTACTGTAAAGAACAAAACCGCACCTCGTGTTATTTACTTAGACATTTACGAGATTTTTAGTTGTTTGTTATGCCCCCGTGACCCGTTTTTTAAAGACTCGAGGTCAGAGTCTATTACTCACATGTCCGGCAGCAAAAGAAATCATTGTTCCTACCCCCGTGCTCCTCCGAGGATTGCCGGGCTCAGGTGTCCGTTGTTGTTAAGAGCCCTGCATTTCCGCATTGTCATCTGTGTGGGTGCCGCCTACTGCGGAGCAACTGGAGCGTTAACTTTCCAAAATGGCCGCCCCTTGTTGGCACGGTCAGAGTGCAAAAGCGGAAGTCTTTCCGCGCTGTCTATTGCCATCGTTCAAGGGTAGCTCATTGGGGTAATTGTTCTAATTTCATGAAGAAAATACTCAATCAATTGCTAATTTGTGTAATCGTTATAATTATTTGGAAAAAAATAATATTTCAATATATATGCTGGGGCAAAAAAATGTTTTCTCAATGATGGATGGTATTTTCAGAAAGAATCCCCTGATAGCGGCCCACACCATCGGATGCCGTAAAAACGGGGGGGGGGGGGTAATTTTCGTGGGTGATGTTGGTCAGAGTCTAGATAGTCAAGAGGGTCATTACAACTGGCCCCAGGGTATGTCGTCATTCAGCCCATTTTTGTGTGACTGAATGCGAAACACCCATCTCTGTTCCTTTTCCAACAGGAATCTTTCATTACTGACCAGTTCTATTACAGTCCATGTAATTTCCTCTGGTTTGTGATTTTTTTCTAGAAAATGATTCGTGAGCTTTGTACTTGATTTCCTGCATTTTATAATGCTCTTGTGTTCACCTATCCTGATTTTCACTGCCCTGCTTGTCATTCCCACGTATTCAAGTTTGCAGGGACAGGTGATCAGGTATATGACATTAGCGCTATTGCAGTTACTAAACATCTCTGTTCCCAGACGGTACCATTGTTAAAGGCTATTTTTTTGCTTTTCTTAGTTAGACCACAGACCCTGCACCCTCCACATGGATAGTGTCCTTGAACAAAATTTGGGTCTCTTTGTGCGTTGTTGTTATTAGGTTTAGGTCTTGTATGAACCAAGACATCTCTCAAACTCTGTGCTCTTTTGTGCGCAAACATAGGCTTTGGTATTTGCAGTACACCGCTGTTCAGGATTTTCCAATTTTTGTTGATAATTTTGGTCACTAAGTTGGAGCTGGTGTTGTACGTAGTCACACAAATTGGTCGTTTCTCTTCCTCCTTTGGAGTTTTTTCTTCCAAAAGGCTTTCGCGGCAGTTATTTCTAGCCCGTGTGTAAGCCTGGTTGATAATACGGTCAGGGTACATTTGTGCTTTTAATTTCCTTTTGAGATCGTCTGATTGGGCTTTGAAGTTATCAATCTCTGTACAATTCCTGCGTAGACGCAGGAACTGACCGTATGGGAGGTTATCCCGTAAATGTTTTGGATGGAAACTATTGTACATTAGGAGACAGTTCTTTGAGGTGCTTTTAAAATGGGTCGTGGTCATCAATCTCCCGTCTTTAGGGAATATATTCAGATCAAGGAAAACCAAGTTACTTCTGGAGGTTGTGCTGGTAAACCTTAGGAAATCATCTTGTAGATTGAGCCATGTCAGAAATTGTTCGGAGCCTCTTACATCTCCATCCCAGATGATAAGGATATCATCGATGTATCGTTTCCACAACTTGATGTTGGATCTGAAAGGGTTGTTGGAGTTCAGTATTTTGGTCACCTCTAGATGGTGTACGTACAGTCCAGCTATACTAGGGGCAAATGTACTTCCCATGCTGGTCCCGTGTTTCTGTAAATATAGGGTGCCATTGTGTTCAAAGAAGTTTTCCTTCAATGCAAGGGAGCAACAATTCATCACCACGTTACGTGGTGTCTGGTATTCCCAGAATTCTTCAAAGAGGACATCCTCGATGATCTCTAGGGTAGCTTGATGTGGCAAACTGGTGTAAAGGCTCTCCACATCACAGCTAATTAATAGCTGGGTGTTGGGATCAAAACTCACCTCTTCCAACAAGTTTAGAACTTCTTTGGTGTCTTTCAGATACGTAGATGTCCTTTGGACCATAGGTCTGAGAAAGGCGTCTGCAAATCTAGAGACCGGCTCTAGGATGGACCCAATGCCCGAGACTATGGGTCGTCCCGGGAGGTTCTGAAGGCTTTTGAGGATCTTAGGTAAAGTGTATAGATAGGGGATTTTCGGGTCTTTTTGACAAAGGAAGTCTCCTTCTTTTTTGGTGATCCAATCATGTGCTAGCGCTTCCTCTACCATTGAACCAATCTTTATTTGTATAGTTGCTGTAGGGTCAGTGTGAAGAACTTCATAGTTTCTTTTATCCTGTAGCAACCTCATGCACTCGTTGTCATAGTTCTCTATATTCTGTATGACAGTAGCACCGCCTTTGTCGGCAGGCTTGATTATCAATCTTTTATTGTTGCTAAGATCTCGTAATGCTTGCCTTTCTTCATTGGTAGTGTTATGAAAAACACGTTTTTCTAGAGGGTTGATGTTTTCCAACTCCATCATTACTGCCTTTTCAAATGTTAGTAATTCGACTGGAAGGGTGTTGTCCATGGGAGTGAACTTAGATTTGGGTCTTAAGTTGGTATCTCCATGGTCTGTTTCGTCCTCTTTATCTTTAAAGAAAACCTGCAGCTTTAGACGTCGCATGAATTCCTGTACCTCTTGGCAGAGATGGAATTTATCCATGCTAGCTGTGGGCACATATCCCAAACCTTTTTCTAAGACTCTTTTCTGTGGAGCTGTTAGTTCGATGTCAGAAAGATTCACAACAAGACTCACTTCTGGGTCCTCGTGGCGCCTGTCATACTCCTTGTTGATACCCGAGGGGTTTCTTCTTCTTCGGTGTTCCAATGGACCGTGGCCCCATTCCGGTTCCTCCCCTTCGTCCGTCCTTGGCGCGCCCCTAAAAAGGGAGTGGAGGGGTCAAAGTTTCCATAATCTTGTTGTTGATATCCCCAGGTAGGGAAAGCTCCCTGTGGATGTTGAAAAGGGGGTGGTCCATATTGTTGTTGTGGTGGGTACATCATGGGGGGGTTGAAATTGTTCCATCCTCTCGACCCTCGAAAATTGGGTCTACGGAAGTTCCTCCTATTTCCCCGAAATCTTGGACTTCTATTTCTACTGGAGTTAGAGCTATTGGAGCCTTCTTAATGTTCCCAGCTAGAGAAGCTAATAAATTTGTTTTTTTCTACTAAGCCAGGGAATTTTTAAACTTTTTTACCTTTTTTCACACCCACTTGTGTTAGGTCCCTACACTTTCACTGATACCCATACACCCACACATAGCCTCTGTCACAACTTAAGTGCTCCCGCGTAGTCCGTCTGGTCGTAGCACGCCCCGTCCCGTTATAGGGGCGGGAAGACCCCTATGATGAAGCATGACACTAACGGTTTTTTAGTGTGTGAGGGGTATTTTAACAAGCACATTGTGCTCTCATCTTTCCACTTCTAAGAGAGAGCCTAGTACCACTTCTAAAATAGTTAAAAATTAAAATAAAAAACCATCACCTTATTCACTTTTTTGATAGAATCTCTTTGGTTATATTGAAACCTCTGCAAGAGCATGATTTCCTTCACCAACCTTGTCCTGCGCTCTGTCAATATCCAGCTGTCTCCTTTTACTCCCATGCTCTTTTGCATTCAGTAGCCCAGGTTCTGCCTACTGTACTTGAGGACCCGTTCCATTTCCATGCATGCTATCCAAGACTGCTGTGATGCTGCAAAGTTTGTGATATTCTGAGGGCTGGACACTACTGAGTGCCTAGATTGGGCGACAGGGACCATTGAAGCACTCAGACTGCACCTCTGGATGTGATATACTGGCTTCTCTGGGGACATCCAATCCTCACTAATGGATATCCCCTTCGACGGCTCTGTCTTTTTTGGCAAAAAGGCAGACTCTGCCCTTAAGTGATTTAGGGGTAGCGAGGCCACAGTATGCTCCCTGGACTTGCCTGCCTGGGTGAGATTAGCTGGCAGTTTCTCTCCCTCCGTGACTACGGTAGGAGCTACTTATAGCATCAACACCAGCCTACGTTCCCAGTCGTGCAAACTTGGTGCAACCACAGACCCCATGGCCAAAAGGGACGTCACGCAGCCCAGTACCCCGCCCGTATGGCTACAAGACCATATTAGTGTGCTCTTCCAGACACACAACCTCTGTATAAGCCATTAAGTTGAACAGTTCACACAACAAAGCTAATAGGGTTTTGCTTGCAAATAAAAAGGCCAATTCTAAATTGGAGGACCAATGTGAGACGTGTTATTGAAGAGCAGGAAGAGTTGCACGACGGCACGAAAAAAAGACCATGGCTTAGGTTTGTTAAGGGACATTCCTTTTTTTTTTTTTAATATATATTTTTATTTTATACTTTACAACCAAAGCACACATTTGAGAGAAGAAAAAAAAAACATATTCCATCTTACATTTGTTCATCTCACAAAAAGAAAGAAAAGAAAATCCGTTACAACAGTGTATAATATTGTGGGATTTCGATAGCATCCAGAGAGTAAGCACAAAACAGTAGTAATAACAAAGAACCCTCCGATCAACCTATCCCTGCTCTCCACCTCGCCAGGGGCCCCCAGATTTTAATACCCCGAGCCCTCCCAATCCTACCTTTTCTTGCATATATATGTTTCTCTAAATTGTGTATAGAAAATAGATTTGATAACCATGTTTGCATGGATGGAGGAATCTTATCTAGCCATACTCTAGCTAACATTAGTCTATAAACAGCTGTCGCCATAAACAAAAACATTGCATCATTTGGATCCGTTGAGGTATTTTCAGTACCAACTCCCAACATAATCAAACTCGCTGTAAGGGTTATCTTTATCCTTAATGAGTTATCCAAAAAGTACTCAATATCCTTGATTAACGTATATAGCTGAGGACACGTAGCAAACATATGCACAATATCTGCATCAACCGAGTTACATCTGGGACAAGTAGTACCCTCAGTACCCCCCCATTTCGCAATCCTGGCTGGAGTATGGTATAGTGAAAACAAGGTTTTATAATGTTGGGATTGCAAGGGAGCAGAACAGAGAATGGATCGACCTAGTTCCAGGGATTCATGGAAAGATTCAGAAGTAATCCCTACTTTCTCCACCCATTTATCCCTGTGTTTATCCAAATCATCCGACCTGCTTTTTGACAAAAAGGCATATGCCGACCTAATGGAATGTTCCTCCCCCATAGTTATCCCTTCCATAAAATCATTAGATTCAAACCCCGCCGGTCCCCCTCTCTTATTTCTCAAAAAACTCCTAACCTGAAGGTATTTAAAAAAGTCTCTTTTACTTATTTTATATCTACTTTCCAAATCCTCAAATTGGACTATCCCCACTGAATTTCTTAAATCCCCAATCTGTTGTATCCCTTTATCTTCCCAACCTGCCATTACTGAATCCGCGAAGATCTCTGCAGGGAAGGATTTATTTTGATATATTTTGGTGTACCTATTGAATCTTCCCATACCTGTCTTTTTTAAAAAGGAACTCCAAATTTTAAGTGCAGCACTAAGGGTCTTAAATGACTGTCTTCTAAGATAGCCCAGGTCTGTGTGGTACAGGAAGCAGTTTTCTGCATCTTGGCCTAGTACAGCTGCGTAAACTTCAGTTGACATAGTAGTAATTTTTGGTAGCCCACCACCCCCTCCTATTAGCCCCTGCATATAGTGAAGTACAGCAGCAAGATAATATAATCTAAAATCTGGTGCACCCCAGCCCCCTCTATCCCTTGGTAGAGTAATAAATTTATAAGCCCTGCGGGTCTTTCCATGAGCCCATATAAATCTATTTACTATACCCTCTAACATATTAAACCATTTATTCTCAAAAATTAAAGGAATTGATCTAAATAAATACAAAATTTAGGTAAAACCACCATTTTCAACACATTAGTGCACCCAACCAATGACAAATGTAAATTATTTATTCTTTCTAAATCTCTTTTAACCTTCACCAGCAATGGACTCATATTTAGCTCGACCACCTCCTCCAAATTTGTAGAAATTTCAATCCCTAAGTAAGTTGCACTGTTAACCACCCTGTTATCCACACTACTTGCAAAACTATTTAAAACTATCTGGGTTTTTGTCTTATTTAAGCTATATCCTGAAACCTGCCCAAAGACATGTGCCTCTGTCTCCACTCCTACCATAGCCAAATCCGGATTCTGGGTCAATATAGCCACGTCATCGGCATAGGCAAGCGTTTTCACGATACAACCATTCAATGACATAGGCTGTATCGCAGGATTTCCCTCCAGTTTGCGAAGTAGTGGCTCGATATATAGGGCAAAAAGCAGCGGGGATGATGGGCAACCCTGTCGAGTCCCTCTTTGTATATTAACTATCTCTGAATGTCCTCCGTTGACTCTAATCCTTGCAGCCGGATCTCTATACAGGGCTTGTATAGCAAGTATACAACCTGGCCCTATACCACACCACTTCATAACCTCCCATAGATATTCCCAGGCGACCCTATCGAAAGCCTTCTCGGCATCTAAGAAGAGTGCTGAAATAGGGTCGCCTGTGACCCCTGCTGCATCAATCATAGTTATCGCCATCCTAATATGCTGGGTAGTACCCTTCCCGGGTATAAAGCCGTGTTGTGATGGGCTCACCAAATGTTCAATACAACCTGCTAACCTCTTTGCCAACATCTTTGAGTAGATCTTAACATCTGAGTTCATCAGCGTAATTGGCCTGTAAGAACCAGGGAGAGAAGGGGGCTTTCCTTTTTTAGCAATAACAATTATATCGGCCCCTCCCCATGACTCTGGTGGTTGCCCCCCTGTTGTACAAATAACATAACCTCAAACATGTATATCAGCAGACTTTTACGAAATACTTTGTAGAACTCGACCGGAATTTGATCTGGCCCGGAGGCCTTTCCTGATGGTAAACTACCCAATGCCTCAATAAATTCCTCCAAACGTAAGGTAGATTCTAACAATTCTCCTTCCTCCCTTGAGAGAGATGGGGGGATTATTTCCCTAAGATAGTTGCTAATTTCTACAATTCCCCCTGCATCTTCCCGTGCGTACAGCTCTTTATAAAATACTCTAAAAACATCTCTTATCCTATCCGGATCTGTGACGATATTCCCCTGCGAATCCGATATCTCTTTTATCTCTGCCGCCGCTCTCTGCTGCCTAGTTTTAACCGCAAGGATATGACCCACTTTCTCACTACACTCGTAGGCCTCCTCCCTTTTAGCCAGATATTTCTCCGCCGCCTTTCTAGAAAAGCTTTCTACAGCTTCTGCCTTTAATGCTACCAGTTTTAATAACAGATGCTCCAGACCAGACTTAGATTCTACCGCAGTAACTAACTTCCCCTCCTCAATAACCAACTTTTGCCGAATAGCTTCAGCATTCGCCCTCTCCTTCTTACGCCTTGTCAAAACGTAGCTCAATCTTTCTCCTCTTACCCCTGCCTTAAAACAATCCCATGTTTGTCCCACAGGCGCAGTACCATGATTAATTTCTCAGTAGAACGTAATCCAACCTTCCATATGTTTCTGATATTCAGTATCTTGAAGAAGGCTCCGCTCAAAAGTCCACGTCGACCTCTTACTCTGTATCTGAGGAATCCTCACTGTCAATACTAACGGACTATGATCAGAAATGATCCTAGGTTGTTTTTCAATCAATGAACCAGAGATAAATGCCCTTGAGATTAGGAAATAGTCCAGCCTGACCAAAACCTGGTGTGGTGCCGAAAAAAAGGTGCTACTATCTACAAAGGGGTGTTGTATCACCCAGGGATCCTCCAATGAGTTATGCTCAACCATGCTGACAATAGCCCTATATACCTTTCTCTTCCTTCCAACATACCCCCTTCCTGTATTCAAAAATGAACTTGTAGGATCATGCATATTAAAATCTCCGCAGCATATCACTGGTTCAGGCCACTGGGCTAATTCTGCATCCATAAATTGCCATATCTCAGGATCATCCTCCGTGGATCCATACATAGTTACCAGCGTTACCCTGAGACCTTTAAAGCATAGTTCCGCCATAGCCCATCTCCCCCATTGATCCTCCTTCTTCCTTTGAACTACCACATCCCTTCTTCTCCCTAAAATTGCCACCCCTCTTGTCCTAGATCCTTGCCTACTAGCTGCTAGTACATCGAACCCCAGCTGATTCATCAAATATATCTGTGTTTCTTCTATGTGTATCTCCTGTAAACATACTAGATCCGCTTGTAAAGTTCTGAGATAGGCTGCTACTTTTGACCTCTTCCTTGGGTCATTTAGGCCACATACCTTTATTGAAACTACTTTACAAGACATTGAGAATTATCATAAAGAACTCTCCTGCATATCCAACTTATGTTAACACTTTCCTCTGTTGTGCTTATCAGATCACCAATATCCCTTCTATCTTTTCTACCCGTAGAACAGACAAAAAAATACATGAGAAAAATGTGCGCTAAGGAACTTAACCATCCTACAAACTGATACTGATTTTAACCCCCTCCCCCTCCCTCTCCACCCTTTCTGACCCCCTCCCCCCCCTTACAGGCAAATAGGTCAACAATGACCTATGTGTAGCCGCTTCTGGGTTGCGTTAGTCGCACCCCTCTTCCACCCTCTCCAACATCCACCCTCCCCCCTTTGGCCGCTCTTATACCCCATTCATTGGCCCATAGTACTAAACCTACAGCAATCCTAGAAAATTACACTTTCCCTACAGCCTCCTATTCCCCCCCCCCCCACCACCCCCCAACTCCTGTATAAACTGCTGGGCTTTAACTTCCGACATAAACATCCTAACTCTTCCCTTTGTAATGACTTTCAGTTTAGCTGGGAACAGTAGGTATGCCTCTGACCCCAGGACCTGGAACTGCGAGATCAGTTGCCTGAGCCTCCACCTCCTTTCAACTGTCACATGGCAGAAGTCTGGCCTAGAAAAGAAGGTAACTCCCTCAACAGTTCTTTTGCTGTCTGGTCTAGCTTTCTGAATAATTTCTTCTCGGAGCAAAAAGTTTCCCACATATACTAATATTGCCCTGGGGAGTGTCGCTTTAGAGCCTCCTTCTGCCCCATATATCTTCCGCTGGGCAAAGGGGAACCTGTGCGCCCTCTGGATCTCCGTCTCCCACTGCCACTGGGACTCAGGAAATGCACCTTTTAGTAGGTTGATCACAAACCCTCTAGGATCCTGCCCTTCTGCCACACCCAAAATGCGAACATTGTTACGTCTTTGACGATTTTCAAAATCCTCCATCTTCCAAAGGAAATCATCTGCTTTCTTCTCCTGTTCTGTTTTAAATTCCCGAAAGCTACCAAAATCATCCTCCATGTTGCCAGTTCTTTCCTCTACCTCGGCAACTCTCCTAGCCAAGTCGTCGTAAAGTTTATTTGTTTTCCGTAGTGTTGTTTGTATTTTCTTGAAGTCTTGCCTTGTTTTCCGGCTTGTCGATCTTGCTTCTGTTTGTATTTGCTTCAGCATATTGAACACCATTCCAAATGGGTCTTCCTGCCTTGGGGCTGCATCTTGCTCTTCCAGATAGGTCTGTGATGTCGCCGAGTAATCCCAGACCAATCGCTTCTCAGCTCCCCTTGTAGGCGACCCTCCGCGTCTGCACAACCTGGTCTGTTTCCTATTTTGCGTAGAGTCTTTGCCCAAATCTGTTCCCGAGGAGGTAGTGGCTGACCATGACTCCTCATCATCTTCGTCTTCCTCCTTTTCAACCTCCTCCTCTTCTGATCTTTCTTCTTCATGCTGCATGGAATCAGAATCCTCATTTACTGAAAAGAAATGTTCCCCCTCCAGAGAGCATAGATCTTCCTCTCCCTAGGGTATCCGCCTGTCGTTCTTGCTGCCACCAGGCTTACAGAGCTACCCCATGAAGATTTAGGGGTTTTGGATAATAACTCAGCTTCGACCTGCATTATTGCCACCAACATATCCGCATTTCCTTGCCCCCCTGGCTCCCCCTTACCGGCAGCCAAATCTTCCTCAGTAATCCCTGCTGGGGATACCGTCTTCTGCAGAACTTCCGTCTCCCCTTTCTCTCCAGCACTCGTGTCAACGCTCTGCCCGGCAGTCACTGAAGGCGGTTGCCTAGTAACAGCTACTTCGGCGTCCAGCACGTCTCCTGCTGCCGCCCCTGCTGCTGCCGCTGCGTCCTCGAGGACGCTTTGCTGATTGCTGCTGATACCGGTTTCCTCATCGCGGGGGCTTTCGCCGCCGATTCTGCTATGGCTGGGCGGGAGGTAAAAGACTCCGGTAAGGTGGGCTGCCTAAGGGGGGTTCCTCTGTTTTTTACTTTCGTGCTGCCTTCAGTCCGGAGTTTTCCTGGCACCTTTGAGCGCGGGTTCAGTGTAGCGTTTTCATCGCCGCTAACTATCTTCCCATTTGAGTCCGTTTTTTTCTTTGCCGTGGGTGCGATCACCTTCCTGATTGCACCCGGATTCTTCATTGGCACCAGAGTCTTTTGTGATGCAGGTGTCTCCGGCTCAGTAGAGGTCGTTTTCGTGACCTCAATCCCATCCTTCGTCTTCCCTTTGTCGGTCCTCGCGGGCCTGAGGGGCATTTTCAGGAACAGTGGGAAGGCTAAAGCTTTAACTCTTCGGTCGGATGCAGCCTTGACGTGTGGCAGCAAGCTACTTACGAGGGACCTTAGTTTACTTTTGAGCCTGCCAAGCTCACAAATCACACTGCCTCTAAGCCAGGTACCAAATGGCTGCGATGTACCAACGGACACGCACTCTCCTGCTCCAGCAAAAAGAGAATCATAGGCCATCAGGGGAGTCTTGTGCTATCGCTATAGCATTCTGCTACTGCTTACTGGTGGGAGAGAGGTTTGGTGCGACCGCTCACCACAACCCTCCTGCGGCCATCTTGCCCTTCCAACCTGTTAAGGGACATTCCTGTTGAATTATTAATGGATTCTGGTGCAAGGGTTGCCATCATTATACATCAAAGTATATGTATCATAGGTAACATTTAGGTAGCTTTTAGAGGGAAAACTATTTTAGGTTGGATGCATCAGAGTCAACTAGATATGGTGTTGCTGCCCAGAAGAGGCAGCCTGTCATGTCCTTGGAGGAGTTGCACAAGTCTTTGCCTCAAAAAGTGTGTGCGGGCTGGAAAAGTGTAATGCCATGGTTTTGAGTTTCAAATCATATTGGAAGATGATGCATTTCTGATTAAAAATAAAATGTGGTCAGTTCCTCTTAGTGCTAGACAGGCGGTCACTCTGCTATTGTCGAAATTGCAGGATAAGAACACGATTGAACTGATTGACAGCTCAATTTGGTTCTCATCTATTATGCTGGATCATTAGAAAAACAATGAGCTGTGAGTTTGTGTGTAGATGTGAGATTGTTTAAAGGTAAAGCATGCGCATCAGAGTGGATGTTGCACCCTTTGCCTATAATTGATGATTTGTTAGCATGTTTGGAGGGAGCTATGGTTTTCAGAACAACTGCAAACAAAACAAGCTGCGGGAGGTGGTGTTGGGGGAACGGCGGTCTCGGGAAGATTAAGTTAACTGGGAGCAATGCCATGTGCCAGCAAGGAGAGAGCAGAAAGAAAACGTAGTGCACTAAAACATATGGTCAATAGTGAAAGGAGCCATGTAGCAGGGCAGTTTGCAAGGAGGACCAAACCTGTCAAAAGGAGACAAAGGTATACTATTAACCAATGAAAACGAAGGAATTTGTAAAAGCAGACAAAAGAACCAATGGTAAGTTCTGGGCGTGTTCAAAGCCAATAGAACTGAATACCACATGTCTCTAAAACAGCGCATGCACTGCCTAGGTGAGACCTAAAAATGACAGCAGTCAAGTTTGTTGAACAAGTAGACACTAGTAGTAATAGAGGGTTCGCAAAGGAGGGTCTTCCCAATGCATTGTTGACGTTTCTTTTAAGTGCAGTTCACTTTGTATGAAAGGCAAAGATTTCTGAAGGAAATCGGGATGCAACACTGGAAAATGGGTTTGTACCACCTACAAGGGGAAGGGTTTAGCAGAAAGAGCTAACAGTTGGAGGGTGTGTTACATTTGCCTTGGCAGAACAGTAACAGTGGAGCAAGTACTGCGTTGGATGTTGTAGCCTTACCATTCCAGTCGACACCTGGGATTTCTTCCTTTTGAAGTCTTGGTAGGACTATAAGCAGAGCCTTAAACTTCATAAAGGTAAGTTGGGTTGAGACGTGTGCAAAAGAAGTCGAGATGACTGAGTGGAAAAGAAACATATGAGAGTGCTTGTGACATTTTACATTTTGTGAAGATTTGGGATTTCCACGTGAGAAATTGCATTAGAATTAAATTGACCAGAGGCATAAGTGTGAGGTAGATGGGGCTGCATTATTCTTTATAGTGCAATGTGTTCCTTAAATAGATTATCTTTATGCTGATCTCACCATGCAACTTTAATGCAGTCATTTTCAGTGGACCGGACAAAATGATGTTTTGACACCTGGAATGTCTCTTTACTGTGGCAACAACGCCATTTTGAGGCCGCCTTTTGCAGTATGGTGCCCCACACGGCCGCATGTGATGGCAATACAAGGTAGCTGTACTGCCATGGTCATAATGTAGCACCGCCGTCTCGCCATGTTGAAATCACTTTCTCAACATCATTTTGTTATTTAACTGTGCAATAGAATAGTTTAGTACACTAAGTAGCTAAATGCAATTAAACAGTACAATCAACCGAATCATCAGCATTGTAGTAGTATTAGCACATCTGCACCTATTTAAGCATTCTTAGGAAATCTCACTTTTTAAAAAAAATCTCCATGCTGTAAATATGTACAACTTTTGCCCTGACAGTCACTATTGACAGCACGAAAAGGCAGTCAATCAGTGCCCTCAGTTCTACATTTTTCCATTTTAAAAAGTTGATGCAAGGAAACAGATTATTTTCTGGATGTATTTATATGTAAAAATTAATAGCCAGCATTGACTAATAGGTTTCACCATTGGAAAACAGCAGTTTTGACAGCGCTCTGCAGCGTCAGACAAAATAAAAAAAAAACAAAAGGCACGGGGATGCAGCCACTGGCAGCATCATGTTGTAGATTCATGCGTTAGTCTATGAAATGACAGCCAGCTTTTAATTTTTTATATTTACTGATCCAAGATAGAGCGGTAAAATAAAAAATACATTTAACTTGTGGCCGGAGGGACTAGCAGCAATTTAAGGCCTGGCCCTGCAAAAGCGTTTTTAACATATCTGCAAAAAAATAGATCATGGGTGGGAGTAGTGGATGGGGATAGGTAAGGTAGACAAAATAAAAATGAAGCTGGGTGGTGGTAGAGGAGGAGGAGGGGGAGAATGCAGCACATGAGGGAGAGAGCAACACAGCAGATGAGGTAGAAGCACACAAGAGAGAGAGCTATATGCAGCACGAGGGGTGAAGCACATGAGGGAGAGAGCAACATGGAGCGCAGGCTGATATTTGGCAGGGGACACGCACACAAGGGAGAGAGCTGAAAAAAACATCCACTCTCATGGAGTGCTTAACTAAAAATAAAAAAAAGTTTTCTAAAAATGAGCAGTTGAAGGTTACTAGTCAGCCAATCAGAAGGGTGGTAAAGAGGCTATGCTCAGGGGGAGAGTCCAACACAAGAAGAGTAAGGCAAGCATTGAATAAGATGCAAGCGAGGCACAGTGATAAAGGGAAGCAATGGCCGGGCTATCACCCTAGTGTAGTGTAGTATCTATAAACGTATATAGGATCTAACACCCACATGCATCATTGTTACATTTTGCGATTTCCTAATTGCGAAAATTAAGGAATCGCAATTAAGAAATAGCAAAATGCTATGCATTAAGAAATCGCAATTTTTTTTGCGATTCCTTAATTTTCCTTAATTGCGATTCACAATTTGCGAATCGCAATTAAGGAATCCCTTCCCATTGATTCCTATGGGCCTAGAGGCAATAGGAATGAATGGAAAGCCATTCTCATTTTGCGATTCGCAATTAAGGAATCGCAAAATGAGAATGCTATTACAAGGGTGCAGGGGGATCCCAAGGACCCCCCCCGCACCCCTGAAATTTAACTTTAAGAACATTTTTCACACACACATGCCCCAAGGGCATGTGTGTGTGTAAAATGAAACTTTCAAAAATGCACTTTTGTGCATTTTTGAAAGTTTTAGAAAATTACCATGAAGTTCAACTTCATGGTAATTTACCTCTTCCTATTTGCGAATTCGCAAAAAAAAATATTCATGCATTGCATTTAAGAAATCACAAATTGCGATTTCTTAAATGCAATCGCAATTTAAGAAATCGCAACATAATTGCGATTCCTTAAATTGCGAAAAAATAAAAAAAACATGATGCATCCCAAAAAAGGAAATTGCATTCGCAAACGGCCGAATTTTGCGTTTCGCACCGTTTGCGAATGCAATTTACCTTGATGCATGTGGGCATAAGTGTTTAGACAACATAGAGTCTGGGATTGGTATCCATACTGATTCCAGGCACGTGCCTGTATACCAGCTAGCTCACAGTGCCACTGTAAACTCCTCTTACCGAGGAGAGAATAGTTCTTGCCAACTATTTAACATGATAACTCTGTCCCATCAGGGATTGTGGAAACAGTACATTACTTTTCACTCATGTATGTGTTTTGTAATTCCGGGAGAGGCGTCAATTATATGCAATAATACCAGAATCAAGCTTTGAGTCTTACGAAAAATTCCACGGATAACACCATTCAATTCATCCAGAAATCCCATCTGAGAGCTGATACGTAGATGTTTCCAACTTCAAGGTTAAAGTTCAGACAGTAACTCAGGAAAGAAACACAGATGCATGGAGGTAAATGAAACCACGACTAAAAATGCATGCCCTTTAACGCAAAACTTCTCATGCTTGCATGTAAGCGGGTATCTCGCAAGTACATGTAAATATGTTGTATGTGCATTCCTGTTAACAAAAGCTTGCATGTCCAAACATACTTGTAAACACCCAGCTAGGGCTCCAGAAGCTGGTATTTGCAGGTAGCTTTACCTCAGCGGGGACATTAGGTATATGTCACGTGTTTATTCAGACAATGCAACTCTGCTGTCCCGTGCACACTAAATGCATCGGTACAAGTACAGTTCTGTTCCGGGGTATTGCATGTCCATTGGTTCATTAATGCTTGATAAGGACCAGAGCCGTGCGTGAGCACCAACCAATTCATAATGGAAGGGCTTAAGCACACTCGTGGAATGATTGCAGGATAAATGAGTGCTCCAGACTCCATGTGCATGGAAGCATGAACATACGGATTCAGGCGAGAACACAAAATCCCACTAGTGCGACATCAGAGCCCATGTGTGCCGGGAATCAGGTGCAGCGCTCGAGCCATGTTTTGCATGGATTCGTCCAAGTAGTTTAAAAGCCGTCGCGCAAGTGCACATTCAAAGCCATGCACGTAAAAATGAATTGTATACATGCGAGTGAAAAGCCTTGCATCTATGATCTAAATCGTACACATGTAATTCACAGCAATACATGTTGCGAACTGATTATATACATGTAGCTTCAAATGTATGGGTTCACATATATGCCACTCCAGGGCAATGCATGTGAAATAATTAGTACAAGTGTAGTGCCAGAGCGACGAGAAAAAATTCGGAAACCGCTCTGTCAGAGCCATGCTTTGAAAGGAATATTAAGGAACACCATACTGGCCCAGAGACATGCATGTTAAAGGCTTTGCACACATGCAGCCGCAGAGCCATGCATGTCAAATGATTAGCAAAGAACACCGTGATTCAGGGATTTGCATGTGAAAGGCTTCGCACACATGCTGCTCCAGAGCCATGCATGTGAAAGGATTATCAAAGAACATGCTGGTCCAGAGATATGATTCTGAAAGGCAATGCTCAAGTGCAGCTCTGGTGCCGGATTCACACTTGAAGCTCCACAGCAGTGGACTTGCACTGATGTGTACAGTGCCCAGGGCTTTAAGTGGGATGAAAAAACTGGGGGATCTCTCAAAGGGGCGTGGCTAGTGTAATTAGGGGCGTGGCTTTAACACACTTACGCTAAGAATCTGTGTTTAGCACAGTGTGCCGCCAGACTTGTATTTTGCTGTTTCTGTCATTACATCCAGATATGTGAGACAACAAGTAACATCACACCTACAGCAAGTAAGGACTTTTGGCTTTGTCAATGGTTATTAGTTGCATAAGATAAATAAGCTGCAACTATGGCTTGTTACATATAATAATAAAAAAGCTTCCAATTAAAGCCTGGTGACCATACCACAATGTTGCTGCTCTTGCGTTTCAGAAATAGAAGGGAAATCCAGAAAGAAAATGACTCTTTAAAGGATTTCCCTTCCCCCACAACGCTCACCTGGCATGACGTCATGCCGTAACTTCTCCACTAGTGGGAAGTGAGCAGGGTGGGCAGTGCATATCGATGTGCTTCCTGTCTCGAAATGGGTCTCTATTGGGCTGTTTTGCGCCCTGGCACTTTATTCCGGACTGCTGTAACTGCAGTCCGGAAAAAATACAGACCGCCTGTGCCAGGGCTGGAAACAGAGCCTGATAGAGACCCGTTTCGAGGGCCCCTTTAAAAAACTGCCGGTGCTCAGACCCCTTGAGACCCGGCCCACTTAAAGCCCTGACAGTGCCTATCTCCTTCATCAGACACCTGCCGGGATCTAATGGGCAGCCGTGAGGCAGCGCTGTGCTGCTTTCTAAGTGGACCAAGCCTTTTACTAGTCGGCCTCCAAAGTAGAGCATGGCAGAAGCCTACATGGTCGCCACTCTAGTGTTTATAAAAGCGGTGTCTGAAGGCAATAAAAGAAGAACTGAAATTGCTCCTCATGGTTATGCAACACTGCTTAAACAACGGTGACATCTTGGAATTGGTCAAATGTTCGGACGTAGTCAATAAATATAACTATGTGGTATCATATGATATGGCATTTTTTTAAGGATACAAGTCATTTTACCCGCAGCCGCTATTGTTTAAATGCTGAAAGTAAAACATTATGGGTGGCTTAAAAAAATATTATAGTGCGGCATGCCGCAGTGCTGAAATTAAAACATATTATGCATGGCTGAAAAAATAAATAAAGTGCTGCTTACCGCTCTGCTTTTTAAAACAGCGTGCCGCGCTGATTTCAATAAAAGATATTATGTTGTGTGCAGTTGCGGCAGCCGCATATAAGAAAAGAAAGGTGCGCAGTGCCATGCTGTTTGAAACAAGCAAGGTGGGGGGTGCAGGAGGAAAGTGCATGGAACAGAACAGACGCCCTCCAAACGTCTCTGATATTGAGCAGGAAACAAATGCTGTGTGTGTTAGCTGGGAAGCGAAAATTGTGTCTGCAACAGCTGGTTGGAGAAACTCATTTAAGAAAATAGTGCTCACAGACTGTAAATGAAACATACTGAGTAACAACACAAGTAAAGTGGTCAGTCCTTATGGGAGGTTACAAAAGCAGAAAAGGCGGTACTAGGGAGGGTCTACTAACCCTATTCATGAATCAAAAGCAACCATTTAGAATAGACAGTAACAGGAGCCAATTTAAAAGATGGGAGAAAAATGGGCGTGGCTTCCCGTCCATACCTGAATACAGCATGTCTCGAAGAGAAAGCGCAAGTGCTGCCTAGGCGAGACCTGAAAAAGGAGGGTTACATGTACACGTTTCACCTTGGATCGTAATTGTGGTTTTGGAAACCAGACAAATGCATGAGTGATACATGTAAATGAACTTACTCAGTATTGGAATGAAGTTTAAACAATCAGTTGTTTGTAACCCCCCAATATGTTCCAGCAGATTTTAAAGAGAAATGCAAGAAGCTTTCTTTCACAAGATCAACATCCAGAGAAGGCACACATTGGCTGTGCAGTCAAGGGCAGCTCCACCGTTGGAGTGGAGGAGCGTTGCCCCACATAAACCCCCCCACGCCCCAGAGATGAAAAATAAAATGGTAACATATTACCATTTTGTTTTTCATGCCCTGTCCTGAACAGAGCAACAGGACAGGGGCGGGCCGCTGCTGAGTGACAGGAGGAGGGTGGGCTGGCTGTGCATGCCTATTTGGCCAGATGTATTGTGACGGCCAGCTACACATGCCCACTTTAAACATCTCTAGAGCACTGCGGAGTGCCGAGTGAGGCCGCTTCCACCAATCCCAGCTCTGGTCTCATGCTGGTGAGAGCAGCTCCAGGATTGGCCGAGGGAGTTGCTGCGTCTGATTCCAGTTCCTGCGAAAGAAGTGGTCCGGCTGGAGGAGGTTGTGTTTGTTTAAAGTAATTGGTTTATTTTTATATATCATTTGCCCGCTCCCCCTTTTCCGTAGATGCCAGCCGCCACTGTGTGCAGTATGGATTACCTTGTCGGTGGGTCCTGTTGCAGAGTATGAGGGTAGCGGTGCATTATGAGGTTCACAGCATAATGCGCCCACTAGTTGTTTCACTGGCTAACCTGCAAAGCACGTCATTTAGTCGCAGTGTATGTTGAGCACCTTGCTCCATGTCAGCAGGACACTGCGTTTAAGGGATGTTACGAATATGATCCAAAGTCTAAAAGCACAAAAATTCAGCAGATATTATGAGCTGAACCACCATAGCTCCTCCTCAATACAACGGTCATTCATGATGTCACACAGAGCATCAGAAATGACTCTGACAGTGTCATCAGTTCACCATCGACATCAAAGATATCACGGGCACGGCAGATAATTGTCTTTCAGACTTCTGTTTTCTAAAAGCAGGAATCCATGCCTTGTCTTTTTTTTATGTTTGTAGAAAATTCGAAAAGATCTTAGTGTTGAAAGTGGCAAGGCTGCCTTTTAACTGCAACTTGCTGTGAGACTAGGCATTTTTAGTGGGTAACTGCAGCTACATTTATTCCTTATTAGGGCATCTAGGTGTTGCCATTACTGCCCCAACTGTGTGTAAAGGGCAGGTCCTGTATGCATGGCGTGGGCAGAGGTGCTTGGTGTTGGCCTGGACTCAGGGGCTGCTGGACAGTCAGATGTTGACCAAAGCAGCCTCTGGGGCTAGGAGTGTTGACAAACTTCAGTAGAGTTATGGCATTTGTGATGTTTTAGTACCTTGGCAAAAATTGGGATTTCAATGCTTTATTTAGGCTATAATTTGCATCCAAAACATGTTTTTAGGGAAAAAAATGTTTTGTTACAAATGTTGTTTGTGGTTTTAGTAAATAACAATAAATTGCCTTTAGCTATTTCTTTTCATCTTGTTTTATGCATTTGAACCGTGTTTCTGATTGCGAGTTATCGGTAAAAATAGGAAGCAACACGAACAGGAAACTTGACAGGAAATATCCCTTCTAATAGAAAGTGATACATTAGGCAATTAAGCGTTGCATGAATGTTTTCGACACTGTAAAGACAAACATTTAACGGTAAATTGATTTGGAAAGAGTTGTGGTTTAATCTTTGACCATTAGAAAGAAAATAGCAAAAAAGCTAGATAGAATACTAGCTTGTTACCAAAGGTCTAACAGCAATTGACATAAATATTAATTTGACACTTATAAATGGCAAAGAAATAAATCAAGTTTAAGAACAGCCAATTGTGTTTTGTATATATTTCTAAACCTTTTATTGTTTTGTTCAAGAAATGACAACTGTCCCTTCAAAAGTCGTTCTGCTGAACAGGTAACACCTACTAAAATATGTTCTCTATCCTGTGGACGGCAGCAAACATGTAAAACAAAAATATGTAAATGTTAAAGGCTAAGAGAACCAAACGCCCACTTTTTCATAAATTTGATAGCAGGGGCAGCATTGAAGAAAACTGAGCTATCGAGAAAACACAAGTACTGGGAAATGAAGGCAATTCAGGGACATGAACTTAACAATGGCATAAACCCATAACAGAAAAGTTTAGGAGCAGAAAATTAGCGAAGGGATAAAATCAAATCCTAATTTGCTCAATTTTACCTGAACCCCAGAGGATTAGCTGGAGGGGGTAAGATTTCTAGAACAGGTCTTCAAAGCGCATTAACATGTCAAGTCCATTGTTAATGTAGCTCTGCTATTGGCTGGTAAGGTCACCAATTATCTGTAAATTTAACAGACCATCAGTGATTTGGATCTCACGTCCATTATCCATGATGATCCCTTTTACGGAAGCCTTTTGTCTGTAATTTTGAGGCATTGCATGGAGCAGCGCCGTTCACCTGCGGGAAGCCTCAGCTCCCTGTTGGGGCTGCCTCACTCTCATCCTTGGAGAGGAAAAGCCAGTTGGAACTGGGTTCGAGTCTCGGCAATGACGCTAAACATCCTGTGATTCTGGGCAAATCACTTAATCTCCCCGTGCCTAACAAAAATGAATGTGTGTCCTTATGTAACGTAACTGGTGCTATGTAAAGCGCTCTGATAACCTAATCGGTTCAAGTTTGCGCTATATAAAACTCTAAAAAAATAAATAAAAAAAATATATATATATATGTATAGATAACTAAACTTACATTTCAGGCGGCCGGGTTCCAGGTCCCGCGTCTTCTATGCTCTCCTGCTCTCCAGGAACAGGAAGCAGAAGCAGGCAGCCAGGCTCCCTCACTCCCCATAAGCCAATCACAATGCTGCTCACACAGCATTGTGATTGGTTGGACGTCGACCAGCCAGGGGCTAATGGGGAGAACATTTTCTCCATGTAGGCTGCATGCAGTCTACATGGAGAAAAGGCAAAGTGTGAATGACTGGTTTGGGCGGCCCCAGGGGGCCGACCAAACAGTCTTTGTGCACTCAGAAGTGGGCAGGCACACCACTCCTCCCCTCCTCTGCTCTCAGAGCAGCCCCACACACCTGCCTGCCACCAACCAAACATAACATGGTAATATTAGAAAGTTATTACCATTTTATGTTTCAACTTCTTGCCCTGCAGAAGCAGTGGGGCAACACTCCTCCACCCTGGTGGAGGAGCCGTCCTTGACAAGAGCAGCCCCACCCCGCCCATTGTCATTCTGTAGGTCACCTGATTGTCACACACAGAATGACAATGGGCCAGTCTGGGCTGTGACAGCATGTGGTGGGCCTACTTCTGCCTTGGTCTAGGGCAGGGCATTCTGTCAGATGGAAGAAAAGTACAAACCAATTGTTCAAAAGTGTCCATGCTGCTGCTTTGTGCCGGTTCATGAGAAGAAAAATACACAAGAGGATGGACGGAATGTTGCACAATGGCAAAACATTCACCCCCAGTCACAGATCTGGGTTTAATCCATTGTTATTTTGCTCACCAAGCCACCCCAGTTCAGACAAGGCCATAAGCAAATCAGTCTTGACCCTGTGCCTCATGGGAACAGTCCAGCCCGAACTGCCAAGCCATGTCTTCCCTGGACCGGAATCAAGCATCCTAGGACCGCTTTCTTGCCATCAGCCGTCTTCAACCTGGAAAGCTTGACTCCAGTGGCGTAGTGAGCACGGGACCCACGTCTGAGCATACCCTTCCCACATAGGGTGAACAGCAAAATACACAAGATGATGGACCGTGTGAGAAGTTGGCCCGATATGCAACGTTCGCTATTCTAGCGACCGCTATGTATCGTTCCAACGACCCTTATGGTGTTTGGTTGTAAGTCAACCTATAGACCAGCTATCCTAGTAGCGTGGATACGAGCAGTCTAAGGCTAAAGACTCGAGAGGGCGCGTTAAGCCAGCTGTTTACCACACATGTACCCCTTGAACACCCAGTGAAAGGACACCACACAAGTGTTATGAAAATAAACAGTATTTTTATTAAGAATCACAACAGCCCTGTACTCTTTATGAGGACAGGGTACTAAGCACAAACCAAATCTCTTTAGCAAATACTTCAAGTGCACAGTTTAAAAACAAGTGTCCGGGGACACGGAAAGGTTAAGGCAAGTCGGAAGCGAGGGACTCGGGACCCTAGAGTAAGGAGGCTATGCAGGCACCGAAATGCCGAGTTACCTAGCCACGAGGGCTGCGGCTGCAAGTCTTACAGGCGTCGGGGTCTTCGCTGACGAGCCAGGAGCCGGAAGAAAAGGAGTTGCTGGCCGGCGACCAGTGATGAATAGTTCGTAGAGATCCAAGCCTGGATCGGAGATTGATGAAACCTGAAAGCAGAGGGGACCAAGTTCGTACTACTAGCCAGTAGTCAGAGGGTACCAGGAAGGCACCGGTTGGCCGTCACCTCGACCAGGTGAGTGGGCGACGCTAGGCTCTGCAGTCTCACGGACCAGGAGGCGTTGTCGGCGACCACGGTGGAGGTGCGAGCTGTCCCACGACGGATGTCGCTGTCGGCGTCTTGAGTGGACCAGGAGGGTCCGGGGTGCTTCTCGAAAAGATGGAAGCAAGGGCCAGTCTGGAGCAACCAGACCGGCAGTGTTGATTCTCGGATGTCGTCACAGAAGGACACGAGCCAGCGGCTAGTGACCAGACAACGTGCTGAGCAGCGAGCAGAAGGGCCCCACGCAGATCGTGGAGATGCTGGGAGACTGCACTTCGGTGCTGGAGCGGCTCAGGGTCGGGGCTTCTCGGACCCCAGAGCACTCACCAGAGGGTTACCTCGATGGTCGTGCTGGTTTTTAAGAGCGTGCAGGTTCTGATGATGGCCGGTCCCTCGAGGTCTCGTCGCACCCACAGATCACAGCTGAGCTGATGACGTGGGTAGAGGTCAGAGGTGCCAGGGAAGCCGGTTCTCGTCGAGCTGGGCCGTCGGATTCCTTGAGGAAGGACTTACAGCAAACCGCAGAGTTCTTAGATGGTGCCCGCTGATGCAGGGTGACTACTCCTTAGCCACAAGGGAGAAATCTTGAGAAGAGTCTTGAAGTCCTTTCGTAGAAAGTATTCTTGATTCAAAGATGATCTAATTTGGAAGGGTCCCCGCTCCGGCCTTTATCCTAAAGAAAGGGGTGGGTACATGACTAGGTCCTGCCCTAAGGGTGGGACCAGGAAGGGGGGTAGTTACACCCCTCTCCCCTGCCGGACTTTCCCCAGGCCAGGGCTGTCGCCCCTGGAACTGGTTCTAACCGGCAGATGCGTAGTGAGCATCGGGGTGCCACTCCGCAGTCACCTTCTCGCAAAAGCCCTACCTACCCAGAATACACAAACCCTGTTTGGGACGGTGCGAACACCGCCCTCGACAGGAAACCCTTTGTCCAAGTGCTCCTCGCTGGAAGGACTCCCAGCAGCAGGTCAGACTCGTGTCTGTGGTGGCAGCATCCATTTTGTGGAGCTGAGGCTTTCGTTAACTTTAACCGGGGTTCACAGTTACGTACATGTCGTGTCCCTCTAGAAGGGCGGGATGCTAACCTCGTCGCCAGGGTTGGTGAGAGGGCAGCACCCCGATTCGTATGACACCTTACTCGACATGTCTTGATAACGCGGCACCGAAGTTACCGATATGGTACGCGTTATCATGGAACAGCCATTGGGTCTTTTCTCCGCAAGCTGCAACCGGCTCGGCTCGGGCCAGAACACAGTTCACGCGAGCCCATGCACTCTGCCTTCAGGATTGTCAAGGCCTGCCATAGGAGTGACTGATAGGAACTCGGGTGTCCATTGGAGGGTTAGATATAGGGCTACTATATCTAAAGCAAAGGGTGATTACACGACTTCGCCCCAGCTGTCATGCAGCCAGTTGTGTCAAATTTAGGAGGCCAGCCAGGGGTGGCACAATACATGCTGCAGCCCCTGGTGGCCCTGGGTACACCTATGCCCTGAGTTACAGGGTCTGATAAGGTGGCCCAGTACCAATTGGTAAATGCACCTAGGGTACATCTCGTAATTTAGAAAGAGAACAGCCAGGCTGTGGGTCTGATTGGCAGGCCCGCAGCCAGAGAAAGTCGTAAACCAGTGAAACAAAAGCAAAAAATCTGGGTGATCATAGGATTGCAGACCCTACTCTCCTACATGACCCCCCCCCAAACGTCGGAACGACTAGCTAACCTTGACCAGGTGAGTCTTCTTGTTCTAAGTGGAAATATCTGGAGAGCCCATCGGCATTGCCATGATCAGTACCAGGTCTATGTTCCACTGTGAAGTCCATCCCCTGTAGGGAAATGGACCACCTAAGCAGTTTGGGGTTTTCACCCTTCATCTGATTTAGCCACAAGAGGGGCTTATGGTCGGTCTGAATCTTGAAGTGAGTGCCAAACAAGTATGGCCTCAGCTTCTTCAGGGCCCAAACCACAGCAAAGGCCTCCCTCTCAATAGCTGACCAATTCTTCTCTCTAGGGGTCAGCCGTCTGCTTATAAAAGCAATGGGCTGGTCTTGACCATCAAAATTCAGTTGAGAAAGAACAGCTCCCACACCCAACTCAGAAGCATCTGTTTGGACAATGAATGGTTTGGAGTAGTCCGGACTCTTGAGGATAGGCGCCGTGCACATGGCCTGCTTTAGGTCATCGAATGCTTTTTGACAGCTCGCTGTCCACTGAACCTTTTTTGGCATTTTCTTACTTGTCAGTTCATTTAATGGTGTCACGATGGAACCATAGTTCCTGACAAACTTCCTGTAGTAACCAGTCAGGCCCAAGAAAGCTCGAACCTGAGTCTGGGTGGTTGGAGGAGCCCAGTCCCTGATTGACTGTATCTTGCTCTCCAGTGGCTGAACCTGACCTCCACCGACAAGGTGGCCCAGGTATACAACCTGTGTCTGCCCTATCTGGCACTTGGTGGCCTTGATAGTGAGACCTGCTGCTTGCAGTGCCTCTAACGTCTTCCGCAGGTGGACCAGGTGATCCTCCCAGGTGGAGCTAAAGACAGCAATATCGTCAAGATACGCCGCACAGAAGTCATCCAGCCCAGTAAGGACGTGATTCACCAACCGTTGGAAGGTGGCAGGTGCATTTTTCAGACCAAAGGGCATCACCACGAACTGATAATGCCCACCAGGGGTTGAAAATGCGGTTTTAGGCTTGGCGTCCTCAGCTAACCTGATTTGCCAATACCCAGCTGTCAGGTCAAACGTACTTAAGTAGTTGGCCGAAGCCAATCTATCGATAAGCTTGTCTGCCCTTGGTATTGGGTGGGCGTCAGTCTTAGTGACTGCATTGAGACCCCTGTAGTCTACGCAAAACCTCATCTCTCTCTTACCACCCTGGGTGTGAGGTTTCGGCACTAGAACTACGGGACTAGCCCAAGGGCTATCCGAGGGTTCAATGACTCCCAGCTCCAACATTTTCTGCACTTCACTTTTGATGCAGTCTCTAACGTGATCAGGCTGCCTGTAGATTTTACTCTTTACGGGCAAGCTGTCACCAGTGTCGACCTCATGGGTGCACCAATCGGTCTGACTGGGTGTCAGAGAAAACAGATGTCGGAACGACTGAAGAACCTGTTTACAGTCGCTCTGTTGATGTTCGGAGAGGCTGCCACAAAAGACAACACCATCTACCGAGCCATCGTCAGGATTCTGAGAGAGCAGGTCGGGGAGAGGGTCACTCTCCTCTTCCTGTCCCTCATCTAGGGCCATGAGCAAGCTCATGTCCTTCCTGTCGACATATGCTTTTAGCCTGTTGACATGAAGCACCCTGTGGGGGCTCCGGGGAGTTCCCAGGTCGACCAGGTAGGTGACCTCTCCCTTTTTCTCCAGGATGGTGTGGGGCCCGGACCATTTGTCCTTGAGTGCTGCTGGGGCCACTGGCTCCAACACCCACACCTTCTGTCCGGGCTGGTAAACAGTCAAGACAGCCTTTTGGTCATGCCAAGCTTTTTGGAGTTCTTGGCTGGCCTTAAGGTTTTCGGATGCCTTCTCCATGTATTCAGCCATCCGCGAGCGGAGGCCGAGCACATAGTCCACTATGTTGGTTGCAGGCTTTTTGAGAGGTCTCTCCCATCCTTCCTTCACCAAACACAGGGGTCCTCTTACAGGATGCCCGTACAAAAGTTCAAAAGGGCTGTAGCCAACCCCCTTCTGTGGGACTTCTCTGTAGGCGAACAAGAGGCAGGGGATCAGGACGTCCCATCTACGCCGAAGCTTTTCCGGTAGTCCATGAATCATCCCTTTTAGGGTCCTGTTGAATCTCTCAACAAGCCCATTGCATTGTGGATGATAGGGTGTAGTGAACTTGTAGTTGACACCACATTCCTTCCACATAGCAGTTAAGTAGCTCGACATAAAGTTTGCACCTCTGTCGGAGACGACCTCCTTAGGGAAGCCCACTCTGGAGAATACTCCAACTAGGGCTCTTGCCACAACAGGTGCTGTAGTGGTCCTAAGGGGAATAGCTTCAGGATACCTGGTGGCATGATCCACTACCACCAGTATAAACTTGTGCCCTGATGCTGTCGGTGGTTCCATGGGACCGACGATGTCGATCCCCACCCGTTCAAAGGGCACCCCCACCACAGGCATTGGTATAAGGGGGGCCTTTGTCGTGCCACCTGACTTACCACTGGCTTGGCAAGTGACACAGGAGCGGCAAAACTCCTTGGTATCTTCGTTCATGTGAGGCCAGTGAAAGTGCGAGACAAGCCTGTCCCACGTTTTCGTCTGGCCTAAGTGACCTGCTAAGGGAATCTCGTGGGCCAAGGTAAGTAGGAAACCACGCTGAGACAAGGGGACGACCAGCCTCCTGGTCATGCCAGGCTTGGGGTCTCTTGACTCAGTGTACAGGAGTCCATCTTCCCAGTATACCTTGTGGGTACCTGTGGCGTTCCCAGCAGCCTCAGCAGCAGCCTGCTGTCTGAGGGGTTCAAGAGAAGGGCAGTCTAACTGGTCCTTCCCCAGATCTTCCCTTGAGGGTCCCCCTGAGCCCAAGAATTCAACTTGATCAAGTTCGAACTCTCTCGGCTCAGTTTCCCTCAATTCCTGTAGGTCAGCCTCCTCTGAGACTTGATCCTCGACCTGGGGCAAGGGGGAAGGCGCAGCCTTAACCCTACTGCTCTTTTTCTTGGGAGGTGTCTGGTCCGTTGTTCCAGGATCCAGCACCTGTTCAGTGGGGCACTTCCTGACCTGTGACCTAGTCACAGCGAACACATGTGCTGGCAAACCTAACATTTCCATGTGAGTCCGGTGCTCCACTTCTGACCATTGTGACGACTCCAAATCATTGCCCAACAAACAATCCACTGGGAGGTCTGGACTAACTACAACCTTCTTTTGGCCAGTTACCCCTCCCCAGGAGAAAGCTACAATTGCCATACTGTAATTGGTAGTGACATTGCTTGCATTGGTCACCAGGAATTCTGTACCTGGCATGATCTGTCCAGGGTCCACAAAGTTAGGCGTCACCATGGTGACGCTGGCACAAGTGTCCCTATAGGCCTGAGCCATCTTGCCATTTATGAAAGGCGTCTGTCGGTATTTGCCCAAAGTATTGGGGCTTACGTCAGGGGACACGTCCACGTCCCCTGTACTGACAAGGACAGCCCGAGTGAGTGTGCCAACTAAGTTGTCACGCCCCTCAGAACCCAGGGTTAACCCTACTAAACCCTTGGGAGGTGCACTACCACTGCTGGCTGTACTAGGGGGCAAAGGTGCCTTAGGGGCTGCAGTGGCAGGAGGCTGCCCTCCTCCTTTCTTGGTGCACTCACTAAACCAGTGAGATTTACTTTTACAGTACTGGCACCATCGTTTGGATTGGCCTTCTTTCTTCTTTTGGGGAGCCTGACACCCACCCTCTTTGGGTTGTTGGGGACCTGTCGAAGACTTCTGGTCATTTTGTTCCCCCTTTGAATCTTTACCCTTCTGGTCTGCTTTCTTCTGACCACCTTGATTCTGGCCCTGGTTCTGTTTAACTCTCGTACGAACCCATTTGTCTGCCTTCTGTCCCAATTCTTGGGGAGAGGTCAGATCCGAGTCGACAAGATGCTGATGCAACAACTGGTTCTGACAATTGTTTAAAATTTGTTCTCTCATCATCAAATTGTACAATCCTTTGTAATCAGTAACCTTACTGCCCAGCAACCAGCCCTCAAAAGCCTTAGTGGCACAATCGACAAAATCAGACCAGTCTTGAGCCTGCGTTTTCTGGGTATCCCTGAACAGCACCCTGTACTGCTCAGTGGTTAGGCCGAACCCTTCAACGAGTGTATTCTTCAAGACTTGGTAATTGTTAGCGTCCTCTACCCTTGTGGTGAGGAGCTTGTCTCTTCCTTTACCTTCAAAGGAGAGCCACAAGATAGCTGCCCACTGACTCTGGGGAACACCTTGCACAGTGCAGGCCCTCTCCAAAGCAGTAATCCATTTGTGGATGTCGTCCCCTTGTTTAAAGGGGGGCACTATCTTCCCAAGGTGTTTCGTATCGAAACTCTTTTCCCTATTACTAGGTACATTGCTGCCACCAGTGGGGACTGCCCCACTTAACTGTTGCTCTCTAGCAAAAGCAAGCTTTTCCTTGGCCAGGGCAAGTTCTTCCCTTTCGATCCTTAGATTAGCTGCCCTTTCCTTAGCTTCGTACACTCTCCTCTGAGGGGACGTCATCCCTCTTTGAGAAGAGTTGCGAGAGCCATTGGTTCGAACGGATCTGTTAGAGCCTCTTGATAGAGACCTAACTCGTCCATTCCCAATGTTAAGCGCACCTGACAGTAGCGCCGGGGGTCCCCCAGTACCACTATCATGTTTGCTTAAGTTGGACCGTGTCAGTCTGACGACTTCTACCTGTCCCTTATCTGCCTCGTCCCCAGAGAGATCCTCATCCTCATCCTCCTCGCCATCTTCGTTCTCAGTTGCGAGGTGAATGAGGTCAGGATCGTCCCGGGTTCCCTCGAGGGGAGGCATGCCTCCTTCTGGATTAGAAGGGCTAAGAAGCTTCTCAGCCTTTCTGGCATCATAAGTCTCTAGGAGACCAATCAGAAAGGAGGTGGTGGGGTTAGCCCCTTGCTTAATCTTCCTAGAGGTACATACTTGTCGTAACTCATGGAAGTTAAGCGCAGTATATCTTGACGGGATGACCTGTGGAGGGTCAACTGACACAAGGGGAGACTCAGAGTTTCCTCCTTTGTCCAACATACTGTTTCTAGTGTGGTGTAAGTGATGCACCTACCTACACTATGTGTTTACCTACTTTTCCCTTGCTAAGAGTTGTAGCCAAGGTGTGCTAAGCCTTGAGGAGCTACAACAGCTGGTTCAGTAGAACTCAGAGTATTCTAAGCTTTAGTTATATGTACTAACAGTACTTGTGTGATCTTTCAACAAGATATTCTTAGGATACGTGTGGTAAAACAACAGCAAGCTCAAATCCCAACCGCTGCTCACCAATGTGAGAAGTTGGCCCGATATGCAACGTTCGCTATTCTAGCGACCGCTATGTATCGTTCCAACGACCCTTATGGTGTTTGGTTGTAAGTCAACCTATAGACCAGCTATCCTAGTAGCGTGGATACGAGCAGTCTAAGGCTAAAGACTCGAGAGGGCGCGTTAAGCCAGCTGTTTACCACACATGTACCCCTTGAACACCCAGTGAAAGGACACCACACAAGTGTTATGAAAATAAACAGTATTTTTATTAAGAATCACAACAGCCCTGTACTCTTTATGAGGACAGGGTACTAAGCACAAACCAAATCTCTTTAGCAAATACTTCAAGTGCACAGTTTAAAAACAAGTGTCCGGGGACACGGAAAGGTTAAGGCAAGTCGGAAGCGAGGGACTCGGGACCCTAGAGTAAGGAGGCTATGCAGGCACCGAAATGCCGAGTTACCTAGCCACGAGGGCTGCGGCTGCAAGTCTTACAGGCGTCGGGGTCTTCGCTGACGAGCCAGGAGCCGGAAGAAAAGGAGTTGCTGGCCGGCGACCAGTGATGAATAGTTCGTAGAGATCCAAGCCTGGATCGGAGATTGATGAAACCTGAAAGCAGAGGGGACCAAGTTCGTACTACTAGCCAGTAGTCAGAGGGTACCAGGAAGGCACCGGTTGGCCGTCACCTCGACCAGGTGAGTGGGCGACGCTAGGCTCTGCAGTCTCACGGACCAGGAGGCGTTGTCGGCGACCACGGTGGAGGTGCGAGCTGTCCCACGACGGATGTCGCTGTCGGCGTCTTGAGTGGACCAGGAGAGTCCGGGGTGCTTCTCGAAAAGATGGAAGCAAGGGCCAGTCTGGAGCAACCAGACCGGCAGTGTTGATTCTCGGATGTCGTCACAGAAGGACACGAGCCAGCGGCTAGTGACCAGACAACGTGCTGAGCAGCGAGCAGAAGGGCCCCACGCAGATCGTGGAGATGCTGGGAGACTGCACTTCGGTGCTGGAGCGGCTCAGGGTCGGGGCTTCTCGGACCCCAGAGCACTCACCAGAGGGTTACCTCGATGGTCGTGCTGGTTTTTAAGAGCGTGCAGGTTCTGATGATGGCCGGTCCCTCGAGGTCTCGTCGCACCCACAGATCACAGCTGAGCTGATGACGTGGGTAGAGGTCAGAGGTGCCAGGGAAGCCGGTTCTCGTCGAGCTGGGCCGTCGGATTCCTTGAGGAAGGACTTACAGCAAACCGCAGAGTTCTTAGATGGTGCCCGCTGATGCAGGGTGACTACTCCTTAGCCACAAGGGAGAAATCTTGAGAAGAGTCTTGAAGTCCTTTCGTAGAAAGTATTCTTGATTCAAAGATGATCTAATTTGGAAGGGTCCCCGCTCCGGCCTTTATCCTAAAGAAAGGGGTGGGTACATGACTAGGTCCTGCCCTAAGGGTGGGACCAGGAAGGGGGGTAGTTACACCCCTCTCCCCTGCCGGACTTTCCCCAGGCCAGGGCTGTCGCCCCTGGAACTGGTTCTAACCGGCAGATGCGTAGTGAGCATCGGGGTGCCACTCCGCAGTCACCTTCTCGCAAAAGCCCTACCTACCCAGAATACACAAACCCTGTTTGGGACGGTGCGAACACCGCCCTCGACAGGAAACCCTTTGTCCAAGTGCTCCTCGCTGGAAGGACTCCCAGCAGCAGGAGGTCAGACTCGTGTCTGTGGTGGCAGCATCCATTTTGTGGAGCTGAGGCTTTCGTTAACTTTAACCGGGGTTCACAGTTACGTACATGTCGTGTCCCTCTAGAAGGGCGGGATGCTAACCTCGTCGCCAGGGTTGGTGAGAGGGCAGCACCCCGATTCGTATGACACCTTACTCGACATGTCTTGATAACGCGGCACCGAAGTTACCGATATGGTACGCGTTATCATGGAACAGCCATTGGGTCTTTTCTCCGCAAGCTGCAACCGGCTCGGCTCGGGCCAGAACACAGTTCACGCGAGCCCATGCACTCTGCCTTCAGGATTGTCAAGGCCTGCCATAGGAGTGACTGATAGGAACTCGGGTGTCCATTGGAGGGTTAGATATAGGGCTACTATATCTAAAGCAAAGGGTGATTACACGACTTCGCCCCAGCTGTCATGCAGCCAGTTGTGTCAAATTTAGGAGGCCAGCCAGGGGTGGCACAATACATGCTGCAGCCCCTGGTGGCCCTGGGTACACCTATGCCCTGAGTTACAGGGTCTGATAAGGTGGCCCAGGACCAATTGGTAAATGCACCTAGGGTACATCTCGTAATTTAGAAAGAGAACAGCCAGGCTGTGGGTCTGATTGGCAGGCCCGCAGCCAGAGAAAGTCGTAAACCAGTGAAACAAAAGCAAAAAATCTGGGTGATCATAGGATTGCAGACCCTACTCTCCTACAGACCGAATGTAGCAAAGGGGCAAAACATTCACCCCCAGTCACAGATCTGGGTTTAATCCATTGTTATTTTGCTCACCAAGCCACCCCAATATAGACATGGCCATATGCAAATCAGTCTTGACCCTGTGCCTCATGGGAACAGTCCAGCCCGAACTGCCAAGCCATGTCTTCCCTAGACCGGAATCAAGCATCCTAGGACCAGTTTCTGGCTATCAGCCATCTTCAGCCAGGATAGCTTGACTCCAGTGGCGTAGTGAGTACGGGACCCACGTCTGGGCATACCCTTTCCACATAGGGTGAACAGCAAAATACACAAGATGATGGACGGAATGTTGCACAGGGGCAAAACATTCACCCCCAGTCACAGATCTGGGTTTAATCCATTGTTATTTTGCTCACCAAGTCACCCCAGTTCAGACATGGCCATATGCAAATCAGTCTTGACCCTGTGCCTCATGGGAACAGTCCATTCCGAACTACCAAGCCATGGCTTTCCTGGACCGGAATCAAGCATCCTAGGACCGTTTTCTGGCTATCAGCCGTCTTCAGCCAGGATAGCTTGACTCCAGTGGCGTAGTGAGTACGGGACCCACGTCTGGGCATACCCTTCTCACATAGGGTGAACAGCAAAATACACAAGATGATGGACCGAATGTTGCACAGGGGCAAAACATTCACCCCAGTCACAGATCTGGGTTTAATCCATAGTTATTTTGCTCACCATGCCACCCCAGTTCAGACATGGCCATTTGCAAATCAGTCTTGACCCTGTGCCTCATGGGAACAGTCCAGCCGGAACTGCCAAGCCATAGCTTTCCTGGACCGGAATCAAGCATCCTAGGACCGGTTTCTAGCTATCAGCCATCTTCAGCCAGGATAGCTTGACTCCAGTGGCGTAGTGAGCACGGGACCCATGTCTCGGCATACCCTTCCCACATAGGGTGAACAGCAAAATACACAAGATGATGGACGGAATGTTGCACAGGGGCAAAACATTCACCCCCAGTCACAGATCTGGGTTTAATTTATTTATTTATTTATTTTCAAAGTTTTGTATAGCGCAAACAAGATCCTTGCAGATATCAGAGCGCTTTACATACATATTAAAGGAGATTGCAGTAAAGACAAAATAAATCAGGCAAATCGTGGATACATAGGAAAGGAGAACACAACAGAAGAAAAAGAAGGGAATAAGTAGGCGATTAGTTCAGGGAGCGCACAATGCCAGGTAGTAGGGTGTGATTGTGAGGTCGATTGAGGCACTGAAATACAAGGGGGAGGCAAACGGAAAACAGAAAATGCATAGTTAACGTTCAGGTGAATTTAGCCATGAGGATAGCTTTGACTTCTTTTTTGAAGGAGGCAGAGGATGTGATGAGTCTCGTTTCTGGCGGGAGGGCATTCCAGATCCTGGGGGCCATCCCTGAGAAGGAACGTTTGTAGGTTTTTTTCTTGTAGAATTTTTGTGGTATCAAAAGGAGAGTGCCTGTGCTTCTTGTGGTTCTTGAGCCTCCTGAGATTGTCAATTTTTGAGCAATGTAGCTGGTCGAGCTGTGATGTAAGGCTTTGTGAGTGATGCATCCGATATTCAGGTGTATTCTGGCTTCGAGCGGTAGCCAATTCAGAGATTTTAAGTCTGGAGAGATATGAGAGCGTCTTTTTGATCCGGTTATGAGCCTAGCTGCAGCATTGATGGAGGCTCTTAATGGTGCGGTTGTTGATAGTGGGAGGCCGCAGAGGGCGGTATTTCCATAGTCAATCCGAGGGATTACTAGTGCTTGAACAGCAGTTCTAAAGTCGTTGGCTGGGAGGAAGGGTTTCAGCTTTCTCAGAGTATTGATTTGGAAATTAGCTCCCTTGGTTGCATTGCTAATATGTCGTTGCATATTGAGATTGGAGTCGAGGGTGATGCCTAAGGATTTGGCTGAGTCCACAATGATAGGTTGGACATTGAGGGCAGTGAAGTGTTTTAGCCAGATTTTGGCGGGGGGTGCTATTAGGAGGAATTCAGTTTTTAGGGCATTGAGTTTGAGATGGTTCTCTGCCAGCCATGATTGTGTGTCTTTAAGTGTGGAGTTGAGAAGTTTGAGGTCTTCAGGGGATTGTAGTTTTAGGTAGAGTTGGGTATCATCCGCATACATGTGGAATTGCACATTAGAGGTATAAAGCAGTGCGGTGAGTGGCTCTATGACTAGGTTGAACAAAGTCGGTGATAGGGAGGAACCTTGTGGGACACCAAGTGTAACTGGAACAGGTGTGGACATGGCGTTATTAATTTTGAATTTCTGGGTCCGATTATGAAGGAAGGAGGTGAACCATTTGAGTACTGTCCCAGAGATGCCCATTCTGATATTCAAGAGATCGAGTAGGTTCTTGTGTTTGACCGTGTCAAATGCAGATGAGAGGTCAAGTAGAATGAGGAGGCAGGTGCCGTTTTGGTCTAGAATTTGGAGTGCGTCATCAATAATGTGAGTCATGGCTGATTCTGTGCTGTGTCCTGCACGGAAGCCGGATTGGTGTTGGTTGAGGAGGTCAAAATGAGTGATGTGTTTAGTCAGTTGGAGGTGGACACATTTTTCTAACAGTTTGGCTAAGGTGGGGATATTAGTGATGGGGCGGTAGTTGTTGAGGTCAGTAGGGTCAGCTGTGGGTTTCTTAAGTATGGGTGATACTTGTCCCACTTTGAGGGAGTCTGGGATAGATCCTTGTTGAAGACAACTGTTAATGATTTTGGTCCAGAGCGGGAGAAGCCAAGGGCTGAGGTCCTTTACGGCGTTTGCTGGTAGAGGATCCGAGAGGTGGTTAGAGGGCTTCAGGGTACTTAGGACCTTGCCTATAGAGACTTCCGTGTAAGTCTCAAAGGATTCCCAGGTAGCATTGTTTTTTAGTTTGGTGGGTGTTATGCTGCTGGGGTTAGAAAATAGGTTTAGATCCGTGAGGAGATCTTTCTTGATGTTGATTGTTTTGTGTTGAAGAAGGAAGAAAATTCTTCACAGGATGGGAGCGTGCTGGTTGTACTGTGTACTCGCTGTGGTTCATCTTTGGATTGAGTTTTGATTAGTTCAAATAGCTTTTTTGGTCGGTGTTTTGCTTGATCTAGTAGCTGGCTAAAGAAGTTTGCTTTTGTTAGTTTGATTTTTCTGAAGTAGGCGTTTCTTTTTTTCTTCAGAGTGTTGAGGTGCATAGCAGAAGGGGTGGATCTCCAATTGCGTTCTGCTAGTCTCATGTCTCGCCTGTCCTTGTTAAGCAGACTGTCATACCACGGCTTTGAGCTTTTGGAGGAGAATCTCTTTAGCTGAGGGGGAGCAACCTCGTTGATTATCGTAGTCATTGAGTTGAGGTAGTGCTCGGTAAGGGCCTGGACGTCGTCGTTGCCATAGGGGGGTATGAGTAGGTTGTAGCTGGGGGAGGGTGAGGAGATGGGATTGAGCTTCCTCAAGTCTCTTTTCCATACCTTGGGTTTGGTGGATTGGGCTGGGTGAAGTTTCACTAGTTCATTGATGAAGAATGTGATAATGTGGTGGTCGGACCAGTCACAAGGTTGGATTGAGTCAAGTTGGGTGGTGTGATCTTTGGAGATAATGAGGTCAAGGATAGAGCCTTTTTCATGGGTAGGGCTGTTGCAGATTTGGGTTAGGTCTAACGTTTTGAGGAAGTTTTTGAGACTGTTAACCACTGAGTCGTTCTGATCATTCCAATGAAGGTTGAAGTCACCAAGGAATATTTGTGTGTTTTGTCGACCCAAATTAGTTGTGATCATGTCCATGAGGTGTTCAGTGAAGACGAGGTTGTCCCCTGGTGGGTGGTAGATAATATATAGAGAGCACACTGGATTGCCCTCGCTGTTGACATCGAGGCAGAAGTGTTCACAAGAGGAGAAGGTAGGGGAGATGGCTTTGGTTACTGAAAGGCTACTGCGAAAAATACATGCTATCCCACCTCCTGTTTTGCCGGTCCTATCTAATCTGATGATGTGATAGGTAGGGGGAACTAGAATGTCGATGAGGGGGATTAAGGGTGGGCATAAAATCCGTTTCGCGGGCGAATTTGCGGATTTTTCGCGATCCGCGAATCTCGCGAAATAGCGGTAATATCCGCGAATCAGCGGGGACGAATTTTCAGCCAAGCAAGGGTTACAGCAGCAGGTGCAAAAGTTGAACCTAATTTCTTTGTAACCTTTTACAAAAGGGTTACAAACAAATTAACTTCAACTTGGACACCTGCTGCTAATTGCTTCCTGGCGCCTCGTTGCCTACTTGCAACTATTCTCTGACCCTGCTCTGACCCTTGAAGCAGGGTCAGAGAATAGTTACAAGTAGGCAACGAGGCACCTGTCCAAGGAATTAAACCTCATCAGGAAGCACTTACAGATATAAAAAACAGGAAGAAGGGAGAGGATGGCAAATACACCCATTTTGAGTTGTCAGGAGGGGTTAAACTAAAAGAGACCTTTACAGCACAATTTTCATATGCATTTTGCTAAAAATAAAAAGCTGTATGTTCTGTAGGGGCAACTCAGGAATCTGGCCCTTCAGAGATCCGGCCTCTCTTTCTTTCTCTCGTTCTCTCTCTCCCTCTCTCTTTCCCTATCTATCTATCTATCTATCTATCTATCTATCTATCTATCTATCTATCTATCTATCTATCTATCTATCTATCTATCTATCTATCTCTCCCTCTCCCATAAACGACTGTATGGGTAACTTCGCTATGGAAGCGGTTCGCGAAGACGCAAAAAACCCAGCAAACACGCAAAAAAACAAAAATCCGCAAATTCGCACAAATTCGCAAATTTTGCAGATTGCGAATTCGCTAATCCGCAAATTTGCGGATCGCGAATTCGCAAAATTCGCCCATGCTTAGGGGGGATGAGGGTTCAGTTAACCAGGTTTCGGTGAGTATGGTAAGGTCTAAGTCATGTGCGATAATGAGGTCAGCTATGTCAGATGCGTGTTTTGGGGGCAGATCTGCAGTTAAGTAGTGTGCATTCGAGCCGTGGGCTAAGAAGGGAGGTGGCTGGGTCCAATGTGAGGGTGACTGTTTTCAGATTGTTGGAGATGGTGCCTCTAATATTTTGAGTGGGGGGTCTGTGGGGGTTGGAGAGGATGGTAGGGATAGGAAGGTGAGTAGACAGAGGTGAGTTATTTTGGGGGGGTGCGTGTGAGGGTTGGACTGAATGGTGGGGATGGGTAGATGCGTAGAGGCTATGTGGGTGGTGGGAGCGGATTTGTAGGAATGTAGTAGGGTACGTATGTCATTTCGTGTCAATGGATTGGTGCAGCGGATAGGGCGGTTGGAAGAATTAGGGGCAGGGATAGAAGTCCAGTAAGGGGGGTTGCGTTTGTGAAAGAGTGTGGGATGGTTGGGGTGCTTGCCGGATAATATGGTACAAGGTGGAGAGGGGAGCCTAAGATTGCTTGCGAAAAGTAGTTTGAATGTTTAAAGCTCGTCTTTGATTTGTTGAAGGGTGGACATGATCTTGTCAAGAGTGTGGTTAGGGACAGTAGAAGTGGGGGTAGTGGGAGAGCCACGGGTAGGTAGATGAGAGTTGATTCAGTTCAATGGGTTCATGGGAAAGGTATGGGTGGGGGGAGTGGGTTAGACGTAGGTGTGGGGGATGTTAGGGTGGGTGGAGGAGGAGTAGTAGTAGGGGTGGGAGTATCCCTGGTAGGTACGTGGGTGATTATCGAGATGGGGAGGGCAGGGAGAGATGCGGTAGGGGAGGGAGGTGAAGGAGGATGGGAGACTTGAGGTGGTATAGAAAGAGGGGGAGCTTGGGATGGTGTCGGAAGGTGGGATGGGGATGGAGGGGGGGCACAGTGTGGAGGGCAGGAGTGTGTTGATGTGAGCGTGGGAGAGGAGCTAAGGTGTGAGAGGAGGAGGGGTGATGAGGAAGGGGGGGAGCGAGTGTAGCGAGGGGGAGCGTTGGTGGTGTGAGAGGAGGAGGTGGGTTGGGTGTGGGAGGAGGCGGGGAGGGGAAGTGACAGGATGAAGGTATGATCGGTGTGGGAGGTATGGGGGGGATTATTATTATTATTATTATTATTATTTATTTTTATAAAGCGCATAGTCACCCGGAGGTATCCCAGCGCTGGAGAACCCTGGAACAGTAAAAGCTGAGGACCGAGGCTGAGTTCACGAGGAGGACATAGGGGCTAGGGGAAAAGATGTGTCTTTAACAACTTCCTAAAACGCAGGTTTTGAGGTTCGAGACGTAGATCACGAGGAAGGGAGTTCCAAAGACGGGCCGCTTGTACCGAGAACCGTCTTCCTCCTGAACGAACTTTCCTAAATCTTGGGGCGTTGATGAGATTTTCTGCGTTGGAACGGAGGGATCTAGTGGCTATGTAAGGGGTGATAAAATTGCGAAGAACTGGGGGGCCTTGGTTGTTCAAAGTTTTGTGCACCAGACACAAGGCTTTAAATTTAATTCTCTCCCTTATGGGGAGCCAGTGAAGGAGTTTGAGGGCAGGTTTGGCCGATGATCTGGCCGGGGTGTTGGTAATAATCCGGGCAGCAGTATTCTGAATTCTCTGCAGTTTATTCAGTGTCGCTTCCGGTGCGCCCAGATAAATCGCATTACTATAGTCCAGTCTTGATATAATAAGACCTTGGACTAGTAATTTTTGCGATTTAGGAGGAAGAAGGGGCAGGACTTTCCTCAAGGATTTTAGAAGACCAAAGCAGGTCCCTACGACCATCTTTGCTTGCGGGGCGAATGAGAGTTCAGAGTCTATCCATACACCCAGACTTTTCACCTCTGTCTTTGGGTCTGGGGGAGGACCTAGACAAGTTGGCCACATGTCCAGGGGAAGTGAGGTTCCTTTTGAGCCGAGTATAAGGACCTCGGTTTTTGTCCCGTTTAGTTTTAGCGCTGATCTATTCATCCAGTGATGGACCTGCGTGAGGCAGTTGAGGAGATCAGCTTTCTGTTGTTTAGGGTGGGACAGAGACACCACTAATTGTGTGTCGTCAGCATAGCTGATGACACTCACTCCGAAAGGGGTGATAACCTCCTCCAATGTGGACATATAGATATTAAATAATGTGGGGCTCAGGGAGGAGCCCTGAGGCACACCACATTGGAGGGGCATTTCGGAGGAGCGGGCGTTCTTCTCCCAGATCTGATAGGATCGTTGTGTCAGGAAGGATGAAAGCCAGGATAAGGCTGTGCCTTCCAGTCCAGCTCTTGCCAGTCTTTCGATGAGGAGTTGGTGGTCAACGGTATCGAACGCTGCGCTAAGGTCGAGGAGGATCACTGCCACTGATCCTCCCCCGTCCAGCAGCGTTCTGGCTTCCTCTACCGCCGCCAGGAGGGCGATGTCCGTGCCCTGTCCTGGTCGGAAGCCCGTCTGGGAATTTTTCAGTTTGTTATTGGCCTCTAGGAACTGCGAGAGTTTCTTATTGACAAGTTTTTCCGCGATCTTACTTACTCCTGGGAGTAAGGAAATGGGCCGGTAATTCGCCAGGTTTTCAAGGTCAAGAGTGGGTTTCTTCAGTAAGGCCTTTACCACCGCCTTCTTCCAGCTCAGGGGCACAACTCCCTGTTGAAGTGAAGTATTAATCAAATGAGTGAGGGAGGGGATGATAGAAGGGGCTACCTCTTTAAGGATCCGAAGAGGAGCAGGATCTCTAGGGGAACCGCTCTTCATGGAGTTGAGCGTCGTCCATACTTCGTCTATCGTGACCTGGCCCCACGTGGACAGATCAGTAGAAGAAGTCGGACATGGGAGAACAATTTCTCCCCTCGGGCTCAAGGGAGGAATTGAATCCAGGATTAGTCGGATTTTGTCCTGGAAGAAGTTAGCCAATTGCTGGCATTTCTCCTGGTCGGCTTTGGGGTCGGAAGGAGGTCCCCGTCCTTGTTCTGGAGGTTTTGAGAGCTCTTTAAGGATAGCAAATGCTTCCTTCCCGGAGCAACCCGCTCTCTCTATTCTCTCCTGAAAAAACACGCTTTTGGTTTTACGGATAGCGGTTTTGTAATTTAGAAGAGAAATGGAGTCGATATTTTTGTTGGCTCCTGTTTTATCGCGTCTCCATGAGCGTTCGGTTTTTTTACACTCTTGCCGTAAGGCTTTAAGCTCTGGAGTGTACCATGAGGCAGGGGATATCCTTTTAGGCTGTTTAAAAGTAGTGATTTTTGGAAGTAAAGTGTCGAGAGACGACGTGATCCAATCACTGAATTGTTTGTCGGCCGTATTAGGGTCAGAGGAAAGCTCGGGAGTGGAATCTGAAAGAGAAAGGGCCCATATCTCAGATGACAGTTTGTGCCATTGGCGGTCGGTAACCTGGGTTTTAGGGGTTAGGTGACTAGGTATGGGAGTTTCCCAGAAGAACGGGACCAGGAAATGGTCAGTCCATGGAAGGGTCACCGGAGGATTGGTGGTCATCGTTGGTATATTGGTAAAGATGGGATCCAATAGATGGCCCTTCTCATGGGTGGGCTCGTTGTTCACTAGACATACCTTTAGAGATGTAAGGTCGTGTCTAATGTCCGAGGCTACTCGATCCGTCGGGTCTAGGAAGTGGAGATTCAGATCACCTAATAACAGGAAGTTGGAGGTGGAAGAGGCTAGTTGGGAAATGGATTCAAATATGGAGTTGGTAAAATTGCCTGGAGCCCCAGGGGGACGATAGGTCAGAAGCCCTGCCACTATAGATAGACGGGAGGGGGCTGGATGTGAGAGGTGGGGGGGTGGTGATTGAGGCGAGGAGGCTATAAGGGGAGAGGAGATTTATGTTGTGAGGAGGAGTAGAGGGCTTAAGGATTGCGTCAGACTCTGGGCACCCATGTGTTAAGGGTGTGGGGCGTTGGAGCTGAATGTGAGGTGGTGTGCGAGGCAGAGGGGGGCTGGGGAAACCAGTGTGGATAGATGTAGAGAGGGTGTCTGTGTTGTGGGGTGGGGTAGAGTGGTTCAGGATGGCGTGCGGTTCTGGGGATCCAGGAGTCAAGAATGTAGGGAGTGGGAGGGTGAGGGACTGAGTGGGAGAAGCAGTGGAGGATTGGGTTTTAGGAGTAGGGGTGGGTTGGGAGGGGGTCAGTGAATTGGCTACATTACCTTTAATGGTGAGAAATAGAGTATCAAATAGGTTAAGGTTAAGATCTGTGGCCTGGATGAGAATAGTGCCAGCCATTGTTGTAAATAGTAATGGTTGCTGTTGCTTGGAAGAATTGTGATGGGGTAATGGTCATCATAAGACCATGTGCGGACTTCCTCGAAGAGGAGACCGTGAGTAGGGCATGGAAGGCTTTCCTCCATTGTGCTCTGCGTTTAGTGTAGAATATGATGTCGGTGGTCATGCGTCCAATACGGGGTGAAAAATAGGGATCTGCAAAGGGTGTTTCTGGGTGGGATTTCAGAAAGTTGTGTTTGAAGTTTTTGGCAGATTTTTTTGAGAGCTTGGGGGGGTAGATGATAATGTATGTGTGAGTGCTGGAGAGTTCCATGGTGGTAAGTATGTTGTGGGTGAGGGTGCTGTGAGTATGTAGAACTGTGGAGGTGGGGGGGCTGCTGGGGGAGTGTGAATGAGGTATCTGGAGAGGATAACTAAGACTAGTCAAGAAATAGATGATGTAGAGGGCCGATACTATAAAGAGGGAAGAGAGAGGCTAAAGGGGATATTAGCAGCTGAAGAGAGCGTTCCGAGCATGTCTGCAAAGAGGTTAGTCAAAGAATAGTCAGAAGACTAGTCCAAGATGGCCGACAGTTTAGAGAGGCAAAGAATAGTCAGAAGACTAGTCCAGGATGGCCGACAGTTTAGAGAGGAAAAGGTAGTGGCGGCATAGTCCTATGTTTGTTTCAAGGACCGGACCTACTTCTGATGGGGAGAAGGTAGAGGTAGTGTAGTCCTATATTTGTTTCAATGAAGTGTCCTAAATCTGTTGTCGTAGTAGGGGGACAGCGAGGGAGCTGGGATTGATCAGGGAGAAGTCCTATTTCAGTTGTTGTTGTTGCTGCTAAACATTTTGAGGAGAGGCCAATGAATGGATGTGGCCCCTTTGTTCCTGTAGTAACATGTGGTCAGCCATTTTGGGGTGTAATAACCAGTTTCACTACCCTCCTAATAAGTGTAAAGTTCTAGCAAAGCTAAAAATAAAAATAAAAATAGGGACAGGATAACAGAAAAAATACAAGAGCACTAGTACCGTTCAGGCAGTCGCCGCTGCACTCGTTCTCCTAATCATCCGATCGGGTTGAAGATCAGCTCATGTCCTCCCTGGTGAACTAGGGTTATGCTGCCATGATCGCCATTTGAAAAACCTTGCAAAAGAAAGCTTCCGCCATATGAGTTTAAGCCAACGTGATATCGGCGTTATTGTGTGATAAACCGGAAGTGGGGCGGGGCTGGGAGTAGTTTCCTTACTGAAGCCGCACGGAGTGGATCAGCTGACCTAAAACCTAATCCTTCACCGTGTAGAAACTGCAAATGCAGAGCGTGATAGCTCCGCTGCCACTGCATCCATGGTCACAGGGCTTGCTACAACCACAAACGGCGATCGGTCTAAACGGGCCCCTACATGCGTGCTGGTCCCGCTGCACAGCCTCTTCCGGGGGTCACAGGAGCACACCAAGGTCGTCTGAACTGACCTCTGCAGGCTCGAACAGTGGAGGTCCAGTGCGTGCTGGTCTCGCTGCACAGCCTCTTCCGGGGGTCGCAGGAGCACACCAGGTCGGTCTGAACTGACCCATGCAGGCTCGAACCATGGAGGTCCAGTGCGTGCTGGTCTCGCTGCACAGCCTCTTCCGGGGGTCGCAGGAGCACACCAGGCCGGTCTGAACTGACCCCTGCAGGCTCGAACCGTGGAGGTCCAGTGCGTGCTGGTCTCGCTGCACAGCCTTGTCCGGGGGTTGCAGGAGCACACCAAGGTCGCAAATAGGAGCGGCCAGATCTGGATCCCGAGGTCTCACTCTGAAGGCAATGGATTCGTTGCAGGTTCCACCTGGAGTCTCCGAAGCTTGCAATAATCAGGTGATCTGTCTAGCCTGCGTGCCGGCCGTTCGTCCCCTCCGGTGTCCGGGTTGAGGTAGGAGGTCAAATCGTGACCAGGGCAATGTGCGATAAGATCCGCGTGAAACGAAAATATCCTGTTACTCTTAGGCGTTCTTTTCAGCTAGAGTGACTGTCGCTAACAGGGATATAACAAAGGTAGGGATCCCAAGCGCTTGGAGCAACTCCGGAGAGCTCCTACCAGTCGTTATTTTGCTCACCAAGCCACCCCAATATAGACATGGCCATATGCAAATCAGTCTTGACCCTGTGCCTCATGGGAACAGTCCAGCCCGAACTGCCAAGCCATGTCTTCCCTGGACCGGAATCAAGCATCCTAGGACCAGTTTCTGGCTATCAGCCATCTTCAGCCAGGATAGCTTGACTCCAGTGGCGTAGTGAGCACGGGACCCACGTCTGGGCATACCCTTCCCACATAGGGTGAACAGCAAAATACACAAGATGATGGACGGAAAGTTGCACAATGGCAAAACATTCACCCCCAGTCACAGATCTGGGTTTATTCTATTGTTATTTTGCTCACCAAGCCACCCCAGTTCAGACATGGCCATATGCAAATCAGTCTTGACCATGTGCCTCATGGGAACAGTCCAGCCCGAACTGCCAAGCCATGTCTTCCCTGGACCGGAATCAAGCATGCTAGGACCGGTTTCTGGTTATCAGCCGTCTTCAGCCGCTGATTGCCACATCGTGCATCTCCATTGAAACGAAGCCCTAGGCTCGTCCCTCCACGCCCTATTATTGGCATTGTATTCCCTCGATACAGCTAACTCCATTGCTCACTATTTTTAAAGGGCCACCTGAACTCGTACCTCGAGGACTCATCACCTTGCGTCTTATTCTTGACGCTGGATCCCCCCCGCCCTCCGCTTCTCTAAGCGGGAAATACAAGTGCCGGTGATCACTTAATTTGGCTTTCGGCTTCACCAATTAGCAAGCCTGCAAGCGCCTTGGTTACCTCCACTAATACCAAGAACGGATGACATATTCTTAAACTAGTTCCGTCCCCCACCAATTTCCGCTGGCTCGGATGGGTGGCCGTCGGCTTTCTGTTCACGCAGCCAAAGAATGGAACAAACTCCCAGACAACATCAGGCATGAGTCTAACCATCTTGCTTTTAGGAAGCGATTAAAGACACTCTTGTTCTAATAGTGTCTTTCTATGTCCTCTGGTCTTACAGCGCTGGGATGCTCGAGAGTAGCCATGCGCTATACAAGAGGGTATTCATTAATTCATTCATATTGTGTTATGCAAACTTTAGGCACAAAACATTTGTCCTGATGATGATTCCTTGTATTAATGTTATGGAATCGAAACGTCGTCGACCTCTTACACCATATATGCAAATGTATACTTAATATGGATTGTGATTAATGGTGTAACTGAATTTCTGCTATTTTTCCATTTCCCAGAAATCGCTGACTCTTTGCCTAAGCTTATCTTTCTCTTTGCCTCTTTCTATCCCTCTACTTTGCCAATTTGTAAGCGTGAAGGCACAGGCTTGTGTCTCACTCTTTGTGAATGTAAGGTAACTTTTCCTAAACTTTTTAATTAGTAAAAATCTTTTGTGATCACTGTCCGGCTGGACAAATCACTACAACAAATATAGCTCCATTGTGTCTATATTCATTACGCCGTAACAATTTATGCATAGGACCACTGTTGCTAAATATAGATTATGTTCCCCAAGGTCCTGTGCTGACTCGTTGGGTGCCCTTGTTGTTCCTTAGCCATCCAGTGGCATAGTGAGCACGGGACCCACGTCTGGGCATACCCTTCCCGCATAGGGTGAACAGCAAAATACACAAGACGATGGACGGAATGTTGAACAATGGCAAAACATTCAGCCCCAGTCACAGATCTGGGTTTAATCCTTCGTTATTTTGCTCACCAAGCCACCCCAGTTCAGACATGGCCATATGCAAATCAGTCTTGACCCGGTGCCTCATTGGAACAGTCCAGCCCGAACTGCCAAGCCATGTCTTTCCTGGACTGGAATCAAGCATCCTAGGACCGGTTTCTGGCTATCAGCCGTCTGCAGCCAGGATAGCTTGACTCCAGTGGCGTAGTGAGCACGGGACCCATGTCTGGGCATACCCTCCCAAATAGGGTGAACAGCAAAATACACAAGATGATGGACGAAATATTGCACAATGGTAACACATTCACCCCCAGTCACAGATCTGGGTTTAATCCATAGTTATTTTGCTCATCAAGCCACCCCAGTTCAGACATGGCCATATGCAAATCAGTCTTGACCCTGTGCCTCATGGGAACACTCCAGCCCGAACTGCCAAGCCATGTCTTCCCTGGACCGGAATCAAGCATCCTACGACCGGTTTCTGGCTATCAGCTGTCTTCAGCCTGGATAGCTTGATTCCTGTGGTGTAGTGAGCACGGGACCCACGTCTGGGCATACCCTTCCCACAAAGGGTGAACAGCAAAATACACAAGATGATGGACGGAATGTTGCACAATGGCAAAACATTCACCCCCAGTCACAGATCTGGGTTTAATCCATTGTTATTTTGCTCACCAAGCCGCCCCCAGTTCAGACATGACCATATGCAAATCAGTCTTGACCCAGTGCCTCATGGGAACAGTCCAGCCCGAACTGCCAAGCCATGTCTTCCCTGGACCAGAATCAAGCATCCTAGGACCGGTTTCTGGCTATCAGCTAACTTCAGCCAGGATAGCTTGACTCCTGTGGCATAGTGAGCACGGGACCCACGTCTGGGCATACCATTCCACATAGGGTAAACAGCAAAATACACAAGATGATGGACAGAATATTGCACCATGGCAAAACATTCACCCCCAGTCACAGATTTGGGTTTAATCCATTGTTATTTTGCTCACCAAGCCACCCCAGTTCAGACATGGCCATATGCAAATCAGTCTTGACCCTGTGCCTCATTGGAACAGTCCAGCCCGAACTGCCAAGCCATGTTTTCCCTGGACCGGAATCAAGTATCCTAGTACCGGTTTCTGGCTATCAGCCTTCATCAGCCAGGATACTCCACTGGAGTCAAGCTATCCTGGCTGGGTGTGAAAACAGAGGCTGTAAGCTGTCAGTGTGTTTGTAATGCACAACTTTTAAATAACTGCAAATGAAATGTGCAAATGTTTCAAAACATAGCAGTTAGGAAACTACAAATGGGACCACTTGTTTTTAATTCAGAAGTGCTCTGGAAACAGAATTTTAATAGGACCAAAACAATCAAGACACTTTACTTGGTGATGTTTAAATGATACAGATTTGCTGAAACCACATTTCCACACATTGGCATTTGTGCGCAATATAGTTTTATCTGCATGTTTACATTTTGAAGGTGCAGGTTCTCGAAAGACACAACAAGAGAGACAGCATTACTTCACCTTTCCAAGTACCCCATACAACAGCACACTTTTGTCATAGCTTATGCAAAACTGTAGTGTTGGAGGAGATTCTAGGCCGTTGCCAATATAAAAGTAATTTCCTGAAGCCAAAAATCTACCTTTGAACTCGAGATGCAGCCATTCAAATAGTAGCCCCTGTGCCTATGTGCACAGGTGTAATTGTCGTGAAAACCCAACCTGCTATCACCAGGGTCACTGGAATTATGTGGCAGGAGAGCACCGAATTATGCAACAGGGTTGTCCAAATTATGTGGCATGATAAAGAAAATCATGCAGCAGAATGTGGCACTTTTTTGATTGTTTTTCCTCATTATTTTGTTATTTGAAAACATGACAATACTGCCAGGGCAAAGAATAGCGCCCAAATACAGAAATAAGAAACTGAAAGATGGTCAGTCATACTTTGTGTGGCACCTTCCACTGCATTCGAACATATCACCACATTTTTTGAAACTTTTGATCCATTTGAGCTACAAACTTTTTGTCTTTAATAACCTGCAGAATATGCAGTGGATGATAGAATATGTGGCAAATGTGCAATTTGTTTTTTTTATTACAAATGTGTGCTTTTCCACATATATGAGTATGTTTTGATAGATCAATTCAATGACTTATGTAAATTAATTTACTGCAGGTAACTTAATTGTCCTAAACCAAGTTGATTAAAAAATCAAATGTATACATATATAACAACACTAAAATAGACGTAACAATACTCAACATAAACAATAACCAATAGACATGTGTATAGGCAAAGTGTTAGATTTTATCAAATTTTAAATCAAAGCGGGAAAGTACAATACAAAAAAATTTATACACAGGAATACAGGACAAATGTATCAAATCTGCGTGAGTGTTGAATTGGAGCCGCGGGGAGTCAGTCCTCACTCTTGCTCGCAGAGTGAGGACTGACTCCCCGCGGCTCCAATTCAACACTCACGCAGATTTGATACTTGTGACGACCTACAAACGCACTACGATCTTGTTAGGCAAGTGTGCACTTAATAACGTGTCAAGAGAGGAATTTATTCACCCTGTCACACCCTTTAAGATTAATCCTCGTTTCGTCCTATCTTTCCAAATTATCTCGTTCTGACCATAGTGCATGACGGTCATAAAATTAAGATCTGACTTGAAGCGACCCTTTTGATGCCCACTGAATCTAATGCACTGGATCCTCTGTGATCCCCTCGTTTCTGGGGAGTTACAATATTATAACTCTTCTGTCCTGATGATGGTCTTATAGAATTACTCAGACAAGACCGAAACGTCGACTTCCTGCTTGATCCAAAGGATAATTCAGTCATCTATTTTTGGATAGGCAGACAACAGGCTCTACTGAGATTTTGTGATTTATTTTCATACATTTGTCCTGTATTCCTGTGTATAAATTTTTTTGTATTGTACTTTCCCGCTTTGATTTAAAATTTCATAAAATCTAACACTTTGCCTATACACATGTCTATTGGTTATTGTTTATGTTGAGTATTGTTACGTCTATTTTAGTGTTGTTATATATGTATACATTTGATTTTTTAATCAACTTGGTTCAGGACAATTAAGTTACCTGCAGTAAATTAATTTACATAAGTCATTGAATTGATCTATCAAAACAAACTCCTTTGGAGGCAACTTTACCCATCCCATTACGTTTCACCCAAGCCCCCAAAGGTTTACTGGGTAGCTCACTCTATTGACTATATTTCCACATATATGGCCTCCAAAGGGGATCAAACCATGTGCTGAGGGCTGACAACCCCCCTCCCCCCAGCACACACTTCACATTTTTTTAATGTGTGGTTTTGCCTGGGGGCTGCAACCGGGCCCCCAGGAAAATTGCCTTTTTCCCAAGAAATTGGGGCTAGCAGGGGGTCGGCCCATATGCCAGGAGGGCTGACCCCCTGGCAATCTAATTATTTTTTATATTTTTTCACTTCTACTGGTGGTGTGGTTGCACCACCCACCTCAAAGGGAAGGCTGCCCCCCCCCCACCACCACCAAACATAGGTCCTGGTTGTCTAGTGGGTTTCCTAACTGTAGCTTGTGGCGCAACTGAGATCCACAGCCAGGAAAACATTTCAAGATGGCATTGTAGGAAAGGGGAGACTCTCCCCTTTCCAACGATGCCTCCTAGAAACCCAGTAAAGTATCACAGCCCTCAAAAACCCCACCCGACTGTGAAGAAAACATTGACCTGTTCCCTCCTCTTCTGCCAGTGGGAATCTGTGATGTCTGTGTGCCTCGCTGATGTCACAGATGGGCAGGAGTTGGGAGTGGTAGGGGCGGATGCAGAAGTTGTTCCGCTTAGTTCGCCCCCTTTAGAGAGATAAACATAATCCTCCAGTGCAGTTAATGGACGTTCCTCTCAAGCCCTCCCTAGTGTTGACCAATGGCCAACAGTTGCACTGAGGAGGGCGTGCAGGTGTTGGCCACTGGCTGAAAACCACACCTAAAGGTTTCATTGTCTGGGTGAAGAACATCAGTTTTGTTTAGGTTAGAGAAGAATGGTCAAGTTCTTCAGGAAATCTGAATCTGGTAAGTGGCAGTGGGATGGTACATGAGGTATATATATGTAGATGGGGAAGTTGGATGGTCTACCAGGTATGTATGGACTAGGACATAAGGGGAATAACACAGATATGTGTATTCAGTACATTTACATCATTCATTTTATGGCTAGGTATCTATAGGTACCAGGATGCCATGGTGGTGGCAACTGAGAAAAGGTGTGTTTTAAAGCATCAAAACCTCTCGTTAGAGATAGTTCTTCTTCGTTGGGCAGGGAGATTGTGCCACAGTTGAGGGCCATGGCAGAGAAACTCCTTCTTGCATTCAGGTGCTTTTAGCATTGAAAGGTTGTAGCAAGCTTTAGCCCTGAGATCTTATGTGGTGGAAAGATTGGATTGGAATGATTTTCCCTCAGAAACATTCAGTCTAGTCTGAACTCATTCTTCTAACAGCTACTCAAGATTCCTCCAAAGAGCCTGCTCCACAAAAGGGGTAGAGGCATCACTGTGTAAGAACTCTAGTTACCACTTATACTAGGACAACAACTTAGCCTTGAATGAGTAAGGTCTCTATAAGAATGTTTGTGAACACTTAGGTTTCATGATGCAGAACAGACCGTAAATAAGCCACTTCATTGTAGATACAAGAGGCTTTGTAGAAACTTAATAAAAGTGTGCTCCATCCACGAGTTTGCTAGAAGCTTGTTCCAGATCTTAGCCACCATAACAAAAAGGATGTATCTCTTTCTCTGGTCGTAAAAATGAGAAACTGCTGTCAGCTTATTATTTTTAGAAGAGTGGAGAAGTGTGGCTCAATGATTAGAGCGACAGACCCTGATGCAGAGGTCTAGCCCGGGACCAGGGTTCAATTCCCCGCCTCGGCGGGTCTTGGGCTCAAAAAAATTCCACAGACCTGATAATTCTCGCCTCGATGCCTATACCAATCATGGAGTCCCATTCTGCAACTCTGGGCAATAGCTTGCTTAATCTCCACAATGGCCCCAACAGCGCTGGGATGCCTGGCCTCCACCTTGGGGGTGCCCAGGAGTGGACGCCTCACAGGGAAAGCCAGGATGGGTTCCACAACGGTATTCGTACAAGCGCCTTGAGACCCTTGTGGGTGAGTAGTGCGCTATACAAGTATCAATTTACATTTACAGAAGATCTCAAATTCCTGTTAAGACAATAACAGAAGTGTAGAACCCAAAACGTGCACTCTTAATTGACCATTTTCACAAGCATTAAGTAGTTCAAGGTGGCTTTGGTTAATTAAGTGCTCTGCATAAGACGTTCACCATAGCCTGATCTGCATGAGTTAATTAGAACGTTTTTTTGGGGGGGATAGTGAAGCATGTGCTTCTCCTTTCAGTCTCTCTGGGGTGATGGCCTCAGACCAACAAGAAATATTTGACTGAAAGAGCACGTAGAAATGGCAGTGCAAATTTCAATTTGGTGACCTACCTGGTGAGTGTGAAGTACCAGTCCATGGCAAATGATAACAAGAAAGGGTAAGTGGACACAGTCTATAGGGACCTTACCAGGGCATCTGCAAAACAGAACGCAGCGAAATAAATAAAAATAGATTTGCTACATCTACAGAAATTGAATATGATCATATGCAAATGTATAAATAAATGAACATTATTCCCATGTCTACTAATGATCCCAAGCTGTGTGCTCCCGAGGAAACAGTTCCTGTGTATTATCCACCCCACAAAATCCCAATGTGTGTGACTGTCATAAGGGGGAGTTGACTTTGCAGTGATAGGCAGTTATGGCTAAAAATGCTGGGCTGTGACCATGCCAGATGACTGGCAAGCGCAAATGCAGAATGAGCCAGAAATGGCCCTAGTCAGGAGGAAGGGACTATCAGTGAGATAATGCCAATAGAATGGAAACAGGGGACAGTGCAGGCATTCCTACACTCACTGTACCAATTGGGCATGGCACCCTTCCAAAATCGGTAAACAGCACTGACCACAGCTCTTCCCTCCCAAAATATTTGAAATCCCTTCTCCCCACTCCTGCCAACTGCCTCTTGTACACTTCTTTTTCTGATTCCAACGGGTTTTATTGAATTCGAGATAAAATACAGTATGGGTTACAGGTGTTATTTGACCTAACATTCATAGAAATATATGAAATTACATAGCCATTCCAAAATAATAGCATGCTAATACCAAGAATATCTGAATGTACTCCATTGAATAACCATTTTACACTCTTATTTTATTAGCTGTATTGCCATTCATAACTATGCAAGTTAAAGAAAAACAAAAATGAGAGGAATAACAATAAAAATTGAATAATTAGAAGGGAAATCGTTGAGTGACAGAAAGTAAGAAATAACAGATCCAGAAATAGATGGGAGTAAGGAATTGGAGGAGGCGGTTTAACATTATATGAAATGTTGCCTATGTATGAAAAGCGTGGGTTTGTCTTCTATATGAGTATAAGATGACTTTGACATTTCCTTATACTAATTCACCACTAATCCTTTTTGTGTTCCAAAGTAACGTGCTACTCGCCAAAAAGTACTTTGACGCCTCATTAGGGGTAGTAAGTGCTATATAAATTCAATTACGATTTGTAAGTAAAGGTCTAGTTCATTCCAAAGCAGTACATATTTGTCCCTTACCGTATGCTATTAACTGTTTGGTATATCCCTCTACCTTCGATAAAGTCTTTGCATTGGGCTGCATGAGGTACTATTTTACATCTGAAAAGTTCACTCAATCGTTACACTGTTTGTCACATTCAGTTATTTATCTCCTATATGCAGTGCTTAATGTGAGCCGGTGTTTGCCACCAGCTCTCATTTTTGGAGACTGGCACTTACTTTTCCTCATCAGACAATTCCCGACAGCAAGAAAGAGAAAAACACGATATCGGGAAATTAGGAGAAAGAAAAAGCCAGAAATACCCTCAACAAGGGAGAAAGCAGGAACCAGCAAGGGTAAGATAAAGGGGCCGGGAGAGTCTGGCATTGAATTAAAGATGCATTGAGTGGACTCAGGAATACGCAGCCTTTTAATAGCCCTGGCAGTGGGCTTCTGACCAGCACTCTGGGCACCGGCACTTGTTCCTTTACAAATTAAGCACTATCTATATCAGTCAGTCAGTCAAAAGTACTTTATTCGGTTCTTAACAAAAACCATAAAAGTGTACAAACATCAAGAATCATGCCCAAAAAGTAATACATTAACTAAAGAAAAACAATTTACAAATCTCATGTTTAGCAGTTTAAAATTCTTATAAAATTCATCCATATAAAAGAACGATCATACATATTTAGTGACCAGGACCATTAACATTATTATAAAAGATCAAAAAGATAAAATAAGATCTCCTAAGCACACTGCTTCCAGGCTAAATTTTTGCCCAAACGCACTGCAATGGCTAGAAAGGTCGAGACATTAAAAATTTCCCAAACACTAAACAGGAGCTGGAGGTACAAAAGGGCTGGCTTAACTTGTATGAAGCCTTTCTCTTTAATCAATGGAACAATACATTTTTTTCTTATAATGGAAAAATAGTTACAAAAGAATAAAAAATGAGCAGTATCCATAATGGAAAGACCGTCACATGGACATATCTCCAAGTGTCAGGATCCCTATCGCAACTGTCTTTTGTACCCTGTTTTCTTGCCTGTACCGTACCACTGATCGTTCCACTGTATGTGTATTATGGAGACGTAGTATTTATTCTGTTCTGTGCCAATTCTTTTGTGCTGTACCAATGCTCCTTTGAGCTGTGTCAATGCTTGTTTGATCCTTTCCTTTTGCCAATGCTTGTTGCAACTCGCTTGGTAGATCTTTGCGTGTTACCGCCTTACCAATGCTTGTTGGCCCCAGGGCTTCTGAAGGTCTTGTTCGAATTTGCTGCCGAGGTCTTTTTTCCCTCTGCAGCCCCTGTACCTTCAACCAGGACTATAAAAGGAGCCACGCCCAGGTCTCCGTGCGGATTATTCTTTGCCGGTTCCCGAGTTTGGAGGTCTCCTGTTTCCTGTCTTCGTTCCTGCGCTGTGGACTTCTCCGCTGTTCCAGTTTCCAGATTCCTTGAATGGTAGTAATCTACCACGAATATCCGCTTGCTGAAAACGCAGGTAGGATTTATCCTTTTCTGTTCTTGGTACCAAGTCCTGAGTTGCCGGCTGGTGATTTCTTCGAGGGCGCTCGTCAGATATCGCGCGAATGGCGTTTCCCTGGCAACTTTCTTTGCTTTGACTTATCGAACGATGTCATTTAACTCAAACTGCTGAATCCAGACTTTGCCTGATTGTTCTTTCACTTCCGTTTCATTTTTTGATGAGACAGTATTTCAAAAGTGTCAAGGAACTTGGTTCTCATTCAGTCTTCTTTGGGATTGTTTCAGTCAGTGCTGTGGAATTAACAGAGTGGCTACAATATTGTATAGAACCCTAAAAATGCTGAAGTCTAACTTTATATTTGTTATGCTGTGAGATTAACAGTGATTTGCCTTTCAAGAAACTTTATATTTGTTATGCTGTGAGATTAACAGTGATTTGCCTTTCAAGAAACTTTATATTTGTTATGCTGTGAGATTAACAGAGATTTGCCTTTCAAGAAACTTTTCATGTGAGTTGGTTGATAATGTTCATTGGCAATTGAAACCTTGATCTCTCAGTGAGGCTAGAGCTGAAGCTCCTGTTATTGTTCTGTAACTGTGCCAACTTGCTTAATTGACTATAAAAACTTCTTATTTGAATGTCAGCCATTCTTTTGCTTCTTAGTAAAATGATGATATTGGTTCCAGGTTATTTCTATTATTGAAACTCACCTTACCTGGTCAAGACTAACTTACTAAGTGGAGAATCAGAGGTGCTGGGAGGTGGGTTTTGAGGACTGCTTCTGAGGAACTCAAGAGAGCCTAAACAATCAGGATCCTGATAGAATAATCCGCCCACGAATTTAGTTCCTCCCGAGCAGTATCCAAATGGAAGACACCATGAATGACTTGTGTGCAATGATAGGGAACTTGCAGACGGAATTACAAGTTAGTAGAAATGAAACTGCAGCTTTAGCCAATAAGGTAACTCACTTACAGTCACGCTTAGACTCTGCACCGTCTTCAGGCCAACTCCAAGCAAATGTAGCTAGCTCATCACCCTCTGTGTCAGTAACTGTTCCTACTACTGTTCCGTTGGCCCAGCCTGAGAGGTTCGCTGGGGAACCTAACAAGTTTCAGACCTTTTTAACCCAGGTTCAGTTACATTTTATGGTTAAGCCAACCTCATTTCCAAATGCTCAATCACGAATTGCCTTTTTGATTTCTTTTCTGAGTGGTGACGCAGCTATGTGGGCTGTTCCTTTGGTACAAGCGGATGACCCTCTGTTATACAATTGGGTGCAGTTCAAACGTGAATTTGAAAGGATATTTGATAGACGTACTATAACTGGATCTGCTGATAGAGAACTGTTAGAATTAAGACAAGGAAATAAGGAACTAATACACTATCTTACTCAATTCAACCGCCTTGTAGCAGAGACTGATTGGCCGGAGGCAAAAAGGACGGCTCTTTATTATCAAGGGCTTAAAGATGAATTGAAAGACCTTATAGCACCAATTGATCCTCAGCCTCGAACTTGTGCAGACCTTATAGCTCTTAGTCTTCGGTTGGACCATCGAGTAGCTGATCGCAAAGGTGATAAAAGAAGAACAGACGTCTGAATCTTTTCTAGAGCTAAGGAAAGATCACACCCAAATAACCCAGAAGTCACTGAGCCCATGGAAATCGGAAGTCTGAGGAAACCCTTAACATCCGAAGAAAAAGAAACTCGGCGAAAAAATGGTCTGTGCCTCTATTGTGGAAAAAAGGGGCACTTCGTTAGAGAATGTTCGCTTAAACCTAAGAACTCTTGGTCTCGAGACAAGAAAGAAATTAAGTCGGAAAACTAGAGAACTCGAATTTGGATCAGGAGACTTTTTCGAGTTGGCTATCTCCTCCTGAACAGTCTATTGCAAACACCTTACAGTTAACTGTGCCTCATTTGACTTTGAATGTTTTCTTTAGCTTGCCCAATCTGAAACGAATGATGGTGGCAGTGATGATTGACTCAGGTGCCACCGGAAATTTTATTGATTCCAAGTTTATTGCAAAAACACACATACCTATAATTATGAAAGAAAAACCCGAAGTTGTCTATGCAGTTGACGGAACTCAGTTAACTTCAGGAATGATCACTCACTGTACCATTCCCATTACTATGGTTTGCAATGTAGGCTCCGGAAGACACCAAGAGACCATATCTTTCGATGTAATTGATGCACCCCAATTCGGAGTTATCTTGGGCATCCCCTGGTTGACTCTGCATAATCCAATTATCAACTGGGTAGATCGTTCTGTTGACTTCAATTCCTCTTGGTGTAAACAAGAATGTAATGACAGTCCTGAAAAGGATTCAAGGGGTTCTCCTAGTACCCTCCTGCATTCTGCCTCCGCCCTGTATGTCTCCACAGCTGCTGAACAAGACATAGACTTACCACCCATATATGAAGAGTACACAGATGTTTTCTGTGAGCAAAAGGCCGAAACTCTACCACCACACAGAGACTATGATTGTGCCATTGACCTAGTACCAGGAGCCAAAATACCCTGTAGTAGAATTTATGCCTTGACCGAACTGGAGAACACTCATCTTCGTGAATACCTTGATAAATTTTTGAAAAATGGTTTCATTCGGCCCTCCAAGTCTCCGGCAGCCTCTCCCCTTTTCTTCGTACCTAAAAGCAATGGAGAATTGCGCACCTGTATAGACTATAGAGCTCTCAATAACATCACTATCAAGAACCGATACCCTTTACCTTTGATCCCGGTACTTCTTGATCAAGTGCGCTCAGCCACAATTTTTACGAAACTCGACTTGCGAGGTGCCTACCATTTGGTACGTATCAGACCAGGCGATGAGTGGAAAACAGCTTTCCGAACTCGCTTTGGCTTGTTTGAGTATTGTGTAATGCCTTTTGGCTTATGCAATGCTCCGGCTGCCTTTCAATTTTTCATCAATGATGTCCTACGAGACTTCTTAGATAGGTTCGTCATAGCTTACATTGACGACCTTCTAATTTTTTCAGCTTCAACAGAGGAACACATACGACACGTCAAGATTATATTGAACACCTTAAGAACCCATGGTTTGTTCTGTAAGTTGTCTAAATGTGAGTTCCATACTACCAAGGTTGAATTCCTTGGGTTTATTCTCTCTCCATCTGGGATCACTATGGCTCCAAGGAAAATTCAAGCAATCCTGGATTGGCCAATTCCAATTTCGGTGAAAGACATCCTGCGCTTTTTAGGCTTTGCTAACTTTTACCGACGTTTTATCAAGGATTTTTCTACCCTGGCCACACCTTTAACCCAGCTTCTAAGGAAGAATGTTAAATTCATTTGGACCTCTGACACAAACTCTTCTTTTCAAACTCTTAAGAGAACCTTTACTCAAGCTCCAGTTCTACGACATCCAGATTCAGACATGCCTTTTATCGTAGAAGCCGATGCTTCAGACTTCGCAATTGGGGCTATTTTATCTCAAAAAGATCAAAACACCAATGAACTACATCCTATAGCCTTCTTGTCTAGAAAATTTTTGCCTGCAGAAACCAACTATACCATTGCAGAGAAAGAACTCCTGGCCATTCGTTATGCTTTTAAGGAATGGCATCACTATCTGCTAGGGGCTAAATATACAGTAACTGTATACACGGACCATCGGAACCTCCAATTCCTGAGATGTGCCAAGGCCTTAACTCCCAGGCAACTTCGTTGGACATTATTCTTTGCAGAGTTTGACTTCATCATCACTTTCAGACCAGGCACAAAAAATAATAAAGCGGATTCCTTGTCGCGATACGATCACAAGCCTGATGATGTCCCTCAAGATCCCAAACCCACAAGCATGCTTTCAGAAAGTCAAGTAATAGGTGCCACAATGTCCGATGTTTTCTTCCAGCAAATAAGACAAGCTATGCCAATGCCAAAACTGTTGTCCTGGGTTCAAGAAGGGCCTAACAGAACTATTCATCAGAATCTACCCTTTTACTCCAATCTCTTATTTGTTCCAACTAAGAAGTTACAAACACAGGTATTACAGTGGTGTCACGAAAGTCAATTGGCAGGTCATCCTGGAATCACAAAAACCAAAGAACTTCTACAAAGAAATTTCTGGTGGCCAACTTGGAGTAAAGATGTTGTTTCTTTCATACAAGCCTGCGATGTTTGTGCTCAAGCAAAAGGGGAACATGGTCGGAAAAATGGTCTTCTTCTTCCACTTCCCACCCCGACGCAGGTCTGGGAGGACTTTGCGATGGATTTCATAACTGATTTACCAGAGGAGAAGGGTATGACTGCCATTCTCGTAGTAGTGGATCGTTTATCTAAGATGGCCCACTTTATTGCTTGCTCTAAACTTCCAACCTCTTCTCAACTAGTCCAGTTATTGTTGGAACACGTGGTGCGTGTCCACGGTCTTCCCAGGTCCATAACTTCAGACCGTGGACCACAGTTCATTTCGCAGTTCTGGAAAGCCTGGTGTACTGCTCTCCACATTAAAACTAACACTTCCACTAGTTTCCATCCTGAATCAGATGGGCAAACAGAACGAGTTAATCAAGTCCTGAAACAATATTTGAGATGTTTTCTGTTCAAGAAGCAGGGTTTCTGGTTAGCTCTGTTATGGGAAGCTGAGTTTGCGTACAATAATCTACAGAATGCCTCTACAGGTCTGTCACCATTTTTTGCTGTTTATGGCCGACATCCTCATTTCTCGCCTTTACTCCTAGCTCATCCTAAAACCAATATACCATCCTTGGATTCACATTTCCGAGAAATGGAACGGGTTACTAAGGTCTTGCGGACTAATGTGTTGAAAGCTAAAGCCTCTTACAAAAGGTTTGCAGACAGAAAAAGGCAGAATGGTCCAGATCTTCACATAGGAGACGTGGTTTGGCTTTCTACAAAGAACTTTCAGTTCAGAAGACGTTATAAATTCCATCCAAAATTCATTGGTCCATACAAGGTGATTCAGTGTGTAAACCCTGTGACTTACAAACTTCTCCTTCCAAAGGGCATGAGAATTTATCCAGTGTTTCACATTTCCCTGTTGAAAAAGGCAACTGCCAAGAGGAGGGCTCGTCCTCCGGCGTTATGTGTGAAAGGCCAGGATGAGTTTGAAGTACGTTGCATTAAGAATTGTAAACGTGTCAAAGGGAAACTATGGTATCTGCTTTCCTGGAAGGGCTACGGACCTGAGGAGGATTCTTGGGTGTCCGAGGTGAACGTTCATGCTCCTCGTTTAGTACGATTGTTTCATACCAAGCACCCGGTCTCCCAGTTCTGAGCCTCAGGGGGGGTGTCTCCATTTTTGTTGGGGGGCACTGTCAGGATCCCTATCGCAACTGTCTTTTGTACCCTGTTTTCTTGCCTGTACCATACCACTGATCGTTCCACTGTATGTGTATTATGGAGACGTAGTATTTATTCTGTGCTGTGCCAATTCTTTTGTGCTGTACCAATGCTCCTTTGAGCTGTGTCAATGCCTGTTTGATCCTTTCCTTTTGCCAATGCTTGTTGCAACTCGCTTGGTAGATCTTTGCGTGTTACCGCCTTACCAATGCTTGTTGGCCCCAGGGCTTCTGAAGGTCTTGTTCGAATTTGCTGCCGAGGTCTTTTTTCCCTCTGCAGTCCCTGTACCTTCAACCAGGACTATAAAAGGAGCCACGCCCAGGTCTCCGTGCGGATTATTCTTTGCCGGTTCCCGAGTTTGGAGGTCTCCTGTTTCCTGTCTTCGTTCCTGCGCTGTGGACTTCTCCGCTGTTCCAGTTTCCAGATTCCTTGAATGGTAGTAATCTACCACGAATATCCGCTTGCTGAAAACGCAGGTAGGATTTATCCTTTTCTGTTCTTGGTACCAAGTCCTGAGTTGCCGGCTGGTGATTTCTTCGAGGGCGCTCGTCAGACATCGCGCGAAGGGCGTTTCCCTGGCAACTTTCTTTGCTTTGACTTATCGAACGATGTCATTTAACTCAAACTGCTCAATCCAGACTTTGCCTGATTGTTCTTTCACTTCCGATTCATTTTTTGATGAGACAGTATTTCAAAAGTGTCAAGGAACTTGGTTCTCATTCAGTCTTCTTTGGGATTGTTTCAGTCAGTGCTGTGGAATTAACAGAGTGGCTACAATATTGTATAGAACCCTAAAAATGCTGAAGTCTAACTTTATATTTGTTATGCTGTGAGATTAACAGTGATTTGCCTTTCAAGAAACTTTATATTTGTTATGCTGTGAGATTAACAGAGATTTGCCTTTCAAGAAACTTTTCATGTGAGTTGGTTGATAATGTTCATTGGCAATTGAAACCTTGATCTCTCAGTGAGGCTAGAGCTGAAGCTCCTGTTATTGTTCTGTAACTGTGCCAACTTGCTTAATTGACTATAAAAACTTCTTATTTGAATGTCAGCCATTCTTTTGCTTCTTAGTAAAATGATGATATTGGTTCCAGGTTATTTCTATTATTGAAACTCACCTTACCTGGTCAAGACTAACTTACTAAGTGGAGAATCAGAGGTGCTGGGAGGTGGGTTTTGAGGACTGCTTCTGAGGAACTCAAGAGAGCCTAAACAATCAGGATCCTGACACCAAGTCTATGGCCTCAGTCCAGCCTGGGCGACCTGTGAGAAGGAGATGGAATTCATTTAACCTAAACCTAGTAAGCAAAAATCTGTGGTTAGAGTTATTTACCACTCTCAGGTATAATTCCATCTCATCATGATTTACGAGCGACTGATGCGCTCTAACAGTTGGTTTAATCAATTCTTTATTTTCTCTTTCTAGACCCTTGATAAGCTGCCTATATGAATTATAAATCAAAACCAATCCGTTTTGCTCCTTTTTACAAAGTCATCTGGGCTACCTTTAATGTGACCAAAACTAATGTGCAAGCAACAGATGTAAACAGCATTTGTGAATATCTGTGTTTGCAGGTGCATTAACCCCTTCACTGCGGTGGCTATTCCGCCGCAGTGCTAAGGGGGCGGGGGGTCCGCGCGGCGGGCGCATGCTGGTGACGGAACTGCTCCGTCACCAGCCGCGGTTGCGCTGTGCTCATGACGGAGCGGTTCCGTCACGGCCCCGCCCGCTCAATGGAACCTTCAGCGCAGGCACGGAATCCGCGCCGCGCAGGTGTTCCGAGCGGGCCTTGACGGAACCGCTCCGTCATCAGCACAGCGCGACCGCGGCTGATGACGGAGTGGTTCCGTCACCAGCAGGGGAGGGGTTAAAGCAGGACCTGTTGGCTTCGTAAATGTTTCTTTGTAGAGTGTTTTGTTGCTTTATAGCTTGTTTTGCACTCTATAAAAGCCATACATACACATGACATCATAGCAATTTCCTCGTTTCTACGCGTATTAATACATGCATGTTTATCTCCTAAGGATGGTCATCAAAACTAGAAATGCACAGGCTGCTCACTTTCCTCAGCGTTAGCATGTGCATGTTGAATGTTCTTTCAGTGAACAGGAATGAGCCCATTGTAGGAAGCTGGGTTTCTGTTGCAGTAACCCCCCACTTTTTGCCAGACTACTGATGCACTTTGACTTGATGTGCCCTGGGTCCCTGCCAATCAGGTTCCCAGGGCCTGTGTTCTTTCCCAAAACTGTACCTTGTACTCCCAATTGGCACCTCTGGCCACATGTCGGCTTTATACCACTACCCCAATTCATGTAGATTGGTCTGACCACCTCCTCATCCCATTCTCTCTTCAACTTTCACACTCTATAACTCTTGGCCAACCCAAGAGGGCCATCTCATGGTTCCGGGATACCAAAAATATTGATGTCGGTCCCCTCTGTGAATCAGCTTTGTTATCACTTCCAAGGCTCGACCCGCAAGTGCCCTCCTCCGACAATTTGGCCATGCTTCGCTCAGCAAGATCCAAGTACCACAAGCACATCTTCCTTGGGAAAGCGACACACTTCAAAACCCTCCTTGACTCCGCCAAAAATAGACCCAAAAAACTATTTGATCTCATCAAAATGCCTAACTGCTCTCCCCCAACCTCCAAGGTGGATGATTCTACAAAGAGAGCAGCGGACTTTGCTATTTTCTTCGATGAAAAAGTGAAATCACTTGTGGATCAGGTCGCTCATCCTACCCCTCCAGAGGAGCGCAAATCCTTAGCCATTTGGCAGAGCTTTGACCCCATATCTGAAGATGCCCTTCTCAAGTGCATACGAGAAACGAAGCCATCCAACCATTCTCTTGACCCTATCCCCAGTGCCATTGCCATTGACTTCTATACCCACTCCCTCTCCTATTGGACCACTCTGATCAACCTCTCCCTCTGGCAAGGCTCGCTTCCTAACTCCTTCAAAACTGGGCAGGTCACCCCTCTTCTTAAAAAACCCACTGCTGATGCGAATGACCTCAACAACTTCCGCCCCATCACTAACCTTCCCTTTCTGGCGAAGATCACTGAAAGATGTGTAGCAAAACAACTCTCCCGTCATATCAAGGACAATGATCTTCTTGACAACTGTCAGTCCGGCTTCATCCAAAACTGCAGCACTGAAACAGCTCTACTGCAAGTGGTTGATGACGCGTTGAGGATACTCGATTCTGGGGGGTCCTGTCTTCTAATTCTCCTTGACCTCTCCGCAGCCTTTGACACTGTCAATCACAACACCCTCCTCAATATTCTTCAACAGAGAATGGGCATGGAGGGCACTGTGCTTAAATGGTTTGCATCCTTCCTTTCTGGCAGATCCCAAATGATCAAAATAGCGAACAGTCTTTCATCTCCTGTGGCGGTAGGTCAAGGTGTTCCCCAAGGCTCGATACTTGCTCCCACACTGTTCAATCTCTATCTAGAACCACTGGGAAATCTCCTAAGTAAATCCGGGATTCACTATCATCTCTATGCTGACGACACTCAACTCTACCTCAAGATTGCCTCTACTCACGATCTCTCCATCCTAAGCTCCACTCTCGACTCTATTCAAAACTGGATGTCAACTCATCAACTGATTCTGAATCCCTCCAAAACGGAATTCCTCCTCTTCTCCTCCTCACTCTCTCCTCCCCCAGTTCAATCATGGATGGATCAGATGAATCTACTAAACAATAAACCCATCATTGTCGACAGCGCCAAATCCCTTGGTGTCATACTAGATAAAAAACTCAATCTAATTCCCCACATCAATTCCATTGCAAAATCTGCTCGATACCAACTGCGCCTTCTTTGAGGCATCCGTCGCTTCTTCCCGGAGCGGGACCTTTTAACCCTGGTGCAATCACTGGTCCTCTCCAGACTCAACTACTGCAATTCTCTTCTTACTGGCCTCCCCAAATCCCACTTGTCCCCACTTAAGTCTGTTTTCCACTCAGCAGCTCGTTTCATTTATGGGGCCAAAAGAAGCGATCACATCACACTGATGTTATCCACCCTCCGCTGGCTTCCCTTTGAGGCTAGAGCTATCTACAAGACCGCTTGTATCACCCACAAAGCCCTGCACTCCTCTTCTCCTCGCTACCTGGCGAATAAACTGAAACTCTCTGGAGGCTCTAGACCTTCACGCAATGCGGAGAATCTACTGCTTGAACCTCCCACTTTCAAGAAGGAAAGAACAATGGCCCAATCCTTTTCAGGCAACGCAGTGAGAATCTGGAACTCATTCCCGCTTCAGCTCCGGACCACCGCCTCCTCCCAGGCCTTTAAAAGGGACCTCAAAGTTCTCCTCCTCCAGAGACACCTCCAAAAGGAATTCACGTCCTCTCTTTTATATGAAGGAAGACCTCTCACTACTGAAAATTTCTACTTTTCATGTCCATGGAAGTGCCTTCCCAGTGTGTTCTTGTGGTTAGAGTGTTTGCCTTTTATTGCAGTATTATCCATGTACTTGGGTTTGGTACCCTCTTGCAACTTGCACTCACCACTTTGCCCCTGTAACACACGGTTTGCTTCCCCTCACATGTTTTTTACCTTTGATACTTGCACAAGTGCTACCCTCGCCTACGTAACGTTTGTTCTTGTGCTTGAGTGTCTAGCATATATTGCAGTATTATACCTCAAATTATACTCTATTTTCTCTTGTAGCCTGCACACTTGTCACTTTTTCCTCTGTGCACTTTTTACTACCTCATGTATTTTTGGTAGCTCACATTTTTACGACCTCATGTATTTTGTTTGCTCACAAGTGTCACTATTACCTTGTCTACCTCATGTATTTTTGGTTGCTCACAATTTTACTACCTCATGTATTTTTGTTTGCTCACAATTATCACTTTACCGTATGTAACGTAACGTATGCTTTTGCAATCTGCTGTTCGTGTAATGTTCTCAGTTTGTATCATTTCTGTTTCCTATTGTAAAGCGCTCTGACGCCTTCGGGTAAAGTCCGCGCTATATAAAATTGCATAAATAAAATAAATAAATAAATAAAACTGTAAAAGGCACCATGGGTACCAAGGGCACTGTGGCACTCTAAGGGCTGCAGCACTTATTGTGCCTCACTTAGAGGCCCTGTACCTTTACACACACACACTGCTATTGCAGGCTGCGTGTTTTGGTGCAGAACAAAGTGAATTGTCAACATGGAACACATCTGTGTGCCATGCCTATAACCCACGTCCCTGGCATAGGTCAGCCACCCCTCTAGCTGGGTGCATTATACCAGTGGTGAGGGTACAGGTGCATGATCCCTGGACCACTACAGTGTCTAGACCAATTCGTAGACATTGTAAGTGCAGTAATGCCATTACGAGTATATGGTGCTTGGAGTTTGTCATTACGAACTCCACAGCACCATAATGAGTTTACTGAAAACTGGGAAGTTTGGTATCAAACTTCTCAGCACATTAAATCCACACTGATGCCAGTGTGGAATTGAATAAAAGAAATGCACTCAGAGGGCATCTTAGAGATGCCCCTTGAAAAACGACTAGCCTCTGGCGGGTTCCCTGACTGGTACACACCAGTCTGCCACCACGAGACATGTGTCTGGACCCCTGGGATGGGAGCCTTCGATCCCTGAGCCCAGACACCAATCCTTTCCTGGGCTGAGGTGTTCACACCTCCCCCAGGCCAGGAAGAGCCATCTGTGGCAGGGGAGCTTCAAAGGCCTTGACGCCTTTGCAATGTGACCCCCAGCCTCTACTGCTATCAGAAGCAGGCCCCTTTCCTGTCTCTCCTCCTTTTCAGCAGGAAGACAGGTGGGATCAATTAGCCAGTCCAGAAGGTGTGCCCACCTCTGCCTCAGGTAGGGGAAGCGAGGTGAAGCGCACCTTTCAGTGCCCGCCATCTTGCAGATGTCAGGCACTCCCCAATCAGGATTAGGGATTATGCCCACTCCCCACATGGGGTGAGCACACCAAGGGTGTAGTCACCCTAAGGTCAGTAGCCCATGGCTACTGACCTCGAGACCCCTCAATTGCCCCCAAAATACAGTATTTAGGGGGCAGCCCTGAACCAAAACTCAGATTCTGTAACCAAAGAAGAAGAAGGATGAAAGAAGATGCCAAGCAGAGGAGACTGCACAGAAGAACGGAATTGGCTCCAGCCTTACTGGCCAGTCTGCAGGTTCCAGAGAATCCTGTGCCAAATGTCGACCTGTCCTGCAGCCAGCAACCTCCAAGACCGCTGGGAGGACTGACTGCCTTCAACAAAGACAGGATCTCCTGTGAACAGCAGCTCTGTTCAAAAGAAAACTCCCAAGACAGACTCTGAGCCTGCTGAAGTCAAAGAATCCCGACGCCTGGAGCCACCACTGCACCTGTCACCTACGGCCCAAGTTTGAGTGGCACACTGTTCCCAGCGAGGTCCCCCAGCACTCCAGAGTCCGAGTCCACCATGGTTTGACGCCTCCACGACTCCCCGCCATCGCCTGCAGCCTCTGCACGGAGACCCCTCCCAACCGCGAGTGGCCCGGTAAGGTGAAATCCGAACTCAAAAGAGAACTCCCTGCGCCCTGGAGAAGAGAACCTGAGGTGGGCCTTTGTCCCTGAGCCCTCCAACTTACCTGCCAGGGCTGTTGGTTCCTTCCGGACTGAACCTGCTGCCAAAATTCAAAACGGACAATCCCCACTGAAAACAGGGCACCCAATGCCAAAACAGCGCCCTGCACCCAGCCGTCTCTCTGCTGCTGTGGGTTCACCTTTTGAGCTAAACTGGATCCCTCTTTGCCCTGAGCTAAACCCTAGGAGCTTTGCTCTCACAGCCCTGTGGCCTGCTCGTGAGCATGTCCCCCTATCCCTCATTGGATTACATTGGGCCTCAGCATGCTGCACCCGGCCGCCCTACTGCTGCTGAGGGTGCTTTGAGAATGCATCTTTGACCCTTAATCTAACCCCAGAATACCAACTCCCACAACAAAGTACTTACCTGTCAACCGATAACATAATTTCTCTCCATAAGAATACGTTGACTGTTTTTTCTTGAAAACATTTCTGTGTGGGGTTGATCTGTATGAAAACCTGAAAAACTGTAACTGTACAAAAACTGATTTACTTGCTTTTTCTCTAGGAAATGTCCCAGTGTGATATCTAGGGATATCACACTGAGTTGAAAAATTAACTTAAAAAGTAATCTGAAAAGTAACGTACAAAGTAATCTGTAAAGTAACTAAAAAGTCATTTCAACATTTTGAATTACCTGAATTTCTATCAACTGCATTTGAATCTGCATTCAATTGTAAAACACTGCATAAGATTTTGCAAAGTATTTATTTCACGTACCTGCACCAGGCTTGGCTTGGGTCTAGAAATAAAATAGCTAAATAATATTTTTATCAAAGCAAATTGGTCTGAGTTCAGTCTTTGAGTGTGGGAATTTGCTGATTGAGTGTGTACAACAAATGCTTAACACTACCCTCTGATAAAGCCTTACTGCTCGCCCACACTAAAATAAATAGAGAGTAAGGTGCTATCTACTTTCACCTCTGGCTACCTTTGGGGTTCCACTGGGCTCTGTACACACTATACCTCACTCTGGTATAGGATATAGAGAGCCAGCTTCCTACACCCATGTAGTGACAATCCTTCACCCATGTAGTGACAACAGGTTTTAGGCCTGTCCATGTTCTTAAGGTGGGGTTCTACAACATGTCTCCTTTTTTCAGCCCCTGTTTAAAGTCCTCCTGCCTTATCTAGAGGAAATGATGGTAGATGCTTTCCAGCATTTGAAAATCCATCCTGAGCAAATCTGTTTAGTCAAAAATGGCACGTGACTAACTTCTGTAAACAGCTTCCAATTGCTCCCTCGCCATTTCATTCCTGGGCACTTTAAAAGCGAGTTTATGTGTTGCTTACATCAAATTAGCCACGAGTGTGAGGAAATAAACATCCTGTTCTTTGTAGGGTGGACGTTTGTGCAAGGCGGTGTTGCAATCCTTGCTACATCATGTGGAGACTGGGGGATTTTGTTTTTAGCTGGCCAGCAGTGCGTGTGCCTTGTTATCTCTGTGCTGTTCGACAAAGCGTACGTTTCCCAGCATTTTGGACGCACGCTCTTATTTTTTTTATCTGCAACTGATTATGTAACATAACAAAGTATTAAATAGTGTAATGTCTCAGAGATGTCCTGAGAGCATTTGTTACCCTCAGGAACATTTGAGTGATAGTGACGTACAAGACCTTATGGCGCAGAAGGCAATCGGTGCAAACTTTTAAGTGACACACGCGGCTTTTCTTCGTCTTGCACCAAGCGCAACGCCCCCTACTGGCCAAGGCAGGCGGACCTAAGGATAAATTGAGAGATCTTCTGAGAGGATGGGCAATCTGAAAGGCCTGCAGGGCTGAGGTGGGGTCAGCCGTCTGGACCTTTCCAAGTACCTTGGAATAATCCACCTCTCTCAAACTGAAACAGATTGGTAGATATTAGAACCAAAAAAATGTCTTATGCGGCCTAGATTTAGGATGGCTGTGCAGTGGCGTAGGAAGGGGGGTGCGGTGGTTGTGGGCCACCCCTGGGGTCATCACTGAGGGGGTGGCAAAAATGTGCTTTTTAAACACATATTTGTGCCATTTTGTTAAGCTGGGGGTGACAAGAAATTTTCCACACCGGGTACCACCTGACCTTGCTACGCCACTGTGGCTGTGGTCACCCAGTTTTAACTGGATCCTGCGGTCGCTGGTCTATTGGGGTGAATTCCTAAGAGCACTGTCAGACCGGCACTTTGAGCCACCAAGACATTCTTGGGTTGGGACTCCTCAGCATAAGGGTTGAAGTAGGAAATGGGTAAAGATGAAACTTGTTCCTTGGGGGCGATGAGAGGTTTTGCAAAACTGGTTAGACATCTGATGACCATCTTTCATCCTCGTATTCAGTGCATTGAGGTAAACCTAGATTATTTTTCTTTTATCCCAGCCCACATTTTAAGGTGAAATTGGCTGAATTTGAGATCCGACATTGAGGAGATAATACATTAGGTAGAACATGCTATAATGTATTGGAGAGATCGAATGGGGGTGGGGTTTGCACAGTTGGGCTGTTAAAGAGAGTCAACCACAGTGCACCCTTTCCTTTGTGATGTAGTGGGTCTCAGTGCACAACTCCAGGTTTTGTTGAGTGTATGGGGAACTCATGATGTATGTACAACTGTTGCACAGACAACCCAGTGAGAATCACTGTCCAGCTTTAGATTGCTCTATGATCCTAGACCGAAGTTGCCTCCAAGAAGTAATTTTGACAAGCATCACTCATCCATGTGGCCACCGTAAGGCACTTCCTAAAGTACTCTGTTTTTAAGGCTGCAGGTGCTCCCACATCTGAACACAGGCAAAGCCTCTGTGTAGATCATGTGGAACAACTAACATGCAACATAAAGAATTAAAACCACATCCAAGCATATTATGGCACTCACCAGTATTTCAATCAACTGCATTTGAATCTGCATTCAGTTGTAAAACACTGCATAAGATTTTGCTAAGCATTTACTTCACTTACCTGCACCGGGCGTGTCTTGGTTCTAGAAATAAAATAACTAAATAATATTTTTTATACAAAACAAATTGGACTGAGTTCAGTCTTTGAGTGTGTGACATTTGCTGATTGAGTGTGTACAACAAATGCTCAACACTACCCTCTGATAAAGCCTTACTGCTCGCCCACACTAAAATAAATAGAGAGTAAGGTGCTATCTACTTTCACCTCTGCCTACCTTTGGGGTTCCACTGGGCTCTGTGCACACTATACCTCACTTTGGTATAGGATATAGAGAGCCAGCTTCCTACACCCATGTAGTGACAACAGGTCATAGGCCTGTCCATGTTCTTAAGGTGGGGTTCTTCAACATGTCACCTTCATTCAGCCCCTGTTTAAAGTCCTCCTGCCTTATCTAGAGGAAATGATGATAGATGCAAAGCACAACCGGTTGCACTAACAGAGTGGTGATGCCTTCTACTGCTGTTTTAGTGGATACCTTTATTTTGATTGACACAGAGGCCTAAAAAAACCAGGAAACCCAAAAAAGAAATGTACCCTAAGCCTTCTGCGGAAGAAAGAACACTTCCAGATGGGGATCACTCTTACCCACCCTCCTGTAGCCTAACCAAATCCTGAGACAGGAACTGGCTGGGCTGCTTCAACTATGCCCTCATTTGGCAAAACCATCTAAACTACACGTGCACTCCTCAATGATATGCAAGCTAACCCATCATACCGGCAACACGTACGACAAGTTTAAAGAGCCAAATAATCCCATGAGCTTCTTCACTGGTGTATTAGGTGTGTGCATGCTGCCTGAGCTCTATTTCATGTCAACCAATTGAGGTAGGGCTAATACTGAGTGATACATTGTGCATTTTAAACATACTTGTCATATCTAATACAATTAGAACAAACATTATAATACATTTGACAATGTTTATAGTCCACTGGCAGTGGGCCCGATTATTATGTTGTGGAGATGGAACTCTGTCGCAGTGCAAATGGGGTTTCCTCCCTGCCAAAATAGTTGTCCACCCCCACCCTATTTAAATGCGAGCAGACCTTAGGTTTGGCTACATCGGTGACTACTCCATCACCGCCGTAGCCAAACTTCTCCAAACAGCCAAATGAACTGACTATATGTTTGTATGCCCAATTAGGATGTGCAGACACATACCCATGTTTTTTTACTGTCAGTCACTGCTAGGCAAACCCTGGTGGTAAAGGACAGTAAAAAAACTAATCATGCCACCCTTGCCATGGGCGATGACTCCCATGGCAAAGGGGGCATTTTCCTTTTTATTTTGAAAAAGAAAGTCCTGCTTTTGGATTTTCTATTTGAAGATTAAAAAAACAGTTTGATGCAAGGCTCTGTCATGTTGAGAGAGCCCTGCACCAAATTCCAAAAAGCATTGAGTGAAACCACTGTGACGGCAGTTCTGGCAAGCTTTAAAAATGACCTGCAACTTGGCGGTAATTCCAAAATCTGGCAGCTGGTACCTTCGTCAGAGTGATGGCAAATAAACATATACAGAATAAATACAGCATAAAAGAAGCCATGTACATTCTAAAAAAACATATTGTATGCACATATTCTCACCTAGGCAAAGATGGAAAATGGTATGTAAGGAGGAGTGTTTGGGAGGAGTGTTTGGTGCACCTAAAAGTGTGCATGTGCGTTTGGCTGGCCTAAATAGCAAAGAATCCCTGTCCTGAGTGGAGCATCAAACCAGCCCACTCAGCCAATCCCTGTGCTGCTTTCACAGAATGAGGGCAGTGCGGGGATTGCAAAGGGAGTCTGTGATGCTGTCCCAAAGACTGCTGGGACTAGGAAGACCGAGGCGTGACGCGGTAAGCGGCTGACAGCTTCAAGTAAGTCTCTCTTTTTTATTATTAATAAAAAAATCCCCCCCCATCCCTCTCCACCCACCCATCACTGTTTGTTTGTGGTGGCTGCCACTGAGAGGACATCTTGCAGGGTACCCCTGCTGCGTATTTGTTGATAAGGTGGGCTTTAATTACAGCAGCTTTTGTCTGTGCTGCCCTCTTGACACCTCTTAGTCTTTATTGCCAGGGCAGCTAAGGGTGACTGGCTTGTTGCACCTCAAACATGCTTAGAGCCAAAAGGAACCATTGTAGTGTTCCACCTGCAGCCAGACTGGCAGTCCCCCTGCCCCAGCACAGCCAGCCCAGCCCACAGAAACTGACGGGGGCTAAAGCCCATCCAGCCCAATGGGCATTGTGTGTCTGCCTCCCAACCCCATGGGCATTACCTCCACTGCTGTTGAATGTGCCAGAAAAACTGGCACCACACCTTGCCACGCTTATTCATTTATTTGCCCAAATACATTTCACTACTAAGCAGTGATGTTTCTTTAAAATGTGTATATCTGACTTTGTATGCTAAGGTATGGATATATACACATAAAGTCAGATTTAAGCAATTTCAGTAAACATATGTATATTATTTATGAGCTAAAGTATCCCCTACCGTACAAATATAAGGATATTGCAAGTCACAAAGGAGTTCCATGATCATATAGGTTATAAAACTCCAAAGCGACTTGCATTATCCTTATTATGTACAACTGGGGACACTTTATTCCTTATAATACATGGTCACATATCTTTTCGCGCAAAGCACTTAAATCCTTTGTGTGTGGGTCTTTCATATGAAAGAAAGCATGTTTGCAAACATGAAAAATAAAAATATGATGCGTAGTACAAAATTAAACATCTGAAAAGCTGTTAAATATATGTAATTTTAATTATATATCACTTACTATGCCTTATGAGGCATTGAAGAGCTTTTCGACGCATAGCACGGTGCTCCGAAACACCAAATGGATTAGTGTTGGATTTGTGCAGAGAAATATAAATTGTTAATTTGAGTGGTGGGCATGCAAGTATGTTAGTTGGATTTAATAGAACAAAGGAGAGATAGAGGAGGCAAGAGTCTAGAAAGGATTATTAAGGAGCTAGTAGTAAAATGAGGTTTGGAATTAGCCAAAGAAGGGATAGATGATCGAAGAGTCTAGAAAGTGGTAATTTGGGAGATCATAGTAGTCATTGGAGGTATGGGATGAATCAAAGGAGGAATAGAAGAGGGAAGAGCCTCAAAAGGGTTATTGGGGAGAATTTAGTAGTATGACTATGTTTGGGATGAGTCGGAGCGGAGGTAGAGGATATATTGATGGCGGTATAGGATGAGAAATACAGTAGTGCTTTGTGTTTTTTATTTCTACAGAAAGTTATAAATATATAGATACATAACTAGATAGAAAGGTATACATGTACAGTAAAGAGATATAACATAGTAATACTTAAAGTCCCATATGCGCATGTATGGATAAATATTTAGAAACTCATACTTTCAAGTTTTGCTGTACATACAAGTAATTTATTTGAGTATATGTAGTGCTTTTTTGGGGAGGGTGGACATTTTATGCATGTTTTTGGGATATTGATTTATATTTATTTATGTTATATTTTCTCCAATATTTCAATAGTGAATCACTATACATACAAATTCTTAAGATTATATTTACAAATTGTGATCAAATAAAATAAAACAGAGACCCATAAGCATATAACCAAACATCTTATATGTAAACTATGCAGTGACCTATATACATGTTAAGCATAAAATAATAAATATTTTATCCATAAGTAATATATATGTTTGTTAAGCAGAACTGTAAGAATATCTTTATCTTTTTAAACCATAAGTATTATATACATTTGTACAAAGAAATGCACATATCTAAATACACACATACATAATCAATTTATACATGTTTACCAACACAGCATATGCTGTACATTTGTGTTTTGAGTATGTTAGTCATGTAGGAGAGGGCCAACTTTTGAGTAGTCTTCTGTAGATAAGACAGTTAACTGTGGATCTTATGTTTGGGGTAATCAATTCCATAGTTTGGCTGCTTGAACAGAGAAAGCTGTAGCACTCCTGTTGTTTTCTTGTATACTGGGGTTTTGAGGTGCGGGCCGATCTAGAGCACATGTTCCTTTGTTGCATGTAATTGGTGATTTTATATCTGATGAAAAGTGGCCCAGTTGCATGTATTGAATTCTGGGTGATAGAAAGCAGATTAAAGATGGATCTTCTGGCAACGGGTAACAAATGTAGGGCCTGCAAGGCAGGGGAGAAGTGGGCTTGTGGCTTTACGTGTAGGACTAGTCTGGCAGCAGAGTTCTGAATTTGTTGTAGTCTTTTTATAGTTGATATAGATAATCCATGGTAGAGGCCTTTGGTATAATCAAGTTTTACAAGAGAGATAGTAGCTTTGACCTTGTGTTGAGATCTTAGGTGGGAGAAAACGCATCGCAGAATTTTCATAGTAATGAACCTTGATCTTGCTAACTTATCCACTTGGGCATTAATCAAAAGCTTGGAGTCCATGGTAATTTTAAAGTTTCTTGCTTCCTTGGATTCTTGGGGAGGTCTTCCCAGCTTGTCAGGCCAGGTGCTGAATGGGTCATAATTTTTCCAATTGCCACATGAGTATTTCAGTTTTGGACACATTCAATTTGAGATGTTTCCATGTTATCCACTGACCAATGGCTCTGAGGCAACGGAAGATTTTTGAGTTTGCGATGTCTTTGGGGCCTTTCAGTTTAAGAAGTATGTGTGTTATCTGCGTAGGTATAGCCTGTGAGCTGAAATTCATTGAACATTACTGGTAATGACTTCATGTAGATGTTGAAAAGCATTGATGAGATGATAGAACCTTGAGGAACCCCTGCTTTTGTGAAGTATGGTTTGGATGAGAAAGTGGAAGTATGGTTGACATTTGCTCTGTTTTAAAGGTAGGATGTGATGCAGTTGAGAGCAGTCCCCTCTATGCCAGCTTCGTAGAGTCTGTGGATTAGAGTGTCATGATGAACTGTGTCAAAGGCAGCTGAAAGGTCCAAGAGAAGTAGTGCAGTGACCCCGTTCTGGTCTACTGTGTTTTCAAGGTCATCCCAAATGGTGATGAGGGCAGATTCTTTGCCTCTTCCTCAATGGAATCTTGTTTCGAAGTTTAAAAGTATGGAGTTATCTTAAATAAATTGTGACATTTGGGTGAATGCTGCTCTTTCTATCAGTTTGCTCGGGAAAGATCTAATTGTGATCGGTCTGTGGTTGTTTCGGTCATCTGGGTCTAGGTATGTCTGACTTATATAAGTCTTCTGGAAAGATTCCTCAGTTTAAATAATTATTGTTGATTGTTCTGACTGGTGTGGAAGCAGAGGAAGTTAAAAGAATGTTCTTGAAGATATGTGGTAGACAATGGTCAGAAGGGCAGTCGACTGGCGTGTTTGCTTTGACAAGATCCATAAACTCAATTTCTGGTACATGTTTAAAGGCATGCTGACTCTGGGTTAGTCTACCCTTGGGGGGGATTGTTGTAAATGAGTTGGTGCTGTTCGTTTTCCTTTGATTTAAATAGGAGCCCAAAATGTCTGCTGTGGTTGTTTAAAGATTTGCCAGTTTGTCAGTGAATTCTTGAGAAATGAAATGAGTACCTTCTGTGCATTTAGGTTTACGAACTTCAGGGAGAATTTTATAAGTACTTTATTTGCACATTTAGCATTTTGAATTCTGTTTGAATAGTTCCTTTTTTGGCTTTTTTGATAGTTGACTTTTATATTTTATTAAGTTTCTGTACGTGGAGTTTGTTTTGATTGTTATTTGTTTCAATCCAGGTGCGTTACAGCTTTGCAATTTGTTGTTTTATCTTTTTTAGTTCTGCAGTCATCCATGGTGCTTGTTTTCTTTTGTCCTGTTTTGTACATAGTAGTATTAGGATATCAAAAGTTTCCTAAAGCCACGCATTTTTGTTTAACATTCTTTTTATTAAGTTTCAGTTAACATTGTGCCCTACATCAGGGCTCAATTATGACCACATCAAATGCACTAAGTGATACAGTAATCATCACCAAATATCAAAAAAGAATGCGAACAAAAATCAAAACAATAACAATAAACTTCTATGGTACGCTCATCATGCTGCTCGTTCCCAACATCTATATCCCCAATGCATGGCAAGGATCACAGTCTCTAAACTATTTCCCACTTCATTTTCTTTAGTAGCAATTCTCTCACTCCCTCCCATATCTCAGGAACAGTACAAATGTGTTCATGGAAACATACATTCAGAACCCTCAGCAGGTGATATATTTATTTCTCCTTCTTTCACTTCCCTCCCGCTCCTCCACGGCCCCTGTTGCCACCTAATCTCCCAAATCCTGAGTGTTGCCTCTCTTCTGATTTCCTTCCCCATTTACCCTTGTATATTTCCAGTCAACATGGGCTCAGTTCCCGGCCTCCTGTTGCTGCTCCCCCTCTTGGTCCTCCTGTAAGATCTCCCTCAAGGTTGCCCAGGTCTCTAATTCCTCCTGTAGCTTATCATCCGTACGACAAAGCTTCATGTGTGCCTCCTCCACCTCCCTGCACCAATACACTACTAACCAACCATTCTATGGCCACCTGATGTCTAGCTAGCACCAGAGCCCATTGGAGGAATGTCCTGTGCATTTTTCCCCTCCTACGTTGTGGAACAATCCCAAGCAGGAGCACCCTAGGCGTTTTTTCAATCACAAGCACAGTCACTCCATTCAGGCATTCAACCACCTGGGTCCAATAAGCATGCACCCAAGGTCACTCTAATGCCATATGCAGATACAAGGCCCCCTCTCTTCCTCACCGAGGGCATTACACCCTGTGTCACATACATTCTGCAGAGCTTAATCGCTGCCCGTTACGTGTACAATGTACATAATTAAAATGAGCCAAATTAAATCTTGCATTGCATGACACTCTCCATACTAATTCACAAGTCACTTTCCATTCTGAGTCCATCAAGGGCATACCCAAATCCACTCCCCATGATTGTCGTGCCCCAGGTTCAGGCCAAGACCTATTGTCTTTGAGCGCTTTATATACATGTGTCACCAAGTGCTGTGCCAAGCCCATTGTTATGGACAAAGGAGTCCCGGACTTACAAGAACAGATTATGTACAATAAAAGGAGAAAACTTTGCATAGGTGAGAAAAGAAGGAAGAAACAAATCCAAAGAGTGATGTTTTAATTCACAAAGCACTTATATCAACCTTATCATAGGTTATATGATATGTATCAAAGACAAATTTTTGTACCTTTTCAAAATATTTTGTGCCCACATGAGAAAAAAGGAGGGGGAAGTGCTGTGAGGGAGTTCAGTGAAAATAAGTGAAGATTAACACAGTATTCATTTATAAGACATAAAAATCCAATGTTCAATATTCATGTATACAATCCTGAAATGGTCCCCCTGAATCGGGGCCACGTAAAAGATCAGCACATGTCACTGCAATTTTTATATAAACCAAACTCCTAAAAAAAAGCTGTACAAATCCTGCTGGCGATAGGAGTTGGTAAGGTAGGTGGAAGTAGTCTACGTTTCGACCCTTTAACATGTAGGGATAGTTGCCCTTACAGCGCGGGTCTTCTTCAGGACTGGGGGTCGGTGGGCTGACCTCCTTTAAAGTAGAACATGTTGACGGGCGTGCCAGAGACCGCGTGGTCTGATCTAACCGACCTCGTATTGATCTCGTGGTTCGGGGATCGTTGTCCGAAAAAGTTAATGATTTCGGGTGTCCGTATCTATCTAGCTTGTTTAGAGCAACGAGTGTCGCGCTGCGGAGTCTCGAGGCCGTGAATGCTCGCGTCACCCGAAACCAGGAAGTCGGGCCCATTGTCAAAAATAATTGTAGAGCAACTGTCTGTTCAGGGGCGTCAGGGAACTCCTGTGCCATATTTGCCAGTTTAGTGTATTGTAGAAACTGGATCCCCCGACCGTAAATGCCTCCCTCGCCTCATCGAAAGTTGGATGTTTCTCTCCCAGGTAGAGGTCACTCAACGTCTCCCATCCCCCTTCCCTCCAGCTTGCTACCGACATGTCCTCCCGGATACGACTAAAGGGAAGCAGCATCCAACCCTTTAATGCATAAGTAATGCCTTCAGACAGTGCGCACCTCAAGTGCCCTTCAGGAGTCTCATCTCCCAGTTGTATTCCTCAGCCGCCCAATCTGAAGCATGCTGCAGCTTAGATGCATAATAATAGAGCTCCAGGTCCGGGAGTCCCAAACCCCCCTCCAGCATGTCTCGCTTGGGATGCAGCAATGCAACTTTGCTCGGCTTACTGGCCCATACCAATGAGAATAATAAACTGTCCAAGGTCCTAAAAATGCTACAAGGCAACGTATATAAAGCATTCCTTAACACATATAGACATCTAAGGAAGAACACCATTTTCACCAGTGCGACTCTTCCTGCCATTGAAAGGGGTAATGTATTCCGAAAACGAACAGACCATTCCAGGCTACCTACCAACGGCTCCGCAAAGTAGCACTGTTGATCCTCCACTGTGGGTTCCACCACCACACCCAGAAAGTGGAAGGAAGTAAATTCCCATCTCAATCACAATGGGGCTAAGCTCGCTTTCGGTAGTGCATCTAGCACCTCCAAAAGGAACAGCGGCGACTTCTCCCTGTTAATGCATAGGCCCGTCAGCTCCTCAAATGCATCTAGTCCTGACAATAACAACTGTACAGACTCCGCAGGGCACTGCAAGTAAAACAATACATCATCCGCATATAGGGATATTAAATGTGTGGTGGCCCCAATCTCATTTCCAAAGTCTCCCATCTCAACCCATAGCTTCGCCACTAGTGGCTCCAGTGAATAAAAAAGGAGCTGTGAGAATGGGCAGTGCTGTCTCATGCATATTGCAACTTTTGGACACCAACCTCCCTCTACGCACCCATGCAGTAGGCATTGTGTACAGGACTTTCACCCACTTACAGAAGACCGGTCCAAATCCCATTTTCTGAAGTGCAAGCTGAATATAGTGCCACTCCACCGTATCAAAAGCCCTAGCTATATCGATTTAAGCTAGCACCAACTCTTCCTCACTGCCTCGCACTGAGTGCATCACATGCACAAGTCTCCACAGGTTAAATGCCGTATGCATACACCTGCACTGATCTTCATGTGTCAACTTGTCTATGCTCCCCCTCAGCCAAAACCTTACACAATACTTTGGTATCCACATTAAGCATGATAAGAGGCCTATATGCTGAAAGGTTTGTTGCTTCCCCTCTGGGCTTGGGAACCATACACACTACACCCTCCCTGAGGGTCGGGCAGAGTGTACCACTCTGCAGTGCATCCTGATACACATTGAGCATGGGTCCCGCCAGCTGTGCCGCATATGCATGATAAAATTCCGCCAGGAAACCATTGCTTCCCAGCATTTTCCCTCTGTTCAAGGAACTCATTGCTTCTCGAATCTCCTCTAGAGTAATTGTAGGAGAGTAGGATCTGCTAACTATGGTTACCCCCACTTTTTGCTGGTGTTTCACTGTTTTTCGACTTTAGTCTGGCTGGGGCCCTGCTAACCAGGACCCCAGCCTAGCTGCTTCCTCTCTACATTGGTTAGGTACACCCCAGATTGGTTACTGGGTTACCCTTGTGAGTCCCTAGTATATGGTAGCTTAGGTACTAAGGGCATAGGTACCCCAGAGGCCTACCAAGGGCTGAAGCATGTATTATGCCACCCCTGGGAAGCCTTCCAAAATGGCACCACAGGTCTGCTACTGCAGCCTGGGTAAGGTGGTGCATGCACCCCTTACTGAGATATAGGTTACTTATATCTACCTTAATCACTGACCCATATAAACCTATAAGTCACACATATGGCAGGCCTTATCAATCCTGAGAGTGCTTAGTTTTGTGTGAGAGGGTGCCCATGCCTGAGCAGGACCCCTCTGCAGCTTTCAGAATCTATTCTCTGTGGCTGTTCTGTGATGCAGCCAGACAATATACTCTTAAGTGCATTATAACCTTGCGGTAAATGCTAACTTTGGAATGGCTGCATGGAAACATGTCGTGTTTGGTGTCAAACACTTTGGAATCCTACCCCGGGCGGGGCTAGAATTCCACTCTTCTAGAGGGAGAGACATGTACACACTGACCTAACCGGTAATAGTTTAAAAGAGCCCCAGCATCACAAAATGGATGCTGCAGCCACAGACACAGGTCTGACCTTCTGCTGCTGGACGAAACTCTGGCAGGGGAGGCCTGGACAATAGGTTTCCTGTTACAGGGAGGTGTAACCACCTCCCAGACAGGTTTAAGTGTATTGGGGCTGGGTGGGTGCATTCAGAGAATCTTCCCAATCACCAACTCCCCCACAAATGTTCTTGAATTCCAGACAACTATGCTGTTCATCCGTGACTGGATGAACAGTAACCACCTTAAACTGAACCCAGATAAAACGGAGGTCATCCTCACAGGTGGCCTAACGAACCCCTGGAGCCCTCTCTTCTGGCCTAAAGAGCTGGGACAATACCCCACTCCTTCTACCTCTGCCAAAACCCTTGTGGTAATAATAAACAGTGAACTTACCATGAATAAACAAATCGGAGCCTTGGTCTCCACCTGCTGCTTCCAGTTAAGAAAAATAAGGAAAATTAGCAGATTCCTCAGCCAGGAAGCGAAGATCCAGGCAGTACTGGTGATGGTAATATCCCACATCGACTATGCCAACTCCCTCTACCTTAGAATCCCGGCCTACCTCACTAACCGCCTTCAAATGATCCAAAATCAGGCGGCTAGGATGGTCTGCCAAACAAATAAGTGCCAACATACCACCCCTTTGTGGAAGAAGCTAAACTGCCTCCCTATAACCCAGAGATGCGCTTTTAAAGTGGGATGTATCATTTTCAAATCCCTGAACAATAAAAACCCTAAATTTATCGATAACTTGATAAACAGATATACCCCCACTCGCAATTTGCGATCTACCCACCTACACCTTCTGGTCATACCCCCCTTCAGGCTAAAACGCGCTGGAGGGTCAAGATTCTCCACCCTAGGCCCCAAACTGTGGAACTCCTTACCTGTGGAAGCCAGAGCGTGCACAGACCTCATGCAGTTCCGCAAACTACTAAAAACGTGGCTATTCAGGCAGGCTTACTGTGAACATATCAGTCTATTAAAGAAGATCTACTTTTTCATCTCAGCCTAATTTACCTTAGAACAGCGCCAAGAAACCAACCTGGTGTACGTGCGCTTAACAAATAAAGATTAACATAACACATAACATAACAGTGCTGGGGGCACACTTGGTGTCCCTGTGCATATCCCATTTCAAACCGGTTGCAGGGGCCCCTGCTCTGGTGCGAAACTGGACAAAGGGAAAGGGGAATAGCCACCCCTCCCTGGATCCTCCCATAGGTGGGTCCCCAGAGTATGTCCAACTTCCTATCTTAGTATAAGTATAGGAACCCTGTCCTTTGGACTTCAGATAACACCTGGACGAATTTCTGCAACATATATCCTGGAACTTCGACATTCTATTTCGACTAGAAGACGGAAGAATCTCCCTTGGGGTCAAGGAGTGACTCCCCTGTTCAAACAGGCACAAAAGAAGCATCTTGCCGGTCTGCATTTCCAAGGCTCCAACCGGATCCCAACGGATTTGCAACTCAAGACACAGACCTCCAGACTTCTCAGTAGCCGACAGGAGATTCCAGCAAAGCTGAGACCCGCTGCCCTCACGAGTGACGTGGCACTGGAACTCCTAGACACCGTGAACATTTACAAGTGCATCAACTTCCCGAGCTTTCCCGAAGTTGTGCATTGGGCTACTTGTAGTGTAAGCCCTGAGCACCATTTGCTCTGAAGATTGTGGGCTTACACTCCACAAGTGTCCCGTGGGCCCACTTCTAGCATTTCCACTTGAGGCTCCTTTGCAATCCCTGGTTCGTCAACTGGAGGGTCCCCATGAAGGCAACTCTTCTGCTTCTTGGGCTTTCCTGGCTGCTCCAGATGTGCCCTGACTCTCCTTCAAAAGGTGAGTCCCTCAGACCTTGCTGGTCTGCACCAAAGCCAATCTTTGCTTTCTGCGTGGGTTGCTGTTGCCAAGGCTTGTTGGGTCCAATCTGGAAACCGACACCACAGCACTTGACATCCTTTATGGGACAGCTCGAGCCCAGCCCCTGGTTGTCGTTGACACCTGCTGGTCCTCGTTGCTGAGAAGTCAAGCTTCACCTTCTTCACCTGAAATCACCCGACATCGGTTGGCATCTTCTCCTCGCCTTCCTGGTCACTGGCTAGTGACCCAGACTCTGTCCCCTCTGCTTTCAGGTTATACAGATCTCCGATCCACATTTGGATCCACCCGGACACTTTCCACTTGGTCGCCTACAGCACTTTTCAGCAGCTCGCCATTGAAATCGACGACAAAACCCGTCACAAAATAACACCTATGCACCAGGCTTCCCTGGTTAGGTAACTCAAGTACTCTGGTGCTCCCGTGGGTGTTGACTTGAGAACCTCCTAGTTCTAAAGTCCTCATCTAAGTGTCCTTAATCTGTAATTTTCCAATTGCGACTTCCCCATAGAATTTAATCGTGATTCGCGCTGCTCGCGTCCGCCGTGGGTCCCCTGTGTCACTATCTTGGGTGGTTCCAGGTGGCCCCAGCGTTTCTAAAGGTTCTAGGCCTTGTATCTATGTCAGTCCTGGTTCTTATACCACTTTCTTACTATATGGGTTGGTATGCCCCTAGGGCTCAACATATATTGTGCTGATTTACTGTGTGCTAAATAAGTTTACTGAATGTACTTTTGACTCTAGCCTCATAAAGAGACTAGAGGGATGTGTTTAGAATAAATACATATATTTTATATATAAACCTATTGTTCTCCTTTCATTTGGTCATTCATGAGATTATAGACTAGTAAAACAAGCTGCTTTACATTCCTTCAAGACTTAGCCTGAAGGCTGCTCCCCACAACTACCACTAGGATAGCTTTCTATATAGGTTGTTTTTAAACCTACCATCAATAAGGGTCATTTGGACTGGTGCAAGGTGCCCACTAGAATAGTGGACAGCATATGCCAGGCCAACTTCTCACAGTAATATCCTCCTCCAATGCGTCTCTCATCATGGACATCAGCACTAGCAGCTCTACCCCTCTCCAATACTCAGCCACCTGTACAGCATCAGCCTTCCCCCCATAAAGGGTCTAACCGGTGAGATCTCAAGGCGTCATTGAAATTCTGTTGAGTAGTAACCAACATCCCGTCCTCTCACTTCGCTGCAACGCCACTATCGGGACCTTTTCTGTCTCCTTCCAAAGTAGCTATGTTAGTAATTTGCCAGTTTATCACTTTCTCTATGCTGTCATTGTCTATATTCCCGTCATGTGAACCTTTCCGATCTGTCCCATGTTTCCCCGATACTGCACCGAAGTGTAAGGACCATTTCCCACTCTTCTAATACCTCAGCATCTCCTCTCTGAGCAATCATCAAATCATTCTGCAATTGCCTTAGTTCTTGCTGCAATTGTCTACGTAAAAAACAGACTTATGACAGGAACCTGCCTAGATATTAGATTGACCTCACATCTCCCCTCAAAAGCTTAGTCTAGTCTGTTATATGCGACATGAGAGGCTGAGAAACAGGAATACTCAATCCCCGTGGGATAATACTCCCGCCACAAATCCTCACAACCCAAACTATTTATGACTTTGGCCAATGCACTCGCCAATCCTGATTTAGTCAACACCCTTCGGGGTCATCTGTCCAGACTTGCATCCAAAACACAGTTGAAGTCACCTACCCATAGCAAATGCATCAACATATTATGCATTACCAAGGACTGTATGGTCAGGAAAAAGCCCCTATCATATACATTGGGGGCAATTGCTCACAATAGTGATATCCACCCCATCTAACACCCCCGGCACCAGTATATATCAACCTTGTGTATCTGCCTCCATGTAGAGCATGTGAAAGGGAACCCCAAGTGCCACCCAGATCGCCACTCCTCAGGCGTATGATGAAAAATTGTTTGCGAACAGCTGCCCTCTCCATCGCCTCTTCATTTTATCTGTCTCAGGACCTGGGAGGTGCGTTTCCTGCAAGCACGCAATGCTCATCCAAATTCATCTAAGGTAGGAATGCACCATATACCTCTTCACATAACTGCTCAGGTCCCTGATATTCCATGTGACTATCTTATAATTCTGTACTATGGCGACAAAAAATATTCCACCCCCTTCTTCTCCTTCCATGTGCAGGGTCCTATGTGTCCATGTTCATCTGTGACCCTGTCTGTATGCTTGCTGCAATCTTCTCATAGCATGACTTGTACCATAACATGAACAAATACAGTAACAACATCCCTCTCCCCACCCCAGACAATCACATGACAACAATGAACATACTTGTCTAGTTCGCCCATCATTAGGAGCTATATTAGCCCAGATACCCTCAATCCTCACCCCACTGTGTATTAACTGGCTAGTATGTCATCCTCAATTTCAGACCTCAACCTTTGCACAGTGAACTAAACTAAACCTCTCGTAGTGAAGGAGCGAGTCCAACCAGCACTTCCCCTCAACCTAGCAACCCAGCTATACCCTGCCATAATCTTCCCATAGGTGGCATCATGAAAAAGAAAACATCATCACGCCATTACACTCAACAGTCATTATAGTTTTATAGTCCCAGTACATGCCAAAATAGAGACCTACGTGGCTACCCCACTGCATGTTTCTCCCCCCTTCCCGTCCCTTCGCATACTCACAAACCAGGACCAGGGCCTAACCATTAGTTCAGGATCAATGCAGCAATGTCATTTAACCTGGATTTCCACCAGACCCCGACTGAGTCTGCTCCAAGTCCTCCTCTCCACCGTTCTGTGCAGAAACCTGGCCAACCCATCACCTTCCATCTGAAACTTTACTGGTGTGCCGTCCTCCTGCATCTCAATTCTCTCTTCAGTAGTGTTCTATGCCGGGGATTGTTCTGGGGAAATAGTCCAGTGTGTCATCCTCTGCCGTCCCGTGAGCCCACTCCAACCAGTTCTCTGTGTATCACGCTCTCCTCGGGGAACCCAGTCCCATTGCTATAGCCAGGGCCAGGCCTTCACCGTCGCTCAAAGAAATTCGTTTTTCTATGTGCCACCACTCTGAGACTTGCTGGGAACAGCAGCATATATGATAATCCCATGGATTGGAGCCATTGTTTAACTTCCACAAATGACTTCCTCTGTGACCACACTTTTGGGAATAGTCTGAGAAGACAACAATGTTGAGGTTTTTGAACTTCAGTGCCTCTGCCTCCCAGTCCTTTTTAGGCATGCAATACCTGCCCGATAATTGAATATCCTTGCAATGATGGCCTTGGGATGAGCTTCAGGCTGAGGGCGTATCGCCAATGCCCTGTGTGCTATCTCTACCACAAACATATGGGATAGGCCTGTCGGCTAAAGAATATCAAGGATCCATTTCTCCAGGAAGGACTCCATAGATGAGCCCTCCGCCCCCTCCAGGAACCCAGGGAGAAAATTACAAAAAACAATTTGATGGACAGAATGTAGATCAATGTCTTACATTCACCCCAGTACAAGGATCTGGGCCTAAATCCATCGTTTTTTGCACTCCACGCCACCCTGGGTCAGGTAATGGCATTATGCAAATCAGCTCTGACCCTGTGCCCCATGGGAACAGTCCAGTCCGAACTACAACAGCCATATCTTTCCCAGACCGGAATCAAGCATCCGAGGACCGGACCGGTTTCGAGGTAACACCTCTCATCAGCCCGGCTAGCTTGACTCCAGTGGTGTGGAGGCTCTGGGACCCACGTCTGAGCTACCCCAGTACACTCAGGGAGAAAATTACAAAAAACAATTTGATGGACAGAATGTAGATCAATGTCTTACATTCACCCCAGTACAAGGATCTGGGCCTAAATCCATCGTTTTCTGCACTCCACACCACCCTGGGTCAGATAATGGCATTATGCAAATCAGTTCTGACCCTGTGCCCCATGATGGGAACAGTCCAGTCCGAACTACAACAGCCATATCTTTCCCAGACCGGAATCAAGCATCCGAGGACCGGACCGGTTTCGAGGTAACACCTCTCATCAGCCGTGGGTCCCAGGCGCTCCACACCACTGGAGTCAAGCTAGCCGGGCTGATGAGAGGTGTTACCTCGAAACCGGTCCGGTCCTCGGATGCTTGATTCCGTTCTGGGAATGACATGGCTTTTGTAGTTCGGACTGGACTGTTCCCATGGGGCACAGGGTCAGAGCTGATTTGCATATCGCCATTGTCTAACCCAGGGTGGTGTGGAGTGCAAAAAAACTATGGATTAGGACCCAGATCTTTTGACTGGGTTGAATGTGTGACATTGATCCTCATTCGGTCCATCACCTGTTGTTTTTGCAATCCCTCCAGGAACCCAAGCAGTCGTAAGTTGTTGTGGTGGGAGCAGCCCTCAACGTCCTCTGCTCTTCAAGCATCTTCCAGGTAGTTGTGAGTCTTGCGACTTGTTCCTTAAGAGTAACCACATCCCGGTCTAGCTCACCAATCTCATCAATCATTTGTTCTGTGACAGTCACTCTTTCCAACACCTTCCTGAGGTCTGCACAGAGCAGACCTAACTCAATGACATCAGTGTCGATCTTACCCTCCAGTATAGTGCAGGAGCTCTGAATCACTTTAATTAATGCCACCCTTAAGGGCTCCTCCTCCGGCACCGAGGTGCCTGACTGGCATGTACTTCACTGTAGGAGACCATGCAGCTACACATACTGCGTAATTGTGTTGCTCTGCTATCCCTTGGGTGCCTTGTCTTTTCTCATAATCCACTATGACCATCCCTGGTCCACGCTGACCTTTACTATTGACCGGCGCTCAAGTGACGGACCTACACAGTCCCAGCAAACAAGCACACAGCTGTCACCTTCAGGCAACCTCCGCTCACCTTTGCATGCTCAACTCCTCAAGCAGGCTGTCCGCATCAAGGCATAGTCTGCCAAGACAGTTGAGCTGTGCTGCACACACCTTGTAAGTGCTAGTCTTTTGCTCCACATACAGCACCCAGGGAGGAAAGCGAGCAGGCGACAAGTGTAATTCCAGCCCCTACTGTGTGTAGAATCACAGCAGGACCCACCTCTGGGTCAGAGCAGCCAATAAAGGACCCCCAGTGTGTGCTCCTCTCCAAGATGACCAGAAACAAGCCTGCACCCTACCCATCCAGGTGTTCAGCAAGGTGAGCCACAAGCAATGTCCAGGCACCCTCTCATCACCAAAAAATATACCTCTGCAGCACTATTATTCTCAGGAGGCAGGCCACCACACCTTTGCCACCACCTTACATTCCCTCACTTCAGGCTCAGGTCCTTTACTGCTGGGCACGATGTGGCTGCAACTTCCAGGGCTCCCTCATGTCACTGTATGCCCCAGGGTTCTTCTCCTTCATAAATTACCAGCCAGGCATGTTAAATGCATTCCAAAGCCCTTGTTCAGTCCGGGACCACAGCAACACATGTAGGGTCGGGCCCCTTCAATAGATCCCTTAGTCATCCACTGAAATTATTTCCCTTGCCAAGGGGGCCCACCGACAAGCAGGCCACCTTTACCAGCTCCTCAGCTCTAGACTCCCAGCAAAGACCGCTCCGGCCCGCAGCGGTCTCTGCACTCACACTGCCTTCAAATTTTAGAAGTAAGTACTATCTTCATGGCAAGCCCCAACCGGCCATGCACTAAGGGGGGTACTTTACAGTGCTGCCTTTGTCTCAAGATCTTCGCAAGCTGGAGTCACCGGAGTCACCGGCCTCGTATTCGTATTCAGTATTTGTAAAGCGCAGACTGTCGCTCCATTATTAGGCAATGGTCAAGGCTCCTGAAACAGTTGAGCCTGCCAATTCTGCTTACAGAAGGCTTCTCCTTGGGAGGTAGTGTGGAGGAGAGTTATGAGATCCTCAAAGAAGCATCCTGGTGCTGAGGAAAGTGTGCAGTACCTTTATGGGATCTAGATGGCGGCCATTACATAGACATCCGACAGATTAAAAATCCAGGTTTTTAATTGCTTCCTAAAGACATTCTCCCGATCAAGGAATCTGAGATCTTTGGGCATGGCATTCCAAGCTTTGGTTTAGAAGTGTATGCTTGCTTTCATTTAATTAAATCTGCACCCCTACGGGAGGATGCTACAAGATTATTAACCGTGGCAACCAGGCTCAGGTTACTGCATCTGATTAGCCATCTTCCTAGGCACCGCCCCCATGGAGCTGTTCATAAAGTTTTGGAACTGAATTTATTGTGTCAAGATGTGTGTTGGATGTTAGTTGTATTTCTAAGTATTAACAATTGCGTTTGCTCCACTCTCTGTATGTGGTTGCATGTAAGTTGACCTTGGGTGTGGTCCTTTGTGTTGTTTTGTGTTGGAAAGCTACCAGATGGTGGTCTGACCATGTGACTGGAGTAATCCTTTGAGAACTAACTAGTTCTGGATTTGCAAAAAATTACATCTAGGATGTGTCCAGCAACGTGTGTGGGTTTGTGGATGATCGAATGTAGGTTGATTGTGTTTAAGCAAGTGATTATAGTCCTTGGATGGGACATATTGGGTTAGTCAAACCGTATGTATAGGTCACCAAGGATGCATAGGTTGGAGTGTAGTGCCATAAGGTTGCAAAAAGATAGAATTAGTTTAATACAAGTCAGTTTTATCAACAACAAAAAGAACAGGTGCAGCAGCTTGGAATGTGTAGAAACATCCAGAAAGATTTTCGCTTTGGTATAATTACCAGGGAAGAAGTGAAATACATTCCCCCGATGTTTTTCTCTCACAATCTCCCACTTTAGTGTTCTAAAATGTTGGCATGTATGATATAAGTAAACTTGTAAACTTCTAGGAGACCCCAGCACACACACCTGTGGCTTTATATGTGCCCCCCTCTTTAAAATTCGATAGTAGAGACGCCAGTTGGCTTCTTCAGAATCACACATATATGCTCGTCAAGCACGAGAAAATTCACAGATCACTTTTATACTTTTTTACCCAGTATTACTATAACGAGGTAACTCCATAGCTTTTGGCCGTGGGCTCATTGTACATAAACGCATGTGGCGCCCTCTGGTGGTCTAGCAAAAAATAATCGGGTTCTTTTATAGAGGATTTCATTTGTAACCGAGAGAAGATGGAATACTGAAAAATAAAATCCATAGTGCGAGTAAGCACAGATCAGCCTACATTTTAAACTCACATTTGGTTGCTTGCCCTCTGTTTCCAGGAGAAAAAGCTCCTTTAAGACATAAACATACATGTCCTGCACTGCCCACAGTGTACCAGTATGCAGAAGGCCCTTAAACAAGAGTATGTATTTTGGGGACCTGGAAACGTGAGGCAATTACCTATTTAAAGGGGTTTCGGTTTGCAGAGGTGTGGCTCCCCCACCCACAAATATCTTATACAAAATTGCACACTATAGTGAGATTTTAAAAGAACACATATGTTTTGAGGTATTATTTAAAGTATTGGTTTTATTCTACCTTGGTATACATTTTGTGATGATTGGTAGAAAATAGGGTGCCATTCAATACACAGTGATACAGGAACATTTTGAAAATTTCAACAAATATGTGTCAAATGGTATTTTGAAAGAAATTCAGAACAATAAAACTGATGAAAACTGAATAGAACACAAAAGCATTTATACATGTGTTTTTAAATCCTCCCTCAATCAACATTTGGGAATACGCGTGGTGAATGCTGACTGTCTAGGCATATTAACTAACAACCATTTATAAAATTTGAATGGGTTTTAAAGGTAGTTCTATGTCTATGGCGCGAAATTGCACACCCATGCACCTTACCGCTTTATGCATGCATGGTTATGCCTTAAATCGCCTGGCCATATAACACACTTTTGGAGCTATCTGTTGCACCCACAATACTTGTCCCCTGCACATTCTAATGCTGCTAATCTTGTTTGGGCTTCAAATGTTGTACTTTTTATATTTTTCTACATTGATTTTAGAATCATGATCTTGGTTTTATGTTGCATACACATAAGCTGCCAATTTCATTTGGGCCCGAAAAATTATGTTTTTAATATAGTTTTAATAAGGTTTTATAAATGACTTTCGAATATATTTAATTACATAGTTTTATGTTTGATTCCTGCTTTTATGTCACAATAGAGATCATTCTTTGAAAATGAGTTTAGGTAATCATACAATAAAGATTTACTTTTACTTAAGGGCAATTCTGAATACATTGGCTCATAGTTATGAGTACCCTGAGATGGAGCACAAGAAGCTATGGTCTCACATTCAGCTAGCAATGGCTGACCATCTCTGGGTCCAGCATGAGAGCTTATAGGAAAGGTCAACAGGACAAGTAGGAATAGGCTATTGGGCAGAGATGGATGCAGCTGAGGGAGGGAGTGAGCGAGGTGACGCACCCACTTCCGCAAGTCATAGCTGGAAAAACTAGCCTGGCAGCTGCCCAGCCATTCTTGCAGAGCCTTGGACCCAAGGCTTAATTTTTGCAGGTGGTGGGCTCTAGCACTCCTTTTTGGGTCTCCAGATTTCTTTTTCATCATCAGATGTTGGCCACACCAAAACAGATAAAAGCACAAAATGGAGACAGAAAGAACAGTAGATAGGCAAATGTGGTAAGAAGGTATAGCAAAGATGAAGGACAAAGTGCAAGATTGCGATGATTCGGGCGCTCTACAAATCACAAATTATAACAGTAAGAAAAGAGGGGAAGTGTGGGGTTGCAAGAAAGAGGCCTAAGGCTAGGCAGCTGTGGTATTTGACAGCCCAGACATTCAGTATTACCAGCGGCCAGCTCCTAAGAAATACCTGAAATAGTATAAATAACTATTTCAACTGCAGTCGGTGTATCAGTAGGGAAGGCGTTGGACTTAAAATCCAACACCAGTCCAACTCCGCGTTACATAAAGCAATAACGACGTGCGTGCTAAAGGAATGCGTGGTAAAGACACAGTTGTTGTTCAGACTGCATGACTTTGACTGTGTGGTAAAGGAATATTCCCAAAATACCTTCATCTCAATGTCTGTCACCATTCCAATGTCAATGTCACCATGTTGTCAGGTCAATTTCACTCACCTGAAATCCAGGAATCTGCAGACGCAAAGATTAGCGTCCAACGTCCCCATGCAATGTGACTTCGGTATGTGAAGTGGAAGAGTCCCCAGGGGTTGAAGAGAGAGAGAGGGAGTGAGTGCAAGAGAGAATGTGTTCTTGTGTCTTTTTCCTCTCTGCGTCAATGCTTTTCTGGACTAGGCTGTTGTTATGTTATGTCATGTTATGCCTGTCTTGTTTGATTGTGTGGTTTGGGAAATATCAAATTCTTGGGCTCTTCCTTTAAGATAAACACATTCATCAGTCAGTGTACCCTAAGAATTCTCCTCCCCGAGTACCACCTGGTGTTCCCTTTTATTTCTCTCAGTACCTTATTATAGTGCTTGTGGGGTTAGAACTCCTGTGCTTCTCAGTTCTACAGTCCTTATTCACACTTGATCACCCCCTGTTTGACAACAAACACATTGCATAAATTAAACACATTGCATAAATTAACTATCAGTGTAATAATAATAATAATAATAATAATAATAATAATAATAATAATAATAATAATAATAATAATAATAATAATGTAAGTTTAAATGTCCCATTATCAGCGTCTCACATAATCTATGGTGGTGTCCGGGTGTCTGCGATGAACTTAACAATGTCCATGTTGTTTCCAGTTTCCTTATTAATGGCCCTTTGTTCCTGTGTCTATGGGTATCCATATCAGAGCTCCGGTGTCCGGGTCCGCCGTCAGTATTCATGTGAAAGTATTAGTGCCGTAGTGTTGATGGCGTAACAAAAGCCCCCACTGCCCCTGCGGTGCGGAGGGCCCAAAAGCCCCCACGGCCCCTGCGGTGCGGGGAGCCCTGAGCTCCAGGAGCCCCCTCTGGCACTGGAAGGTCCCAGGTCTGAGAGCTCTGGACTGGCTCTGGAGCGTGGGGGCCCCTGCATGTACTTTGCAGGGAGGCCACCTCAAGTGTCCTTACCCTACTGTGTAGTGTGTTGCTCCCCAGCAGTTTTCCTATCAGTGTTGATGCTCTACTGACAGTGACCCAGTGTCAGTGCCTCCATGCTGATGCCTTTGTCATTTCCAGTATTTACATTCTGTTTCAGTGTCTCAGCATCAGTATTTGTGGACTTTCCAGTGTTTCTGAGTTACTGTTCCCATGTCGGTGTCAGTGTATATGTCAGTGTCCCTCTGCTTGTTTTTCCCTATCAGTGTTCCATTGCAATGCCAGTGCGCCTATTTCCTTATTTTCCTGTTTCCCGATGTCAGTTCTGCAGTTCCAGTGCCCCTGTGCCATTACTTCTGTCACTGTCCATGTGTCAATGTCATCATCCCAATGTTAACCCATTTGCTGCAGAGTGTTTTCCCCCCGCAGAGCGGGGGCCGCGCACGACGCCGCTGTGCTTGTGACGAGCTCGGCTCGTCATGAGGCACAGTGCAGCTGCACTCATGACGAGTGGAGCTCGTCGCAACCACACCCGTTTTTCGAAGGTGCAGCACAGCGGGGTAATTATCCCCGCATGCAACGTTCCAATGGCCGTGACGAGCTCAGCTCGTCATGAGTGCATCTGCACTGTGCCTCATGAGCATAGAAGAGGTTAATATCGGCATGTCACTTTTAGTGTTTCTGTCTCCTTATCTCTTGGTGTCTGCCTGTATAGTACACCCAAGCTGTATCACGGTGGCAGTGACCCTCGACAATAGTGCAGTGCCCAATGTCCAGGTTAGTCTCTCCATGCCAATATCAATGCCTGTGTGTCTATATCACTGTCTACGGGGTTGTGTTTGGGTCCCAGTGCCAGTGACTCATGCCAATAACCACAGGTCAGTACCCCAGTTTTGTGTCCCACAGTCAGCTCCTTTGTTTTATTGTTCCTGTGTTGTGTTGCTTCGTTGGTTGCGTCCAAGCATCAGTATTTTAGTGCCAGCATCCTAGTGTACCTATTTCAATCTCCTACTTTCACTGCCCCATGCCATTGTCACAGCATCGATGCTTTGTCTTGTCAGCATTATGGGGCCACTGTTCCCATGTAAATATACCCTTGTAAATGTTGGTGTCTCAGAGTTAGTGCGCCAGCCTCAGTGATGCAATGTGTTTGCTGGTGCTGCTGTGTCAGTATCCTTGTGTTGGTGCCTAGTGTCAGAGTCAATGATTGTGACCCATGTCAATGTTCCAGTTTCACTGTCCCCATGTCAGCATTCTCAGGTCAGTGTTCTAGTGTTCTTGTACCAGTAGATGTGTCCCAGTCTAAGAGCTTCCAGTGCAGTGTTTCCACGTCAGTATCCTTATGTCAGCACCACCTGACAGTATTCACATGTCCTGACAGCATTCACGTCTTGACAGTATTCATGTGTCCTGACAGCATTCACATATCTTGACAGTATTCATATGTTGGCACACTAGTGCTTCATCCTCCCCAGTCGGATCCATTAGCTGTGTGTTTAAACCCAATCAGTTTTTAAGAATTATTCCCCATTTCCTACCATGCACCTCGTCCTTTCCATAGTTATTACAAAGAAGTATACTTATGTGAGCATTAACTCAAAATTGAAAGAAAATGTTGCAAATCAGCCATTCGCTTCACCAAAGCTTCCTAAACAAAATCCTGAGCCAGCACAGCTGAAAACCGACCCAATCACAAACTTACAACTCTACTCTAGCTGGACCAGAAGAATTGAGATGCAAATATCAAAATCAGAGACAAACTCTCCTGCTCAGATAAAATTATCAAAATCAGGTAAGAACTCTTGTATACATCTGTAATGGTAACTGCACCTTAAACTCACTCTAAATTGGTCTCAGCCTATAATTATGTTGTCTATTTTCTGAAGAAGACCTCACTGCTGTTTCTGACACCAAACCCGTCTCATACTCTGATGGACCCTATTCTTCTTGCTCTTGTAAATTGCCTACCCCGGCCATTGCTCTGCACTCTCTTTCTCTATCAACCTCTGTTGGAACCGGAAGTGTCTGGTTGGCATGAGGGAGGCCCCCAACCAGGAAGAACTACTGCTCCCGTCAAGGGCGGGTGATTACACTCGCTGTATAATCCGTGCTCAACTTTGGGTAGCTTGGCTCTAAGCAGTCAGGTTTACTACAGAGGTAACGTGTGAAGCAAAGGCTCAGCAGCCACACGTGATAAATACAGTGAGTGTCACAAAAGAGACTTCACACAGAATGTATGTAAATCAGCCTTTATAACATGAATATCATATACTTTTCGACATAAAGCACATTCAGAAATATTACTAGCAGTACTAGGTCCACTCATTGTTATGATCTCAAAAGTATTCACCCTGTGGACAGTTCCTAATCTAACCCCCTCAGCCACAATTGAGAGAGAGCACCCTTATGTGATATCAAAATTACACAAAAATAGAAAACCTTTTAGCAGCATGGAGAACCGAATGTCAAATGTATTGTGCTTTTGGTAAACAACGTATGAAGTGCCACCGCCCCCAGTGTCATGAATCACAGGCTGTCCACAAACAATCACTAATAAAAGAGAGGGACCCAATGAACCAAAGGAGTAGGGTACCAATAACACACAATCACTCCCACTTACCCACGCCGCTACCTATGCGGCAGGTATCAGCCAGACTGTACAGATTTATTTATTTGATTTGTATAGCGCATTATAACCCAGGGGTCTCTAAGCGCTTTGTCAGGGTCCGCTTAAGCGATTAGGAGGGATACAGCTGGTCAAAAATTAGAAGCAACCCCACGCTTGCTGAAAGAGCACAGTTTTTAATTTCTTTCTGAAGGGTATCAGCTTGGTTTCTTTCCGCAGTTCCAGTGGCAGTTTATTCCAGATTGCTCTTATCCACACATATGCACTTGGCACCCTAATGCATTGCCCCTGGTGTTTCGCAAGTCAATGTGCACACTCTGCAGTCTCCGTGGCCCTAGCCTCCCTCCACCCTCAAATTCACCCCAATTATCCTATACACCCTGGTGGAAGATTACCAACCCCGCCTTCTGGACACTGGGCCACATGCAGCCAAAGTAACACTTAGTCTGGGTCCTCAGGAAGCAGGTGGGAATATATAACCGTTTTAATAAGGAGATAGATGTAAACGAGGGAGAGTTTAACATCCACAATGGAGGTTCACCCAAGGGTCCCAAAACACAAAGGAGTCATGCAGTCTCTTGACCCATTTCCGAACTCTCTCTGAAGCATTCATTCAATTCTGTCAATCTGTCTTGCTACTTCCTGACACCAAGATGTCTTCAAAAGGGGTCAGGTGAGGAAAGGGCAGTTAATCTGCTGTGATGATGGTCAAAAAGGGAACAACCAAAAAATGGGGAGTAATGCAGGGGTGGCGCCCCGATCAGTACACGATGATCTTGGTCGTGCTCAGGCAATCTAGGCACAGCACCTGGTGTGTGCTGGTATGAGTTACACTTGGCCCTTCGGATTTCAAACACGATGAGTTGCAAATTCCACAACTCCCTGAAAAGAAGGCACAATGACCAGTGCACATTGAAATGAGTTGCACTAGGTATTTCCTGTCGCGTAGAAATGCAATTATGAACCTCTCTGGAAATATGGCACTACGTTAGGTGCAGAGATAATACAGGTTGAACCAGACCAGTCTTGTCACAGACACACATATGTGCAAGTTCAGCAGAGTCACATGTGATAAAATGAGGCACCACTATGGGTACACCCCCACCTCCGAGGGTCGCACCCTGGGAATTGGACACCACACGCAATGAGCATACAGTTGGTGTGTCACACAAAAGAGATGTGGCACAATTGACAAAAAAGGCCACATGGGGTCCCGTAACTGGTGAATCTGTTCACCACCAACTAGACGCTTATTAGTGTTGGGGTCTCCGCAGTACAACAACCACACACCTAGATGCGGGCAAAATTTCTGGTGCTCTGCACTAGACAATACTGTCTCCAGATACAAGTCTTAGTTCCATGTTCACACCACGCTACCAGATGGGAGGTGGGCATTTGAGAGGGCACCACTCTCCAGATGTCACAGGTAGCTTGTGTCGCTTGTGGGAGATTTTTGATATCCCTGAGTTTTCCGAGAGATCAGGAAGCCCACAGTCTGGTGCTTGGTCCTCTGGCCATGTGCATCACGCAGTCCGGGTTCTCCGGTACCACGTCCCCACAAGTATATCTCATCCTTTGCTGATGGATGGCACACATTAGTTATACCGTTGTGTTTCTTTGAAGTTCGGGGTGGTTCAAGGGGTCTCTCTTTGAACCACAGATATCTCCCCTAAATTTTAGGCCTATCTGCCTTGAGGCCATGGAATGCATATCTTAATCTTTAGTGGCGCCAAGATCCAGCCCGTAGAGGCTAAGTGTCAAAACCTCTCTCAACAATCTATCCCCTTCGGTCCTCAAATGGCAGAGGTCTGTCATTCTCGTGGGATGCCCATGGTTTATCGCTGCCATATGGGAAGTGCACAGATGTGGTCCTCTGTCCCCTGGTGTCCATAGAGCCTGGCCCCATGGTTCATAAGTCTCTTAGAGCATAGAAATGTCCATATTCTAGAAGTGGCATTTCTAAGCAAGTGATTCCCAAACCCCCTTTACCAATGGAAAGGGTTTGGCACTGTGAATCCATTGATATGAAACATCATGAGGCTGCTCCACTGCAATCAACTTTTGCAGTCCAAAGTAATATCAACCACTTCCCCATGTTACCCTATAAGAAGAGCAGGCCTCAGAGGTCATGAAAACACACATAGGTATCCCTCACTACCTAGGCGCATGTGTGCTAGTGCGCTTACCAGCCTGCAATGGCAGATGGGACACATAGTTCCCAGCACAAGGGGTGCACGTGCACAGCAGACTAGGCACTGTTTTCACTAATATGTGTGTCTGTGCGCACATACAATTTTGCATTGGCAGGAGACAAATGCAATCCCGGGCACCATAGGTGCGGGTGTGCACTTACAGTGCCAAGCTGGTCATGAGGTTACTCACAATAGATGCCAGTGTGCACCCACCGGTCTGCAATGACTGATTGGCCTGTGTTTCAGAACACTGAGTAAACGCCACTTCCCAACACAGATAGGAAGGGCGTGCACACTTTCACACCATATTTACAGTGGGAAAGTGCCCAGAGTCTGGAGGCCACATAAGAGAATCAGCAAAACCCAGGCAGAAAAAGCAAAACAATTACAGGAAATGCTACCTGAAGAGTATCAGGCCCAACAACCTCCTTATTCAAAAATTATGCTTACTCTTATCTATCAAACCACTCCATCAGATCAAACCCTAGAACCTCAAATTGTTGAGAATGTCCAGACTATTGCTGGCCTCTGTCATCGCTAGAATCATTGAGAAATGTGTTGCCACACACTCCACAATCTGGATTCATAACACTCACTCAACACAAGGAGTATTAGGTGACATCCTCGATACCTTCGATAAAGGCTACCCACATCTTACTCCACTACTGTAAGTTAAAGCAGCATTTGACATTCTAGATCATCAACTTTAGATATGCTCAAAAACATGATGTTTTTTTTCTGTAACTTTTCTCAATGGTTTGATCACGCTGAAAAAACTCAAGTTAATCAAAAATGAGACTCCCCTTAAACTATTTCCACAATGAACTCTGCCCTGCAAAGCATTAAAAAAAAAGATTGAGTAAAAATACTAATAATTTAAATCTCTAAAGACTGTATTCATGTTATGCTTCCCCATATCTAATCCTAATAGCAGCTGCATTTGGCACAAATTCATCAAGAATGGAAGTATTACTCAGAGACTTGCCACCACTTCTAAATCCTTGGGGTTCCTCTTGGAAGAAAGCCTTTCACGTAAGCAAAACATTCAAAACATGGATAAATCTGCTAGATTTCAACATCACTTGGCTCTATTTCATCAAGAATGCAAGTATTGTTCTCAGACTTGTCACCACTTCTAAATCCCTAGGGTTCCTCTTGGAAGAAACCCTTCACCATAAGCAACTCATTTAAACAATGGACAAAACTGATGGATTACAATTCTAAAGTTCATAAATGTTCAAAGGCGACGATGTACAAGACCTAAAGTTAGCAGTCCGGGCTCTCACAATTTCTTACTTTGACTATGTTTGACCCATCTTACCTGGCTCTCAAAAACAGACTTGTTAAGTGCTGTCCTTCATGCTCCAATGAGATGTCCAGTTTAGATCTTTCTGTAAATGCATTATGCCTGTGATTTAACAACAAAAGCCATTTCTGAACTCCATGCTTCAAGAAGTATACTTTGAGCTGAACCTGAATTAACTTCTGGTATACATGAGGAGCTGTGTTTTCCTATTTTCAAATCTCTTATCAAAATCATACTTCCTTTTTCTGCTCATGACATTTATTTATTTATCAATACTTGAGGCTTCAAACCACTTTTACATTCTATACTTTACTTATGTTCCTATATCTCCTATTTGCATATTGCTGCTGATCACACTATTCTCTTCCTCTGCTCACTTCAGAAGACCTTTGTCTCTACCGGATCGAACAAATTTTCACCTGTGTTCCAAAAGGAAATTGATTTTGATGCTTTTGTTCACTTATTATGCTTTGTATACTATCAGAATATTGAGTCCTAAATATCATGCTACAAAAATATCAGACTATCTTAGTTAGAATATTGATGTCAAAAATATGACAATGGTAAGTATATATTTACTGCTCTTAACCCTTTCGACGCTGATGACGGAACCGCTCCGTCATCAGCTGCGGTGGCGCTGTGCTGATGACGGAGCAGTTCCGTCATGGCCCGCCCGCCGCTCATGCACGGCGCGAATTCCGCGCCTGCGCTGAGCGTTCTATTGAGCGGGCGGGGCCATGACGGAACCGCTCCGTCACAAGCACAGCGCAACCGCGGCTGGTGACGGACGGTTCTGTCACCAGCATGCGGCCGCCGCGCCCACTTAGCGCTGCGGCGGAATAGCCGCCGCAGCGATGTGGTTAACTGGATTATGTACGTTGAAGACACATATGTACAAATCTTATTTTATGATTACAAAGCTGTAAAACTGCCTGCAATGATAAAATATGTTTTTTATTTTTCAGCTAGGCATGCCACTTGCAAATCCTATGCTTAAAGACTGCTTTAAAAATGGCCAAAAGCTTTGCCACTTTCTAGCTCATCATGGATGGCACTTTGCCAATCCCATTCTTAAAAACTCTGCTAAAAAACAGACTTTAGAGGTGAGCAGAGTTGGAATGTACTGGGTGTTGCAGAGTGTTTCATGTAAAGGAGCAGCCCTCCACCTGACTAAAAATGTGGAATTACCCAGTGTTCCATGCTCTTTTTTGCATAATCCATGTGGGACTCTAAGCCTTAAAGGGCATTATTTTGAATTATTTGGTCGCTCCCTTGTGTCTGGACAAATCTATATTCTCTGAGGAGCTCTAATTAGAGCAAAACGCATGTCAAGAGTTGCTTTTTTTCATTCCAACTTGGCTTGGAAGGTGTTTTACTAACCAAAACCTGTAATACTTTGCCTGGAGTAGTAAAGGTGTTTGTCATTTTTCAGCTCAGCATGGATAAAATGAGCTCATGTGGATGACACTGTGCTAATCCTATGCATAAAAACTCCACTAGGAAAACACACTTGAAGTTAGCAGATGACAGGTGTCGGTTGTGTAGTAGAGTGTTCCTTATAATGGAGCTACTCTCCACCTGAAACCTGTGAACTACCCTGGGGTCCCTTCTCAATATCCTGACAAACCAATTCGGTATTCTTAGTTCTTTGCCCTGAGCTGTACCCTCAGGGCATCACTTTCTAGAATTTCAAAATTACTACTTTCCAACCCTTCCTAAAATACTTGGGGTATTTATAACTTTCCAAAATATTCAGGACTTGAGCTGAAACAGTAAATGTGCCTCCCTGAATATTTGGGGAAAGTTCCTCTTTCCGTTTAGGAAGGTGGTGTATTTTGTGATAATTCTTGTTATGCTTCACCATGCAGTACTCTCACAGACCCCAAAGATGGTCGTTGGATTCACAATAATAAATCCATGGCTCAGAACTGATAGAGAGGCAAAGAGCAGTCAGGCTTTACTAGAGGAACATGTGTTAAACATTTCAGAGTACCAACATAGACGATAAGTAATTGACACAACTCGATAGAAACCTGACATCAATTTATAAAAAGAAAGTGCATTTGTACTGTAAGTTAGACACCAAAATGAATGTAATCAGATGCATATAGCCAGAGTTATGGATTTTAGAAGAAAACATAAATCAAAGCAATTCAATGCTGTAGAACTTTTGCATTGTGGGCAGTGGGAAAAAGTAGTGTCAATCGGTCATTTGCAGGTCGACTTCCATGGAACTAAAGGAGGGTTAAGGTGATGCGGGTCAAAGGACCAAGCCACAACAGTCAAATCAATTTTACCTAGCCTGTGGAGTCTAGGAGCAGAGTTGTCTTGACTGTCCTTGGTGCTGAACGGAAGCCACTGGGAAGCTGCTTTCTACTGCTTACACAGTGCTGCGGGGAACAAAATGCAAAAACACAACGCGGACACTACTTACGTTGGATGAAAGTTCGATGGAGTACTCTCTATGTGCAGCTTCGAGTGTAGGGGTCAGTTGCCAGACTGGCAACCAACAAGTTTTGGCAGCGGCAAGCACAGCGGATGGTTACTTCGATGTTCTCAGGTTCCGGGGAACAAGGTAGTTGCCTGAAACTTTGGGGAAGGTAGGATGACAGTTCCCAAAATACACCACATCATTTGGATTTGGGCGATCCCTTGAATGGCCCAAAGGACAGCAATTCTTCAGATCTGGTGCATTGTTACACCTGCAGAGTGCAGGGGACTAGTGCAACTAGTTCAGTGGAGTGTGAGGGAACTTCAGCCTCTTACAGGGCTCTCTCTATCTGGGGGAACTGAGACTTAGCCTAGGATGAATCTCAATCAGGCGTTCCAGGAGCATTGCTACAGGTAGACAGTAGCCCTCGTTTGGTTCGTTCAAGTCCTGTTGTCGCAAACTCAGGTCTCTTTGTCTTCTTTGATGCAAGTTGATTCAGAAATGAGGTTCTGGGGGAAGGGTGGTCCCTTAAATCCTAGATTTAGGGGTGTGGGAGCAAGTAGTCAATGGGCAGCTAGTCTTCCCCTTAGATGACTACATCGGGGTGTGTAGGTTTTCTTTTCGGCCCAGAATCCACTATTTCTGCCACTTTTTAAAATGACAGAAGACTTCCTCAGGTGTACAGACCAGGCAGCTTACCCTAGAAGTGTTGCTAGTCTTCTAGGGGTGAAACCCTCCTGCATATCCAATTTCCAACCTGCCCAGGTGCAAATGTGCTTGAGGCAAGGAGTGGTTGTTTACTCCTTTGGGAGACAGCCTAGATGCATATCAGAGGCGGTGCAGTCTTTGAAGCTCACTGATTTGATGTAATTCTTTACTGGGCATCCTGAGAGGGAGGAGGTGTGACCTCCTTCCTGTGCAGGCCTTTGTTCCTGATTCCTGGGAGTGTTTATACTGCCTGGCAGGAGGTCAGAGTCCTCTTTTGGTGGCAGCAAGCGTGGACTGACAGCCAGCGCACAGAAAAGCTGGGGCAACCAGGTGTGTAACCTCTAAGGTAGCCACCTGGGTGCATGCCAAATCAAGATTGGTGTAAAGGGTGAGAAGACACATTGTTTGATGTCAAACATTACATATTTAGGTGGTACCATATTGGAGTTAGCGACCCCGGGTTTGTCTGGATGCCAGTCCATGTTATCCTATGGACCAATCATCACTTATAGTGTACTTTAATGGTAAAGGCCAAAATAGGGACGTATAAGCTTGCACTTACATGCCCACACCTTTAATATAAGGCACTCTGACTCCTGGGCTCAGGAGGCCTTCCTTAGGGGTGACTGACATATAGCAAAAGCAGTGCATTGGCTTTGCCACATATGATGAGGGCAAAGTCAAAATGGAGCAGTTTACACTGTCCCTACCGCCTGCTTTGGCAAGCCTGCTGTCAGTAGTTTACTTGGGTCACTTAGGGCGGCATGACCAGTGCTTCAAGCCCTGGGGACCCCTTTACCACCTATGCCCTGAGTATCACTGGTACCATATGCTAGAGACTTATCAGGGGAGTAAAGTCCTTATCAAATGGGGTTGCCAATTTGCACATAACAGTTTTAAGGAGAGAGCACTAGCACTGGGCCCTGGTTAGCAGGCTTCAGTGCACTGTTAGAGTCATAAACCAGCATCTAGTAGTCCAAATGGGGGGGAAAAAGTGGGGGAAATCTGCAAAAAGGCCTGTTTTTTTTACGTTCTCCAATTATTCTAGGACAGGAGTTAGAATAGTGAATATAACATTCCAGTGCCCGCCACTCTCACTGCTGCACCGAGGGTGCAGTTTGGGGCAAGAAACACTCTGCAATCAACGTCTTACGGTGTAGACCCATACTTACTAATGCTATGTACTGATGCTAAGGCAACATGGCAGAATGTATTTTCTTTCCAGTGTAAAAGGGTGTTTTGATCCTAAAAGGGGGGCTTTTCACAGCAACAAATGCGATTTGTGGCTCTTTCCATCAAGGGGAATTCCTGGGAATGGATCACTGCAAACACCATAGGGTTAGATGTGAAGTTCAATCGACTAAGGTAGCCTCACCATACTTTGTATCAATAACTAAACTTAGTGAAAGCAGGAGTAAATAGGGGAGAATTAATTGATTTCCCTCCTAAACAGATGTAGTGCATGTGTGCTGTAGTGCACACTACACATTCAGTGAGTTTGACACTTCTATAGTTGTCCATGCACATGAAATAGGACTATAATGGTATACTTCTAGTATGCATCCTATGCTAGGCAGCTCAAAAAATCATCTCAGCTCCATGGCTGAAGGCTGTGCATATATTAACAACGAGGGGGCTGTGGCTCTGATAGATACAGCATACAAGCCCCTAGAACATATCAATTCTATCAAAAAGAGAATGCAGTTCCTAACGACAAGAAAATTCTAAGGATTGATCGGTGTGTCTATATCTGTCCAAAGGTTGGAGCCGGAGTCTCCTCCTTTTGGAACTAGGGCCCACACACACCCAGTTGTGTGTCATGCTTCATCATAAGGCTTGCTCCTCATCGGCCGGCACTGGATTGCCCAATGGGCACCCTATAAGGGGCTCTTTATTGGAGATCTTTTGCTCCCGAGCTGTAATGTGAAGTGCAAGTGTAGGGCCGTGGAGTGTAGATGGGATTGAATGAGGACATTCTGTGGAGCTAACTGAATAAGTAGAGCCCCCATATTCCCAACACACCTTTTATTTCCGGGATTAGCACACATTCCCCCACTATCTCACTTGAGTCTGTATACATCTACCACGCAGTCCGTTAATGGTTACTTTAACCCGTTACCCGCGGCCGTTTTTTCATGGCAGTGCGGCCGTTTTAAATGAACGGGCGGGGCTGCGTCGGCCGTTGAACGTGCGCAGCACCAGCCAGGTAGTGCTCCGAACGTTCAACAGCCGACGGCAGCACTTAACGGGTTAAGTCTGTGTACACTCGCTCATACTCCGTTTATCTGTTCCCTCTGGGACATACTCCATCCGACGTGGGCCAAGACCTGGACTTTGACTGCATCGGTTTGGTAGTTCCCACTTCTGAACTTTTTATTTCATATATATATTGTAACCTGATATGGCGACAAGGCATCCTGTTTGTGCACCGGTGCAGGGGATGGTACCAGCAGAAGTCTATTTTAATAAATTTTAATCTGTGTTGTGTTTTCCCCTTCACACAGTGCAGCAAATTTGGATGGGGCGTTGCCTAAAATCTAAGTAAATCTGGGTCCTAACATTCAAAGCTATTTCTTAAATTTAACCTATCCGATACTCTTTATCTGCACTAAGTTCTGACTTGTTGATGCAAATCTAGATTGTTGTTCTTCTTCTGTTAGTAAAGAGACACTCAGAGAAATCATCTCCTCTAGGTAGCCTCATTACACTCTTTGTAGGACCCCATCATTAGTTTAATATGGTCTGCCAGTTCTCTTTCACATATACATTGTCATGCCATTTCCAACTCCTGTTTTTGACTCCTGGGGCCTCATTTATGAGGCTGTGCGTCCCTTTTACGCCACTGGTGTGTCACTTTTTGTGACGCACCAGCAGCGTAAAAAATGTGTCTTGTTGCACCATATTTACAAAGTGACGCATCTAGGTAGATGCGTCACTTTGTAAACCCCTGCGCCACATTATACGTGCACCAGATATAATGTAGCGCCACTTCTAGGACACAAATGCATCAACATCTTATGCCTGCCTCACAGCAGGCGTAAGACTGACGCAGGCCCTTTCACATGGGTCTTGCCCCATGAGAAAGGACACATTGCTGGAGTTGCATCACTATCGTGACAAACTCCAGCAATGCGTCACTTTTGCGCCATACAGATACGTCAGAAATACTGACGTATCTGTAACTCCTTGCGACATGATGCGTCATACTGTTAATATGACGCATCCAGCATGTCGCAAAGAGGGCGCAATGAAAAGTGACGCAACGCTGTTTTCACGCAGCGATGTGTCACTTTTCATAATTGAGGCACCTGAAGTTTATGAAAAAATCACACCCTTTGTTCCTGCTGAGTTTCATAAGCAAGGAGCCCTCACTTTCCTCCACAGTCAGGGTCGGACATGGACAGAAAATAGGCGCATGCACCAAAATAAAAGTGGCCACCATTAATGAATTAGAAAGGTAAAACAAGTGCTCCCTGTTTGCAAATTGGGCTAGTTTTAAACTTGTAAAAACGCGCTATGTCAGTGTTTTGCACGGGTGGGAAGAATGTGTAGATTTGAGCTTGTTGCAGGTATTGTTTGTTTTACTATACAAGAATTCCACAGTAAAAACTGACCCAGCAGACCATAAAACAGGCCTACAAAGAGCCAAATAAATGGCTGACACACATGGACTTGTCAGGACGAGCCCCTCGGGCACGGCTTGATTGCCCTGTAGGCTAGTCCAACCCTGTCCATGGTTTGACTATGATAATTCTTGCTATGTGCTTTGCCTGAGAAGTTAACCACAGCCAGTTCATTCCAAATGCGACCGCCTGCACCATTGGACTGTTCTTCTGAATACCGACTGAGACCCAGAATATTCTGGTACAAAAATGCCAGAGGCAGAATATTTAGGGAGAAAATATCGAAAGGTAAGTGCAGAAAGGGAAGTATAGACGTACTAATCCTAACTGCTCATCTGTGTACCTTGAGGATATATGTAGCACAAAGGTACATATATATGGATTTAGGCATAGAAAATCAAGACTGACGTACCTGTCGGTGTATTTTTTAAACTATTTTGTCCTCAATATTGTTTCCCATCGTTATTCTGGAGTCGACATTCAGGGTGCACACCCATCATTGCTAGGAATACCTCTATGGAGAATATTACTCCTGTGTTAATGCAGATTTATTGGTTTCCATGAGCCCAGGGGTTTTTATTTAAATCACTTGTCATTGCTTCCAGGGTCATAACAGGTGCTACTCCCTTAGTAGTGTCTAGTGCTTGAAAAGGAAAAATAGAAGTGCAGGTACCCTGTACCAGAGTGCCTGTTTGTTGCTACGAAGTGCCGGTACTTTCCAATTAAAAGTATTACGTCACGCTTGAGAGGTGCAGTTACTCTCCCTCTCAAAATAAAAAGGTGCTGGTACTCAGTACTGGACAGCACCGGTCTATTTAAAGCACTATGTTCAATACATTTAACAACCATTCCCTGTTTCGCAATTCGCATTCTCGGGGCACGTTTCTGCTAAATGTGTCCAAACTTCGCTCTGCTTCGTATGACAAAAGGTGTTTCACATGCAGCAGCCAAAGGATGGAATTAACTGCCAACAGAGCTTTTATCTCACCCCCCCCCCCCCCCCCGTTCGGTGTAAAAAGGAATTAAAAACGTATTGTTTAAAACTGCTTTCAAATTACAGTAAACCCTTTTAGTTGCGTGTGGGTTTACTTAGCGCCAGTAAACTTCGGAGATTGTGCGCTCTAAAAATACCATACACACAACATCCAACTTTAACTACTCTCTCTTTATGCTATTAAATTGATTTGTTTATGTTCATTTTGAACTCGTGGTCATTGTTAAATAACCTATAACATGTTTTAATCGTGTCTGTTCACAATTTATTTACTTGCACTGTGTTCTCATTGTGTTAACCTACATATTTCAGCATTTGATGTTAAGCCTCACTTGCCTTGCAACTGTTATATAATTCCCTTATTTTCCCAACTTCTTGTCTATGTGGGGCATTATTGTCTTAATCCATCAGTGGGTACTCTGTATGGTAATGTCACTCATCAGATGGGTACAATCAATTCCATCTCTCAGTATTGTACCACAGTGAATTGTATAACGCTTTGAAGCGCTGACGGGCTCAATTAGCGCTATAGAAAACAATACATAAGAAGTTTTCTGCGTTGGTTAAATTGGCCACGTAGGTTAGCGCTCAGAAGCTAGCCTCAAGTCACTTTAAGCCATTTACATATCACTACTACGTTAAGGTGTTCGGTTTTAAAGTGTTTTGTGTGACGCTGTGCTGTGTTATCCTCGTTCATGAAGTGTTTTAACCTGCATCGGGGAACACAAGTGCCCTCGAGGCGCCAGCAGGCGCTATACGCCGGTGCAAACATGCTCTGGTTTACATTTCAATGGCTGCTTCTCGGCGCTTTCTTATTGTTTGACGGCTCGCACCGCTTACATTGTTTGCTAACCTGACTCTGAAACGTCCTGGGCCGTTCTCACCGTGGCCCGCCCTCCTGCCACAGTATGTGGTTTCCTGCCCCCTCTCGGGGTGGCTTGAGGGGGAGGAGGGTTTGGTTTGGTTCCCACACGCTTGCCGGTCCCACATCCATCCTCGTCGGCCCTCCCACCCGTCCAGCCCCCCTCCGGCTCCTCTTACGCCCCGCGGGCCGGCCCCCCTCGGATGCGAGCGTATCTCCCTCTCCTCGGACCTCGAGGACACTGCCTCTGCTTTCGTCAGAGGAGTCGAGAACACTTGCCAAGTGCGCCGGATTCCAGGAGCTGCGCGAGCCCTCGTCCCCCCAAACCTATAAATACCGCCTCGGGCCCGGAGGCAGTCAGAGCGTGTGCTGCCTGTGAGCTCCAAACGCCTCCTGCTCCAGCGCCAAGAAGACGCTCCGTGCCCTGCCTGCACTGCACTCTGTAGATAACTCACACCCACATACCTCATTTCATCCATCCAAGCAGTGACCCAGGAGCACCTTACCCGGGCTTGCAAGTAAGGGAAGCGCCTAGAGGCTGCTGCTCGTCTGTGTTATGCTATGCTTGGTGTGTTACGATGTGATGTTTTATGCTACAGTAAGAGGCGCTGTGCGATGCTGTTAAGAGGCGCTGTGCGATGCTGTTATGATATGTTTAGCGATGCTCTGCAATCTTATGTTATACTCAGTCAGGCATGTTATTCGTTGTGTTGTGTTATATGCTGGGTTATGGTATGATGTGATGTCATACTATGGTTTGCACTCCAATTTCACGTCATCATGCTTTTATGCTATGTTATGATAAATGATACACAGTATGGGAGGCTGTGCTGTAGTATGTTTGCTATGCACTGCCAAGCCATGCTGTACTATGGCATGTTATTCGTTTACATGTTTTGCTTTGTTGTAGCACGGTGTATACTGTTGTGTTGTGCTATGCTATAGAGGGCTGTGCCATTGTATATGCTCCGGTATGCAACATTATATTACAAAATGCTGAGTAATGCTGTTGTGTTGTTTATTCTTGGCTGTGTTATTTTCAGATAAAACATCTTAGTCTATGCTTTGTTTTATTCTGCATTGTTGTGATACTATCCTACGAAGTGTTCAGCCATAATATTTTATGTTATGATGTGCGTCCATGTGCTATACGAATGGTATGTTGCCAGCGTTTGCCTAGTGCCTTGCTACTAGCTGGATGGCTTCGTAGCGCTCTACGGAGTTAGGGAATAGCATGGTATGCTATTGTGTGTTGTGCTGGTTCACGCTGCTTTAGCTTGGTGTCATCGGTCTTGTAAGGAGAGTAGTTTAAAGATTGTTGTGTCTGAAATGGGGGAGCACTTGTCTGGGGCAGGAGTCGAATAAGCGCCCAACACCGTCCGCCCGTCATCTATTCGTGGAGTTTCCTTTGATTGGACGCCAGTCAAATCGCTGCTTTACCACGTTGTGAACCCTACCTAGTGTGTGCTGTGCGTGGGGTGTGTGCGGTAGCCGTGTACGTGATCATCGTGACACGAGCCTGCTCTGGACTGCGTGTTCTCGCACCCTGGGGTTCTTCACTCCCTCAAGGTGTCTCCTCCTTTTAACTGCCCACGAAATGACGAGATGTCCTTACAGAACTGAGGCAGGCACTGTGCCCACAGCGGAGGCAGCGAGGCACTCTGCCCCCATGGAGAAGCGCCCCCCCTTGCCCCCCCCCCAACAGCGACTCTGGTACCCCACAGACTCGGTATTCTGTCCCCACTCAGAGGCTCGCGCTGGTGCCCCCGCTTCCGTTCCTCGAGTGGCGCTGCCCCGGTGGTACCCTGCGCAGTGTTAATGCTCCGTTTGGTGCCCTCGCCCCATTTCCAATGCATGCCTGCCCCCCACAGGTGCCTCTTTGGTGCCTCGCACTACGGGGGTGTCCTGTTTCGTACCCCCACCCCCTTCCCAGTACATGCTGTGTTTGGTGCCCTGCCCTCCACAGATGCCCTGCACAGTAACCCCACACTCTTGCCAAGATGAACTTGGATGGGTACCCTTCCATCCAGGGGGCGGGGCCTCAGCCACCTTACCCATACTTCCCCAAGAGCTCAGCTTGGTCAGGAACCTATCTTCGGAAGCCCCAATAGCGCCTCGGTGTGGAACCCTGCGGCCTCGCACCGCCTTCTGTCTCCTCCCCGGAGCTGTGCCGCTCTTCACTCCCTAGACTGAGCCAGCCCAGCTGTGCGGACGACATCTGATCGGCGCCGTGCTGCCCACCCCAGCTGTGCTGACGAGCGTCATTGGTCAGTCTAAACTCCCCCCCCCCCCCCCCCAAGCTGAACTTGCGAGGTTTGCTGGCTGTAAGTCGTTTCCTTCTCTCAAGTGGAGCTGATGAGTCCTCCTGCTCGGAGAATTCCTCCTCCCTTGCCCTGCGCTGGTGAGTTCTGTTAAGTACCACCTGAGCTGATCAGTGCTGTTGCTCTATAAATTCCAAATTCCCTCTCCTGCAGATGGCGCTGTTGTGTTGATCACTCTGTACAACTCCTAAAAGCTGATGATTCCTGGTGGTCTGTAAATACTAATTTCCTCGGCTGATGAGTTCTGTTTGCTTGTAAGACCTCCTCCTCTCTCCTAATCAGACGGGGTCTGTTAGTCTGTAAAGTTCTTCTTCACTCTCTTCAGCTGATACAGTCTCCCGGTCTGTAAGTCCCGCCCCTCACTTGAGCTGATACGTTCTGTTGGTCTCCAAGTTCTCCGTCCATCTCCCGAGCTGATGAGTTCTGTTGGTCTGTAAATCCTCCCTCCAACTCCTGAGTTGATGAGTTCCTGTGATTTATCCTGCGCAGCGAAGTACAAACCCTCCAGGCACCCTTATCCGCGACATCACATGGCCCGGGGCCTCTAGAGATAGCTCAGCAGGTCAATGCAGCTGCTGAAGAGATGCGCGTGCAAACCTGACATTCGAGTCAGTGACGGGCGCCTGCTCAGCCTTTCAGCCCCCAGTACGCAAAAAGAGTACCACCGAGTACAGCAATCGGGAGAGTTAATATTTACAAATTTTATGAGGCCGGGTGCCCTGGAAGCAAATTTAAACGTGGAGAAGTAATTAGCTACAGTGCCCCTGACCCCCCCCCCCCCCACCACCACTATTGAATGCATGTACTTTCCTTCGGTGGAAGTTACTCACTTATACGTGACATTGGTACTCGTTACATAGAAGGCTCTTTTTAGGTCTTTCGAAGACGACCGTATCTCTATGATGTTTACAAACCTTGCGTTAATTTAATAAGAACATTTCCCTGACTGTTTCAGCTGGTTGTCATCTGAATTGTATTTGCATTGGATGTTTCGCTGCTTGATGTATTGAGATATCTGGAATGGATCCGATGCATTGTTTGGTAAATATAGCTGCTACTAAGCACTGTAAACAACAGCTGTTGTTATCTAAGGTTGAAAGGCTGAGTCATTCGTGCCGGGATTCAAAGAGTGACCCGCAGATCACTGCACGTGTGAGCGGCGAGCGTGTAAGTCACCCAGCCAAGCTCGCCGCATGCAGTAGCTCTCCTGGCCCTTGTACCATGCCAGAGTTTGTACTTTGCGTTCAAGCGTGGCTCCGCGTGTACAAGTGAGGGCTACTGGCTTTGACAGGGCTCCCTTTCCAAGCCTGCCTGAAAGCCGCTGCAGCCCGGGACCCCTGGAATCCCAGCCGGCCCTCACCTCTGCTGTAACTCGCTCTGGTTTGCGGGGAGCCGCGCTGTCTGCACCTTTGCCGTTTTTTTCCAAGAATTACTAGCTGCTTATCAGTCCCAGATGTTGCCAGGCCAAGGTTGGCATGTGAGCGAATTAACCAACGAGAAGTGTATTGAAGAAAGCTTTGTTTTTGAAGAAAGAAAAAAAAGCCCACATGAAAGCCTTTTAGAAGGTGGGGGTTGGGGCCCTGGGGTGGAGGGGGCGCTCTCAAGGAAAAATGCATTGTGGGTTAGAAGTGATTTTACTGTGGGTTTCATTAAGGCTCAAGTCTATCAGCTGGGCAGAGCTTTCCTATGGAATAAATCAGCCTTGTTGAGAAGTTTCCGCCCTGTCCCTTTAAAAGCCCTGCTGGGAGGTGTCAGCTCTGCCCCTAGACATGTTTCACATGTATGCTTAACGCGAAGCACTGGTACCGAGCCAAGAAGGTGCATGGAACATGTTGACGTTGCAGTACTGTCCCACTGCACTGCAGCAGCCCTGCTCCTCAGTAAAGGGTACAGCAGAGCAGAGCACTGAAATGGGGTCACTGTCCCAATGCGAGGATCTAAACCTCTCCGACAGGGGACAGTACTGTTGTATTGCAGCAGAGGCCACCGGCTCTGGGCTGTCCTAATCAATGTTCAGCAGCCCTGCTGCTCCATCAGTAGCATAGCAACCTCGCTGAAAAGAGCTGCTACTGTCCCATAAGGCGTAAAGCACCCCTGCTGAGAGGGGCTGATACTGTCCCATAAGGCGTAAAGCACCCCTGCTGAGAGGGGCTGATACTGTCCCATAAAGCGTAAAGCACCCCTGCTGAGAGGGGCTGGTACTGTCCCATAAAGCGTAAAGCACCCCTGCTGAGAGGGGCTGATACTGTCCCATAAAGCGTAAAGCACCCCTGCTGAGAGGGGCTGGTACTGTCCCATAAAGCGTAAAGCACCCCTGCTGAGAGGGGCTGATACTGTCCCATAAAGCGTAAAGCACCCCTGCTGAGAGGGGCTGATACTGTCCCATAAGGCGTAAAGCACCACTGCTAAGAGGGGCTGATACTGTCCCATAAAGCGTCCCTGCTGAGAGGTGCTGATACTGTCTCATAAAGCGTAAAGCACCCCTGCTGAGAGGGGCTGATACTGTCCCATAAAGCGTAAAGCACCCCTGCTGAGAGGGGCTGATACTGTCCCATAAAGCGTAAAGCACCCCTGCTGAGAGGGGCTGATACTGTCCCATAAGGCGTAAAGCACCACTGCTAAGAGGGGCTGATACTGTCCCATAAAGCGTCCCTGCTGAGAGGTGCTGATACTGTCTCATAAAGCGTAAAGCACCCCTGCTGAGAGGGGCTGATACTGTCCCATAAAGCGTAAAGCACCCCTGCTGAGAGGGGCTGATACTGTCCCATAAAGCGTAAAGCACCCCTGTTGAGAGGGGCTGATACTGTCCCATAAAGCGTCCCTGCTGAGAGGTGCTGATACTGTCTCATAAAGCGTAAAGCACCCCTGCTGAGAGGGGCTGATACTGTCCCATAAGGCGTAAAGCACCCCTGCTGAGAGGGGCTGATACTGTCCCATAAGGCGTAAAGCACCCCTGCTGAGAGGGGCTGATACTGTCCCATAAAGCGTAAAGCACCCCTGCTGAGAGGGGCTGATACTGTCCCATAAAGCGTAAAGCACCCCTGCTGAGAGGGGCTGATACTGTCCCATAAAGCGTAAAGCACCCCTGCTGAGAGGGGCTGATACTGTCCCATAAAGCGTCCCTGCTGAGAGGTGCTGATACTGTCTCATAAAGCGTAAAGCACCCCTGCTGAGAGGGGCTGATACTGTCCCATAAGGCGTAAAGCACCCCTGCTGAGAGGGGCTGATACTGTCCCATAAGGCGTAAAGCACCCCTGCTGAGAGGGGCTGATACTGTCCCATAAAGCGTAAAGCACCCCTGCTGAGAGGGGCTGATACTGTCCCGTAAGGCGTAAAGCACCCCTGCTGAGAGGGGCTGATACTGTCCCATAAAACATCTATTTTGAGAGGGGCTGATACTGTCCCATAAAGCGTAAAGCACCCCTGCTGAGAGGGGCTGATACTGTCCCATAAAGCGTCCCTGCTGAGAGGTGCTGATACTGTCTCATAAAGCGTAAAGCACCCCTGCTGAGAGGGGCTGATACTGTCCCATAAAGCATAAAGCACCCCTGCTGAGAGGGGCTGATACTGTCCCATAAAGCGTAAAGCACCCCTGCTGAGAGGGGCTGATACTGTCCCATAAAGCGTCCCTGCTGAGAGGTGCTGATACTGTCTCATAAAGCGTAAAGCACCCCTGCTGAGAGGGGCTGATACTGTCCCATAAGGCGTAAAGCACCCCTGCTGAGAGGGGCTGATACTGTCCCATAAGGCGTAAAGCACCCCTGCTGAGAGGGGCTGATACTGTCCCATAAAGCGTAAAGCACCCCTGCTGAGAGGGGCTGATACTGTCCCATAAAGCGTAAAGCACCCCTGCTGAGAGGGGCTGATACTGTCCCATAAAGCGTCCCTGCTGAGAGGTGCTGATACTGTCTCATAAAGCGTAAAGCACCCCTGCTGAGAGGGGCTGATACTGTCCCATAAGGCGTGAAGCACCCCTGCTGAGAGGGGATGATACTGTCCCATAAAGCGTAAAGCACCCCTGCTGAGAGGGGCTGATACTGTCCCGTAAGGCGTAAAGCACCCCTGCTGAGAGGGGCTGATACTGTCCCATAAAACATCTATTTTGAGAGGGGCTGATACTGTCCCATAAAGCGTAAAGCACCCTTGCTGAGAGGGGCTGATACTGTCCCATAAAGCGTCCCTGCTGAGAGGTGCTGATACTGTCTCATAAAGCGTAAAGCACCCCTGCTGAGAGGGGCTGATACTGTCCCATAAGGCGTAAAGCACCCCTGCTGAGAGGGGCTGATACTGTCCCATAAGGCGTAAAGCACCCCTGCTGAGAGGGGCTGGGACTGTCCCATAAGGCGTAAAGCACCCCTGCTGAGAGGGGCTGATACTGTCCCATAAGGCGTAAAGCACCCCTGCTGAGAGGGGCGGATACTGTCCCATAAAGCGTAAAGCACCCCTGCTGAGAGGGGCTGATACTATCCCATAAGGCGTAAAGCACCCCTGCTGAGAGGGGTTTATACTGTCCTATAGGCATAAAGCACCCCTGCTGAGCGGGGCTGATACTGTCCCATAAGGCATAAAGCACCCCTGCTGAGAGGGGCTGATACTGTCCCATAAGGCGTAAATCACCCCTGCTGAAAAGAGCTGCGACTGTCCCATAAAGCGTAAAGCACCCCTGCTGAGAGGGGCTGATACTGTCCCATAAGGCTTAAAGCACCCCTGCTGAGAGGGGCTGATACTGTCCCATAAAGCATCCCTCTTGAGAGGTGCTGGTACTGTCCCATAAAGCACCCCTGCTGAGAGGTCCTGATACTGTCCCATAGAGCGTAAAGCATCCCTGCTGAGAGGGGCTGATACTGTCCCATTAGCGTAAAGCACCCCTGCTGAGAGGTGCTGATACTGTCCCATAAAGCGTAAAGCACCCCTGCTGAGAGGGGCTGATACTGTCCCATAAAGCGTAAAGCACCCCTGCTGAGAGGGGCTGATACTGTCCCATAAAGCGTAAAGCACCCCTGCTGAGAGGGGCTGATACTGTCCCATAAAGCGTCCCTGCTGAGAGGTGCTGATACTGTCTCATAAAGCGTAAAGCACCCCTGCGGAGAGGGGCTGATACTGTCCCATAAGGCGTAAAGCACCCCTGTTGAGAGGGGCTGATACTGTCCCATAAGGCGTAAAGCACCCCTGCTGAGAGGGGCTGATACTGTCCCATAAAGCGTAAAGCACCCCTGCTGAGAGGGGCTGATACTGTCCCGTAAGGCGTAAAGCACCCCTGCTGAGAGGGGCTGATACTGTCCCATAAAACATCTATTTTGAGAGGGGCTGATACTGTCCCATAAAGCGTAAAGCACCCCTGCTGAGAGGGGCTGATACTGTCCCATAAAGCGTCCCTGCTGAGAGGTGCTGATACTGTCTCATAAAGCGTAAAGCACCCCTGCTGAGAGGGGCTGATACTGTCCCATAAAGCATAAAACACCCCTGCTGAGAGGGGCTGATACTGTCCCATAAAGCGTAAAGCACCCCTGCTGAGAGGGGCTGATACTGTCCCATAAAGCGTCCCTGCTGAGAGGTGCTGATACTGTCTCATAAAGCGTAAAGCACCCCTGCTGAGAGGGGCTGATACTGTCCCATAAGGCGTAAAGCACCCCTGCTGAGAGGGGCTGATACTGTCCCATAAGGCGTAAAGCACCCCTGCTGAGAGGGGCTGATACTGTCCCATAAAGCGTAAAGCACCCCTGCTGAGAGGGGCTGATACTGTCCCATAAAGCGTAAAGCACCCCTGCTGAGAGGGGCTGATACTGTCCCATAAAGCGTAAAGCACCCCTGCTGAGAGGGGCTGATACTGTCCCATAAAGCGTCCCTGCTGAGAGGTGCTGATACTGTCTCATAAAGCGTAAAGCACCCCTGCTGAGAGGGGCTGAAACTGTCCCATAAGGCGTGAAGCACCCCTGCTGAGAGGGGATGATACTGTCCCATAAAGCGTAAAGCACCCCTGCTGAGAGGGGCTGATACTGTCCCGTAAGGCGTAAAGCACCCCTGCTGAGAGGGGCTGATACTGTCCCATAAAACATCTATTTTGAGAGGGGCTGATACTGTCCCATAAAGCGTAAAGCACCCCTGCTGAGAGGGGCTGATACTGTCCCATAAAGCGTCCCTGCTGAGAGGTGCTGATACTGTCTCATAAAGCGTAAAGCACCCCTGCTGAGAGGGGCTGATACTGTCCCATAAGGCGTAAAGCACCCCTGCTGAGAGGGGCTGATACTGTCCCATAAGGCGTAAAGCACCCCTGCTGAGAGGGGCTGGGACTGTCCCATAAGGCGTAAAGCACCCCTGCTGAGAGGGGCTGATACTGTCCCATAAGGCGTAAAGCACCCCTGCTGAGAGGGGCGGATACTGTCCCATAAAGCGTAAAGCACCCCTGCTGAGAGGGGCTGATACTATCCCATAAGGCGTAAAGCACCCCTGCTGAGAGGGGTTTATACTGTCCCATAAGGCATAAAGCACCCCTGCTGAGCGGGGCTGATACTGTCCCATAAGGCATAAAGCACCCCTGCTGAGAGGGGCTGATACTGTCCCATAAGGCGTAAATCACCCCTGCTGAAAAGAGCTGGGACTGTCCCATAAAGCGTAAAGCACCCCTGCTGAGAGGGGCTGATACTGTCCCATAAGGCTTAAAGCACCCCTGCTGAGAGGGGCTGATACTGTCCCATAAAGCATCCCTCTTGAGAGGTGCTGGTACTGTCCCATAAAGCACCCCTGCTGAGAGGTCCTGATACTGTCCCATAAAGCCTAAAGCATCCCTGCTGAGAGGGGCTGATACTGTCCCATTAGCGTAAAGCACCCCTGCTGAGAGGTCCTGATACTGTCCAATAAAGCATAAAGCACCCCTGCTGACTGATAGGGGCTGATACTGCCCCATAAAGCACCTCTGCGTAAAGCACCCCTGCTGAGAGGTGCTGATACTGTCCTGTAAAGCACCCCTGCTGAGAGGTGCTGATACTGACCTGTAAAGCACCCCTGCTGAGAGGTGCTGATACAATCCCGTAAAGAGTAAAGCACCCCTGCTGAGAGGTGCTGATACTGCCCCATAATGCGTACAGCACCCCTGCTGAGAGATGCTGGTACTGTCCCATAAAGAGTTAAGCATCCCTACTGAGAGGAGGTACTACTGTCTCATAAAGGGTCCAGCAGCCCTGCTGAGGTGCTAATACTGTCCCGTAAAGTGTACAGCAGCCGTGCTGAAAGGTGCTGGTACTGTTGCAGTAAAAATATAGCAGCCTTGGTGAGAAGTGTTTTTACTGTTCCAGTAAATTTACAGAGGCCCAGCAGACATGTGCTGATGACGTGCCAATACAAGTGTAGCAACCCCACAGAGAGGTATTGGCACTGTACCAGTGTGTGTGTAGAAATCCCGCTGAGAACTGGTACTGTCAAAGTAAACGTATTGCAGCCATCATGAGAATTATTGGTACTGTCCCACTAAAATATAGCAGTCCTACTGAGAAGTATTGGCACTGTCCCAGTAAAGGTATAGTAGCCCTGCTTAGAGATATTGGTACTAACACAGTAAATGTATGGCATCCCTGCTGAGAAGTATTGATACTGCCCCAGTAAAAGTATGGCCACTCTGCTTAGAAGTATTGATACTGTCCCAGTACAAGTATGGCAGCCCTGCTGAGAAGTATTGATACTGTCCCAATAAAAGTATGGCAGCCCTGCTTAGAAGTATTGATACTGCCCCAGGAAAAGTATGGCCGCTCTGCTTAGAAGTATTGATACTGCCCCAGTAAAAGTATGGCCGCTCTGCTTAGAAGTATTGATACTGCCCCAGTAAAAGTAGGGCCACTCTGCTTAGAAGTATTGATACTGTCCCAGTAAAAGTATGGCCGCTCTGCTTAGAAGTATTGATACTGTCCCAGTAAAAGTATGGCCGCTCTGCTTAGAAGTATTGATACTGTCCCAGTAAAAGTATGGCAGCCCTGCTGAGAAGTATTGATACTGTCCCAGGAAAAGTATGGCCGCTCTGCTTAGAAGTATTGATACTGTCCCAGTAAAAGTATGGCAGCCCTGCTTAGAAGTATTGATACTGTCCCAGTAAAAGTATGGCCGCTCTGCTTAGAAGTATGGATACTGCCCCAGTAAAAGTATGGCCGCTCTGCTTAGAAGTATTGATACTGTCCCAGTAAAAGTATGGCAGCCCTGCTGAAAAGTATTGATTCTGCCCAAGTAAAAGTATGGCCACTCTGCTTAGAAGTATTGATACTGTCCCAGTAAAAGTATGGCCGCTCTGCTTAGAAGTATTGATACTGTCCCTGTAAAAGTATGGCAGCCCTGCTGAGAAGTATTGATACTGCCCCAGTAAAAGTATGGCCGCTCTACTTAGAAGTATTGATACTGCCCCAGTAAAAGTATGGCCGCTCTGCTTAGAAGTATTGATACTGCCCCAGTAAAAGTATGGCTGCTCTGCTTAGAAGTATTGATACTGTCCCAGTAAAGGTTTGGCCGCTCTGCTTAGAAGTTCTGCTTAGCAGTATTGGTACTGTCCCAGTAAAAGCATGGCAGCCCTGCTGAGAAGTATTGATACTGCCCCAGTAAAAGTATGGCCGCTCTGCTTAGAAGTATTGATACTGCCCCAGTAAAAGTATGGCCGCTCTGCTTAGAAGTATTGATACTGGCCCAGTAAAAGTATGGCCGCTCTGCTTAGAAGTATTGATACTGTCCCAGTAAAAGTATGGCAGCCCTGCTGAGAAGTATTGATACTGTCCCAGTAACAGTATGGCCGCTCTGCTTAGAAGTATTGATACTGTCCCTGTAAAAGTATGGCAGCCCTGCTGAGAAGTATTGATACTGCCCCAGTAAAAGTATCATAGAACAAAAGGGGGCTGGCTCTAATCAGTAAGGCTGAGCCTAATACTTATCAAATAAAATCGAAATGCCAGTACTGATGGGTATAATTTCACAAAACCACTAACCACCAGAAATCTGCACCAAAAATCAGAAATGGGGATATACTATTCAATAGTGTTTTTATTCAAAAAGATTTTTTCAACATATATATCAATTTTAAATTCTTTCGATACACAAGGGAACTTTATAAGAACACATGGGGCATAGGGATATTGGTCAAACATTCAATCATTCATTCTAAATTCAAGCATATCACAGGCATTCAGCATATATACATACTTAGGAAAGGATAGGGGGGAGTTAAAGAAAAGGGAAAGTTAAGAACAAATACCAGTGTCTACAATTTTTTACAAAACAAATGTTGTCCTTTTATCAGTACATTCTTATGTTTCTGTGAAACCATTTTAAGTTTGAAAATAATTGTATAAAGTAATGTACAACACTATGCTCGGGGTTCAAAAAATGGTGTCCGAGAGCATTTGTAGACAGGTGGGATGGAGCCTACGCGTTTCGAATCCCGCTGAGGTCGTGGGGGATTCTCATCAGGGCTTTGACAAGTCCTTTACTCGAATTGAAGGACTGGGTCAGTTGTCCACGTGTTAAGCCACTGTGGTTTAGCGTACAAAAGAAACTACCCTTGAGATATATGTCCTTAGATTATAGACTTATACGGGTGCTGACTGTAGATATAGAGAGGATTGTGCGAAAAACTCGTAGTCACATATTCAAAAGAATGGGCTGAAGCATTTTTTGTCAAGTTGCCACAGAGGGTGTGTTGTCTTTTTCTATTAGATGCGCTGTATTTCACTGCCGTGTTCGTCTCTATATTTCTAATTTTCTCGGCGAAGCGGCAGAAATGGGAATGCCCAAAGTGAAGTGAAGATTAAAGTCATAGATGCTCCTGTTGTGGAATTGCATAAATGGCTCGATTGGTATGGTTCAAGCCACTGCCAAAAGTTTTTTTCAACCGCGGTGGAAGGTGATAAAGAATCACGATGGTCGCACGTCGAGGTGGCGTCTCGGTCAGCACTATTCCCTTCGCGCATGGGTAGACCCATTCCACAACAGGAGCAACACGTGGACAATTGACCCAGTCGGGATTCGAAACGCGTAGGCTCCATCCCACCTGTCTACAAATGCTCTCGGCCACAATTTTTTGAACCCCGAGCATAGTGTTGTACATTACTTTATACAATTATTTTCAAACTTAAAATGGTTTCACAGAAACATAAGAATGTACTGATAAAACGGACAAAATTTGTTTTGTAAATAATTGTAGACACTGGTATTTGTTCTTAACTTTCCCTTTTCTTTAACTCCCCCCCTATCCTTTCCTAAGTATGTATATATGCTGAATGCCTGTGATATGCTTGAATTTAGAATGAATGGTTGAATGTTTGACCAATATCCCTATGCCCCATGTGTTCTTATAAAGTTCCCTTGTGTATCAAAAGAATGTAAAATTGATATATATGTTGAAAAAATCTTTTTGAATAAAAACACTATTGAATAGTATATCCCCATTTCTGATTTTTGGTGCAGATTTCTGGTGGTTAGTGGTTTTGTGAAATTATACCCATCAGTACTGCCAGTAAAAGTATGGCTGCTCTGCTTAGAAGTATGGATACTGTCCCAGTAAAAGTATGGCCGCTCTGCTTAGAAGTATTGATACTGTCCCTGTAAAAGTATGGCAGCCCTGCTGAGAAGTATTGATACTGTCCCAGTAACAGTATGGCCGCTCTGCTTAGAAGTATTGATACTGTCCCTGTAAAAGTATGGCAGCCCTGCTGAGAAGTATTGATACTGTCCCAGTAACAGTATGGCCGCTCTGCTTAGAAGTATTGATACTGTCCCTGTAAAAGTATGGCAGCCCTGCTGAGAAGTATTGATACTGTCCCAGTAACAGTATGGCCGCTCTGCTTAGAAGTATTGATACTGTCCCTGTAAAAGTATGGCAGCCCTGCTGAGAAGTATTGATACCGTCCCTGTAAAAGTATGGCCGCTCTGCTTAGAAGTATTGATACTGTCCCTGTAAAAGTATAGCAGCCCTGCTGAGAAGTATTGATACTGTCCCAGTAAAAGTATGGCCGCTCTGCTTAGAAGTATTGATACTGCCCCAGTAAAAGTAAGGCTGCTCTGCTTAGAAGTATTGATACTGTCCCAGTAAAAGTTTGGCCGCTCTGCTTAGAAGTTCTGCTTAGCAGTATTGGTACTGTCCCAGTTAAAGCATGGCAGCCCTGCTGAGAAGTATTGATACTGCTCCAGTAAAAGTATGGCTGCTCTGCTTAGAAGTATTGATACTGCCCCAGTAAAAGTATGGCTGCTCTGCTTAGAAGTATTGATACTGTCCCAATAAAAGTATTGCAGCCCTGCTGAGAAGAGCCAGGTACTGCTTCAGTAATTCAAGGCAGCCCCGCTGACAGGTGCTGCCACTGCTTCATCCACCCACCCACACGTCACCAGTGCTGTCGCTTGTTGCTTTCAAGCATTCCCTACTTTCTGCCCAGTCCTCTTTTGTTTGAGACTCTCTTCTTCTCAGGTCTACTTTGAGATGTGTGCATGGCAGTGGGTGGACAAGGAGAACAGCGTATGGCAGAGCAAGAGTGGTAGTGTGTGTGGGAGCTCTGGAAGAGCTGGGGTCTAACCAGGAGATGGTTCCTAAGGAGTGAGTGTGGTTCAAGGAGGAGACTAGGGTTATGGAGAAGGTATCAACCAGGGTGGGATTGGCCTTTGGGGAGGTGGGTGTATTCTAAAGAGGTTGTGTGGTCTGCGAAGGGAGCGTCAGCGAGGTGGACCAATTGAGACATGTTCCTCTGGATGTGGTATGATATGTTGGTGGAGGCTGGGTTTGCGGAGTACGTTTTGTCTTTTCAAAAGGCGGCATGTGAGGATGGCTTGTGTGCTGTGGAGAAGCAATGGTCTGTGAAACCTGTGCAGACTATGTGGTTGGAAGAAGTTTTGGAGGGCTCTGGGCTATGTGGTATCAGTAAAAGATATTATCTATGCAGGAGTTCTATTTTAAGTGTAGTGGGTTCTTTGGGGAAGTGTGGTCCATTGAAAGTGTGCAGGCTATGAAGGAAGCAGCACCTTTTGAGGGAGGGGGACTTATGGGCAAGGTGTGGTCCATGGAGGAGGTGTGGTCTGTAAAGGTTGTGTTGGGCTTTCGAGGATGTGGATGCGGGAGGAGATGCAGCCTACTGAGGAGGAGGTGTTATGTAAGCAAGAGATGTGGTCTTTCATGGCGGCAAGAGCTATAAAAGACGTGTGGTCTATGGAGGAGGTGTGGTCTGTGGAGGAGGTGTGGTCTGTGGAGGAGGTGTGGTCTGTGGAGGAGGTGTGGTATTATGATTGGGCGCGGGCTACTGTGGCGCTCGTGCCTAAGAAAGGATAGTGTGTCCACAAGGATCATATGTCTACCAGTTTACTGAACTAGTTCCGGCTATAAGGCAGCTGGGGCTAAGAATGACCTGACCCCTGTGACTTACCCTCCGAGCCCACTTCCTCTCAAAACACATCAGCCCTATCCACTTCTTCAATTCACATCTCTTTCAAGGGAGTGAGATATTGATTCAACATGATTTATTGCACATCTGGTTCCAATTGAATCTATTTTTTTTTTATCAGTGCTTGAAACAGAAATGTAGACGTGCAGTTAGTTACTCACTATCCCAGAGTACCTGTTTACTACTGAGAAGCATGGCGCCCATCCCGAGAAGTGCTGCTCATTTCACATTAAACGTAGCACACCCTTAATGAAAATTTCCGGTATGCGCCCATCAAAGGCATCAGACTCCTGCTGGAAAGTGCTGGCCCTCTCCCATTAAAACCCTCGAACCCCTACTGAGAAGTGCTAATGGTCTCTGATATAAAACAATCACGTCACTGCCGAAAAGTGCTGGTATGCTTCCATTAAAAATATCACACCCCTACTGAGAAGTGCTGGTACTCTCCTATTAAACATATCACACCCCTACTGAGAAGTGCTGGTACTTTCCCATTAAACATATCCCACCCCTACTGAGAAGTGCTGGTACTCTCCCATTAAACATATCCCACCCCTACTGAGAAGTGCTGGCACTCTCCCATTAAACATATCCCACCCCTACTGAGAAGTGCTGGTACTCTCTCATTAAACATATCCCACCCCTACTGAGAAGTGCTGGTACTCTCTCATTAAACATATCCCACCCCTACTGAGAAGTGCTGGTACTCTCTTATGAAACATATCACACCCATACTGAGAAGTGCTGGCACTATCCCATTAAACATATCACACCCCTACTGAGAAGTGCTGGTACTCTCCCATTAAACATATCACACCCCTACTGAGAAGTGCTGGTACTCTTCCATTAAACATATCCCACCCCTACTGAGAAGTGCTGGTACTCTCTTATTCAACATATCACACCCCTACTGAGAAGTGCTGGCACTCTCCCATTAAACATATCCCACCCCTACTGAGAAGTGCTGGTACTCTCTCATTAAACATATCCCACCCCTACTGAGAAGTGCTGGTACTCTCTCATTAAACATATCCCACCCCTACTGAGAAGTGCTGGTACTCTCTTATGAAACATATCACACCCATACTGAGAAGTGCTGGCACTCTCCCATTAAACATATCCCACCCCTACTGAGAAGTGCTGGTACTCTCTCATTAAACATATCCCACCCCTACTGAGAAGTGCTGGTACTCTCTTATTCAACATATCACAGTCACACCCCTACTGAGAAGTGCTGGTACTCTCTTATTAAACATATCACAGTCACACCCCTACTGAGAAGTGCTGGTACTCTCTTATTAAACATATCACAGTCACACCCCTACTGAGAAGTGCTGGTACTCTCTTATTAAACATATCACAGTCACACCCCTACTGAGAAGTGCTGGTACTCTCTTATTAAAATTATCACACCCCTACCGAGAAGTGCTGGTACTCTCCCATTAAACATATCCCACCCCTACTGAGAAGTGCTGGTACTCTCCCAAAAAGTATCACAGCCCTACTGCTGAGAACGACTAGCACTCTCCATTTAAAATGCTTCGACGCTACGTGCCCATTTAAAGCCCTCATTTATTATTATTTTTTATTTTGAAGATTTTAAAGCGCCCCCTCCACCGAGGTGGCCTTTTCAGAGTTTGGGAAAATGTCGGCCTTGTGAGGAGGAGGCAGACGAGTGAGAAGGGGGGGAGGAGGGGGGAGGGGGCTCGGGCCAGCGCTATCATCCTCGCTTTCGTCATCTCAGCCGAGGGAAAAGTGTTGTTTACATATTAATAACCACGCGAGAGGAATACGGGGAAGGAGAATGCACCGTCTGTTGCACAATCCTGGGCGGCGGGAAAAAGGCGGGAGAGGCGCAGGGGCCCGTTTCGGCGCTCGCCGCGCCTGACAGGCCTGACTGCCCGCTCACAGCCTGGAAGCACAGAGCATCTTTATACCGACAACTGGCCGGCCTCGCAGCCGGCCCTCCAAGCCACAGTGTACATCATCCCTGACACTTGTTGACAAAGATACATAGAAAAGGAGGGCAGAAACAGACCAGCGGGCCCGTCCAGGCTGGTGGATGCAGCAGGGCGACACGGTGAGATTTCAAGACGGGCTGGTGCCAGCAATACCTGGGTACCGCGTTTGGAGAGACCAACAAACATTCACGACTAGGAGTTCCTTTTGTGACATCGATGCATTTTTAGAACCTTTCCTGCTATCACTGACTTCTGGGACTTTTTTTTAGGTGTCTATACATTATAGGCCCTTTTCATGGTATTAATCGATTCCAGGCCTTATTTTGGGTTTTCAATGAATAATAGGACCCTTCTGTGGTAATAGTCATCCCAGGTCTTTTTTTGGATAATGATTCATTATACGACCCTATTTCGGTATCAATCACTTTTAGGACCTTTTGGGCTATCAATGAATAAAAAGTCAATTTCACTGTATCAATAATCGAATGACTGGCAGATTACGACATAACAATGAAATATAGGACTTTTTCGGGCTATTGAGGAATTATAGAACCTTCTTCGGTGTATCAATTATTTCTAGGACGTTTTAATGATGTCAATCTGTTATTGGACGTTTTTGTGGCATCAATGAACTATGGGATTTTTTCAATGTATCTAATCAATATTTGTCTTTTTGTGGCATCAAAAAATGACAGGACTATTTTGTAGTACTGATGAAATTGAGTGGTCAGAGGGTTCCACTTGGTGGCTAGTAAAGCATTGCAAATTCTCCAAATAACATAAAATAAGGACCTTTTCGGGGTATTGATGTTTTATAAGTCCTTTCTGGGGTAGCAATACGCTAAAGGGGCTGCTCGAGCTTTTCTTTACATCTGAGAATGCTTGACGAAGTATTCGGCCAGTACAGTTACAATGGTGATGAAAGCCAAAGGTGTCACTCAGAGTATTTTGAGGTTGTGTGCCAGTGCTTACTCAATGAATTGCCTTTCACCTTCTCTATGTATGTGTTTGCTGAAGTCTGAACATGGCCTGACAGTCATATGGACATTGTGGCATTTTCCCAGTGGGCTGCCTGCTAAGGACTGTTCTTTTAGCTGAATGGGCTACCAAGACCTAGACTTGAGTGTACTTTGCCTATATATTTGAACAAGCATTGGCAAAGCCAATAGGTCTCGACTGTTGGATAGTTTGTCTTTTCTGATGCTGTGCAGCATCAGATGAAATTATAAAACAAGGTGTGATGACACGGGTGCCACGCCATTTAGTGGGCATGTGTATGCGAGATGACGTACGTGCACACATGCATCACCACGCATGTGTCCACTTATGAAATACTGACATTTTTTATTTACCAATTACTATTTTTATACATTTAGAGCTTTGTTAAGGCAGAGGAGAGGGCCACAGTTTTTCGCATTGTCATGCCTGGAAAAAATGAAAATATATAAATATTTAAAAAAAAAAGAAAAAAAATACTGTGAGGTGCAATGGAGAATCATGTGGAGGGATGCCATGGGAAGTGGACTCACGTTATAAAATAAAACAAGCATTTGCAATGCAATCGATCTCGCCTTTGGGACTTTATATGTATTTAGCTATGTAGCACATTCGCCTGGGTGCTGAAACATCTAATGTTCTTTAACATGGAGGGAAAGTAAGCACCAAACTGCGTGACACACCAGGTATGGAAACACATGGAGAGAAATATTGCCTTTTAATGGAAAATTGTATAGTCCAAAGTTCTGTTTTTAATAAAAAATCAGGGCTTTCGGTGGTCATATCACTGAAAATACAAGATTTGAAAAATGATTATTGTCTACTGGTGCTTGTGGAAGACAATTTCGGTGGACTGGAATCCAGAGAATGCTAAAGTAATTTTGGTATTTTACGGACCTCTGCTGGTCATTTTCTATCAAGAAAGTTAAATAGAGGCAGTTGCCAGAAAAGTTAAAAAAAAAAAGAAAGTCTCTCAGCAGGCAGCAATTCTGGTATTTTACTGACCTCTGCTGGTCGTTTTCTATCAAGACAGTTAAATCGAGGAAGTTGAACAGAAAAACAGACTCTACGCTGCAGCAGACAAGTCCTAGGGCTGATCTCCAGAGCCCACATAGTACATACACATAAAAGCATATAATAAGTATATACTAAAGTATATACAAGAGGTCTCGAATGCTTGACCTAAAAAAAGCTGGGTAAGAGGAGGATAGGAAAAGCAGTACATAAGGGAGAGAGCAGCAAGGGGTGTGATGAGGGGGGGTGGGGAGTTTGGTAGTGGAAGCATTGCACACACGAGAGAGCAACATGACCTGCGAGGAGGGATATTTGATGAGATTGAAAAGCACAAAAGAGACAGGCATGGAAAACACATACACTCTAATGGAGTGCTTACCTAAACAGAAAAACATGCACAATTGAAGGATCCAAGTCAGTCAGTCAAAAGGATGGTAAAAAGGGATTGCTCCAGGCTAGGGTCAAACACAACAAAGGAAAGGCACACCCTTGAATAAGAAGTAAGCAACTGAGTGACAATAAACGCAACCAATGTATTATTTTCTCTAGTAAGTTCTTGGTAAGGTCACAATAGGTCTTGAGCTGTCTGGTAGGCAAGACATACAAATTGTGTAGTAATATACAATGTTAAGACCCATGTTTTTCAGAAAATCTCCTTTTGGAAATATTCCCCTTTAATCCACTGGAGAGGATCAGGTCCAGGATCCTGTGGGGTTGTCCCACATTTGGATGCACTGTCCTGTTGCCAACACTGGGCTGGCAGGGGCTCCAAATGTCGAACTTTTTACAATTTTTACAAAAAGCGCATCAAGATTATTTGAAGGGCCCGAATGCACACTGGGAGTGGGCTGGCAAGGTGCCACACTCTGTCTATCAGACCCCAAGAGCTGTAAAGCGGTATGAGCCAGTGGTGAACATCTGTTTACTGTATGGCTGAGAGGGACAAGCTGCACTGTAGGAGGGGTCATGACTAAGCATGGGCAGAAAATCTGTTCCGCTCGCGGATTTTGCCGATTTTCGGTAAATTCGCAATCCGCGAACGCTCGCGAATTTACCGTAAATCCGCAAATTCGCACACAGCGGATTTTTTTTTCTTGGTGATACAATTTTGCGGCATGCAGCGTTCACTTACCGTCCTTCAGCATTTGCCGAGTTGTTTTTCTCGATATTTTGCGAGTGCTGCGCCATTTTGGATCTTGCTGCGGGATCCTGCAGGAGTTTGGCGACGCATCACGAGAGTTCGCAATTGCGAACTTGTAGGTGCGGCGGGCAGCAGCAATCTCGCACTCGCGAAATTACAAAATTTGCAATTCTGCACAAGAAATCCACTAGCAAGCAGCATAGACCTTCTGAAAATGATGATTTTTATCAGAATAACTCCTCAGGTTGACATTTGCCTGAACTTTTTTGGATTTGAGGCCTTTTGACTTTCTTTGGATCACTTTTGGATTAGAAATCAACTTTCACAAGTAAGTTTGTTTGGGGCATTACAGTTGCTGTTCTGCAGAAAAACGAGTTTTGCAAAACTGAAAGCACTCAGCAGGTGCAAATGTTCACTCATCATTAGTAACCATTCCCTGTAGTACTTCCTGAGGGGCCCCTCCAGAGTTCAGCTGCCTATGTTTGTTTGGGGCATTACAGTTGCTGTTCTGCAGAAAAACGAGTTTTGCAAAACTGAAAGCACTCAGCAGGTGCAAAAGTTGAAACTCATCATTAGTAATAGTAACCATTCCCTGTAGTGCTTCTTGACTGGGGCCCCTCCAGAGTTCAGTTGCTAGTTGCAACAATTCTATGACCCTGCTCTGACCCTCACAGCAGGCTCATAGAATAGCTACAAGTAGGCCACAAAGGTCCTGGGAAAAAAAATTGCACTGCAACAGAAAGCAAATTACAGATAAGGAAGCAGGTGCCAGACTGGAATTTTAAAATAGTGACACATTAATAAATCAACCCCAAATTAATTAATGTCCGTTGAAGCAGGGAAGGTGTGCTTGCTTTCCCCCCACATAATCTACAGTGATGATGAACCAGAGGGTGGCATTGATGTACCAGAGGGTGGAATGGGTGAAACAGAGGGTGCCAGTGGTGAAACAGAGGGTGCTGGGAACCTGTGATGATGAACCAGATGTAGAAACAACATAGTCGCGACCGTTGCGAGCCGACAAGTAAGTTCGCAATTGCGAACTGGTACAAAACCCTCATGAACTGGCAGAAACCCTTGCGAACACAAAAAAAAATCTGCAAATTCGCGAGAATTCGCGGATTTTGCGGATTGCGAGTTCGCAAATTCGCGAACGTCAGATTCGCAAAATTCGCCCATGCTTAGTCATGACCATGCACTCTAGAACTCATTTGGCTTTTAGGATGCTATTAGGAAGGTTCATACCTTATAAGCAACAGCCTGGATAAAACCTGGGCCCTTAATGGGAATATATCCTTGGTGAGTATTCTCTTTGTTAAGCAAGTTTCAAAGAGCTCACCGTTGTCAGATTAGAAAATGGAAGCACAGGGGAGTAGGATTTTCAAAATATCAAACAGTTTGGCACAGTCAGTGGTCCATGACAGCAAAGCAGTTCTGCTTGCTCCTAAGGCTATAATGTTACCACCACATTACAATATGGTGTATAGACCAAGGATATAGGAACTGTCTCACTCCCTCTCCCACCTGAGTTAAAAAGATCCAATACTGTATTTTTTTTTACATCTTGCTTACTTGATGGCGCGTGCACTTAACTTACAGTGGGCTTAGAATCTGTCCATCGCTTATCATTGATCTGCTCTTTTTTGTCACTCTCATTTGCTTGCTTCTGATTCGTCACTTTGTGTAGCTTTCCTTCCTCCTCTTGAGTTTGTCCTACACCTGGAGCATAGATGTATTCCTTGGGCCCTTCCACTGCTCGCTTTCCAAGCACCACTGCATTATTATTATTATTATTATTAAATCGGTTTTGTACAGCGCACGGTTACCCTGGAGCATCCCAGCGCTTTGCCAACAGAGAGTATCAGAAGTAGCAAAGACAGAACCGGTTAACAGAAGAGGAAAGTTTTGAGTTGTTTTCGAAAGCGCAAAAGACAAGGTTCAGCACGTAGACCTAGAGGGAGGGCATTCCAGAGGGTGGCGACGTTAACAGAGAATCTCCTTCCTCCTGATCGGGCCTTTTTTACCCTAGGGACAACAGTCAGGTGTTGCTGGTCTGAGCGTAAAGTTCTACTGGCTTTATACGGGATCACCATCTTTGAAAGGACGGGGGGGCCTTTGCCTTGCAAGATTTTGTGTGCAAGGCAAAGGGATTTAAATTTCACTCTTTCCCGTATTGGCAGCCAGTGTAACGCCCTCAGTGCTGGTTTTGCAGAACGAGACATAGGGATGTTGTAAAGCATTCGTGCTGCCGCATTCTGAACTTGTTGGAGTCTGTTCAGAGTGCTCTCAGGGGCACCGAGGTAGATCGCATTACTGAAGTCTAATCTAGACATAATTAGGCCCTGGATTAAGAGCTTCCTGGATAGAAATGGAATGAGGGGTAGTACCTTACGTACCGATCGGAGGAGACCAAAACAGACACCCGCTAATTTGGAAGCCTGGGTTCTGAGAGAGAGATCTTGTTCCAACCAAATGCCCAGGCTCTTGATCTCAGCCTTTGGTTCAGGAAGAGGACCTAGGCAACTGGGCCAGGCCAAGCAGGGGAGAGAGGGTTTTTTTGGTCCCATAAGCATAATCTCCGTTTTGGACCCATTCAGTTTGAGTGCTGATTCTTTTATTTAAGCACTCCGTGAGAGTTCATGTGTTTTCCAGCTGTCTCCTTTGTGTAATTCTCATCTCCCTTCGCCACGCTTTTTGTTCCGCTCTTTCGCCTTTGTGCTTCTTCGGGCCAGCTCCACATTACTGTCTCTCACCTGTTAGCTTTTCTCACACCTGCACCCTCCATGTTGCTTCCACCTCCCACCCACAACCTGTCTAACTTCTGCCCCACCACCGTACATCTTGTTTCCCCCCACTCACATCATTTGTGCTATGTCCACCTTCCCCATGATGCTGCCTTCATCTGCACTCTCCGTTTTACTCTATCCCCTAACAGTAACCCCATTACATCCACCCCTGTTTTGTTTCCACCACCTACTTTGTAAAAAAAGAAACACTTTTGTATGCTTTGTTATTTATACTTACCAATCCAACTGCACAAAATGCAGTCTCGTCATTTTTTAGGCACACGTGTGGTACACATGCCTACAAAATTATGTGGCCATCGACATCAAGGCTTTTTTTATTCTTCAGCTATGTTGCACAGCATCGGCGATGCTGTGTGGTTTCAATAAAAACCGTTGGCAAAGCCAATAAGATGCAAACTAGAGACCTACTGGATTTGCCAATGTTCTTCTTTTTTTTACCATTCACATATAGCAGTTTTTACATTGATTACACATATTTCTAATCTTGGTGAAAAAATGATAGCAGAGGAAACAAAGAGTGTTTGGCCAAGAGAAAAACAATTTGGCAAAATATGAAAGTTAAGATCAAAAACAAAGGGCCTGATTCACAAAGGTAACTTACGTTTTAGAGTAATTTGACACTTTTGAGTAAGTTGACTACTTTCCGGTATTCACAGACTGACTGCATTTTTACACTAACTTACACTCTTGTAGTAAGTCCAGCACTACATATATGGCCAACCACTGGTACTGCAACACCGAGCCGTAGAAAATAATACGGGAAGTGACCTATTTAAAAGTGTTAGTTACTACAAAAGTGTATGTTTGTGAATATGGAAAAAAGGTAACCTTACTCCAAAGTGTTGTACTACAAAACATACTACAACGTGCAGTTTGTGAATCAGGCCCCCACCATCTCTTGGTTTGTTTCAAATTAGCCTGCTAGAACAAATTTGAAGTGGCAGCAAATCTGATGGTGGGACGAAAGGACTACCCTTCCCAGGGAGGTGTCACTCTGTTGTGGGGCCTGCTCAGATTTATAAATACATTTATTTCCATTACATTTCAGAAAAGTAGTATTGCCAGGATTATATGTTAAGTCTCCTAGTTTTGTGGTTAAAATTCACCCACAGGCCCACATCTGGAGGTGATGTCTGTCTTTCCAAGTGAATTGCCCACTTTGGGGCCCTGACATAAGTGTGTTCTCAAGTAACTCTTACTATTGTATTTCCCCTCTTTCTAAGATCCCCCACTATTTTGATGTCATGGGAAAAGGAGAGATGTGCACTGTGAGAACTTTCCTTTGTGTCTGGGGCTCAGTAGGTTCTTACTGGGCAACATCCATTGTGAACACTCTTGTATATCACTGGTGTGTAATGACATTTAGAGAACAGTGATTGTTTTTCTAAACTTGCCTTTCTAAAGTAGCGATGGCGAGCAGTCAAGGCTAATTTTAGAAGGCGGTAAAGGGATTGAAACTCAAAGATGGGATGCCAAGTAATTACCTTCAGGCTCAATATCAGGCAGAGTTTTGCTTATTAAAATGGTCTGATTTAGGAAGAAGGTGAACCCCCCAAAATGCTCCCTGCGACTCATATTGCCCCAATCCCCAACACATATCTTCTGACATTTCTGCTCCCACTTGCCTTTTGGAGGGATCAGTGCTTAATGTAAGACGTATGGGGTTTGGGAGCACACTGCTTCACATCCCAGCACAGTTAGCCCCTTTGCATTATGATAAATGAAGTATGAAATGTGCTCTTATGTCAAATTTGACTGTAGTTTGTCACAAAAGTTGGTGCAGATAGTGCTGTATACCTCTAGACATGTATGTGTGTCTGGGTTTCGTCCTCCATCAGTAGAGAGCATTCAAATGTCATCTTCGTTTGCTGGAAATGTTGCCAAAGTCTTCACAGGTTACAGTACCACTCTCCGTCACACATATGCAACTCCAAAGCTCATCAGCTTGATGGCTCAAGGGAGCCCTTGAAACAAAAGGGTGGGTGGGAGCACCCTGCTACACTTCCTAGCACAATTAGTTTTTCAACTTTACTGATGAAGGATAAGATCCAGAAACACTACTAATATTCAAGTAAGCACTAATTGTGAACTGCATTCACCATGAAGCTCCCTAGAGCCAGTGAGCGAATGAATGTTTGGACATGCACCTGTGCACTTGTGAGAGGTACTGAGACCTGACAGGATGGTGGCAGCATTCTCAGCAACCCCTGATAAAATGTATTTTTGATCTCTACTGAGGAAGGATAAAATCCAGAAACACATGTCTAGAAATGAACAGCACTATCTGCACCAACTTTGGTGAAATACTAACCCTAATATTCAACTAAGTGCTAATTGTGAACTGCATTTCCCGTAATTCAAAGCCGTGAACTCTGCTGGGTTGTGAGTAAGTGTGCTCCCATTTCCCTTCTGCTTAATTTAAGCCACCGCAATTTAAATGTCAACAGTGGCACTTATGAAAGCTGCCACATGGTGGCGCTATTTGTGAATTTAAAGATGAGCAGAACAAGTTATGTATTAATTCAATATACATTTAAAACAAGTAATACCTGCTGCCCAAACCTTTCTTCTAGCCTGGTGGGCCTCGAATAGTCTGAATTGTCACACTTGTAGCAGTGTGAGGGTTAGTTGTGTAGATACTGTCATTGGCAGCGGTAATGGATGGTGCAACATGTGGAGGCCTCCTTAGGAAGCCCTTGTTGCTTACATTTTCACAAATTAGGCACCGGGAGGGATGAAGGGAAGTTGGACATGGGGGGGGGGGGGTGGGCAGTAAATATCAGCTCTAGTGATGCTCTATATGTGAGGTAGAATCGCGAGTGCATGTGTGAAACAGACATTTTGTTATCAGACATGGGAGGAGCTATATTTCCAACAGCTGGCTCATCCAAATAGTCAGTGTGAAATCATTGGAGAGAACACTGTAGTGTGTCATTTGTCGTTTTCGGCATGGGAAATGGCATTTTATGTGAACACATCCTTATGTGTTACGTCAAAATTTGCCTCTCCAGGTTCTAGAAGACTGATGGTGGACATTGTTGCTTGCTGGCAGCCAGGGGTAAACCTTTTCAAAACATATCCGTCACGCCTGACCCTCCCACCACAGCCTTTTTACATCTGGCCTGAGGCAGCTTTAGATGATCCAGAGATTTTTTTAATATAATTTCTAGTTTTAATACTTATGTGCTTCTCCTTAACCCCTTCCACGCTGATGACGAGCTGGGCTCGTCATGGCGTAGCCTCCTCGCGCGCTGATGACGAGCCCAGCTCGTCACGTAAAGTGCGTTTTTCGCAAATCCCAGTGTGCGAGCGGAATTCCGCTAGCGCGCATGGTGTTAAGTCCTGCATCACGCGCAGGAGCGGCCCATGGAGGTAAAAGCGGTGGGTGGAGTGGGGGGGTCTCAACAGATGACGATGAGGGAAAAAATAGTTATTTATTTAATTTTCCCTCGTCATCATCTGTCGAGTCCACCCCACCAGGCCCCACTGCTCGTACCTGCACGGGCCGCCCCTAATCATGCCTTTTTTCACACAGAGGTGAAACCACCCTTACATGGCGCAGTCTGGGTGTACCGAGCAAGCCTGAACCTCTCCATGAAAAATGGGGTCTCTTTTCCCATAATTTAAACGATGGCTGTGCATTATTTATTTTATACTTCAATTTCCTAAATACAGTAGCCAAAAACGTGTGTTTCCTATGCAGTTTTGTAGAGACTTAAGGGTCTAGCATAGTAACAAAGAGCATTAAATCACAGCAGCAGTAAATCATGTATGTGGATATAAGAAAAATGTATTCTATATCCTAAGTGCTGCCTTCAAGGCTGAATCGAATGAGGCCCCTCAGCTGACCAGGCCACGAAAAATGACCCTTGTCCACTCCCACAGTCCTTTTAGGGTTACCCGTGTCTTCAGCTGTAGCCAGGCAGGCCCTGCCAAATGTTACTGGGAAGAGGTTGTAATTTTATTTCCCTTCCCCTTATTTTAGAAAACAATCCTCTTACTTAAAAAAAATAATTCTGGTCGGTGGAGGGGAGAAAGGGGTGTTTTTGTGTCTGGCGCTAGCCAACATCTTTTGGCTTTTCTAAAATTATATGTATAGAATACATATATACAGGGGCTTTCAGTCGCCCTTTTCATCCATTGGTTATTATGTCGTTCCTATTTTTCATCTTCTGTCAACTCCTGCATACAGCATGGGGCAGTGGGTCAGCCCACTTCAGCCATTTGCTAACTTCATTGTGAGTGACAGCATTCTGTTCTTTCACAACGAGTACATCCACATAGAAAGTTGTTCCACTAAGAGTCTGGGACTTCTATGTGTGCTTTTTGAGAGCAAAACATATTTTTTTTTTAGCCAGTAGAATAACGTTTTATAAAAAACATGAAAAAATAATCCATGATTTATCGAAAAGGCTGGGGGTCAACACCAGATCTATTGGCTTTGTCAGTGCTTGTTTTGATAATGTGTTTACCTATTTCTTGATCAGAATGACAAATACAGCCCCACCTTTTTTGTTCATTTGTTAACTATCCATACTTTGATTTCAAATCACGTAACTGACCCTAAAAAACATTAATTACTACTTTGAGTAAAATCAATAAATATACACTATAATCGTGATCACAAAAGACATTGTTTATTAAAAGAAAGTGAAAAGGGAAAATAACCCTCCAGCTCTCAGCTGTACAGCAAAGATCTGCATTGCATTTTTAGTACAAAATCATACTGTACTGAAAAAGGTAAGTACAACAAAATATGAATATAAATAAATATATGATTTAAAATATATTAATTAGCAAGCATTGGCGAAGCCAATAGCTCTGGTATTAAAGTGCCTATACAGGCATCCACAAATATTGGTTGCATATGCTGCATGCATGAATGTTGTTTTCAACATTAAAGCCAGACCTACAGCTTTAGCAGAACCTTGGGTGTGTGTGGGGGTGGGGGGGCACTGGTTCGGGAGGCAGCAAAAATTGCTTGCTTTGTTTACGGAATGCAAATATGAGATAAAGAACTAGAACAGAATGCAAAAAACTGTGACGATTCAATGTGCTTTTCAGGTGTAAACAATCCTGCATGCATCCATATGGAAGAAGGGCCAGATGCACAACTATTCCGCTTTGCTGGTCGCATATTGCGATTTTTCGAGACTCGCAAAAGGGAATGTGCTAATGTGTCTGAGACACATTTAGCGATTCCCAATGGGGTTGCAAAAAGCCTGCGTCATCAATATTCATGAGGCAGGTCGCAATTTGCAACCCGTTGGGAATGGGCTACTATCACAGTGATGGTGGCCTACCGGGGACTGCAGACCACCATGTCTGCGTTTGCTTTTTAAATAAAGCAACGTTTTTCCCCCATATACAGCCCGTTTCCCTTAAAGGAAAATGGGATGCATTTAAAAGAAAAAAAAGAAAGGTTTTCTTTTCATTTTTTAAGGTCAGGCAGCGATCCGTGGGACCACTGCATTCGCGGAAAAAATATTTTCGCTGCCAAACACAAAGAGGAAGGGGTCCCTAGGGGACCCCTTCCTGTTTGCGACTGGCTTACAACCAATTTTAAATTGGTGGTAAATGCAATTGTTTTGCAACCCCATTTGCGGTTGCAAAACAACCATACACCCCCCTGCGACTCGCTATTAGGAAGGGAGGCACGCCCCTTTCTAATAGCGGCTCACAAACCCTACTTTGCAATTCGGTTATAGGTTACCAACTTGCAAGACAGGGTTTGTACTTGCTACGGGCCTTTTTAGTGGTCGCAAATGGCCCATTTTTCAGTTTGCGACTGCAAAAAATTGTCCTACATCTGGCCTGTACTTCCTAGAGAGTTGAATGATACAACAAACAGCATGCAGTGAGCGAGAAGTACTCTTTTGGGTATAACCTAAGCTCACACTATGTATATTTTAAGGAATTGGTTACAGTAGGTCTTGCAGAGACAGCCTTGAGGTCAAGCCAGACCCAAAACAGTATAATTAAAAAAAACACGACCGCGAAGATGACCAACCAGTGTTAGCTGCCATATGGGCATGTGTGACTCTTTGTACCTGAACCAGGGCACAAGTCCTAAAAAAAGAAGTGGGGGGATGCTCCAAGTTAAGTGGTGTCACCGGAAGTGACGTCACGACAGGAAGTGACATCACAAAATGTGCCGGTCTCCGTCTGAAATGCGTGAATACATACAAGATACAAGTAGAGGTATAGTACTGCAAAAAGTCGCAGTCACTCAAAACACAAGAACACACTATACACAGGACCCATTCCTCGGAATCCACGGGTTATTACAGACTCGGGCCGTAGGCACTACGGGCATCTGTCGGGGTCCCTGGAAGTGACATGCTTGGCGTGTAGACAGCGCAGCTCCTTGAAGCTTTGGCACCTCGGCTGTGCTCTGAGAAAGTCTGGCAAGGGAAGGGCGCGAGGTAGAAGGGGAGATTTAGTCTGAGCCTTAGGTGCATTTGAATGGCTATCATTCGCGCCCAGGTGCAGACTCGGGTACCGGCTCCATCTTTTGGGCAGGGGGGGTGGCGTCCACCCAGTAAAAACCCGGTAAAATAAGTGGGGGGAGGCCGTCCATCCACTTGGTACCCCGACTCGAGCCCTGACCTTAACCAGTTCCAGTTAGAATGCAAAACACCCTCTGTATAGATCCTGGACAGTGGCAATACGTGCTTGACGCTAGTTTGACTTGTCTGAAGGGTAACACGAACATCATCAGGCTTTAGCGCGTTAACCCAGTGAGCTAGAAATCACTGCCTCACATTTAGACCTACCTGGGCCCCAGTCTAGCCTACCCTCCTAGTAGATGAGGAGGGGTAATCAGGGGCGGCCGTAGGCATGTGCAAGCTGTGCACCTGCACAGGGCCACCAAACCCCAGGGGCGGCGCGCCAATATATATCCTTAATATAATAATCCTTTGAGGATGGAGATACATATTTGTGTGGCGGCCCCTGGCAGGGATTTGGTGGCCTCTGGCTCTATTCCACTTCCAAACACCCTGACCCCCCCCCTTTTCACTGGCATCCGTGCTCCGCCCCACCCGGACCCCTTCTTCCGGGGCCCCCTACCTACGCTCCCTGCCCAGGGCCGCCATGATCCTAGAGCGACCCTGGGGTAATTACCTTCTTCATATAGCGCCACCACTCAGGTCTCAGGGTGAGTTGTACAGGCATGCAGAACAAAAACAATATGGGGTTTTCCACTGTGCAAGAATAAGACAAAAAAAGTACAATGCATGTACCGACGTGAATGCCTGTAAGACTGAAACAAACAACAATGTGCAGCTATAAAGCACAATCACGTCTGCACGAGGCTTAGTAACAGGACAGAAACACGGGGGATTTTATCCAAGCTCGTTTGTCAGGGATATCAAAGTCAGTCTATCTGAACCACTTACTCAACACATTTGCCTGCAGGCGAGTGACAGGCAATCACACCACTCAGACGTTAATCACCACTGGCACTCACATGCACTTCAGCCATTCAGGGGACGGGTGGATCAACCACCGCTCCAGCCAATCTGCATGCACTGCACTCTCATGGCACAGGGCTGTCTGCAAAGCCATGCAGCAACCACAAGGTGGTGCCCGAGAGAGTAATACAGTCATACACAGGATGTTACTGGAACCTAGGCAGACCTACTGCAGACACAGAGGAACAAACCTTAACAACACACATATCAGGAAACAAAATGCCCACCTCAGACGAAGAACAACCACTCACAAAACTCATTCATGCGCCACAAAACAACGTGTACACCTCAGACCAAGAACAAGCACTTACTTAACTCATCCATGCGCTGGGAAACAACATGCACACCTCAGACCAACTACCAGGCATACACAGTCAAACCATGACCTTGTGCCAAGAGTCGGTATGTTTACCCTCCTTTGCAACTGCGCGTTACAGCTTCACGGTGGGTTAAACGCTCACAGATACACCGACGGGTGTTGCATTTTTCACAGAAGGTGGCCCCTTACTTCAGAGGCGTGTCTTTACACTTCCACAGATGTGCGAAGATAGGTTCTTGAGCGAATGCTATTGTTGTATTGTTTTTTTTAGTAATTCTGCCGGTAAAATTGTGGAAAAAATTGCAGTTGGAACTAAGGATGATACCAGATCTCCTGGCATTTAGGAAATCACTGAAAACGTGGTTGTTTCAGCTTCAACTTTTTAGAAGAGTTAGAGATGCACTACCTTCTGTTAAGCTTGATGCTGATATGCTTATGATGATTTAATTTGGTTTTTCTATCTGTTTAGTTGGTGTGCTGCAAGGGTAACACGTTTGTCTAAACCGTGTCAAAACTATAAACTCCCTACCTCGAGACCGTAGGTCCCGACCCCTACGCACATTTTGCAATGGGATCTACCCAGTAGGGTGTTTCAGCTTTAACGCCCTGATCGGTGGTCACTGAGGCTTAGCGATATTTATCAGCACGCCTAGCACTGGGACACACAATCGAGTAGCTAAATAAAACCCACTCAACATAACCGGGTCGGCCTTTAGCATGGGCCAGCTGGGCCCAGAGGGGGCGCTTGCACCTGTGTGTATTGAGATTATGTCCACACAGCGCCCTTCTCCTCTTGCTCCAGCCTTCCCCTTGTTCCTGCCTGTTCGTTTCTGTGTGCTTAGCCAGTTTCAATTGATTTACAGTCCTTCATTATTATACTGCGGCAATGTTTTTTGTTTTAACACCCCTTTAGCCCCCTTCCTTTCCCTCCCTTCCCCCTCGGATCCCTGCTGGCCACACATCAACAAAACCATCATCTGTGTGCATGAGGAAGCTGAGCTGGCAGAGATTTAGGTGCGTTGGGGGAGTCCGGGGATGTTTGTGTTCAGGGCCCAGTTCCTGCTCGTCCAGTACTGACCAGTGAACACAAAAGGGGCCCCCTGGTGTCTCATTTAATTTACTACCATCAGCAAGGGGCCACATTTCTGTCTGCCCAAACCCAGGACCAAGAGTGGCTCTCTCTGTGAGTTAGGAGGCTCCTGGCAGGGCCGGACTGAGAACAGAAACCGGCCCTGGCAAACTGCTCAGCTGGCCCCCCCTGGGGTCAGGGCGAGTGCAGGTGAGCAGTTTGTGACGGCTGGTTTCGGCCGATTTTGTTACCGGGGCCGACATTGCCGACCCCCGGTAACAAAAACGGCCCCCCAGAGGCCCAAAACCGGCCCCCACCCTAGCGGCCTACCGGGGAAACGCCCGGTGCCCGCTATGGCCAGTCCGGCCCTGGCTCCTGGGGTTGTGCAACTCAGCATTGCACCATTGAGGAAATCACATGAAGTTACAGAAGAACTCGTAAACGGCCTTACCAATGACGTCACCACTGATAATGCACTTCACATTGATGATGTCCGTCATGGAATCAACAATGGCCTCACAAATGACGGCACCAGTGACATCAACGGCAATATGACATCATAGATGACATCATCAGTGACGTCACGCACGTTCACCTGTATCATTAGATAGGACATCCAAAAGGACAGCATCAGTGACATCACACGTGACTAGTGCCAGATTGTATGATATACAACTACCAATTAGCATTTATTTACAAGAACGAGACAGTTGACATCATCAATGACATCACTAATTCCATGATAAGTGCATAGTTTGGTGACACTGGTTTATCCTTGACCATCAGCTCCGTTTTATCGGTGCATTGGGAGGGTTATCCACTTGCTGAGCTTTTAGTGAGGCATTTATGCTTGTATTTATTTAAGGCCATTTACAAGGAGCACTTGTTACTAAAACCTCAGTGGACATGCATCAAGCAATTTTGGAGTCGCAAACGGTGCGAATCGCAAAATTCGGCCGTTTGCGATTTCAAAATCACTTTTTTGGATGCATTAAACAATTATTTAGAAATCGCAATTTTTTGCGATTTCAAAAAATGCGATTGCATTTAAGGAATCGCATTTTTGTGATTCCTTAAATGCAATGCATAAATGTTTAAAAAAATGCGAATTCGCAAATAGGGGGAGCAAATTAACACGAGGTTGAACCTCGTGTTAATTTGCGAAATCTTTCAAAAATGCTCAAAAAAGCATTTTTGAAAGTGTCATGTTACACACACATATGTCCTTTGGACACGTGTGTGTGAAACTTGCACTTAAAAAAAACATTTCAAGGGTGCAGCACCATTGAAATGCATTAACAAATTGCGATTCGCAAAATGAAAATCGCAAAATGTTAATGCCTTCCCATTGATTCCTATGGGCCTTTTGGCCCATAGGAATCAATGGGAAGGTTTTCCTTGATTGCGATTCGCAAAATGTGAATCGCAATTAAGGAAAATTAAGAAATCGCAAAAATATTTGCAAATTATTCATGCATTGCCGTTTGCGATTTCTAAATTGCGATTCCTTAATTTTCGCAATTTAGGAATCGCAAACGGGTGCAATGATGCATGTGGCCGTACATTTCTTCCCATTCCTTACACGCTTAGTACTTCCAGTAATCAGGGACAACACAAGGGTGAATCATAAACGTAGCTGGGTTCAGACATATATAAGACTCACGTGTTCTGGAGCATGAAAGACAGTTTGTATGCCTTGGAAGGGGAAGCAGTTTGCCCTACGGGCGAACTGGGCAATCTTGCAGTGCCCCAAGAGCTGGTCTGAGAGGTCAGTGTGTGATCCAGGTATCTGGTTTCTTCTGCCTATTTTATGGTCTAGTGCACCAACTACTAGGCTCCGCCTGCACAGCGCTTGCGCAGTGCTTGAGAAATCTATTATTTTTAATATAAACTTAAAAGCGACTTACTATCCTGGGCTCTCATTGGTTCCTGTGTGTGCCACTTACCTTCCCTCCATTTCTATTAGGTGTAACATATTTTCCTGCATTTACCAATGTTTGTTCCTTGTCTGCTTCTCTTATCAGTTTCCCGCCACAGAAATACTGTTAACATCCGCTTTGCTGGAACTATATTTTCATAAAGTTTTGCCTTTTATTATTGCAGTATATTTCTACAACAATTTATCACCCAGAGAGGTTAAGTGATGTGCATAGAATCACAGGATGTTGTGCTGGACTGCCACGACTCGAAGCGGGATCCCCAGCTCTCGAGTGAGCAACTCTGCCCGCTGCGCCACATCCTCTAATCCTGTGTTATCTGTCAGGGAGCTCTTTCCTTCTTCCCGATGATGATTGATGAAAACAGCTCTTTATTAATTATATAGGCGAAACTGACGCATTACCAATTTTTGTTACCATTTACTTTCCTGATATTACCACAAACATTGCCTTCAGCAAGCAGAATGCACAAGCACCAGCCACTTTTGTCAACATAATATTTTTGTATGTGTTATTTAGTCTTAATTAATGTGGATTTGTGTTGTTTTATAAATTTCTAAATTGTGAAGTCAATGGCATTTGTAATAACTGCTTGAGAAGAGTGAAAGATGCAACCAGCCCATGCTAACCTTCAGGCTACATAGGAATCTCTGCAGAGGGTACATTAACCTCTCTTGAATTATCTTACATGTGAATATTCTGCAATGCTCTGAACTCTTTCTTCTCTTTCCTCAGATTTTTAGGTCTTCCTAGAACATTGCTTCAGCCGCCAGATCTCATATCACCTGGACCCTGGTAGGACAAGCTTGGCCATGAGCCCCTCACCGTATTGGCTTCTTCCTCTCGGACTCGTGCTGCTGATGCATGCATCCCATGCCTTCATTATGGCCAACAACACCATCTTGGAAAACCTGTTGAGCAAATACCAAGAACAAGAGCCCCATTCCAGGGGCAAGCGGGCCATCTCCAGGTCTGACCGAGAGGAGATCCTGCTGCTGCACAATAAACTGCGCGGTCAGGTCCACCCCTCCGCCTCCAACATGGAATACATGGTGAGTCTGTTCCTCCAAATGTGACGCGAAGAGGGACCTCCCGAAGGCTGGCCAGGTCCTACCACCACATCATCATATGTTGTTCTAGAGATGCAATTTCCATCCAAGTACATTTATCGTTCAATATTTCGGCAGGCACAGCCTGTGTAGGTGAGAGGGTGGGGTGGGGTAGGGGTGAGTCGACATACGATGGGATAGGTCGTATAGCGACTCCCCAACGCTCTTACCTATACCGGCCGCGCCTGTATTTCTGTATACTCAAAAAGCAATATACTGCTAATAGGTTATTACTTTTTAGTTTAATAACAGTTACCTGTTGAATTGCATTTCTTCACAGTGAGCTGAAAAACATGCACTGTGTTTAAAGTTGATATGCAGTGCAGTAAGTGAAATATACAAATAGGGAAATGTCCATGTAATCGATGCATAAGGGGAGAGGATGTAGCCTTACGGCTAGAGTGGTCTACCACGAAGCTGGGGAACCGGGTTCGAGTCTCGGGAACAACGCAAAAACATCCTGTGATTCTGAGCAAATCACGTAATCTCCCCGTGCCTACCAAAAATGAATGTGTTCTTCTGTAACGAAACTGGTGCTCATGTAAAGCGCTCCGATACCCGATCTCTCGGGTCTAGTTTGCGCTATATAAAACTCTAAAAAAAAATCCATAATGAATGACAAGTGCAATCAAACATATAAACTTTAACTTACAGAATTACATTCTCAGAAAATACAGCGGCCAGCGAAGGGAAGTTGACTTTGAATGTCAACCCTAAACTTAAGAACAAGACTGCTTTGGCATTCAGCATGCTTGTCTGAATGATTAATGCAGCCAATATCCTCCCCAATTTCAAATTGCCTTACCTGTAATTTCCTTCCTTGTCTAAACTACCATACCTGTAACATCGTTCCCACGCCCAAATTACAATACATCCAATACTTCTTAGATACCCACATTGCCATACCTCTGTTATCCTTTCACCCTCCTCTCATGCGGTGCCCACCTCTCACTTCACCTCTCTTCTGCTGTTTCCACCTCATTTGTCAACTCTCTCAAGCTGTTTCTTCCTCATTCTTTGCATGTTTTTTACTTCCCCCTCCTCATTCCTTATATCCTTAGACTGCCTTTCAGCTGCACCATCCTCAGCCTGTCCCTCAGTCCTGTGGAGGTTCCCCCTCATACACTACTTCCTCCCAGTGAGGGATTCAAGGAAGGAAGAAAAAAGAAGGGAAATATTTGTATAGTGCCTCATCATGACTGATTGCTTCTTAGTGCTGGTTATTGGCTGGCTCCAGCTGTCTATACCTCTCCCCAACGTTCACTCAATCAATCACTCAGTAGATTTATAAATCACTTCTCGTCACTCGCGAGGATATCCAGGTGGTGGCGTTCTCTCCCCATTCCGTATCTTTCTCCATTTCCCTCATTCCCCCCCCCCACATTCTCCTTCTCTTTCCTCCTCTCTCTTCAGCTGCCTCCATCTTTCAGTACCTTTATATAGAGGTATCTGCTTTATTGCTCGTCCCTCTCCAACTGCCTCATATGTCTTCAGATAAGTCCTCCTTCCTCAGGCTTAACTTTCCATCTCATGCAGCATCTCTATCTCACTCCATCTCCGGCTATTTCTTCTCTGCACATTTACTTCTTATTGCAGCTCTGTCTGCTCTTCAAAGAAGACGCATTGTCAGCGGCTGCGGCCAGTCCAACATGGAGGGGGGGGGGGGGTATGTAGGGGGAGCAGTGCAGGGAAAAAATAATGAAAATGCACCACAGGGGCAGCTCTAGGCTCATAGCGGCCCTGGGCAGGGAGCATAGGTAGGGGGCCCCGGAAGAGGATGTCCGGGCGGGGCGGAGCGTGAGGCCAGTGAAGAGAGGAGGGTCAGGGTGTTTGGAAGTGGAACAGAGCCGGAGGCCACCAAATCCCTGCCAGGGGCTGCCACACAAATATGTATCCATCCTCAGAGGATTATTATATTAGGATATATATTGGCGTGGTGGCCCCAGGGGTTTGGTCGCCCTGTGCAGGTGCACAGCTTGCACATGCCTAAGGCCGCCCCTGTGCACCATTTCGAAGCGGCCTAAGGGCCAGATAAGAGTTACTCAGATACTTCTCCCCATTCCTTCCCAAGCTTCTGTATCTAGTGGAATTTTCCAGATAACCACCCATGATAGAGCCTACATGTAAAAAACCTAAATGGGAATAGTTATCATTGATAGAGTGACTATTCTGACATTAGGTGTGGCTCGTGCTCTCAGGGGTACGCACTGGACATTGCTAGTTTATTGTATTGAATTTTAAGTGTTATAAACAAAAACCTATAAAGAAGGTAATGCGACTGATTTATCCTAAGCTCTAACTTTCAGAGGTACTGATCTGCGACTGACCCTGTCCAGCCCTCCCCACCACATTCACACGTTCTATACTATTAAGACGTTCCCCTGAACCTCTATAAGTTAGAGAGCCTCTACCTGGAAATAAGGAGCTGGCTGAAAGCAAACACTGACTGGTGTAGGAAAGCGAAGTCTGTTTTCACTGGCTAGGGACATGCAACTGCTGAAATTACCCAGTGTTCCCTGCCTGCCTTGTGTTTACTTGGAGGGATGGTTCAGGCTCCGTCCTCGGCTTGGCTGAATGTCCCTTTCTAGAGGTTCCACGAGAGACTTGCAGCAAATGAAAGGGCCTTATATTCTGTGCAATGAGCAATGATGTATAATATGGGCGCTGCTGAGGAAGCGTACATAAAGTCTGGCTTACTGAGTCCTTTGTCTGTGTTGTCCTTCCTACATTTGCGAATGGGCGGGCACGGAGCCTGGTCCAATATTTACCAACACGCTGTGGGCCCGATTTACAGAGCTATTTGTGCCTGTGAATCAGGCTTACTCATAACAAATGGCTTGTTTTAGGAGGACAAGGAAGTCACAAAAGTTGACCTTACACTTGTAGACCTTTTTAACTCATCTGCAACATTACCTCTCGATAGGGGTCATTTTGTGCATGGATAAATCCTGCTCTAAGGTGGGTGGTGGGCCTTACGTTGCTGGAATTCCCTGGAAATTTTGTGAATACAAATTTTGAATTTGTGGGTGTTAACCATCACTTCCCCAACCCATTCCCACCCTGAAAATGGTTGAAGGTTTGCCTCTATCAGGGACAAGAGCAAATCCTATTCCAGGTTGAGAAGTGAAAGGAAATGCCCCCTAAAAGACGGGGTGTAAAAGAAAGAGTTCCTGCATGAAGAAAAACATTTCCCTTTGAGGAGAAAAAGAGAAAACATCTATGGTGCCACTGCACAAAGGCGATGGCATTTCACCATGTTTGATTAAACAACGTGCAATCATGCATGTAGTACTGCTTCCACATTTGGAAACAGGAAATCATAAAGTTTGTCAGATGAATGCCCAGGAATACTTCTGGCAACCTTTGTGAATTTCCGAAAGTTGTAAATCTGAATCTATGTGAGTCGTAGTTCTGCGGGTGTAGATCTATGACATTCTCTGCTACGGCTCCTCTCTCAAAACAAGTTGTAAATAGTGGCGGCTCCTCTGCAATGGCGAAGGAGCATCGCCCCACTGGCTCAGAGCCAGCAACTGAAAAATAAAGCAATACTTTATTACTGTTCTATTTTCCACTGCTGGCTGAGCCAACATGTGCGGGGAGGGACAGGGCCATGGGAGCTGAAGGAGGAGTGGTATGTGGGAAACATTGCGAACAACGCGGGCAGGGCCACTCGCGTTCCAACTTCGCAAGCGCTACCACGCTTGCCTTAATCACGCATATGCCTTAATCACGCATATGCGTGGTTAAGGCAGTGCGCGTTCTAGTTGCTGACTGGCGGAAGCAGGAAGGATTGGGAGAGGACGCGACGCAGTGAGGTAAGTGGAGCTGGGGCCGCGTTTTAGAGGTTAGCTTGCATGGTTTTGGGGGGCTCAGGGTAATTTTCAGGGCTGGGGGCTTCGGGGTAGTTTTGAGGGCTGGAGGGTTGGGGTAGTTTTGAGGGCTGAGGGGAGGGGGTTGTTATTTTAGGAGGGAGGGAGTAGGTTTCGATGTCAAAGCGGGGATATGGGGGCTATTTTGGGGCTCGGGGCAGGGATCATAATACATTTAACAGCTTAGGGAAGCAAGGTCGTTTTTAGGGGTTGGGTAGTTTTTAGGGCTTAGAGGGAGGGAGGGGTCGTTTTTAGGGCTCGGGGGGGGGGGGGGGGTTGGGTAGTTTTTTAGGCTTAGGGGAAGGCGGGTTCGTTTTTAGGACTGAAAATTGGTTTTCAGGAGGGAAGGGGTAGTTTTAGGGCTCAGGGCAGGGGCCGTGGTCGGGGGCTTAAGACTTACCTGTCAAGTCTTAACCATGGAAATGTCTTTACCCTACATGCCTTAACAACGCATAATTAGTTGCAAAGGCATGCGTGGTAAAGGCATATTCGTGGGTAAGACTTACGTTGTTGAGACTCCGTGGAACCGGCACGCGTGGTTGAATCCAGGCGTAGTTCCATCACACAATCGTAGTATGTACACTTCTAAGTGCGCATGTCAGTTTAGCCAGACGTCTCAGGTTTTTGATGGACTGGCTATTGTGCCTTGGTGTTCTGAGATAACCTAAATGGTTATCATTGATAGAGTGATTATTCTGACATTTTGGTGTGGCTTGTGCTCATTAATTGGGGATTCGGCAAAACTAATCTTCGAGACAACAGGGTAGTCTCTAGAGTGCCTCAGGAAATGAAGAGAAACCACATCCTGCACACCCAAAATTGACACCATGTTGAAGCTGCATGATAGGGCAAAAAGGAGTAGAACGGGGTCTACACACTGGACAAATGGTCAGAGTCCGAAGAATACCCAAAGCTACTCATTTGCATATAGGCCCTATACACACACCAACATTATTTCAGACAGCGAGGAGCACCTCATAGAACAAGAATATGGGTGCGCGTGAATGCCATAGCTTCTCTCAGGAACTTATATTATGGGGGCCAGATTAACAATAACTGGCACTCCCTGCATATCAGCAGGTATGCACCAGTTATTTTGCACCAGATGAAATACCCAACGCTTGACGAGGACCGTTATGTGACCTCGTGAGTAGATTCAAGCCCATATAGTCTTCAAACTCAATTTTAAAAAAAATTATAGTAATTGTGAACAAAATATATGAATAATCTTTAGACATATTTTTTATATTATTTACCGAACTTAAAAAAGAGATGAAATGTACCTTTTTCAAGATGCACCACTGTGCTACTTCATTTAGGCAGCATGGAACTGCACCTTAAAAAGACACATTGCAGGCCCTCTGGTGATCAGTAAAACCTGTGAAACATGTTAGGGGGTAATTCATTTATACTTTCCTTAACCGTGATGATGAAAATATGAAAATGCAAAATTGAACTTGGACTCACATTAGGAATTAGCAGGTGGACTGGGGCATTTCAAATATAAGATGTCCACTTGCCTTCTTTACATGAATTAATAAGATAGAAATTGTTAAGATGAAAGAAAGGTGGTTCTAAAAGACAATTTCTAAATCACAAATAATTTGTATATTTACAACCAAAGGGACTGATCATTTCAGTTGTCTGCTGTGAAATAATAAAACCACAGCGGTGGATAAGACCCATGACAATTTTGTAAGTTTTGGCAAAAAAGTTCTTTTCACTTGTGTTGATAACCCCATACCCACTTCCTCCAAAAATTGTGAAAGGCAAGCTTTATTAATGAACTTTAATACTATAAAAATGATGGAGTTATGCAGGTAAATATGATCCCTTTGGTATGGCACAGGACTGAACATTTATAAAGAGAAAAAACATGGATCCAAAATCTTTTTCATTAATGTCACTACTTGTCGCCAACGGAAAAGTATTTACCAAAACAACCTTGAGATGATGGAAGAAAGTTTCTTGGTAGAGTGCAAGGCAACGGGTTTTGAAAGAAAATGTAACACAACACGTTCTACGTGCTTCCTACCTTGTTGAAAAAGGTATTCCCCATGTAATATGTTAAATTGTGTGGCAGCTTTATTGATTTTGTCCTGGCAATGTTAAAGTCTCTAAGCAATTCCATGGGAATTGTTGTGTATATTAAGGCTGCTAAAAGGGTTATTACAACTCCTTTCACTGTATGGCCACCCCAGGGTTAAGGATGGATATTTCTGCTTTGTGACTTTTATACACAATTTTCTATCCATTGAATAAGGACATAACTACATATCGTGTAAGGCACCAGAGATGCAAAACAGTAATTTAAAATAAATATATAATTTATCAAACACACATTGCTTATTACAGGGATGGCTATTTGGGGTAATCTTCTGAAGCTTATCCACCAGATATCCAGGTGTCTTACATATAAGGGATTTAAAATAAAGTTGTAGTTTGGTTGGGCTGAAGGCCTGATTCAGTAAGAAGTGTTGTATTGTGTGTACACTTTAAGACATACAAGTTGAGGAGCTGCAATTTGCAATTCCTAAATTGGAAGATGAAGAAATGAAAGTTTCCCAAAGCCAGTAATTTGAACATTTTAGAAGCAGATTTCTAATCACATACATAACAACTGTTCTATTTATTCTTTTCTGATCCTTCTAATCTTGTTGCATTTATGAAATGTGCAACCCCTAAGTCAATAATGATCTCTAGCAGTCCCTTATTTGTTTTAGTAAAAAGAATATTATAAATGTAATTACTAGAACACAGCAAATTGTGCTAAAAAACATGATTGTTGAATTCGTTTTTTAATATGAATAAGATGTTACAAATTGTGTCCTACTGCCTACTTCCTATGCTTAAAATGACACTGCTATAAGGGCAAATACTTCATTATGCACATAGTTGCTTTTCTATAAAAAGAAATTCTACTGAGATACACATTTTCCATGATGCTTGTCTAACAATGAGCTGCAAAAGGGAAGTCTAGTGATTGTGTTTTCTATTGATGATAAGAAATGGGCCTGGGACAATGACCCAGAATTATGCAATGGAATCTTAGATCCATACTTCTCCACTACTGAGGTTGCAGATAGAGTCTTGGGTGGGTGACAGTCCTGCGCTTGTGTTGGATTAACGGCAGTGGCAGCGCATGGTCGGGACAGTGACATGCGGCTAGTAGTGTGAAGCTGTGCTAGAGAGTCGGCCACTGATGCGCAGTGAAGCAGGATACTTGAAGACCATGGTATGGGGCTCTAACAAGAGTAAGGGAGGAGCTAGAGGAGAAGAAAGTATGAGTTCAGCACCTTCAACCTTACAATCCTTGAGGCCTGATAGTTTATTATTATAACATTAAAATTATGATTTTATCACTCTCCCTCGAAAATAATTCCAGTGCCACTGGCTTGAGAGAAACAGCTGATGACCAGATGCATCCATTTCTGGACACGTGGTGGTGCATAGACCTAGTCAAGGTTCAAAGGGACCATGCAGTGAAAGATCAAGTGTGGAGATGCAGGGTGGCATTGATGCTGAACTGACACCTGCTGCCTGTTGAATATGCTGCATTGTGGAGAAAGGGGTCTCGAAGTTAAAGCCCAAGACTTTTTCCAAAGGGATTCACCGCAACCCACTTGTGGGAAATTACCAATCCTTTTACCCAGATAAAACATTCCAATTGGCCTCCAGAGCCCTCTGAACTCCATCCCAAAGAAATTCAGCTGCTGAGAATGTCTGATCTGTTACAAATTGACTTTGGGATAAGTCATGCAGGTTCAAAAACTGGCCACAGAGTCCACAGGGCGATTTAAAAAAAGAAAACAGGACCCCCGACCTCTGCAACCAAGAACACCCTGTCTCAAAGCAATGATGTCACAGTTTATTTTCTTACATTCGAGTAAATAGAGGGGAAATAAAAATTGATATTAGCGGTGAGACAGTATGTTCTCTGGTCGGGAACACAACTTTGGGAGCCAGATGTCATTATTGTCTGTGTAAATTTATGATTTCGCATCTGGACACCAGGCTGCAATGTATTTTGGTAATAAAGCATGTGATTTGTCACTTGAGGTACTGAAGAGGAACACTAGGCATTTTTTTTAAATGGAGGGGAGACTCCCTTTCCTTCCAACCTCTCCATGACCCTTTTCTTTTCCAGCACTAGGGTGAGGACAAATATGTTTGAGGAAGCTCAGATCATTGGGGCAGAGGAGGGAAGGAGTAGAGGTCAGGAAATGATGAGTCCACGCCCTCTTGTCATTCTTCCATAACATTGATCATGTTAGCAGAGTGATTCTTTGCTAATTTGCCATGACACATGTCCGCAATATCCACCGCAGACCTAGATGCGTCTGATGCAGAACGATGCCAGCTTCTTGACCGCAAGTTTACAAAGTTATGACTCTTGTTAAGGGGTCTGTTGACAAATGTAATAATACTCTCGGGACCAGGAGAAGAAAATGTGATCTTTCTTACAAAAATGACTGGCATTCCCTCTCAATGAATAATTACCTTATGCCTGCATGTGGGAAATCCCTAGCTAGTTCTTTGGCCACTAAAGATGGCATCTCATGCCAGAACTGCTCAGCCATCTTTTAAAGTTCTCTGACCCCGAATTGGAGCTAAGAGCTGAAACATCTGGTATTGTCTGACAAGAGATCAGCATCAAGTGTTTAACTGACTGAGCAATCTGCTGTGAACTGTAGGTCAAGAGTTGTAATCATGGTAAAACCTAACCACGCCTTGCAAGGCTGAAAATGTGAGTACCATAAAATTATCTCATGATAACATCTGTTATCCACAATATTTACAAACAAAAGAAAGGCACTTATGCCCTGAGTTCAAACTTGTTTCAATTATTATGTTTTACTGAAAATACTGCAGAGGAAGAATTTCATAAAAATATGGTGCAGGATGAAGTGTTTCATTAAAATTTATTGTTATCTCATTACAAGCCACTCTTGCAAGCCTTTTTTAGTTGCTAGTGTGCTTTTGGGCCTTACAGAGGGGCACTTATAGAGAGATCAAGTTTGGCAATGGCAGCTTACCCTGCATTGTTTTTTGTTTGCATGCTGGTATCCCCCCCCACCCCTTCCCGGGCCTTCAAGGCTGTAGGAGACGTCCATATAGGCCACAATGTTCTCTTTCGAATAATCTATGGCCACTCATTCCGGAGAAGTGTGGCTCACCGGTTAGAGGCGGCAGACCCAGAAGCAGAGGTCGGCCCGGGACCAGGGTTCAATTCCTGACGCGGCAGGGTACGGAACCAATGTCAGCGGGCTCGATAAATCTCGCTCGGTGCCTCTCTAAACCATGGGTCCCACGCTGCAACTCTGGGCAATAGCTTGCTTAATCTCCACAACGGCCCCCTCGCTGCCGGGGATGCCTGGCTTCACCTTGGGGATGCCCAATAGGGACCATCTCACAGGGAAAGCCAGGACGGGTTCCCCAGCGGTACACAGCGCCAAGAAACCCCGGGGTGAACGTGCGCTCTACAAATTCATACTAACATAACAACATAACATAACATTCCGAACGGGTGGCCAGACCCTTGGGTTAGTAACTCTGAAATAATAAAAATAGCCTTTTAGGGTGCATTGGTTATATTGCTTTGAGATCCCATTCTTTATCCCAACCAGACAAAATAAATCTCAATTTTCATCCAAATTACCTTTGTAGTTATGCCTGACCCCGAAATCCATCTTCTGCTACCTCTTGCTAAATACATGCCGTCAGTGGCACCGGGTTATGTTTTCTTAGATGTGGTTTGCACTTTACAAACATTCTACGGTTCCAAATATAACTAAAGCCGTACATACAGGATAGTTTTCTGTCCAAGATCACTAAGGTCTAGGCCTACCAGAAAGGGGATATTTTGCAGGCAATGGAGCAGAAGAGTAATTCTTTCCCAGTCCTGGGGCTTTTTGAGGGGCTCTATACTTCTGCTATCTATCTATCTATCTATCTATCTATCTATCTATCTATCTATCTATCTATCTATCTATCTCAGCAGGAGTATAGAGCCCCTCAAAAGTGCCAGCTGCTAATGTGCCATTTTGTTTCTTTTTCTAATGTACATATTTATAAACTTTGGAAAAGATTCTATCAAAAAGGGAATGAAAGTCCTGGTTGTAACTTAACATGCACAACACTCTGCGAACCACAGGTAGTAAATCAACCAATCAGTAATCTTATAAAGCGCGACTACTCACCCATAAGTAATTGCAGTGCTCTCAAACATTACAGTAAACTCTCTAAGCAGCTTTGCAAACCCTTAGCTAAGAAGTCAATTCTGAACTTTTAGCAGTAGTATACGATCGTTCCAATAAAAAGCAGACGCGATAAAATGATGGCGCCATTTTATGCCATTCATTTTTTTCATCTCTGAAAAGTTACGCGAAGGTAAGTCACCTCCCACACTTTGCCCGGTGTCCTGCCTGAGTACAGAGATACCTATGTTCCCGCGAGGGGGTTTAGCGTCTATTTAGGAACTCCTGTGTCAATACGGCTGGATCACTTATTTTCTGCAGCAGCCAGCTTCCATAAAGCTGCATTACTGCATGGAAAAATACAGGAGAGCCGAGGTCTTGGCAATTCGGAGATAAATGTTTGCCATGCAAGGTGACTGGCCAGGATGCCTTATTTCATGAATGGCCTGAGGAGGCCTGAGGTGACTCCAGGTAAATGAAAATCTCCAACCTCACTGAAATTACAGTTTGAAAAGGTTTGATGCCACTTATGCACCCTGAGCCCAAAGACACAGTTGTACATCCAGCGAGAGTTGTGTGTGTGTCTGGATGTGTGGTTGCATCTCGTATGAGAGTATATTTGTGTGTGTGTGTGTGTGTGTGTGTGGTTGTGTGTGTGTGTGGTTGTAACACCTATAACGGGGAAACACAGCACAGTTGTAAGTGGTTGTAAACCCTATGAGTGTGTGTTTGGTTGCAACTCATATAAGAGAACATGGTTGTGTGGTTGGTTGTAACTCTTGTAAGAGAGAGACAGAGTGTGTGTGACTGTTACTCATATGAGAGAGTTTTGCATGTGTGTATGGTAGTACATTTTTGAGAGAGTGTTTGCATGTGGTTGTACAATCTATGAGAGTGTGGGCTGTACCACCAAGGAGAGGGTGTTTGTGTGGTTGTGCCTCTCATAAGAGTGTGCATGTGTTTTTAACACATATCACAGACATTGTTGATGTGTGCATGCTTGTAAATCCTATGTGTGTGTGTTGTACCCTGAAAAGGAGTGAGGGGGTCTTGTGTGGGTGACTGTAACTGCTCTAAGGAAGAGAAAGAGAGAGTCTGTGTGTGTGGTTGTAACCCATACAAGAGAGTTTTCGAGTGGTCGATGCTTGACTGAGTTTGCCTCTGTGTGTGGTTGTTCCACCTGTGACACTGGGTATTTGTATGGTTATACCTCCTATGAGAGTTTGTTTTACTAAGAGGGAGAGGAAGAGGGAGAGGAAGAGGGAGAGAGGGAGAGAGGGAGAGGGAGAGAGAGAGAGAGAGAGAGAGAGAGAGAGAGAGAGAGAGAGAGAGTAGTTTTTTTTAAACTTCTATCAGAGAGAAGTTTGTGTGTGTTTCTATGGTTGTACTTCCTTATTCTCTATGAGTGAGTGGCTGTACCTCCTATAAGAGTTTGTGTGGTTCTAACTCCTAAACCAGAGAGACAGAGTGTGTATATATAATTGTACCTGCTACTAGAGAGAGTGCTGCTGTACGGTGATACATCCTTGAGAGAGTTTGTGTCTGGGGTTGTACCCCTATAAAAGGGTGTTAGTGTGGCTGTGCATCAAATGAATGTTTGTGTGGTGGTAGCAACTATAACAGAGAGAGATAGAATGGGTGCGTTTCTATTTGTCTCTCATAGGAGGCGCTGTGGATGTGTGTGCTTGTTTGTCTCTGACCACACACTCTATTGATGGTAAAAGGAATGTTTTCAGCAAAAGGAGAGAGAAGAGATCAGGGAGCAGAGGGGAAAGTTGAGCACAGTAGGTGACCTGAGCATCAGGGCCGGTCTCCATTACTATTTAAGGACTGTATAGACCTACAGTGGTATTTGGCGCGAATGGAAACTGAGCGGGCGGCGGGGTTTGGCAAGCCTTGTTATGAGCCAGATGTGATCCGTGTACATTCTCGCAGAGAAGGCCAGCCAAAAGTAAATCATCCGAAAGGAGGAGTGTCGCTCCGCGGGTTGCAGTTTTATTGTATACATACTGTACAGGGAACAGTAGTAGGTCGGTGGACAGGGGCCAACCCTCAGCCGCGCACTGGTGGAAAATCACTAGCAGGGTATGGCATATGGTCCTGAAGGGCTGCGCGCTGCTGCTAGGGCTGGCCTGGTCTGCGGTGCCCCTGCTGGGGGGGGGGGGTCCGAGGGGATCCTAGAGCACAGTGATCCTTCAGTGAACCATGGCTGCTGGTGCCCGTCCAGCACCTTATACAAGAAGTGCTGGAAATGTCTAACATTTTATGGATTTCCTGACTTCTTATAGGTGTAGAAATGACACTTTAGGTCCTTGTTCCAAGCACTGTAAAAGGATGCTGGCTTGGCACGTTTGTTCACGGAGGTGTTGCCTGCTTCCACATATACTGTTTCTTACCTCCCACCCCTGCAGCTGAAAGAAAGGACATCTGGGGCTGGAAAGAAGGGCAGATTCCAAGTCCTCTTGCACCGAATTAGCCAGTGTGCATTCCTGTAGGAGACAGAGTCAAAAATACACACAGATTAAAAAAAAAGGTCAACGCTAGGACTTAGATACAGGCGCTATACTATTTGGAGAATGTGAAGGACAATTAGGAAACTTACAGCTAGATTCATGAAAGGAAATTGCGCTCGCAAAGGGCCAGATTCTGAGAATCTGGCCCTTTGCAAGCGCAATTATTGCATTTGGGATTCATCATCCCAAATGCAAAAATCGCTATTTGCGAAATCGCATATTTGCGAGGAATCGCATTTAAGGAATCTCTATTAGAGATTTCTTAATGCAATTCATTAACCAATTTTAAATTGCGAATTCGCAATATTTGGCCGCTATTTACCACGAAGTCTGACTTCGTGGTAAATAGCGCATAAATAGATAAATGCACTTTAGTGCATTTTTCTCTGTTGAATGTTACACACACACATGTCCTTTGGACATGTGTGTGCGCAACACCTGTGTAAAATTGCATTTCAGGGGTGCTACAGGGTGTCCTTTGGACACCCCTGGCACCCTTGAAATCGGTATCTTATTTGCGATTAGCAATTTGTTAATCGCAAATAAGGAATACTCCACATTCATTCCTATGGCCCATAGGAATGAATGGGGAGTTATTCCTTATTTGCGATTAGCAATTTGCTAATCGCAAATAAGGAATGTGTAGGAATCGCAATTTATTTAGCGATTCCTACATGAATCCCATTTTGAAAGTCCTTAATAATCGCTATTAAGGACTCGCAAAACGGCTCTTTGATGAATCTAGCTGTAAAGCTCTAGATTGCAGGGTTAACATTCTCTGCTTCCATCTTCAACCTGATAGGCTGAGTGCTGTGATGGAAGTGAGCCTGACCTGGACATCTCTGAGGAACACTTTGAACTCTGTGCTTTTATGTATCTTACCACGACCACTCATAGTCGGGCGCCCATCCAGGCTACAGGTGGGTCATTGGGAGAAGGGTTAATGAAGGCAAATTTGAAGGTAGGCTGGCAAAGGAAAATTATGCGTAAAGGGATGGTTCTCAGCAGGAGATGAAAAACCTGTCAATGGAAGCCTTCCTCCCAGGATACAGGTTACTTTCCTATGCCGATCTTGTAGTTGATCATGACCTCGACACTGTGACCAAGAATGCATGACTTCCCGGTTGTATGACGTTACAATGCATGCTTTTACCGTGCATGCTGTTACAACGCAGGTTTTACTACGCATACCATTACAACGCATACCGCTTTGCGGTGCTGGATAGTGAATAGTTTAATTTACTATTCCAACTCCAGTCCCCGTGGACACTAGGGAAGGTGTTGGATAGTAAATTTAAATCTATTCCATATCCTAGAGCGCCCCCCAGCGCACTGCGTTGTAATGGTTTTCGTTGTAACACCTTCGTTGTAATAGCACTGCGTGGTAAAAGTTGCGTTGTAAAGGATGTTTCCTGACTTCCCCTGTCACAATTCTCTATTGGCTCATGGTGACCTCTTCAGCGCCTAGAGACCTAGAATTCTGTGCTTGCACTACAGACCACGCCCTGCGACGCTATGATATGTTATGTTCGTATTTGTAAAATGAAACATCTTCCAATTTCCCAGCCTCTTCGATTCGAGGGTTGTCGGGCTGTGCCCTGTCTTAATATTTTTGCAGTTCCGTCGCCCAAATTATGAGGCTAATCATCGAAAATCTTTGTGTACTCATGAGTTGGATGAGTAAGGACTGTCTGGGGGTGCATCTGAGCTTCTGTGATAGTAGAGTGCTTGGTATCCTGTTTTGTTAGAGAGAACATAGGCAGCTGTGGACTGTTTGGTTGGTGTTGGCGCGATGCGTTTTTTTGTGAGGGTGATGAATGAAGGCGGAATCACTGAGTGATGCTGGTGGCTGGGTTGGGTTTCTCATCAGTGCACCATCTGGTAAGGACAGTATGCTGTGTTTGTGAATCTACTGTCTGGTGAGTGCAGTACATGTAGCCTCCCTGCTGGCTCAGTGCACCATGGGAAGTACCTGGTAATCATGTTTTCTTATTTTTTTTAACAAGCAGGACCCTGATAGGTTGTGTGTGAGGGCAGTGCAGAACCCAACTGCCAGCACTTGAACTCTCGACTTCCATGCACTTTGGGTACATTCATTTTAAAAGGACAAAGGGGCGTGGCTGACCTTGCTGGGTGAGCTGAAAGGCATCTAAACGGGTTTGGACATTCCTTGCCAGTTTTGTGGAAGACCTGGCGATCTAGACGCTTTGGGGGCATTGGTGCTGGCTGTACCCCACAACCTAACAGGGACTGACAAAGCCAAAAGGATTGGTGTATTCGAAGGGTGTGCGGTTTTGTTGTAATGCCTGTAATGTTGCTGTATGATATATTTGCATGGATGCTTCCACAAATTAAACATATGCATGTAGTAATGTACACACGTACAAATGACATAGGAACTCGCACCGAGTAGGACAGAATGCATATGCATTTTACAAATGCACTCAGGTGGATAGATGGATTCATTCATGGATGGCTGGGTGGATGCATGCAAGGATGGTAGGAGTTATTAGCTGGATGGGTGAATCAGTATACATTCATATCCGGATGCATGCATGCCTGAATTAATGTTTTTGGTACAGTGTGTGATTAATGGGGTGTGCATTAAATGTGCAATGGCAGAATGATGTACAATCACTGTGTACTAGAGATGTGCTTTTTGAGTGATGGGGTGTGTTGGGCTATCAGTGTTCTATTGATGGGTGATGTGTAATTAGTATTTATGATGGAGGATGTGGAGGTGCTGTATTTCAGAATAAAACGGCTTGAGAAAACATATTTTTTCTCCAAGGATAGATTTAACGCCTTTGATATTTAACGAGCAGAGCGAGTAAATATCGCATAGATGATGTTCCTTTGAGAGAAGTGTACCTATGCAGTTGACAGGCTGACAAACTCAAGCGTGATTTTCTCACAACCCGCAACAAGGCCCTTAGTCCTCAATAAGTACCTATTATAACAAGCCTTGATCCCCATGCTCCGGAGTCAGTCACTCTGGCCGCTGCGCCACACCTCTCTCACAGTCTGGAGATGAAAAATAAGTCCCAGTGGCACCTCCTGTGCCCACTGGCACAAATGAAGCACTGTTCTTGATTACGAAAACGGAATGGCCCCATCCCTTGGGATACACAGTAAAAGAGGAGATGTTTATTATTATTATTATTCTGAGTTTTGTATAGCGCCTGGTTACCAATAGGCATCCCAGCGCTTATCAGAACATAACACTACTAAAAGAATACAGGGATTAAGCGGAGAACAAAAAGGTTTTTAAAAGTTTACGGAACCTGAGAAGACTGGCTTCCGAGCGCAGTTGTAGGGGCAATGAGTTCCACAAGGAGGCCACATTTATTGAAAACCTTCTGCCACCAGTTCTTGCCTTTTTCACCCTGCCAACCTGAAGGAGATGTTGGTGGTCAGAGCGAAGAGAGCGAGAGGCCTTGTAGGGCTGGACCATCACCTCCAGAATAGGTGGACCTACCCCGTGCAGAACTTTGTGGGCGATGCAGAGTGACTTGAATTTCACCCTGTCCCTCACAGGGAGCCAGTGCAGTGCCCTCAACGCCGGGCGGGCAGATTGACGCCTAGGGAGACCCGTCAAAAGCCTGGCAGCCGCGTTCTGCACTTGCTGCAGTCTATTCAGGGTAGATTCGGGTGCGCCCAGGAATAACGCATTGCTGAAATCCAGCCGCGAGATGATAAGTCCCTGGATGAGAAGCCTTCGAGTGGCCACTGGGAGCAAGGGCAGAATCTTCTGGGCTGAACGGAGCAGGCCAAAGCACACGCCAGCAGTCTTTTTGGCGTGGGTTTTAAACGATAGGTCCTGCTCCAGCCATACCCCCAAGCTCTTGATCTCCTGCTTGGGGGGGGGCATCGGTCCCAGACAGTCTGGCCAGCTGCTGGGGGACAAAGATGGAGAGGAGTTCCCCAGCAGCATCAGCTCCGTTTTGGAGCCATTTAACTTTAGGGCTGAGCTGCACATCCACGTGTAGATCTTTTCAAGACACGTGTGCAGCCGGTCGGGATGGTACGCCGACTGGGAAAGGCCTACCACCAGCTGAGTATCATCAGCGTAACTGATGATTTTAATACCCAGCGGCCGTACCACACTCTCCAGGGGGGCCATGTAAACATTGAATAAGGTAGGGCTCAATGAAGAGCCCTGTGGCACACCACATTGGAGAGGGGTAGAGGATGATTTCTCCTGGCCTTCCCACACCTCAAATGTACGACCTTCCAGGAAGGAGGCGAACCATTTGAGGGCCAAACCCATGACCCCCACCCCTGACAGCCGTTGGAGAAGCACCTGATGGTCCACGGTGTCAAAAGCAGCGCTGAGGTCCAGGAGGATCACTGCCACTGATCCCCCCGAATCCAGCATGCTCCTCGCATTCTCCACGACCGCCCAGCAGGGCGGTGTCGGTCCCCTGACCGGGGCGAAAACCCGTTTGGGAGTCGCCCAGGAGGGAATTGGCTTCCAAGAAGTTGGAAAGGCGGCTATTCACCAGCTTCTCAGCCACCTTACTGATACCCGGCAGCAAAGAGATAGGCCGAAAGTTGGCGAGATCGGCGGGATCGAGGTTAGGCTTTTTCAAAAGAGCCTTAACCACCGCCCCTTTCCAACTGGGGGGGACCACCCCATGGGCGAGAGACAGGTTTATCAAGTCCGTCACAGGGCCGACGATAGTGGATGACACCTGTTTAAGATATTTAATAGGTGCTGGGTCTTTCGGGGAGCCGCTCTTCATAGATCTCAGCACCGACAAGACTTCCTCCTTCGTGACTGGACCGAGGGAGGCCAGCTCCACCAATTGTAACTCAGGTTGAGAGCTGGGATTGTCCTCCAAAGAGGAGACCTCACCTAGCCGGGGAAGGGAAGCCAATATGTTGTCGATTTTGCTTTTAAAAAACGAGGCCAGTTCTGTGCATTTTTTGCGAGGGTCCTCGTGGAAAACCTGAGGATCGGGGGCATTGAGTAGCTCCTTAATGACCCTGAATGACTCTTTGGAAGAGTTGGCCGCAGAGCCAATGCGCTCTTCAAAGAATCCTGATTTTGCCACCCGAATAGCGGATTTATACCTGCTCAGGGCCGCACGATATTCTTTACGACTCGCCTCACTCCAGTCTCTCCTCCAGGACCGCTCTAGCCTCTTGCATCCTTTCCTCAGGGTTCTTAATTCTGATGAATACCAAGGTGCCGAGCCCACTCTCTTCCCCCTCGTAAGTTGTTTCTTTTTGGGTAGGAGAGTGTCCAGAGAATCCACGAGCCAGGTATGGAAGTTCGCGTCAGCGACTATCGGGTTAGCTCCCTGAGGGGGCTTCGTGGCCTCCAAGTGTGCCGCCCAGGTGTCAACTGGGAGCCTCGACCAGGCTCTCTCCAGGGTGTGAACCCGTGGGACCACCGCAGCTCGGCTGTCGAATTGCCATGACGCGGACACCAAATAATGGTCTGTCCAAGGTAGGGCAAGAGCCGGAGATGGAGTAAGATGGTCCAGATTAGAAAGTAAGGGATCAAGCAGGTGGCCCTTCTCATGGGTCGCGCCCGAGTTGGCCAAATTGATTCCAAAAGATTTGAGATCATCGAGCAAATCGACTCCTGTGGCATTAGCGGGGTCCTCAAGATGGATATTAAAATCTCCGAGAACAACAAAGTTGGCAGTTGAAGAGGCAAGAAGTGCAGTAATTTCCAAGAGAGAGTTAGGGAAACTACCCAAGGGTCCGGGAGGGCGATAGATCAACAAGCCTACCAAGACACTGTAGGTGACAACCGAAGGGAGAACTGTAAGCTCTCGCAATCAGTCACCCCTCCATTCTGAATCTTACAAGCGAGCGTGTCTCTGTAGAGAACTGCAGTTCCTCCTCCCCTCCCTTTAGGTCTATCAAGATGGAGTATGTGAAAGCCTGGGGGGAGTGCTCTGACCATGTCAGGGCCAGAGCTGGGGGAGAGCCAGGTCTCAGTGAGAAACAACACATCGAGCTCGTGGTTTAGGATAAGTGAATTGATTTCAATGGCATGGCTCGGCAAGGACCGGCAGTTTAGTAAAGCCATGGAAAGAACGGATTTCACAGCCACTGAATTGTGGCCGGAGGAACAAGCTCTACACGGTAAAAATGGAATGGTCCCCATCTGTGCAAATCTACAACTAGTAGGGTGGGGCGGACGTAAGGCGATAAGGGCGTCTCTCCCATATTGGAACCTGGTGGTGAAAGGCGTCAGTGAGTGGGGCATGGTGGCAGGCCCTAGGCACGCCTGGGCACGGACGGGCGCAGACGGGCAGGACTCTGGCACGACTCCGGCGCAGGTCCGGCGCGTCCGCTGCTCGCGCCCGCTGCGCAGAGCCATTAATGCCTGTTTTTATAGCGTTTGTCTATGGCCTCCCCAACCCAGCCCGACCCAAGATGGCCGCCAAAACCGGCGCCCAGCCCTCGGCGTCAACACTCAGCCGAGGGTGGGACCGGAGCTGCAGGGAGGGGGGAAAGATGATTTTTCAAGCGCTGCTGAGCGCTGGGGGGTCTCTACACACTGCTACAGCCTAAATAATGCAATTAGCAAGCACAATAATGGAGCAAAAACATGACACCTTTTGTGCATTACTAATATCCCCTCTGCTATCATGGGTTATAAAATTAGTTTATGCCTTAAACTTTTCACTTCTTACCTTTCCCTAAAACCATTGGCAGCTCAGTGAAATTCAGCCAATCAAGATTTAGAAAACCTATTGCTGAAGCAGATTTTGTGACTATTTGTCATGCTCCTGTAGTGGGACAAAGTGTGCACCCAGACAAACGTGGGATTCTTATTACACCTCTGCCTTTTCAACTGGACATGCCACTTTACAAGCTCGGAGAATGCCCATCTTATGGATGAAATGTCGACGATGAGAATTGGGGGCATGCGCATTAGCGCTGTACTTTTACACCTGATAAGGGGGTGTATGATTCATTCTGGTACTTTTTGTGAGCACAGAAAGTAAATGCATACTCGCCCTACTTTTGTCTGTTTTAACTCTTTCCGTGCTGATGACGGAACCGCTCCGTCATCAGCCGCGGTGGCGCTGTGCTGATGATGAAGCGGTTCCATCATGGCCCGCTTGCCGCGCCTGCGCGGATTCCGCGCCTGCGCTGGGTGTTCCATTGAGCGGGCGGGGCCATGACGGAACTGCTCCGTCATGAGCACAGCTCAACCGCGGCTGGTGACGGAGCGGTTTTGTCACCAGCATGTGAGTGCCGCGCGCCCCTCCCACCCCCTTAGCGCTGCGGCGGAATAGCCGCCACAGCGAAGGTGTTAAACCACCATCTTATTGGTCCCTGATGTGATCCACGAAGAAGGCGGCGTACACAGCATAGTGGTACATGGTGTGATGCACTAGAGAGTGGGGCCTGCAACTACTTGTATATTGTGTGAATGAGTGAGGAATGAGCCTGTCCACCATCAGCATTATGTGAACCGGTTAGAAGGAGCCATGTCCTTTGATTCGTATCCTGTGAGAACAGTGGATGAGGTAAATTGTCCATTGAACTGATCCATGGTTTGATGTAGGAAGAAGAGGACATGCTCCTGATTCAGGTTCAGTGTACAATGCCTCACTTCCCCCCCACTTATTATCACTGCACTCTGCAGCCCTCCATACACCCCTAGCTCCACTATTACACTGACATGGCCAGGCTGAACATGGAAGTCATATTCCTGTGCAGGGAAGAGCAATAGATGCTTAACGGTTGTATTTTGATGTAGTTCTAGGGGCAGTGCCTCCCATATGGTGTTGGGGCATTGCTCCACCTCATATTTTGGCCCTCATGACCCTCAATTAAATGTGAGCAAACTACCAAACATTTTAAAGTGTTTTGTATTCAGCCTTCAGCCACGGGCCGCCTGCAGTATCGACTGCCTGGGGGCGGGCACTGGAGAAGTCCGTGCGGCCCTGAGGGGTGGGGCTTAACAATGTTATTGACCGAAACCATAGTACTTGTCGTTGGAGTTAGTAGTCAGTGCACCTGGGCCCAAGTGCGCATGTCAGGGTAGACTGCTGCCTTTCTCTGGCCAGCCCGACATGCGCACTAGCGACCTCTCTCAGAGTCTCTCCACTTGTGCATTAGTGAGTCCGGGTGACTAAGCTGCAGCCTCCTGTCTCAGTAATGAGCGGTGAGGTTGCCTGCCTCGACCAATCCAGCCGCAGCTGTAACAGCAGGAGCAGCATCTGGATTAGTTTAGAGTCACATTAGTAATTAGAGGCCTCTGGTGCAGTGTGTTCACGTGAAGCAACACGAGGGTGGGAGGAGGCTCTCTCTCTGTGTCCCCCTCTCTCTCTTTTTCATGTGGCACGAAGAGAGACAGGCATTGGTTGCTGCTTCGTGCATTTGAAAGGAGCTTCCACACTTATGTTTAATAATTAGTGAGCTTGTGACAGTAGAAAATACACAGTATTATAAGTGCGTTCAGTAAATGTTATCGTTATTACCATTTGCATATCATTTTAAGCAACCATATATACTTTTGAAAACTTTTAAAAATTGTAAGTACAGTATTTGTCTGAAATAATTGTACTCATTTTCGGTTGTCAGTAGTACGTGTCCTTGTGAATAGGAGGGCCCCAAAGGCCTACAGTGACTATAGGTACAACATACACTCGTTCACGTCTCCAAACTCTTCTCCCAAGATGTCAGTAGCAGAAACTAATGCACTTGGGCCTGAAGCACACGTGATCCACTCCACACGATTCAGAACGGCTAGAGTGACCTCTTGCAGAGACCTGTGTGTGAACGCCGGGCACAGTTTAACGTTTCGGCAGTCATAGCCATTCATGCTTCATTTGCCGATAAAAAAAACACATACCATTCAGTTTGGTGATAATAATGAAATGTTATCAGTGATTGAACACAGAGAACTCACCAGACTGTAATAGCTTTTATTGAAACAACTAAAAATTACTTTCTCAGATGATAGAATGAGCCAACACATTACTTCGGATGGTAGCAATAGTATGTTCAGGTACTTGGAAAATGCCACACTGCACTTCAGAAATATAGTGTTAGATTGTACTTCTCAACCAGCAGTCAATGTAGGCAGTCTTGATTGCGTTATATGTATTGTACTGCACTGTAACATTTAGATAGCACTCACTAACCACAACAGGGGTGCTGAAGCACTTGCCTATATGGGTAGTGAATGGAGTCCCAGCAGGATCAGGATGGGGTGATTTGGTCATATTTCTTCATCACCTGAGTGAGATGTAAAGTACCTTGCAGGGTTTCCTATTGCATTTTAATGTTTATTCCTTGCTGTCTCGTGTCCAGTCTGGCAAATCACAATACCTTGTATTTCCTCAGTAGATTTCATTTGTTAAGGTATACCAATAAATAGATCTGTGAGGTGCTCACTGCATTATTTCGAATTCTGTTATGAAGTTCTCTGGTTATACTGAATAAGCAGCTACCTACGTCAGTATCATATGAAATCTCTTTACTGATGTCAGAACTAAACTTTCACAACTGCTGCTTTATTAACCATCTTGCTTTCTCAGGTTTGCCTGAAAATGCACCTTTTAGACACTTTTTTTTCAAAATTATGTCAGGGGACAGAACCCCGGAAACCTCTTTACGGCAGCTATGCTCGCCACAGAGCACTTGTCCTGAACTTTTAGGCCCACCGCTTTCAAATGTCACCATCCGCCACTCCCTAGTATTCATCTTCACTCCGTATAATAATGTTTTAACCTCATCGTTGCGGCGCATATTTTTGGCTACGCGGCTTTTTTCAAAGAGCCGCGTTAGATGACGAGCTCAGCTCGTCATCCGCACACGCCCTCCTGTGGCTGATGACGAGCTGAGCTCGTCATCAGCATCGAAGGGGTTAATGGTTTGCAGATTTTCTTACATTGTACTTAAATTTGTGAAGTAAACAGCTCTCCACACTCAGCGAGAAGACAGTCATAAGATTGTTTTTAAAATGTAACCTTTGAGATTCTTCAGACACTCACCACATGTTAAAGATTTATCTCTAACATTTGATTCTGCTTTGTAAGTTTATGGATTGATTACCTGAATTAAAAGAGGAGTTTTGTGTAGAGCACATTGCATAGTGAATCTCCTCTAGTGGCTGTGTATTTTGGCAGATTTGTGAACAGAGGCGCAGAGAGAACATTGAATTTACCCAGGGTCGCACATTTAGTTCAACCGAAGTAGTTGTATATTAGAACCTAGGGCCATATTACCAACGTTAAGCGATATTTCTCGCTAACGATGCTTAGCAACGAATTTTTTAACGCTAAGTATCGCCGGAAATTATCGCAGAGATAACTTGCTATTAGCAAGGTTTATCTCAGAAGTGATAAAAATCCTCACGCTAACTGCCAATTGAGAGATTATCGCTGGAAAACCAACGATAATCTCTCAAAGTTTGGCGTTAGCTTGATGATAGGGGCTCACAAACTTAGCCATGATATCCACCTTCCATAGGATATCATGGCTAAGTCAGGAAAATATCAGGTGTAAAAAAAGCAGTGCTAACCGGGGTTAGCGCTGCTATTTTTTATCACTAACAGTGTTAGCGAAATCCTTGATAATAGGAGAAATGTCGCTTAACAACATTTCTCCTATTATTTTTCTCTGGTACGCCCCCTTTGCATCTCATTAGAGATGCAAGGGGAAGCGTAGAGAAAAAGGGTGCTAACATGCAAATTTGCGTGTTAGCACCCTGTTGCTGATAGGGAGATAATTTTATCTCCACTTTCTTGGCTTTTAAATCCAAAAAAGCGGAGATAAATCCCTTGATAATATGCCCCCTAGTTCTCCTAGTGCTATAGCATTTAAATTATACACTGAACCACCCATTCCTCCTATGGCCTTTTTGTAAGTGTTTTTAATAAAAGATTAATGATACTTTTTTAAATAGCCATTGCAATAAATGTAATTAAATACATAACATAAACACTTTAAAATCAAATAAATCTATAAGAAACATGTAAGATATGCTGTGAAGTCAAGTAAATTTAAAACTTAAAATACTGCAGCTCTATAAAATAATGTGTCATGAGACCAGCCGTTTCCCCAACATGTATCCTAACACCCCAGCGTTTTGCCGGCGAAAAGGGACTTTTCCTACACATTTTGTGGGAAAGCATGCTCTAACAGATGTGTTGGAAGGAAATCCTAGGACACATCAGAGGCACTTTGGGATACTCCATCACGCACCACACTCCTAGGCATTCTACCCTCCACCATGAAGGGAGTGACGAAAGAGGATAAGACACTCATCTACCACATGAGAGGGGGAGCTAAGCGACTCATCGCACCCAACTGGAATTAGAAAGAGCCCCCATCAGAGGTGCACTGGTTTTATAAAATGTCAGGTGCTTGCCATGGAAAGAATTACATACACACTCACTCATTCACACAATCAATTTACCAAAGTGTGGGAACCACTAATAAATTGCATGGCGAGATTGGAATTCCGCAGCATTCAACCTCAGCGGCTCCAGGCCTTTCAGCTTTTTTGTGAAGCGACACAATAGCATACCTGAACCTCCCTGGCCTCCCCATGGTCTCTCCCGCTGCTCGACACTGTCGGACAGGTCCCAGCGCGGTCCCCTCCACTTTGTCATTGACGGCGGCCAGGAGAGAAGCGCATGCCTCTCCTTGGCCCGCCCCTGCATTCTCCCATTTTACCTCTAGGAGAACTCCTCAGACCTTCCCCACCCACGCCTAATAAGAGGCGCAATCCAGCTGTCCCCCAACGCATGGGCAATACTATGCATATAATAAAACTCCTCTTCCCTCCTCCCATTTCTTTCCCCATCTTTCCCATTTCTTTCCCTGGCTTTCTTCCTCTTTCTGTACTTTCCAGTTATTGTTATTACTGTTTATACTGCGTTGTTCCAGAAGCAGCGCACGCCAGCTCGGCGACACCCAACACACTCTCCATTCATGAGATCTCGCAGCACATGGCTGCTGTGGCCAAGACTGTTTAATGTGCTCGTTTTCTAACTGAAATGTGTATGTTATTGAAAATTTAATAAAAAGATTTATACCAAAAACATCTGTAGCTCTTCCATTTTACACCAGTTATTTGGGCTTACAAAATGGAGTCTCGTCGCCTATATGCAATTCATTGTGTAGGCCCGCTGCCGGGCTGAATTCTGGGAGGTGTTTGGATTGTACCAGTGCCCATTTCTATAAGCATTTAAAAGGCCGCAGGAATGCAGCCTGTAATTATTTTCACTTCTACGGTATTGTTGAACACGGCCTACAGCGCACTGTAATATTGTGTTTTTTCTGGGAACATTCTTTTTCTTTTGTAGTTTGTGAATCCGCCCCTTGCATGTATTTCTGTTCTGAATCAGCAAGGGAAGAGCATAGAAGCACGCCCCCCTCCCCCCCGTCGTCCCCCACCCTCACCCCTCCATTGCAATCCCTCGCCAAATCTGTGTAACTGCCTTTGCAGAAATTATGCGAAATGGTAAAAAAAGTATGCAAGTTTATACATTATTATACCAGTGATATAACACAAAATGATTTCGTCCCTGAGGAATATTAGGGTCCTATGGGTCTCTTATATTTTAGAGATATTCATTGGCTGATTAGGGGTGCCCCCGGAAGAATTGGGGCGCCCCAGTACCACAGGGGCTGCAGGGACCAGTGTTACACCCCTGTATTACAGGAAATGTTGGTCTGGCCTTTTACACAATTTATTAGTGCAAAAATGTATCCTCACACGGATCTAAGTTAAAATGTAGCTCTAAATAAATAGCGCAAAATTGTATTTTATGCCAACAGAAGCTCAACGTTCGGTTTGTGCGCATGTTTCATGCCTCTTGCGACAGGGTTTTTACCCCCCAAAAATCGCAATGATGCGATGTGACATAGTGGAGTTATCTGGGGCATTTAGTTTCGTGTAACAAGCGTAATACAATATTCCGAAATTTATTTAGGATTACGCCAGTATAAATTACATTTCACCTGAGCATAGATCATGGGCATAATTTTGCCGTTTCAAGCAGAATGCGAAGTACTTGTGTAAAAGGAAGACCAGGTCCAGACACCACTACTCGAAGGTGAAATAAAACTTGTTGTGGACAGCCAGGATAAGGCCGCAAAGTGACCAGTGTGATTTAGGCCAGTGCCTTAGCGAAAGTGATGTTTTCGGTTTTAACACTCCTACATGTGAACCGCTTGCTCGTGTGTCAGCTTCATCTATTCATAGTTTTCCGTGCAAAACTATGTGCAAGTGGTGATAACGCGAGCAGAAGAAATGCAAAACTCGGGCAAGGTTATTCCCCATTTATTTGCACTAATGTTTAAATTGATGAAAATCTGACATATTTGCACTGGGACGTTTTTGTGACCAGTATTTACACGAGTTCTAGTGACTGGGTTAGAAGAGTATTTAAGATTCTAGATGTGAAAGGGTATTAGAAAGATGGCAATAGTTGCAGACGTTACATCTACACCAACTGACCATTGAAAAAATATGATATTTTGGACAAATCCGCGCATAATTCTAGTGGCACAAGTACAGTTTGTATAATTTGAAAATGTGGGGGCAAAATCGCACTGATGTAAACTATGTAATCTCTGGAAGGTGGCTCCTGGGCAGACCTCACTGATTTGTTTTCTCCCAAAATGCTGACTCACAGCTTCACCTCCCTGGTAGCACTATAATCTCACCAGGCCTGATTTACATATGCCTGGTAATGGATAATCTGCCATGAAACTGGCAGATTCTGTATCCACGCCTTCCCATTTGGTGTTAGATGCTAGCTGCAGAAACTCCTTGGCATCCATTTTACCAGTGGGCACGGGAAACTGTTCCAGAAATGGTCACAGTTCAACTTCTCCATTTAAACTGGCTGACCCACCACCAAGTCTGGTGGAATTAGCTCAGTAAAAAGGCTGGCTAACTTGTATAAGATGTGATAGCATCCCTAACAGCCTTGGAAACACAAGTGCTTAATTTTAGGCCGGGGTTTTCCGGTGCTAAGCACCAGCACTTAATTGGTTTCCGGTGCTCCACCCTGGCACCTAATTGTCAACACAATACTTAGAACAGTCCACCACATGGTGGCGCTGCTCATCTAAGTTAGAGATGAGCAGAACAAGGGTAGTTTAGGAATACAATATACATTAAAATTGCTAATACCTGCCTCCCTAGCCATTCCTTTTGCTTTGGGGACCTGGAATAATCTGAACTGTCGCATTTACATCCGAGAGAGATGGTTAGTAGTTGTTTTGGAAGCGATGACAAGGGCGATGAGTGGTGCAGGCTGCATTGGCCTCCTGGTCAGAGCCCTGTCACTTAATGGTTTACAAATTAAGCACGAGCACCCCAGCACTTTAAGGAGAGGAGGTATATGTGCACTGTTAGTGTAACTATCCCTGGGGTGTACATTTCCGGTGCCCACATTGTGTGTGTAAAATGCACTGTCAGCGGTTGCCTCCTCTCCCAAAATGGTTTCTTCCACAGCGAATACATATACTTTGCTGGAAAAATCTCCACAGACAGACAGGGTAGGAGTTTCCTTAGCCGCAGTAACTGCCCAAAACAACAGAGGGAATTTCCTTCTGCTAAACTGTCAGTGAGGTCACCTGTTTGCTGAGCCTGTCTCTGTTCCCAGAATCCCACGGCTGCTCCTGTATCTCTGGCTGCTCAAAGGGCTTTAGAATGGCCCTGACAGGCACACACAAAGCATCCAAAATGTAAATAAACCATTGCAGAGGTGTCAGGCAGTGTTACCCAGAACTCACAAAACGGGTCCTATTATCGTAGGGATAAAGAAAAATAAATAGCTAAGGAAAATGCAATGGAATGTATTAAAATCGAGGCAAATGCTCGTAAAAATGGCAGCCAGGGCTCTTCTCGCCACCTGCTCTTGTTTGGCGACTGGCTCAAACCCAAGACCACATATATTGGGGCTATTTTCTCAGATCACTCTTTAGTTATAAAACAGTCCCTGCTACCCCCAGCAGAGGGTTTTATTGTGCTGCAACAATGGGAGGGTTTGCTCTGGTTACAGCCCTGCCAGCCCCCAACGCCGGATGCCCATTGAGGGCCCTAAAGCAAAGACATGACTTCAGCTTGGTCATCACAGTAAAATTCACAGTGTGGACTGTGCAAAAGAAGGAGCTCGTATTCTCCCTCAATTATTAACAGCTTGATTTATTCCTTTCTCTTCAGCCCCCCATGTGCTAGCATGTGGTGTAAGCTCTATGCCGTGTTATGTTGTTATGTTATGTTAGTATGAATTTGTAGAGCGCACGTTCACCCCAGGGTTTCTTGGCGCTGTGTGCCACTGGGGAACCCGTCCTGGCTTTCCCTGCGAGATGGTCCCTATTGGGCATCCCCAAGGTGAAGCCAGGCATCCCCGGCAGCGAGGGGGCCGTTGTGGAGATTAAGCAAACTATTGACCAGAGTTGCAGCGTGGGACCCATGGTTAGAGAGGCACCGAGGCGAGATTTTTCGAGCCCGCAGACATTGGTTCCGTGCATCTAAGGTTTGTGTTATCCCCTCACACGTAGTCACAGTCGCAGTGTTCAGGCTGTAGCAGCTCCAGGACGGCTTCTATTGCAGGTTCGATGAAGTCCATCAAGGTAGACAACATCATAGTTTGAAACTTATTTGATGGGCACACCAGATCTTCTCCCAGGGTGGACTCATCAACAATAAAATGTAGGTGTCGCTCTTCAGGGAAGCCGCCTCAATGAATCTAGTCCTTCTTCTCTTACCATGAGGCTGTCTTCTGCCATCTTGAACTTTCTTTTGGGACTGCCCTGCTTACCAGCACGACTCAGACCTCCGGCCACCTTCCCAACCGTGGGAGAGGCGGCCCCGCTTCGAAACATCTTAGTGGTATTGCATTAATGAGAGATGGCCGGAGGCCCTCATTCTGACACTTTCCAGGTCAATCAAAAAATTAAAGTAATAAAATAAAAACACTTAGGAATGAGCAGCACCTCCAGATTGCCTTTGGGCCTAAGAGCTCGGGTCCTTCCGTTGGAATCTATGCACAACTCTCAAGTTTCCGGGTCCATGTGTGATCAGCTCATCCAGTACTGTTTTTTTGCTCTGCATGTTGAGTCTTGAAGCTCTGACCTATAAATGGTATAAACAAGAATACAAGTCCCATGATGCAATACAAAAACCTTGACAGAAAGAGCTACTCCTGCATGGACCTGGGAAAGTTGAGAGCTCTTCCAAGGCCACTGGACTACGGTAATGCCCTGTGTGCCAAGAGGCTGTGTGTGCTTGTTGATGAAAGCCCAACTAATCCAAAATGCAACAACTGCTTAATGAATCGTTCACTTCAGGCATATGAGCTGCAGCCTGTACAATCTGCACTAGCTGCCTGTGATCTTCTGCTTCAGTTGTTTGTTTCTTCCATAGGTCCCTGTGTTTGCAGTTTTTGTTTGATGCTCCTTTCGGATGATGCATACATTTCTATGCCACTATCTGTGTGTTTTTCAAGCAATGGTGTTACTCCCTATAATGGAAGGGTGCACCTTTTTCATAGGTTCAGAACTTCATCCTACATTCTCTGGGACTCAAGGGTGGTCTGGTACTGGTCGTGTCTCCTGTATGGCAATAATGGGGTTTCATCTCCATTGTAGTGCATATGGTTTTGCAGTATAGTTCAGTGCTTTGAAATAGCCATAAAGGGACTTGCAACGCCATCTTATACACCTTTGTAAGGCAATCAATAAAGAGGTTTTAGAATACGTTTATACTGTGTAAATGCGTCCTATTTTTATTTTTTTTATTTATTTTTATTAGTTTTTCCCCTTTTATGCATGGAATGCACAATGCATCCTTAGAGATGTTAAATAGACTCACACTAGATGCCCTGTCTGAGCACAAGGAGGGCCTGAGGAACCCCTCAGCTTCCATAGCACGCCAGAAGCTCAATCTTAATTCACCTCAAAGTCCTCAATATCTCATCAAACAGTAAGCAGGAGAGAATTCCCCAATAAACGACCAGCAGAAAGTCTAATGAGTCTCCATTGCACACCAGGGAGCAGATCTGGACTTGTTAGGAATTCTTGTGAGGATCATGGTTTGTGGTGACCCCAGATGGTCAGAATTACCAATACCAGACAGAATCTCCAAATACAATTCCTGCTAATAAGAGCTAGAGTAGACCCCCTCAGAATGGGGAATAACTGTGCAGAGTCAGATTAACTGGTCAGAATTCCATATGATATTCCTAACTCCACTGGATTTATCTCAGACATTTACAACGTCCTTCAAGCAGAGTTTGTGAAGTGGAGGCTTGTAAGGGGGGTGGAGAGTGGAGGACAATGTTGACTGTCAGAGGAAAGTTGCTTGGGTGAGGGTTGGGTGTTTTGTTTGAAGAATGGTTCTGGGCTGTAATACAGCCTGTTCCCAATATGATTTTACTGTCCAGATTTTCTGGCAGGAGCATTGGGCCCAGTGTTCCCACACTGGGAGCTCCAGGCACAGGGACACTGGCCCACATATGGTTGAGTGAAATGGAATTTCAAACAGGAATTCCACTTCTTTTAGGCTATTTAAATATTAGATAAATGAAACTGAATAAATGGGGGGTCCAGACTGCTGCTAAAACTGCTTCTACGTATACATGTGTGTGTCTTGTCTTGTCTTGTAAAGAGCACTGCTACCCGGAGGCATCCTGGCGCTATATATGTATACCTAAAGAAATTTCTTTTATTCAATGGTACATTGGGCAGGACTAAAAATCAAAGAAAGGATGAATCTGAGAGTTATACTCAGTCATTCTTTTAAGTACCAACATGTTTCAGGCCCTAAGTTAGCCTTCAATGGGTTTCGGACCTTCATCAGGGCGACGGAGATTGCGCCTCTAACTTCTGTTTGTCCATTTATACGGAGGTAAGAGTAAGTCTTACCTTCAAAATTAGTTGGTATGTCTTAATACCTATAAGGATATAAACGAGAACATGTTTCACAGTGACCAAAAATGAGTATGTATGTAGTCATATGTACAAAGCATGCTTAAATGAATACACAGCTGCTCATCAATTCAGGGTGGGATGAGTCAGCCTATGGTGAAGCATGCCACAAAAGTGTGAGGAGGCTTTCTCTTCCATTATAACCACAACTGGTTCCCTTGGACGCTTGTGTCATCAGTAGGGACAATAGGATACACCATTGTATTTTGTGTGTGTTTTATAGTTGATAATTATGGAAGCCGTGGAAAAATAGGAAAAAAACCTCTTTCTGAGTTATCCTATTATATGAATATTAGAACATTCTACCAACTATGGGCAGAATGGCCTAATTAATTAAAAGAAGATGAGGGGAAATGCTGATATTGTGAGTAGGATATGCTGCAGATATCTGCAGTTCTATAAGTTACACATGAAAATATCTGATCTTTATGGTCTGACTCTTGATCCTCTTAAGTCGAGCTCCCAACATTTACATTAATTTTGTGATTATCCAACTTTAATTTAGACATGGCAGGATGAAAAGCTAGTCAATCGAACCATTTATTGATTCTTGGCAAATTTCTTTATCTCCCTGCGCCTCATTTCACCCATTAGCATCAGGAATTATAACAGCATGGATCCTGACTCTCAAATGAAGGACACATTAGTGGACTTATTGTTGGCTGTTAACTGGCAAATAAATACTTCTAATTGGAAAAAAATGCAGACAAAAATTATTTTTAAGATTGGTGAAATTGGGTGTGTCACAACTGTTGATTAGGCATCTTTACAATCAGGCAGTAACATGATATTCTGTGGTCACCCTAGATTAACTTTTCATCTAAATCTTTACATGGCACAAAGGATTTTACTAAGTCTTTATTTGACGAGGTTCTGACACCTCCTTGAAGTCTTTAATTAATTAATTAATTGTGGGTTTGTAATGCGCTAGAATCAACTCCCGAAGGAGTATCTCTGCGCAGTAGACCGCTGGGGAACCCGTCCTGGCTTTCCCTGTGAGATGGTCCCTACTGGGTATCTCCAAGGTGAAACCAGGCATCCCCGGCGTATGTGGGGGGGCCGTTGTGAAGATGAGGCAAGCTAATGCCCAGAGTTGCCAAGTGTGATCCCTGGTTAGAGTAGGCACGAGGCGAGAATTATCGAGTCCGCTGACCCTGGTCCACAACCCTGCCGCGTCGGGAATTGAACCCTTGTCCCGGGCCGTTCTCTGCTCTCGGGTCTGCCGCCTCTAACCAGTGAGCCACACCACTCCACTCTGTAAGAGCTTTACTTACATTTCGTATGAGGTTTATATCAAACTATACATATTTTGTTTCAGATAGTGGCAAATCAGTTAAAAGTTTTTATCATTTTTATTTTTCATGGGTAAAGATGTTACTTTCCTTAAACAACGTTACTCCTCTGCCTATACTTTTTCTTTTCCGCTTCCATTTTCTTTTCAATCATTAACATAATTAATATGAAATGTTGATTTAATTTTTTAGAAGTTGTTGTTTAGAATTATTATTTTAGCTTAGATTCATGGTTTTATTTGTCTGCTTTTATGATGAAATTAAACTCTTCAAATTTAATGCGAGCAGTAAGTTTGTGTATATGTAACTTGTTAATGAGTTGAAGTATGCGGTGTAACGATGCTCATGTCATTTCTGACACAGACCTGGGATGATGAGCTGGAGCGTTCTTCCGAAGCCTGGGCTCAGGAGTGCAAATGGGAGCATGGACCAGCCGGCCTCCTCATGTCCATTGGCCAAAACCTCGCAGTCCATTGGGGCAGGTAAGACTTTAAACCTTTAATAAGGACTTTCACTGAAACACAAAGCAAATCATGTGGAAGAGTAAATTAAAGGATGAAAGCGGAATCCGCTAGTATAGTAGTCTGGATGTTAAAGGCTTTACTTAACCCCTTCCACGCTGATGACGAGCTGGGCTCGTCATGGCGTAGCCTCCTCGCACGCTGATGACGAGCCCAGCTCGTCACGTAAAGTGCGTTTTTAAAAATCTCAGCGTGCGAGCGGAATTCTGCTAGCGCGCATGAGGTTAAGGTGTTTAAAATGGAAATTGGATTCCACCTAGGAACTGAATGCAAAACATCCTATGCATTTACTATATCATGTGTTGATCTCACTGATACTCATGAATGGTTTGTTTAATTAACTGGATGATACAAGCCAACATTATGACCATACGTATATATGTGTACACAACTGCGTCCAGTCTCACACTCTGTTTACACTTCGTGATTCATAACAGTGATATATGCCACACCAAGTTTGAATCATGTTTTTGAACCTCACCATCACCTCCCGTATGAGACATACTACATCCAACACTTTTCCAACCAAGCACCCCAAAAGGGCACTCAGGAATCAAATGCAGATGGGAGTGCTTCATGGCCTTGGTAGATTTATGAGGCGACATACAAATGCTACCATATAATACAAAACAGTGCTTGGTTTTAGTGTGTTGCCTATGTTCACTGATGTGGGCGTGCGGACAGTGAGCATGCCTTTCAGATTTTCAAATTAAATGGCCAAGCACTGAACCAATCTCGGGATTTTCTACAATATAAAGAGTCACAGGTTGCTTTGACCCTTTTGGGAGCTGATTGGTGAGGGGATTTTGTCTGGAGACAGTGTCTCCATTCATTAGCTTGTTGTTGATATCCAGTTGCATCTTAGAGTTTCATCCTTAGTTGAAGTCCACCATCTGAAGAGTTGCCTCTCTGGATGAAAGCATCTTCATCAAAATGTTGCTTCAAAACACATTTTTGTAATTTTTCCAGGGAATCCCATTTGTATATGTAAGACATGGCTTGCGCTATTGGCTAAATATATTATTGTTGCCACTGTTGGTGTTTCCTTTGTGTCCAAACTCTCCCTTTGCTTGCTCATTCCCCAAATTTCCAATTGCCCCCAATGCCAGGTCATACTTTTGAGAAGGATTCAGGCTGTTCTTTGTGTGGGGATGTTTACGCTTGGTTGTTGCAGAGTTGGGCTTGTCATTTGTTGATGGGGCAAGCATGCGTTCATTGAGGTCTTCACCTACCTCTAAAGACTTCCTTTGAATAGAATACAGTAGAATTGAATAGAAAAGTGGCATCCTTTTAAAAAAAACATATGATGTTGCGATTGCAAGGAATGCTGTAATGCAAATGAATGAAAATTAGGATATTGAAAAAACAGACGTGGGCATAGAAAAAAAAGCATGGAAATGACAGAATCTTAGAATATTGGTACACAGCCATTTTGCAGTCCATTGGGCAGATAAACAAATGATCATAAAATACTAACAGTTGAAATCAAGGAATGCACAATGTGAAATATGAAATCAGAGGTAGTGCCAGGTGCATTGGTTCCATAATAGCTTCATTTGGTCAAGGACCTCCAACCGCACTATCCTAGTGTGCTTTCACCAGCCTGGCCAATCGGATTGGTTCTTTTTAAATATAAAGTTTGCTTAATCCTCATTTTATAATTGAATGAGTTTGATCAGCTGAATACTATCAGAGGGATCCTATAGCTTCTTACCACGTGCCATCAGTACCGGCATTTCATTTCTCAATCTTCTGCATTCTTGGATTTCTAAGCAGTCTCATTGAACGTCAAGTGAGATAAAAAGTCTAGAAAAGGAGATTGCATTGGTTTGTGAAAAGAACACCCATGATTGAAAGCTTGATATACCTTTGGTATGGAGCAAAAAAGTCAACCTAGGGATTAGCATTTTCTATGAATGAATGGAACAGCAAAACATATTTTGAGTGTCTAGTGTGAAATGATGGGCATGTTCTGTACTTGAACAGTCACACTGACCATTACTCTCATGCTACCACCATTGCTGGCTTTGTGACCTCTTGTGTTTCCATAATTCCAGGTATCGCTCTCCTGCCTTCCACGTCCAGTCCTGGTACGATGAGGTGAAAGACTATACTTATCCCTATCCTCATGAATGTAACCCATGGTGCCCGGAAAGGTGCTCTGGACCCATGTGCACTCACTACACACAGGTAAGATTGGCTAATCATCTGCCCCTAGATTGTCCTCCTGTGTGTGTTACATCCACAGCGGAGTACATGATGTGGTATTAACCTTTCTCTGCACATCCCTCCCCCCCCTTTTCATTTAGCTCTCCCTGCAGTTCTCTGCCACTCTAGTTATCTATTTCTCCTTTTGTGGCCCTTCCTTCGTCTTCTGCCTCGACCCCAGCCATTCCTTTACCTCATTATCTTCTCCTGTCCCTCCCTTCATTTTTTCTTTTCACCTGGTCTATGTCTTCTTTTCTTTACCTTTTAACTCGTTCCTGTTGCCCAGTCACAGTTTCCCTGTTTCCTCCTTCTCTGGTCCATCCGTTCATCTATTTTTCTTCACTCTTCCCTCATCCTTCATTCTTTTACTTCTCTTCTGCTCTCTTGATCTCTTGGCTCTACCCTCTTCTCCTGTTCATTTTCTTAATCCAATTCAAATTACATTGCTCCATCCTTCGAAATGCCCCTCCCTTGCTGCCCCAGTTATCTCTCTCTCTCTCTTCCTCCTTTTCATCTCTCTCATTATCTGCTAGTCTCTTTCTTCATCTCTTTGCACTTATGTTGCGTGCAATTATTTAACACCTCTCCCCTTCACTGATGTCCCCTTTGATTCATATTGTCCTCTTTTCCCATATATTAATACATTTCCTTCCTCCCTACATTTCCCCTCATCTCCTTCCTCCTCCTCTCCTCTCCCTCCTCTCCTCTCCCTTCTCCTCTTGTCCATTACTATATTTCTTTCTCTATTCATGGTTCCTCCAACATATCCAATTTCTTATGTCCCTTGTTCTCTTTGTTCTCCCCTTCTTTCCCTTTACCTCTTTGTTTTCTCCTCCTCTCCTGTTCAGTGTCTCCTAGTTCATCCTCTCTTGGTCCATTCTTCAAGTTTGTTCCTCCTTTGCTGCCCCAGTTATCTCCCAACTCTTCCTCTCTTTCACCCTTGTGTAGTTTCCATCTTAGTTCGTTTACTCTTATACCATCTGCAATAATCCATTACCCTTTCCTTCCTTTGCTGGCCCCTTATTTCATATTTTGACTCCTTTGCCAGGAGATTCCTTTCACATTTTTGTCCCTTTCGATTTCCTCCTCCCAGTTTCAGTATTCCATTATTTTCTCCACTCTTAGTTAATACCACTTAACTCTTTCCTCCTGTTACCCCCTCATCTCCTTGATCCCCCTTCCTCTGTTGTTAGCAGTCTTAATCAATTTTATTTTCATTTGGTCCGTCATTTCATCTTGTTCCTCTGTAATGCCCGGGAAATTACATTCCTTCTCCCCCATCCCAGTCCATTTTTTATTTCTCCTTCATAGTTTCCTCTCTCCAAATCCATTTGTTTACCTCTCTCCTTCTGTCCTCTTCCTCCCTTTTTCCACTTAACTCATTTTCTTCCAAATTCTCTGTGTGAAATGGGCAATAATTGCCAGATGCCCTTGGAACATGTTTTTTTCATGTTCGAAACAGAAGGGTATTACATGCCCTTCTACCCCTAGTAGTGCTGGGACAGCCCCCAGCTCAGAAGTCCCTCCAAGGACCCAAACTCTAACAAACATGCTGCAATCCCACTTAAAAATGAGGATTGTTTTGCTAAATTTGGCACTCTTATGGTTGAGCAGTTATACCATGGGTGGCGAGAATCTTAGGTGTCCCTTGACGTATTATGCACAGGATCCTCCCTGTTTAATATATCAATAGTAACACGGTTTCGTGTTAGTGAGGATATAGCAACATCTGATTTGTAGGGTAAAAAACAAAATAATAATGCTTTCCAATAAACTATTTCTTGAGCTATGGAGATCTCTACCAAGAAATATCTGTAACAGAGACTGTTACAACTGACATCTCCTATCTAGGGATCTGTGTGGAATGGTTATGTGTATCCTAACTCTGCCATTTATTCCAAAACCTCAAACATCTTCTAACGATTGACGTTTGTCGGGTATTGATTTTTGGATTGCCTAATTTATTTCACCGCTATTTACATTTCCTTGATGGTGACTGTACGCATTTCATTTACAGATTGTCTGGTCAACAACCACCAAGGTAGGCTGCGCTGTGAATATCTGCAAGCAAATGAGCGTTTGGGGTGAAATATGGGAAAATGCTGTCTACTTGGTGTGCAACTACTCCCCAAAGTAAGAATACATGACCTAGACATGGGTTGAATTCTTTTATGTTTATGCTTTTGCATGCTATGTTAGATCACGGTATGCTGTGCTAATGTATATCATGGTATATCATGGTAATCTTGTCTATGGTCCATCATGCCACGTTTGTTTTTTGTATCACACATATGCCAACACTTTGAATTTGTTTTAATGCAAGCCATATTCTTTTCATACTAAAATGAGTGAATACCTGTGCACCGCGACCCTTAAAAAAATCACCCTTCTCCTTCCTTTGATCCCTATGAGCAACTAACACATATACCAACATCAAAAAAATGTTTGGTCAAAAATATATACAATTCACATATAAATGCTCCCAGTCTTCTAATAAAACAACAACCAACCTCATAAGAAGTTTCATCCACAGGAGATACATTTTAGTGCTATATTTACAAGTTTTTGATTTCCTTGCTACAGCTACAGTTTTTGTTGTTTGTTTTTTCTTTATGCCAATAAGTAGCCTATACTGACAGCACAGAGACAGAACGCCTAGCATACTACTCTTATCTAAGAACATGTTTTAACCACTCACATCCACCCATGGAAGGAAGCGAACAACTCTGTCATCCGCATCAACAAACCACACAAGTGACACGTTTTGGCATGCATCAGTTGGTTGGCTGCAAAACCTATGGAGGCCTCCACTGATACAACCCACAAAATAGTAGGCAATGGTTCAGGTTCACGGAAATAAACCAACCAGAAAAGCAACAATTCGCCATCCCAATGGTGAAATCCATATAATTCAGGACCCCAATGGGTCTAATTCACATAATAACTGTGGATTGATAAAATTAAAAAGATATATGAATGGATAAGGCCAATTCCAAATGCATAAGCGTGTATTATAAATTAATTCACACAGGTCGTTGCAAATTGCAGTGTCCACAGTGCAAAGTCTCAGGAGTTGTTGGGCTTAAAAACATCTCCTTGATACTTGCATGTAATGTACAAATGCTCTGAGACCCACTCCCACTGGTGCACAGTAGTGAATGATGGGTACCAGATGCCACGAGCAGGCAGCTACGATTTGCAAAGTGCAAGCAGTCAATTTCTGACAATTTACACTCCGCATGTGCAGTATTCGGGGTTTGGGCTTCTGTGATGCAACAGCAAAAAACAGTAATGCCACATAACATAAAACACTGAAACATACCATAAAGCATAACACAAACTATAGCATAAACCATCACATAACAAATAATTTCACTTAAGGCATAACATAACGAACCATAGCATATTAGTCTTGTACAGTGGTAGCTTGTGCTAAGAGGCTGCTGCACAAAACATAACAAGTAGCAAAAACATAGCATAATACATAACTCAAATTAGCAAAACGGCTTTTCGTGGAGACATTACCTAGACAGCAACCGTGACAAACTGAAAATGTCCTTCTGAGACTCCGTAGTGAATGGTCCTTCTATTATCCAGTCTCATGTGAGCAGACGCAGGGGGGCCAATGGAAAATGGAAAAAGCCTTTAAAAAGCTCTGTGTTCAGCCAATGGCGCTCGCCTTCCATGCCGCGAGGCGACTTTCTATCAGGTCCGGGAAACTGGACGCGCTTCTGGAGAAAAGCTGAGTAATGCCAAGGAAAGTTTACGGAATCCATCCCCACTTTTCTGCTCCCAGCGGAAAACGGAACAGCTTGTTTCTGTTTTGAGTCTTTGGAGGACGTCTGTCTGAGAATGGTCGCTGTTAGTCAGTGAGAACAGTTCGGATACTCTGAGAGAGAGACTTGCTGCGATGAGGCCGCAGCAGCCAAAATAAAATGCAAATCTCGACGCTTAATGGCATTCACTGTATTTTGCAAAGTTGACTTAGTTTGGTGAACTTTTTTTCCCTTGCGGAGGGTATGCTCATGGAAAACATAGCCCTATGTCTGTAATTCCTTAGTCAAATGTGTGCCAGTTTGGATGTACAGGGGAAACTTAATTTTAAACTCAGCAAGGCGTGTCTGGTTTCGTGCTAACTTTCAGTTCACTTCTTGAGATTGTAGCAAAAGCGATGTATGCCAGGGTGCTAAAATAATGTCTGCTTGACTTACCCGTTCTTTATTTTCGTGCAATTGCCATCTCCAAGACAGACCACCACCGCCAAGGTTCTCAGGAAGAGCCCATGAACATACCCCGTTTAGATACTACCCATCGTAGTAGCACAGCGGCACACCAGAAGCCAGGACATCACCAGACTGCAGACAAAAAACTGCACCAGACTTATAGGAGACAGGCCTTCTCCATCTCTGCCTGTCCTCGGGAACAAAAACCCTGTTAATAATAGAACTGCCCCAACCCTTCAGATAGTAAGAAAGTATCTGACCTCTTCAGAGAACACAACATCATGGGGTGCTTAATTTGTAAAAGAATAAGTGCAGTGGCTCAAAGTTTTGTTCAGAAGTCTGCTCCCGGCTCTATCAAAGGTCGAGGTACCAGATACCAATGCTGCATAGACTTGATTCCATCTCGTGTCTCTTTAATCAACCACCAGACACTGCCTGTCTCTTTATTTCACTCTAGCAGACTATTTTTCATCCCTGCTTTCTCTCTTTGTCAGCGCTATTCCGTCTTTCTCTTTTCCTTTTTTATGTTTTTCTCTCATTTCCTCTGAGTCAAAGTTTTTTTAATAAAAAATAAGTCTCAACAAGCATTGAAAATGCAATAGGTATCACCTTTGATTAAGTTACAGCTATTTGCTTTGCTAATGGTATTGTATAGCAAAGCAAATGGTTTAACTTAATGAAAGGTGAGACCAATTGCATTTTTAATGCTTGTTTTGCTGCCTGCATTTCACGTATTGCACAATAGCACATGCTGTGGCACAAACAATATTTTATTGTATTGTAATTGCATTTATATAGCACTTCCTACCCCTGCTGATAGCGTTAACGAAAACTAAGAGTCTGGGAGCTACGCGGACACCATTCATCTTTAAAAATGCGTCACTAATGGATGGCTCGCTGCGCTTGGAACCCATGGTGTCAACATGAGGTTGCATGGCCGGGCACCATGGTGGTTGCGAGCGTGCAGTCTCTGACTGTCAAAGGTTTAAAATGCATATATCTCGACCAAACCCGATCACCGCAGGAGAAACAGAAATCCACACTGCATGATCCATTCCTACTGTGAAAGGCTAGACCGAGATGCAGTGAGTGAAGTGTGATGTGCACGGGCACCAGACCCTTGTGATTCACATGAGTGATTCCAGGAGATGACATGAAAGGGTCACACATTCACAGCCTCTCTGATAATTATCTAGCGAGTCAACGGGCACGAGCATAACCTGCCATAAAGGTCACATGCACATGCTGATCTGCAACAATGACGAACGGTCTACTGCATGCGCAGGTAACATTCTGCATTCTTTGTTTTGTCTTTTCCTGTGGCGACGCAGTGAAGTAGACAACATAATAGCCATGTTTGAATAAGTTCAAGCAAAAGAGACAGGTGGGTTGGAGACCCAATATTGTGATATAGTACAAGGGTTCTCAGAGGTGTGGCCTCACAGGAAATCATGCCTACTACAAATTGGCAACACTGGACTGCTAGGGGCGATTATAACATGCTAGTCGCAGTAATCGTGCTGTCGAAAATGCATAACAAGGTGCTGAACAAGGCTGTGGGTGGCACCAAAACTAATCAAGGAGGCTCGTCTGCTGGGTGACGGGCACCCACCAACTCTTGGACTTAACGAGACGACTTGCGGCATGTCGTGCTATCTGGAAGTGATCAAAGGGGAGCGCTTGGCGAGGCTGTGCTCGAGGCCATGAGAGGTAAACAAGTAGGCAGCATATCCTCCTGCTGCAGAGAGTGCTCAGGATACACAGCCTGTCACACATTGAGACGATACCAAGGGGCCAAGAGATGCGTCGTAATGGAGAGATAGACACTGACTGACCTAGTGTCACCACAGTGTTTCCGTATTTAGACATACGCATTTCTTATTTTTGCATCGTAGTGTAGTGGTCCCTGCGTTAACATTCTGCGCTCATCGAACCTACAATTTGTTGTCGCGCGAACAAGCTTACATTTTTTGGTTTGCTTAAAAAGAACTTCACAGTTTTATGTAGTGCAAACTACATATCACATCCTTCATCCTCAAAATACCGTCACCCCATGGCGAGCCAAAAAAAAAAGTCCCCAGTGTATCACGCCGCCAATGAAGCATCCAGTCCCTGCGTGCACACCTTCTGTCCTTCCGCGTGCACGTCTTGGAATCTGTATCGATTCCAAAAGGCCCTTGCATGGCAAGAGCAGCGCATGTGTGCTGCTAACGTCAGGCGAGACCTAAAAATGAGTGTTGTAGGCCCCACCTGGAACCACAGGCTCAAATTAAGCTGTGGCAAAAAGTCTTGCCACACATGAATGCTATTTCCCATCATAGAAATCCAAAAACACACAACGGGACTCCCCATGTAAACTGCTTTACAAACATCCATGCTCACATTTACATTCCCTGTTGACATTAGGACATGACACATTTAGGGGTCGATGCACTGACCCTTTTCAAGTTTACGTCAATTATACTCATGCATGAAAATGCTGTATCGAATGAATACAAGAGTGCCTGCAATTCACAAAGGTAAAATCTATGTGCTCCACTATATATTCTATGTGTGTAATGTACACTAACTCTTGGTACATCATGACCATGCCATGTCCTGACAGGTGCTCAAAAGATGGCAAACCCAAGGGATTGTCAAAACAATGGTACATTTGTAGATAGTTCCAAAAGATTGGGCATGTTTGTGCTACTCTTGATTAAGAGCCTAACTTACACTGAAAATGTTCTGGGGGAATTTGTAGAAAAACTACTGTTAAGTAAGGGCACTAATCTATACATTTTTATAAGAATTATGTAGGAAGGGGTAGCACATAGCAAAACTATTTCATTAGGAGGAACGAAAGTTTGGTCAGAATTGAGGATGCATATATCACATTTAAGTACATCTTAGGTATTATTAGGGTACATAAAATGAGTCTATTTCTGCATAGAAGTTAATCTTGAGATATTAACAAGAAGACTTGTCGAAAAGAGGCTCAGGAGTAACACAAGGACGTTTTCCTTAATAGAAAGCATGGTACACACAAACAATCATCCTCAAGCAAAGAAAAACACTAACAAAGTTTATTAAAATTAACAGAGCAAACGGGGCTTGCCTGTGACACAGCACTGCAGGTCTATAGGCTCTGCCCATGCTTCCTTTTTTCCCAGATAGCCCCCTTGTGTGGACATTCATACATGGCAGCCATCTTGAAATAATATTTCTTAAAGGAAAAGAAAATTCAGTCAAAGATGGCTAACCTGCATGGACACGCATGTGCAGCAGCTATCTTGCAATGGTTTGTATTTTGTTTCAATTCAAAATATTCCATGTTGGCCTATGTGTGTGCGCACACATGAATAACAACCATCCCTGGCTGTTTTTTCTTTAAGAAAAAGAATTCCAAGATGGCTGAAGCACATATGTATGCAATCCTAGAATTATATTTCTTGAAACAAAAGACAATCCTTTCCTAGAAAGCCAACTTGCACATGAACCTGGGAAAGCACAGGTAGCCATCTTGGAATGGTTTAGTAACCATGTAAAGATGGCTTTCCACTGGGAACTGCAACGGCCTGAGCATGAGGGGGGTGTCAGGAAGTGACATAAAGGTAGGGAGAAAGTAATTCCTCTTGCACTGTAAAGCAAGATCTGAATACAGTCAGAGAACTGTAGATTAAACAGAACAATAATAATATTTTTGTAGGCCTCTGGGAAATAGGCACGCTGGACTGAGTTGTAAATCCGTGCCTTCTGTAAAAATCTATGCATCTGAGCAATGTTTTTGTGATTTCATTTTTACAGAGGAAACTGGATTGGAGAAGCTCCTTACAAGAATGGCCGCCCATGCTCTGAATGTCCACCCAGTTATGGTGGGAACTGCAAGGACAACCTTTGCTACAAAGGTAAGCTGTAACAGGATCTGCATATTTACCCTTACTACCTAATCAGCCAACGTGGAAGGGATTAAAGTCGATCCTGCACGAATAGTTTGTCATGCCTCCCGCGCAAATCCAGAGATCAAGGGTCAGATGTATGAAGCCTTTTTCTCGTTAGCTAACACCGTTTGCGAACGAGAAAAAGCCTTTTGGGAAGTATCATCCCAAGGCCCACGCAAAATAGGGAATCCCAAAATTTGCGATTCCCTTTTTTGCAAATCCATTTAAGGAATCGCAAATTGCGTTTCCTGAAATGCAATTCTGGAAGCGCCCAAGTTGTGCAAATTTTGCATTAAGAAATCGCAAATTACCACTAACTTCAAGTTGGTGGTAATTTGTGATTTCCTTGAAAAATGCTCTTTTTTGCATCTTTCAAAGTGAAATGTGGCGCACAAACATGCATGTGTACACATGCATATTTTAGGGGTGCAACAGGGTGTCCTTTTGGCACCCTTGAAATTGCATTTGCAATTTGCGAGTACCTATTGGGTACTCGCAAATTGCAAATGTCTTCCCATTCATTCCTATGGGCCTCTAGGCCCATAGGAATGAATGGTAAGGTATTCCTTAACTGCGAATCGCAATTTGCAATTCACAATTAAGTAATATGTAGGAATCGCAATTGTTATTGCGAAACCTACATACATTGCATTTTGTGAGTCCTTAATAGCGAATCGCTAAAATTCGCTTTTAAGGACTCGCAAGCTGCAAAAATGATACATCTGCCCCCAAATGCCTAATGAAAGCAGGACCCAATCACCTCAATAGAGCATTTTGACTTTAATCACTTAAAATGGCAGCTTGTCGCACTGGCTACATACTTCTGACAGCTGCTGTCAGGGTCAGATATGAGTATTAAACGCTGCTTCAGAACAGCCAAGTTTATGAAAACCACAGGCAGGAGAAAACAGGTGGAAAGCAAATGTAGATTACCATGTCCTATGGCGAGAGGCACTGGACAATAAAGCAATGCAGGTCCAAATTATGTGGTACAGCTGACAGAATTAGGCAGCAAGAAGAGACAAACTCAGTCAGTCACTGTACTTCTTATTTTAGGTTTGAAAGACTTTCTAGACAGCCAACTGGTCCTAGGAATTATACTGACATTTTACTTGTAATATATTCTAATTTCATGTGTATTTTAGGTAGTAGAGATTATTCCTAATTTGGTAATATGCATTGATTTGCTTGCTGTCCTTACCTGTACAGGCCCCCAGAGTTCAGACAGCCCAGCCATTGAGATTGATAAAATGAGTGTTGTTCCTAACATTAAAGGCATATTAGACCATACATTCATAAAACTTCAGATATAGCCTGAGTATTGTATACACATAATTTACAAACATCGCTATTATGCATACCTTCTGCAAATGTACCTTCCGAGCCAAGCAGTATCTATGTCCTGCAACATTATTAAATAATTCATTTCTTCTTGCATGCTCACAATATTGTTTTCTAACAGTAACAGGTGTAAATAAGTTACGCACTTTGTATCTTCATCAGCCAAATAGGTTTATCATATAGGATATTTTTCCCCTAAAAAGTTATCTGATCTTTCCTGTTATTTCTCCTTCTAGTTAATTTTTAATGCAATTTCGGTTGACTGCTGTAAATGCTTCCAGCTTATATTAAAATAAAATTCATATCTAATTCATGTTGTCGCGTTAGATCTGATACTAGCTTTATGAAACTCCTACGCACTCTTGATGGAGTATTTAGTTTTATATTGGTACAGACGATATTATATAGAATTCAGGAAGTGATTATATAGTATTCAGGAAGAGATCATGTAGACTTCAGGAAGTGATTATATAGTATTCAGGAAGAGATTATATAGAATTCATGAAGAGATTATATAGTATTCAGGAGGAGATTATATAGAATTCAGGAAGTGATTATATAGAATTCAGGAAGTGATTATATAGTATTCAGGAAGAGATCATATAGACTTCAGGAAGTGATTATATAGTATTCAGGAAGAGATTATATAGAATTTATGAAGAGATTATATAGTATTCAGGAGGAGATTATATAGAATTCAGGAAGTGATTATATAGAATTCAGGAAGTGATTATATAGTATTTAGGAAGTGATGCTTTAATGCATGCACCAGACTCTCTTGAAGCCCAACTTGCCTCTGAAAGACAAAGACTTGCTCATTTACCTCTCTATAATAGTCCTGCCTACTGCTGATCAATCTTAAACGACAAGCGTGCCACAGAATTTTCGGAAAGATGGCACTTAGATATGACAAATGTTGTAAATAGCTCCCATTTTGAAATAAACACTCTATTGCAGCAAACAACCTCACGAGTATGACACATACCACCAAACCTTGCCCTCAAAGCTACCTACCGGAAATAAGGTCTCTATCTGATGAATCTACCACCACCACGATTAAGACTACTAGTAAAAACGCCCTTAACAATAAAAACCTGCTTTGTAACATCAGGTCACTGTCAAAACATGCCGTCGAAGTATGGGATCTGATCTCTAGTAAGGAACCGGACCTATGCTTCCTAACGGAAACTTGGCTTAAACCCCACCTAATTCCCGTTATAACACTGGGAATCCCAATAGGCTACAAAATCGCCAGGGTGGATCGCCCCTTGAAAATCGGAGGAGGGATAGCGGTAGTACATAAGGAGGAAATCAATGTTAAAATACTGGACGAAATGTGCACCCCTGAACTAGAATTTATGATTTTTAATCTCCAATTTTCCACTAATTCAAGCAGGAAGGGAGCGCTAATATATCGCCCCCCTGGTCCATGTAAAAACACTTCTGTAACACTAATAGAAGCTTTGGCACCCCATGTATATGACAATTCAGACTACCTCCTCTTAGGGGACTTCAATATTCACAGTGAGGCAGAAAATAATTCTGAAACTAAGACTTTCATCATTGATCTTAGCTCACTGGGCTTAAGGCAGGTCAACAACGGGCCCACCCATATGGCAGGACACACGTTGGACCTAATCTTTACAAACTCTCTACAAATTGAATGCTCCCTCCCTTACCAAGTAGACTGGACAGATCACTATGTTTTAGAATTTTTTACCCCCCCTCCTACCTCGCATGCCCAAAAACATCTCATCTTACCCAGTAAAAGAAGACCCTGGCACAGATTAACCCAAGAACATTTTTGTAAAGCACTCGGAAAGCCCAAATTGAGTGGAAGCAAGAATATAGACAAAGCCCTACATGAATATGAAGAGATGCTGCTTAATATTATAGATAAGACCATTCCATTAAGAACCTTCAAACTTAAACCCGCTCCTAAACAGGAGATATGGTTTTCAGAAAATCTCAGACTATCCAAACAGGCCACACGGAAGCTAGAAAAGAAATGGAGGGCCTCTCGCCTAGATAGCGATAAACATACTTATAAAGAGTCTCTGAGAGCATACCACAAAGACATTCGCTCAGCACGGAAAAACCATATAGCTTCACAGCTTTTGGCGGCTGGTAACAACTCCAAGACACTATATCAGATTCTACTGACCTTTACTAAGCCAACAGCCTGTGAAAGTCTGGAAGTGGCCTCACAACAATTATGTGACGACATCTCCCACTTCTTTACCCAAAAAATCGATGCCATATACGATAAAATCCTACTCTCCAACTCGACGTACAGAACTGCAAATGACCTCACGATAAACTCGGACAGACCACTCTCTCCTGAGAACTCCCTCTCTGTATTTCCCCCTATTCAGATTGAGGAATTATTGGCACTCACGTCCCAAATAAAGAGTGGCTCCCCCACAGACATTATCCCTGCACGTATTATGCCCACTCTAGCTAAAGATCTAGGACCTACCATCCAGAGACTAATAAATCTCTCACTAAGTACGGGGCAAGTCCCACGTGGATGGAAAAAGGCATTGGTCAAACCGCTCAGGAAAAATACCACCATTCCCTGGAATGAGCTTAACAATCTCAGACCAATATCCTTACTCCCCTTCCTGGGCAAAATCACAGAAAAACACGTGAACAAACACCTGTCGAGATACATTGAATCTGCAGGAGTACTGGACTTATCACAATCCGGCTTCAGGCCCAAACATAGTACGGAGACCGCCCTAATGTCAGTCGCAGACGATCTGCATATGTACCAGGACAGGGGCTTTTCCGTTATCCTGGTACTACTAGATCTGTCTGCGGCGTTTGACACTGTATCTCACTCCATCCTCATGGCCAGGCTAGAGAACATTGGCCTGAAAAATGAAGCTCTTGAATGGTTAAGAAGTTTTCTAACCAAACGGACCCAACAAGTAACCGTGGGCAGTTTCCGGTCAGAGGAAGTTGAGATCTCCAAGGGGGTGCCACAGGGCTCATGCCTGAGCCCAACTCTTTTCAACATATATGTGGCACCCCTGGCTAACATCTTGAGAGCATACGGATTTGTTCCAATATCCTATGCGGATGATACTCAACTCCTCTTTCCCTTTAAAACCTTGACTCCCGAGGTTAAGAACTCCTTCTCCCTGGGAATGAAAGCAGTGGCACACTGGATGTCCTCCAACTTTTTACAATGCAATGTTGGAAAGACGGAAGTCATGTTGTTTGGGGAGGTAAGACGACTCTGGACTCCGGACTGGTGGCCACAAGACCTTGGCCCAGTACCGGAGCCGAAACCAACTGTTAAGAATCTGGGGGTCCGGCTGGACCAGAAACTTACCCTCAAGCAACATGCCAACCAGGTGGTGGGATCCTGCTTCCACATAATCGGCATGCTACGTAAAATCTTCCCCCTCCTGCCAGATGCCAGTAGAAGGACACTGGTACAAGCTCTAGTCATGAGTCGTCTAGACTATTGTAACGGCCTGCTGCTATCTGCCAATGAGGGAGTCATGACAAGACTGCAGGTGGTCCAGAACACGGCTGCCCGTCTGGTCCTGAATGCGCCCCCCCGTTCACCTTCAAAGCCCCTACTGGAAAAACTCCACTGGCTACCTATCAGACAGAGGGCTAAATTTAAGGTATGCTGTACCATACATAAAAGTCTTAATGGTATGAGACCTGCATATCTGGCAACCAAATTTGTCCCCTACAAACCCTCCCGCTCACTTCGTTCGAGCGAACAGGGCCTTCTAGAAGTGCCCAGAGCAAAGAAGGCAAGACAGGGCAGCAAAGCCCTCTCAATAGCAGGCCTGTCCCTCTGGAACAGTCTTCCTAACACCCTGAGGCTATGTACTGAATACCTTCCTTTCAGGAAAATGCTAAAAACACTCCTTTTCAGTTTCTAGACAGCTAACGTTCTCCTGAATGCAATGTGGCAGATGTCAAAAGCGCGGAGATACTCCTATGGGAGTCGACGCCAGCGCTATACAAGCCTGTAAAAAAAAAAAAAAAAAAAAAAAAATAATGTCCAAGCAATGCATTTCTGGCCTTGGCTTCTGTTATACAAATTTCATTTCTTCAATACTCTGAAATACTCAGGATCTGTTGACATTTAGGAAATATATTAGAAGACCTATTTATAAAGAATAAGAGTTTCAACACTGTTAGCAGGTGAATATGTAAATACAGGAAGTCTGGTATGTTCGAGCCACACTGATCTCATAGTTATTAAGCCTGTCTGTTGTTATGATTAGTGTTTGGTTTAATACCCTTCTATTTAGGGGTGTGATGTTCTGCAGGGAATGACGTGTTCCTGGTCTGTTGTCTAATCTGTTCATTGTGGAACCCTTGAGGTGGCCGGAGGCCTTTTACAGCTTTTTCCACTTCTCGAAACAGCTGGATCTTGAGCTGAAATTCTACTTTTTCAAAACTGTATTTCTCTGCAAGCATGAGGCTCCAAGCTAGATAATTATTCAAGGTTTGTGAAGTTGGAGTGGACCTCTCGCGAGAGCATGCATGCACAGCGGAAGCACTTATTTGTATGCCTTTCTGTTTCAATTACATCAATGAAAAAGCGTATAAGCAGGGCCACTGGAATTATGCGATTGTGCAGCAGCCTTTTTCACATAGTTATGAATTTACCGCATTTGCCAGGTAATCCATTATCTGCTGCGTATTCAGCAGATTTTAACCAAGAAAAATTGTTTCTAGTTGAAACGTTTCAAAAGTTACTTAAAACACAACACATTGCTGCACAGTGGAAGCCCTTTTGCAAAGGTTGACCGTGTCACCTTTCCGTTGCTTATTGCTATAAATTGGTGTTAATCTGGTACCAATGAGATGCAACCCGTGTCCAGACAATGCTAACAAGTGTTATGAAACATTAATGAAATAATACGGTCACAAAAAGTGCCACATTTCCCTGCATAATTTGCCTTTTCTTGCCACATAATGTAGTCAACTCTGCGGCATCATTTGCCCCCCCCCCCCCGCCGCATAATTCCAGTGGTCATGTGTATAAGGCGTGTTCATGCGCGCTAGTGTTGTCTAAAGAAGGCTATCCTGGGATGCTATTTAATCTGTGCTAAATTCTATCTGAAAAATAAGTCTGCTGCTCTTGAAAAATATATCCATTGTACCATTTCCGCATTTTATTTTTAGTTATTCAAAAAGGCGCTATGCCCTGGAGAAATACTATAGAATAAGCAGAAGGGTTTCTGTACCCTTTGATAGCATGTTGGTTAAATCAGTAAATGCCTCTGTTTTGTCTTTAAGATGACAGGCACATTGCAAAGACCGAGAGAGATGAGAACAATGAGGTGGAAGTGCCGCAAGTCCCACAAACACCACAACAGCCAGAGGAGACACATGTCTGGGTGGAGGACAAAGTGACGAAGCCCAAGAAAACCACTACCACCAGCTACATGAGTAAGCACACCGAAATTGTATGGATCGCCACGGGGGGTATTGCTGTTGAGTAATAATCGTCGACCATGTATGGTGCACACTAATAACTAACCCAACTCTGAAAGAGAAAGTGTCTACAAGCAAAGAGTTTGAACCACTGATCCTACTTTATTGGAATTATGAATATCAGAGGCTGACTGGTCATTGGAGAAATTAATAATGTTGCTCTACAGACCAGTGGAATAGAAGGGCTGGTTAGGTTTGGGAAGAGATTGGCAGATCCAAGCATCTGACGGACCAGTGGGGCTGGAAAAAGATCCCCTACTGTTATTCTAGACCTGAAATGGCAATGCCCCTGCCCCCCGCTCTGTTTTGTAGGCCCCTCTACTTCTGATTAGGAAGGAAATCGACATTGGCACTTCCCTACCTACACCTCATGACCCTATCCTGCCTTGAAAATCTCCTGTCTGTCCTTGAGGAGGGTTCCAAGAACATTCTACACCTGCCCTCTCCTCCCCATCACCACTTTTGTGAACTTAGCTCCAAAGATCTAGGCCCCAATTATGAGTAATGAGGGATTCCATTGAAGATTGCTTGCAGTTACATTTTCTGAGACTATATGTAGAATTTGTTTAGCGCAGACCAATCCAAAAGGCATCAGAGCACCATTCATGTTGGAAGCCATGCACCTCATGCCTTGACTGAGGAGGGTCTGGTGAGAGCCTGGGGCCTTTCTACTCACATTCAGGTGATCTTGTTCTTTGGGTCCAACTTATCAAGGCATCTGTCATGAATGTCACAAATGCCCCCCCAAAAAACACACGTTTGTGGCGGGATAATGGTCCATAGACAATGAGTATGGATTTCTGAGGAGCATGGGGGCAGGGTCCCAGAAATGTGATGGGTACCAAAAGTGACATCATACACCCTTTGACACCCAGTGGCATCACAGACTTTACCTCTTGTCTATCTCTCTTGTCCGTCAGCATCCTCCTATTTCCTTGTGAGGGATTAAGGTAATAGCAAGGAATGAATGAATACTGCAAAAATATTGGACTTTTACACCTTCATTCCGAGTTTCATGGTTAATTTAAAATCGGAATGTCAAACTCCTATTTCTGATGCTAAGTTGAAAGAAATGTTCACTTAAGCCTGTATTTTTTTTCTCCTGCGCGAACTCCTACACTTATAGGAAATTGCAAAGGAATTTAGCTGTTAAGATAGAAGACATGTCTGTCCATGTGGTGAAATTGATCCTACACATTAAACTTTCATTTTGACCTAAAAAACTCAGAATCAGGCGTTCACCAAGGTAGTTTTTCACCTTCTCAGTGAAAAACCTAAAGTTACAATACTGTACTCCCCCCCCCCCAATGATTTTACCTTCTGACAATTACACACACGCTGCAATGAGTAGCCTGGTGTCCTGTTTATTTTCTGTTCCTCTCTTCCTGCCCCTGACTTCAGGACCCCTGGGCTAACAGTAAGAGGAGCCTAGTGCCAAACTAGGGGTAGTGACTGCTACCCACTGCCCTAATTGACACCGATATTAGGGAACATAAAACTGGGAACCTCTTGTGTTTTTTACTCATTCCACCGAGAAAAGTGAAGGTCAAATTCTTTGCCACAAACGAACTTGGAAGTAATGTGCTTACTCGGGGTCAAAGGGGCGCGGGTTTTGCGGGTCTAGGGGCCTTCGGCTTCCTCTCAGGAGGGAGGGCATTTGTCACGGCCTGGATCATAGAGATGAGGTGCAGAGTGTAGGCTACAGTCCTGGCCTGTGGCCTCTTCCGGGGTTTCCGGAAATTGTCACATTACAATACACACCGAGCAGAAGGCCATAGGTCAAGGGGCAGGTTATATGGAGGGAGACGGCGCTGGCCTGGAACGGCCGACGTCAATCAGTCGCTGGGAAGCTCTTGAAGCCACTTGTTGCTTACACTGTAGACAAGTGACGATTTCTGTGAATGGTCAGCCACAGGAAGCGAGAGTCGGAAGCAGAAGCGGTTCATTGAGCAAGAGAAAAAAATAGCGAGATTCCGACTGAGCTCGACAGTGGACCCAGATGGGGAAACACTCAAAGAACAGACTCCTTTGGCCTCTGAGCTGCCTCCTGTCACAGCCGGAATATATGGCTTTTGAAGCCTCTTGCGGAAGCTGTCGGTCTAAATACCACCAGGGGAGGGGAGCAGAGATTGATGGCAAACTGGGGCCGAGGGAGGAGGGGGGAGGAGGAGGGGGGGGGGGGGAGGAGAAAGGTGAGAAAAACGCAGAAAATCAATGAGCTGGACTGTCCCGGTTTGATGCATGTCCCTAAATTTCTGAATATAGTTACTTCTGCTGCTCTGAGGCGATGCAAACCCACCGGCGGCTTCACCAGGAGAGCTGTGAGGGTCCTGGGCGCAAAACCACCGGGTGATGACATGCTGTTTGCACACGGTATCCGGTCTTGTGATTTCAAAAGGGGAAAACAGTGCAAAGCCCGTCTTTGCGACCATTTTTTGTGCACGATGCTGTATCCCCGCCGCATTGTTTTGCCCGCACTATTTGCCCTGGGTGTCGCATGGGGGGAATTGCACACGAACATAAGGGACAGTGAGTGCAATATACACTAATCTCATAATTGGTGCAAAGTGTGAAACCAGACACAGAACCGTTTGTACACTTTACACACCACTTGGAATGATGCCTTAGCAGAAAGACAGCAAATCTCATCCGACATAAATAGTAAAGATTATACGAAGCATGTAAATTAATACTAATTTATATTCCCGATGAGAAAGTGTGCTGAAATAACACGAGTCAAAGGAAGAGGCCAGCACCATGCCTGAATCTACCTCAATTTTAATAAGAAGTAAAAACATTTCTCAAATCGATTTAACCAACCTAGTCTAAACTCCTCAATATGATATAGCGGGCATCGGTGCTTAATTTTGTGCTGGTGGTAATTTTTACCCAGAAGGAGAGGGAGAAAGGCGGACACTTGAGAAAGGAGACAGAGAAAGGTGGGAAAACAGTGACAACGGGAAGAAGCATTGGCAAAGCCAATCGGTCTTACCTTTAATATATGGCGTATAAAAGGGAGTATCTGAACCAATCAAACACTCACACCTAGTCAACAGATCTGGGTTTAATCCATCACCGTTCTTCAGCCCACTCTGCCGCCCCAGTTCAGACATGGCCATATGCAAATCAGTCTGACCCTGTGCCTCATGGGAACAGTCCAGCCCGAACTGCCAAGCCATGCCAAGCCATGCCTTCCCTGGACCGGATCCATCACCGTTCTTTAGCCCACTCGGTCTGAACTGGGGTGGCAGAGTGGGCTAAAGAACAGTGATGGATTAAACCCAGATCTGTTGACTGGGTGTGAGTGTTTGATTGGTTCAGATGCTCCGTCCATCACCACCCCCTTTTGTACCGCTTTGTTCACCATAAGTTGGCAGGGTATGCTCAGACGTGAGTCCCTTGCTCACTTTGTCACTGGATTCAAGCAAGCCTGGCTGAAGATGGCTGTAATGCCAGAAACCGGTCATAAGGAGCTTGAATCCAGTCCAGGGAAGGCATGGCTTGGCATTTCGGGCTGGACTGTTCCCATGAGGCACACGGTCAGACTGATTTGCGTATGGCCATGTCTGAACTGGGGTGGCAGAGTGGGCTAAAGAATAGTGAGGGATTAAACCCAGATCTGTTGACTGGGTGTGAGTGTTTGATTGGTTCAGATGCTCCGTCCATCACCACCCCCTTTTGTACCGCTTTAATATATGCCAGCAGGGCTATAACTTTGCCAAAGCTTGTTTGCTTTGACATACTTTATGGCAAAAAAAAGAAACAATCTTGCATTTCTGCCAAATGATTTTTGCCATAAAGTATACCAAGCACAGAGGCGGTAAGGGGTGAGATGGGAGTGCACTTTTGTACAGCCTAGAGTCACAAAAACAAGAGAAAGTGTGGTACAGCAATCAAAGAGAGAGGGAAATTCAATTGTCCCTTATGCACTGCAGTGCAAGCATTCGATGAGACATGGAAGGACTCATAAAAACAGCCAATACCATTTGGTGCAATAGCCAGTAGCCTGTGGGCTAATCTAATATGTCATTAGCACTATCTCATGTCAATCACTGAAAGAGGAGGAACTGAATAAGACAGTGGTTGAAATGTTCTGTCCCGAGCACACTTGAAGTATATAACCATAGATTTTTCGACAATAGAGTTCTAAAGTTGTTTGTAGGTGAGACCTAAAAAGTAGGGCTGAAAAGAACCAACAAGTTTGATAAGGAGACAGGTAGTGTAGGGGATTGGACAAAGGAGTCATACAGTGGAATCAGAACCAGGAAGCATTGTGGTTTTCAACTCTGGCATTTGGCAGCACCGGTGGTTGGCGCCTAAGAAGAAGTTTTAGCCACTGTCCTTATAGTTCATATTGAGCATTAATGGACATGCTCCAAGGATAAAACAGTTTGAACTTCAGCTCAAAGTTATGCAGAAGAAAGAAGAATTAAAATGTGAAAAAACATGCACTGTGCTGTTGAAAATAAACATTCAGCAGGAGAATCTAGGATGTTGTTTGCAAGATATGGAAAGAACATTATTCTGTGCATTTGGCTGGAATTTCTGATGCTATAAGTCAGTCTTCTCTGTAAGTATCTGCATATGCACAGCCTCTTTTGGTGCCTTGATCCAGGCCTGTGATCTCACCGTACAGGGATGTGGAGGTGGCTGTGTGGCTTCCACAGGCAAAGGAATGTTTATACTGTAGATACCGTGTATGCTTCACCCATTTCATTCTGCGATCGTCATATCTTTGCGGCTGGATTGCATTTAATATGAGATGTGATCTGTTGGTAATGAGTCATAAATATTTTGATAAGGATGTAGAACATACAAAATGTTTTACTCTCCAGCAAAAGTTGCGAGGCGGGAAAAGTATTTTCTACACCTCACTACTTTAGTATGGGCCTTAATCATAACTATTGGAGGGCCAGTACTAATAGGAGATACATAGAAATGTTTCTCGGATCTTAATAGATATGTTAGTAAAAACATTGCTTAGAGGACACCGTATGGGGAAGCTACGGGGCAAACAGGCCACGGGCCGCAGTTGTGTGGGCTGGGGCTTTTTGCCTCTCATATTGCGGGGTCTGTCCTACAATGGCTCTGCAAACTGGGCTAACTACAACTACCTCAGCGCTTGACTCATTGGTAGTGATGGTAAGCAGTCACAGGCTACTCAGGGGTTAATGTGGGGGTACAACAGTCTCACCACTCAATAGACACCCAGCAGTGTAATAACCTCATCCATGCAGGTGACGAGCTCAGCTCATCATGGAGTACAGTTGAGCTGTACTTATGACGAGCTGAGCTCGTCACGGCGGTTGGAACGTTCGCACGTGGGGGTAATTACCCCGCTGTGCTGAACGTTCTAAAAACGGGTGCGGCCGGGACGAGCTCAGCTCGTCTCCAGCATGGGGACGCTGCGCGCGCCCCCCCCCCCCCCCCCCCCCCCCCCGGTGCACAGCGGGGGAAAAACACCCAGCAGCGGAGGGGATAATGTGGTTGTCCATCCTAGTGCTGATCTTTGTAACAAGAGAAGTACGTTAATACAAAGTAAAACTCAATGCAACACACTACCCAAAAAGTATCAGGTACTCTGAGTCTTTTTATTGTGGAGTTCTATATAGCACAAAATCGACTCGAAGGTATCAGAGCACTTTACATGAGCACCAGTTATGTTGCAGACTGACATTCATTTTGGTAGGCACAGGGAGATTTGAAGTGATATGCCCAGCGTCACAGAAGTTTGAGAGACCTGTCAAGACTCAAACCCCGGTTTCCCAGCTTCGAGGTCGACCACTCTAGCCGTTATACTCATCCTCTCTGCTGCGGGATTACTACATGCCCCTCTGCACACTTCCACCTCCCTTAGTCTAAGATACTACGTTGTGGATTTCAGCACAGGTGCAGCGCTCCCTGCCTTTGGTCTGGTAGGCACTGAGGGCCTGATTCTCACACTGTACTTTGTAGTACATTTTGTAGCTCTGCAAAAGTATTACAAAGTACAAGTTTTGCCTACATTTAAAATGTGTGCAGTTCTCTGTCTGGACAGCGAAGTCTCCGCACATGGAAGCATACATTTTAGAAGTAAATATGGAAGGGACACAAGGGAGTGGGTGGGAAAAGGGTCAGATTTACTACTAAAGGGGATGGGATTAGAGAGGAGTAAGAGTGGTTTAGGGAGGGTCAGGAAGTGGTTTAGGGAGAGAAGTTGCCCACTCAACAAGAGCAAGGCAATCCCTTTATTCTGGGGGTGGAGACCTGTCTGTACAATATTTTAGTAAATTAACACTCTGAGTCTGTGAATACCAAAAGTAGTAAACTTACTGCAAAGTGTATACTTACTCCAAAGTGTAATTTACCTTGTTGAATCAGCCCCTCTGTCTCTAAGCTTTTGTTTCACCCACACTTCAAATACATGGTAGGCCTTTCTCTGGCATTTCTGTTTTCAGTCATGGCCCTCGTGTGGTGGGGGAAGATGCACCGGGCACAGGTGCATCAAGCGGCTGCTTCAATCCTTCTGACAGCAGTGTCTTCATTCAGCGGCTTTTTTTCGGGCATACAGCATTGGCGGCAGATGAGCCCTCAGGAGGACGGCACCTGAGCAGCTTCAAGGCACTTTAGTGCAGCCCTGGCAGCTTGGTCCAGTTAGATGCACATCCAGACAGCCCCCTGGCTCCTGCACATTCATTCTGGCACACTGTGGCATGTGTCTTGAGGCAGCGGTTTCATGTCTAGTGGCATCTCCATGGGGCATGTGGGCAAGTGCCATGGTCCAAGTGCCACCAACTTACACAGGCCTCTTCTTCAGTGATGCTGACTGCTCAGATATACTTAGGACAATTGCCCTGGCTGCAATAGCAAAACAAATTCAGGCACATGTGGGGAATGGCACCATTTATAAATAGTCTCTTTAGTGGCACAGACCGTTCGGGCATACTTGGGGCATGTGCCACCACTGTGACAGCATAGTTGACAGGGTGATCTGCACCGGCAAGCTATGGCAGTGCTGCTAATGCTCCTCTTCAATGATAGTGACTGACTTTGAGTTTTGACCATGCCTGCCATGCTTCCACATTTGTCTGTGATACGAACGCACATCACCAGGGACAACTGCTCCCTCCCATACCAATAGTCCTCCTACAGGGTTGGCTCACTGTTTTCCTCGTCCTATAGGCAGGATCCTCCAGGTATTCCAGGACAAGTAACAGAGCATCTTTCAAGTACATCTTCAAGTGGTGTCCCCTCACTTCTGGGGATGCTGACTGTCATGGAGACACCAGCCCTGGTTGTGAAGTGGTCCTCTGGGTACTTTGCGTAGCACTCCCTCCTTGATCAAAGAGAACTTCGAATTGGAGCAACGCATTAGTCAACAGCTCGCACTCTTAAACAGGTACTGCAGAGAGGGAATGTGTATTCTCTTTCTGCATGTTCAGAACTGGTTTGGGTTGGTTTAGATCTAGAATAATGATCCTCAAAGCTGTATCATCTCCAGCTTGCTGAGCACACAACAGACAAAAAGACAAAAGGCGGACCCCTTTCCAAATGACGCTTCACAGTCTGTCAATAGGAGTTTCAGTCACACCCCTCACCCTTCCCAACCACCAAATGGCAGTATTTAAGAACACTTCTCAAAAGCTCTCTACAGTAAAGGGTCCGCTTTCTCGAATACAGTGTCTACATCACCTCGCTCTAGACTCAGGAATGTCAGCAATATATTTCCACTGTCTGGGAAAGGCTTACAAAATGGAATCCACAGGCCTCCTTCACTTTGGTTTACTCAAATATGCCCAATATGTGTAACAGGCGGACCATACATATACATACATAAACACATGTGCTTGGGATATCAGGACAGGAATTCGTATCCACCTGTAGCAGCAGAACTTTACACTAGTGGGCGAGTAGGCCACCACTTTTCTGGCACAAATTAAAAGATCACAATCGGGTCACTAAAATCACTGTATACTGTAACCTCTGTGCTACACACTTGAACCTGACAGACAACTCTATCACTATGGAGAGCACATTTGGTGCACCCCTCCAGGGTCCTGGCAGGTCAAGAACCAGACTCCCATCAAAGGAAAGTACTAGGCCCTCACACACATGCTAGATTAGCATGACCAGATACTAGCAGGTGGGCACTCAACTGTATACTATGCTGGGGCTAGTCTGTGAAAAAGTATCCTTACCACCAACACATTTTGGTGCACCCACAGTGGAAACTATCCATCTCTGCCGTGGTTACACCCATCCGACGGCTCAACGGAGTGAGGGCCATCAGAGGTTGACCTCTATGTCTATCCACCTAATTTAGATGGGCGGGCATACAGGTCAGTGTTCACTGTTGTGACCGCCAGGAAAGCCCCGGTAGCAAGGGGCAGTGAAAACCGTCTAATGCCGTCCTCGCAATGGGAGATAACTCTCAGGCGAAGTGGGCATTGTTTCTTTTATTTACAACAAGAAAATCCTGCTTCCATTTTTTATAACATAAAAAAATTAATTTGTGGATGGCTCGGTCATGTAAGAGCCATTTGTTAAAATGAAGAAAAAAAAAGCATTGGCAGGAACCTCTGTGGTGGGGATTCCTGCCAATGCTTCAAAAATGACAATCTGCTTGGTGGTAATTTTAAATTTTGGCCAGTGGGGGTGGGGGTGGGGGGAGGGGGAAGGCGTGGACTCCGTCAGGGTTAAGGGGCAATTTACTCCATCACCATGATGGACCTACCTCCGCCCGAAAAGATATTAATCGGACTGTAAGTATGCAATGAGGTAATGATAAATTAATAGCAAAGAAGGAAGGACTCAAAGACACACACTCCTGCTTTTCCTCTCCAACAAGGCCATAACTCAAAAATAGGAAATGTAGCAGAGATTTGCAATTTGATTTTACATTCAAAGTTTAATTCAGTCCAGTCATGCTTGCTAAAAAAAAAAGCCCTCACCTGTTTTGTTAAAAACAACTGTCACTTCTGATGCCTCTTTTGATACATCCTTTATAGTGATGTTTGTTCATAATAAAACACGAATTAAATACCCCAACTGCGACCAGAAACGGAAGAAAACCCAATTTGCTCGTTAGGCACTGAGTGCTCGTAAACTTTTTTTTATACTTTCATGAACTTCTCATTTTTTGTTTTTTCCAGCTCAAGTCATCAAGTGTGAAACTAAAATGCGAGACAAATGCAAAGGATCCACGTGCAACAGGTGAGAGGAACTCTAGAAAGAAATAACCCATTGCTAATGTGCATGTCACAAGCTTAAATCTCTCCTGGAGGTTACAGTAGGTTCGACTATTCCCCATTACCTTGTTTCTCACATTATCTACCCCAGAAAGATGGCAAACCAATAGGGTTTGAACCCATGACATACAGGTTAGATATTTGTCTTTCAGTGAGAGTTTACCCTGCTGGAAATTTTAGCTGAGCAAGTATAAACGGATTTGTGCGTGTCCATCGAATGGGTTTTTGGATATTTGTGGTTTGCTGCCTTTAGAAAGATGAACGTCCTTCATTGTACAACCATTCCTCAGTAGTAAACCTTCAATTTGTTAATCTGTTTTAGATTTTGAAAGCAGATTCTGGTTCTTGATGATTATACTTGTTTTCTTTAGCATGCATGGAAATATGCTGGTTTTTAGTTGATGTCTGTCATCCCAGTATTATTTCTCTTGTACTTTTCCACTTGATACACATGGTGCCCTGGCAGCTTGCTATCACTACCCTTGAAGAATCAGGTGTACCTCGGAGATAACTTAGTTATTTGGAATGAAATCATTTGCTGAGTCATGGCACTCTCATGGTAAACAAGAGTGGACATCTCAGTGTCAATAAGTGGTGTTCTGTTCTTGTGTCTACATATAACAGAAAGACTGGTGCATATATTTACCTTCAGCTTGGGAAGGGCAGAAATGCAGACACCCATGAGGTCTTGGTTCAATGTAACATTTTCTCTGCTTTGTCAGGGCTGAGAAGTTGCAGGCCTTGACCTAATTAGATCACGACGTGTTCCCAAATACATCTTGTTTGTAGTAGAGCTAGATTTGTGGTGGAGAGAGGGTAGTGTGCTCAATGTTAGTGCCCCTTGAAAGACCACCATACCTCGCTGTCATTCACCGCCCGGATATGGCGGAATTGATTTAAAAAACTTTGTGGCAGGGAAAGGAAAATATGATTGCAGCCAACTGTAATTTTGGAGCCAATTATGGGCAATTAAAATAAACGTACAGAGCTGTTAATCATACAAATTTAATGCATAGTTTCGGTGAAAGACCTTATTACAAGGAGACCCTTCACTTAAACCATGAAGTGCACCAAAGCTTGTAGACTCTCCAGATCTGCTGTTAGTTCCTCCTTGAGACTTATTAGTATGAGGGAATGATAGTAAAATGTTGAATTTTGTGCCCTGTCTGAGGCACTGTGCGAATCTACACACCTTTCAGGGTTTTTTTTTAAGCACAAACTTTCAGTTATTCTGCAATGCCCTTTGTGTCCCTGGGCTGCTACTCTTGTATGTAGGAATGTTTTCTTTTTTGGTATGCACAGCGTATGTAAAGAAATTAATTCTTTAATGCTTATAAGTAAGGATTTTCTTGTGGATAAATGATATATTAAGTTGTCAACGTTAGAAGTATGTGACATGACTTTGAATCATGAGTTTGTCACTCAGGCAAATTGTGTGATCCTGAGTACACCAGGGTGATATTCAATTTTATGCTTCATGCATGGTGCGTGTTCGATAATCGCACATGCCTAGGGTTTTGCTACCTGTGCGACATGGGTTTGGTGGGAAGGTACATGCGCCTGCTTTAAAAACACCCCTATTCCTCCTCCCCCCACCCACGCTGCAAGAGTGTGTACCACAGAATCTACTGTCTAAAAGACCAACCTTTCTACATAGTGTACGGGTGCATTACTAAACTTATTTCGCAATAAACCGGCAGAGCTAAGTAAAGCGGTGTGTACCTGTTGGAGTGCATTCAAATGTGTGTCCTGTGAGGGACATGTAAAGGCTGAGGCTCAGGTATCTGTATGTGCATTGCTTCCTGAATCAGGGATGCAGTGCTTATGGACTGAGAGCATCCCTGATCATGACCTTTAAAGGGGTCATCCAGTGTCTCTTTGCCCACTCCTTCATCTCCAACATTCCCCACAACCAGGTGCTTAGAATGTTGCTTTGTTTCAAGATGTCTCTTGGGGTTTGAGATGTGTAATGACACTATTCACAGGGTGGCCCATCTGCACCACCAACCGTGCATGCCCTGATGGCACATGACTCAGACCATGCTCACCTTGATCCCATGTGCAAAAGTGAGCATGCAACGTGCACAGGCAGACTGGAGTGGAGATCTGTGAATGAGCCGTTCATCTCATTGGACCGCGAGTCCCTTTCCTGATGACGCATAAAGCGCCCAGAAACAGGCTTTCAATAACTGAACATTGACCAAGGGGGACAATACCATCAGGTCAGTTCAGTGCTCAATGAGACTCTGGCATCACAAATGTTTAGCATTGCTCAGCCAACCAAAGGAATCTGCCGATGTCAGTATCCTGGCTGATAAAGAAACCGTGAGATTTCCTGGCCTGGGGGAAAGCCAGTCCCATGTCAGTCCTGAGACACCGACCCTCTGGGAACTTTCCCAACCCCCTCGGTAGAGCAGTGCATGCCTGTGTCTGCACCTCCCACAGGCTGAGTGACAGCTCAGACGACGTGGAATGTTCCCTCCAGCCTCACTGTGGTTGGCTGCATTTCTGAACTGCATTAACATGTCATATCAGCAATGATTTAAGCGCTTGCACGGCAGGCTGGCTCATTACTCCTGCTCTGGTAGGAATGAGACACAACAGCGATAACCCGCTGAGCCCTCCACGTGCCTTCAATTTCTTTATATCCTTTCCTCTCCAAGAGAGTGCTGGCAATAAGCCACGCTGAGGAATGTTCGCCCAACCCTAAGAAATCCATGTGCTGTTGTTGACAAGCACCCCTCACCGATGGAAACATAGGCATTCTTCCCGTGTGAGGGGGGTATCTCCATAGGGTGTGGTGTTTCATATGCAGTCTTGACAAACCCATGTTCAGTGGATTTATCTCTTGCGTTCTGAATCCAGGTGGATGGTTTGGGTGAACAACACAAGCCGGCGACGTCTGTACGAATGCATCCAGGACATTTTGTCCCACATACACCAAGGTGGTAAAGATAGGGGTACCACAAGGGGACATCACTTGAAGCTTGAATGCCACCGCGTCATTGGTATGTCCAGCTTCAGTCAACCTCTTGGGGGGAGTGGGAGCAGGAAGCACCCAGACGCTTGAGTTCAACCATGGCGGTGTGACATCAGGCTTCAGCCAAGACGAAAAGGTCGGTGTCGCCGACTCAAGAGGATGTTGTCACCCTATTGTTGATACATCAAACATCTGCCAAGTTTGTAAGGTTAGTTAGATTTATTGACTCCAGGTGTTTTCATGTAGTCACATCTGCATCTCCTAAGAAGTTAGGGTGTGAAATGGGGACAGACCAGATATAATATGAATGTAGAAATGGTATATTCATACCCAAGATAAGACTCCTGCAAGGGGTTGTGGGTCTGTCTGGGGACAGCATCGAATGTTGGAGTGCAGCAGCATCATGGTCCTGTCTTCTCAGATAAGCCAAGCGGTGTAGTTTGGGGGCACTGACTGCCGTCTGCATGAGATGCTTGAACTGTTTCATCACAGATATGTGTCCCATCCGGAGCGAGAACAGCTCTTTTGGCAAATTAAGGTGGGGGACCGCTGGTACACCGCGCAATGGCTCCCAACGGAGCTAAACTGAATGTAGGTTCTCAGAAGGGACGGGACCTTTGATGAAAGTGTCACTACAAGGCTCCTGTGGGAACACATGCACCATTTGATTTGGGTAATTCCTAACAGAGACAAGTACATCTTTATATATTTTGCATGCTAATTGCATGCTATTACTAATAACCACACGTCAGCCGCGGTCGGCAGTAGGAGTTCCTGCAGGGCAGGGACGGGGGGAGGGGGAGGGGCAGGGGCAGGGTGGGGGGTAGTAATGTATGGATTACGGAGTTTAACAGGTAAGTAATAATATAAATAAACAAAACGAATTTCGTTGCGCGCACTGCATCACCAAATGCGATGCAGTGCACGCAACGAAATTCATTTTGTTTATTTATATGTTTACTTACCTGTTAAACTCCGTAATCCACACATTTACTACCCCCCACACTGCCCCCCCCACCTCACAGCTCTGCACGAACTCCTACTGCCGACCGCGGCTGCCACACGTTAGTCACTTAATTGGGGGAGTGGCCTCTTCGCTACCCACCCTGACCCCGGACCTCATATAGGCTGGTAGAACAGGACTGAAACATGTTGGTGTTTTAGAGTAATAGGACGATCACATCCTCACTCCCTTCTAGATATATATATATTTTTACTCTCCCTCCCACTCTACTAAAAAAGGATACCTTTCGAGTGGATGAGGAATTTTATCTTTAAAGTTACCCCTCCATACACCCTATCTTCATAAGTGCTCCGTGGAATATGGTGGAGCCCACCCTGACCTGTTGCAGTCAATGTGAACCCCATGATGAAGCATGCCACTACTAGAGTGAGTGAGTGTTATATAAAGAAAATGGCCACTTTCCCTGCCCACCCATAATTGTGGATGTGCCATCGTGTGGCATTCCAGTGGTCCCCCACCTTAATTTTTCAAAGGAGCTGGTCTCGGTCTGGATGGGATTCTTTTTCTTTAATAGTATAATACTGGCAGGACGTATCCCTCCACCCTCATATTTGTGGACCTCTCTTCCCTCTATTGGCTGTTGGTCTTACCACCCCTTAAAACTTGTTAAAGTCCTCACAGAACTGCCCAGCATCCAGCAAGTGGTTGAGGATGGGATATCATCTGGGGGAATCACCAGATCTTTGGATGCAAGTGAACTTTAGGGTGGTTGATGTTACCAAATGGGGGCTGGTGCTATTTCTTTGTATGTTGTTATCCAAATGCTTTTGCCATGATGATGAAGTTATGGAATCTACATCCACACTCGATGTTTGAGGTGGCTATCCGAGTGTCTGGTCTAACATCGAGGCCATCACTTAATTTGTACTGGTGGGCACCACCATGCCTTATTTGAAGGGTCAAGGCCTCTTTGCAACCTCCAGGACTGTAGTGAAGTCTGCAATTTAGTGCCCCTTTTGTATCCACTAAGGTTCATGGAAACAGAGGACAGCGAATACACTGATCCATTTAGAGTATCAACAACCCTTCTTCTATTTCCAAAACCGTAATTGGAAAAACTGAGCGCTTGCTCACAATAAAGCACTGTCCACATGTATGCTCGGCCAGGCTGATTGTTAAAGCTATGGGTGAGCAGCTTATCCAAGGTGGATTTGGGCTCAAGACGGAGTGGTGCTTGGTACATGTTATCAACTCGAAGGTAAGACCTGACGTCCTGGCCCATACTCTCTTCTCTTGCAGGCTCCGGAGAAGAACATTTTTTTTTGGAGGACTGCACTGATTAATTAATTGATTAATTAAATAATGTATGCATTTACTTAATGAATTTACAAATTAGGCACTGAACCAGGCCGGTTAGAACTTACTGAGGAGCTCAGGTCTACCTGATTTTTAGGAATAAAAAAGGAACTGTGTCCTCCATTGAAAAGAAACATGGCAGCTCTAATGTTGGGTTCCATATAATGCCATGTTGTTATTGAAGAGGCACGGGAAATGGTCTCTACAACGCGGGCAGAGCCACACGTGCTGTTTCCCCGCAAGCAGAGCAGTACTTGCCTGAGCCCCGCATCTGGGTGGCTGGGGTAGGAGGGAGGGTTTTAAGACTCGGGGGGGGGGGGGGGGTGAGGGGGGTTCTGAAGGGATCGTTTTGGTTCGTAGTGTTAGGGCTTAGGGTGAGGGGTCAGGGTAGTTTCAAGGGCTGGGGCATTGGGTGTTAAGGGGCAGGGCAGGTGGACTGGAATATGCAATTTACCACGCATATTTCTTTAGCAATCATGCCTTTGCAATGAAATTTGTTGGAAAGGCATGCTTGGTAAAGGCATGCCTGGTAAAGATGCGGTCATAGTCCAAACCGTGTTGTTAAGGCATGCATGGTTTAGACATGCATGGTTGTGTCATACAACGAAGAGGCACATCTCTTGAAGAGAACATTCATGCCTGCTAAGCAAGAGCCCTTTCCCTATTACTGCAGTTTAACTAGGTATCTTGGCGAGACTAATCTTCAATTTTGGTACTTAGGTTTATTGTTTATCACTGGGTACCAGAACAGGAGAGGTTGTGGGTACTGATTTGCTGTGAAGCAAACCGGCGCTTGTTCATAGGCAGCATTTGAGTGAGCGGCCACCCTTCATGCCCAAAAAAATACAATTTTGTTTTTTTTTATGTTGTGAAGACCCTTTATGTTGTGTGGTTCTTAAATAAGATTGTGTCTAACCCTTGTATCCTTTTTTTCCCCCCCTACCCTCCCCGTTCTTTCATGTGGTTACTTTTCCTATTGTTTAATTATTGTCTATGTTTTAACTTAAATGATTGGGCATGATTTTGGTTTTAGTATGATAAGGCATGAATTTTGATTGTCCTGATGATGATCCCGTAATGCCCTAAGGGGATCGAAACGTCGTCGACACTTGACACTGGATAATTGGATTTGATTACTATTTAAATCACAACAGTGTACCTGTGCAAATATATGTCTGCCAAAATTTTGGAATGTATGCAGACTGCTCGCTCTTGCCTCATTCATGTTCATTTGTGTCACAGTTGTCTCTTATACAGTAGTAGGACACAGGCTGTGTCCCACTTTTTGATATTGTATTTAAATTGATTGACAAATTCTACAATTGTGGTATTAAACTCTGTCCGGCTGGACAGTTTATATAGACTTTATTTGCTGATTTATATTTATTTCAAGTTATCAACTATTTGTTGGGGACCAATGTTCCTTGAAACAATATATGCACCCAAGGTCCCTCACCTATCGCTCCTTTGGGTTTCCCTTGTACTGTAAAACAAAAAAATACAACATCATGTTTTTGAATAGTAATAACATTTACCTTACTCATAGCAATATAAAGCCAAAGTCTCAAAAGGTTGAAAGAAGTTGTTACTATTATCCTATTGAATATTTTCATATTACCTACCACTGATGGAATAAATGAGTCGGTCCTGTGAAAGGATTCGAGCCTTTTGGCCTACATGTTCTCAGTAGGCACAGTAAATTAGCATTTAAGGTTTAATATTTTTACCTACAGGTTATTATGGACAATCGGAGTGGGAAATTCGAAAGTATGTTAACCCTCACTCCTCACTGTCTCTTAGTTTATTTATTCTCTCATTCCTATGGCAGTTGCCAGTGGGCTATATAATGTAACCTTCCCCAAGGAAGTGAATACTACATCTAGTTCTGTCTATTTCTTGGATTTGTGGTTCCCACAGTTCCGGATATGAGCCGGGGGATGAACAGTACAGATACCAGTAGGCAACAGAAAATGCAACAAGATGAGATATTTAGACTTAACCCTGGAAATGTTATGTGATCTGTTACCATCTTCGATTGCAACAAGTGGATCCACAAGAGATCCTTGAAACTAGGTTCCTTAGTAACACCACTGTATGAGACAAGCCAGATGCTGGTGGTAGAATAATGTTGGCTTAACACATCAGCCAGGAACTGGGATGGGTCCTTTAAACTCATTGCACATGATAAATACAGCAATTATCTTTCAAGGTCAAGCCATGCTTGTTGGAGTGAAAGGCTCTCAACACAACACTAAATCGTGTAATACCAGCACAGCCTTTCTGCTGGCAGGGAGTACGTGATGGGCTGGTAACGAAGGTGCCCTTCAATCGATACCCATTCTGACACAGCTGCCTAAGGCTTCAAGCATGCTTTCTCTACTCCTTATGACTGTAGATCATAATTCCTCACATTGTGCACACACACCGCAGTGTGGTGGTGTGTTGACCGCCTGTGTCCATTATGGTTCCTTAAGGTGCACACACCACTGAGCAGTGGTGTGTTGACCGTCGATGCCCATTAACGTTGCCTGCTGGTGCACATACAGCAGAATGGTTTTACGTTGGCTGACTGTGTCCATGATGGTTCATCTCAGTCGACATCCTGCAAAAGAGTTTTGTGTTGACCTTCTGCGTCCATTATGGTTCCTTGTGGTGTACACATCGCAGAGCGGAGTTGGGATGACTGTCTGTGTCTTTGGTGATGCCTTGTGGTGTTGTGTTCACTGTCTATGAACATGATGGTTCCTTGGAGTGTTGTGTTGACAGCCTGTTTCCATGGTGATGTTCATACAAACATTCCTGTGGCTAACAACCCTTGACTCTTCTGTGATTGAGGCTGGATCTGCAGCCTGACTCACAAAGACTTCAACAGTGACCCATGCAGTGGTAGGAAGGGCCCATGAAGAACTCCCCACAATACAGGGGTTCTCCAGCACTGAGGGAAGAGCAGACACCACATCTTAGTCTGGAACAAGCAACACATGCCAGATGTTTCAGATTCTATTGCAGAGGCTCCATATGAGGATGCAAACCAGATGTCCAGTTCTCTATGACACCAGACTTGGAAGGTTGCCACACTCCAGTCTGTGGCTCCTAGGCATGGGCCATTTCTGGCTCTGTGACTCCAACTGTCCATCTGTTAGTCCACTGGTCTGTTCGTCTGTTTGAACATATGCCTGTATTTATCCATCCATCCATTCTGTTTTTTTCTGCTTACTTGCCTACCTCTCTTCCAGTTTGTCTGTCTGTCCAAAGTGGGCACAGGGAGTCAGTCAAAACGGTCCTCCAGTTAGAATTACAGATGAATGCTGTGAAGATATTCTTTAATAATATAACACTATAATTCCATTTCCAGGTACCAGTGCCCTGCTGGCTGCATGAACAAAAAGGCGAAGATCTTCGGCACGCTCTTTTATGACACTGTAAGTACACAAAGTTATGTTATTTGGTATGTTATTTGCTACCTTTAGAGCACGCGTGTACAAAATAGCTTCTTGGCGCCTAGTGAGAGCAGTCAACCCTGAGTCAGTACTGCTCACATTGTCCGCTGCATGAATTTTTAAGGTAGGGGATACTTTATTTCTTATAATACATGGCCACCTTTCTGTCAGAAGCGGCCTTCCACCCTTTTATTCTCATATAGAGATCCTCACAGGGGTAAAAATGAACATACATTTTTTTGGCCTGTGTTATTGGTGAGCACAATTCATGTGTTGGGCTCCAAGTCTTCTGTCTCTAGTTTTGCACTTGGTTTTGACTCTGGCTACCATTTGGGCGCAAAACTTTGAAAATAAATTAATTACAAGGGGAGAACGAGTCCAAGCAGATTTGTGCTTGTTATTCGCCATTTTTAGTGACAAACGCTCAGCCCTTCACCAGAACTCCAATCACCCGGTGCAAAGAATATTTTTGCATTAAAATATTACTAGGACGGCCTAAAAGAGTTCCATGCTCTCTCTGTTGCAAGAATCATTTAGCCGCAGAAATGATGAAACAATTAGAAATGTATACTGTGGAAAGGGAAGATCAGTGTAGGTTACTTGCAAAGCCATGCTGCTAGTTTAAATATGTTTATAGGAACAAAAAGATGCCTGCTTTCCTGTCCAGAGATCTCTGCTGCAATGATTTAGAAAGCCAAAGCAGAATGGAACATGAAAAGGAAAGATAGCCCTCACTTGCATTAAATATTTAAGGGAGAGTTGCTGATATTGCCAGGCAGATGCTTTTAACCCCCAAAATTGCAATAGATGACCTTGATATTGTCCGGTCTTTGACCCTCGCGGCCTCGTTGCCAGGTCTTTGACTCAAGTGGTTTTGTTTTACAGTTAGTTTTCGATTTGAAATATTTAATTTTGGATGCCTTTCTATTAGACTTCTCAAGTCAAGTCAAAATAACTTTATTCTGTTCTAGAGACCATAAAAGTTTCACACATGTACTTTCTACAATAACATTTTCATATCGGATGGTTACAGACGCATAGATAAAATAAGTATTAAAAAACAAACAAAAAAACAAACTTCTCATTCAAAATGGCGGCTACTTTCAGGATAAGACTTCGCTTTGTTGAAGGTAGCCGGGAAGCTGCAGTGACAGGATCTGTAACCATGAATCATGTACATCTTCTTCGCAGACCTCAAGTTTGTGCCGTGCTGCTATCCACTACGGCATCCTTGACAACAATGGCGGCCTAGTGGACATCACCCGGAAGGGAAGGCTACCGTTCTTCGTCAAGTCCACGCGGAACAGCATAGAATCCCTCAGGTACTGCTATACTCTGAGTGCATGTGTACCATTATACTGTTGGTGGGAACCTTATACTTTTGCTTCAGTACCTTCTCTTAGATTTGTTGGTTTTTGCCCATGTTAGGAAGTGCCAAAACTACTATCGAAGTTCTCATGGAAATTATCCTTCAAAAGGAGCATTTGGGAGTTTGTTTTTAAAACGCAAACAAGCGAATGACCCCCCTACCCCCCCACTCTCCGTGGGTCATTATTACTTTTTCACTCCCTCGCCACAAGGTCATTACTAGTGTTCTGTATCTTAATAATGCAAAAGTACAGAAAAATTATGTAACCGATCATTTAGTGTTATTGAACCTGAGAAGGCATTTTGCACTAAGAAATTGGTGCAAAATGTAATAGAACTCAAAAAGCTGCTAAGTTCATTGTTCTTCTGTTCTTCCTGTAGGATTTTTGTGCCAAATTACTCATAATTATGCAAACAGGCATCATTGATTTTGTCATTTCTTGTCAAAAGAATAATGTGAAATTAAAATGACTCCAATTTACTCCTGCATAATTTTTCACTCAGGCTTAGTCATGAAACTACACACTCCACCTATTGCAGGCAGTATAATGCTTTTCCACCAACCGTCCCTATTCTATCAGGATTTCGGAGGAAGCTTTCTGTTGATTGATCCAGCAATGGTTCCATCGACGGAAACCTTATGGTCCACCTGTCGCTAAATAAGGCAGGCAAACCAAGAGTTTGGCGAGCAGAGTACTCTGTCGCATTTGTGAGAGAACACCCTGTTCGGCAAACGCTAATTATCAGGCCCATATTTGCCATACCGATAAAATACGTAAACATTGGGACTTGTATGTATTCTCCTATCTCTAGATCTCTGTATTCCCTGCCTTCAGACAATACCTGGTTTAGCTATAGGGGAGATGGGCCGTGGATTCTCTCCTTGGCCGTCACCTACCCAGTCGGGCTTTAGCCAGACTTCCTTTCGTCTCTCCGTGTTGTCTCTGCCCTTATCCTTCCTCTATCACCTCCCCTGCCCCCTCCACCACTTTTATCTCTCCTTTCCCACCTCTCCTAATTGTATTGCCTATTTTTGATGTATTGTGTAAATTGCTGATCTTTTTCTGTTACATTGTTGATTCTCTTGTAAAGCGCTCTGATACCTTCGGGTCTAGCCAGCGCTATATAAAACTCTTTAAATCAAATAAATAAACATGATTTTTGTAGCACATTACTGCAGATTTGTGCAATTTCTGGAAAATTGAATATTCTTTTGGCGAATGGCTTTATCTCTATTCTTCTATTCTCCCCTGATGTAATGATTTAGGAGCATCTTGCCACACATATGCCTTGTTTCTGTCATTACAACTGCCAAACATATAAATACAGTTTGGGAAGCAGTATTTACATTAAGGGTTTGCCAGTGGTTATTTGAGCATGTTCTCACTAAGTAATACTTTAAACATCTAATTTGCTTTGAAGAAGATCACCCTATAATCACGATAAAGACAGTTCACCATAATATCTCCAGGTTTAAAAGTTCTCAATTCTAATTTAATTATTTTGTCTTTTTTCAGCAAGTACAAAGCTTCCAATTCGTTCATGGTTTCCAAGGTGACAGGTAAGATGGTTATTGCAAGGTTAAACGATATTGCTTAAAAATGCATGGGAATTACATGCATCACCCTATACTTTTCATATGTTGGTTTCTCGTTCATTATCCCAGTCTCTGAGGCTCCATTGTTCCTATTGATGGAAAGCTGGCAGTCTGCCCCTACCCTTTCCATAATGGTTCACCTTCTCGGCAGCAAATGTCCTCCTCTTTAATGTGTAACTTAATCAGTGGAAATTGTATCACATGCTTCAGAGAAGCATCAGTCTGTGCTCCAAACATAGTTTCATTGTCAAAGATTCTGTACCCAGAGGTACAGGTATTAAAGGTATCAGCGGTCAGAGAAAATGAAAAGTGATGCATGAAGTGCTCAAATTAATCCTAACAATCTTAGCTTTGATAATCACTCAGTGTGCATGCTGTCCCATCACCTTTACCACATCTGTCTAATCACAGACAAGAACAGCTTGTTCTTGTCTGTGATTAGACCGATGTGGTAAAGCTTACGTACAAATAAAGTTTGGCCCTTTTTGAAAGGCGAAGTCCAGCCCAATCTACTAGGCCGGGGCTCCACTAATCAGTAATCAAAGGGCCCTTAGTGCATTTCATCCTAATTACACATTGCTGGCGAGGAGCAGCTTGGCTTCCTATGGCACCGCCAGCAATAGGACCCTTGTATAGGGACGCTCGTGTCACTTAGTGTGTCTCACTGAGAACGACAAAAGTGATCGCATTCTCGATGTAATCTTACTCCCTGCATTTGTCACAGGCAGACATTGACCACCAGGCACACCTAGCCTTGCCACTTTACTCCCTGCTATAATGAACTCCATAGTTCAAGAGTATCCAACACAGGTCCTGGATTGACTTATCCGCCCTGGGTCCATATTATGTAATGCAGCACATTTTCCTTGTTGTCGTCAGGCGCACCTTTCAAAAGGTGTGCTTGACGCTAACACGGAGAATGCGCCATATTACATTACATTCGCTACCCATAGGACAGCTGCGAACTTGTGCTGCCCTGGGGCAGCGGGTTCAAGTGAAATACAGAGCGGCTGCTTCAAAGCCACTCCATGTTTCCTGTGCAGGCGTCAACCCTCCTGCACTTTATAGGAGGATTTGAGATCCCCTTAAAGGTGGGTGCATTGAGTGACTGCACCTGTCTGCAGGGGGAGGTCTGGGAGACCCATAGAATCCCCCTTTCCCTCTCCAGAGGGCTGCTACAAGGGAGTGCATTGACGGTGGCACACTGTCAACACGCCTCCTGACAGCTTCTTTGCCTCTGGGCCCATGTCTGTAATACATCACAGAGACAAAGGGATATCCTGATTTGCATGGGGACACGCCCCCAAGCAAATGAAGGAACACCCTATGATTATAGTGCTGGCGCTATATGTGCACCAGTTCTATCTGTATTAAAGATGAGGCCACACAAGCGTCTACGGCCCCTTCTGCAATACCAAAGTGCTCAGGGCAGAGCAAAGTTGGTGCTCACCACCTCTCTCTCTTGAATTTGTACTGCGATTTCTACCCAGTCTCGGTCTTCTATCTGTTTGAATTTACTACACCCAGACCACCAATAGACACTTCCACCAGAAGGCAGCTCTATGCATTTTTTACACTAATTGAAGAATGTTTCTGAGTTACTCCGGAGAGGTTGTGCACCAGGAGTTTAATCTCATCAAAATCAATTGCCTAGTAGTCTCTTCTTTATTTTAGTTTTTTTCTTTAAAGATTTGGGTCATTCCAATATAAACCACACACATCAAATGATAGATAAAGAATCAAAAAAGACTTGTGGACTGAGTGCACCAGCTAGAGTTTTGGAGGGAAATTAAAATAAACACCAATTTCTAAATAGCCAGCTGAATTCACCAGCTGTATTTCCTCCACAACACTATCCCTACGGTATTTAGAGTTTACTCTAGAAAGAGGAGAACTTGGCAATTTCTCCAAACTCTAAAGAAGTTCCTAAAGGTGCACTGCTTTACCTACATGAAAGGTTGGGTGCTGCTAAAGGTTTTTATGCAGCCTAACACTTCTCAGTGACAATGTACTTCTTGTTTCCAAAGGTGGGTTAGAGAAGGGAGGGGATAAGCATCAACGTCCAAGGAGACGGTGAAACCTATGTGTACCAACTATTACATGATAGCAGTCAGCTTCTTGATGATATATATAAAAACAAACAATACAACAATGAAGAAATACAGTAAATACAGTAAAAGAAACCAATCACGAAGTACGCAGAAGAAAATAAGGAAAATGCCTGACAATAACCCAGGCGCCATCTCTTACGCTAAACTTTACCCCGAATCACTCCCTAGCCCTTACCTTAATTATAACATTTAGCCTAACCCCATTAACAGGCCCAAAACATGTTTACTGTCTTTTTTTAAGTTTACATTATTATATCAATATTTTCTAAATGAAGAATTTGATATTGCAACTTTATTGCTCTTGACTGAGTTCTTCTTTCGCCATCTTCCATTTCATATTATGCACTTCATGCTGATGCAGGATCTACCAGAAGTTAAATGGGGCGGATCTCCTATCACAAGGGGACATAAACCAATGATATTTTGACCCAATAATGAATTTGAATATCACTCGCCAAAGCTGAACTTTTTTTCTTAATTCTAAAGTTTAGATTAGAAACATATTGATAGAAGTAAACAATGATTATTCCACTTTCAGCCAAGCCGGGCTTTTGTTTTCGTCTCCTATTCAATATAGGCCCCTACGAGCCAGTTCAATCAGATGGACCCATGTGTTGGAACCATTGGTTGGATTAATCTCAAAACTCATTTGCATGACAAAACTGTTGACACCAGCAGTGAATCAGCCTGAAAGGGGTGTCCTTGTAGACCAGAGCATGGCCACATTTACTGTCCCCTCTTATATTGTTACCTACTTGTACATGAGTATAGGGCCTGCTAGACCTGAGGTATGAGGCATGGAATGAACCCTGCATTTCAACAACTGCTTCTTCATACTCGAGAGGGGTTTGTCCCTCTACATTCACTCCTATCTCCATTTCCTTACAGTGCAGTCGTTGGATTGTTACACCACTGTAGCTGAACTGTGCCAATTCAAAAAACCAGCATCCCATTGCCCAAGGTAAGAATTGTTGCCTTCTTCCCTTTCTTTCTTCCTCCTTTTGCTGCTTCCCTTTTCCCTCTTTCCTTTGTTTATTTTCTTTTTTCCATTCTTTGTTATACTTATTTTATCATTCTTTAGTTTTCTCCTTCGTTCATGTTCTCACTTTTTACTTTTTCTTTCTCTGTCTTTCTTGCTCCCTTTCTCTTTACTTCTTGCAGTTCTACAATCTACCTTTTCTTTTTTCTTTCCCCGCTTCGCTTTCTATTTTCCACCCATCACACACATTTAATGTCAGTGGGTGACTTTGCCACAAAACTTCAAAAGCAACACTTCTAAAAATAACATGTCTTACTTAATAGTTCTCAATCTAACTTCTTTGAAAAGGAGCAATCCACCAAATGTGTGTTCCCTAAATGTACTGAAGTAAGGGCAGCATGAAAGGGACCAAAATAATGAATTGAGTGCTTTGGGTATAGTGGTTATAGGTAGGGGTTAAATGGTTATGCATTAGGAATTCAGGGTATAGGGTTACGTATTAAGAGTATCATGTTTACGTTATAGGGTTACAGGTATCAAGAGTATGAAGGTAGGAGATAAGGAAGAAAGGTCTCAGGATCTGGGGTTTAGAATTAAGGGTTTGGGTGAAAGGTTATGGAAATATGGTAAAGGGGCTTGTGTCAGGTTTAGGGTTTGGAATAAGGGTTAAGGATTAGTGGTGCAGGGGAAAGGGTATTGAAGTTCTGGTGTTGGGGTTAAGCGTCCATGGTTAAAGGCGTAGGTATAGAGTTAAAGGTTGATGTTTTGGGTAATAAGCTTAAGAGTGTAGGGATGAGGGGAGTGGGTTAAGAGTTCTGAATTTAAGGGTTAGAAGTGAAGGGTACATTCTATGGGATTGGGCATATACATTTTAGGTTTTTTAACTATAGCGTCAATATTATACGGTTAAGAGTTGTGGTATATTTACTAGGAATTGGGAGGTTAAAAGTTAAAGGTACAGTACTAATCACTGTGATTGCATCTGTTTGGTGTCACAGTAGGAAACATGTGTTAAGTATTGCCGTTATTTTTATCTGCGTAATACAAAGTGTTAATTTCGACAGTAACAACACAGTTAATTGATTTTTGTAGAAAACATTTAATTTTCAGAGTAATACAATTAGAAGAGTTAAACTAAAGCTATTTCACTGTGCTAAAAATGGAATTAACATGGAACAACCTCTTGGCTACACCTTGTGCTTCAGGCTTGCGCCTGCAATATGAGTTGGTAATGTTCAGTTTATCATGGACTTAGAGATCCACTCTTGTACTCCACCTGATCATTTTTTCCATTATCTGTCTGTGCTAGAAGAAATCCACTTGGTTAACTTCCTTCACAAATGTCATGATGACTTTCATAAAGAGTAAGTCAATGCTTTGTCTGTTTTCAGAATTTACTGTCCTGCCCACTGTAAAAGTGAACCAGCGCACTGGGCCCCTGTCATCGGCACCAATATCTATTCAGACGTGAGTACTCTGTAGTCTTTGTACACCTTGGGCCTGGGGTATTTGCTAGCATAGTAGAGCCTGTCTATAGGAGTGGACAGTGTGTACTTATGTCGAATGGGAATTCCATACCACTGGCGCCCCAGCAACAAAGTAGAGTTACCCATCTGTCACTTGCGACTGCTAAAGCGGTCTGAAAGTATTGCCACTGGTTATTGATGTTTGTGAGTGTGAGATCCCAACTCCATGGTATGAAGTCACCCACATAGCCACAGACCATGCTTATAAATCCCAAACTGGCTCCAGTTAGTCTGCAGAAGGTCTGCCTGCTCTTTTCTTGGTGACCCACCATTGTCCACATATACCCTGGTTTTATTATTAATGTCTCTGAATGTATTAGATTGTTTCAAACTAATTTATTGTGTTGATCTCCTCTCACACATTTGCTGCTCCCTTTTCCCTACCTGCAGTCTTATTTTATTATCTTCAGTCTTCTGACAAAGGCAGCCTCTCATTCTTTGTTTATTTCCTTGTAAGGGCACAGGTATCTCCATCATTTCCTCTTTGTCTGGCATTTCCTCCTCTGTGTGCAAATTAGATTGATGCATCTCCTCACCCGACTTTTGGTTTAAACCATATATCATTTTGGTCACCTATTTCTGAACGTTCTCTGTGAGGCTTTTCTCCTGATTTTCCACTGTATCAATGGGTCACTGATGCTGAAAAATTCAGACATTTCCCAACATCCTACTCTCATAAAAAGGACAAAACCCTAGAGGATGAACATAAATAATTAAGCCATAGCAAAATCCCTCGGATTCACCCTACTTTGCCACTTGAGCATGCAGAACCACAGTTTGAAATTATTCAAAACCATGCGACAAAACTGCGCTAACTAAATATAAACCTACAATTCTGGGTGAAGACGGCAAGCAAAAGGTACAAGCCATTCTTGTATCTCACCTTGGTAAATGAAAATCCATTCTGAGCGGTCCAGCCCAAACCTTCAGTGCTCCATTAAAAGATGGCCTTCATCTGGCCATATTGGTAGTTTTAACCAAAAGGATGGACTATATCACACCTATTCTGATCCCTCTACTGTCTGCCAAGACAAAAGGACAACGTCATCCCTCTTACAACTAATGTACGTGCATGACCAAGTAACTGCGTGAGAAGGGGCATACAAAACACAAGTGACATTCTCTCAAATCAGAAAATTCCAAAAGTGAATAAAAGACAAAACTGCAAACCATGCCATTTGCAAATGTGCTCTCCGACTGCGGAGTTTGCTGCTAGAAAATGTTAGCATGGCCCTGTAGCGCTATCCGAAGAGGAAACCGTTCGATCCTTCTTATAGGGCTACGCAACCTCAAGGGTTCTGGATGTGGTGCCATCTGCAACCTTAGCTACTGGTTGTAATATTTTCTTAAGTATGGTTCCTGCCTAAAACAGGCAGTGCACAGATTAGGAAAGTGCTCAGTTGCAATATTAATAGAAGCAGGTGATCTACAAATGCTGATTATATAAAATAATATAACATGAGCCTGACTTCATAAATGCTGCATTGAGCCTGTAACAATGACCAGATTGGTTCTTACCTAACTGTGCACAGCATTCCTTCATTAAGCTCACTTGTGGTCATAACTAGTGTATGAGAGCTTACTGCTGCAGCCCCATTCAGTCCTTGGCCTCTCAGCTCAGAATACAAAGAATTGCGCATATCTCTCCTCCGCCGTCATTTGGAGAGTGTCACTGGTGTTGGAATCTTTTCCACTCCACCAGCATGCTATATGGTTCTCGTGCAAACAGAGGGGCCACAAGCAACGCAAACCTTTCTCGTGCTCCAAATAATCTTTGCCTTCATTCCATTGCCTACCATGGGACCACCCATCACTGCACAGGCGCTAAAGTGAGTCAACACGTAAGCTGAAAGTGGCTTCTATAAGGCCGGCAGATTAAAGTAATACTGATGGAACAGGGGCACACGGTGTTTCCATTCCTGTCGTTTTTGACAAATCATTGCAATTTGTTACTGTAATCTAACATTATGTGGAACTAGCCAAGACTACAACACCCAGGATGCATTGCTTTATTACATAAACAATATCTCTCTTAAAACACCTCGTGAAAGACCGTCTCATGTTTCTAAGCCATTTAAATACTGATCCTGAACTAGAGTCATATGATATGGAGCGATTAGAATTTTTACTATAAACTATCAGGTCGTTTCTTGGATTTCTATTTATAATAATACAAGGATTTCCTGGCACTCTTTCAGGAGTGCTTCACAGACAAATACCTTAGAAGGACTCACTGCATTTGCTAAAGAATTCTCTTGGCAAATCCGTACAGGGAAGATTGCACGTCTAAGTAGCTTTCCCCTCTCCAGGGCATTAAAACGCAGTGTTTAGCTGTAATTCGAGATAGGTTTCAAGGCACGTAGTGTACTGTCTGAACCGTGGCAAGGGCAGTGTGCACATGCTTAGCATATTCGCTGCACCAAGTACTGCATACACCATATATGACATATGCCAGTGGCGGCTGGCACAGACCTGGGGTGGCGAGGCGGGTGGAAAAAAAAAGATATATTACACTTACCTCTTCACGGCCGCTGTCTCTCCTCTGTCGTCCCCCTTCTGCTTCTATTCCATCCGGACGAATACCAGAAGCAGGAAGCACACAGGCTCCCCTAAGCCAATCACGACGCTGCTGTCACCAGCATGACAGCAGCGTCGTGATTGGTCTGAGCGCCGTGGTTTTGTGGTCAGACAGGAACGGAGAGCCTGTGCATGTTCTCCACCCAGGTTGTGCAATACAGCCGGGTGGAGAACGTGCTAAGTGCGCATGACTGTTTGCCCAAGATGGACAGTCAAACCATCATGCACACTTGGAGAGTGCCTACCACTCTTCCCCCTGCTCTGGACAACCCAGCCCTGCGCCCGCACCTAGAACTGAGCCAATACGTAAAAATAAAATGATACTAACTTTGCTTTATTATCATTTTATTTTTATTTTTTTGCGCTGCTGAAAAGCAGACACCTCTGCCTTTTTAGGTTTTGACTGGCCATGCGCTTTGCGCATGTGCCAAAAAAACCTCTTGAGTTGTGTGTGTGGCTTTGGGTCGGCCCTCGTCCTTGATTGGCTGGCTCCGTAAACGGAGCCTTGCCATTGGACGAGGGGCCTGTCCGTCAATGCCGGACCAGACACGGGGGCGTTCCCGACATTCTTTGGCTTTTGCCGACGTCACGCGACGCCGGGAACGCCCCCGATTCTGTTCCGGCATTGCCGGCACCCGCCTTCCTGCTCCGGTGTCTGCCGCCGTCCGTGTCCTCTCCCGCCCCCCTCCCCCTTGATGAACAGCCGGCATTGCCGGCACCCGCCTTCCTGCTGTAAGGGTGAGCCGAGGTGCATTTACCGCCTCCCGAGCCGCAGCTGATCCAGTATCCGGTGTCTGCCGCCGTCCGTGTCCTCTCCCGCCCCCCTCCCCCTTGATGAACAGCCGGCATTGCCGGCACCCGCCTTCCTGCTGTAAGGGTGAGCCGAGGTGCATTTACCGCCTCCCGAGCCGCAGCTGATCCAGTATTTCTACCGACGGCCATCCCTTGCTGCCCTGATAGTCTCACCATTTCCTGGTCTCTCGCGCATGTTTGCTGGTCGGCGTCTGCCTCACAACACGTTCCATGTCGATCCGCTCTCCCCGCCTCCCTCTCCCCTCCCACTGCAGATCCCCGCCTCCCGAGCCGCAGCTGATCCAGTATTTCTACCGACGGCCATCCCTTGCTGCCCTGATAGTCTCACACTGCGAATGATGCCAAGGGTTTGGCGGTCGGAACCTGCAGAGAGGCTCTGAGTGAGTGACACTGTGGGGTGGGGAAGCTGGTCAGTCACCGCTATCGCCGGTCAAGCAAGATCTGAAGTAGTTCTGTGTGAAATTTGTGTCTTTTTTTTTTTGGGGGTGGGGCAAAAAATCCAGAAATAAGTCCATGAAATGCCAATGCGGCATTTGAATCGAGTGCGGTGTCTGCCGCCGTCCGTGTCCTCTCCCGCCCCCCTCCCCCTTGATGAACAGCCGGCATTGCCGGCACCCGCCTTCCTGCTGTAAGGGTGAGCCGAGGTGCATTTACCGCCTCCCGAGCCGCAGCTGATCCAGTATTTCTACCGACGGCCATCCCTTGCTGCCCTGATAGTCTCACACTGCGAATGATGCCAAGCGTTTGGCGGTCGGAACCTGCAGAGAGGCTCTGAGTGAGTGACACTGTGGGGTGGGGAAACTGGTCAGTCACCGCTATCGCCGGTCAATCTCCATCTTGGAAGCAAGATCTGAAGTAGTTCTGTGTGAAATTTGTGTCTTTTTTTTGGGGGGGTGGGGCAAAAAATCCAGAAATAAGTGCATGAAATGCCAATGCGGCATTTGAATCGAGTGGGTCCGGCCCCTGCATCAATTTTGGACAAGAGTAAGCATTGCGAGCTGAAATAAAGCACAACATTGCACATGATGCGAATACCAGCTGTTCGTGTTTGAGTTGTTCGCATTGTTCCCATGCTCCTGTGGTGGGACGTTTACCGAAGCAACATATCTTCATTACGGCGTGGCGTAATGTGAATTTGTAAAATTGAGGTTCGAGTAAGCTCCTATTTCACGGTTTCAGAACTCTAATATCTATACAGCAGTGGTGCATACCTTGGGTTAACGGATATACCCGGTAAAGCAACCCACTGTGTGCATGTTCTAAGCTGCAGAGTGACACTACCGACAATAATTTTGGTGGTAAGGAACTTTTGCTTTTTTCCCATAAAGTTTGAACTTTAAAAAGTACTGCATATCTTGTGTTCCAGTGGAAACGGTGGAGATTTGCATATTGTTACCAATATTTTACAATGGAGGGATTTTAACAGCATTTATTGAGGGTAAAGAATTGGAGATATTGTGACTTTATTTAGCCGAGTTTTAAGGACTGGAGTTTCATTTTGTTACTATGTTTAAGATTGTAGTATGGCCGTAAATTGCAAAAAAAAGATTATGGTAGCATCCTAACCACTAGGCCAAATATAAAGGGTTGTAAGTTTCACCAGAAACTTAAATCGCAAAAGTTGAGTGTTGTGCACTTTTTTTATATTACATATTTATTTTTGGAAAGTTATCATGCAGATTTTTTTTCTCCTTAAAGTAAGGAAATGTTTATTGAACAGTAAGTGAAACACTGAACTAGTTTAGTTATCTAATAAAAGGAGAATTGCGCTGAACTACATTCTTAAGATTGTATAATTTCAGGAAAAAAAATCTTGCTTTAATAATCGCAGTCTTGTTGCAGAAGTGAACGGTTGTTGAAGTTCTCTGCAAGATGCAGCTGAAAATGGGCGCTGATTGAAGTGTTTAGATGTTGTCGTGAAAATGCTGTCCTCTTGAAAGTGCAGCTAACTACCCAGAAATAAACATAAATAACTGGTTATGTTGTAATATGGTTCTTTGTTGCCATCTCCTGGTTCTGGTTAAATTTACAAACCTCTCTGCCTTCGCACTTGTAGTTTAACCCCTTGATGTGAATATTGGGTCATATAACAGTTACCCGATATGCTTTATCGGTCTTTGTTCGTGTATAATATATATTTGTATGTGTGTGTGTGTGTGTGTGTGTGTGTGTATGTATGTGTGTGTATATGTATGTGTGTGTGTGTATCATAGCATGTGTGGCAGTAGGTAAACTTTTTTGCATACTCGCCATCTAGTATTTGGCTCGAAATGTTGCAACTTATTTTTCTTTAAAGAAGTCTTTGGGGTCACAGGATCTCTGTGACGACTCCTCTAGGAATGTGCACGGACGTGTATCGGGGTTGCTCCCAGTCACAACGAGAATGACTTTTTTCGTTATGTCAGTAAAGTCTGTTACCTTCCTTCCCATCGCAGAGGAAACTTTTCAACGCCACTTCATTTTTTTATGATGCCCACTCAACTCCTAACGTTAATTGTCGTCCAGCAATCGAGCCACTCAACCCTTCAGGCAGTGCGCTCCCCTGACTAGCTCATTTAGAGCTTTGTCAAAATCTCCAGATAATACCCTGTTGACTTAATGTTTCTGCTCAGGCGTCCACCTTGGTCAGATAAAGGGTGAATAGCACAGAGCACCATGTTCCTGCACGTTTCTCACGTTTGTTGAGGCTTTGGTTACACCAGCTTTTTGCAGGTGCAAACTGTTTACTGTATTTTGTACAATTAAAGTGGTAATACAACTACTGTACTGATTTTTTTTTATATAGTATTGATAGTGCATATTATATGCATAACTAAAGAAGACTTGATACTGTGTATCTGGCAGTTTTTCTCACCGAGTCCTAATGTGTAACTTAATGGTAATAGATCAATGTTTGATTACCAGGACACACAGCTAAATTTCAAATGAGTGCCTGCCACGCTGGTGCACAGCTGGGATGGATGGATGGAAGGGTGGGTGTCTGACATAGAACAGTCTGGCACGCGGGGTGAACAGCTGGAGTGAGTGGGTAGGTGTCTGGTGTGGTGTACATCAGGCTGTTTGACTCACAGCTAACCCTGGGGTGGGTGTGACCCCGGTGTAGAGCCAGCGAGAAGCCGGGTCCACAGCTGGGGTCGTGTGTGTCTAGCTTAGAGCAGTTTGAAAGAGAAGCCGGACGAACAGCTGGGAAGGGTGGGTCTCTAGTGTAGAACAGTTTGAAGGAGAGGTTGGGTGCACTCCTAGGGTGGGTGGGTGTCTGGTGTAGAGCGGGTTGTAAGAAAGGCTGGGTGCACAGTTGGGGTGGATGTCTGGTGTGGAACAGTTTGAAGGAGAGGTTGGGTGCACACCTAGGGTGGGTGGGTGTCTGGTGTAGAGCGGGTTGTAAGAAAGGCTGGGTGCACAGTTGGGGTGGATGTCTGGTGTGGAACAGTTTGAAGGAGAGGTTGGGTGCACACCTAGGGTGGGTGGGTGTCTGGGGTAGAGCGGGTTGTAACAAAGGCTGGGTGCACAGTTGGGGAGGATGTCTGGCGTAGAACAGTTTGGAAGAGAGGTTGGGTGCAAAGATACAGTGGTTCGTGGTTGGGTGACTGGTGTAGAGCAGTCTTGTTTGACAGGTGTCTAGTGTAGGGCAAGATGGGTGCACAGCGGATGGGGGAGGTCTGTTGTAGTTCTGCCTGTATGAGAGGCTGGGTGCTCAGCACCCTTGCCGTGTAATGCCTTGTACTACATCTGTGTTAGCAGTCGCCTCAGGCTGTTTTTTTTTATGCAGGGGACGGGATTTGATCATGCCCATTACGCCGTATTGCTTCTCAAAGGCAACTGTTGCAGAGCCAAGTGGGCTGTTGAAAATTGTGTTTTCTCCACCTGCCCCTGTTGCCTGCTTGTGCCTCCGTTTTCGTGCCTCCGTTTTCATGCCCCTGTTGCCTGCTTGTGTCCCTGTTGCCCGCTTGTGCCTCCTTGTGCCCCTGTTGTCTGCTTGTGCCTCTGTGTGCCCCTGTTGTCTGCTTGTGCCTCTGTGTGCCCCTGTTGCCTGCTTGTGCCTCTGTGTGCCCCTGTTGCCTGCTTGTGCCTCTGTGTGCCCCTGCTTGTGCCTCTGTGTGCTCCTGTTGTCTGCTTGTGCCTCTGTGTGCCCCTGTTGTCTGCTTGTGCCTCTGTGTGCCCCTGTTGCCTGCTTGTGCCTCTGTGTGCCCCTATTGCCTGCTTGTGCTCTGCTTGTGCGTCTGTGTGCCCCTGTTGCCTGCTTGTGCCTCTGTGTGCCCCTGTTGCCTGCTTGTGCCTCTGTGTGCCCCTGTTGCCTGCTTGTGCCTCTGTGTGCCCCTGTTGCCTGCTTGTGCCTCTGTGTGCCCCTGTTGCCTGCTTGTGCCTCTGTGTGCCCCTGTTGCCTGCTTGTGCCTCCGTCTGCCCCTGTTGCCTGCTTGTGCCTCCGTCTGCCCCTGTTGCCTGCTTGTGCCTCCGTCTGCCCCTGTTGCCTGCTTGTGCTGTGTTGGTGTGTGTGGAGGGCTCTGTGTGGCTGTGTGTGTAGGAAGCTTTGTGTGGCTGTGTGTGTGGAGGGCTCTGTGTGGCTGTGTGTGTGGGGGGCTCTGTGTGGCTGTGTGTGCGGGGCTCTGTGTGGGGGTGTGTGTGGGGCGGCTCTGTGTGTGAGAGAGAGAGATTTGTTTAAATACCAGGATAATTGCCAGCAGCAGCACCCTTGCCGTGTAATGCCTTGTACTACATCTGTGTTAGCAGTCGCCTCAGGCTGTTGTTTTTTTTTATGCAGGGGACGGGATTTGATCATGCCCATTACGCCGTATTGCTTTTCAAAGGCAACTGTTGCAGAGCCAAGTGGGCTGTTGAAAATTGTGTTTTCTACACCTGCCCCTGTTGCCTGCTTGTGCCTCCGTTTTCGTGCCCCTGTTGCCTGCTTGTGCCCCTGTTGCCCGCTTGTGCCTCCTTGTGCCCCTGTTGCCCGCTTGTGCCTCCTTGTGCCCCTGTTGCCCGCTTGTGCCTCTGTGTGCCCCTGTTGTCTGCTTGTGCCTCTGTGGGCCCCTGTTGCCGTGCTTGTGCCTCTGTGGGCCCCTGTTGCCTGCTTGTGCCCCTGTTGCCTGCTTGTGCCTCCGTCTGCCCCTGTTGCCTGCTTGTGCCTCCGTCTGCCCCTGTTGCCTGCTTGTGCTGTGTTGGTGTGTGTGGAGGGCTCTGTGTGGCTGTGTGTGTAGGAAGCTTTGTGTGGCTGTGTGTGTGGAGGGCTCTGTGTGGCTGTGTGTGTGGGGGGCTCTGTGTGGCTGTGTGTGTGGGGGGCTGTGTGTGCGGGGCTCTGTGTGTGTTTGTGTGTGTCATTTGCGATAGATAAAGCTAGTGGCATTGTAAATGACAATGCCATTTATTTATGTTAAAAAAACATAAATAAAAATAATGTCAAGAGCAATGCCAATAGCTCTAACTTTAACAAAGGCAAAACCATTGCATTGTAAATGCTTGTTGGAGGAGCTGCTGCTGCACATGTCCCTTCCAGCTGTGCTAATATTTAATTCATTTTTTTCTGTGATGAATCCCTTCAAATACCTAATGTGTAAAACCAGGGCTTTAAGTGGGCTGGGTCCTGCCGGGGCTCAGCACCGGCAGTTCTTAAAAGCAGGTGCCAAGACGGGTCCCTATTGGGCTCTCCATTTTCGCCTTCACTCGCAGAATGGAAGAAAATCTTAACTCTGCAGCAGTTCATTGTTTTTCGTGTAACTTTTATTTTTTTGCAGTTCTATGTTACAAAACTCGTAGTGCTATGCTTGAGCAGCAACAAGGACATATTAATGTATTTTTTGGTAGGCACGGGCGATTAAGTGATTGGCCCAGAAACACAGGAGGTTTAGCCAATGCTGAGGCTCAAACCTGCTTCCTCAGCTCCAAACTTGGGAGCTCTAGCCATTACGCCACAACCTCTTGCGCAAGAACTAAAGCATTTTCAATATTATATACAACTAAGCCATAGTTGTATGTATGCATGTAGTACATATATCTTATCCAACTAACAACCATTGACAAAGCCAATAGTCCTGGCTTGTTGTAGGTGTAATGTTACTTATGTTGAGGCAATAACAGAAGGAGCAAAACACCAGTCGGGGGGGGACATTATGCTGAGCACATATTTTAGCATAAATGTTCTAAGCCACAACCTTAATTATATCGGCCAAGCCCTTTGAGAGCCCCCCCAGTGTTTTAATCCCACTTAAAGCCCTGTGTAAAACTTCAATGAGAGCTGTCTGTCTAACATTAGCAAACTTGTTGGCTGGCCCAAAAGCTTAACAGTGTGTGAAAAATGACTTTGCATCATATTTGCGCTTGTGAAAACCAAAGTAGTTCAGTAAAACAGCGTCAGTCAATTGGTGAAATTTGACAAATGTCAGATTATATAGACTACATTGGTGAACTTTTGCACTGAGGTTGTGAGTTGCATACATTGAACTGGTGCATGTTGCACACACACTTTGGCCTGGGTTCACTAAGGATTGCGTCCTGCTTGCACTGTGCTGCACAATTTCCCACGCCTTTCTAATGGTGCATAAACCAAGGCAATGCTCTGCGTCACACTAATCACCGCACAAAACAGCCCCCTTCGTGTCACACTGGTTGGTTACCTAGATTGTCCTTATTGGGACGGTAGGGGTGCAGATTTTGATGGGTCACTAGCATCCATACTTCTTCACCAAAATATGCACAAACATTTGGACCGACTGGTGAGACAAGTTATTTTTGTTCTCATCCGTACAATTGTTTTAACACTTTGTCAGATGGTGCAGGCATTGCACCCTTGCAGTCTGTGCCATCCTCAAATGCCTTTGCAAACTCCCATCGCCACTGGTGCAATCTATGTAGTTATTTTCACCGAGTGGAAAGTGATTTTGTGCCCTCCATGTTGAGTCTGAGGGGCGCTCTGGAACGCGCAGAGGAATTTCAAAGCCATGCCAGCTTTGTGCTGGCACAAACTGTGGTGCCCAGTTCAGCGTACTTATCGGATGTTTCTTGGAACAGCACTTCTGGGATACAATTTGTCGTCCGGTTGCTAAGAATCCTCCAAGCCGTTTGAAGCTCTTACTCGTAACGTTATTATAGCACTTGACTGTGATAACTTCACAAGTGTGTGCGCGTAACACGCGCGCCTTCTACGGCTCTGCGTTCAATGGAGCACGCGCGACAGCGAGGCTGGCAAAGGTGGGCTTCAATATCTTGTGGAAACTCTTACCCCGCAGTGATAGTCAAAGCGCGACCCGGGGGCCGCACGCGGCCCTCCAGGACCTTCACACATACAGCTGATTGACAGCACTGGACCGCTGTTTATTTGAGACAGCACTAACATTCAGAAAGATATGAAATAAAGGGGCAAGCGATTATTTAAATGTTAACCAAGGTAAAAGAGAAGAAGCAAATAAGGTGCCCTTCACCACTTCAGTTTAGGAACACATTCATTTTTAAAGACATCTTGAAACAAAAAAACACAATATAGTTTCTTCAGAATTCCCAAAAATTTATTTAATGAATATGTAGACGCGTTTCACCTTAGTACATCAGATTATATCAGTGCATTCAGAAGTATTTTTTAAAACTGATAGTTTTAAACTAATAAATGAAGCAACATTCATGCCTCCTCCCACTTGTACAACAAAGTGAACTAAGAGGCAGGTAATTTGTCACATGGAAACCTCTGGGTGGGCTTGGTTGTTATTACACATGGACAACATTATAGGTTATTAGCGCAAACACAAGAGGAGGTTTTCTAAAGTGTATATCATGTATTTCAAGGTGCCCTTATATGTCACAATGAAGAAAAAAAAGAGTTAAAATGAAATTAGACAATTGCCTAGAGTCACACAATTTAGGGCCAGATGTAGGTGGCCTATTACCGGTTAGTAACGGACGAACTCGGCCGTTACCGACCGGTAATAGACTTTTCCTATGTAGGGGGCATATTTACCGATTCGGTAAATAACAAATCGGTATTTACAGATTCGGTATTTACCGAATCATCTTTTACTGATTCGGTATTTACCGAATCTGTAAATGAAATGTAGGAAGCACTTCAAACAGTGCTTCTGGGCTTAAAGGATTCGTTATTTACCACCAACTATTAGTTGGTGGTAAATAACGAATTCCTATGTAAATCCAAATATGTGCATTTACACCTGTGCCATGTGACAGACATACATGCCCTTAGGGCATGTATGTGTGCCACATGTGCACACAAGCACTAATCAGGGGTGCAACAGGGTGTCAAAGTGACACCCTGCCACCCTTTACTTTTTCCCAATTTTACCGATTCAGTAAATACCGAATCCTAACGATTCTGTATTTTTTACCGATTAATTACCCACATAGCATTTACCGATTCGAAAATACAGAATCGGTAAAATTCGGTATTTTCGAATCGGTAAATTTAAATTACCTACATCTAGCCCTGGGTCAAGTAGGGAGGCCGGAATTGATTCTAGTTTTTCTGATTTCGCATGTGCAATTTTATTTCATTCTAAATAATAATCAAGTTTCTTCTTTTTGACGCTTGAGTCTCTCAAGATAACGATAGCAAGCAGAGAAGGCTAACCCCAAGGTTTACATGCAGTGGGTCTTATGCTAATGCTGATAGGACCAACTTTTTCTTATTCTTATTAAAGCTACTCCTTTCCTGCATGACCATTACATTGTTTGGCGTGCACTGTGTTGTTGGCTTTACACTACAATATCCTCACGCTACTAGTGATTTACTTGGTGAATGTTCAGTGGTCCTCTGCTGTGACCATAGACAGACGAGCCGATTCTCACTGTCATATTGCTCCAGAATGTATTCTATTCACACCACTATATTTTTGCAGAGATTGTAGGAACTGTTCACCGGACAGATTATGTACCACCTTATTTGTCTAGAGATAATATGAACTATTCACCTGACTGAAAAAGCACCATATTAGTTTGGGACTGTACACGCTACTCCCCAGCGGACTAGGCGCCAGCACCATAATGTTTTTGGGCACTGTTAGAACAATTCCTCGGTTGCAGTATGCCCCAACATCATATAGGTTTGGGGATTATAGATGCTGTTCATTAATTGGGAACAGCATCACCGCCATGTTGGTCTGCAAACTGTAATACTTATATACCAGTTGGGACAGGTGCCTGGGCAATATTGATTCAGACTATTGAGTTGTTCTTTTGCGGCAATGTACACCACCAGTTTATTGGGCTAGAGCAATACAACCTATTCGCAATTACAAGAGTTATTCCTCATTCTGGATTGGCACCACTGCCGTATTGTCTGGGGAATGGAATAGCTTACCACGCCATTCCTAGGGGCGGCGAGAGGTTCATTTGACGCGATGGGTGGAGTTTAATCTTAAATACATTGCTTCTAGGTAGGCGTGGGCGGAAAATCCGTTCCGCTCGCGGATTTTGCGGATTTTCGGGAAATCCGCAATCCGCGAGATTTGCGAATTTCCCGCAAAATCCGCAAATCCGCGAGCAGCGGATTTTGCTCGCACTGCTCGCACTGTTCGCGTGAGTTCGCGCCCCGCGAATAAGTGCAAAATTGCAGAAATACGATCTTAGCAAAACTGAAAGTAACTACTTACCAGGTTCAAAAGTTCAGGCTCATCATTAGTAGCCATTTCCTGGAGTGCTTCCTGAGGGGCCCCTCCAGAGTTCAGTTGCCAGTTGAAACTAGTATGTGACCCTGCTCTGAACCTCAGAATAGTTACACATATGCCACAAAGGTCCTGAATTACAGCTAAGGGAGACAAGCAGGAGCCAGGCTGGAAGTTAAAATCCATTAATCAGCCCCTAATTCATTATTGTCAGTTGGGGCAGGGCAGGTGTTGTAACTAATTTTGCAACAATGAAAGCACTTAGCAAGTGCAAAAGATCACTAATCAGGGCGCACTAAGGAAGCAGGTGCCAGCTAAAAAAATATTCTGTGACACATGAATCAGCCCCAAATTAATTCAGGTCACTTGAGGCAGGGAAGGTGTGCTTTGCTTTGCCGAAAATAATGTACACTGGACAACCAGAGGGTGTGGTGATGAAACAGAGGGTGGCATGGGTGGGCCAGAGGGTGGCATGAGTAGTCAGAGAGTGGCAGTGGTGACAGAGAGTGGCAGTGATGAAGAAGAGTGTCCCAAACAGGCTGGACACGTAGAAACAACAAGTTCGCGAAACTTGCGACCCGACAGGAAAGTTCGCAATTTGCGAAAGTGTACAAAACCCTCGCGAACTGGCAGAAACACGGGCGAACACACAAAAAAAAAAAATCCGCAAATTCGCGGGAATTCGCGGATTTTGCGGATTGCGAATCCGCAAATCCGCAAAATTCGCGAACGCGAGATCCGCAAAATTCGCTCATGCTTACTTCTAGGTGGGCAATCTCTTCTATTCCCCGTTATGACATTAAACATCACGTCATGAAACGTGCGCTAATATTGTGAGACTTTTTGTTTCAAAGGCTGCTTCTGTCCATTTTTGTATCCCCCAGAGGATATTCTCGCTCCATTTGAGATCACTGCATCACAATACAACTTGTCCAATCTCTCGTTGACTCTGCTTGTCTTTGACCCTGTACTGTACTTCACGGCCTGTTGGCTAGGGCTGCACTATAGAAACAGATAGGACAGCGCCTTGAGACCCTCATGGGTGATTAGCAGCGCTATACAAATCCAAGTATTATTATGATTATACATCCTTACATACCATTCCTGCAAGCTCTGTAAGTTTACTGATCTGCTATTCTTTTCGAGAGAACATTGTCTTTTTTCCACCTGTGTTAGTATCTTGATTATTGGTCCAGCCCTGGTATTTCCAGGCAGTCTCTCTAGCAGCGGTGTAGCAAGGGGGCTGTGGGCTCTGATGCAAGAAAGGAAAATGAGTTCCACTTGCTGCTACTGCCAGATATGGAAGAAAAAAGTGTTCTAATTGGGATGACGTGTGCCCCTGAGCCCCGGTGCCACTTCACCTGCTGCACTAGTGATAGTACACACTAGACTCGACATTTGTGCCTAGGCAGTTCAAGGGGATTCACTGAGCTGTCAGTCGTGCTTCGTTTCCAGTCCCCAGCCATGCATAGGGATCCCCTGGGGATGAGGATGTGGTCTATAAACTACATTGTTGACTCTGGAATTAGCGAGCACGAGTTTGCATCCCAGCTTCCTCATGTGGTCAACATGTGTTATCTTAGACAAAACACTTTTTCGTCCAATGTTTCCATGCCTATTTCTGCCAAAAGTTTGACCATTAACAAGCAAGCTAAACAACACGAGTTATTTGCATCCAATACACAGCGGGATGCATTTGCAGACTGAAGTTTCACAACATCTTTAACCTGATCTGCCTCCATATTACATGCTCCAGTGAGCGGAGGGAGTCATTTGTGATGTTACTGTCTTTATTGGGCGCAGAGAACCATATGTTCATAAAAATGCTTCCATTAAAGTGCAGAAGCATTCGAAGTCCATCTCGCCTGCTCTCTGCGGGTCACTGGAACCGCTACTCTGCAGGTACCACTTTAGGAGCAATTTTCTTTAGTTCAATAAAAATGTATTAAAACTTGAAGTTGTAGGGCCTTGATATTCAAGCTGCAGGGGGAGGAACATCTGGGCCCCGGATCACCAATGTTTTCTTTCCAAGAGGGAGAGTTTGGCACATTGCCCAACGATAAGTTGACTTTTCATGTGAGTCAACACATCTTACTAGGTACAGAGAACACGGACGCGGCAGCATCTCCGCTGTCGAGCAGTTAGCCTTCAGATTGTTTGGGAAGCTTGACACTGGGCCCAGATGTCTCCTGTGGGTTTGTCGAGGAGGGATGTCACCTCATGCATCGAAGAGTTGCTTCTCATGTAAGGCGAAACTGTCCTGGATGAAGAATTGTTGGATCCTGGATAATGGATCCTGAAACTGGACTAAAGCACCAAGCAGAGGCTTGTAGATACTGTCAGGGGTGAAAGTTCATGATTATTCGAAGCATGGGGTGATCTGTGCTTACACCCTGTACCCGGAGAGCTGCATCAAAATGGTGTCCTGCACCGAGCCAGACTGGGCAGCTGGAAACTTGGGCTGTTCCCCTTAAGGTGATGCATATAAAAACTGTTTGGGCTGGGGTAGTGTCAATAACGTTTCAATAAGTCATGCCACAATGCTTGTCCCACAAACTGGGGGATGGAAACATGCATCTCCCTCGGAAGTGCACTCTGCAGTGGACTTGTTGGTATTAAAATCTCCCCGATTACGAAAGCGGACCCTGAAATCCCTCCACTGGCTCCCCATCCATGCCCGAGTCACTACCCAGGATCTCTGCCCAACCCATAAACACGTCCACAGAATCCAGTGAGGTGCAGTGCCTTGCCTCATGAGCCATCCCGCGCTCATCCAACGAAGTCCTACTCCAGGTCTCACAAATGCACTGACCTCGAATGGAAAAGATAAATACAAGGACTTTGATGGTGGACCATGTTCCCTATTTCGACCCACACTCAGAATATTCACCTTATATTAGAAAAACCTGAAGGCCTACCACTTCTGATCCCGCTGCAAGCCCACTGCTCCAAACGAGAAGTACTTCACAGTGCTCTGCGATACGTGCCATCGATCCAGCTGTTAATGCCACCACGCTGGAACCTCTCCTCCATCCCGGCTATCCATACTAGTCATACATTCCTGAAATCCATCTTCTCCTTTCAAGAATCCATTCCTTCACTCTGTTTTCACAGTTAGTTCCTGGAATCCATCCATTTTCCAGCACATTCCTCTTCTCAGTCTTTTCCTGTAACCACCGGCAACGCGTTCCTTCACTCCATAAAGTCCTCCAATCCATTTCTCTACTCAGTTCCAAGAAGCCACTCAATGCAGTTCTCTAATCAGTTCCCCTAATGTATCCTTCCAATTCATTCACTCATTATTCATGTACATTCCGGCCATAAATTCATCCATGCAGGCCGCTCATTCATCTGGTCCATCCCTAGAGTGGGTCCTATTTTGCCCCAAAGGTCCAGAGAGTTGGTTGTAATGACACTGGGTAGTTTGTTAGAATCATCAGTTACTTCACTCTATAAATACTTGGAGCCAACCCTTCCTTCCACTGAAAGTGTGAACTAAGTGCTATTTCTTGACTTGTGCAGATGTTTGTCACTGGAACAGCTGGTTTATTCTGCTGAACGGTTGTTCAGACGGATTTTTAATGTAAGTTGGCAAAGTGCTCTGAAAGGCTGCACCTGCTTTAATTTCAAAATGTGCCCCACTGTCGTATGCATGAAGCTATACTCCAGTGTCATTCCAATGTCCCCTGCTATTGGATGCATGGAGGGATGCTGTAGTGACGTCACAGTTCACGCAAATATGGGATCCATGGAGCCGCCATCTAGTTGCATCACACTGCACCCTGGCATCAGATATGTGTAGTGATACTCCAGTGGCAACAAAATGTGGCAAAATACCACATGACTGGGGCGATAATCCCATTGTGTCACGTTGCACCCTGTTATTAGATGAATGTATTGATAACTCCTACGGCGTCAAAATGTGCCCACCTGTTGAATGTATGGAGCCTTAATCCCATTGTGTCACGTTGCACCCTGTTATTGGATGCAAGTATTGATACTCCAGTGGAATTATGATGTGCCCAACTATTGTATGTGTGGAGCCATGCACCCACTGCATCATGTTGCACCCTGTTATTAGATGCATGTATTGATACTCCAATGGAATTAAGATGTGCCCAACTATCACAGGCATGGAGCAACATTCCTATTGCACCCAGTTATTGAATGCATGTATTAATACTCCTATGGCATCAAAATGTGCACAACTGTCACAGGCATGGAATCATATTCCCATTGCATTGTGTTGCACCCCACTATTGGATGCATGTGGCGACCCTCCATCAAAATATAGGTAAATATCCCATGCGTGGAATGATAGACCCATGCATCATGTTGCTCCCGCTATTGGATGCATGCGGCGACACTCCATCAAAATATGCGTAAATATCATATGCGTGGAATGATAGACCCATGCATCATGTTGCACCCCCCTATTGGATGCATGTGGCGATACTCCAGTGGTATAAAAATGCGGCTTCTGTCAGATGCATGTTGTGATACTCTAGTGGCATTGGAATGCGTCACGCTATCAGACGTATGAGCAGTACCCCCGTGGCATCAGATGGCACCCTGCTGTTGGATGCATGCACTGGCATTACAGTGACATGACACTGCATCCTGCTATTGGATGCCTGGAGTGACATTCAAGCTGCATCGCATTGCACCCTGATATTGAATGCATGTAGTGACATTTCAGTGGCATCATATTACACCACACTGTTGGATGCATGCAGTGAAATTCCAGTGGCATACGATTGCACCATGCTGTTGGATGCATGCAGTGACATACCAGTGGCATCAGATTTCACCATGCTTTTGGATGCATGCACTGGCATTCCAGTGACATGACACTGACTGCTGCTATTGGATGCATGGAGTGACATTGCAGTGGCATCACATTGCACACTGCTATTAGACACAAGGAGTGACATTGCAATGACATAACGCTGCACTCTGCTCTTGGCTGCATGGAATGACATTCCAGTGGCAACAGACTGCACTATGCTATTGGATGCACGCAGGGACATCACACTGCACTCTACTATTGGATGCATGGAATGACATTCCAGTGGCAACAAATTGCACTATGCTATTGGATGCATGCAGTGACATCACACTGCACTCTACTATTGGCTTCATGGAGTGACATACCAGTGGCAACAGACTGCACTATGCTATTGGATGCACGCAGGGACATCACACTGCACTCTACTATTGGATGCATGGAATGACATTCCAGTGGCAACAAATTGCACTATGCTATTGGATGCATGCAGTGACATCACACTGCACTCTACTATTGGCTTCATGGAGTGACATACCAGTGGAAACAGACTGCATTATGCTATTGGATGCACGCAGTGACATCACACTGCACTCTTCTATTGGATGCATGGAGTGGCATTCCAGTGGCATCAGTTTGCACCATGCTGTCGAATGCATTGATCACTCCTCCACTGCCCTGCTGATGGATGCAGGGAAATATACCCCCGGGGCATCACAATGCATCTTACCATGGAATGTGCAGCTACTCCAGTCCTATTATCAGTTAAGTGTGGGTATACTCCAGTGTCTTCACTCTGCACATGGGTAACAGAGGGAGCATGCAGAAGAGCATCAAGAATACAGCGTGCCACTCCCGCAGCTCTCACTGGACGCGAAGTACTTAGAATAATGACGTCTTTTCCAGAGATGCTGACCAGAGAAGCCAATTGTAGAGGTACAGATTACTCTTTAGGAAAAAGCTTATTGATGTGTAGTTCCAAATATAGCACTCCCCTGTTACCATGACCATATAAAGAAACAAAGTCCAACTGCAAACTGCAACTATGAAGGCTGCCAAGAGATAGGCCATGCAAAGCGAGCACTGTGTGGGAAGTGGGCTGAGGCCGGGCTCAGAAATATGCCTCCACGGGCCCAGACCAAAGGCAGGGCGGGACTTAGAGGACACATTTGATTAGAGAAGCTTTGTCAGGCTTCGATCACAGGCCATGGCTTTGATACCCGTGCCCCACACCGCGACTGGTGCCAGGCCACGGGAGATCTAAGCCAGGGAAGATCTTGTCCACAGAAAGGGACCTCGTTGGGTTGAGGTTGCACCAGTTTGTTGCCTCACTAGGCAGTTCGCACGCCCAGCACCAACCCTGCCTCACTTCAGAGTCGATTGGCACCTGCCCCAGTTCTGCATTTCAGTAGGTCTGATGCCAGTCTCTCCCTTGCAGCTATTGTGCCCAAGTCCACCTGCTTTGGCCTCCATTGTGCTGTGAACTATTTGACGTCATTGATGTGGACTTTATGGAATGCTATGAGCAGTGGGTGAGGTTGTACACAGCTGCTAGTTCTACAGCGAAGACAGTTAACAGGGCAATACACGTCCTACAGGAACCAGTGAAAACCTGGGCACACGCCATGTACATGGGGAACAGACGGGGCGAGAGGTGAGGAGGTGTTTCAGGGGGCGAGGCAGGTGGGCGACTCGTGAGGGGGGCAGTGCAGCTGTTTTACGTGCTTGGGAGTTATTATAGATCTGTTCAAACACAGTTATTTAGGAATTATGCATTATGAATTGCTTGTAGTGTTTCTACTATGTGCTGGTAGTATGCAGTAGGGTGGGGTGGAGGTCTCGGGAGGCGAATATTAAATGCCAGCTGCCAGTTTTAAGTAGTGATTACTGCAGTGGGTCGTTTCCATGTTGACGTTTTTAAAGGTATGACCATTGTTGATCTAGGCTTTCAAACTGGTGTTTTTGGTTGGCGCAGACCTGAGAAGCATGGGTGCCTTGTCATGCTGTCTCCTCATGCCAGCCATGAGTCTTGCTGTCGCTGTCTTTCACACCAGTTGAGGTTCTCTGAAGTCTTTGCCTAGTCTTTTCGTGGAAGTCTTGAAGTGGTGCAGGAGTTTCTGCATGGTCCAAGTCCTGAGTCGGCCAGATTAGAGGCCAGTGATATTTTGATGGTGGATGTGAAGGAGTTTCAGATGTTGCGACTCAAGCTCTGATTATGGCCGGTCTGGAAAAGGGCACCATAATTTTTGTGCCCCATATATTGAGAAGCTCATCGATTGTACTGTATCAGTACAGCGACCAGTTACAATTATTGTATAGAAAACAGGGCATAACATACCGATTTGGTGATTTCCACTTCAAAATCTGCATGTCCCATTTTGGATTGGGAATTTTTTTCCAACTGTAAATATTATACGCTTGATGCGTTTCAATGTCATCTGTGGCGGCACCTTAATTTTGGCATAGGACACCTAAGTAGCTCTAAAAGGGATTAATTGCACTTATGCTTGTGTTTTTTACAGTGCTATTGATTATCTTACTCTGGCTGCTGATTGTTAGCTAAAAAACATGTGTAGCTCATGTACAACGTGACGTAATTTGTTATCTATTTATACAACATGAATGTCCTTAAACTATTTTATTTTTAAACTAACATCTTATTTGATTTTAATCGAGTCAATAAACGTTTGAAGATGTGTGTCCCACTTTGGGGTCTTTTGGGTGAACAATGCATGACTAAGTATAAGACTACAATAGAAAAAATAACAGAGAAGAATTAAATAAAATCCCAGAAAAAATCCTTCTTCATTCAGAGCTGACTCCTTTCTTTTTATTTTTTATTAATCTTTTTATTAAACATTAAAGTAATACAGTTACACAGCAGTACCTCACTTTTAGCCCTCTCGGGCACAGGTTTACATTGCACCCCATAGACAAGACATCAATGGCCCGTTATATCACTCTTTGAACAGTGATTAGATCTTCCCCTCCGTTCATCGTTCTCCCCGCCGCCCCTCCACGAGCTTGTGGAGGATTACATATAGTTCCCCAGAATGCATTCCACTTTCCCCAGACTAGGTCCCATTTCCGGGGACAAACTCTATTTTTATATACTTCCACTTCTGCTATCATACACCAGTCCATATCCCGCTTCCATTCATCCAGCGTAGGCACTCCCGCCTCCCCCCCACCTCCGACTTATATCGCATTTCGTGATCATCAATCCCATGGTAGTCCACAGCTGCCCAGTACGGTCAGGATCAGTAGGCTCCCACACATTCAGGAGGTGCACTGTGGGAGTCAGGGCAACTGTTTCTCCATATGCTTCTTTCATACATGTAATTATAGCATTCCAGTATCTTTCGATGGGTGTGCACTCCCAAATGATGTGGAAAAAGGTGCCAATATCACCACCTGCTCTTCTACACCCGCATCTTCAAGTCTGCCCATTTTAACCATTGCAGTGCATGTGATTTATGACCTGTGGAGTATTTTTAATTGGACAAGTCGTAATCTCGATGAAATCGCCACCTCTCGGGGCGACGCAAGTGCCTCAAGCCAGCCTTCTTCCTCCAGCTCCCCAACGTCTGCTTGGCACTTTTCGTGGAGATTTAGCAACGGGTCTGGTTGGGTTTTAATGATTTTTTTGTACGTCAATGAGATGGCTTTGCTCGGCATATACTCCGAAATGAGCTTGTCCTCCAAAGGAGATGCCTCCGGCACAACCTCCTCCTCTACTATTGCCCCCCTGAGAGCATGTCTTATTTGGGAATATCGAAATAATTCTCTATCAGCTAGCTCATATTCGAGATGACTCCTTTCTTATGATTCGAAGGAAGAAGCGAGCTAGAGAGTTACTACACCATTCCTTAAAGTCCCTTTTTCCAACCACAGTGGACAGACACAAGGGACTACTTTGCTAGTCAGTGCATGGAGGGCAACACTGAATGAGTTCTGTGCTTCAGATATTGACTGATTCACTACAGCAACTTGAGTTTCACTCGATCACCCAATCAGGCACAAGTAACTTTAAGGTGCCTGGTTTCTTGATAATGTGGACAATTTGATAATATATGCTATGGAGTAGCACCTGTTTACTCAATCCCTCATAACTCCAGGAGAAAAGTTGGTACAAAATGGACATGCTCCATATTTTTAGCAAACCTCTCTGCAGCATAATCTACAATATTCAGGAAAGCCTTAGAGTCCATGTCATATAGTCAGCTCAGTATTTGCCACCACAACAACACACACACACATATCTTTTCACCATTCAACAAATCAACCATTCAGTGAAATTAAATCACATTCCCCACACCCACATTGCTGTGCATCATGCCCACATAATTGTCAAAAATGTCTCAGGACATAACATCCACCTGAAAAGGATCAATGGAAATTGTACATCCCAGGAGAATCAGCGACAGCACGGCAATCTCTTTCGGCACTGGCATTGATGGATCCAATGATCCACATGGATCCATGTAGGAATTGAACCATCCACCATTCAGTAAAACACATTACTAAAAATACAATAGACTATTGTAATCTCCCTGGCCAACATCGAATATAACTCACTCCTACAATAAATCAAATCAACCCAAACACAATGCCAAAAGACCACGTCAACCCCTGTCATGATTACCCCAAAACGTTCTAGAACCCGCCGTTTCTGAAGGTTCTTTGGGACAATGCAAATGGAAGTAAAGCACTTTAAAAAATAAATCAACAAGTTCCCTGGGTAAACACTGTTAATATGGTTGTAAATGAATGCACAATCTCTGCTGTCTTTATGTTTCTTCTAGCCTACGCTTTCTTTACTGTGGTCCTCTGAACCAGTTATTGGCGACATGTCATGCTATATTATATCTCACATAGTATAAACCACAGGGGAGCCCATAAACACAGTTGATGTTTGTCAATAGGAACTGTTTAAATGTGCTAAATTATTCCATGAAATGCTGCTTGCAATATATTGTAATCTCTGATCAATATATTATTTGATCTGAGCCATTTCCTTGCCAGTGCTTATGAAAATATAAATAGTGCATGATGGGAAATTCTCCAGTTCAGATACCAGTGCTTGAGTAGGTGACTCCCTGACATTGACGTTTTGGTCATTTGCCTTCTTCTTGGAATTGTCCTGCCTTCATCAGAGCACCATGGTCCAATTCTCTTTTTCTGCTGCTTTTCAGAGCTCCAGCATCTGTAGGACAGCGGTGCATGCTGGCGTCGTCAATGATGCAACTGGAGGTTATGTAGACGTAATGCCTGTGGAAAAGAAGAACAACTACGTGGGCTCAAACAAGAATGGAGTGCGGTCGGAGAGGTAGAGTAATTTTATGATATATTGCATGATGGTTGTACAATATATTTGTTATTTCAATAACTACCACAAGGGCAAAGAAAAAACATAGTGAGAAGCGACTGCTGGACTCCGCATAGACTTTGTGACTTTAGGGCTACAGATGAGGGCTGAGTTTCTTTTGAAATACTAGTAGGTTGGATTATGTGTGAACAGCTTGTGCTGTATTGGTTTCTGAAGTCTTATGGGTTGGACTTCATCCGATAATAATATTTTTGTTTTTGTGAATTCTTGTAGGATGGGTTGGTAGGAACTGATCAGCCTTAGGCTGTTTTCTGATGGGTAGTAGGATTGGTTTTAGGAGAACAGGTGAGTCCTCGGTTGATTTGTTTGTATGGTAAATTTTTTGTTATATATATCTCATCATCATGACAGCACCTAAACTACTCTGCAGCCTTAATATTGTCTGGGCTATTAGGATTATGTGGCATGGAGAAGGAAATTAAGCAGTAAGGTTATCTAACTTAACTAAAAATGTAAATGTTGGCAATCTTATCTTTATCAGTTTGAGTTAGAAACTATTTTTTGGGTGAAATATTTAATTTGTTACACATTATGTGGCAAATGCTGTAAATTCATAAATATGAGGTAAACTTGAAGCCCAATAACTGCTTAAATCAACTGACCTCACAATTGCCCATTTATTATCAGCAATGTGTTCAAGAAAGTTGTCTATTTTTAGCTACACTTGAAGGAAGCAGCTTTTTCAAGCTACCTACCCAAAATAAACGTGTAATATAGAGAACACATAACTGATACTATGTGGTACTATTTGGCCTTATATTGTAATCTCCAGATTCTGCTCACATTTGCAAATCATTCAGGATCTATCTATCTATCTATCTATCTATCTATCTATCTATCTATCTATCTATCTATCTATCTATCTATCTATCTATCTATCTATCTATCTATCTATATTCACTGAAAAAAACAAAGTTTAAGTGATGTTAGAGTTAAGTATGGTAATAATATATAACTTTGCATTAAAAATACCTCAGAAATTCACTGACAAAACCAAAGGTGGAAGCTATAGTTGGGTGAAAATGTCAGATAAAGTGTAACATTTTAAATTAAAAAGAAAGCACTGAAACTTACCAGCTATAGTTATTTCAAGTAACTATAACTCGCTGCCCCACGATGCACAGAGTTGCCATCAATAATGTCATTTCAGATGTCGTATTGATGTTATCAATAATGTGATAATAATGTTATGTGTTATGTAATATGTGAGGCCATAAACAATGGAGCCAGGCCATGTGCCCAACCCTCTCTCTCACCCCAGTGCGCAGCCAATCCTGCACCCAACCTCCTGCCGGCAGCCAACCAATCACGGCCTTCAGCGGTGCATGAAGTGGGTTAAGAACAGGGCTAACCACCCATACGTGGCCAACCTCAGCACAAACACTCCCCTCCCTCCCCCCCTTTTTCTTAATGGTTTTCTGTTCCAACAGGAATCTCGCAGGAGTCAGCACGGGACCCGTATCATGTGGGACTCTCATGGGAACAGGGGAGTCCCAGTTTCACAGCAACCCAAAAATGCCATATTGTAAATGAATTTGGCTCGGGGGGATGCTCTATTATATACCATCAGATCAGGCTCCCCCCTTGATGTTGTACCGGCCAAAATATCGGCGAGCCTTTCTAAACAACAGTCCGCCCCTATTTGTTCCCTTTTGAATGTGTCACTAAAGGAAGGTTATCTACCTGCAGAATGGAAGGCAGCACAGGTCATTCCACTACGCAAAAACACCAAGGCCTCCATGAAAGATCTTTCTAACCTGCGACCTATATCTCTCCTCCCGCTCCTGAGCAAAATGCTGGAAAAACACATCAACATACACCTATCAGCCCATGTCGAAGCATGAAATTGCCTGGATGTGTCACAATTGGGCTTCAGGGCAAAATATAGTACAGAGTCAGCCCTAGTGGCAGTCACGGACAATATTAGGACATCACTTGACAGAGGTCAATCCACCTTATTGGTGCTTTTGAACCTCTCGGCAGCATTCAACACTATAAACCATCAAATTCTGCTCAGAAGATTATAGGAGTCCGGGCTAAAAGATAAGGCACTGCAGTGGATGACCAGCTTCCTTTCCGACCGTTCCCAGACAGTCTGCATGGGCCCATATATGTCCAAGTCTAAGAAGTTGTCCAAGGGAGTACCACAGGGATCTTGCTTAAGCCGCACCTTATTTAACATCTATATTGCTCGCTTGGCCAACTTTATGAGGACATTTGGATTTGTTCCAATATACTATGCGGATGACACCCAGCTCACCTTCTCCTTTCACAAACATTCTACCACAGCCCTAAACAACTTCTCTGACAGCATGTTAGCAATATCTCAGTGGGTGAGTACCACCTATCTCCAACTAAATGCAGAGAAAACAGAGATTATGTTTTTTGGAGAAGCCACCTTGTTATGGACACCAGAATGGTGGCCCAGGTAGCTGGGTGTCCAACCTCTTCGAAGCCATCAATAAAGAATCTTGGGGTACTTATCGATCAGAGCCTAAATATGTAGGAGCAGGCGTCTCTAATGGTTAGCTCATGCTTCCATTTATTAGGCCTTCTGAGGCGTGTGTTTACATTTCTTCCTGACCACACTCAGAAGTCCTTTGTCTGGTCTCTTGTAATAAGTCGACTGGACTATTGCAATGCATTATTGATCTCAGCCAATGAAGCTGCACTGGATCGTTTGCAAGTAGTGCAGAATACAGCAGCGCGTCTGGTATTGAACACCCCCTATAGATCTCCATCAAATCTGCTGTTGCAGAAACTGCACTGGCTACCGGTGCGCAAGCGAATCATTTTTAAGATCTGCTGCATTAATCATAAGGCAGTATATGGCAACGGGCCAAAATACTTGATGGAGAAACTGAGTCACTACACTCCCCTTAGAGACCTACGATCCAGCGTCCCGCGCATTTACAAAGCTAGGACTGGGGGCAAGGCTTTTTCCTACCTTGCCCCTCGGAATTGGAATTCGCTCCCATTGGCACTTAGGCAGTGCACGGATTACCTTCACTTTAGAAGGTCTTTGAACACATTTTTATTCTAGTGGTCTTCCTCAGCAACGACATCTTCCCTCTACTTGCCTGCAAGCGCAGAGATACCCCTTCGGGGGTGATTCAGGCGCTATATAAGCTAATTAAATAAATAAGGGTACTCCTTTCCTAACCCTCATACCTTCTTTTTTTATTTCAGGACACATGCACTGAGTCCCCATATCCTGAAATGGTGGCTGCAACATTTTTTTTCTCATACTGCAGTAAGCCAATCACAGCATGAGCTTCCGTGGGAATCATGGGAGCTCCTTGCTCCTGCACAAGCGGGATGGCTGACGGAAAAAAGCTCCCTCAGCCAATCAGATAGCTTTATTTATTAAAGTTGTGTACTGTTGTGCATTGCCATCCACTTTGATGTTGGCTGTGTTGGTGCAGCATAGGGGTCAGAGTGTGGCATGAATCCGGACTGGTATTCCTGAAGAAGGCCATTGTTTATGAGATTGAGCTGATTGTTGGCTGCCTATTCCTTGATCTTACCCAAGAACGGTATAGGTGTGTTACCTACATTATATATTTCAAAGCCTCCGCAATCAATTACAGCTTGTGATGACAATACAAGATCTTCACCCCTTGAATTCATTTTATTAGGTACTTCAGAAACTTTTCCAGTTTCCTAATTGAACACACTGTGCTGTTTGAGGTCTCAGTCTAGCTTTATTTAGGTTTTAGAGTCTTACCTTTGGTAATGCCACCCAGTAGACTGCGGTCATGGATTCTGCCGGCTTCTCTTCAAGTGTACAGTTGTACATTGGTAGAGTAAGCCGGCACCAGTGCAGAGTGTATGACATGTTGTGGTGTTCCTGGAAAGACCACATCTGCCATGTATGGTGGAATCAGGTTCCACAAACAAGAGGAAGCAACAATCTCAGAAGAGAATACACACATGAATCAGAGTTAGACTCCACAAATGCATGGTTGTGTTGCAAGGATGCATAATGCAGCTAAAAGTATTTTGTACAGCATAAGAAGTAAATTGTAGACTCAATGAAGATGCGGAATATATGAAATACAAGGGCCGGCAACCAGTTTCCACCACTCAATTTAAATTATGAGCACTTTCTCAGATGCAGAATACACACACATACCACCCTCATACTAGTAGACCAAATACCCACCACCTTCCAAACACATACACATTGTCTCACCTACACAGACACTCGAACAGAAAGTTCAGTGCACCATATGCAGACAAACAGGCATTCACATGCACAGATACACACATGTGTATGTGCACATACACCACCACAAACAGAAAGATACAGAAACATGCACCATACAGTCACATCCACAGATGCACTCACATGTACAAAAACCACTCCGAAAACACACGTATGCTTCATTTGGGTGCACAGCAGTAACACAGTTGTTCTTAATTAACGGTAGTGGAAAACAAACACTGGTAAAACCAATAGGTCTCAGATTTTGACCCTGTTGGCTTTGCTAATCGTATTAGTTTTCCTGCACAGCATCCATGATACTGTGTAGCATGGCTAATAAACAGGAAGAAAGCCTATGCTGCTGGCTGTGCTATTTTATTTTGCACAGACCGAGCTTGCACAATTCTACAAAATGATACAAGCAGTTGGGAAAAAAAAACTTGAGCGGGCGGTAGGCAGAAACACAGGTGGAGGGGGGAAAACGCAGGTAGGGGAAGCAGCATGGAGGGCGGAATCATGGAGGGCGGGTAAGCAACACAGAGGGCAACGGAACAGAAGCAAATGGAGACCGCATTGTGGAGTGGGTGGAAGTGAATGTATAAGAGAAAGCGCAACATTGAGTTAAGGCGCACTGTAGAGCGGCTCGAACAGCAAAGCGAAACCGAACGTTTGCACGGCTCAAAGGACAAAGTTGTGGAAAATTAAATTTTTATAATGTTAAAAAGTAATGTGGTGGGAGAAGTGGAGAAACACATGCACTTTTTGAAGTGCTTTTAAAAAAATAGGAAAAATTTCCCTGAAAACAGACATTTTTGTAACGATAAAAGGAGCTAGTCGGAGAGCTGGTAAACAGCCTATGCGCTACAGGTTGGATGGGCTAAAACAAATAAAACCATCAAATAGAGAGCAACAAAATAAGATTGACAAAGCAGAAAAGCCAATGGTGTTGCTTTCCAGGTCAGCTATAGACATGTCCCTATTAGGTCTTTCCCACCATACAGCTGTGCTGTCTGTCTGGCTTCGACCTATTGAACCTTCTTTTCCAAGCCTACTGAAACCCTGGAGCATTTCACTGAGAAAAGGCTTCCAAACTGGTTCACATCATGCTCTTCTGAGAATCGAGGGGTCCTGGCACCAGCTGTGTGGCACAGCAGCCATTTCTGTCCCGCTCTCTACCCTCTGGGAATCTGTGTTGCTTTCTCATTTCAAAGCAGAGAAAATATTTTCTTTTTAAGAATTTGAACGCTGTAAATCTTAGAGTATGTCCCAAACTATTGCTTCAAATTTTCGAGAAAGATCTCTTATTGCATAGCCGGCCTTCAACTCCAAGTGTTGGGAACATAGAAATGAATCATACATTAGTCACAAAGGATTGATTGTGCATAATACTGAAATATTATTTATGACTATAAAGAGCTGTGAAGAAAAAGCTTTTAAAGTAGCTGTCTTACAGCTTCCAGAATTTATTGGTTTGTGAAACTGAAGCTCTATGTACGCACAAAGTGACGTACTAAGATCCACCCGGCGGATTCGTGGTTTTCGATACTGTATGACAGAGTTATGATTTGCATCCCAAGATGCATATACTTTTACACCCTTCCTATAGTCTTTCATGGGCCAGCTTGTGTTATTCTGGGTGAATCACTTAATAATGGTTGCTCAAGTCTTTTATCTCTAAAACTAAGGGACTCACCCAGGATATCTGGACAAACTGGAATTCTCATGTCCAGGAAATGATATCGAAGACTAACGTGGGAGAGAGCAGATGTAGAATTGCTCAATGTGAAATTAGGATTTTACGGAAAGTATTATGGGTTTTATGAAAGCAGATGGGCTTATGGGGAGTGAGTCATATGCTAGACTCTACATTAACCCAACAACAAGCCTATCCTAGCTGCAAATTTAGCGGCAGATGTATCAAGCCTTTTGCGACTCGCAAAGGCCGAAATTCGCAGAATTTCGGCCTTTGCGACTCGCAAAAGGCATTTTAGCATGTTTTGGTATATATAAAAAAATCGCAATTTAAGGAATCGCAAAAAATTGCGATTCCTTATTTTGCCATAGCATTTAAGGAATCACAATTTTTGCGATTCTTTAAATGCTATGTATGTAGCAATTTCAATTTGCGAATTTTGGTTAAGAAATCGCAAATTACCACCAACTTGTTGTTGATGGTAATTTGCGAATTCCTTTAAAAAAGCACAAATTGTCATTTGTTAAGGTGGCATGTGACGCACAAATGCCCATAGGGCATGTATGTGCGCCATATGCACACACATGTACATTTCAGGGGTGCAGCAGGGTGTCTTTGAGACACCCCTGCACCCTTGAAATAATTCTCAAATTGCGATTAGCAAATTGCGAATTAGCAATTTGAGAATTACTTCACAATCATACCTATGGGCCTCCTGGCCCATAGGAATGCATTGGAAATTATTCCTTATTTGCGAATTCGCAAAATGCGAATTCGCAGATATGGAATATTATGAAATCGCTAAAAAATAGCTAATTTGTACATATATTCCATTTAGCGAATTCTAAATAGCGATTCGCAAAAAATCGCTATTTAGGATTCGCTAAATGGAATCTTGATACATCTGCCCCTTAATTTCTATAACTACAACTAATCTACGTGTGACAGCATCTTAATACCATTTTTGGTGGACACCACCACAAGCGGCATCAGAGTGTTTGGAACAAGAGAAAAGGTAAATGCACACAGACACTAGGGGAAGACAGGCCTTTCCACATGGCACAATGTAAAAATCGCTACCCCACAACCAAGATTCCCATAATCTTAAAAAAAAAAAAATAATCTAAAACAAAATACCCAAGAAATCATAATCCAAACTGTTTTGCGGGAATGGAGGAGACATGACTTGCAGAGGTACTTGGGATTAGAGGCCTCCTAGAAACAAGATGCACTTTGGGGCCAAACAATAAAAAGAAAAATGGAAATTGTCAGTTATCTGTCCATGCTTTCACTTTGTTTATGCTTAGCTATATGCAACAGCCACTCTTAAAAGCGGTGGGGTATTGGGGTTATTCTAAACACCCATTGATACTGTGGGGTTCCCATGGCTAATGGCAGCATACTCAATGGTAAAAGTAAAAGAGGTAGAAAAGGCTCCCTTATCCTGAGACCCTCATCAGATGGAAGGTTTCCGTAGGATGCATGAGTCAGTGAAGAAAATTCACATAGAAGGACATTATCCTTGAACTTTTCGCAAGTTCACTAGTTTAAGAAGGTTTCTCTGTCTGCACCAAGATTGCCTTGAGGTTGTGCTGCAGGCTGGTAGCCAGCCATTTTCATTTGAAACAGTCTTTTGTGCTCACAAGCGTTTGGACTAGCTCACCGTTGAGCCACGGTAAGATCATAGCCACCCTCAAAGATGAATCGAGGTAATTCTGGGAGTCCACTTCAACTGCATGTGGATTTCTTGCATTCTCAACCTTCCTCTTCTGTTAGACTCTGTATTTGGACCTCTTTTCTCTCTTTACCCAGCGGCTTACATGCCTGTGTGACCTGGTCCCTCATCTTGCATGTATCTTCTCTCAAGTCATGCTGAACTTTTCTCTCATCAGAAATCCTTTCTTGTTGTTACGAAGGATGTCATCAATCTATAGTGCCTCCAATAGGGCTTCCTGCACAGTGCCGATAGTGCTCACCCAAACAGGTTATTATTGCAAGGGTTTGAGCATTACTCTTTCCTTACTTGTAGGCTCTGCTATAATTTCTTGTTTAGATGCCAATGTTTACCTACTCATTCTTTATCTGTCAAATACTGACCTACAATAAGTTTTGTTTCGAGTTTAAACACACAGCCCAAAAAAATTGCCAGTTTTATGCACACCACATATGACTTAACTCAAATTGCCTACCATGCTCAAAAGACACATTTGCAAATGGCGTGGAAAAAATATACCCTGGCAAAGCCAGTAGTCTGGCTTCATTGACTCATTCTTGCATTTACACTCTTGCACAATTGCAGTACAACACACATTTAACATCAAATGTAAGCTATTTTAAAAAATACTAGAAGAAATAAAATATGCTGCTGTCTAAACATGGTGGACATATGCTTGTAATAATGAAACTAAATATAGCAGTGGAAGCCCATCTTGCAGAGGTATGAAACATAGTCTATAGTTGTTTTAAAGTTCCAACATGGCGCCACATTTAGACCATGTTGGCTATTTTAGAATGGTGAAACAATGATACACTATGGACAGCAGGATTCCATAATGGCTCCTTGTTTAGAGGAAGTGGCCACTCGGGATGAATCACACTTCAGATAAAATGAGTGGCAGGCAAGCAAATCATTAGCACTGCAGAGACAGCTTTAGCATACTCTTAGCAAACAATTTAATAAAAAGAGAAGCAAAGAAATTAAAGAGATCTATAAAAGAAGAAAATTGAAAACTAAAGGACTTGCCAACTAGTCCTGAAACTGAAGAGCCCCATTTTCAGGTAAAAGTACACATGTGATCGGAAACAGACATCATTCACAGGGCAAGAGACCCAATGTCTGATGTGGACAGAACCATTACCCCAGGAAGTATGCTGTCATGGGTGGCAGCAGAGTGTAAATTAAACTTTGGCAGAGTAATGGTAGTTGAAGGCTGACCCAAAGTCGCTCTACCTGTGTATATGGCTTATATAGATTCATATATTTGGATATATGTATAATTTTATGATTGTTTTAATCAGAAAGTACTAGTAGACAACAGAGCCTGTTGGATCTTCCAAAGAGATTCTAGCAAAAGTTATTATAGTGGATCTCTTCGCCTCATAGGGTTTGTCAGGGTAAATCACAAATGTCACAATCCTTCCCTACAAAGGCAATCTGTGAGAGTTCATTTAACTAGAGGAGGAAAGTCTCTGACGGTCAAAGGACCAAGAGCATGGAATAAACTCCCTCCTCATATCCGGGAAATCTCATGCGAAAGTAAATTCAGGAAAGCCATCAAAACCTGGATCTACAATCAAACAGCCATTACTTGCAAAGCCCTGGTCTAATTTTGAAACATCTTATGAGGTTAATACACCTTTTTCCCCTCCTTTGATCCACACAATTTACATCCAGCGCCAAGATGCTCCTCGGAGCGATAGAGCGCTATATAAAACCCCCCAATCAAATCAAATCAAAATCAAACACAATACCCATCTGTAGCCTCTAACAATCCGCCCTCAAATGACGTTAACAATTACTTTTCACAATCAATATGAAAAGTTTTACCTTCTTTCCCCCTAACTTTTCATTAGAAAAAAAATAACTACCTTTCCCCTAACTTTTCATTATAAACAATTTAGCCTATAATCTTTATCATTGGCCTGCCACCGTAACCAACTCTGACCTACTGTGTTAGGCATAGGCTTTCCACAAGGCAACTATGAGCTATACCTTAACAACATTAGAAAAGTGTATAAAATTACAGTTGTGAATGCAATATAAAATCCATACTAATAGAGCCTATTGATTATCACCATAGTGCAAGTCTTAAATCCTCATGGTTTGTTCTGGTAGTCACCAAAACCCTTGCCTACCATGGTCATTGATATTCAGTATAACAAAAATACCAGCCTGCAGGCTTCAGCATTGTGCAGTAACAATTAAGTTAGGCCTGCATGCTTTTTTATTTTTCTTCAGTATAACAAAATCACTCCTAAGGAATCTGCCATAACGCTTCACAGAGAACCGGTAAGGCTTATAGCCTTTACCATTGACATGACACTATATCCAACAGAGTCTTACTGAAGAGCGCATAAGCTGGTGACCATCATGCATACAGTTAGAAAAATTACAAATATATGCTGAATTTGAGTTGCCGAAACAATATACAAGCCCTCCCAATAGGGCTTAATAAGAATCAGCAAAGTTACTACTCCCAGGGTTTATTAAAGTGGGTGATCAAATCAAAAATACTTGCCTACTATAATAATATGTGATTACATGTAACCCAATTCCTGTCTACCATGCAAACCATTGCGAGATATCAATGCTCTGTTTGAGTACTATTGGCTTTAACAAATGCTGTTCACAGGTCTATTGCCTTTGTCATAACTTTTCACAATAAACAGACATGACATCTGGCATGACGTTTTCATGGGCTTGAATCAAGTCTGCAGATGTTATCATTGGCTTGTCACCATAACCAACTAAGGCCTACTGTACTGAGCATATGCCTACCCACAAGGCAGCCAGCCGTGAGGCATACACTCATAAAATTACAATTGTATACAACATTGCAGTTTTGTGCAAGCAAAATAATATCTTTCCTAAGAGGGCTTAACAAGTTGACTCAGCTGAAATCTTCTAAACCTACTTTTTGTTAGCGGGGTAACCAACACGAAAGCCCTTGGCTACTACATTAATCTGTAAAATTCCCTAGAACAAAATAACTATCTGTAGGTTTTAAAACATATTAAGAACAATCTACCCGTAATTACATATTGACTTTAACGTATGCTTTCCACAATATTTACAGCAGGCCTAATGCCTTTTTCATAACAGATCAGGCCTAAAGATGTGATCATTGTCTTGCCACCATAACCAAATCTGTCCCCCTGCATTGAGTATAAGATTTGCCACTGATCAAAAAGTGCAATCCAAACATTTTTTTTTGGGGTGAAAGCACACAACTTCGGTCCAATCAAGTCCTCTACTCAGGGAAACCAACATGTAAGTGGGGCCTTAAGTCCGCCGTCTCTAGTCCGCTCGAAAGCTCTTTTTTGTGGATCACATACAGTTCAGTGACAGTTGCGCTGTCAAGAAAAACGTAAAAATGCATTAGAATTATTGACTGTAGCCCTGGGCATCCCATACTGCTCTCAAACACACAACTGCACTCTGAAGTCAAAAGGTAAAGCACCCACATGGCAACGATAAAAGTGTCTGAGATACATATTTTATGGAGTATTTGTTTTCTGAAGCAGAAAAAAAATACTCCATAAAATATGCATCTCAAACACTTTTATTGTTGCCATGTGGGTGCTCCTGAAAGCTTCTGGGTCATGGAGATGGATAAACAAACAAAATAATCAAAGCTGCTTGGAGGAGAAGCACACTTTCAGTGTAAGTTCACAACTTTTGCCCCAATCAAAATATTGTACCCCTGTTCGCCAACATGTGGGTGAATTCAAAGCTTCTCTCTTTATTACTCCTAAAAGCTCTCTTTTGAGTTGGTCTCATAAGGTCTGGTGACAGCTGCACTGTCAAGCCAGATCGAAAAAGTACTCTAGCAAGAGAAAACATGGTGGGGACGCGAGTTATGGGATTTGTGTGCACTGCATACCATTAGCAGCGGCAAGTTTCTAAGTGTTAGACCTGGCATCCTTGGCGTGGTTTCCACTGACTTTTTGCCTTCTGACTTCCTGTTTTGCTTACTTAATTTTTGCTGGCTTTAGGATTCTGGTAACTTTACCACTGTTAACCAGCGCTAAAGTGCATATGCTCTGTACTCAGAACATGGTATCATTGGCTTATCCAAGATTGGCAAATTTAATTTACTTGTAATTCCCTAGTAAAGTGCACTATGTATGCCTAGGGCCTGTAAATGACATGCTACTAGTAGGCCTGCAGCACTGATTCTGCCACCCACTCATTAACTCTATAAAAAACATGTCTCAGACCTGTTACTGCAGAGCCCATGTGTGAAATTTTAAACTGCCATTTCAACCTGACAAGTTGACCTTGCAGCCAGACCCAGGCCTACCCTTTTAATATATATAAATAAGTCACTCCTAAGGTAGGCCAGAGGCAGCCCTGTTGGCAGGATGCAATGTATTTAAATGGTAGAATATGTGCTTTTGAGTTTTACATGTCCTGCTAGTGAAAAACTGCTTAATTCGTTTTTCACATCTGAAAGGCCTATCTCTCCCATAGGTTAACATTGGGGTTGTCTTAAAACATCCTATACGTATAATTTCCAATTGTTAAAAGATAGAGATTTGGAATTTGGTGTCTCTGGACTCACAATTTAAAATCACAACTTATGGTGAAGTTAGATTTTAAATTGTAAGGCTGGAAATGCTACTTTTAGAAAGTTGCAAAAAGAACAGATGATGGTTGCGAAGCGAGCTTAAGAACAATGATGGATTCAACCCAGTTCTGTGACTCAGGGTGAGTGTCTGAAAAGTTCCAGAACTCCGTCCATCATCTCCTTCTGTTTGCTTTGTTCACTCTAAATTGGCGGGGTATGCCCAGACGTGGGTCCTTGCTCACTTTGTCATTGGATTCAAGCTAGCCTGGCTATTGAGGGGTGTTGCCCTGAAACCAGTCCAGGATGCTTGTTTCCGGCCCAGGGAAGATCTGGCTTGGCAGTTCGGGCTGGACTATTCCAATGAGGAACAGGGTCAAGACTGATTTGCATATGGTTGGGTCTGAACTAAGGTGGCGAAGTGAGCTATAGAACAATGATGGACTCAACCCAGATCTGTGATTGGGGGTGAGTGTCTGAAAAGTTTCAGCACTCCATCCATCATCTTCTTGTGTTCACTTAGAGAAAGTTGGCATTTTCATACTTTAATCATTCCATGCTTCTGCCTGTCTCTGAATAACAGTCTCAGTTGAGTCACAGCTGGGCTTTGTGCATTCCCTCTAGACAGTTATACAAAGGGAGCTCGGGGTGACATTTGCATCCTGATGCCCCATCATCATGCTGATGGGCCACCCTGAGGTAGATTGGAAGGAAGGAGCTGACACTTGCACCAGAATAGGGCTGTGCCTGTCCCCACACAAAGACCTGCATACCCCCTTGTAGTGAGTCTGGAACCAGGGCAGCAAAGGCAGGGACCTTTTGGATCTTCTCTCTGAAGTCTCCTCCACTGCAAAGAAACATTTGGGTATAAGTATTGGATCCATGACCCCACCAAATTATACATTTTCTGAAACCAAGGACATTTTGCCTGGAAGAAGAGCTGCTGTGCTGTAGGAAGGGCTGCCACTTTACTTTCTGCTCTCCTGTGTTGGCCTGGTGCTTCTTGCCTGGGAGTGAGAAGGACTGGACCTGTTCTCTATGTCCTTGAACTGAAGTTTCTCCAAGGGCTTGTTGGCTTGCCTCCTGTTCGCTGAAGTCACAGGCCCATAAAAGACTTCTTGTAACTATGCTGGTGCTGCTGGACTCCGCCATCTGTGTGTCTTACCCTTCCCTGTGGTGCCCCCTTTCAGTTTTGGGCCTCAGAGCTGGGTTCTTCAGCTGTTTTCAGCAAAAATTGATGCAGTGACCCCTTTGTGGCAATCTGTACCAATGCGGTGTCCTCCGACACAGTGCCAAATCGATGGCGACAACGTGTGTCCCGACTGCGAGGTTCAACGACACTGCAGCACCGATCTGAAGACGCCGCTGCAAGTATTGACTTCAATGCAGTGCTGCAAGGCTTGACCTGACTGTGTGAATTGTAACCGACTCATCTAGATATCGACACTTGTTCCTTATAAAGGTACTTTTCAGCAGGCCCTGCATGGGTCCTGTAGCCATCTTGCCCTCCATTGCGTTCAGCCTGAACTTTCACCCCACTCTAGCGTGACCTCAAGTAACCTATTAGTGCTATGACTTCTAAGCCCTATTTTTGGATATAATATTTAATAATTAGTATTGCGACTTCTATGTATTGGATTTTTGTTGTTTTGGTTTTGTTTCACTCAGATACATATTCTCTTTTGTTCTACTCTGTGTGGAGTCTTTTTGTGGTGTTTGCACTCTCTCACTGTAATTTAAGTGTTGCACAAATACTTTGCACATTGCCTCTTAAGTTAAGCCGGTCTGTTCTGTGCCAAAATACCAGAGGGTGAGCACAGGTTAATTTAGGTTGTATATCTGACTTATCCTTAGTAGGATTGTGGTCCCCTCTTGGACAGGCTGCACGCCTCTGCCAAATAGAGACCCAATTTCAAATACTGAGATTTTGCTTATTTGAGCCAGAACCATAACCCAGGTTTTAGATATAGTTTTGTCATTGAATTTCTAGGGGTTTGTTTATGATATATTCCGAACCCTGCTGCATATGACCTTTTGCCCTGCACAGTGGTGGTTGGCAGTAGGGTCTACCATGTGTCAAGGTTGTGTGCTCCACCTGCCTTGGTTAGTCAACCTCCGCTGTGCTTTGCAAAAACACTGTGAGCTTCAACTGCCATGGGTGACCATCCACTGTTAGGCTGAGCCATTGTCTGTGGGAAGCCAAGGTTGACCATTTGACCTGGCCCAAGGCAGCACCCAGTGCTCAACCTGCTGTAGGCCAACCATGAATAATTCAAGATCTGTCATAATATTCAGGAGCACTGTTACTCAGCGACAGCATATGTGTTTGCTTAGAAGGATTGTGCACTGCTTTCTCTCAGACTCTTTACAGGCTGGAAGAAATAAGTACATCACTCCAGCCCTGACAGCAGCCCTCTGCTTCCCTGTCTAGCCGAGATTTAGTTCTCATGGTACCACATGGCCATCCAATCCTGTCTACAGAGTATCACTTTACACTGATTGTCTGTCTCTTACTGTGTTATGAAGTCAGGACTGAAATGCCTTCGAACAAATTCTTGCCAAGTTCATGTCGCTTTGCCTATTTTATGATAAATTGCTGACGCAGTTGGATGGAACCCCTCACTTCAGGGAGGGATGGGAGTAGGTGTGGTGGAGAGCTGTCTGGGACAGAATACATAGGATTGGCGCCATTTCACAGGAGCACTGAGCCAGGGCGAGGGAGCGGAGTTCCTTGTCACCTCAGCTGCTCCATTCCTGCCTCTCATATGCCAGAGACCACTATCCGGACTTTCTGTCTTGATTACTGTCAATCGCCATATGTCTAAGAGTCTGTCTGTGTCTGAAATTTATGGCTTTGTTTTTCTGTCAGTCCGTCCATCTGCTCGCGATCCCGTCTGTATCTTCCATATTGATCATTTAATCTCCCTATCTAATCGAACCTAACCATCCCACCCGCGTCCTTATAGGATGTCATCAGGCATTAAGAATATAATATTAATATGAGCTGACAGGCCAGAACAATCCACTGTAAGAAGATATCCATTTGCCAGATCTGCGTATTACAAATCCTCCTTCTACTTCCTCTGGAGACTTGGCTCCCCCAAGCTCAGTGTTGTTGTCATTTCTAGATCTGGGTCCCTTCTAGGTATTGCTCAAGGGAACATATCTTACCTAAGTGATTTCTTGTTAACAAGTATGCAGAATGTCAAACCATAAAGACACTCAGCTGAAGATGCAGTCACATTTGAGGAACTGGTCTTGCCTGATAGCAGGGTTTAATTTTTAAACAAAATAAATAGATATGTGATGATGTCAAAAATATTTCTTTGGAGGTCATTCCTCCTCCCCTCAATGATGATATCCCTCGCTGGCTGGCGGGGGACACTAGCAGTCAGTGGTTACAAACATCACAGGTTGGGCCTGCTTTATGGCAGTGCGACTGGTGTGGCCACACTGGGCGCTGACCTGTGGAGGGGGGCGATTACCTCAGGGGGGTGCTGTGTTTAGCAATAACTTATGATTGGAGAGATGAGGATCCCTTTTGCCTGGTGGTAGTGAGTGAATCTGAGGAGGTGGCTATGGTTATTGTTGCACTAGGCGCCACCAGTGCTAAAGCCAGCCCTGGTCACAGGAGTCTGTGGAGTACTTGCTTCAGATAGTGACCAGTCCAGACTCAGGCCACTGGGGTCCAGTGGTGGGCTCTGAAAGTTAGCAAGATGGGTGGGCAGCAACCGCAGCCTGGCGTGGTGACCTCAAGGTGACTATCATAGGCGATGCAGCGATACCCACCGCCAAGGTAGGCAGGACTCACTCTGCAAACTGGCTCATGCACTCAATGCATTATCAGCCTACCTTACCCATATCCTAGCAACAATTGTGCGAGAGTCAGACTGATGAGGCTGAGGTGCAGTGACACACTCCATACGTCCAGATGGCAAAGCATAAAGGCAGCCACTAACACGAAAATGCATCTCTGGGCCTTGGTGGCCCAAAGTAGCGGGCCTGAATGCGCAGCGAGTCTAGGGACTTTTTTAAAATGGCGAGTGGGACCGCCACCTGCAGGAATAAGTTAAGTGTCCCGGTAGCATCCACTGGCAGATTCTAACAAATTAAGGGCCCGATGTAGGTAGGGCTTTACCGATCGGTATCGGCCGAAAATACCGATTTTTGGCCCTTACCGATCGGTAAACAGCCATCGAGATGTAGGGAAGCAAAAACAGAACGAATCGGATAGAAAACCGAATCGGAATGTGTACCGAATGGGAAAGAATCCGATACGTACATACCGAAAATCGGATATGTAACGAATCGGAAAAACACCGATTCGGTTACAAAGACCGAATCGGTCCATGTACCGATTCGTTAGTGACACCGATTCGGAAAATCACCGATTCGGTCCCACTACCGAATCGTTAGTGACACCGATTCGGAAAATCACCGAATCGGTCCATGTACCGATTCGTTAGTGACACCGATTCGGAAAATCACCGATTCGGTCCCACTACCGAATCGTTAGTGACACCGATTCGGAAAATCACCGATTCGGTCCCACTACCGAATCGGAAAAAATACCGATTCGGACATGCTCCGAATCGGAAAACATGCCGATTCGTATGATTCTCCGATCGGGAAATTCCCCGATTCCGACAGTTGGGGAGATGTAGGGAGGCACAGAAACACCGAAATCGGCTCAAAATCGGTAGAATTCACTCGGTATTTACCATGGATTGCAATCAGGTGGTAACCAACTCCAACCCACATAAACAGTCCCAAAATGCATTGCAACTTGCAGGATGGCAGCTTTCTATGTCATTGCGAGGCGGCTACGGCTACAGCAGGAAGGACTGAGGGAATGGCTAAGAAATGAACAGGTCTACAGACAGAGGATAACCCTGTTCATGCTCACTGAGGCTGAGATCCTACAGAGATACAGGCTGGACTCTGACACCATACTTGAGCTCATCAGGGACCTTAAGCCATACTTGGACCACCACACCCCAAGGGCACACGCCATCCCTGCCCACGTCCAGGTGCTATGCAGCCTACACCTGGTAGCGTCTGGCAGCTATCAAAGTGGAGTAGCAGCAGCAGGAGGGGTGAGCCAGAGCAGCCTGTCAAGGTTCTTCCACATATTCCTTGACGCCATGATAGACAGGATGGACCAATACATCTCATTCCCTGCAACCCACGCAGAACTGCTACAAACCAAAGCGGACTTCTACCAGATGGCACACTTTCCCCAAGTCATCGGTTGCATAGATGGCACGCATATTCCGATTTGCCCACCAGCGGACACCGAATACATATACCGCAATCGGAAATCGACACACACCATCAACGTGCAGGTGATCTGCAATGCCAAGTACACCATCACAGACCTGGTAGCAAAATTTCCAGGGAGTACCCATGACTCATATATATTCCAACAGAGCGGCATATATGCACGGCTGATGGCTGGCGATTTTGGAGAAGGATACCTCCTAGGTGAGCCACATCATCAGACCCCCATAACACATAGTAGGTAGGTGTAATACATGTATGCATGTGTCTAATGTGACCCCTTTCTCTTCCAGGCGACAGTGCATATGCCCTCCGCTCATTCATACTCACCCCCTACCTCAACCCCTCCACACCCAGCCAAAGGAGGTATAACCGGGCCCACATACGCACAAGGAATGTTGTCGAACGGACCTTTGGCATCTGGAAAAGTAGATTCAGATGCCTGCACAAGAGTGGAGGTGCAAGGCAGTATACCCCCATCACCTGCTGCAAGATCATAGCTGTATGTGCAATGTTACACAACCTTGCGGTGAAGAAGGGCACTGAGGTGGAGTTGTCTGACTACGAGGACTATGACGACGACGAAGCTGTGCCACTGACACAGCCAGCTGGGGTGTGTACGCCATGTGATGGCAGATACAGACGTGAGGAGATCACTGAGAACTATTTCTGACTGAGTACAGATGCAAAGACAGCTAAATGTTGCTTGGAAAATAAACTTTTTAATAGTGATGCACCACAGTTACATCACTGAAGTGCATAAAAAAATGGAGTCTGTCAAAACAAATAAAGTCCAGGGTTCTGGTATGATCATCCCCCCTTGCCAGCCTATTTTTTGGCCCGCTTTCCAGATCCACTGGGGTGTCCCTCGGCCCCCTCCGAATGGCCAGCAGCATCAGCGGAGCGCCTGGTGCTCCTCCTTGGCTCTGATGCAGCGCTGGCCGGGCTGCTGCGGCTGCTGCTGTCACCAGCATCACCCAGGTCCAGGGCAGGATTGGAGGCGGCGTTCGATATTAACATGGCCTCCATGGCCGTGGTGATCCTGGCCATCCCCCTGGTCAGCTCAGCAGTATGCTGACTCTGCACCGACTCCTGATTTGCGCTACGCTGGCACAGCTGTGCAGTCGCCGCTGCAAGGCGGGCCATGGCCCGGTTGAGCACCCGGGCATCCCTCCTGCGCGCAACCTCATGGTCCTCCTGCCTGGCAGAGGAGTGGGTGATGGCAGTGGTCAGCCTGCCCAACCCTGCTGCCACCTCCTTGTTGCTGTCCACAACAGCCTGGAACCCCTTCACCAACTCCCCCATCTGCAGGTTGTGCTGCAGGAGCTGGCGTTGGCAGGCCATGGTGGATCTGGCCTGTTGGCGCTGGATTTTGACCATCTGGCCCTCCAGGCCCAGGAACACACTGCCCTCCCGTGCTGGTGCAGCAGTGGTGGTGGTGGTGGTGGTGGTGGTGGCACGGCGTCTGGCACTGCTGCCTCCGGCCTGCTGAGTGGGCTGGGGTGCCACTGGTGGTGGTGTGGTGCTGGCCGGTCCCGGAGCCCCTGCTCCCAGGACAGGTAGGACGGGTGGCAAGGCCACGGTTGTGGCAGGAGCTGTTGTCGGCGGAATGGTCTGCCTTGGTGGGGAGTTGCATGGTGAAAATTGCAAGGGGGGTGAGCTGGGCAGTACTGGGGAGTGCACTGCCTGGAAATCAATCACCAGGACTCCCTCCATTCCAAGCCCTGGGGTGTCTCCTTCCTCATCCTCTTCCTCCTCCTCCTGGCCAGGCTGGCTGGTGCTCGGCCCTGCCACTGCAGTATGTGATGTGGAAGCTCCCTCTGCTGCCACAGTGGTGCCGCCTGATGGTGCCCCTAGGTACAAAGAAGCATTTGTAAACTGAGTGCCGATGTATTACAGTCAGTACAATTATGGCATTCCACATGTCCTTGCATCTCCTTACACCGTGTCACACTGTTTCCTGTCTTGTGATTCTGCACTGACATATTTGGCTAACTTCTGCTGACTACATGTACCATGATGCTTGTCTCTTGTATGTTGGTGACAGTACAGTGCTGGTGTTTGCCTATGCATTGTGTCTAATGGGGAGGTGTCTGGTAGGGTGTGTCATGATGCGCATGCTTCTTACCTGTAGCTGTGGCCATCGCAGTGCTGTCCAGGGTCCCGATCCCTACAATGCTCTCCCTCTCGATGGTGCTGGAGACAATTTCCTCCAGCTCGGTGAGGGGTGGCGCCGGGTTCTTGCCTCCTCCGGTGTGTCCTGCCTGCCTTTGGAGGTCGGCCAGCTTCCTCTTGGTGAGGCTGCGGAGGTCATAGAACCTTTTCTTAAGTTCCTCAATGGACCTGGGGGTGACTCCAGCAGCATTGACCTTCTGGGCGATGTCTGCCCACAATCGCCTCTTGGTGCTGTCTGGCACGTTGAGGGACAGCTTGCCAAAGAGCTGGCGGTGCACCCTCACCACCTCCTCAACCAGCACCTGTAGTTCTGTGGTGGTGAATTTTGGCTTCCTCTTTTGGGAGGACTTCTGGCTTCCTGCCTGATCTGCCATGTTCTCTTGCTCCTGCTCAGTCTGCAACCTCCTTCTCCCACTGCTGCTAACTGTGTGTTGGGCTCAGGCAGGCTTTCCAGATACTTCTAGAAACTTCTTAATTGGCTGCACCTGCCAGGGTTGCCACTCCCTGTTTGGGTGGGGGAGGGGGAGCCACCTCATTGGCTGAATCGCCTATTGCCGAGTCTGCTTTTACCGATTCGGTAAAATCCGAATCGGTAAAATCCGATTCGGTATTATCCGATTCGGTAAAAGCCGAATCGGGTCATGCAATGCATTCCTATGGGCTTTTTCGCCATGGGTCTATGATTGCCGAATCGGTTTTTACCGAATCGGCATTTACCGATTCGGTATTCGCCGAATCGGAAATATCCGATTCGGTGGTAGCCGATTCGGTATATTCCGATTCGTTGTTGGCCGATTCGGTAATTTCCGATTCGGACCTAGCTGAATCGGAACGTACCGAATCTCATTACCGATGCCGACCGAATCGGTTTTCATTCGGTATTTTTTTCCTACATCTCGTTTTCCGATTTCAGAATACCGATTCGGCCCGCCTCGGTATTTTGAAATCGGAAAATCCCGTTTACCTACATCGGGCCCTAACTGTATTCCGATATACATACTGTTTCATTTAATACCATCACACAAAATTAAAAATCACCTCCCTATGGATTTCATATTGGAGGTGTAATGCTTGGGGGGAGTGGGTTCTGTCCTAAGCACCCGCTGTTACTTTGCTCCTGTCAATAGAGGGGTTCAAACTCGTTTCTCCCACTTCCAACCTTGGCCAGGTACCTTCCACATGGGATTTCACCCCATAATTAGGGCTGTAGTAATAGCGCTGGGTATACAAATGATCACCTAGAAGTGGCATTATTCACAGGGGCCAACATACTCAGCATCTTCTAACAACAAACCATGTGCATGGATGCTGACAAGACGGAATGAGAGCAGGGTTGGACCGGTCCTCCATTAGTTAATTAGAAAGCTAAAAGAGTGGCCATGTTTGCAAATTAGGACAGTTTTAAACTTGTAAAGAAACGCTGTATAAATGATTTGCAGGGTCAGGACGTTTGCTTCGATTTGAGCTTGCTTTAGGCAAAGTTTGTTTCAATATCAGGGACTACAGGTGGAAGAGGTGTGGCGCAGCAACCGGAGCGGCTGACTCCAAAGCGTGGGTCTCATAGTTTGACTCCTGGCGCCAGCTCAGCTTTATGTGACTCTGGGCACATTCTCACTTAACCTCCCTGATGACCCCCAGCACCTTGAAAGTGAAACCCTTAAGGGTGATATGTTCACGCTTCACAAATAGGATTTATTATTATTATTACAGCAATAGTAAAAACCGCCTGAATAAAACCTAAAACAGGTCCGCAGGCAGCTAAAGAAACAGCCTACGCACTGACCAGTCAGCCCAGGCCGTCGGGCACTGCCTGGTTGCCCTGTAGGCCACTGACCCTGCATGAGAGACCTCCCAGCATTCCGTTTTGTGTTCATTTTCTTGCTGTCAGGTGAAGTGTCTGCAGACTCGCCAGCCTTGGCCTCTCGAGGCAGGCCCTGGCCAACACTCCTGAACCTCCCCAGTCTAGCCTCGGAATTCAAAGGGAGCGAAAGAACAATACCAGGCAATGTTTGATCTGTAATGTGCTGGACAATGCATGGTTTGATTGGTCAGTCTGTGGAATGTGTATCTGCCGCACGGGGGGCCATTTTGTAAAGAGACCTTGTTTTCTCAGAAACAAGCTTAGCTTTTTGGGACACTGCTCTTTGTTACTGTTCAAAGGTTGCTCCCGCCAACTCTGCTCTCTATTCAAATAAACTTTATTGGAAACACATTTTACAAGCGTTACAAAACTAGACAGACAGTTGTAAGTTAAGCAACATCAACATAGCAGATAGAATTTAACATTACGTTGAACTGAAAAAGGGTGTTTTGCCTCAACTTTGGTAAACTGTGATAAAAGACCATCACACTTCGAGAAGCCTCATGGAAATGACATGTGCTACTGTAATTTGGTGAGCACTGGCCAAGCACTTAAGAATGAAAACACGTTTTTAAGTACAGGAAATTGGCTCAATGATAAAAGATAATTCCATCTGAAAAACTCAAACGTGTCGTGATAAAAATGCACTCAAGTCTTCCTTCAGCTAGCTCTCATTTGGGCCACTGGTGTGTTTAAAAAACTGTGCAAAGTGGGGCAATCGTTTTTTTCACAAAAAATGAGTGTTTATTAAAAAAAAGATCATGCTTTATCCTATGTACCTGCAGGTGCATTCGTGTTTGACAAGCTTCTGGAAAGCATGGGGAGGAAATAATGTCTCAAATCCTGCTGCAGGAGGTGGTTCTGTTCTTTGCAAGGTGTATGGGTTATTTACATTTAATGCACTAGTACCAAGTCATAGCTTGGCAGAGATACTTCAACCCACAGGGCAATAACCCTGGCAACTCATCATTCCTTTGTTACAAAAATAGGCTACATCTTGACTGATGTATTTGTCATAATAAAAAACATGGAATTGATTCAATGCGTGACTCGGATATATAGTTCCAAAACCACATGTGCCCACTGTGCAGCCGTACAGTGTGCATTTCACGCGATTGTAGAAATATTTACATGGTGAATACATTTATTTCAATTTCTATGTAATATGTTCCTAACTTGTGGTACATCTTGAAGTGTTGCCCATTGTAAAGTAGAGTGCCTGAGGAAATGACCGGGCTTGACTGTGAGCGAAGGCTTGATTTGGGCCAGTGCTAACATTCATATTTCACATATATTAAGTGACAGAAATTATTTTGACACTTCAGGGGCTCCTGCTTTATTGGAAATCCATTTGTAGGTCTGGCTTGACAGAGCATCTGTCTGCAACATTTGTTTTTTGACAGTATATGTTGAGTGTTTTAGCTCAGTTACCTACAGCCATTGGCGTATGTGGTTCAGCTCCCATCAGCTATTGCTTTCAGACCTTATCAATCACATCTTGGATCAAGCCAGTATGCATCTCTTACTTTATGCGATTGAATTTTCAGTGTGCTATTCAGTTTCCTAGGACGTTCTTCAATTGAAATGTATGAGGGGCTATTCTACTTTTGCAGTGTACAGTCAATCATATACAGTGACATCACACTTTCAGCCAGATTCATCAAAGGAAATTCGGCTCGAGCACTATTTTTGCATTTGGGATTCATCATCGCAAATGCAAAAATCACAATTCTAGAAATCGCTAAATTGCGATGAATTGCATTTAATGAATCTCAATTTGAGATTCCTTAAATGCAATTCATGAACCATTTAAAAATTGCGAATTCGCAATCTGGGGCCGCTATTTACCGCAAAGTCTAACTACGTGGTAAATAGCGAAAACTTAGAAAAATGCACTTTAGTGCATTTTTCTAAGTTGTATGTTACACACACACATGTCCTTTGGACATGTGTGTGCGCAACACCAGTGTATATTACCATTTCAGGGGTGCTACAGGGTGTCCTTTGGACAACCTGGCACCCTTGAAATCGCATCCTTATTTGCGCCTCGCTATTTGCTAATCGCAAATAAGGAATGACTCCCCATTCATTCCTATGTGCCTTAGGAATGAATGGGGAGTCATTCCTTATTTGCGATTCGCAATTAGCGAATCGTAAATAAGGAAGCTGTAGGAATCGCAATAAATATTGCGATTTCTACATGAATCCAGTTTTGCGAGTCTTTAATAGCGAAAATCGCTATTAAGGACTCGCAAAACATGACAATGATGAATCTGGGGGATAGTCACATTCAATTCGTATACTAATAAATGCATTGTCTATATAAAACAATCATTTGCTATTTTTCCACTGCAAGACAGGTTCACTTGATAGAAAAACAAACAAATTGAGTGGCTCTCAAATGGTTGTTTTTCTATCGTTGCCGGTTAGAGGAACGACCCATTTGCATCACAGAAACGCCTGGCTTATAACTTTTGCAAAACCTTTTTTTACCAAGTCAGTAGTAAAATAGATTGTTGGGCTTCCAGGAGCTTAGAGTTACCTTGTGTGGCTAAGTAACTCCAGATTAATGCAAGTTAACACAAATCGCTGCCTTGCTTTACTCTAAAGATGCATAAGAAAAGCTGTAAACAGGCAGAAAGAAAGTGGAGGAAACTCTACGGGGATAAGGATAAAATTGCTTTGAATGTAGCACTGGGCATATACAAAGGTACAATTGCCAAGGCAAAAGCCGAGTACTACGCAAAATTTTTCCTGAAAGCGCCTAATAGTGCCAGAACTATATAAAAATTAATGAACGATCTCGCCAAACTGGACTGTGTTAAAAATAAGATTTTTGCTACCCAGATCTATGTGACGGCCTAGCAGTATTTTTGGAAGAGAAGATCACTAAAATTATTGGTGGTATGGAGGTAAATAATGAGACTGGGATGGAGGATGGAAATGGGTCACCTGAACCTGTGACATCGGGTAAGCAAGAAGAGGGAGTAGACAAAGATGAACTGGCTACTCTGGATCATTTCCAGATCCCTACAGAGGAGGATTTTAATAAATTAGCTCTGAGTGTCTCCTCTGGGTCGCCAGTGTGGACCCTCTACCGCACAGCATATGGAGAGAATTTAAGGAAGAGCTATTTCCTCAGCTCCACCTAATCTGTTGTCAATCATTGAGCAGTGGAATAGTCCCAGGCTGCTGGAAGCAGGCAATGGTGACACCTTTATTGAAGAAAACCACTCTTGATCCCCTATGCCCATCCAACTACAGACCCATTTCCCTGCTGCCCTATCCAGTTAAAAATCTTGGAGCGGTCAGTTAGCAAGACCCTCTCACAATTTCTAGAAGACAATCACATGCTAGATGAGGTAAAAATGTAGATTTTGTTCAGTTCATGGAACGGAAGCGGCCTTAGTGAAAGTGCTAGACGAACTTTGAATGCGAGCTGACACAGGTCAATCCGTTATACTAGTGCTACTAGATATGTCAGCCGCATTTGAAACAGTCAACCACAGCATACTCCTAAGCAGACTTATGGATGTTGGAATTAAGGGAGTGGCACTGAATTGGTTTACATCATATTTATCAGGCAGACAACAGGCAGTGGCCATACCTCCCTTTCTATCTAAATATAGTCTCATCCAGCATGGTGTTCCTCAGGGTTCTACAATCAGTCCGATCTTGTTCAATATATACCTGCACCCACTCATTCCAATTATTAAATCTTATGGAATTTGTTAGACCTGTCTGGCTTTTTGGCGAAGTCCCTCCTAATTTTTATTTATTTTGTCCCCTTTTTGCCCCTCATACCCTTGTTAATTTTTGTGTCTACTGACTTTTTTGTAGGTGTTGGTCAGGGGGATAGGTGTTTTCTTCCCCCCTCATAATCTTTTACCTCAGGCCCAGAGGCCTGTTCTGACAGGAAAGTTGGCACCACCTAAAATGGTGGCCACCAACTGCCCCAACTGTCACCAACAGAACCTGGCCATAGCCTAACATAGGGCATTCCAGAACCTTCTGGTCCATTCTGGACCACTGAAGGGCAGCCTATATAAGGCGGAATGCTGGACAGCCATTTTGTCTGTCAGTGAGGAGCAGCTAGAGTGAAGGTTGAGGTCTAGTAGGGGTAGGATTCTGAAGGGTGGTTCCCTCTACAAGAGTAGCCCCCTGTCAAGACTTTCCCACCTCCTAGTCCTGTTGTCCTAGCCAGGTTAGCCCATCCTGCTGACCCTGGATAGAAAGGTTAAGGGGTTAACTTTAGTAACCTTGGGAGCTGTGAAGTACCCTGCCCTGGGAATTGACCTAAGAGTTCCCCTGTGTCCTGAATCTGTCCAGTAAGGAGGGTTAGGGGTCTAGTGCTGAGGAAGTGCTCTGTGGACTTGTTCTGAAGGAGCCTCTCCATTTGTAACCCCCCTCCTCGTCATAGTGAAGAAAAGAGGGTCTTTCATTGGACTAACTCAAGATTTGCGTTTTCCTAAAACTGAACCTCTGGTGTGTAGCAAGTTCCCTCACCTGTGGGTCGGCAGAGAGAGCTGAGGAACCTGCATCCTGCGTGCCATCGATAGCGGGACCCCTGGGGCACTTATCGCGCTATGTGGCAGCGCCCCCGCAGGTTCCACTGAGCCTGAGAAGCCTTGCGAGGCTTCCCTGTGTGAACGGGACCCCAGGGGCGCCTGCCGCGCTGATCGAGAAGCGGATCGATTCCCTGCGCTGAAAGCGCCGTGTCCTGCCAGCGCTGTTCCGGTGATCAGAGCAGGTTTGCCGGTCATTCGAGGGCGGGGCTGGAGGAAGCCGAGTGGAGCAGACTCCGGAGTCAGCCACTGCTCACTCGCGCATGCCCGCCCGCGCCACGCCTCTCCAGGAAGACGGAGGCGGGATCCATCTGAGAGGCGCCGGGAGCTGAGGAGCGAGTGAGGAGTCAGGCATCGTCTTTCCCTTTCCCCGCTCGAGCGCCTCAGAAAGGAGCGAGCGGGAGGGGAGAAGTAGGCAGAGTCCTTCCTCCGCTCGGGCACCGCCAGAGGAGCTGGCCGAGCCCAGAGGGAGAAGCGGAAAGGCCCGTTAGAGGCTTGGGGGCAAGTGAGAAGTTGGCAACCCTTCCCCTCGAGCGCCACGCAGAGGAGCTGGCCCGAGGGGGGAGGAAAGAGCAGGGAAGTTAGCCTGTTCGGAGCGTCGTGAGGCGTGAGAGCCTCGCTTGCCTTGGTTCCCCGCCCCCTTTGCCTGCTGTCCCCTACTAAGTCTGGTGCGAGGCGATCCCAGCCATAAACAAACAAGTAAGGAGTGGAAACACAGGGGGAGTGGCGCTAGTGCCTACAAAGCAGTAAAGTAGTTACTGGTCAGTCAAGCCCTGCTATCCTCAGGTTGGAGAGTAACATAAGGAAACCAGATCTAGCCATTGTGGTGAATGGATTAACTGAAAGGTGTTTCATGTGACTGAGAGTGAGGCTCTGGCCTGATTTAAGTAGGCTGAGCACAGTAATTACCTAATTGAACCTTCTTAGTTCAACTGTGAGAAACTGCCTTGTGATTTTCTTTGAAACTGGTTTAATGACAAATGAACTGTACTGTTGAACCTGATTGCCTAGATTGCTTAGCAGATTAAATGTTATTACTGTAATGATATTTGCTCTTGCTTATAGTGAGGTGTAGTTTTCTCCCAAGATTCTAGCGGAGTGTATCTAGCCTAATTAGTTCTAAGGTACAGTTATTCCAAGGAAAAAGCGTGATCAGAATCCGGAAGTACAGTGACAGCTAGTAATGTAGAAAAAGTGATTATCTGCTAATGATTTAAAACGTGTAATCGCTAACCCTGAAAGTGATCTAAACTGATTTGAACTATTTATATGTGAGTTACTGACTTGACAACACAGAGCACATTATTTTTATATAAAGCAGCACGTATTTTCATATAATTTTGGTGTAGTGTTTTCCTTTTTGAGTGCTATTGCGTGAAGTTACTTTTGGGTGGTCTGCAACCTTTACACTGTGCCTCTGAGATGCTAGTCTTGCCCTAGGCCAGGCTACCTAATTCCAACATATTGGTGCCTAGCGGTGGGATTGCGGACTTGGTTGCAGCTACTTACTAGTAATTTGGCGTAATACACCTAACCTACACCAGGAGTTTTCTCCTTGCGGCCCTCCCAATTAGTCTTTTTGTTTTTTCTAAATTTATTCCTGGTGGTGGGTGGAGTTGGTTTTAGGTTACCCTCACCCCACTGAAATCTCTGGTGTGTATCCAGGTTTGCCAGACTCACAATGGAGTTTGTGGTGGAAAACCTGGAAGTCTATTCCGTGCCCCAATTGAGAATGTTCTGCCAGCAGATGGGGGTCTTCTTCAAACATGGTGCAAGGAAGGGGGAGCTCCAGACTAGCCTTAGGGCCTGGGTGGAGGCACACCAAGAGACAAAGGAGGAGGATGAAGAGGTTGACCGGGGCACAGAAGGGGGGGTGGAGGAGTTATTCCACCATGAGGGGGAAAACTTGCTCACCGGACCAGTGTCCTATTCCAGAAAGGGCAGTAGCATTTCTGGGAGAAGCCTAACAGAAGCTGAGCTCACCGATAGGAGGGAGAAAAGACAGCTAAAGTGGGAGTTGGCTAAGATGGAATTGGAGAAAGAGGAGAAGAGGATGGTCCACGAGTTTAGGCTAAAGGAACTGGAGCTCCAAAGTCTACAGCGGGGGTCCTCTCCTGTTAGGAATGGTGGCAGCGAACTGAAAGAGTCAGCCAGGGAGACCAAACCCTATATCCCAAAGGACCTGATAGCGAGCTTCAGTCAGGGGGATGATGTTGCTAAGTGGCTGGCCGCTTATGAGGTTTCTTTGAAGGTTCATGGAGTGCAGGAGAAGCACTGGGGGGGTAGTTTGTACAAGTACATGCCTCCTGCTGGTCGGGACACTTTGTTGGCCCTGGAGCCAGAGGAACAGACAAACTACCCCACCATGAAGCTGGCGTTATTGAGGAAATTCGGGCTCACCCCAGAAAGGTACCGACAGAGGTTTAGGGGGAGCCACAAGATGGGAACTCAGAACTGGGTGGACTTCCTTGATTACGCCAGAAAGGCTTTAGAGGGTTGGGTCAAGGGCAGTGAGGTAAAAGATTATGAGGGGCTGTATGATCTGTTTTTGAGAGAACACCTCCTCGAGATCCCGAGCTGCGCCAACACCTGGTAGACAGCAAGCTGACCAATCCCCGGAAGCTTGCAGAGGAGGCGGACATCTGGACAAGTACCCGGGTGTCCACCAAGGGGACTGGAGGGGAATCTCAAAAAGCCGGACAGGGCGCCCCCCAGAAGAAGGAGGGGGGGGAGAAAAAGAAAGAGTTCTCTAAAGGTCCCCAAAATAACTTCCAAGGGAAGGGAGCAGGTTTCACCCCTAGGGCAAACCCGCCCCGGAACCCTCATCCTGGCCAGAGCCAGCAGCCCAGGGTTCTCCACTGTTTTGAATGCGGTGGCGTTGGACATTATAAGGGAGATGTCAGATGCCCAAAGAGACCACCCCCTCCCACCGGAGGAAAGTCACCGGGAGTAGCTAGTGTAGCGCTCGGGGAGGAGTTGCCCTTAGATAAGGGGGGTGAGTGGGCGGGTGTCACCTTAGTGTCCCTGGGAGAACGGGAGATGGTGCCAAAGATCCAGGTGCCCCCAAATACTACAAAGTATGGGCAATGGGTTACCATCAATGGCCAGAGAGGGGAGGCTCTGAGGGATACAGGAGCCAGCATGACTATGGTGAGAAGTCAGCTGGTGTCCCCAGAGCAGGTTGTTCCAAATGTACTCCACCCCGCCGCGATGGCTGACGGCAGAATGGGCCACTATCCAGTGGCTGAGGTTCCCTTTGAGTGGGAGGGGGTTGCAGGTTCACTTCGAGTTGCCGTAAGCCCTGCCGTGCCAGTCGATTGTCTGTTGGGGAATGACATGGAACACAACACTTGGAGAGAGGTGGAATACCGGACGCATTCTGCGATGCTGGGTACACCTGACTGGGCCTGTGTCAGCACACGGTCTGCGACTGCCCGGAGAGGGAGTTCGCCTGGGTTGGAGCCTGGAACAATGGCCCAACCCGCTGCTAAGAAGGGACAGACCCGGAGACAGAGAAAGCCTGCTCCGGCTTCCACACCCCATGAGACAGATCGGCCACCTGCGGTGGTGGACCAGGAGTCCGTGGAGGGGGAAGTAGACTCTCTGGAGGATTTGCCCATCCCGGCGGAGTGGCATGTGGAGGGAGGTCCTACCAGAGAGGAATTCTGTAAGGGGCAGAGGGAGTGCCCCTCCCTTGAGGGACTGAGGCGACAGGCTGAAGCCCAAGCAGCAGGTGATGTTACGGGACATTACCATATTTACTGGGAGGATGGACTCCTCTACAGTGAACCCAAGGTACCCTCGCCTGGTTCATCGAGGGCCTTGGTAGTCCCGCAACAGTACCGAGCCTTTCTTTTGGAACTGGCTCATGCCATACCCCTGGCAGGACACTTAGGCCAGGACAAGACCTTTGCACGGCTTGTTCTCCACTTTTACTGGCCTCAGATGAAAGCGGCGTCCAACACATACTGTAGGACTTGTGTAACCTGCCAGGCCAGTGGGAAAACAGGGGTGAAGCTAAAAGCTCCCCTGGAACCACTTCCAGTCGTTAGCACCCCCTTTGAGAGGGTGGGCATCGACATTGTAGGGCCTTTGGATCCACCGACAGCAGCTGGTCACAGGTTTATCCTGGTACTGGTGGATCATGCCACACGGTACCCAGAGGCAATACCTCTGAGGACAGTCACTGCACCTGTAGTGGCAAGAGCCCTAATGGGAATCTTTACCCGAGTGGGATTTCCCAAGGAAGTTGTGTCCGACAGGGGGACTAACTTCCTGTCAGCTTATATGCGGGCCATGTGGAAGGAGTGTGGAGTGACCTACCGGTTCACCACTCCTTACCACCCCCAGTCGAATGGACTGGTTGAGAGGTTCAACAAGACCTTGAAGGGCATGATCAGAAGTCTGCCCGAGAGCCTGCGGAGGAAATGGGATGTCCTCCTACCCTGTTTACTCTTTTCCTACAGGGAAGTGCCCCAGAAGGGAGTGGGCTTCAGCCCCTTTGAGCTTCTGTATGGGCACCCTGTACGCGGTCCTCTCAGCCTGGTGAAGGATGGTTGGGAGAAATCTCCCAGGAAACCCCCCCAGGATGTGGTGAGCTACATGCTGGCCTTCAGGAGCCAAATGGCGAAGTTGTGGAAGCAAGCTTCTGACAACTTGGAGGCCAGCCAGGCAGTCATGAAGGAGTGGTACGACCACAATGCTCACCAGGTGGAACTGGAGCCTGGACAGAAAGTGTGGATGATGGAACCTGGAGAGCTTAGCGCCCTCCAGGATCGCTGGACAGGCCCCTTTGAGGTGTTGGAAAAGAAGGGTAAGGCCACATACCTGGTGGACCTTAAGACCCCTCGACAGCCCCTACGGGTGCTACACGCCAACAGACTCAAGCCCCACCATGAGAGGCCCGAAGTCATGCTGATGATGGTGACTGACGGGGGAGAGGAGGCGGAAAGCGAACCTCTCCCAGATCTCTTTTCATCCCAAGAGAAGGATGGGTCAGTGGAGGGAGTGAATCTCTCTCCTACTCTCACTCCTGAGCAACGGGAGGACTGCCGCCAGATACTGGAGCAGTACTCTTCGTTGTTCTCCCTTGTCCCGGGAAGGACCCACCTGTGTACCCATGATGTGGACACAGGAGACAGCCCACCAGTGAAGTCCAAGACCTACCGGCTGTCTGACAAGGTGAAGGCTAGCATACATGGAGAAGTTGCCAAGATGCTAGAGCTGGGAGTAATTGAACCTTCCAACAGCCCTTGGTCCAGTCCGGTGGTGCTCGTGCCAAAAGCCGCACCACCAGGCACCACACCTGAACTGAGGTTCTGTGTGGATTACCGAGGACTGAATTCAGTGACAAGGACTGATGCTCATCCGATCCCTAGGGCGGATGAATTGATTGACCGGCTAGGAGCTGCCCAATATCTGAGTACCTTTGACCTCACTTCAGGGTACTGGCAGATCTCCTTGACAGATGGAGCAAGGGAAAGGTCAGCCTTCTCCACGCCTGAGGGACACTACCAGTTCTGTGTGATGCCCTTTGGGCTCAAGAACGCCCCTGCCACATTTCAGCGGCTGGTGAACCAGGTCCTCTCTGGAATGGAGAGTTTCTCTGCTGCTTACTTGGATGACATTGCTGTCTTCAGTAGCAGTTGGGAGGACCATCTGCAGCATTTGCAGGCCGTTCTCCAGGCCCTGAGACAAGCTGGATTGACCATCAAAGCCAGCAAATGCCAGATTGGGCAGGGGTCGGTTGTGTACCTTGGACACTTGGTGGGTAGGGGGACCGTGCAGCCCCTGCAGGCGAAGATTGAGGCAATCATGGCCTGGGAACCCCCCAAGACACAGACTGAGGTCCGAGCTTTCCTGGGCCTCACAGGTTACTACCGTCGCTTTGTGAAGGGGTATGGCACTATTGTAGCGCCCCTCACAGAGCTCACCTCCAAGAAACAACCTCGACGGGTAGTTTGGACAAAGGCTTGTCAGCAAGCCTTTGAAAAGTTGAAACAGGCAATGTGTGCGGCACCGGTCCTGAGGGCCCCAGACTTCTCCAAGGAGTTCATTGTCCAAACGGATGCATCAGAGCATGGCATTGGGGCAGTGCTATCGCAACTCAATGAAGAGGGCCTGGATCAACCTGTAGTCTTCTTATCCAGGAGGCTGCTTCCCCGGGAACAGAAGTGGAGTGCCATTGAGAGGGAAGCTTTTGCGGTGGTGTGGGCTCTGAAGAAGCTGCGGCCATACCTCTTTGGCTCGCACTTCCTGGTTCAGACCGACCACCGACCCCTTCGTTGGCTGATGCAAATGAAGGGGGAAAACCCCAAGTTGTTGAGGTGGTCCATCTCCCTACAGGGAATGGACTTCCGGGTGGAACATCGGCCTGGAGTGGACCACGCCAATGCAGACGGTCTCTCCAGGTATTTCCGCCTTAGTGATGAGGACTCCCAAGGGGTTGGGTAGTTCTCCCCACTTTCAGCTGGAGGGGACGCGTGTTAGACCTGTCTGGCTTTTTGGCGAAGTCCCTCCTAATTTTTATTTATTTTGTCCCCTTTTTGCCCCTCATACCCTTGTTAATTTTTGTGTCTACTGACTTTTTTGTAGGTGTTGGTCAGGGGGATAGGTGTTTTCTTCCCCCCTCATAATCTTTTACCTCAGGCCCAGAGGCCTGTTCTGACAGGAAAGTTGGCACCACCTAAAATGGTGGCCACCAACTGCCCCAACTGTCACCAACAGAACCTGGCCATAGCCTAACATAGGGCATTCCAGAACCTTCTGGTCCATTCTGGACCACTGAAGGGCAGCCTATATAAGGCGGAATGCTGGACAGCCATTTTGTCTGTCAGTGAGGAGCAGCTAGAGTGAAGGTTGAGGTCTAGTAGGGGTAGGATTCTGAAGGGTGGTTCCCTCTACAAGAGTAGCCCCCTGTCAAGACTTTCCCACCTCCTAGTCCTGTTGTCCTAGCCAGGTTAGCCCATCCTGCTGACCCTGGATAGAAAGGTTAAGGGGTTAACTTTAGTAACCTTGGGAGCTGTGAAGTACCCTGCACTGGGAATTGACCTAAGAGTTCCCCTGTGTCCTGAATCTGTCCAGTAAGGAGGGTTAGGGGTCTAGTGCTGAGGAAGTGCTCTGTGGACTTGTTCTGAAGGAGCCTCTCCATTTGTAACCCCCCTCCTCGTCATAGTGAAGAAAAGAGGGTCTTTCATTGGACTAACTCAAGATTTGCGTTTTCCTAAAACTGAACCTCTGGTGTGTAGCAAGTTCCCTCACCTGTGGGTCGGCAGAGAGAGCTGAGGAACCTGCATCCTGCGTGCCATCGATAGCGGGACCCCTGGGGCACTTATCGCGCTATGTGGCAGCGCCCCCGCAGGTTCCACTGAGCCTGAGAAGCCTTGCGAGGCTTCCCTGTGTGAACGGGACCCCAGGGGCGCCTGCCGCGCTGATCGAGAAGCGGATCGATTCCCTGCGCTGAAAGCGCCGTGTCCTGCCAGCGCTGTTCCGGTGATCAGAGCAGGTTTGCCGGTCATTCGAGGGCGGGGCTGGAGGAAGCCGAGTGGAGCAGACTCCGGAGTCAGCCACTGCTCACTCGCGCATGCCCGCCCGCGCCACGCCTCTCCAGGAAGACGGAGGCGGGATCCATCTGAGAGGCGCCGGGAGCTGAGGAGCGAGTGAGGAGTCAGGCATCGTCTTTCCCTTTCCCCGCTCGAGCGCCTCAGAAAGGAGCCGGCGCGAGCGGGAGGGGAGAAGTAGGCAGAGTCCTTCCTCCGCTCGGGCACCGCCAGAGGAGCTGGCCGAGCCCAGAGGGAGAAGCGGAAAGGCCCGTTAGAGGCTTGGGGGCAAGTGAGAAGTTGGCAACCCTTCCCCTCTAGCGCCACGCAGAGGAGCTGGCCCGAGGGGGGAGGAAAGAGCAGGGAAGTTAGCCTGTTCGGAGCGTCGTGAGGCGTGAGAGCCTCGCTTGCCTTGGTTCCCCGCCCCCTTTGCCTGCTGTCCCCTACTAAGTCTGGTGCGAGGCGATCCCAGCCATAAACAAACAAGTAAGGAGTGGAAACACAGGGGGAGTGGCGCTAGTGCCTACAAAGCAGTAAAGTAGTTACTGGTCAGTCAAGCCCTGCTATCCTCAGGTTGGAGAGTAACATAAGGAAACCAGATCTAGCCATTGTGGTGAATGGATTAACTGAAAGGTGTTTCATGTGACTGAGAGTGAGGCTCTGGCCTGATTTAAGTAGGCTGAGCACAGTAATTACCTAATTGAACCTTCTTAGTTCAACTGTGAGAAACTGCCTTGTGATTTTCTTTGAAACTGGTTTAATGACAAATGAACTGTACTGTTGAACCTGATTGCCTAGATTGCTTAGCAGATTAAATGTTATTACTGTAATGATATTTGCTCTTGCTTATAGTGAGGTGTAGTTTTCTCCCAAGATTCTAGCGGAGTGTATCTAGCCTAATTAGTTCTAAGGTACAGTTATTCCAAGGAAAAAGCGTGATCAGAATCCGGAAGTACAGTGACAGCTAGTAATGTAGAAAAAGTGATTATCTGCTAATGATTTAAAACGTGTAATCGCTAACCCTGAAAGTGATCTAAACTGATTTGAACTATTTATATGTGAGTTACTGACTTGACAACACAGAGCACATTATTTTTATATAAAGCAGCACGTATTTTCATATAATTTTGGTGTAGTGTTTTCCTTTTTGAGTGCTATTGCGTGAAGTTACTTTTGGGTGGTCTGCAACCTTTACACTGTGCCTCTGAGATGCTAGTCTTGCCCTAGGCCAGGCTACCTAATTCCAACATAATTAAATTAGTGACCTATGTAGATAACACACAACTTGTTTTCTCGATGGAAGGGAATCAAGCAGTATCGCTTGACAGATTCCATGAGAGTATGCGAAGAACTGCAAAATGGCTACAGGATAACTCCCTACAATTTAATGGAGACAAGATGGAAATTGTATACTGTACAGCGAAGAAAATATCTTGTCCACTCCCAGCCGATTTCTGGCCCACCCCTACAGAAAAACTTCTAATTCCATTCAAGCCAGTGCGCAACCAGGGGGTGATGTTTGACGATAGACTACAGTTAGACTCCCAAGTTACCAAAAGAGTTGGCACTTGTCTATCTTTGATCAGAGCTCTACGGAAAATACTTCCGTTGTTGCTAACTTCCGCCAGGGCGCAGGTGGTGAGAGCTGTTATCCTGAGTCGGCTAGACTAAATTAAGGCTCTGCTACTTAGAGCACCGAACTCTCTGATAAAGAAGCTCCAGAGAATTCAAACAATAGCTGCCAAGTTAGCTTTAAAGAGACAACGTAGGTCTTCTGCCTCCCTATCCATGTAAGATCTCCATTGGCTACCGATAATGCAAAGAATACAGTTTAAGTCACTTTACATTGTCTTTAAGGCAGTACATGGAATGGGACCTAGACCACTACAGAGCAAATTTACCTGGTATATCCTAACCAGAAACCGCCGCTCTTCATCAGCAAAGTTGGTAGGCACACCCAGATTTAAAAAGACCAGGATCTGAGGCAGGGCATTTAGTTCTGCAGCTGCGCGGCTGTGGAATGAACTCCCGGTTCAAATAACAGATTTGTTGTACTTTAGGAAAAATGCTTAAAACGTGGCTATTTCCCAGGGTATAGTGGAGCCCAGCCGTAGCTCCGATTACTTTCGTCTGGTGTGGTTGTTTATGTGCACGGTGGTATGCATGGTAATCTCAGCCTCAGGATACCCGATGGGTGCTAGTGCGCTATACAAGACCGGCTTACATTACATTACTATGTTGGGAAGCAGTTCCATGGGTAAAGCATGGGTGTTCCCATGCTTCCAACCATGGATTTTGGCACAATTCCCAGATTTACAGAGACTTGTAAACCCATGAATGCGTTTAAGTGGTATGCCTTCCCAACAGAGGCTTAACAAGGAGAACAATCTTTATTTCTCCTCATTGTTTCCACTTTCTGCTTGTGCAAACATAGATAGGGGAAAATGCCTTAAAGGACAGTTTTTGTACAGAAAAGTGCACCATGACATATGGTTGACTGCGTTAGCACTAGGCAGCACTCTGTGCGCCAGCGCAAGGAGAGTTGCTAAAAACACAGTTGATGGACAGAATGTAGAACAATGTCATACATTCACCCCAGTACAAGGATCTGGGCCTAAATCCATCGTTTTTTTGCACTCCACACCACCCTGGGTTAGACACTGGCTATATGCAAATCAGCTCTGACCCTGTGCCTCATGGGAACAGTCCAGTCCGAACTACCAAGCCATGTCTTTCCCAGACCGGAATCAAGCATCCAAGGACCGGTTTCCGGCTTTCAGTCTTCATCAGCCTGGAGAGAGCAATAATGTCACATCGTAGTAGGTTTGACGCATTCTTGCTCTCTCCGTCACACAGAACATGGAGTTGCCTTGTTGCACTGCGTTACTTTATGATAAATCTGCCCTAGAGGATCATTTACTTTTTTAATAATAATACATACAATTGAGATGTCTGAGTTAACTCACTTGTGGTGTGTTTAAGTTAAATGGTAAATAGCAATATTATTTCTGTATTTTATCTACATATTTGTGCAGTTAGTGGTTGGAAGTAGTTGACACTTTACTAATATTTGTAATCATTCATACACTTATCAACTGTAATCCTGGTCTAAGGTCCTGCGATGTCACTTATTGTGGGGGAACAGCGTTTACAACGCAACTTTTACCACGCACTACCTTTACCACGCAACTTTTACAACGCAAGTCGTTACAACGACTTGCGCTGGGGGCGCTGTAGGATAGGGAATGGTTTAATTTACTATCCAAGACAGACTTAAGACAGAATCCTAACTTAAGTCTGTCTTAAGTCTGTCGTAAGACAAAATCCTAACTTCTGTGAATACCGAAAGGAGTAAGTTTAGGATTTTGTCTTAAGTTAGTTCTGTGAATCGGGCCCTCTGTGTTTCATCCCAATACACATCCTTGCAAATAGTTAGAACTAGGCAGGAATGAAATTCCTGTCATGTGGGCACAATTCTCATAGTTTTGGTATTTCCACTTTACTCTTGTTACATAAAATTATGCTATTATGCCATGCCTCGTAATTATGCGCTGTTCCAATTCAGATGACCAGAACGTGGCTTCTTGCGGTTTGCGACAATTGTGGTTTTTTGTCCTATTGCTTTACAGTGAAATGGGCCCTGGTATCCAAACTAGATGTGAGGATGTATTTCATGCTAAAATATAGTGCCACATGCTGGTTTTGCCTTTCACAGAATTATGCATAATTTTCCCAAACCGTTGCATAATTACACAAAAGTATATTTTGCACATTCCTAGCTGGAACTCGCCCACAAGTGAATCAAAGTCTCAGATTCTCAGAATGGATTAACAATGTGTTTGACTTCTTATTTGTTCCATGATCTTGCTGATGCAGTAATTAGGTCTACCCTTGTTAACCATTCCATGGTATCTTTTAGACAGTGTTAGCCTTCTTCCAGGCTGAGTTTTCTCCTTTTGATGATGTCTAGGATTTCGTTTATTATTTAGAGTTGGTGTTCTCTCTAAATTGATGTTTTCATCCTAATCCATGGCCAATACCAAATCCTCTTTTTCTGAGGCATTCTGTGTTACTGTATTAGAATTTGCAGTTTTGTAGACATTGTAAATTATTTCCTTGGTTCTCTTTGTTCCATATAAATTAATGGATTTGTAATGAGCGTTACCCATAAAGGTTCTTAAATTTATTTTCTGCCGAGTTTGTCCATTTTAAGAACTTTCTTATAAATGTTTTCTATCAGCATGGTGAGTGTGTATTGACGTCTAAGGGGAGACCTGATGTCTGTTTAGAGTTCTAAATTTCCTGCTGGTTGTGGAAATGTATAAAGTAGCTGGTCTAGACTGAGAAGGAAATCTTACAGGTTTGTCATAGTTGCTGTTGGCCCATACATTGAAATCACCCAATAAAAGAGGTTTGGAGGCTGCTGTTGACATGCGCAGTTTTACATCTAAGGTTTGCTCTAGAAATCTGGTGGTGCATTGGGGGCTGCAAACACTAAATGGGGGAAGCACTTCCATCAGTTGGTCACAAATGCGTTCAAAAACTGTAGGCAATCAACAATATCTGCATTTCAGATGTACCTGCTTACAAATATTTCAATTGTCTTTAATTTTTCCCCACAGTAAAAAGAAAGTCACAGAGGGAAAAGCATTCAGAGTCTTTGCCGTGAAACAGTAAGAGCTGATTGACCAGGAGAAGACACGGCTTACCCTGAGATAGAAGAGAAGGGCTCCATACCATACATGCAGAGAGGAGGACTTTTTTATGAGCTGCATCTTTGCCAACCAGCCTTAATCTTCTCCTTAACATCAGTTTCATCACTATTGTTTTTTCCAGCCAAACAAGCCATGTTGGGACTGAACTGTCCACATCTCTTGAGGATCTCTGCTGCAGCTTTTGTGTCTGGGCATTTGACAATCGATGCATGGACTCTGTATATAATAGAGACAGGAGATGAAAGACAGCGGAGTGGTGGGTCTCTGCAAAGCTGGATGTGCCCATGTAGAGCGGAAGAGATGGGATTGTCTTCATATTTTGGAGACACTGAGCCGTTTCTTGTGGTCCTCAGCAATTTGAATGGTGTGTTTGTTTTTTGGAAGCCATCATGCAATGTATAACAAGTTGTTTCTCCACACAGTGCCTTCTTTAGTGGAGATGTTGAGTGAGTCTTTCTGTGTGTGTATGACTTTAGACATTTGTCGGCTTTGAGCCGGTCTGCAGTCACCATGTTAGGGAAGGCAACCCTCTGTTGAATGAGATGGTATGACTGTCATGGTCTACCGCATGGCCACTTGTATGCGGTCAGCGGCAAATGTGGCAAACACATAGCAGCGTCTACATGTTCCTGTTTTTACCATTGTATTTTCCTAAAAGAGACCCACTTGCAAGGCCAAGTTTCCTAGATTTGGATTTTGGCATTCGGTGTATTGCCGACATCCCCAATATGCCAAACAGCCGATCAATTACTTGATCAACCCAATAAGTTGTGCTTTATGCTGGCAGAGCCGGTTTGTTAGCGCTAACCAAATACAATGAATCCCATTGGAACAGGGCAAGAAAAAATGGATTGTAGAAAAACACACGGAGAGTCACTTAAGAGCCGCGATCGGAGCCTGGTGACTCTTGGCTCTGTACACCCACTGTCAGAGCAGGGGTATTTATCTAAATTCAACTGCAACTTTTTCTTGCCCTGGGGCGACTTTATATTCTTCACATTTATGTTGCTATATTATTTTTATTACAGTTTGTACAACTTATTCTATACAGCAGTGCTGGTTTATCTATAGTTAAGCAGTGATTAAAAGCAGATCTTATTTTGTTATATGTTGCAGTGTTGGTTGAAGCTTGTCTGTGTTCCCTATTCATCATGTTCTTTTTGTACAGTATATTGAAATGTTTTATGTGATGTGCAGGGGTGTTTGAGATTGTTTGTATATACCGTTGTTACTTCCTTTGTTACTTCCTTGTGGTGCTGCCATTTCAGTGGGACATTTCTATCTCTGCCTGTTTAACCACAGTTTGGGGGAGGGGGGCTGGGCTAGGTGCTTAGGTTAATGTTAATAAGTAAATCTATATTGATAGGAAATCAGCTTGTCACCTCTTCTCCACCAAAAGACCTCCCAATGTTGGCCTTGAACAGCTCCTATATGCTCTCTGTAATGTGCCCATCTATACCACAGAGCTGGTGCCATCACATACTTCATGGTGACAGTGTCCGGCGTTGCGGGGTTCAGTGTGGCATCTCGGACCCTACTTTGGCAGGGTACATGGTGGAAGAGGAACTGGGGCTCCCTGACACTTTCAGGAACAAGTATTTCATCCCTGCTACCAAACAAACTGAAACCTAGGGTCCCAGGGTCCCAGGTCCCAGGTCCCAGGATTGTATTGCATTATTGTATCCAATATACTTAGAGTAACTTTTGGTCCGCCCCTTGTTTATGATTGGAGGGTTCTGTTGCCTATCTCAGTTGTGTGCCTCTGATTCGATGGCTTTACTCCCTATTGCTTTGTTTGTCCTACTAGGTAGCATCTCGATCTCACAGTGTCCTAACCGGATGTGTTGTATCCTTCCACTGCTTACTTGACAGGATTCTGTTTTTAATTCTACATCTAGCACTCCATTGGCAGCAAGCATGTTTCCTTGCTATCTCCCCTTATTTTTCCTGTCTCTCCAACGTGTTGTCTTCATTCTCTGCTAACCTTCTCCTCAGTGCCTCCCCATGTTGAACATAATTTCTGTATACATTATTTTGTTACAAAGCCTCAGCAGCTGCAAAGGGATGCCAGGCCGTTCTGATCTATTTTTGTGCTTCACTGCACTTTTTTCTTTACATTTACCACTCTAACATGGCTATCTGTCATGTTACAACAGTAAATTAAAAATGGCTACCTGTCATGCGCACACACGTGTCATGGAGCACATGTGGACATGAGTCACAATAAAAGTTTGTGCCTCGGAGGCCACCTTGGAATGGGTATTATTTAATGCAAAACCTATGTTGAGTTTGCCAATCTGAATGCACACGCATCTTGATGCATGTGTGCAATTGGCAAAAAGATTTGGTACAGCAGTGTCTCAGCCGAGACCAACACAGTGATCTCAGTACGCTTTCGCTGCACGCTACACACATCAACCCACACAAAGTAGACTTAAAACCTCCACCCCCTGGCTAACTTCTCTGACTACTGAGTGTTTTGTTTATTCTTTGGACCTCCGCAACCCATGTTTGGCCAAAGACCTTCCTCTCTTATGCCTAATGATGCTCTGACTAGTATGACTGTTCAGTGTATTACAGCTACCATATCCCACAACTTCCTTTGCACCCTCAACCAAACTTAACTCAACTTTAAACTTAACTTTCTCTCAACTTTCCTTCATCCGAAGATTTAATGGCTTCTGCCTCAAACGATGAGCAGAAATGCCACGCACCAGCGTCACAAGACAACCTAGTTCCAGAAACGAAGAGTCCGTATATTGCAATGTTCTGCTGCAGTGGGAAAAACTGCACATTGGCCACCATGAATGAAATTTACTATCAACAGCCTGCCCATCAGTTGGCCAGCAGGATAGAGATTGTGCTTTCATGTCACTCTCCTCCACCCGTGACCCCAAGCAATTACACAAAAGGTGGTCTTCCCTATTCCCAATGCCTCCAGTGCACAGAAACCATGTAAAAAAAAGGTATACTATGTAAGGCAAATATCCATAAATGATAAGCAGTAAAATTCTACTCCACTAGTCCATAGTTTGCTGCAAGTCACAGCTTCCTAAAAAACCTGAGAGTACAGCGTCATGCTTTAGCAAACACCCTGGCATGTGATGACGCAATGTCAACATGTCATGAAGGGAACATGTCCGATAATTAGCTTTGAACCCCAAATTCTCATATTTAATACAATTTGTTATATCTTTTCTTTTAACATGTCAGCCCAGAAGTACATGCCTTTAAGTCATTACCTATCTTAGCTGCTTTCCCATTAGCCAATGAGTTGTGATGGGCAAGGCGTACGCTCAGTGATGCTGGCAGCCACGCAGTCATGTGTGACCAAGCTCAATATGTGTAGGAGGATAGTGTATGTCTCTATACATTTCAAAATGTAAGTGCTGTGCTAGTGCTTTTATATTCCCCGCTTTCATGAACATGGCTTTAAACTGCTGAAGGGCAACCTGAATGAATGTTATGCTGCCTACTCAAAATCCAAAGTACTCCAAAGACCTTAAAATTGAAATTGACAGTTGTAATTAATTTCAGTAAACTCCACATCAACCAGAAATCTGCTGTCAAGCAGCAGTTCAATTCAGGGACACATGCAGAGAAAGAAAGTTAATATAACAGAACCAACCAGAATTCGAGCGTTTACCTAGTATCAGGATGAATTACTGTTCTATTTCCGAGATGCCAGAAGGTGTTTCACAAATGATTTTAAGATAAGAAAAACGTTCCCATTAATTTCTCTCCCTAACTCTCTTGCTGTTAAGCAATATCGGTCAATATGTGTTAGTTTGCATTCAATAAAATGCCAGTGGCAGAAAAAGTTGTTAATAAGTTTATAAGTGCAGCTGTTGCCAGTAAGACAGGCGTCTTGACACTAAGGAAGGTGCACACTAAAAGGTCTCAGTTTTGTTCAAAGAGCCAGGTTTTTAGGCTAGCCAAGTCAGGTGCATTTTTTATATCTAGAGGAAGAGACTTCCAAGATTTGACTGCCAGGTTGGAGAAGCACATCCCACTAGGGCAGGAACAGCAAGTTGCAAAACGAGGAGCAAAGAAAGCGTGAAGGCTGGTTATGTGTTCACATGTTTTTGACTAGGCCGAGTGATTTAACCCCTTCCACGCTGATGACGAGCTGGGCTCGTCATGGCGTAGCCTCCTCGCACGCTGATGACGAGCCCAGCTCGTCACGTAACATGCGTTTTTGAAAATCTCAGCGTGCGAGCGGAATTCCGCTAGCGCGCATGAGGTTAAAGACAGGGCGTTTAGTCACAGGGATCCAATGAAATTTGTAAAGAGAGATGGATACAGAGGCTCAAGGTGGTAGTCGTAATATGACATGGACTGCTGGATTTTAAACTGTTTGAAGGCATCAAAAAATATACCCCATCCTATGTATAAGGAGTTGCGATAGTCCAAGTGTGAGATTATTAAAGCGTGGGTGACCGCCCTACACACATCCAAAGGAAGAAAACAAACGTTTTCTTTGTTTACATCCTGATGAGTGTGAAGCAGCCACTTGCCACCTGATTGATTTGGGCGGTGAATGCCAATTTATGGTCAAAGACCAAGCATAGATTGCTGGCCCAAAAAACCGAAGCAAGGGGAAGTCCTGGTACCGAGGGCCACCAGTAGAAGACCATAGAGAAGGTTGTTTGAGAAACTGATAGATTTTAGTGTGTTCGCATTTCTACGTAAAGCAGTTAGTGGCCGTTTGGGCTACCACTGAATTTATGTAAGATCTAAAGGCTGATCCAGTGGTGATAGGGTTGGCCGAGATGTTTAGGATGATCAGTGTATGATCGGTATAGGGTAATTGAGATAAGAAGTGAGGTAAGAGGGGATATATAAATGTTAAAAAGTGTGGTGGCTTAACAAGAACCCTGCTGTGAGAGAGGATGTAAAATGGGAGGGAGAGACTATTTGGGGCCTATCACTGAGAAAGAGTAAACGCAAATGACAGGCCTGCATTTGAATCAGAGTGGAATGGTACATTCTATCAGGAGCGTCAGGCAAGTCCAGTAAGATCAAGGCAGCGCTGCTGTCAACTTCCCTGATTTTGTCTGTTTTCAGAGACCCTTATGGGTTGGCCGTGTTGTAGGTGGGGAGGAAATCAGATCGGGAATGGTCCAGAAGATCATGACTTCTCAGGAAGTTGTGCAAGTTAGACATTAACATGTTTCTCCAATATTTTGGCAGGGTACTGGAGAGGTGAGATGGGAGTACAGTTGCTAAGGGTGTTGGGTCAGCAGTGGGCTTCTTAAGAAAGGTGAAGACTACAGCCTGCTTCAATGTTAGTAGAATGGTGGCGGATTCAAGGAAGCAGTTGCATAAATTCATTAAGGAAGGACCCTCAACATTGGATGCTTGAGTAAGGATATGACTGGGACACTGGTCCTTGAGGGGGGCCCGACTTAACTGGAGACAAGTGATCATATTTGGGGTGGGTATTGACGAACAGAGAGGAGCCCTTATCAGAGATGGATAGGCGGGTAGCGACCATAATGGTGGCTGAGCAGGAAAAGTGACTTCAATTGTGGCAATTTTATTGGCAAAAAATGCCATCATGCACCCTTTGACCCTAAATGACCAAAGAAGGACCCCTTGATGACCTCACAGGGATGACCTCCCCCCTTCTTCCCTTAGTCCTTCAATGGCATCCTACTTAATGCCGAGAGTCTAGAGGGCGTGCAAGGTGTGCAAACTGCAGAACATGAACTGGGTTTTTAGAGCCCCGCTTGCTCCCTGTCTCTCTCAGAAAGGGTAGAAAGGTGGCGCCAGGAGTAAAAGCTCAATAACGCACCTCATTGATGGTAAAACTGACTTCTTAGACCTAACCATTACTGTTAGAAGGCAAAGTTTGCAACAATGTTTGGATCAATTAACCAAAGTGTTGGTGCAAAATATTGATTTTGTGTTTTTTGGGGAGTACAAATATTATGCCAAACTGAAAATGCACCAGTGTAATTCATGTAATTCAACCCTGATTTGTTTCCTTGGTAATAATATTTCTAAGTGAACTCTATTTTTATTATTCTAATATACAGAATGTAGCATAGCATTTCCTCTCCAGCAGCTGAGATGCAAACCAACCAGCGGGCATGCTAAAAATGCTCGATTAGTTTCTTCTTTAACAAGTTTAACATTCCTGATTCGTCATGCCATCAACCATGGGCAATATTTTACCTTTGAAACCTCAACTGGTTGGCAATATGTTTAAAAAAGAACACTTCACTGGAAACATAAAACACCATGCCAAGCTACTTCAGTCTGCAATTTATGAGCATGGAATATTGGGCTGATTTATATATTATGCTTTTCTTAATGTGAAAAGCAGCTGAACCATGTAAGTCTGCAGATGTTAAAATGGAAGAAAACAATTTTGCATCTCGACTGGAGAAAAACCTCTTGAAAGGGCGGGAAGGGTGAGATATTCTGCCAGCAAAACAACTCAGCGAGCTGAGCACTCTCTGTTAAGATATGTGTGTGATCTGCAAGTTGTACGATTGAATCCCAGAAAAGTCGCCATCTTTAGGAAAGCGAGTGCCGAAATATAAATCAGGCTCTAAATTGGTCGACAGATTCCTGCATCAAAACGGTGATAGGTATCCTGTCCACCGAAATATAAATCCCATAGGATATCATAGAGGAGAGGAGTTGGCCTAATGGATAGGGCGGTCGACCTCGAATCCGGGGAACTGGGTTCGAGTCTCGGCAATGACACTGAACATCCTGTGATTCTGGGCAAATCACTTAATCTCCCCGTGCCTAACAAAAAAAGGAATGTGTCTTCATGTAATGCAACTGGTGCTATGTAAAGCGCTCTGATACCCGATTCGGGTCAAGTTTGTGCTATATAAAACTCTGTAATATAAATGAAAATAAAATAATAGGATTAATGGGATTTATATTTCGGTGGACGGTATATCCGTCACCGTTGTGTCGGATTAACCCGTCTGCCGAAATCTAAATCAGGCCCTTAGTCTGTAGAAAAAAAGTTTCTTATGTAAAATTCTTTAGATAGATGATTGTTAATAATCAGAGTATTCTCTGTCTGTGTAGCTGCCAATACTATTTGAACTAAGTCCTGTTAGGAGTCCGCGATGGTGAGGATGTTGATTGTCACGTGGGCATTGACTCTGAGTCAGTAGAGTGCTGCCACAGTATGAGTGACAGGAAAGGTTTTGCAGGCTTGGTTGTATTATTCAGAGCCACTGGCATGCAGTTTATTTGGTGTTTTGACAGAGAGGCAGAGGAAGGCAGTGAAGTTGAAATTTGAGCCAAGAGTGGCTCCAAGTACTACTAATTTGTTTTCTATAACAATGAAGTACATTGGTCCAATGAGGACCGCGTACAAAAAAAGGTGCTGAATGCCCCATGTTAATCAACCTATTCTGCCATTTAAGCCTGAAAAACTAAGCCAACTGGGATTTTTAAGCCTTTACTTAAAGATGCTCAAACGTAAAAAAAAAGTTGCATGAGAGTGGAACTGGCTGTTGTGTCACAGGACAAGGGCCAATTCCAACGTGTCCCCCGACAAGGGAAATTTTTATTTATCAGGGAGGGCCGCTCAAACCAGACCCAAGACATGCTACACATGCAAACATCTCTCTTGTATCTTATAAAACAGACCATCAGGTACATACCAGCACAATAAGCTTTCAAGCTGTTTTCAGGACACACGCCTGCATGCTGTCCAATAGAACACTCTCAGTGACCAGTTGTCATTTATGAGAAGGCACTGTCATGGTAACTTTCTGTGAGCAACCTAGACAACACAGTGTCACAAAATGTGCACCTCTAGTTACTCTGGAAATATTTTCATGGTCCTGTGCCAGAGTCGTAAAGTCAAATCCAAAGCAGCCGTGCATGAGCAGGAACAGTATGCACACAGTCTGTTTATCTGCTACAGATTGGTATTAATTAGATTTTCCACAGCTGAAAGAGGGCCAAACAGATGTCTGCACCTTGTGAGCTTGATGCAAATCTGCACGTGTACGTTGCCGCCATCTATGAAGAAACATTTACCCCCACTGGTCAGAGAAATGCATCTACTTTCTAGCAATAGTGTCTGTTTATTGGATTTCAGTGAGAAAAAGGACTGACTGTTGCTATATTGTAATCTGATACATAAACTCAAGCTCTTCGGAAAGCGATGGGTGGGCCTACTCTTCAGTTCATGATTGATACACACACAAAGCTCTCAAAATGGCTTCCTGCATAGCAATGAGACCCGCTCTTACTCCTCCAAAATGGAGTCTTCGACATTAACAGCGTTTGACATTTTGGCATGGTCTCTTAACCTTTAGGTGGCACCAAAATGTTTCACATACAGAGCGCAGTCTTGCGCAGGCATTGGAGAACAGCCGCACTAGATAGAGAAGGGTCTCCCTCAAATGGAGCATGGCCTCTCTCATAGGAGTGCAGTCTTACTCACTAAAATACAGCCTCACGGATTGTAGCACGGTTGCACTCAGTCAAGCATAGTTAGACTAAATGGGATGTACTTTCAAGCATTGGAGAGCAGCTCTCATCACTGGCTGCTCTCTTTGAGAAAGGCACGCTTTTAAAGACGGTATCAACGGAAACGAGCACCAACAATGATCTGGGGGTACTTTGCATAAAGGTATTTTTAAAGTATTATACGCATCCCCTCTACACATTCAGCCTCTTTCGCCCCCAGCCGTTTATTTGAACCCCTCCATATAACATTAGCTTCTCTTTCCTGCATTTTGCTGCCCTGTACCCTGCATTCTTCCCCATCCTATGTGTACCCATTTCTGCAGTCAATCTTTAAAAGTACTTCCTCAACCCACCCAACCTCCTCTGCCTTGTATCTGATCCCCTTAACTATGCACCCATTTGCTTTATAAGTAGGAGTGCACTTGGTTGGCATCAACTCTTTCTTAAACCTTATTAAGCATAGAAGTGAATGGGCCTCATGTCATGAAGGTGCATCTCAGTCAGGCCTTTGTAAGCCAGCAGTTGTAAGAAGGATACCACTTTTTTACTCATCCCAAGAATGGGAAAAAGGAACTTACAAGTGCCAGCATTTTTGGTGCTGGTGACTGAAGAATCAGGACTGACTGACTGCCAGTCAACTGCGTGACATGGAACAGATGACATGTATGTCTAAAATGGTTTAGATCCTGACATTTTACTCACTCAAACAATGTACATGGGAGCAGCAATTTAGTGAAGCAAGGCCGGCTCAGCATTCTTCATTCCCAACCCACTGCTAATGGCATCTTCTCCCCTCTGCTCTTCCTGCTAAGCCAACACTGGTCGTCTTCTGTTGGCTACCTCAGCCTGCAGTTTGTGTTGGCTTTTTTTCTATGAAAAAATATGTATTTTAATTCTTCAAAGTGTACAAATGGTTCATGTAAATGTTATATTTTTCCTTGCATGATCTTTTTTTAGGACCTTTTGTAAGTTGTTTCTACGTAATACATTTTTATGCACATTTATATATATATTTGATTATTTCGCATCTGAATTATTTGAAAAATAAAAAAAAGAATTTTAAAATGTGCCTGCCTTGGCTCCTCATTTAGTACATTGAGTATATAACAGAGAAGATCCATGATCACCAGGAAGACCTAGTTACATATCGTGGAACAGATGTAGTCTAGTTCTGAAATTGGTGACTGCTGAGCCAGAGGTTTGAGATCTAATACCTAGATTACTTTCTGGTAATCCCAACCACTTCTATTTCAACTATTCCTTGTCACAGACCTTGCTATAAGGTAGATACACAATATGAACTGGAACGTTATTAACTTAGTGTTAGACATTGGATTCCTGGTTGGCTGAGGTATGCAACCAGGTCAGGCAGGAGCCACCACTCTAGTCACGGTAAGTAAGATCCACACTAAAAGTTACCTGTGCTCACCCTCTGGTAGCGTGGCACAGAGCAGTCAAGCTAAACTAAAAAGGCAATGTGTAAAGTATTTGTGCAACACACACACACAGTAACACAAAGAATACACTGCAAAAATACTCCACCCGTTATAAAAAAGCATATCTTATTATAAACAAAACAAAATAATAAAAATCCAATGTATAGAGTTTGAGATATTTAATTTGAAAGGAATAAATGCAATAACGCTCTTAGAAGCAAATAGTGCTAAAAAGGTTACTTTAGGTCGCACTGGACCTGTGCACAGTCAAAGTTCGGGCTGACCTTGTGGAAGCCCAGGCCGGCTTCAGGACCCACACAGGCCCCTGTGAACAAAGTTCCTTTCCTGGTTGCAACCAATGAGATGCATTGATTTTATTCATGCAGTGAAGGAGATTCGTCAGTTCCAAAGACTGGTTCTGGAGTCAAGAGGCGTTGAGCGATGTGCTATTTTTACTCCCGCAACTGGGTTGATGCGCCGGTTCTGTTACACACAGACAGGAGATAGGTAAAAATCTGTGTTGCAAGTATCTGGGGCACTTCCAGTGAGCTTTGCACAGGAGTAGGAGTAGATACTTTGATTTCCCTGAGTATCAGGCAACATGAGTCAAGTCAACAAGCCTTTGGAGATGACTTGGAGTGAAGGCACAGTCCAGCTCTCCATCATCAGAGAGCAGAAGGCAGCAGAGCAACAAACTAAAAAGCAGGCAGTCTAGATTAGCAGTCTAGTTGAGTCCTTTAAGCAGCATAGCAGTTCTGGCAAAGATTCAGTTACAAGTCGAGCAGTATCTCATTTTAAGGGGTTAGAGGCCCAAACGTGTTTTTGATGCAGGAGTGACTTCAAAGCAACTCGCTGAAGTGTACAATGATCTCGTTCAACTCCTTCCTGTCTGCCAGGCTGTCTGTGGGGGGGGGGGGGGGGGTGGGGGGTAATCAGATCTTTGTGTGGGGACAGGACACAACCTATCAAGTGAAGTGTTATCCGCTCCCATCCATCCTGCCCAGGCAAAGCCATCAGAATGTAGATGTATGTAGATGGGTATCAGATATACCTATCCTTCCTGTGCTGTGGCTGTCTAGAGGAAATGCACAAAGTGTAGCTGTCACCCACCCCAGACATGTATTGGAGACAGACTGTCAGGCACACAGAGTAGTAAGTGCAGAGAAATGTCCACTCTCTAAAACTAGCATTTCTAAAAAAGTAATGTTAAATCCAACTTCACCAATGAGGAGGATTTATCATTATCATTCCAAAGATATGAAGCATGAAAAAGCTACTCCTCTCTGATTAGGAACTGCAGCTTAAAAGTCTACTAAGGAATTCCCACTGCTAGCCATTGAGAGGAGTAGGCCTCATAGTAGTGAAAAGCAAATTTAGCTGTTTGTCACTACCAGGACATTTAAAACTTAAAAGTACATGTACTACCTTTTAGTTACACAACACCCCACCCTTAGAGCTACTTAAGGCCTACCGTAGGAGTGAAGTAGGTGTAATGATTGGGGAGTTTAAGGCTTGACAAGTGATTTTAAATGCCACGTTGAGGTTGCAGTAAACATCACACACAGCAGGCCTTGCAATGGCAGTCATGAGACAGGTTTGAAAGGCTACTTATTTTGGTGGCACAATCAGTTTTGCAGGCCCGCTGCTAGCATTTGACTTACAGGCCCTGGGTATATGTTATATCACTTTAAAAACTGCTTATTAGACATTGAAATATGCCAATCAGATATACACTAATGTCACCATGTTTACTGGAGAAGCAAATGCATTTTAACACTGGTTAGTAGTGGTAAAGTGCTCAGAGACCGAAGGCCAATAAAAAGCTGTCACAAAATGTGCAGGCAGAAAGATTGGACGAATAGCACCCTAAAGTTGGCAGGTCTAACACTTAGAATTTAAAGATGTGTTGCAACCAAGTTCACAGAGTGACCGAAACACACGCTTTCTCCTATAATTGTCTTACTAATGAACAAGATCCAAAGGCCTGAGGCACTTTTCCGCTTGGGAGGGGAGTCAAACATAAGTAAGAAAAGGATTAGTAGTAATGGTGAGTACCATTGTTATGCTTACTTTACCCTGACATTCTCTCTTTCTTATTGCAATCCTTATATGAGGTGTACCATCTAAGCACCTATATACGACTAATCTAAAACCACACACTGGCAGTACAGTATGCCTAAAATTAGTACATTTATTACACAACAAACAGAGATGGATCAAGTTTAGATTACCAATTGACCACATGCTTTACCAGATGCACTACAGTGGATATAAAGCCATAAATACAAGTACTCTACCAAGTCTGCATCCATGGCACACAGGATTCCTTGAAAGAAGACTTTAGAATTGAAAGTGAGCTAGTTTCTTAAAATATCTACATTACCTTCAGAAAACTCTTTCTTCCGAAAAAAAAGTCAGCATTACAAGAGCTAACAATACAAGTCATTAATGATCCTAGTTCAGGAAAAACAAGAGAGCAATCTAGTCAGCCCTCGTTCTGTGGCTAGACCCTCATCCAAGAACCAGGCCTCATCTAGTTTCTCTCATCCTTCAAAAAGGCTCATCTATCTATCTATGTCTGCAACACGAGGTCACTACACTTGCTCCCATCCTTAATAACTTCATACATGCCTCTCTATCCTCTTGCCACGTCATTTATAAACACAGATATTTAATCATTAGTTCACTTGATAATGCACACATTTCTATCCCATTAATCCCATCAAACATTTGCCTCATCACAGTCTTACCATGTATCTCAAAGGCTTTGTAGACATTGGTATGTCCACAACTTAACTTGCGTTAGCGACTATTCAAACTATTCAGCAATCAGCAGTAACGTTGATAGCCTCACCATAGTACAGAAATAACCATACTCTACATTAGAGACAAAGTCCTAACTGCCCATTTCTTTGTTCTGTTTTGTGCTTTGATTCTTGACAATCATCTTGACCTTCAACATTATTGATCATCTAGCTGCACACATCTACCACTCACTCCTGGTTCACATCCTTTTTGAATAATCAGACCTAATCAAGTAATGTGTGCATCTCTGTCACATCACTACTACTGATTATGGAGTACCTCAAGTATCCACCTCATCGAGGCTTTTTAAAAATCAACATGATTCTGGCTGCCCCTTTCTAGGACACCCACCACATCAACCCCACTATATATGCATGCTGTACCCAAATCGACTTCAAATTTCTGGAAGTGTGTAGGGTCTTCTCCAGAGGCGCTAATGGTCCATAACGCACCCCGCACTCATTGAAGCTCAGCTCATTTTGCCTTACTGGTTAGAAGACCAAAATCCTAATCCTTTTGCTGTGTCCATTGGATCCTTCACAGTTAGCCTTCTTCTAATGCCAGCACAGAAGACTTGTAACATACTTGTAAAGACTTGTAACATATACGTTTTGTTTGAGAGCAACATTCAAGGCAGCCACTATGCAGGTATTGCATGTTTTGCAAAGTATGTGGTGTCCCCCCTAAGCTGCTGATCCTCCTCCAAGACATAGAGCTGGTTCTGATGGTGGTGTCCGCCAATCAACATTATTGCTATGAAGCCTGCAATGGGCTCCCAAGCAAAGACCCATCAAACACAAAGGAGCACAGAACCATGTTGCCCAACTCATATTGAACACGAGTGTCTAAACCATACACCACCAGACCCCAAATCACTAAATAGGTTCCAATCAAGGAAATATCTTGTTCACAAGGCTTTGCCCAGCCATGCACCTGGGCATCTCTTTTTAATCTTTGAATCATTCCAGCCTACCTGGAATGAGCAACCCCTAACTTCCTTGGTAACCTTTCCTGCAGCTATAAAAGATTTGGGAGTAGATCACTCCATGTACCTCAACCTGCATTTAGCAGCATACCAAGACAGTGAGATTAGCAATGTTCTAGCTGATCTTGCTGCATTCCAACTCATGCAGCATGTCCCAAGCTGTACACACTCAGCTGAGCATCTGTTGGACCCTATTTTCTCCAATCTACCTGCACTTACAGTCAGTCCACCTCTCCCTGTGAGTTGGTCTGACCACTATCTGGTATCCATGGGATTGCAGGGAGTAGTGCCTCTCCAGGATGTCCCTAGTAAATCTGTCCTAAAACGCCCCTGGAACCAACTTGATGCTGACCACTTCCGTGCCCTTCTTCATAGCCAATCACCTGACAGGGCGGATACCATCCTGTCTAATTGGCTTACGTACTCCTTAGATACTCCCCGCCAGATGATCCCAGAGTCGTATAACCCATTGGAGCCCTTGGTGCAATGACAATCTTGCCCTGGCTAGGAAAACTTGTAAAGCCCTGGAACGGGTGTGGATAAACTCTTAAAGTACAATATCGAGTGGCCATCAAGAATGATCATAAGTCCATCCAGAAGGAAAGACCTGCCAACATTGCAGATAAATCAGAAACAGCAGTAACCTGACAAAATGTATTTTCGCCTTGCTTAAAGATCTAAAATCTTCAGGGCAACCTAAAACATCCCTTCTTTCCTCTAATCAGCAGTATTAGGTACTTGCCACTTTTTTCATTAAGAAGGCCAAGGATATTTACAAAACCTTTCCCCACACTGCGATTAAAACAGGCTCTTCAGTTTTGTCCAGTGGCTCTCCCACACTCTCTGCCTTCCCGACACTTTCCCAAGAAGTTATGCGCACCATTTACAATAAACTTAAATCAGGATCCCCTGCTGATCCCCTTAAACCGGATCAATTTCAGAAACTTCACCTCAGCTTCTTTCCGATTTCTGTGATCGCATTAATCTGTCTATGTCCTCTGCTGTGGTCCCCATCGCTTGGAAACATACCAAGGTGGATCCTTTACTAAAAAAAACCTACGCGGGATGATTCTAAGCCGGAGACTTTTTGTACTTTCTCTCTTCTCCCTCTGACATCTAAGATCACTGAAGCCTATGTTAATTCCATTCTTACTACTTTCCTCGCAGCTAACAACCTGTTGGGCCCCTCTCGAAATGGCTTCCGCCTACATTACAGCACTGAAACTGCCCTTCTGGCTGTGACAGAACATCTGTGGAGCTCACTAGATGTGGGCGTACCTCAGCACTGATCCTTCTGGATCTAAGCGCTGCATTCAATACTGTGTCCCGTCAGATTCTTCTGCAGCGCCAGGAGTATATCGGTGTTGGTGGCCTGGCCATACGTTCATAGGAAATCAAAAGATAGATCTTAAAATCAATGCATACATAAGATTCTGAAAGAGACTGGTAGGGTTTCTACCCTCCGTTCACATATTGTACCTCCCTTATACATTATAAACTCACTTAACCATAATGCAATGTAAGTATGTCATCGCCCTTTTTAAAAAAAAAAAAATACATTTAAAAAAAAGTGTAGTGACCAGGAAGTGATTAGTGATTTTAGTGAGGCACCACTAGAAGACTTGCTTAGCTGAATACAAATAAGTCCATGTAAATGTTTTTAACTTAGGGACATTTAAAAACTCCCACATAGAACAAGACACAAACAGATATCTCGTTTTTTGCTGTGCACACAGAGATGCGATGCGATCAGTTTTTTTGTGAACTTTAAAGCAATATGAGCCACTGCTGACAAAACAAGCTGCGGAACGGCCTCAAAACAAAATATCCGAGATTACCGGCATGCAAAGTAAGTGCCCCCTGTAACTTATAAAGCAACAATGTGCCATATTACCGTATGTGCAGTTCAATGACGTGGCGCTCATTGCCATTCATATATTGCCCCATGAAAGCTGAACTATGCTTCCATTTACCGCCAACAAGCATAACAACTGCATTGGTAGAAGTATCGCACTTCTTTTTTCCTTCCAGCCATAAAATAATGAAAACCACTAAAACCCAACATTTGACTGATGATAGATCCCTTCTTATTTTAGGTTGTGATACTTACATTTTAACTTGCATCTTTTAGCCTGCAACATGCAAATTGCTTACTCAAATCGATCAGGTACTTATAAAACATTATTTTGTAGTTTGAGTAAATTGGAAGTGCAGAGCCCCTTCACAGGTTCAAATTGTGCCCCCTTTGTTTTTTAGATAAACCAGTCCACGCCCTGAAGAGAATCCCATAAGCCACCCTGAGAATCGAAACGCGTCGGCATTACACAACACGGGGACTGTTGTATTTGATTGAATTTTTCCGCCCAGCGGAAATGCTTCTTGAATTGTCTAACTACTTGGTTTGATTGGTTTGTTCCCCGTGATAGCAGCTACTTAACTCAGTTATACAATGTGGATGTTAAAGGATTTCCAAGTTGCTGCTTTGTTTGTGGATTAAGACTGGTGACATAATGTTTGTATAATTTGTTGTTTTGTATCACTTGTTTATGTATTGTTTTTTACATCACACTACTTTACCACGAAGTTTGTATGTTTTTGTTTGATCTGTAGCATAAATAAGTGTAATTTGTTCTAGACAGAAACGTATCTAACTTCTCTGACCCATGATTCAAATGTAGAGTAAAGTACATAGAAATGAGCAGCAAATAAATGCCTCAAGCCAATATCAATTGAATAGTTGGTTCATAGTCTGTTAAATTAATGTAGCAGCATTAGAAAGGTGACGGTTAGGACACTTCTTGCTCTTATTTTAATACGACCTCGTCCAGCCACCTAGGGCCCTTGTTGCAATTATTTATCTGCCCAGCATTATTATTGTGTCGGCGAAAATGGATGAGACCAATATGTCTACATCTATCTATTCTTTTGGCTTCAGCACTAATCGATTCTCTTTATGAGCCTCCAAATGAAATTTTCTGCCATAGAATTTTAAACTTTATTAAGTGTTTTCCAAACATGTACTAATGCTCATAGGTATGTAGGTAGCAATACTTGTTTTTTATCCTATGGCATTTACCTCCTACATTTTTGCACTAAGGGCATAATGGATATGTTTTTTATCATTTTGTACCGTATATTATATTGCTAAGTTTTAATCTGAAGATTTTTTATATTGTTGGATTCCGCATAGGACTCGCTGTTGCCTTGTCGGGTAGGAACATTTTCTGTGTGAATTTTCTTATTAAAATAGAATCTTTATTATCTTGTTGTTGGTTTTCTCAGTTTATGTGGACCTCCACAGAGTTCCGTAATCATATATAAAATTGATTGATTGACCACTGAAAGGGAAACCCCTCATTAAATAAAGAGTGAACTTCATGTGCCCAACGTCACTGCAAATGCCCTTCATTCTTGATCTGACACAACAAATGTGACAATCAATCATACAGACAAAAGTATTTGTGAAGTCTGACGTGACTGGGAACTTTGATTCTCCCTGATGCAGGAAGAGAGGGGCATGTGCATCTGGTTGGGAGGTAGGGGGTCTCAGACCTATCACCAAGAGGTTGCACTGCCATGTTAGGCCCTAAAGGCCTTGAGGTTGCAGTCTCTCTCTGTTCCGGTGTATTTTTCTGTCCTGTTTGGACCTCTACCGCTCCCTGCACAGGCCACTGAATCATGGTTGTTGTGTGTTTGCTTCAGACAGACCAACAGGCCCTCAATAGAGTGAAGAGTGGATGGGTATTCGGATACCAATTGCCACTAACTTCACCTGTACGCCATACTTTTAGTTTACCAAAGACTTGCTTGTGACTGCTAGTTACTGAGACATCACTGCAGTACCTGTGCGCTCAGATTGAAGCCTTTGCCCAAAGGCTGCAGAATACGCCAAACTCACCAAATAGCGAATCTGCTGCATCCTGGGCATTTTCAGTGGCCTTTTTTTTAAATAAAACGGGGGAACATGGTGGCCAGAAGCTAAACGTCCACGGACGAGCTCCCCTGACGCGTGCTATCAGACCCCTCATGGAACCCTACGAGTGCCTTAGAAGATGATTTTTAAAAATATATATTGGTGGTGGACCCCCCCCCCCCGAATTATTTTTTTCTCTTTTCATTGCCTCACTGCCACTCATCGATTGATTTCCCCTTCTCCTTACTGTTGCCTGGACGGGGATCGAGAAAAGGAGTTACTCACGTTTCTTTTTTGCTCTTTCTTCTATTTTGTGCGGTGGCTTTGGTGTCGTCTTTTGGAGTCGAGAATGGTGTTTGAGGCCCAAGGTAGTATGCCGCCCCGGGAGCTCTCGCTGCTGTGGGTTGTATGTGCAGCGCGGGAGTGGAGGCGGCGGATCCTCTTCCTGCAGTTCCGGGCTCACTGTGGCAGAGTGAGCAACAACTAGTAGCCGAGGGGAGGTAGGAGACTGTTTTCTCTTCGATACTGCCCCAAACAGAGGTGGAGGTAAGACTTTGGAGCCTCTTCAGAACGGGAGTGTGTCAGGTCTGTCAGAACCTGCTAGGACTGTCCTGAAGGCTTATGGTGAAGTCTGTGCTGCCCAGGCGAGTTTGGTGAAGGCGGCTTGGACTACTCGGGTGGTGGGCTTTCAAAGCTGTATGGATAACAGGGAGAACAGTCTCCCATGTAGTGCCCCCTGCAGTGCCAGCATTCAACAGAGCTCCAAACCAACTGTGTGCCGGTATACTTTGCGCAATTGGGCTGCAAAACTCGATACAGGCACTAATTCCATCAACTCCATCAATTACACTCGCATTTCACCTCCAGTTGCAGAAGTTAGAGCCCCTGCGAGGAAGGGGAAGTGGAAAGTCACCACGGAGTATAGGGAAGGGAAGGGCTAAGAAAGTCTTATCCTCTAAAGTCAGAGTAACCCCTTCTCTGAAGACTTTTTACAAAGTACTATCCACTCCTTCAGGTAAGGGATTAAATACAAAAATCATAATGGCGTCTCTGAGTACACAGACAGCCCATCTGCAGAATCTTCCCCCACCTCAAGAAAACATTGTGTGTTCCACTCTGCCGCCGCCCCCACCTGGGGTAATGGGCATGTGCACTGGTTGAGCAACAGGTGGCCATCCACCCTTCCATCGATGTATCTAACAGGTACTCGGCCTTAGAAAATCAAGGGAATCAAGATAACGGGCAGGAAACGCCTTGAGAGAGCGCAATTTGAATGCAAGGTATATTGTAGCCATATCTAGACGTATATGTTATAAACGTAGGAATGAAACGCATATTGTAATGTAAAGTTGGCGATTATAGCATAAAGGCCAACTAATGTGATAACATGGTATAGGAAATGTAAATGTATTTACATGTTAAAATGCATTAGATTTAGAAGGCCCGTATACATGATGGGTAATGTAGAAATGCTTAGGAAATATCGAACGTGCACAGTAGAATTCGTGTACGTGTGTAACTTTAAAATGTGTAACTTTAAGTGGAGAAACGTGGATAAATGTATAAGAGAATTCACATAAAGATGTAACCAAGGAAAAATGCATAAGTTATATTCTATGCAGTCGTATTCTATGTATTACACATATTTGATGTAGAATGTATTTAAGTATAACTAGGGCTTTTGCTGAAGTACGAATATAAATGTATGCCAAAGGTTATACTGTGTAGAGGGCTTTTGTAGGAATGCTGGAAGAGTTTAGGTCATTTGTGTTTGTAACCTAACTGGTCAAGAGTTCGCAGGAGCATAGTCAAATGTATGTAATTTAGAGGGCTTGTGAAAGTCGTAAATAGCTTGATGTGGACGTGAGAGCCAAGAAGTCTAGCACTTGTTAGATTTAAGGTGACAATGCCGGACGGAGCTTATTGCTCGAACGTGAGGAGAGACACTTTGAATGTGGACTATGTTTTGACAAGATCATTCACAGGACCTAGCAGGGTCAAGTTAAGAGACATAGAGTTAAAGCCTTGTCTAAATTCATATGTTACTCGATCTGAAAAGAGTCAATAAAAGTCGACGATGAGATGATGAAGATGACATCCAAAGGAGAAGGGTCAACTTAACGAACGACGCAAGGAGTGGACCAATGGAAGAAGCAGGAAGTTGACATCATCGGGGAAAGTCCGTGGTGGGCGTCAAGGGGCGTTCCACCCACACGGTGATTGTGTATTTTAGGGACAGCACCCCGGGGAGGAGGTAGCAATTGGCAATCAGGAGAGGGCAATTAGAGAAGGGCGAATTGCTCAGAGCAAAGGCAAGGGTAGATGCCTTGAGCAGATGCGCTGAGACATCAGAAGCGCAAGGGAGCAGTAGGCCGAGGACCCTTAGAGAGAGCGGATGGGTAGGCAGATAGGGTACTGCTTCTGAAACTTAAGATTTCCTTTAGAGGCTAAAGAGAGTTTGAACTTCTTTGGAAGTCAAACTGCTGACACCTTTTTAGGGAAGAAATTTGCGAAGTAGGGTTGTCACATAGCATAGAGTAGGGACAGATTAACTTGATGATTTTTATCTTACTGCAGATGACGCAGAAGGAACCACTTTACACCGAAGCTTAAGCGGCTGATATTGTAATTGATTTTGTATTTTGTATACTTTGAGATTTTATCCTGAGTGGATTGTACCGCATTCAAAATAACTTTATATAAAACTCTTAAAACTTTATCAGTTGTAAGTGGTTCTTCAGAGTGGCGTCAGTTAATGGGGTTTATCTAACCTATGTGGGGTTGTCTTTTACTCAATGACAGATATGAGCGGTCCAAAACAGATGAATGGGATTCTTTATTAAATTGATATCAAAATCTCATTCCCCGCAGTTGGTAGCAGAGAAATGATGGTTATCTTCTTGAGGAAGACGACCTAGGCCAGGTTAGTTTACCCCAAGGTCCCTAGTCATCGTCGACCAGAAGAAGAATTGCAGCCGGAGACGGTGCTGACGGTGCGTCGAGAGAAAAGCAGCAGAGTCGGTCGAGAGTGAGTATAAGGGTCATGCGTTGTAAGATTGCGGTGTTTTATGTTGTTCCTGTGTTGTAATGTCAAGCGGAGTTGAATGCCTGTAGTGTGATTGGGGGAAGGTTGTGAGCGCGCGCAACCGGATGAAATCTTATGTCCAGAGGACTTAAGTGGTTCGGGTGTATCGAACACCCAGAGTAATTTGACTACCATTGAAAGGGGGTCATGAGGTACCATTGATTTCCCGACAGACCGATGATAGGGGGAGCGTATGTGTGAGTGAATGAGTAGCGGACGCTGGTCGTACGTTTACTGTGTGTAAGTAACCTATCAGTTGAGGTAAGTGTCCGACCGTAAGAGGAAAGACGCTGTGCCAGTTGAGGTAGCAATTACAGTTAGACTGTGGCCGTACAGTCAGAGAAAAGTGATCGCTTGGACGGAAGTAGTCATTTTTCAATGTATGAATGAAAACGCATGTGAAATCGTGAGACGAGTTGAGGTACGAGAGAAGCTGCTGGAGAGAGAAGTGACGTCAGCATAGAGCCGCGCTGAGATTGGTCAGTTAGCATAGAACTGTGCTGGGATAGGCTGATTAGCGAGAGTCGTACAGGGATTGGTGGTTGTTATCAAGACGCAAATAAGTAAGAAATATCGTACGTTATCAAAATGAAGTGTTTTAAGGGTTTAGGAAAAATCTTTAAAAAGAAAAGGAGAAATTTATATGCCGGAGAAGAAGCTCCACCAGAAGGCACACCAGCATATCATATGGCAGTAAATGTAGGCTTACACTCGATATTATGGATTTCCGAGTGGCACAGGCTAACTGAAGGGCAAAAAGAACTAGCGTTTCCAAGATTTGGAACGTTTAAATTAGAAGTGTTGAATCAACTAAAGGCGACGATGCTTTCAATGAGACCTCTACCGAGGCCAACACAATTTGAAGCTCTTGGTGTGTGGTTTAGAACAGCACACGAGAGGGGCGTAAAGAGGCGACAAGAAAGAGTGAGAAGATCGGTAAAAGCAGTGCAGGATGCTAAATGGGACGATGAAGCTAAGAAATGGAGGGTACAAAAGATAGAAGCGGACAAACTGTTCACCATGATAGAGGCTACGGGAGAAAGGAAACCTCTAGAACAAGATGATGAGGAAAGCGAGTCGGAGGAGGATCTAATAGAAAGGTTGTTAACAGATAGACCACCTCCATACAGCGGTGAACTTGCGAGTCCCATATTACCGCAAACGAACGGAGCTAGGTGGGGGGAGTATAAGTCGATCCCGGTAACAGAGTGGGACGCTAATAAGACTGAGGAAATACCCCAAACCAGTTCTGAACAGAGAGTAGTGGGAAGATTTGTGGTCCAGAAGGTGCCGGAGACGCAATGCGCTAGGTCATACCAAATGCCGGACGCTTTGCAGGTCCCGGTCACCATAGGCCCTATTGTGTCAATCTATAACCCAGAAGGGGTCCAGCAGGAGGAACAGGCACGATGGGACAATGAAAGAGCAGAAGAGGAGAATAGGAATGCCACAATGAATCCCCACAGGCAAATACGAGCACCAATAAGTCGGAGTACCCCATTAGATTCCGCAACGGGTCCCAGGGTAGAACAGGGAGGTCGAAGAGGACCAATGGATTTGAGGGGTCCTAAACCAAAAACCCATAAGGAATTAAGGGAATACCTGAGAGAATGGGACGCTGCCGAAGAGGCTCGGAATAAAAGTTTAGAAACGGGATCCGAGTGGAGAGAGCAGGATAACAGGATTCTCTCTCATTGTGGAGCTGGCGAAAGCAGCCCCGAGTGGGAGAGAGGAAGCCAAGAGAGCAGAAGGGATACTTATCCTGCTGATAACAGCAACAGGCTAATGTGCGAAGACAGAAGTGCAGGGTGTGGCGAAGTGCCTCGCGTCACCTTCAGTGAAGGGGAACGTAGGACACAGGAGTACCAGAATACCTTTAGGTGCACACACCATGCCCCAGGTGAGAATGTGAGACATTGGAGTCACGGAAACATGGAGAGTCGCGAAGCGTCTCGACATGCATCCGGAGATAGTGGAAGGAGTCATGAGAATTTAGGGAGTCGCGAAACGTCTCGCCATGCATCCGGTGATCACGAAAGAGATCACGGGAACACGGAAGACCGGCGAGGGCCTTTCATTTTATTAAGCGACACCAGACAACAAGCAAGTTATAATGGGTTAGAACCGAACGGTGGATCCTATCTCACATCTGGAGAAACCGAGCCTAAAAATCGGAACATAGGGTTGGGGGACGGAGCATTATTCCACCATACCCCACGTGGAGATGGAAAGGCTTGGGATCTAGAAGGGTGGGAACGAAGAGATGGAAGGAAGACTCCTCATAACTCACCTGTGCTCAGGCGTAGGGCGCATAGTGGAGGTGAGAGGGATATGAGAGAGGAACATAGAACTGAAATGCTGAAAGCTGAAATAAAAGCAAAACGGCTTGACGTGATGAGTTTGAAGGCAGATCTGGATGAATTGATTGATGGTACAGTGCCATTAGAGAGATTAGCCTCGTATACACCAGATGAGATACTGTTCCTATCCAAAGATATTACTCGGAGGGCGAGGTCAGCTCATGAGAACTTATCTAATTTAGCAAACAGGTACATGATAGACCTGTCACGAACTAAGGCTTTACAGAGTAACCATAGGCTAACTTGCACGGATCAGGATTTGGATGATCGCAGAACGATCGCGCTGAAAGTACACATAAGGGAATTGATCGTAAGTATCAGAATATGGAGAGATCTAGATAGATGAGAGGAAAGATGGTCCAGAAAGGGCTCTGTCAGACGGAGTGTGCTTGAGGAGTCCCAGGACGCAGGCTTGATGCGAATGGAAGCCTTCCCTTTGCGAGAAATCGCGAATGGAAGCTACGTTCATGTGCCCTGGAGTAGGGGGGATTTGGCGGCATTCACCAATTCCTTCCCAAAGCTTAGGGATAATCCCGTCGAGTGGTATAAGCAGGTAGAGAGATTCGTGAAGATCTCGAAGGTACTGTGGATCGATTTGAACACACTGTTCGATATCGTAGTACCCGGAGATTTGTGGACGGCGTGCAAGCTTAGTGTCGAATGGCCTACTTGCGAGCCACCGAGAAATATTCGGACGAATGGTCCATCACTCAGAGTCATGGAAAAATATGAGAGAGTAATAACGTGGCTAAAGGAGAAAGTGCCAGTGCAAGACATAGACTGGGTAAAGATAGATCGGACTACCCAAGAGCCGAAAGAGACAGTTCATGAGTTTTACGAGCGATTGCTGAAAGCATTCAAGCAATACAGCGGGTTAGATGTGATGGATCCCAAGGATATAGGACAGTTTGTTTCAAAGTTTGTCTTAGGATTGAGACCAGAAATATGCCTAATGATCCAACAGCATCTGATCTGTTGGCAGAACAAACCTTTAGATGAAATTCTGAGGTATGCAAGGTACTGTAGTGACGAGATAGACTCTAAGGCAAAGAAGCTTAAAGAAAAGTTAATGCTAGTGCAAATGCAAGCTGCTGGAAAGGATAAACCGCGGCAGCAGGGAACAGGAACGCAGGCAAAGAAACAGAATAATCAGAGCAGAGACGAGGAAGAAAGACCGAGACTGAGAATGGATATCGCGACACTGAAAAAGACGACGAGATGCCATCAGTGTAATGAGGTGGGACACTGGCGACGCGAGTGTCCTTACAATGTTGAGTCAGGGGAATTAGAGCAGGAGGAGGAAGAGGTCCAGAACAACGTGGTTAAGGGAGCCACAGTCCCGAAGGGCAGGTTTGTCAAAGGGGGGACTCAGACTCCTCGAGCCCCGTTTCCTCAACCACCTCGCATCTCAAACGGAGGGAAGACCTACAGACAGATGCCATTGTTTGTAGGAGGAGAGGAATGCTACTACGTTGATCCTCTTACAGGGCAGCGGGCGAATAGGGAGGAAGATTGTACTCTAGGAGCCGCTTTGGAAGTAGATCAGAGAGGACCATACGTAGAGGCGGAAATAGCGGGATGTCCTACGACCTTTTTGGTGGATACAGGGGCCACTCGATCCACGTTAAGATCTGCAGTAGTCCCGGGTCTGCCAATATCAGGAGAAACGGTTCAGGTGGTAGGAGTTGCGAACAAAAGGATGACGAATCCCTTGACCGAACCAGTGTCAGTAAGGATAGGGAATTACAGTGACGAACATCAGTTTGTGATCTGCGACTCTAGTCCTGTGTGCTTTATTAGGGAGAGATTTGCTGTGCAAACTGAATTGCACGATACATTGCACACCTGAGGGAGTAGAAGTGCAGACCAATGATGAGGACGCTGATTTTAAAGTTGTAAACTCAAGGGAATGTGTGGAACTCTATCCTACCTTAACAGTGGAGGAGCTTCCGCAAGACTTGAGAGAGAAAGTCTCAGCTGAGGTATGGGATTTTACTGGAGAAGAAATAGGATTGATCAAAGGAGTGGAACCGGTAAAAATCTTGGTAAGACCCCATGCTGAGTATCCAAGAACACCACAGTATAAGCTAACGACAGAGACGATTGCAGGAATAAAGCCTGTGATCGAATCCATGATTAAGCAGGGAATACTGAAGGAGATCGTGGGTAGTCCATGTAACTCCCCGATCATGGGTTTGCAGAAACCTAGTGGAAAATACAGAATAGTGCAGGATCTTCGAAAGATTAATAACATTGTTGTCTCATGTTGTCCAGTGGTACCGAATCCATCCGTCATATTGTTTCAGATACCGTTCCAAGCTGAATGGTTTACCGTGATAGATTTGTGCCAGGCTTTCTTTTCGATACCGTTAGACGAAGAGAGCCAGTATCTTTTCGCTTTCAAGCTGGAAGATCGCGTTTTAACATGGTGTCGTATCCCTCAGGGGTATACAGAGAGCCCATCGATCTTTAACCAGCTGTTGAAGAAAAATCTTGAGAGTCTAGTACTGCCCAAGAATTCAGTTCTGGTCCAGTACATAGACGACCTCCTAGTTGCGTCAGAAACTGAGGAAGCTTGCAGAGAAGACACCATCACCTTGTTAAATCACTTGGCCGAGAACGGACACAAGGTGTCTCCAAGTAAATTGCAATATTGTAAGACTGAGGTGCAATACTTGGGCCACAGGATTGAAAAGGGAAAGCGGAAGGTGTCTCCAGACAGAATAGAGGCGATTATGAAAATGAACGCGCCTACGACACAAAGAGAAGTCAGGATGTTTCTAGGCATGGTCGGTTATTGTCGACAGTGGATAGCAAACTTTTCACTGAAGGCTAAACCGTTATTACAACTGACGCACAAAGGAGTAAGTGATCCGGTACCATGGGACAAAGATTGTTTGATGGCGTTTTTGCAGCTGAGGGAGGACTTATGTCGTGCCCCGGCTTTAGGAATGCCAGATTACACTAAACCTTTTTTGCTTTACTGCTGCGAGAGAGAGGGATGCGCCTTAGCGGTATTAGCTCAGGTCCATGGAGATGCGCGCAGGCCAGTGGCGTACTTTTCGGCTACATTAGATCCAGTAGCCGCAGCGTTGCCCGGATGTCTCAAATCCGTAGCTGCAACGGGTGTCAGCATTGAACGATCTGAAAGCGTAGTTATGGGTCATCAGTTAGAAGTGTATGTACCACATTCTGTAGAACTGTTAATGACCAGGACTAAGACTCAGCATCTGACGAATAGCAGGCTCACACGCTACGAGCAGGTCATACTGGCTGCCGAGAATGTGACCCTAAAGAGATGCTCTGTCTTGAATCCTGCAACCTTGATGCCACTTCCGAGTGAAGTGGACGACGAAAATTGTACAGAACATGACTGCCTCGATGTGACTGAACTATGTACCAAACCGAGACCTGATATCGTAGATGAGCCATTGACAGACCCAGACGAAATTTTCTTCGTTGATGGTTCATGCGTAAGAAACGATGTCGGTCAGCTGAGAGCAGCTTATGCAGTATGCACGATTACTAGAGTTATAGAAGCCGCTTGCCTGGAAGGAGTACACTCCGCACAGGTAGCTGAAATCGTGGCTTTGACTCGTGCTTGCCTAGCAGGCGACAGACTTCGAGTCACTATATACACCGATAGCCAGTATGGTTTCGGCGTAGTTCATGATTACGGGCAGTTATGGTCTCAAAGAGGTTACATGACCTCCTCGGGTTCTCCTATTAGGAATGGAGAATTCGTGAAACTACTGTTAGAGGCTTTGCAAAAACCTATGGCCATAGCTGTGGTCAAATGTGTAGCACATACAAAAAATACGGACTTTGTATCACTAGGAAACAGATACGCAGATGAAGTAGCGCGTTACTGCGCAGAGCAGGGATATTCTCACACTGATGCCAAAGTGGGGGGAGTCCAGGAGAGAACTGAATTAACCATGTTGTTAGACACAGTGGATACGTGGGATGAATTGAGAGCTGTACAGGAAAATGCACCAAATGATGAGAAAAAGAGTTGGGAAACAGCAGGGTGTGAAAAAAGTGAGATGAATTTCTGGGTTTCTGCCGATGGAAGGGCAGTATTACCAAATGAGCTTGTTAGTCCAATGGCAAGGAAATTGCATGGATCAGCACACATAGGGAGAGATGCTATGGTGAGAGTATTCAGACAAACGTGGTTCAATCCTAAATTTAGAGTAGCGGCAGAAGCAGTGTGTCAGCGATGTGCGATCTGTCAACAACTAAATGTGGGAAAGAGAACACCAGTTACCTTGAGTCACATAGGAAGGTCTGGGGGGCCTTTCAATAGGATGCAGATTGACTTTATAGAAATGCCTCCATGCAACAGACTCAGATACGTGTTAGTGATTGTCTGCATATTTTCTAGATGGGTTGAGGCTTACCCTACACGTAGGTGCGATACGCTTACAGTAGCAAAATTGTTACTTAGAGAGTTGATACCGAGATTTGGGGTGCCATCCTCTTTGGAATCGGACAGAGGAACTCATTTTAATAGCGAAGTGGTGAAGATGCTGTGTTCAGCTTTGAATATCGATCAGAAGTTACACTGCAGCTATCGACCAGAAGCTTCAGGGATCGTAGAGCAAATTAACAGTACTATCAAGTCCAGACTGGCTAAAGTTTGTTCATCGACATCCCTGAGTTGGCCAGACGCACTTCCAGTAGTTCTTATGAGCATACGTAGCACACCTGATAGAAGAACAGGCCTCTCTCCACATGAAGTGCTAATGGGGAGAGCTATGAGATTGCCATCGGTTCCGACTGCAGCGCTAGTGAACATCACAGACGATTTGATCTTGGACTACTGCAAGGGACTATCTGATGCAGTTAATTCTGTGTCCCTCCAGGTCCAGGCTGCAGAGGTTCCATCAGTACAAGACTTGTGCCATGACCTGAGTCCAGGAGACTGGGTCCTGGTGAAGAAGCATGTCAGGAAGAACTGCTTAGACGTGCGTTGGAGAGGACCATTTCAAGTCATACTTGTAACAAATACCGCAGTGAAGTGTGGAGGTCTGCCAAACTGGATACATGCCTCACACACCCGAAGAGTGCCAACACCTCCAGAAGAAACAGCTCCTCTCTCGGATGAGAATCCGGCGGGAAGCGGAGAAGCCATAGAGGGGGAAAGCCAAGCTGTGGAGGTGATCGAGGAAACTGAAACTGCGTTGGAACAGGACGACGAAGGTCAGGACACTAGTGGGACCGAAGTCGCCTCAGGAGAAGAAAGTAATTGGGAGTCCGACACAGATATCGAGCAAGCTGAGAGTGACCAAGAGACGGGTCCTGGAACAAGGAGCGGAAAGACGGAAAGTAACGAAGCCAGTTGGCCGGAGAGAAGGAAAAGGCCAAGTTCGGAAAGGAAAAAGGAAAGAACTCTTGCCCCGATCGCTGAAGAATCGGATCAGGAGGAAGAGACGACAGATTCAGGAACTGAGAGTCCACGAAGATCGAGAAGGGTACGTGTGCCCTGCAGAAGGTACGCCACCCCAGAGTGGACTTATCTAGCAGATGTATTGGGGACAGAAATCTGGGAGAGTGAAGAGTGTGAAAGTAATCAATCTCGATCCATTTGTGGCAGTGGAGATATGGATGTTGGCGCCTGGACTCGAGACTGAGGGGTTACTGACTTTCACACTTCCCATACCCCCACGTCTGAGTAAAATCCAAGATTTAGTGCTAAAAAGATTACAATTTCCAACGGTTGGTCAGCAAATGTCAGAAGAAGAAGAAAAAGTTATTCGCTTTGAACTGTTAATAATTGTTGTGAAAGCTGCAGGTCCGAAAATAATTGTTGATGCATAAAGACTTTCGTACGTATGTTATAAAGAAGAAGATAACCTAGCGCCGAGTGGAAAGAAGAATAAACTTAGGGCTTACATTTAGAGGACGGAGAAGGGCTAGGGTTGTCTGCTGCTAAGAAGAGAAAAAGACATTGTGGTGAAAAAGATACTTGTTGATAAAAAAAGCACTTTAAAGACTGTGAAAACAAACAAGCAACCAAAGACTGGAAAGAGAATTTTCGCTAGAGAACGAGGTACGCTGTTTTGATAACATGGAGAACGGCAACCCAAACCGAAAAGCTAGATGTATAGTAGGTACACTGATAGCAATAGTGATATTTCTCATAATCATAGTAGTAACGATATCTTACATGACAGGACATGAGAATGATAAAAGAATAGCAAATGTAAAAATTGTAACGACCTTGAAACCTGCTCTTGTGGGAAAGAAGGAGGAGAGCACTGTTACACGTGAAAAGGCGTTACTTGCAGATGAAGCTCGCAGATTACATATAGACGAGTCACAGGGAAACTTTAGGTCAAATGCATATGCTAAATTATTGTACGAATATATCGATGCCATGGAGGCCAAAGATTGCTACGTTTGTATGCAATTGCCGGCTTCTGTAGACGAAGGCATTAGATATCACCATCTCCCATTGACTTATGGGATAACATGTAGTTTACTGCTTAGTATATTTTATGGTAGAGAAGGATTTGAGTACTACTTTTCAAATTATGATTCGGTACTGCCCGAAGTTCCGAATTATAAGCAAATGAATAAGTGGGACTACTACAAAAAGGAAGATAGACTGGCTAAATTCTTTCTTCCTTGGGATACATTAGATACATCGTATGCACGTAGAAATAATCTGACTTGTAAAGTTTCAGAGGTAGAGAAAAGGTTTATAGCACAAGTAGATGATCGATGCAGACGGCAGAAGATTCTAAAAATGTCAGGACAATGGAAAACTGATTGGACCGAAGAAGAGAAGGCACATAAAAAGAAAGGTAGCAATGGTCCAATAGCATTGGATAGAACGCAGAAGGGAAAGTTATGTTTAGCTCGAAGCAAAACGTATTATGAGAGTGAATTTGTAGGTGAAGTTAGTTGCGAGCACTCTTTTAGACTGGAGTACTACACGAAAGATTTTATGAAAGGGATGCAAGCTATTCCGAATGTGTATTTTGTATGTGGGAGAAATGCCTATGTAAAACTTCCAGACAATTGGTATGGTTCGTGTTACTTGGCAATTGTCTTCCCCAAAATATATCATGCAAAGGATTTAGCGATCATAGAAGGAAAGGCTTCGAGGAGAACGAAAAGGGAAGTAGGAGATGCAGAAGTAGTGGGAGATGTATTTGGAGCGATGTTTCCATTGTTAGGTTTGATTCTTAACGATGTTAAGATTAGAAGGTTAGCGACAGTCGTGGATAGATTGTCTGCCAGCACTGCAAGATCATTAATGTTAGTAGAGGGTGAGATGCAGTCGATTAGAGCAATGGTTTTACAGAACAGACTTGCTTTAGATGTGATATTAGCAAAAGAAGGCGGAGTTTGTAAAGCTTTGAAAGTTCAGGAATGTTGTACTTATATTCCTGATAATTCAAAACCACTTGAGAAAGTCATACAGAACATTACACAGATTCATCAAGAAATTGAAGATTTATCAAAAATAAATGTTTGGGAAAAAGTAGGAAATGGAGTGGGAAAGGTTGGAAGTTGGTTTGCTAATCTAGGCAAAAGTATAGTTTGGTATATTTTAAAGCCTGTATTAATAGTATTAATTTGTATAATTGCATTATTAGGATTAGTAAAATTGTATAAATGGTATAGGTCGAACCAGTTACAAAGATCGATGAGAGACCAAGAAAGGAGACTAGCTGTTCTACAAGATCAACAGTATAAAAGTCTGAGAACACTTGAATCTATAAAAAGAGGAACTGATGTAACTAGTTCGGTATAAGAGATGTATTCAAATTGCTTTTAGTGATGACTCCTAAAAGTCATCAAAGGGGGGAACTGAGAGAGCGCAATTTGAATGCAAGGTATATTGTAGCCATATCTAGACGTATATGTTATAAACGTAGGAATGAAACGCATATTGTAATGTAAAGTTGGCGATTATAGCATAAAGGCCAACTAATGTGATAACATGGTATAGGAAATGTAAATGTATTTACATGTTAAAATGCATTAGATTTAGAAGGCCCGTATACATGATGGGTAATGTAGAAATGCTTAGGAAATATCGAACGTGCACAGTAGAATTTGTGTACGTGTGTAACTTTAAAATGTGTAACTTTAAGTGGAGAAACGTGGATAAATGTATAAGAGAATTCACATAAAGATGTAACCAAGGAAAAATGCATAAGTTATATTCTATGCAGTCGTATTCTATGTATTACACATATTTGATGTAGAATGTATTTAAGTATAACTAGGGCTTTTGCTGAAGTACGAATATAAATGTATGCCAAAGGTTATACTGTGTAGAGGGCTTTTGTAGGAATGCTGGAAGAGTTTAGGTCATTTGTGTTTGTAACCTAACTGGTCAAGAGTTCGCAGGAGCATAGTCAAATGTATGTAATTTAGAGGGCTTGTGAAAGTCGTAAATAGCTTGATGTGGACGTGAGAGCCAAGAAGTCTAGCACTTGTTAGATTTAAGGTGACAATGCCGGACGGAGCTTATTGCTCGAACGTGAGGAGAGACACTTTGAATGTGGACTATGTTTTGACAAGATCATTCACAGGACCTAGCAGGGTCAAGTTAAGAGACATAGAGTTAAAGCCTTGTCTAAATTCATATGTTACTCGATCTGAAAAGAGTCAATAAAAGTCGACGATGAGATGATGAAGATGACATCCAAAGGAGAAGGGTCAACTTAACGAACGACGCAAGGAGTGGACCAATGGAAGAAGCAGGAAGTTGACATCATCGGGGAAAGTCCGTGGTGGGCGTCAAGGGGCGTTCCACCCACACGGTGATTGTGTATTTTAGGGACAGCACCCCGGGGAGGAGGTAGCAATTGGCAATCAGGAGAGGGCAATTAGAGAAGGGCGAATTGCTCAGAGCAAAGGCAAGGGTAGATGCCTTGAGCAGATGCGCTGAGACATCAGAAGCGCAAGGGAGCAGTAGGCCGAGGACCCTTAGAGAGAGCGGATGGGTAGGCAGATAGGGTACTGCTTCTGAAACTTAAGATTTCCTTTAGAGGCTAAAGAGAGTTTGAACTTCTTTGGAAGTCAAACTGCTGACACCTTTTTAGGGAAGAAATTTGCGAAGTAGGGTTGTCACATAGCATAGAGTAGGGACAGATTAACTTGATGATTTTTATCTTACTGCAGATGACGCAGAAGGAACCACTTTACACCGAAGCTTAAGCGGCTGATATTGTAATTGATTTTGTATTTTGTATACTTTGAGATTTTATCCTGAGTGGATTGTACCGCATTCAAAATAACTTTATATAAAACTCTTAAAACTTTATCAGTTGTAAGTGGTTCTTCAGAGTGGCGTCAGTTAATGGGGTTTATCTAACCTATGTGGGGTTGTCTTTTACTCAATGACAGATATGAGCGGTCCAAAACAGATGAATGGGATGCTATCGTTTTCAGTCCTTGATCTACCTGGTCCACCAGATCCACCAGATTTGTCCAAAAAGGAACCCTCTAATATCGTGGGGGCTGGATCATTGGTGGACATTCTGCTGGCTCTAAGGGAGGATATCGGGAAAAGATTTACCATTTCTGAAACTAACCAAGCCGCAATTCAATCCTCGTGTATTGCAAAGAACTGATGTTCTGGAACTCGAAATCCCCAAAATAAAGGAAGCATTGTATCAGTGGAAATGGACAAACTAGCCCATCAAAATAGGGATCTGAAAGACCACATAGAGCATCTTGAGAACCATGCTAGAAAAAACAACTTAAAAATAATTAATGTTCCTGAGGATCTGGAGGGGGAAGATATTAAAAATGTTATGATTTCTCTTCTAAAAGATACAATCCTTAAAGACTCCCCGGAACTTGATCTGTCTCAGGACATTCAGAGAGTACATCGGGATCCATATAAGAGGAATCTTGCAAAATCAAAGCCAAGGAAAATTTTTGTGAACTTCCTTACATACTCCTTAAAGGAGAAAATCTTATCCCTGGCCCTGAGAGCAGGCTTGGTTAAATGAAATTCCTATTCTAGCCCATTCTCTTTTTCTATCAGGTCTGATATAATATTTATTTCTGCAACTAAACAGTGGGAGTTGGGTAAAAGAATGACAATCCTGAATTTACTGGGGGCTAAGGTACAACTAAGATTCCCGGCATCGCTCCGAATTATGTGGAATAACCACATGTTTAATATGCGGCAGATTGAGGAGGTAGATATCCTTATTGATAAAATCAAGAGCAGTAGTCGGGTATAGGTTGAGTGGGGGGGTGGGTTATAATGTAGTAACCATCACAGAGATCATCTCTTTGGGTTTCTTAGAGGGGACTGGTTTATCACATTCATAATTGCATAATTGTTTCGGTGCAGCCTAGCTTAATGAGGCATATTGGTTTTAAGAATTCCAAAGTGACATGCATGATGACATTCTGGGCCACCGAAAGTTTACAAACGTTTTTTGGTAGGTTTGACAAATTATTAACCATCCACTTATCAGGAGTAACTCACAATCACTTCTCCAGCACGTCTGCATGTCTTGACGCCTCCTCCAGTCACTGCCCCAGTATACCTCTTCCCTGTCTATTCTCTCTTCCTTAATCCCCCCCCCCCAATGATGCTCATATCGTTTAGTTTTCACTATTGTCAATGTTTGACCTGCTCCTATAAGAGATGGATTTTGTCTGTAAAAACTGTGTACTGCACTTAGAAGCCGGACCCTCACCACTGGTGGGAGGTCCGGCTTCTAAGAGCATTAAAACTGGTACTAAATAAAGCCAAGTAAGTGTTGTAAGTGATGAAAAAGAGAGCACAGAACTCTAAGAATATGAAGGAAGGATTGTCGTCAGCATTAGGAGTAGTAAGGGACAGCTGAACTTGTTTTGTTTTATAGTTTGAAGAATAGGAAAATAACCCACACAAATAGAAATAACATTTACGAAATAAGGAAAAGCTTACAAAATGAATACAATACCAAAATAAATAATTTCCTATTTTTTATATTCCTATCCATAAAAATTAAAAATCTTGTGTTCGTTCATATTTTATAAATTTGTTAGATTATACAAAATACCATTGAGGGGGGTTCAAACTCTACTTTCCTAATTGAAGACCCTGCAGCCTGAGATTTCAAGTCACCAGTGGCGTGCTCCTCTGCTTAGCCGGAGGAGCGTCACCCCACTGCTTTTAGCAGTGTAAATAAAGGAAAAATAAAAAAATAATAACTCAATGTTTTTATCATTACATTTTTTCCTGCTGTGGCAGCTTTGTGGGTGGGCCGGCTTTGCTGCTAGAGCAGCAGGGGTAGGAGTGGTGGGCACTCTGTAAGTGCGCATGAATGTCTGACCAGCCGTCTTGGGCCTGCCAAAGAGTCATGCACACTTTGCATGTTCCCCACCCAGGCTGCATTACAGCCTGGGTGGAGGACATGCCCAGGCTCCCAGTCCCCATCTGAGCACCGAACCATGGTGCTCAAACCAATCATTGCATTGCAGTGTTGTGATTGCTTAGGGGAGCATGGGTGCTTCCTTTTCTGACCTGAGCGGAAGGATGACGACGAGAGACACGGCGAGGAGGTGAGTGTAGTTTTATTTTTCTTTATCACCTGCCCTCCTGATCCATGCCAGGCCAGGCCACCATGCTACTGCAATTCACATAATTAGAACAACAAAAAATATGTATAATAGACACTTCTGACGCTTGACTGTTTTGCTGGTAAAAGAGCAAAGATTCAACCACGTTTACAACTACATATACGTGGCCTAATAATGGATTTGCCATCTGCTGATCCATCCACCATCCTACATGAAGCAGTAGCATCAGAATGTATGGAATTATCATGAGAAGCCAGAGGATTTCCAATTATACAAAAGGAGTCACTGCACACCTTGGGCCTGCACAGCTTTTTAGCAACAGAATGCAGAGCTCTCCTAGTCTGACACAATTTCCTTCATAGGAATTTACCATCCTCGCCCACAATGTACCTACATTAGGACAACATCATGTGACTCAGTAATCTCTATGAGTATAAGCCATCCAGTTCAAAGTATTCTGTGGACACGCATGTGCTTGAAAAATTGCTTCAAACATCAATGAGAGAACTAATTTCCTTAATTCAAGCAGTTATGATCACACAACTAATCACTGATCCAGCACAATCTGCTGGTCACACAACAGTAAATATTTTGGCACCAATGGTAACACAACCACCTTTAAATGTCTGCCGCCAACATGAGCAAGTGGCCATCTTTCCATCCCCTTCAATATCGCACTATCAAAATACTGCAATGCAAGCATACCACTACTCCAAACGTACTAGATTGGACTTATAAGGAGCATATCTTCTATTCCTTGGAAGCCATTGTTTAAGAAATTGGGTTACTGGTTGAGGAGGATGAAGCTCTTCTCAAGCAGCAACCACGATTCCTCTCAGGATGAAGTCACGAGCAACCCTAAAGTAACCTGTACTCAACCCTCGGGTAGCTTGGCACAGAGCAGTCAAGCTTAATTCAGAGGAAGTCTGTAAATATTTGCACAGCACTTCCTACAGTAATACAGTGAAAAGACACCACAATAGAGTATCTTGAATTCTGGTTTGTGGAGTGTTGCAGGGATCCGCATCAAAGATGCGTTGCACAGCAGAAGCGATGTGTTGGTTCTGAGATGTGTCAATGCTGTGGTGTGAGGTCCTATGGCATCATCAAGGATCCCAAAGAGGATGGCTTGCGATGCAAAGTCCGGCATCAAGGATACATTGCACAGTTGGAGTGATGTGTAGGTACGGCATCGTTGTAAAGGCTGACGTCGATGAGGGAATGAGAGGGTCTGCACTGCGGTTGCATCACACAGCAGCGGTTCCAATGCGGCAACCTTCTGCGACTGTTTCGTCATGCAGCATCAGCGATGTGTTAGTTCTGCTCGGGGTTGCGTCTAACAGCAGAGGAGATGCGTCAATGTCACTGGATCCTCAGAGGCTGACCGAGCACCTTAAGCCCACTTCCAAAGGTCCAGGACTGGGGTGGCACCACTTGGCATGGTAGTTTCACAGATGGCAGAGTTCAGGTGCATATGCAAGTCTTTGGGAAGCCTGGTGTGTCCTTGAGGCTTCAATTCAGGAGGACAGCCAACTAGCCCTTGGAGTCACTCTGGGGTTCTTGGTGCAAGAGATGCAGGTCCAATCCTTCTCACCAAGGTAAGAGGGCAGCAGTCCAGTGGAGTGACAGTACTTTCAACAGCACAGCAGTCTTTCCTGGCAGAGTATCCACAGGTTCTTAAGTGTACCGAAGAGTAGGGGCCTGAGGTCCAATATTTATATCCAGTTGTGCATTTGAAGTGGGGAATAAGCTTTTAGAGGCTTCTGTTTGAAGTCCCCAGCCTCCTGCTTTCACTGCCCTGGCTCCAAACTAACTACAGGGGGTATGCCATCCATTATGTAGATGCAGGACACAGCCTATTCAAGTGTAAGTAGGGCTGGGTCCAGCTCCTCACTCCCATCCTGCCAGTGATTGCCCATCCCAGTACACCTAAGCATTCTATTGTGTATGAGAGTCTAGGAAGACTCCTCAAAGCCTAACTATCAGCTACCCCCAGTCTTGTGACCTAGGACAGACTATAGAAACTGAATGTCTAAGACAGGAAAATACCATTTTTCTAAGTGTCATTTTCCAAATTATAATTTAAAATCTGGTTTCACCATGAGTTAGGACTTTTCATTACAATTCTAAAGACACCAAACATGAACTGTGTAACTGTTCCCATTTGAAAACTACAGCGCATTAAAGGTAATAAGGTAACCCCAATGTTATCCTATGGGAGAGGTTGGCCTTGCAGTAGTGAAAACCGTTTTTGTTTTAAATAAAGAGTCTACTAAACCTTCCTGTGTGATGGAGAGGCTACATTTTCAAACAAGCGTTGGCAAAGCTAAAAGCTCTTACTTTTTGTTTAGGGAATCCTTTTGTAATAGGTACATAACTGTGTGTCGCTCCCAGCTGTCCTACTATGAAAATACCACAATGAAGCAACATCTTTGGCTACAATATTATATTGAAGCTCAATAGGCTGCATTAGCAGAGTTAAACTGAACCTTTACAGAAGAGTGTTAGGAAAATTAGCCAAGTTAGGAAGTTTGCTTTCTAAGTGGTGAAAGTAAAAGGCATAAACAACAAGTAGATATTTTTTGACTAAGGCTAGTATTGTCATAACAACTTTAGAAAAGCATGCGAGCATGCATATCTTTACTTTGTGAAAAAAAGACAAATTCAACAACATATCATAACAACAAAGTAAAGCAAATGAGCATACAAGGGTGATTACAGCAATGGACCTTTTTGACAGACTAAAGGCCAACGACCCCATGCTTCCTAAGTTAAAAAACCATAAATCAGTATCTAAAATATTCCTCTGTGAGCAAAGTAAATTCATCAAAGGACACAAATAGCACAATTTTATTCACAATCATCCAAACCTAATAGGAAGACAAATGAAACAATGTGACCATTCTAAAGCTGACCTGACCTTCATAGACATACCATCCAAGTAATGCCAAACAATGAAAAACACCTGAGAGCTAATAGCTGAAGGAGTTGAGCCAATGCTCCTTTTCTCCCTGTAACTATTTATTATTGTACTTGTTTAAGGAACTGACAAAGTTAGTTCGTCCAGATAGATACAGTAGTCCTTGGGTGTAGCCAGATCTATAAATTACTTATGAGCTTTATTGTGATGGCTGACAATCTGATGCAACATGCCGAAAAGGAACCTGAAAAGCAGATGATCTACTGGAAAATTGGTGGGTTTCATTATAGTCAGCATGTCAAGTAAAGAATTTTCAGTCACTTAATGAAAATCTCCAGAATTATTCGACAATGTACCTAAAGTCCTTTTTAATGGGTAAAGGTGCCCAAATGTGAGCTGTGCAGATACCTTGCACTAATCAGGCACCAAATCTCTAGACAGTCTTTACCCTTGGAGAGCACCTGGCCAAACAATTGCCTCTACTTTGTGCTGTACATTAATAAAGACATTTTAAGAAATAAATGAACTTGTTGCACTGTCAGGTTACAGCACCACACCAGGCTCATTGAACAAAATGGATAATTGATAGTGTAACCATTATTTGGCCGATTCATCTTGGGTGAGTTTCTTCACGTCAAGCTTCTCCAGGTATTTTAACACTCATGCGATGAAACTCTCCCAAGACTCACATAGGGCCAATGAGACTCTCTAGACTCACATATTTGTTCATCATAATTTTCCCTAGTGGCTCGTACAGCTCTAAAATTAGTCTGTGAAGGGCTTGTGGTTGTCCTACTACCTCACTGCTAACCACAACCCCATGGCATAAAGTGCTAAAAAGCCAAATCTAGCAGATGTACTTATAAAGATCAACATTGGCACACCAATAGGATCTGCATGCACCGTTGCAGAATTTTTTGGGGTTTAAGAGTCCTGTGGTTGGGTAAAATCTGAAATAGAGCCATCTGATTGATCGAAATGGCATTTTTTCCTCCGTCAGCTGTCCTGCTCTCACAGGTGGTAGTGGCTACCGCGAGCCCCATGGGAGTTTGTGCTCTGATTGGCTGACTGTTGGAGAAACTGAAATGAAATGACCGCTATTACAGAATCTGAAGAAAAATCCTGGTGGTGTTTTAATGATCAGAAAAGCTATACAAAGGGGCAGGGTAAATGCTTTCTAAGGCCCTAGTAACTAGGAGGAGGTCTATGAGGCATTAGTGTGATGAAGCAAGCTGTAAATTCTTTAAAAAAAATGTTGAAATCCTGCATTAGTTCACGGGAAACTCTCTCGAGACTCTTGCAGGATTGTGAAAAAAATGGAGACCAGTCCCTCCCTACACACTACTACCTATTAAGCACATGCCTACTAGAGAGGTGTCAGTGGAGAGGACTGTCCATCCCTACGCCCTACTATAAACACTTGTCACCGTGGGGAAAAGTCTCAGGAGAGAGGCCAGTGCCTCCCCACACTCTACTACACACACCTGCCAACCTGGGGAGAGGTCTTAGTGAGGAGAAGAGTCCCTTCCCACACCCTACTATGCATGCCCATCGAGCTGGAGAGAGGTCTCAGCAGAGAGTCCAGTTACTCCACACACCTTACTATGCACACTTGTCAACCGGAGGAGATGTCTCAGTGAGGAGGACAGGCCCTCTTCACCCCCATTTACACATGCCCGTGGCCCTGGGGAGAGGTCTCAGTAGAGAGTTCATTCCCTTCTGGCACTCTATTACGCACACTCTTTATCTAGGAAAGAGGTCTGAATGAGGAGGGCAGTCCATTCCCACACTCTACTATGCATGCCTGTCAACCTAGAGAGAGAGCTGTCAGTGGAGAGGCTAGTTCCTTTTCACAAACTTATATGCACACCCTTGTCCCTGGGGGGAGTTCTGAGCGGAGAGGCCAGTGCCTCCTTACACTGTACTATGCAGGCCCGTCACCCCATGCGCACAAAGTCAGTGCGCGGCGTGGGGTTGGTGTCCTGCAGGGGAAAGGACGGAGGGCCTGGTCACAGGCTGGGTGTGCTTACCCTTCCTTATAGTAACAAAATGTTAATTCACGTTAAAATACCCTAAAAATGTAAATTGTAACGTGATGTTCTATTTGGGTATGATATCTTAATTTGCATGAAAAAACCTTAGAAATTCACTGAATCAACTAAAGATTAAAAGGACGCTATAGTCAGGTAGAAATGTCAGTTAAAACATACCGTTTTGAATAAACTAAACCACTGAAATTCACCAGTTATAGTTATTTCAAGTAACTATTTCTCATGTCCTAATTTAACTATAACATACTCCCCCGCCATGCATATTGTTGTCCTCAATGATGTAATTTCAAATGTTGCCTTGATGTTATCAAGGTTGTCATCGGAAAGATAGGATGTAATTAGCAGTGCAGGATGAGTGCAAGAGTTATAGTTAATTTAGGGCACTTGTTACAGTTACTTGAGATAATTATAACTGGTGAATATATATATATATATATATACATACATATATATATATATATATATATATATATATATATATATATATATATATATATATATATATATACACTTACATACTCACACATATAAACATATATATATGAGTTAATATCAAAAATTGTAAATATCAAATTAATTTAAAATTTACATCTAGTTTATTGTACAAAAACATTTAAACAAAAAGAAACAATCTACTCATACACTAATAATCATACAGTGAAGGGGACCACTTTTAGAACTTGAAGGCCCAGATGTACAAAGCCATTTAGGATTTCTTAACAAGCTGAATCACTATTTAGGCCCGTTAAGAAATGTTAAATAACCTTTTCAGATGTACAAAGTTCCATAACAGGTCTCAGTTTGTGATTTCTGCACGGTAGAAATCACAAATTGCGACCGCAATATAGGAATCGCAAATAGAGATTACCTCTTTGTGATTCCTAAAGCACAGGTACAAAGCATTTCCTAAATGCGATTTTACCATTTCGGAAATGCAATTACGATCAACTTCAAGTCGATGGTAACAATGAGCAACATGCATTTTTTTATTGTGACATGAAGCACACATATGCTCGTAGGGCATATGTGCGATTCTTAATCTGCATGAATCGCTATTAGGGAATCACAAATTGTGTACATATTCTTTTGCATATCTAAAACAGCGATTCCTACATAGTTGCTATTTAAGAAATGCAAACGGGAACCTTAGTACATCTGGCTCCTAGTTTTTTGTTTAATCATCAACAGTTCAAATACGCTCTCTGGTCATCTGAGTTCCTCTTCTCATTGCCTCTATTCTAATCACCATCACTTAAATCTTCTGCTGCTTCACAGTCAGTATCAAAGAAATAAAGTTTCCTATCAGAAAACATACGGCTAGCTCATATATTAAATAGGCACAATGGCATGATACAACTGTAGTAGGGCAATGATAGAGAAGACTAACAAAATGACAACACATTTGTTTTAGCATACATATATGTCTAGTCTGTATTCAAGCAAATAAATGCAGACGGTGCAGGGTGTCCCACGTGAACGGAACCTTTGATTTTAAAGAGGGCTTGTGATCAAACGTTATTTACTGTAAATTGATCATTTGTGGAGACCTTTCTTGCTTTATTATTTTTTATTTCACTGTATTGTCATTTTTGTTTTTTCTTCAGTTCCGTATATGTGGGACACCTAACACCATCTGCATTTATTTGCATTAATACAGACTAGATATATGTACGTTAAGTGTGTTGTCATTTTGTTGGTCATCTCTATCAGCGTCATACTACAGTCGCATCATGCCATTGTGCCTATTTAATATATAAGATATACACATATTTTCCAATAGAAACCATTATTTCTTTGCTAATGTTAAGTGCCCTGATTCTTATTGAGTAGGGTTGCCTTTTTTGTTTGTTAGATAACCTTTGCAGACAGTAGCAGTTCAGCGTCTTTATCGCTCTCTTCATAGAGTGATGTAAAGTCCCTACGGTCCAATTCACTTTATGGAGGCCCGACTCCATCTTGGATAATGGAAGTCACCATCTTCTCAGTCTTAGACCATGGAATTCGCCATCTTTCACGATTTGTAAACAATCATTGTCATAGCTGCCATTGGACTCAGAAGTCGTCTGACCATATCTTTCTAAGAACTGTGAAAGCGTGAAATCATTTGACTAAAGACAAAGATGCAACACCTGGTACGACATTCGTCTGGGTCAAATGTCTACTTTTCCCCATGTCAAGGTTAAATAAGACCACATACAGACGTATAACCAAAATATTGGAGTCTGAAGGGATGTCCTTTTACCTTATATGGTCCTAAGGAAAATTTGTTACACACATCTTTATGCACATGATCTATGTCAGACATTCCTAAACTTATGTCAGAAATTCCAAATTCTGATAAGATTTAATGTATACGGACTACCACTTGACCATTTGGTAGGAGAGGTCTCTTTGCCCAGATTATCACACAAGATTCAGCCAGAGATGGTTTCACCTACAGCCAGCACGCTTTGCAGATGCCACAGCTCAACTGAAACCTAAAGCCGATAAAGTTGAATCCTGGAGAAAGACTGCAGATTGTGTTTGTCCTTCGCAGGGAACACTGTCCTCACACCTCCACTGATAAAGACAGCCTTTGCTGTGAACAATGTATGCAGTGTGTCTGTTCTCCCTAGAAACTCTAGACTGCAAGTTGCTCTCGCTTTCATGTTCTCTTAGTGTATCACATAGAAGTAGATACTAGAGTGTTAGGTTCTAGATTACATTTTAACCCCTTCGCTGCGGCGGCTATTCAGCCGCAGCGCTAAGGAGGCGGGGGCCGCGCGGCAGGCGCATGCTGGTGATGGAACCGCTCCGTCACCAGCCGCGGTTGAGCTGTGCTCATGACGGAGCGGTTCCGTCATGGCCCACCCCGCTCAATAGAACGCGCCGCGCAGGCGCGAAATCAGCGCCGCGCAGGCGCGGCGGCCGGGCCATGAGGGAACGGCTCCGTCATCAGCACAGCGCTGATGACGGAGCAGTTCCGTCATCAGCATGGAACGAGTTAACCATGTTAGAAATGTTCATTTTGGGGCGTGGCTTGGACGCCGGAGAAATGGCGGCGTAACTTTTTCCTCCTCCATGCAGCCGTAACTCAGTGAGCCGAAAAAGCTGCAACCCGACTCCGCCTGCGACCAAAAACGAGGGCCTGCCTGTCGGAGCATTGTATCCAGAGATGGGGAAAATCTGAGGCAAATCCGCCGAAGGAAACGAGCATAATTTGCTGTTCTACCCCTGACCGGAGGAACCTGAGCTGCACTGCGGAGCCCGTTTCCGGGTAACGTCCACGCGATCTCCCGGAGCTCCGACTGGGCAGCGACGAGCCGACAGGACTGTCCACACGCACGGATCCACGGAGGCGGACTGACGACCTGTGACACCGGGGCCGTGAGTAGACAGACCTCGCAGATGAGGTACTGATAAATGTGATCTTATGCAAGACATTTAATTGAAATTAGGCGCGAAGAAACGCTATCGAAAATGGCGGCTCCCCTGCACGTATTCAACCGCGCCTGAACCAGTCCGAACTCTTCAAGCCATGATCACTGTACCCATGCTCACTGCCTGTGTATAAATCTATACTTGAGTGCAATGGTACAAACGCCCATAGAAACCGGAATGTATTGAGTATTTGTATTGAGTATTTGAGCTACAACACATTGGTAGAACGGCAGAACTGCATGGCATTGGCTAGTATTGAACCGGCAGGGGAAAATTCGAGGCATTACTGGGACAGTTAAGAGACTCTATTGTGTCATCAAACTAAGGCACTATGACTCTGCAACACCCATATGTAATGAGCACTGTGATGCTGTGAATAATGCTAACTGATTCAACGTGGAAGCCATTTGAACTCGATATTTACAAGGAGTAAACACATATAATGTATGATGTAAAATGGCAGCTATTGTAATTGAATGCATATGGAGCGATCGGCTACAGTGATACTGCTGGTGATATGTACATGTTCCTCATTGGCAAATCGCTAATCACAAGCCACAGGGATGGAAGGATAAAAGCAGGAGTAGATATAAGATATAAGGTGCTGATATAAGGTGCTGCCCTGCGTTGTCATAACTCAACCCAGTTCTGGTACTGTGAGGCTAGTGAGGTTGGTGAGCGCCAGATCATTGCCAAGATTGAAATAGTTTGATAACTGCGTCACAGGTGAGCTCGGAGACGTACAGTGACGGCAGACAGCTAGACAAAGCCGAATTGCAGTAAACAAATTAACAATGGGAGACAAAGAAAATGGTAAAAATTCAAAGCGCCTGAAATCTGACCCGCCGACGCCGGTCAAAGGAAATAAGGGTATGGCAGATGCTATGGAAACAATACTGAGTAGATTAGAAGAAGTCAGAGACTTAGCCAAATCCACCAAAGAGGATGTTGTCGCAATCCGCCAGGACATCAAAGTCATTAACACAAGACTAACGGAATCAGAGAGCAGGATAAGTAAACTGGAAGACTCTGAGAACAAAACATGTGGAGCCATCAAGAATCTCTCCCTGTGTTCTGAGCAGCTTGTAAGGAAGGTTGCGGAGTTGGAAGATAGAAATAGAAGGGGGAACCTGAGAATTTTTGGTATGCCAGAAAAATCAGAGGAGTACCATGGCTCTTGCATACCGTTCCTTGAACAGTGGTTTACGCAGGCCACAAATCTAACCTTCTCTCAGCCACTGGAGTTCGATAGAGCTCATAGAGTTCCAGGACGAATTACCAAAGAACAGAAGGGACCGAGAGCGATTGTATGCAAACCACTAAGATACCAACACACAGAGCAAATACTCACCTTCGTCCGCAAGCATAACCATGTACTATGGAAGGGCCACAAAATCTTCATCTCACAGGATTTTAGCAAAGAGACTATGGACATCAGGAAAGCGTTCCTTGCATTAAGACCACAGCTGAAGACACTTGGTTACATGTATGGCTTTATAGGTCCGACGAAGTTTAAAGTAACAATACAAGGCATGACCCATGTGTTCTCTGACCCGCGAAAACTGAGACAACACATCTCCAGCCACGGAGATGGCAACATGGAGGTCTCCCCCTCAACTCAACAAGGGGCCTCATCATCCGGCCTGGGATGAGTTTCTTGTGTCTGACGGTGCTGTTACTCTACTGCTCCTAGCCCCGCATAATGCACCTACTCTGACTGAAACTGAGTAAGACTGGATCTGGACGAATGTGACACGTGGCTGCTGGCCACGAATAGATTTGTTCACTGATAGTTTGGAATGTGCCCAGTCAATGGCATACTATGTTCTGTTCTGTTCTGTGAGTTCTTGTGCACCTTCTTATCTAGGATACCACAATAACACTCCGATGCCTTAAATAATGCCTTAAATAATGTACTACGCTAAAGCCTTAGTAAGTGAGGCTTTTGCTGTTACTCTGGTGTGCTTTGTTCACGCATACACAATTAATGTGATAGCTCTCTGCTGAGTTCAATGTTAAAGCGTTGCTGTTTCTCGATGCCTTCATTCATGTTTCACTGTTTCAGTAATCTGGGGTTGCAGCCCCAAGGATTAATAATTATAGATAGGCTGTACGGAGGCGGTCTCGAGGTCGTCTTTCCGGAGTCGCCATGTTTCTTTTCTACTACTGGGGAGGGAGGGGTGGGCTGTGGGAGAGGGAGGAGGGTGGAGGGAGGTTGGTAGGGAGAGGGGGGGGGATTGATTTCACTTTTTGTATTTTTTGTTTTTTGCTCTGTTTTGTTGTTTTTTCTACTTTGCATCACATCTTGCATCCTACTTTGCATCCATCGCATCACACTGCGTTCCGAAGTTTGCACTCTATCGCTCAAATCCCTGCATTTTGTGCATATAGTTCTAACCCTGCAATCAATACAAACTATGCTACTGCAGATATTGACAAATGTCCAATGCTCTCTTTACTGTCTGAATCCCATGCATATAGATGTGTCATGAGACAATATCAGACCTCAGCAAATTGATGGCTTCTGCTATAGATACTCCAATAGGAACAACCACTATAACCAACCTGAAAATACTGTCACTGAATGTGAAAGGCCTTAACCAACCAGTTAAACGACAGAAGATACTTGATTATTTACGTAGGCAACGTGGAGACATAGCCCTGTTACAGGAGACTAAGTTGGACATGAAGCAATTTCACACTCTACGCAACAAATACTACAATGAGGTAATAGGCTCGGAAGCAATCTCGAAGAAAAATGGGGTGGTGATGCTTATAGCAAAATCTGCAAATGTTGAGGTGATCTCCTCTACATCAGACACGAAGGGCAGGTGGGTTTCGGCGAAACTACTTAAAGATGACACTGAATTCTTCATCACAACAATACATGCCCCCAATGTGCATGACCCTTCCTTCTGGCTAGGCCTCACGAAACAAATCAACTCCATTCCAGACACAGCAGTGCATGTACTAGCAGGTGACTTCAATCTCCTGTTTGACCCCATAATAGATAGAGACTCCAAATGTATTTTTCGCCCAGGTAAGGCCCACAAAGCGTTCATGACACTATGCAATAGGTTTCATATGATAGATACATGGCGCTTATTACATCCTGATGGTAGAGACTATTCTTTTTATTCCCCGCCTCATGACTCGTTCTCGAGAATTGACTACATACTCATATCTAAAAACGCGGTGGCCAGAGTCGAGGACTCTGACATTGCTCCCAGATTAGTCTCTGATCATTCCTGCATTTCTCTCACACTATCTAATGTTAAGCCAACTACTCGTCAGTCCATGTGGAGATTTAATGACACAATTCTCAACGACACAAAACACAAAGAAACCATTGACAACGCCATTACAGATTTCTTATTGACGAACAAAAAAGGGGACACGTCAGACACCATACGGTGGGAGGCGCTGAAATCCACCATACGGGGATTAATTATAAAAATTTCCTCTGCTATTAACAAGAATCGCACCGCAGCCCTACTACAATAAGAAAAAGACATCTCACAACTGCAGCGCAGATACCTGAATGATAGGAACCCTGAAACTCTGACTGAACTGTCCAACCGAAAATACACCTATAACAAACTTATAAGCGAGAAAGCAGGCATCTGGCTAGATAGGAGGAAACGCTTTAAAATTTGTGAATCTAACAAAGCAGGGAAAGGGCTCGCGGCATATCTCAAATTTAAAATCCAAAAGAATGCAATTACTTCTCTGATAGATGAAAAGGGCACTCCTAGCTCTGATCCAAATAAAATCGCAAACATCTTCAAGGGCTTCTATGAGAAGCTTTACGCCAAAAACATACACGTTGACAAAGAAAAAATGGAGAAGTATCTCTCAAATTGTACACTTCCAAAACTTTCACCAGTAGAAAAGGAATCCTTAAACGTGCCCCTGTCTGAACATGAGGTTGTTACCGCAATTAAATCCCTCAAAAAGGGGAAAGCCCCAGGCCCAGAAGACTTTTGCTCATGTTCTTGCCACTCCGCTACTAGAGGTCTTCCAGGAAATAAGTACTACGGGGGAGGTTAAAGGCACCATGGCTGAAGCAGTAATTGCCGTAATACCCAAAGAAGGCAAGGACGCTAAACTCCCTAAAAACTACAGGCCCATTTCACTGATAAACTTAGACTGCAAGCTCCTTGCCTCGATTCTAGCTAAACGCATCCAGAAGGTCTTGCCGTCCTTAATACATCCGTCGCAAGCGGGATTCCTGAAAAACAGGTTGTCGAGCGATAATACCAGAACTCTGGCTCACGTCATTGAAAAGGCGAGGCTTTTATCAACGCCCACCGTAGCGATTACACTGGACGCTGAGAAAGCATTCGACAAAGTGGACTGGACATACCTGAGTGCGGTATTACATAAATTTGACCTAGGCCCCCTATTTACTAAATTAGTCATGTCCCTCTATGCCTGTCCCTCCGCTAGAGTGAGAGCTGGTGGCGCTTTTTCCCCCCCTTTCAACCTGGAGCAAGGTACTAGGCAAGGATGCCCCCTGTCCCCGTCCTTGTTCCTTCTGGCAATCGAACCCTTCCTGTTTTATATACGGGAAAACCCAGAGATTAAAGGGATTCCATTCACAGACTGCACAATCAAACTCACGGCCTACGCCGATGATGTACTGGTCCTGAGTGAGGAGGCTGATAAAGCTATACCCGCCTTGCTCACTACAATTGAAGAATTCTCAAGTGTGTCCGGATACTCCCTAAACAAAGATAAAACAGAGGTGAAATTACTAAATAACCTGGGTAGCAAAAGTATATTGGGTGACTCTGGACTTACATGGCAGCAGAAGAGTTTTAAGTATCTAGGTATGGAATTTGAGAGGGATTTGATCACCACCTTGAAAATCAATGAAGATATATTATATAAGAAGATACAAAAACTGTTAGATGGTTGGTCGCCGAAATTTCTCTCATGGTGGGGTAGAGCAGAGACACTAAAGATGATGATTAGCCCCCTGGTTAACTATATGGCATGTATGCTTCCCATGTCCTTCACTGAGGATTTCCTGCACAAAATAGAGAAGACGTTCACGGAATTCCTGTGGAAAGGGAAGAAACCGATAATTGCCATGAAAAAATTGCAACTTTCAAAACTGAAAGGTGGTATAGGTTTACCCAACTTCAGGAATTACCAAACCGCTTTCCTCTGCAGACAAGGTGCTTCCTGGTTTGCTGCAGATCCTACATATACGCCTTTATGGATCAATATCGAGAAATCCATTATAGGTAAGGCCCCACTTTCCGCAGTGCTCACAATGGACCTCTCACACCTCACACACTCTAAATACATCATGCTCAATACCAAGAGAGCACTTTTGAGATTGGACCAGCTCCATAAGAATTGTCTGCAAATCAATAAATCAACCTCTGCATCCTTATGGCGCAACCCATCGATTAAGATAAATGGCTCGCCCCCCATATGGGACCACTGGTCTGATAACGGTATTAACATAATTGCAGATCTCTATGACAACAATATGCCATTGCCCTTCTCTACCCTACAAGCTAAACACTCCCTATCTCCGATTGACTTCTACGCCCTCCTAAAGATAAAATCAGCTCTGTCCACACGTACCTTCAAGCCAGCAACACTGTGGCTAACATCCATGCTTCCGCACTTCCAATCCTCCGGACACTTTGTCTCCAAAATATACAAACTACTTGCACCTTCACCTAACAAATCAATGAGGCGTAATGAACTCAAATGGGAAGCTGAAACGAACAACACTGGTATAAACATAGATTGGAACAGGATACATGCATCGGCGCTCACACACAAGGTTTCCCCAATACTGTCGCAAACAAAGTATATGATACTCAACAGGACGTTCTGGACCCCACAGAGACTGCATAAGGTTGGCCTACGAGATACACCAACGTGCTGGAACTGCTCTTTGGATGTTGGTGATCTCCCACATATGTTATTTAACTGCCCCTTACTCCACACATATTGGTCCAAGATCTTTGATTATGTTGGTCACGTACTTGGGACACAACCCGCAAGGGAATTCTCTTATATTATTCTGGCAGCAATAGATCCGAGAATAAAGGGTGACCATGACCGCCAGCTTCTAGATCTCTTACTAACACTAGCATGCAAGGTGGTCCTATGCAATTGGAAATCAGCGACAGAAGTCTCTTTCAATGCTTGGAGAGAGTGGCTGTCCTGCATTAGGGGCATTGACAACCCTGCACTACACACATCGCCATGGCAGGTCAGCAACAACAAGTTGTGGTACTCCCTGGACCAGGCCTCCTCCTCTTTCACCTTCGACCCACCGTAGAGTACTGCCCGAGAGCTTATGTTCAGTTATTCCATGGGGTAAACCTTACACAGATTGAGCTTGATAACCAGAGTCGTAATGTGCAGGGAGGACGACGAGGAACTACAGGAAGTTTCATGACTGGCTATAGATAGAAACTTCTACGGAATTGTATGCATTGATGATAATGTGATGCTGACTGACTGATTACTGTTTCTAAATTCCTATATCTTGTTCACCTCATCTATGAAAAAGACGCAGTGATTACTAACTCACTTGATATGATGTTGTACTTTAGTTTTACGTCTTATTTATTCATTTATTCGTTTATCCATTTATTTATTCATTTATCCACTTATTCATTATTCATCTATTTGCTTATTCATATTTTGTTTTATATGTTCTATTACCCATGATTGATTTCGGCACTATTCCACTATGTCTGTATAATGATGATGCTTTATTGCTGATTTAATCTTTGTTTTTGCTTAATAAAAATGATTTGAACACAAAAAAAAGAAATGTTCATTTTATTTTTGTTACTTATGACTTGGCTTTTTGCTGTTTTTATACTATTCTGTTGAGTTGGTTTTTTATATGTACTAAGAAACAGATTATTCCTGTAGTAGTAAATACTTTTACCTAAAAGTGTTCATTCTTCTTAGTGCAATGTGTGTGTGTGATACTGTGAATGATGAAATAGATTAAGTACTGTTACCATGTGCCCCTGATCCCTTCATAGGGATTGCTAGTAACTAAAAAGCAATACCTCTGTCTTCAATAACGCATTGAGTAGAGTTTTTCAGGGCTACAATAATATGTCTTTCACATTCATCGTTGGTGCATTGAGCCAAGTTCACCTGTGTCACCTGTGGGTTGGAAAGCACACATTGTAAAGCTATTCCAAAGTTGTAGCTTATGCAAAAGAAAAGTAAGAGGTCCTGGTATTGTATTACTGATCTGACCTCCAGTGATTCAGGACATGGCTGTTGTGTGCCAATCAGTACTTGATCACTACTAGAGGGTCCACAACCTGAAAGCCCATTCAGGGAGCCTGATACTTGATCCATATCATGGGCCAAGTACTTGGGAAGTTGTTTTTTCACAAGAGGAAATATTTTCTATTCTTTTTCCTTAGGACCCATCCTATGAAATATATAAATAAAGAGTGGAATTAGAGAGTTTATTTCAATCCACAACCCACACCTCACATGCCTGAAGAGCCTTCTTCCTTATTTTTTATATTTTTATTTGTTTTTGTATTCGAAAGGCAGCAAAGCACAAAATGAATGTTCAGTACAGATGATCAGCCGTATACTGAAGTACATTTCTATCAGGGTGGTACTTAATAGCATGGATGAATATTGTGACATGTTTGATTTTGTTAGGTTGAACCACAGTTGGTGTAGATGAGGAATGTCAATCATTTCTCTTATTGTGACATTGCTACATTCAGAATTATTTCCTTCATTTACATTTCAACTTGGAAACAATCCTGATTCAAGTTGATTTTGGCATGCACCACATGGGCAACACCATTTTATTTGCCTCACAACAATTGCCTGTGTGCACTCATGACTAAGACATGAACTGTTTTGCCATCAGTTTCCAGTGGTTTGTGCATCCACACGTACTATTCAAGTTTGTTCTTTTAACTTCAGCCCCACTGTTCAATTTTATCCCCAGAGAACCACAATATATCTAAACTTTTTCTTATGTTCTGAATTACTTCCTATTTGTAGGTCTGATTGATCAATTCATACTTTCCAGAAAAAAGAATGCATCCTTTCGTATCCACCACATTTAATTCTAGCCCTTGACTCTTTTAGGTATACTGTCTGCTCACATTCACACAAATTGATAAGATAACCCACGGAAACTTAAATGAGACATGTTCACTTGAAAAATTAAGCTGAGCGGTTTCTTTAATTACTTTAAAAACAATTGTTTAAATCGCACTACACACTGATATTAATGTTTCAGATGTAGTAGGTATTTGGACTCTGCCAAAGGACATTTGGAGATTATTTCCTTTCACCAGTCTTCATCTATTTATGTTGGTAAGAATTCATTACTGACATAATAATTACATTTGCATTAAATATCAGTTCCTCATGTAAAATTCTCCCTAATTTTTTATTATTCACAGAAGAAATATTTCTGGAGCTCTTTATCCCTTCTGCAGCGTTACGTTTTTGAAATTGGATTGACTGTGCAGTGACACACCATTCTAGAACATACAATATATTTGTACTACTTAATTGACTTATTTCAGGTGTTTACTAAGAATTTTTGTTGCCCTGCTGGTGACCCATGGACGCACAGTCCTCGGGGCCGAAACGTTTACTTTTTCCAAGTAGACATATGAGCAACTGACTGTTTAAGCATGACTAATAGAAAGAATAAAGATTTCCTGCACAAGTCCACCACCTCACTGCCAGCTTGTATAGAGCTCTATGTACTTTAAATTATATGTTTGACAGCACAAGAGCATTGTGCCATGAATTATTGTCAAGTCGTATGTTTTCAATCTGTAGGAGAAAATACAAACTATCACTCAACAGTCTTGATCCAAGATCATTTAGTCATTTGATTAACTCAAGATGACTGCTTGTTTTCAACAGCCAAATTTATGTACAATACTGAGATTGAGTCAATGCACACATACTTCCAGTATGTTGTTAAACTTAATTGTCTCCACATGAACCATTGTATATGTTAAAAATAAAAGGTTTCAGCTTACCGTCAGTTTCTCAGTCTTTCAGTTTGAGCAGGTTATGTGAAAAATGTATATCACACACAAGTCTTGTCTTCTTCTGCAGAAAATCATACTTTGTCATCTGAAAGGAAATGCCTCAATTAATTACCAATAATCTTCATTATCTAAATTCCAGGTCTTTTTAGTCACAGTCCAAATTGTGTGAGGGTGCTCCTCATCCACGAGACTGACAATACAATTTGCCCTCAAAGTACTGTATGTACCTTGTTAGACTATCAGCCTCAGGGTGATTTACCGCCAAACCTTTTGCCTTATTCCTCTAGTTTAAAACTGCCATTTCAACCTGGCAAAATAAACCTCTTGCCAGGGCCAACCTTTCCTTCTTAATACATATGATACCCCTAAGGTAGGCTGTAAGCAGCCCAAAGTGCAGGGTGCAGTGTATTTAAAAGGTTAGACATGTACTTTCAAGTTTTACATGTCCTGGTAGTAAAAACCTCTTAAGTTAGTTTTCACAACTGCAAGGCCTACCTCGTCCATGGGATAACATTGGCTTACCATATTACATATAATAAGTAATAACTTTCCATTAGGAGCAATTAGTTTGGTGTCTAAAGAATTATAATACTAAATCCTATTTAATGGTAAAGTTGGATTTCATGTTACAATTCAGAAAATGCCACTTTTAGAAAGTTGCAAAAGCAACAGTTGATGGACAGAATGCAGAACAATGTCATACATTCACCACAGTACAGAGATCTGGGCCTAAAACCATCATTTTTTTGCACTCCACACCACCCCAGTTCAGACATGGCCATATACAAATCAGCCTTGACCCTGTGCCTCATGGGAACAGTCCAGCCCGAACTGCCAAGCCATGTCTTTCCTGGACCGGAATCAAGCATCCTAACACCGGTTTCTGGCTATCAGCCATCTTCAGCCAGGATAGCTTGACTCCAGTGGTGTGGAGAGCATGGGACTCACGTCTGAGCATACCCATCCCACTAGGGGTGACAAATGCAAAAACAACAGTTGATGGACAGAATGCAGAAAAATGTCATACATTCACCCCAGTACAGAGATCTGGGCCTAAATCCATCGCTTTTTTGCACTCCACACCACCCCAATTCAGACATGGAATCAAGCACCCTAGGACCTGTTTCTGGCTGTCAGCCGTCTTCAGCCAGGACAACTTCTTTCCCCTTTATGCTTTTGTGCTGCGGAAAAAGAACCATCAGAGTGTGACTCTAGAACAGTCTACAACTTAGGGGCCAAGCCCTTTCAATACCAAGCCGGTAGAATAGGCGACGTATCAAAAGACACACAAGGAGTCACAAGATCACCAGAGATTAGTGTCAAAAGAAACTGAGAAAAGGCATTACATGCAGTGGCGGCTCCTCCGTTAAGGAGGAGAAGCGCTGCCCCACAGCTCTGCAAGCAGTGTATAAAGTAAAAAGAAAACGATAATAACTAATGTTATTATTGTTTTCGTTTTCCTTCCTGTTTGGGTGAAGGGCAGGGTGGATGGGAGGGGCTGGCCAGTGCAGGGAGCAGGGGACGAGTGTAAAGCACACTCTAAAGTGCGCATGACGGTTTGACCGGCCCAAAAGCGTCGGTCAAACCCTCATGCACACTTCACAACTTCCCCACCAGCCTGCATAGCACAGCCTGGTGAGAAACATGCAAAGCCCGCAAGCCCCTTTCTGAGCGCTGTACCGCGGAGCTCAGATCAATTACAACGCTGCTTAAAGCAGTGTTATGATTGGACAAGGGCTTCCGGGAGGCTAGGTGCTTCCTGTTGGCGCCAAGAAGACAGAGCAGAGGTGGCAGCACTCAACGGCATTCGGGTAAGTGAGTGTATTTTTATTACTCACCCATTCCCACCTCCCCTCGGCCGCACCACCCATGCTTAGTAGTGGCTGCTACTGATTATATGATGCACTAAAGTCAACCACAGAAAGGCATGTATTCATACCAACCTGACAGGAAAACCACTTGAAGCAGTAGAATAGAATAAATTCAACACTTAACCAACAGCCTAAACGCCAGAGACCCTAACGACCAAGAGGCAATTAAAACCTACAAGGGAGGAAACAAAATCTCCCCAGCTGGAATGCCCCAGACAGCAGACTTGGTGCAGCAGGTGTGGCCCAAAGGAGAACTAACAATCACTGCAGACGGCAAGGAGGAGGACAGGAACCCAAAAACCCCAAGGGCAATGCCAAATCCCACCAGAGGAGGCCAGAGTGGAAACAATTCCCTACTCATGTAAATCAAGTAAGTCCCCTCAAAGTATGTGGACAAGAGGCACACTCACAGGACTCTCCCACCTCCCCGGCAGAAGACAGAACTCCAAGAGGACTGCAGAACAAAAAATTGGTGCAGGCCAACAGACAAAGGTGGTAGCAGGGCTTAGTAGATGGAGCATAACACCACACCAAAGGGTGGCCCAGACTCATTCTAACCAATTGAGAATAGTGCCACACTCCATCACTGTGAGCTCATCAAGGGGACATTTAAAAAGAGGGCCTATAAGCCAACAGATGTCCTAGTGAAGGACAGACACTCCAGTCGACCTTGGCATAGATTTAACAACTGTCCCCATCACTCCCAGCGAGCCACTGGAAAGTACACCATTGAAGGGGCATGTGTTCCCTGCTGAGCAGGAGAGCATCTTGCCAGAAAAAGCAGGGGACAGAAAAAGACATGTCCTAACACCTCTGAAAAGAACCAAGGGCCAACCAAGAGATGAGTAGGTACAGCCATCACGGAAGGGAACTCATTCAACGAACAACAGAGAAATCTGAGACAGTCAGAAGGTCCTGCCAGTCCATCTTTTCCCCCAAGAGGACTCCCAGGACATCCCAAACTACTGAAGCAGAAGGAAAGATAACCAAGGGGCTTAAGACCTTAAGACCCATCATGGTGAGAAATTGAAGGTGATTTGCAAATCACCCTTTAAAATAAGTTGATGCTAGCATAATGAAGGGACAAGTCCCCAAAGACCAACTGGTTAGAGAAGATACAAGACGGACACCAAAAGGGACATTCTGCTACTGCTGGGACAAAAGAGAAACCGCTCGGCAGCAGGAAATACAACTTGCTAAATGCCTCATAAGGCTGACCTGCCGAAAACGAGGCTGTAGAACCAGTAGTCCAAAAGCCAGGGGCCTTATTTATGAAGGCCTTGCGTCAGTTTTGCGCCGCCGGTGCGTCACTTTTTGTGACGCACCAGCGGTGTAAAAAATGCGCCCTGTTGCGCCATATTTAAAAAGTGACGCATCTAGGTAGATGCGTCACTTTTTAAACCCCTGCGCCACATTATACCTGCGTCAGGTATAATGTATGCAGAGGGGGCGTTCCCCCGCAAAAAGCCTCGTTATAGTGACGCAGTGAAATCTATAAGATTTCACTGCGTCACTTTTAGGACGCTGTTGCGTCAAAATCTTGCGCCTGCCTCACAGCAGGCGTAAGACTGACGCAAGCCCTTTCACATGGGGCTTTCCCCATGTGAAAGGACGCATTGCTGGAGTTGCGTCACTTTTGTGACACACTCCAGCAATGCGTCACTTTTGCGCTTACAGATACGTCAGAAATACTGACGTATCTGTAACTCCTTGCGACCTGATGCGTCATACATTAAATATGACGCATCAGGAATGTCGCAGTGAAAAGTGACGCATCACTGTTTTCACGCAGTGATGCGTCACTTTTCATAAAAGTGACGTATAAAAGGCCCCAGGTTCTCAGGCCCACACACTAAGAGCACCTACGTCACCAACGCGGAGCAAGTGAGGGTAGGAGCATCAGCTTAGTTCGGGCTTCTCCACAGAAAACAATGTAATGCTAAAGCGAGCAAGACAGGCCAACAGAGGAGTCCCAGCAGCAATGTCTGCCTGCAGACGACTGACAAGGTCAGAAAACAAAATAACTAAGGCAAAGAAACCCACTGCCACAAAACTCTTGCTCCAATTTGGATGATACTGTATCTGTAAGAAAATGACACTTTCAGGAAACTCTCGGAGACCCATAGTGAGTGGGTACTCACTTCTATCTCGTTGTGCTTTGTCCGTGAAAGTGGCAGCGCATTCAGGACCATGTGTTTCATGCTGTGTGGTTTAAGACTTGTTACCAAATCTTCTGACACAAAAACATCTTCTAAGGAGAGGGTGAACATAAGGCGCTTTTATTGTGAATGACGCACAAAGAATAACTCAAAAGTCTGGAAAATCGCCTAGGATGCATGGTGTACACATGCAGGTCACCTCCCGAGCAGGCTGCTTGGGAAATAGCTCAGAAAGCAGGAGGGTGCTTTCAGTGACTGTTCCCTCTACCCAGAAATTACCCCTTCGGGTGTGCTAATTGCTGAAAGGAACAAAAATCTGCAGAGCTGTGGTTTTAGCACAGCAGTTTAGCCAGTTCTTGGAAGTAAGTTTCATTCCTTGCCAGGAGGACAGTGTTTGACATGGTGTCTAGCACGTATGGTCTTTCTGCAACAACATAGAGCATCTTTCATAAGTGCCCCTCATCTCTCCAATCATAAGATATTGCTAAACACAGCACCCCCCACTGAGGTTGGCTCCCCCTCCACAGGTCAACGCACAGTGCGGCCGCACCAGTCACACTGCCCTAAAGCCGGCCCTGGGTGTAACTTAGAGCGATTCAGGGGGTGTGAATCTCAAATTACCCTCATTAAAAAAAAACTGTTGGCTGCAGGATGTCCTGGTGAAATGACCAAGGTTTGGGATGGAATGTTTCCATAAAGAACAGTGCAGTACTTATGTGCATTAGGTGGGGTCCTCTTTCTAGAGGGTCACAGTGGGTGGGAAACAATGGGTTGTAATGTTACTCAAAGCAATTGCCACAGGTTATCCTACTTGCAAGCATTCATGCGATCAACTTTAGGGTTTGATTGCCAGTAGCATGTTTGAAAACACGGGAGTGGCGCAGCTTTCCAAGACTACTATTACCAATGTTTGGGAATTCCATAAAAATAGTAAATTTGCACCCATTCAACGAATATTTCTAGGGGTTCAGATTTACTGCTTTCTTGTTAAACCGATCACTATATATATTTAGCATCTAGTTCTAAACAAATTAACAAGTTAAAAACTCTTAGTAAAATGAGAATGAAGAGAAAAATCCACACAGGCATAGCAGATCCGACTCAGCCCTCCCAGACCCAACTTCCCAGTCAAGAATGTATTTTGAGGGGTGTCACATCCCAAACACCCTTGATGAAGCTGTGCCTCTGCCTGCCCCGGGTGGGCTTGGTAGTTCTCCCTGAGAACTCATGACTACGTTCACATATAGCACAACAAACAGCCTGGAGTCCTTGCCATGGGATCCCTTATTTTAAATGTATTTTAACTGCATGCACTCTTCTTTGTCTATGCTACAAGAAGCCTTGATGGTAGAGCATGGCAATGGCAGCAGTGATCTATGTTTCTAACCCTTGCCTTTTACAAATCATTTAAACAAGTGATTGCCTGTCTCATGTTGTGTAGTTTTTTTTCTCTCTCTCTCTCTCTCTCTCTCTCTCTCTCTCTCTCTTTCTCTCCTCCCTCCTCTTCTCCCCCACTTTCCCTGCCCCCTAAACTAGCAGTATTTTCTTTTTTAAATATTCCAGATATTTCTAGAAAAATTCAGCAGTGGTAGTTTTCCAAGAAAATCAGTATGCTTAATGTTTCAGCATGGATAATTTCCACTAAGTGGAAAATTGTTGACATGGAATGTGATGCAAATGTGCATTTGCACATTTAAATCTTTTTATAATTCTCCACAAGGAAACTTGTTTCCCTTGTGTAGAAAACTCTCCTCTTCACCCTAGTTAAATATTGGCGCCTTCTCTTCACCTTTCCACCTTGGAAGACACTTTCTCCTGTCACTGATCAAGTGAATTTGCATGTTTTTCTAAAGTGGAAATTGACCTTAGAAAGGCATGCAAGTTTTATGGATTTTCACTGTTTTTACATATAGGACTTTCCTGGAAAGGCAATAAACCCTACATTTCAGATGCACATTTTCCACCATATAGGCCCGATTTTATTTATAGGCTAACTCCATTTGAGAGTGTAAATCCTCCCATTATATTACAAATCGGATTTTTGAATATGCAACCTCAAATGATTTTTTCTCACCTAAGTTGAACATAGGTGCACAAAAAGTCTGCGAGTTTCAAATACTGGTTCATTTATCCATCACTGAGCCTCCTTGTCAGTAAAGAAAACAACACTCTTCGAACTTTTCTTCAAATTTTACAAGTCTAGGCAAAATATCTTCTACTGGTCTCTAATAGAAGATGTGTACTTTCAAGGAGCTTAAAATACAAATCACTTTGCCATTTCATTTATTTGACCATTTATATAGCAACACTTGGACCGGTCGGTATGAGTGTGTTTTACATTGCAAAATAAGTTAAAACAATTTAAGATTACTTAAAGATGAGAAGAGGTCAAAGAAACTTTGAGGAACTTAGACGAGTGATAGTTTATGGTTATGATAAGTGTCACAATATATAGTGTGGGTTTAGATTTAGGGATTTGAATAGGTGCGCCTTGAGCCTCTTGTCTATGTCTATGTCTATGTGGGGATACTTGTAGAATGCACTGTTACTCCAAAGAGTGTCCTGGCGCTGAAGCTGAAAAGTAGTAGCATGGAAGCAAAAAGATTAGCGGCAAGAGAAAAGCTATGTTTTCAACTTTTTCCGGAACAAAGGTGTGGATTCAATGCTTCTCAAATGAAGAGGCATTTTGTTCCAGTGGAAGGTCCCCAGGAAAGAGAGAGACTTACCTCCCAGCCTGGACTTTTTAAAACAGGGGACATTGGCCAGCAACAGATAGGCAAAGCGAAGATTTCTACAAGGAGTGTAGAAAGGAAATCCTACGTCTTGTGGAAGACTGGCAGTAGGGTCAGTGTTCTGAGGTTGGAAGGCAGCGAGCTCCAGGCTACAGTGACTGATCCACAGAATGATTGTTTCTGTGTTGTAGCTGTTCATAAGCTTTCTGTCTTATAAAGTCACTTGAACCCTTGGAGATGATGAGTGGAAAGGATGAATATCAAGGGGTATTTTATTGAAAAACTTTATGCATGTGAGAGCAAATTTTGTAGATGATCCTGGCTGTGATGGGTAGCAAATTAAGGGTTCTAAGTATGGGATTAATCGGTTCATATCTACTTGTCAAAGAACCAGTCTGGCGAACAAGTTTAGAATGCCTTTGAGTGGATTGATGAATGTTTGTGGAAGTCTTGCCAAGATGGCATTTCTGAAGTGGATACTTGAAATAACATGAGAAGGAACAGCAGTTTTAAGATGATCACAGGGAGGGAATGAGGTGTCAGAATTGTTTCAAAGTTTGTAGCTGGAAGGTGATATATTTGGCCAAAATGTTGAAGTAAAGGGTTAATGTGGTGTTTGAGTCCAGGATAAAACTTAGTGTGACTGTAACACTCTCTAATTTTAAAGATTCCAAGTGTAAAGCCCAATTTTTTCTTGGGGATGTAGAGAGGAGGAGGGATTCTGTTTTCTAGGTGTTCAGTAGGAGGAGGTTTCTCTCATCCTTGTTTGTAATAGAAAGGGCCATTGTCTTACAGTGACAATGTCTTCATTTGTTGAGGTTTCTTACTCCAAAAACAAAACTGGATCTATCTATGCCAATCAAACAGTTTTGCGGCAACGCCAGAGTATGCAGTTTTTTTTCTCCCAAAAATACCAAAGTTCCTGATTCACCCTAGCCAAGTTTTTCTTCTTTGCTACCATTTCTTAGCATATTAAATGTCCACGAAGCCATGCTGGGGATGAAAGTCCTATACACTTCCATTGTTGATTAAAATTGTTGAATGAAATTCAATAGTTCACCCTTTAGTTTTTTGTTTGCAGCAGCCTTTTGGGGAATTATTTGTTGCAAGGCATTGACGGAATCATTTAGGATTTGACAGAGCAAGAGTTCTGCTATAAATTTGATGGGCTCTTCCTTCAGCAAATCTGCAGTTACTGTGCCCCATTTAAGGTGGAGGAATTGGCAGGTTTCTGATCTCAAAACCTTTGCATATTCCACCATTGAAAACCCTTAACCTACCGGCCCGTCAATCATGAGACCACTGGGTCAGAGTGATGAATGCACTGCCCTCTCTGGGGTGGGCATCCACCACCAATTATTCCTGCTTGGGGCCATCATGGAAGCATGACATTCCTGGCAGGAATATCGAACATGCATTGGCAATGCCAATAGGTCTGACTTATGAATGGATTGTAACACCAAACCTAAAAATTCAAGTTAGTTATTGACTACCCTCCTCCCATCTGTGCTGCCACCAGAAAACATGTCATCAATTATCTACTTATTTAAGACACTTTGAGTTGAAATGGCATTGATGTGCCCCTGAAAGGTCAAGCTCAGGAAGCTGTATAAATGTACAAAACGATCACAGTCCACGATTGTCCTTATTGAGGAATCATATAGCAAAGAGCTCAACGTCATTGTTGTTGTACACATGACCTGAGCTGAGCAGATTTTGATTCGAGTCATACATTAAATATTGTCTTGGTTTTTGCCATGTTTACCTCCAGGTAGTTATTTTCTACATAACAAATATATTCCGTGATTTTTGCATTCAAATAATTAGAAAAACATTTTTGATTAACAATTATGTCGAAACGTATGTGTAAATATAGGCATCATGAACTATACAAAAGATTTGGTTAATATTTTCTTTGAATTCCAATGTTAAAAGTAAGCAATGGGCACATAAATTCTCTTTGCACCAACTTCAACCTAAATTCTCTTTGAATTGTGAATGCCGCACTCAGTTGCAAAGGTACAAACGATTGTAAATACAATTTTTCCTAATACTGCTATAATTGAATGAATAGAGTATAATTTTGTACAGCATTAAATATAACATACACAGTAGGAAAGAATGTCCCCACTACAAAACATATACTATATATATATATCAAGGAATATACTGAAATGCACTTGGCCTCCATGATGTGTCATAATAAAAACAATAACTTTTATCATAATTATCAACTTTAGCAAAGTCCAGGAAAAACGTATATACATATATCTATTATTATTTATTTAGAATTATGACCTTTAAGTTCAGGGCTATATTTTCTAAATGAAGTATGCAAAATAAATAAAGTTATATTGCTATTCTTTCACATTGCATTTGCTCCTGCATGATATGTATATACCATTGCTTTGCCCTGGTGTAATAATATACTGAACCATTTTTTGGTATACTTTTAGGGCAAATCTGGAGATGAAAGTTACTTGAAGTGGTTTTAAAATAATTTAAATAAGATACTAAATAACATATTATTAAAATGTAGATGCTGATTTGATTGAAATATGTTAAGAGCTGACTTTCAACATTGACTACTAATTCAAGAGTGCACTTAAAAACGATTAACAATGATGTAGATTGACACTACCATCTAAGTAAAGGAACTATTAAGTGAAATAATAAATACAAATGACTTATGGAACCACTTGTGGAAGACTGTCTGTACACATAAGTGATGAACTATATAAAGCATAAGGGCTTGCAAATGACATTCTAAAAGTGAGAAAAGAAGGTGAGACCCATCCTCAAAAGAAATGAATGACTATACATTCCATGTGAATTACAGTATTTTGCCCATTTAATTAATTATGCATCCATGATGAGTTGAGCGAAGGTTGCGCTCTCTCTCTCTTTCTCTTGGATCTATGTTTTTGTTTCAAGTAGAATAGTAAGAGGGCTAGTTGGAAAAAAAGGCCAATGTCCCCTCCATCCTCCTCTTCATTCCTTCTTTTATTTAGAGCGTAGTGTAAGATGTAGTTGCAAATGATGGAGTGGCTGCCAGCTCTGCTGTTTGTAAGTCTTTTACAGTAAATCTAACGCCGGCAAAGTAGAATCACAGGTTTTACCAAATTTAAGACAACCTCTCCGGTGCAATTTCTTCCAACGTTTTCTCCTTCCAGGACCACTTGTGCATCATGGTAGTGCAGGGGAGAAACAACAATGAAGTGTCCACACTCATTTGGAATAAACTGCTAGCATAGAGGGTACATTAGACACTTAGAAAGACTCCATCTTTGTAATGTGGTCACCTTAGTAGGTACACCACCATTTCTTTCTTAAACGCTGCCATTTGACATACATTTGCGTGCATGCCTGTGCAGGATAATATTCTCTGAAATGGCTTTGCTTACATTTACACTTCTTCATAGGCATATTATTGAGTGCCTTGAACATCCTGTACGAGGGCTAAGTTCACTGCGCAAAATGCTATTGTTTGTTATTGTCCATTCGGTGACAAAGCTATCACAAATGAATCAATACAAGCTGCCTGACTGGGGCTTCCGCATGATTACACAAATGAAGTTTATTATATAAACAACATCACTCCTTTATTAAAGAGAGGAACATTTTGCTGACACTGTCAAGGTTGCCGCATGCCAGAATTCCAGCCCAACCGATTCATGTTTACCTCCTGCGAGGGATGATGTACAGTTCTCCAGCAAGACTGGGTCCCTGATGACACATACCCACAGGTAACGGGGAGTTAGATCAACCAACAAAAATTCTGGCACATTCCCCCATCCTAGACACAATAGGATAGGTAGCGCTAGCTAGGAGCACAAAATGTAACAGTACGCATGTGCAAACATACCATCTATGTAACAGCACAGTGGTTGAATTGTTCATTTTCTTCACCATCCTCGTGAAGCTGATTGCTTTGCTTTGTTTCCTTCTATTAATAATTTCAGTGCACATATTTTACACAAGAATCATACTGCTTCAATAAATATTGAAACACCATGTTGTGTATTTCTGTGGAGCTCTTTGGGTATGCATGAGTTGCCAAATGAAAGGATTCTCGATCTGTTCCCACAATTTCCTTGGGGAGTCAGGTTTGACATGTTCTGAGGTTGCGCATTGCATCTGTTAGCTTACCAGGTTAGGTGTACAGATTGTGCACTGTGAGCTAGCAGGACTTAGGCCAACATATACTGATGGTGTGCACGGACTCAATCTCACACAGTTTGATTTTTATGTTGTTCAACAAACGCACAGTTTTACTGAAAAAGTATGAACCATACAACACCTTTGTGCGGGTCTATTTTGATGAATCACATGCGTGACACCAAGTCCATCATTCTGTCATACATGCTGACTTGCTGTCAGATCATTTTTCTCCCAAAATGGCTTCTATCATGTATGTGGGAGATGTTTTGGAGGAAAAATGTGAGCAACTATGGTGAACATATTTATATTTGGCACTAAGGCAATGCCTCTACCAAAATTAGTTCAGTGACTAGGCAGCCAAAATCTAAGTCCGTTATTAGGTCATTTAGAGGTTGATGGATGCCGGACATCTTCCAAAAACTTTCATGGACATCCCGGGAAGAGAAAAACTAAGTGGCCTTGAGGCACTTTAATAAAGACGCTTTTATTGTCTGTTTGTGTGACAGGGCAAAAGAAGGCTCTGCTTAAGGGCAGATGCAGATAATAGATCCCTACCGCATGACAGAAACGTTCGCTACAGAAGGCAATCCTCCATTCGAGAATGGAGACCAATCAGGCAAGATGCCCTTCATAGTGTAAGTGGTCCTGTTAGTCTTCTGAAACGGATTACATACTGCATTGCATAATGACTTCAAAATGTTTCTGCTTTTTAGCCCCAAAATACCCTAAACTGGGTGGTAAAAGTGCTGCAATCTCAGGTACGTTGTACTTTATCACACAACGTTGCACCCAACCTTAAATGAGGCACAGCCTGTGATCTCCAACACAAGTGCTTATTTTGAACTGGTGGTTTCTGGTGCCCAGCACATAACTGTCAACACCTCACTTAGGACAGTCTGACACATGGTGGCGCTGCTTATCTAATTTTGAGGTGAGCAGAACAACAGTTGTTTATCAATACAATATACATAAAAAATTGCTAATATCTGCCTCCCCAGCCATAACTTTCCCTTTCGGAACCTGGAATAATCTGAACTGTCGCACTAGCAGGTGAGAGAGGTGGTTAGTAGCTGTTTTGACAGCGATGACAGGGCAAGCTGAAGTGGCCTCCTGGTCAGGGCCCTGGCACTTATTTTACACATTAAGCACTGGACAGCATCTAACACTTAATTCACGAATGGAACCCAAATAATGAAGATTAGGACAGTGAAAATGAAAAAATAGAACCATGTTTAGGCAGCATATATTTTTCCAGGATAAATGAGGCCGCCTCTCGGAAAAACGTTTACTAAGTATTCAAAGACAGCTCTATTTATTATCATGACGTACGAAGACCTGAGGAGTCTGGTTCTTGGAAAGCTTCCAGCCCTCCTTGAGTTTTGGGAAACAGCAGAGAGAAATATGAACTCCAAGCTACACAAGCAGCAGAAGGAGTGACCCGGACTGGCCTGAGTGCTTTTATTCATAATAACATCTGGTAAACTGGGCAAATGGAAACTCTTGCTGTCCGTCTGGGGAAGAGGTGCTTACTGTAGATGCTTCCGGCTACTGTCGAGCAGAATCTTGTAATTCACAAGCAAATGCACATTTATTTCCCACACGTTCCACCTGAAAACCCCATATACAATTTCTGCTAAAGTCGTGGGAAAGTGCACTAATTACCTCACTTCTCACCCCAAACAGGGCCGGACTGGCCCTAGCAGGAACCCGGCAATCCCCCGGTGGGCCGCACGGGTGCGGGCTGGTTTTGCGCCCCTGGGAGACGTTTTTGTCACAGGGCCGTTTTTGCAGCATAGTTGCAAAATCGGCCCTGTAACAATATTGGCCGAAAACCGGCCCTTGCAAAGAGCTCAGCAGCACCCCCAACCCCGGGGTGGGGGGAGGGGGGGGGGGGGGAGTGAAGGGGGGAGTACTTTGCCAGTGCCGGCTTTGGTTCCCAGTTCGACCCTGACCCCAAAGGGGTCCGAAATAAAAACATGAAATCGAAAATATATTGAACCGAAAAGAGAACAAGAGTTCAAAAGGAAAATGATTTTGTTTTTGCAAATTTCCAAACTGCATAACGCAAACGTATGCGCTTTATCTGTGAACATCAAGCACTTAAGCATGATTCATTTGAGTTGCTTAAGTTAAATCTGCTTGAGAAGGACAGTTTTGTGATTTCTCCAATTAAGTGTAGTTACAGTAAGGAGTATGTGTCATTTATGAGTTGCATAAGAAACATCTTCTATCATAAATCGGACTCACCAGGCGCTATGCACAAAGGTATATTTAACCCTGGTGGAAATTACTAAAGGTATATTTAACCCTTTAGTAATTTCCTTGTTTAAGTTTACTCGTATAATTTGAGTAACTTTAGTACTTTTGTACTTTTTGCTCCTCACCATTTCCAAGTCAAAAGTTACTCAAAAGTGAGTCTAAGGTTACTCAAAAGTGTAGACTTACATGCCTCCACTCCCTCAGTTTCGAAGGTGGAGCTAGAATAATCATGATTTATGAATGTATATCTTATGAGTAGTGTATGCCAGCAGCATACAACAGTATTTTATGTAAGTCAGGACCTGCGCAAGTGAGGCAGTGATTTGTGCTTGGTACTGACTAGACTTCCACACTCAGGAAGGAACCTCTGCAATTGGGACGGATACCTCTTCATTGTATTAAATAGGAGACAACCACATGGAAGACAATAGCAAAATTATATATACACCTAAAAGAAATCAGACACACCTGACACACATTCCCTTGCAACAATATAAGTATTGCCCACATCATAGGACCTGATTTTTTCCACTTCATGGTCTGGATCTTGCAGCCCACACCTTCAGGAAGAATCATGCAGACCACCACTCATTTCAAGAGGAAGACACATTTCACTGAGGAGGGGGGACAGCCCTTGTAGTAAATTCTGCTGTAAAATACTACAAACAACTACATGGATTGACTCCTTTAACCGACAGTGGAACTCAGAAGGCAGCTTTGTGGCAGGAGGTCACAGACTCTGTGAATGCATTGGGGCTAGGAGGCCCGCCCGCTCCTTGGGGGTATAAAATAGAAGTTGCAAGACTATAAATGCTGCATGAAGTTATTCCTGGAGTGTCAACGGCATCCTATCTCCAACTTACCTACTACTGAGAGGGCTGTCCTCTTCACAATGTAGTCTCACCTTCCATATATTCTAAACCTCCCAAATACCCTGAAACATGAGCCCTATACATTCATACATGTGGTGTTAATGTTGATTTTAATTCTCTTTCATACAGCATCTCTTTCTAATAGGTTGGTTCCTTCTGCTGGTAAAGTAATCATTGAAACTGCAGCAGAGCAACACTCGGGGCAGTCTTTCAACACAACCAACCTATACACTCTGGTATGGCCATATGCTAACAATCTCACTAACACATTATAGAGGATATTTATCACTTGTTTTGTTAACCCCTATCATTATATTTCACTATGTCTTTTTCAATGTCTTTTAATTGTAGTCAAATATAACCATGTTTATTTATATGGCCCTGTGTTGTTATCCCATCCACCACTACCACAACATCAACTTCTGCTCCTAGCAGTGCACCAACACCTGGGCTGGCACCAGTGGCGGCTCCTCCGCTAAGGCGGCAAGGCGGCGTCCAACTGCATTTTGAGCAATGGATAACAGGAAAATAAAATGAAATGATAATAACACTATGTTTTTATCATTTTATTTTCCTGGTTTATGGGGGGTGGGGGCGGGGCTTGGCTATGTCACTGCCATTAAGGGGAGGAGGGGTCGGTATTTGATGGTGGACATTTTGGCCCGGCCAAACAGTCCTGCACACTTTACATGTTCCTCACCAGGCCGTATTGTACAGCCTGGTGTGGAACAAGCACAGGCTCCCACTGCCTCTCAGAGCACCGAACCACGGCACTTAGACCAATCACAATGCTTCATTGCAGCATTGTGATTGGTTGGGGGAGCCTATTTGTGTTTACTGCTTTAAGCAGGAACAGAAGAGGACGGCGTGAGATGAGGCGGCAGTCCGGGAGCAAATTAAGTCATTTTAAAAAATATATATTTTTCTATACCAACTTGTTCAACTTGGTGGCAGGCACCTCCGGCTGGCACCACAAAGCAGATGAATGGTACACCTGGCAAGTAAAATAATGGCTCTTTTGCTTAAGGATCTAACCTCTTTATCACTGACAGGGTAGGTTTATGTTTTTGATGCACTTACCTGTTAGCACATGCTGAATATTTAATCCTACTTTTCCAGACATTACATTGTCTTATAAAAATAGACCTTAGATTTGGCAACATAAGGGTAGTACTATAAGATATCAGTTGGAGACCTTATTTTAACTTGTAGGATATTAATCTTTGCAGCTTTCAAAATGACTATTGATCCTTGTACCTAGAATCTTCTTGTATGATTGAAAATTATGTAATTCACTTCTTATGTCTGTCTCTCTCTTCTCTGTCAGCTTCTGCCATACAACAGCCCCTGGTGTCCCCCTTAAGATCATCCATAACGACGACGTACTGACAGCTGCTATTAGGGTCTTTACCATCTGTCCAATAGTTAAGTCTGTAAACCTATGATCTTAGCTTTTGCCTCTCATCATTAGTCCTTTTACTTACTCATTTATCACTAGTTTGTAACTTTATCAAATATTAAATTATCTATCTATCTATATATAAATATAATAGTAATTTAATTTATAGATGAAAACTTAATTGCATATGTTGACTCGTGCTCATATGATACCTACTTTATAATTTATTTGCATAACAATTTTTCTTAAAGTACAGTGTTGAGATTTAGACACAAAACTGGATTTGACGTATTCCATCTGTTGAAAACGTCTTCTTCCAGTTACCAGAAACATTGAGCAGGTCAATGATGCTGCAATATCTACAAGAGGACGACAGCGGGCAAATTGAGGGTAGAATACAATCCTCCTCAAATTTACAATATTGGTGGCCAGCACTGCTCAACAAGAGAAAAAGGAGGATCAGGAACTGTTCAATTAGGAGGAGGGGGACCTGGATGAAGAGGCCATTTCCCCCCCACACACAACATCTTTGAGAAAGCCACTTCACCACTGGACAGCAGTATTTCTCCTAAATCGATTCTGAGGATTACCAATCCCCAACCATTAGCTAAGCAACCATGGATGCTAGCTCTGCCTATAAAACAATCACTTCCACACAGTCCTCAACTCATAGGTATCCCTGTACAATCTATTGCACACTCCTCCCATTGAGCTGCATTTTTGATCTTCTCACACGCATCTAAGGAAGAGTATACCTTGGGTGAGGAACAGGTATCTTCCATCCATGGTTCCCACCCACAACCACCCAGATGCCACCCCTCTCCATGCAGGACTACTTGCTGGCTATTCCAGATGACCATGTATGGGTTGGCATGGAATAATGCTGCTCAATGGGAGGATCGGTTTCACCAAAAGTCTAATGTGCAAGAGGCTATTCATCTTAAGGCGAGCACTCTCTGAGAGATATATACCTCCCTCAAAGGACTCCCTTGGAGGATTGACAGGCAGTCTCATGCTTTGTCAGCGCACGCAGCGGAGCCAGCGCTGACGCTGCACGCTGGTCGCATACTCCCCATCGCGCCCTCCCGCCACGAGCGGAGGCCACGCCCCCTTTTTAGGCCACGCCCCCGCCATTCCCTGCCCAGAGCAGCATAAATGATGTGCATATATCGATCGTGCAGCGGGCGAGCTCTGCGGGCGAGCGCAGCGGGCGCGACGAATGCGCGACGAAGGCGCGCCTAAGGCAAGCCCGTCTGCGCCCGTCCGCGGCCGGGTGCGGTCCAGGGCCATAACCCCTGTCCGTTCTCCCAATGACCCCATAACCTACAACAAACAAGCCCTATGCAACCTATGCCCGACAATAAACGAATGCTGCAGGCACAAAATGGAGGCCATTTCCTCTATCAAATGCCAACACTGCCCTTTTCAAACGCGTATACAGTTAGGCGACAAAGAACGGACCAAGTGCCTCAGAGGAGGTCTGTTAAACTGTCGTTCTCTCCCGAGACACGCCTTGCAAATTTGGAACATGCTCCTAGAAGAGGACCTCGATATACTCTTTCTGACGGAGACATGGTTAGGGGTTGATTCTGACCCTGAGATCATCGAATCCCTTCCACCAGACTTTAGCATAGCCAGGGTAGATCGACCGTTAGGCCGAGGAGGTGGCATCGCGATTATCAGCAAGGCCCCCCTGGTTTGCTCCCTTGAACCTCTTGGTATAGAAAACTGTGAAGCGGGCAAATTTGTACTGAAACTTGGCCCGCAGGATCATATCTCAGGTGTCCTCCTTTATAGACCTCCTGGGACCCTGGGAAATTTTAGACCAAGTCTACAAGAATATCTTGCCCATTTAGCGCTGAGACACAGGAAGGTCCTCCTCCTGGGCGATCTAAATATTCACTTTGATGATATCCAGTTAAAGGAAGTCATCGATATGAAGCAGGAATTACAAAATACGAATCTGATTTTAAAAAACCTAACACCCACTCATATTCATGGCCATCTATTGGACCCGGTGTTCGCCAACTGGGAGGGCATAACCACGAATACTCCTAATCCACATCCCTGGACAGACCACTTTCTAGTCCCTTTTGAAATTAACACGGCAACCAAGCGTGCCCCCCAATTGAGTGGCAATAATAGCTACCCTTACCGCAAATGGAAAAAAAATTCCCAACACATTTTTAACGAGACGCTAAGCTTAGGTGGGATGCCGGGAGGCTCAGATAGTGAAAGTGCAAATCTAAACCTAGATACCCGAATCCTTGACGCCCTGAATAAGGTAGCCCCTTTAACCACGGCCAAAAAAGGAAATAGTGCTTAGAGATCGGCACCATGGTACAATATGGATCTGCAGTCGGTCAGATCAGAGTGCAAAAAGCTAGAAAGATTGTGGCGCAAGGATAAGAATGACTGCACTAAACTTCAATACAGAACAGCCCAGAGAAGTTATCAAAAACAGGTCAGAGCTGCTAAAGCAACCTTCTATGGAAACAGAATTAGCGAGGCAGACTAGTCATCTAGAGAACTCTTCAAAATATATAAAGAAATCTCAGTCGTCTCACTCTCCAATTCTCAGGAAGCTGATTCTGTCATGGAATGTAACAAGGTGGCAGAATACTTTGCCAACAAGGTTAAGAAAATATACAGCTCTTTCTCCACACATCCTGTGGCTGGAGAAACCTTCACTGAACTGAAGGAACTAGAGTTGGCAAATTCAAAACCGAGGTTAGAATGCTTTACCATACGACCCAGTAAAGAACTTGCAACCATCTGTACTAGCATAAAATCGGGCTCTCCACGTGACCCCGCTCCTCCAAAGGTCCTGGGCGCAAGTATAGCTACTGTAGAACCATACATCCGCCATGTCCTTGCAACATCCTTTGACTCCCAGACCCTGCCAAGAAACTGGAAAAAGGCAATTGTACTACCTATCAGGAAAAAACCCAATGTTAGTCTTAATGTCCTGGAGAACCTACGACCTATTTCTCTGCTACCCTATACAGCTAAAATTGCAGAGAAAATTGCAAATGTGCAATTGATGGCATTTGCGGAGAAGAACAATCTCCTACACCCCTCACAATCGGGGTTCCGAAGAGGCTTCTCTACTAAGACGGCCCTATTAAGTGCCACCAAAACTCTACGTCAAGGAGCTGACGCAGGCCTGACCATGGCACTGGTCATGCTAGACCTTAGCGCAGCGTTCGACACTGTAGCACATATCACCTTGCTACAGTGTCTGAACAGAGGAGGTGTGACTGATAGAGCACTCGCTTGGCTTAAATCGTTTCTGACAGGCAGAAGCTTTCAGGTTCAACGTGGCTCTTTCCAGTCTGAAGAGTGGGTATTGGAACAGGGGGTGCCACAGGGCTCTGCCTTAAGTCCTACCCTTTTTAACCTATATATGGCCCCCCTGGCTGAGTTAGTTCAATCGTTCAGCATAGAGATTGTATCCTACGCCGACGATACACAGCTCTTACTCACCCTCACTCAAACGCCGGCTGCTGAAGCTAATAACTTCAGAGCCTCTATGCAAGCACTGGCCACTTGGATGGACTCGCACTGCCTTAAACTAAACGGATCCAAGACAGAAGTCCTGGTGGTTGGTGGTGATCAACGGCTTTGGACATGTGATTGGTGGCCAAGCTGTTTAGGCGATATGCCTACACCATGTACTGAAGCCAAAAATTTAGGGATATGGATGGATCCCACACTCTCTTATGAGACACACATCAACCGTCTAGTAGGCAAGTGCTTTGGAGTCCTAAAGACTCTCAACAAAACCCTAGATCTCCTTCCTTTGGAGGCCCGGCGCACTATGACCCAGGCACTGATAACGTCATGTTTCTATTATGGAAATGTTCTTTTCCTGGGAGCTTCTTGTAAAAGCATTGGAAGACTCCAGATATTGCAAAATGCTGCAGCCCGCCTAGTGCTTAGACTCCCTCGAAGAGCCAACTCTAAAACCACCCTGGATGCCCTCCACTGGCTTCCAGTGAAAAAAAGAATACAGTACAAAGCAGTCCTAATATGTCATCAGATCATCTGGAATAAAGCCCCCAGCTATCTGACAGATCTGGTTACCAGGTATGAACCACGCAGATCACTTAGATCTAGCGGTATGGGCACGCTTATGACCTACCGCTATAGGAGAGAAAAAATGGGAGGTCGGTCTTTCAGAGTGGCGGCTGCAATAGCATGGAATAAACTTCCCAGCCATCTCCGCCTGGAGCCTTCAGAAACCATTTTCCGACGGCAACTTGAAACTCATCTGTTCTCCCTATAGCCTATTTAATTGCCCCTTGCCTCGTACTGTCTTCTCCCCCTTATGAGTTTCTCGCCTCTTCTTTTTAGCGCGGGGACACGCCGAGATGGCGTACTATTTTCCATGCGCTCTATAAATGTCTTCTTTATTATTATTTTTATTATTATTTTGTATAACATTGCAAAATGTTACTAAGATATGGCAATGATGCACCAAGAACATCTTTAGACTTTTAGAGAAGACAGCACAAGACACCGTGCTTTGGCCAAGAAGATGATAGAGGCAACAGAGCCAATGCATGGAGGACATTCTACAGGAGACCCTGAACATGGGAGAGACAAAACACTTATGCCAACTCCAGCTGCATCACCTTCAACTGCACAACCTCAACCTCCAACACCACCAACTCAACCATTACCAACTCTCCTACTCATAGCACAAGCACAGGCTCAATCCTCTTACCACCAACATTACGTAGGCGGAGTAGAAGGAGAAAACCCATTTTTCTATCTATAACTATCTCTGACACATTATTTTTTGTGCAGTTCATCTAGACAATGACCTTTCTCATCCATACCTACAGATGCTGGTGCTGGGTTGGTGAAGGACTGTGTTGCTGACGTTGCTGTTTAAGGCAAGGAGACGGAGCAGCACAAGCAAGCAGGCAAGTTCTGATCGTCGATGTAGAATGGGCGCGAGGGGGCAGAGAAAAGCAGAGAGGAGAGGATCTGGGTAGCGGGATACACCGATAAAGGTTGGGCTGTTGCAGGCTGTAGTTGCTACGGGAGCGCGCAGTGGGAGAAGCAGGCTGGCAGGGTGTGTCCTTCACTCAAGCCGCCACCTTGCTGACACTGCTGTCTCTCTCTTGCACTGCTTCCTGTGACTACTGCCTGCTGCTGCTCTTGCTGCCTTTGCTGCCCCCCCACCCCAATATATTGGGGTGGGCTGACTTGGCCGTGCGATTGGAAGCGTGAGACCTGCAGGAATTCAGGGAAAATGGGGTATACAGCCCGACACAGCTGCCAACTTGCCTAGTCTCCCAATCAGCCTCTTTTTCACACACAAGCCCAGTAGTAAAGGTCCTGTGGTACCCTGAACTCTGCCAAATTCTGTCTAAATTCTACCAAATACTGTAACCAGCAGCATAATAGCATCATATTTATGGCTTCCGGTTTTATGGTATTTATGCTTTTAACATTTCCGTCTGTATTTATCCATATCTATTTTTTGGCCAATTTATTGGTATTTATTTATATTTAGTTTGTGAATAAATGTAGTATAAAATGGTACTTTTCCACATTTATTTAACTGATAAAACTTGCACTCATGCTGTGATGCACGTCGTGTTTTAGCAAATTCAGCAGGCAAATATAGCAAAACACTACAACCACCGGTAAATATTCACAATTTACTACAAATACATTTTAGCATATGCCTGTATTTAAAGATAATTTAACTCGTTTTTTAACTCCCTATCCTGTCTCATTGCTCATCTTTTGTCCTGGAATTCCCAGCAGACAGCATGGAAAATCAATCATTAGAAGCACAATTTTCAGCGTGTTTCCGCTTTAAAAAGAAATACAGACAGGAAACATATTGTTTTCTGTCTGTATTTATCTGTAAAAATGTAAAACTGGAAGCCTTAATAATATTACACCCAGGCACGATGATTATCACGGACTGTCAAAGGCTATCAAATGATGCTCTAGCCTCTAAAGTTTATAGATCAACCAAAGATCAACTAAACCTCTAAGCACCAGACAAAGTGTGGAGTCCACTTGGATACTTCATGTGGGGCCCTGCATAATACAGCAATTCTATATCCCTTGCTCTAGGCCTCCTCCAAACGTCAAAGGCAATAGGGTCCATCACAGAGCAAGGGATACAGGCCTAGGCCCTGAATTAGGTCGGGTTTCAGATTCGCAGAATCAGCCTGACGAAAATTGGATGCGGCTTGTGTCATGGGCGAGTTCACCCCCCCCCCCCTCGTTCCAGGCTTTTTGCCTGTGACCCCCTCAGCCGTATCTGGAGAGTCCACTGAGCCCCACTGCCGCCAAATTCGTCAAAACCACCTCAAGGCACCCAAGGCCCACTAAGGACTTTTAAGGCTGTGCCATTTCAATGCCACTACGTGCCTGTGCCCCTCTCATGCGCCAAACCAGGCAAGGGGGGGGGGGGGGGGGGGGGCTGTTGCGGCACCTTGTGGATGGGAAGCGGCCCACTGCTCACAGCAATTTTTAAGTTCAGCAACTCTATTCCAGCACATATTAGTCTTCAGCATAGCATGCCTACAGCACTCAAACAATGGGCCTCAGTTTGGCGACCAGCCATTACTGTGTGCTCGTGCACCCCACACAATCGCTATTTGAAAATTTTCTCAGAGAGGGGAGAGGCGGTGCAGACTCCAAGACCCAAACCATCAGCATTATCTGGTATACTGCACCCTACCACCTAAGAACTTACAAAATGCACTCCACACCCTATCACTTAACCCCTTCCATGCGTTTGTCGGCCAACGGCAGTTGAGAGCACTACCTCTGTAGTGCTGCGCACGCCCTTTGGCTGACGTGGACCCACCCACTCCGCTAAACTGCTGAATCGCGGCGGAATTGCCGTTGCGGTTAAAAGTGCCAAACCCAGGGCCCCAGCTGTTGATAGCACACCGCCCCTGCAGCAAAGCCACAAAGCTCTTGAAACTCCTTGTGCACCAGAGAGCAGGCTGGCTTCACCACCAGCCCCATCTCCGGGGTTACCAAAACTAGTGGGATAGTCAAAAGTCGAGCAGACCCGGACCAAATGAAGCAAATAATAAAGTCGGCTACCATCAGCAATGCCCAGAATGTGTACCAGAGGGAACATAAGCAAGAACAAGAGGCCACCACTATTGAATCCAACCCCCTGAACAATTACCCCAACGTACTGGCTGCTGCTGGTACCCATCGGTCAAGGAAAAATAAAAAAAGACTAAAAAAACTGAACAATAGCAGAAAACCAGTAACTTGAAACTTTTGGACTGGCTTCAGCATGATAACTAAGATCCTATGGAAACAACTGACCCACTCAAAACAGATTCTATTAAGTCTCCCACCTGCAGCCACAAAGAATCTACCCGGCGGAAGCCTCCAGAAAACATGCTTCGAACCAAGTGCTCAGCGCATAATTGAGACCGCACTCACAAACAGGTGGCCTGTAGTCAGATGCATACGCCACCTGCAAACGCTATTATACTAAGGGAAAATACAGCAAAACCTCCCGATAACTTCTCTGTATGGACACAAACAACGGCAATCCCTGAAGGACCGAGAGGAGCAGGTGAAATAAACTGCATCACACGGAGCACAGGAGATCAACAGAAAGCCCTAGCTTTACATCAAGGAACATGGGCAACCCTATGGCGTCATCGCCACAAGGCGGCCTTACTAAAGTACCAGCCCAGAAACCCAAAAGGCTAAGTGTAGCGAGGGAGACACCAGGCTTGCCCATGAACCAGCAGAATGGAAGGACATGGGGTTGTGCAATGGTCCAGCATCTGAAAAAGTCTCCGACCTTGAAATCATATTATACCTGAGATGCCTCTAGAGGGAAATGGGACATTCTCAACAAGGGGAACATCGTGAAACTCTGTGCCAACATACCAGGACTGGGAAGGTTCACCTCTGCTGAAATTGATGGAGTGGCCTTCCTTCCCCCAAAAACTGGAGAGTCAAACATGCGCACTGAAATTATCTTCACCAACCCGTGCCAGTAAATGACCTAAGAAGAAGGAATAAAACACAACTTGAAAAAAGGGGAATAAAAGTATTAGTTCCAACAGTGCCACCAATACCACCACCACCAAAAACACCACTACCACCAATCCCACAACCAACATCAATACCACCACAACACTACCAATACCACCACCACCACAAAGTAAAATGGATTTAGAAATGATTAGCGAATTAAGTCATGAGAATTCCAGGTAGCACATAATCCTGTGCTAATGGGCTGAAGCTGACAAAAGCACATCTGTGTTACAGGTCATCTGCCACCTGACAGATTATTTTCAAATGCCTGCTTTATTAAGAACAACCTGTCCCAGGATGCTTGTTTTGAGTCCAGGGAGGACCAGGCTTGGCAGTTCGGGCTGTTCCCACAAGGAACAGGGTCAAGGCTGATTTGCATATGGCTGGGTTCAAACTGGGGTGGTGTGTTGAGCAAAAGAATGATGGATTAAACCCAGATCCTTGTGACTGGGAGTGAATGTTTGCATTGTCCAGCATTCCAACCATCAATTGTTTCTTTTGCATATGTCACCCAAAGTGGAAAGATTTTGCACAGGTGTGGGTCCCATGCTCACTACACCATTGGATTCAAGCTAGGCTGGCTGATGAAGGGTGATGCCCAGAAACCAGTCCCAGGATGCTTGTTTTCGGTCCAGGGAGGACCTGGCTTGGCAGTTCGGGCTGGACTGTTCCCACAAGGAACAGGGTCAAGACTGCTTTGCATATGGCTGGGTCCAAACTCAGGTGGTGTGGTGAGCAAAAGAATGATGGATTAAACCCAGATCCTTGTGACTGGGGGGGGTGAATGTTTGTATTGTCCAGCATTCCGTCCATCAAGTGTTTCTTTTGCATATTAAGAAACCACCACCACCACCAATACCACCACAACCAATACCACCACCACTGCAAATATCACCACCAATGCAAATACTACCACAAACACCACCACAAGTACCACCACAAGTACCACCAATACCACCGCCACCATCAATACCACCACCACCACCACCTCCACCCCCACCCCCACCACCATCAGCAATACCCCCACCAATACTACCACCACCACCACCACCAATACTACCACCACCACCAATACCACCATTTTCTACCTGTCCCTCTTTAGGTCGACCCTAGCGGCACCCCCATCAATACACCACCACCCATACCACAAATACAACCACCGTCAATACCACCACCTCCACCACCAACATCAATACCACCACCTCTACCACCAATACCACCACCACCACCACCAATACCACCACTAACACCAATACCACCACCACCACCACCACCGAAAAAACCGCCACCACCAATACCACCACCACCAATATCACCACCAACACCATCACCAATACCATCAACAACACCACCACCACCACCAATCCCAACACCACTACCACCACCACCAATACAACCACCACCACCAATATCACCACCAACACCATCACCAATACCATCAATACCACCACCAAAACATCACCACCACCCCATTCCCACCGCCACCATCACCACCATCACCATCCCAAATACCACCACCATCAATACCACCGCCACCAATACCACTACCACTACCACCACCACCACTACCACCTCCAACCAATACCACCCACGGTCCTGGGCAAAAAGGCTACCTAACCCGGAGCAAAAATCTTCTACGACATCCTGCACGAGGAAGGACATGCAGAGTGTTAACAAACCAACAAGCCTCTCACTTTGTACATGGAACGTACATGGCTTCCAAGAAATGGAGCTGGACCATGACACACAAGCCTTCTTCTATCAAAAAGATTTAATCTTGATTCAGGAGTCATGGAAACTATCACCCACAGTAATATCAGGATTTAAGGACCACCATATCTTGGCAGAAAGACTCTCAAACTTCGGGCACCCGCGGGAGGGTTTATCAACCTACATAACCCAAAAATACAACTAGGAAGCAGAAGTACTGGACGTGGGATTTAATTGGGTACAAGTGATTACAATCTCTGAAACCCTGACAGTTGGGCCCGAACAGTGGCAAATCTTAATTATCAATGTTTATATCCACCCAGACAGGAAGTTACATCAAGAAAAACATGCAAGTTTAACTTCACTGATAAAATTGATGCAAAGAACATACTCAGGATGTCCAATGTTCATCTCAGGGGATTTCAACTGCGATCTAATTGGCAAAAAGAGGGCAAAAGGAAACGTGCCATCGTCCAGTGGCGGTCCAAGGCTAGCAACCAACTTAAAAGAACTAGGTCTGACGATTTTGAACGGAAACACAAGGGGGGACAGGCCGGCAGGAATTACATACCTGAATGGAACGGTCAACTCCACAATTGATTACACCATAGTAAGTGATGAGCTAATCCCATATATTGAGGTATTTCAAATCACTCAACGGCCAGAAAGGGATCATTTCCCCTAAATAACTAGTTTGAACACCGTGCCCACCCTGGCTCCGATTATGCCCAGTCTTTTACATCATGCTTCAAACTTTAACTTAAAGAAATTAAAATGGCGAGGAGAAAGGTTGGAAAAAATTCAGTCCGCCGCAAAAGCTCGAATATTCGACCTGGGGTCCCAAAAAGATGAAGACCTCATAAGAAATTGGGAGCAATTGATTTCGGGCTTGCTTCACAAGTTTCAAGTAACATCAGGGAAACAGAGCAAGTGTATCTCCAAGAAGGAGCCTTGGTTTAATATGGAATTAAGAACAAAAAAAAGAAGGGTAGCTAAAGAGGTCCGAGCACTAGCCCGCCAAAAAAAACTGGGGTTACAGACAAACAAGGGAAACCTGATTGAAGCCAGAAGCTCTTACAGAAAGTCAGTGAGTGTTGCAAAGTCCTCCTACAAGGAAATGTTGTGGTATAAACTCCTAAGTGCAGGAAAACACTCTAACAGTCGGGACTTTTGGGGCATTATAAATTATCTAAATAAAGGATCAAAACTTCACCAGGAAGCAGGAGTGGGAGCTGATTCTTGGTCCCTGCACGTACAAACCCTATATTGCACATCAGCTGCAGGACTCATGAATGATTTAAGGGCAATAAATACAAATGAGGAAGAATCAATCGTAATAAAAAACATAGATATCAAAGGCTTAGAGACGGAGGAGGTTTTAAAAGAAGCGTTCTTATTTCCGGAATTAACCAACAGAGGGGAACTGTGTAAAATAATATCAAGACTAAAGGCAGAAGGGGCAGCTGGACCGAAAGGGCTGCCAAACGCCATCTTCAAACATGACCCAGCCTTCTGAGCAGAAACACTAACATCACTTTTCAACCATATTTATAAAGAAGACCAGGTCCATGCATCCTGGAAGGGCAGTGTCATTCACCCAATATTTAAACATGGTGACCACCGCAAACCAACAAACTACAGGCTTATATCTTTAATAGATGTGGAGGCAAAGCTCTATGTCTCTTGCATTCTTTTAAACCTGCAAGATTGGATTGAAGAAACAAACAGAATCCCCCAGTCCCAAACAGGCTTCAGGCGGAAAATGGGGACAATGACCAACTTGACCTGCCTTTCATTATTAAAGGACAGAGCGGTAGCAAAGGGAACACGGCTGTATGCCTGCTTTGTCGACATCAAATCGGCATTCGACCGGGTTAACAGAGAGCGATTATGGGGAAAACTAAAGACCTGGGGTGTGCCGACCAATCTTTTAAAGGCAATAAAAGTTCTATATCAAAATACCTGGGCAAGAGTGAAATTGGGCAACAGAGCCTATACAACAAGGAGTATACCAACAAACCAAGGCCTAAAACAAGGCTGTGTTTTAGCTCCCACTCTTTTTAATCTTTTCCTCTCCGACCTCTCACCCGTGCTGGAGTCGGATGAAGTTCACCCACCAACATTGTCTAATCATCGAATTCCTTGCCTGCAATACGCAGATGATATAGTACTGCTGAGTAAAACGCCAATAGGATTACAAAGAGCACTAAATAAATTAGCAGCATACTTGAAACAGGAAGGTCTGGACCAAAACAAAAAAAAAAAAAAGTGGTCCGCCTAGTAGACCCTAAAAAACCCAGGTATACATGGATGGCAACGGGGCAAAGGTGGAAGAACAAGGGTCTTATAAGTACCTCGGAATTACAATATCTCAGGGAGCAAAACTAACGGAGCACACAACAGCATTACATGCAAAAGCTCATACCCTAATTTTCGCTTACCGCTTACTTAAAGCAAAAATGGACTGTCCAAATTACAAGCACCTGTTAAAAGTCATGTCGGCCCAAATTTGGCCCACCCTGTCCTATGGTCTGGTCACCTGGTGTGGCAAGGAAGCCGACGCACTAAATGATCTACAAACCAAAATCTATAAAGCTGTTTTTAATCTCCCAAAATGTGCCTCAGCTTCGCAAGTCAGGCTTGAATTTGGTCTGCAAAACCAGAAATACAGGAGCATGAGCAGCTTTGTAAAACTGTGCTACAAACTTAGATCTGCAGATCCAGATTCCATGGACTGGCTAAGCTGGGAAGAAATAAAAAACCAAGGGGAGTCCGGAACCCCGTGCACCTGGGGAAAGTACTTGAAAGTATGTGTGAAAGAGCTGGAGTTGGAAGCAGCTTGGGAAGCCAGGATTGACAAAGCAGGCTTAAGTAGATCGGCCAATATGGCAGCAAAAAAGAAATCTTTTCAAGAAGATAAAGGTACATTTATAAAACGGCGACATGGCTGGTCCATTATAAATTCCTACATGGCAGGAAAACCACATGCTTACTTACCTTCCCATTTTAACGAGCATCTAAAAAAAGCTGTTATGGACTATAGAATGGGTATGCACATCTCGAAGGACCTACAACCTTCCTGGAAAGGAGCCCACCAGACTGAGCAATGTCGACTATGTGGGTACAAATCTGAATCTTTGGCCCATTTTCTGTGTGTCTGCCCGGCACTGATGGCACGAAGGCAACGACTTCTGAAACCCACCTTTAATGAGCTAAAGATCCATTCCTGCAGACAAGGTGTAACATGTTGGTTGGGAGAGAGTTCTATTATCATGGCGTGCCAGGGAACTAAATTTATGGCAGAGGTGAAAAAACGGTTGAGTCAAGCTGAACAGGAGTTGGTCAAGAGGCGGGAAATTTGACCACCTTAACGCTAGGGACTGTAAAAGATCGCACAAACTTGCAAAATCAATCTGAGAACCGTAGATAGGGGGAGTATCTCTGGAAGAAAGTTTTTAAATATCATTTTACACTATGTTCTAACTGTGGAGGAGAAACAATTTTAGTAAAATGTATCAAATTTCGTATTCATATTTTACCATGTGTAAATTGTAATAATTTTAATTAATTATTCAATAAATATTTTTGACTGACTTTCACAATACCACCACCAATACTACCACCACCACCACCAATACAGCAACCAACACCACCAATACCACCACCACCAACACTACCACAACCAATACCACCACCACCAATACCACAAATACAACCATCATCAATACCACCACCTCTACCACCAATACCACCACCATCACCAATTCCACCACCACGAATACACCACCATAACCACCACTACTAATACCACCAATACTATCACCACCAATACCACCACCACCACCACAATTACCACCATCAATACCACCACCATCAATACCACCACCACCAATACCACCACCACCACCAATACCACCATCAATACTACCACCACCACCAATACCACCAATACTACCACCACCACCAATATTACTACCAATACCACCATTTTCTACATGTCCCTTTTTAGTTTGAGCCTCGCATCAACGAGCATGGGCTGCCCGCTCTGCGAGCCTGTTGTAGTAGAGTATGGAAGAGAAGCCGCTCCCACTCTCCTCCCATATTTTTCATTGGCTTGTGTCATTGTCTTTGGTAAATGCTGCCTTCAGATTTGTTAATAGGCTTTTTAGTCCCTCCTTTGTATGGCCTTGTCTTCATTTGTACCCTCCCATGGCAACTGGCCCCTTTAATTTGGTTGTTACATGGGTACTATTATTTAGCCTGTCAGCACTATTTACTTTACTGAGTTTCTATTACTGCAGGCCGGACAATCGCTGCTTCAGCTGAAACCGCTTGTGTTTTTTTTAAGCAGCACGGCTGCCCCGTAACACGGGAGCCTGCTTTCTATCACTTTAACCCGGCATTATCTTGTGGCTGTTTCAACCCCTCAAGTAAAATGGATTTAGAAATGATACGCAAAGTAAGTCATAAGGATCCAGGTAGCACATAATCTTGTGCTAATGGGCTGAAGCTGACCATCACCACTACTGCAAATACCAACACCATCACCAACAACACCAACACCACCACCAAGACCACCACTACCAATACCATCACCACTATCAATACACCACCACCAACAATACCATAACCACCACCAATACCACCATCAATAACACAACCAGCACCAATATCACTACCACCACCACCACCTCCACCAACACCACTGATACCACCACCAATACTACCACCACCTATACCACTACGATCAATACCACCACCTCCACCAACACCATCAATACCACCCCCTCCACCACCAATACCACCACCCCCACCAATACCAATACCACCACCAATACCACTACCACCAGTACCACTACCACCACCACCAATACCACCACCACCAATACCACTAACACCACCAATTCCACCACCACTACTAGCATCCTACCACCAATCCCACCACCACCAATACCATCACCAGTACCACCCCCACCAATACCACACATACAACCACCACCAATACCAACACCACCTCTACCACCACCTCTACCACCAAAACCACCACCAATACGACCACCAATACTACCACCACCAATACCACCACCAATACCACCACCAACACAAACACCACCAATACCATCACCACCAATACCACCAGCACCACCAATACCACCAGCACCACCAGCAACACCACTACTACCCCTACTACCCCCAGCAATACCCCAACCACCAATACCACCAACACCACCACAAATACCACCACCACTAAAGTGGAGTGGTGTGGCTCACTGGTTAGAGGCGGCAGACCCGGAAGTAGAGAACGGCTCGGGACCAGGGTTCAATTCCCGACGTGGCAGGGTCGTGGACCAGGGTCAGCGGACTCGATAATTCTTGCCTCGGTGCCTACTCTAACCAGGGAACACACTCGGCAACTCTGGGCATTAGCTTGCCTCATCTCTACAACGGCCCCCCACATTCGCCGGGGATGCCTGGTTTCACCTTGGAGATACCCAGTAGGGACCATCTCACAGGGATAGTCAGGGCGGGTTCCCCAGCGGTCTACAGCGCCACGACGCCTCAGGGCAGCAGTGCACTTTACAAGACACATACATTAATATCACTACCAATACCACCACCACCACCAATACCGCCACCAATAGCACCACAAATACCACCACTAATACCACAACTAATACCACCACCAAAACCACGACCAATACCAACACCAATACCACAACCACCAATACTACCACCACCATCAATACGACTACCACAATCAATACCATCACCACCAATACCATCACCACCAATACCAATACCACCAATACTACTAATACCACCACCACCAATACTGCCACCAATACGACCACCACCACCAATACCACTACCAATACTAGCACTAATACCAATACCACCACCACCAATACCATCACCACCAATATCTCCACCACCAATACCACCACCAATTTCAATACAAGCACCACCAGTACCGATACCAATACAATAATGCCAATGCCACCACCAATACCACAACCACCACTACCGATATCACCAATACCATCACCACCATTACCACCAGCAATACCACCAACCACCAATACCACCACCACCACCAATGCCACCACCAAAACCCCCACCACTACCGCCACCAATACCCCACCACCAATACCACCACCACAAATACCACCACCACCACCAATACCACTACTACCACCAATACCCCACCAATATCAATACCAGCACCAAAAGTACCAATACCAATATGACTACCAATGCCAATACCACCACCAATACGACCACCACCAATACCAACACCACCAATACCACCACCACCATTACCACCACCACCAATACTACCACCACCATCAATACCACCATCAATACCACCACCACCAATACCACCACCACTAATACCACCACCATCAGTACCAATACTACCACCGATACCAATACCACCACTAATACCAATACCACTAATACCACCACCACCAATATCACAGCCAATACTACCACCACCACCAATACCAGCACTAATACCAATACCTCCACCAATACCACCACCACCATCAATACCACCACCAATACAAACACCACCAATACCAATACCATCACCACCACCATGCCACCACCACCACTACCACCACCACCACCACCACCAATACCACCACCACCAATACCAATACCACCACCACAAATACCACCACCACTATTATCTCAACAATATCACCACCAATACTACCAATACCACCCCACCACCAATAGCACCACTAATACCACCACTAACATCACCACCAATACCACCACCAATACCACCACCAATACCAACACCAATACCACAACCACCACCATTACCACCACCACCAATACTACCACCACCATCAATACCACCACCACCATCAATACCATCACCACCAATAACACCAACACCACCAATGCCAAAACCCCCACCACCAATACCAATACCACCACCACCACCAATACTAATACCACCACCGATACCAGTACCATCACCAATACAAATACCACTAATACCACCACCACCAATACTGCCACCAATACCACCACCAATACCACTACCAATACCGCCACTAATACCAATACCACCACAACCAATATCATCACCAGCAATATTGCCACCACCAATACCACCACCAATTTTAATACTAGCACCACCAGTACCAATACCAATACGACTAACAATGCCAATAGCACCACCAATACCACCACCAACAATACCACCAGCAATTTCACCACCACAAATACCACCACCACTAATACCACCACCAATACCACAACCACTACCACCACCAATACCCCACCACAAATACCACCAATACCACCACCAATACCACCAACACCACCACAAATACCACCACCACTAAAGTGGAGTGGTGTGGCTCACTGGTTAAAGGCGGCAGACCCGGAAGTAGAGAACGGCTCGGGACCAGGGTTCAATTCCCGACGTGGCAGGGTCGTGGACCAGGGTCAGCGGACTCGATAATTCTTGCCTCGGTGCCTACTCTAACCAGGGAACACACTCGGCAACTCTGGGGATTAGCTTGCCTCATCTCTACAACGGCCCCCCACATTCGCCGGGGATGCCTGGTTTCACCTTGGAGATACCCAGTAGGGACCATCTCACAGGGATAGCCAGGGCGGGTTCCCCAGCGGTCTACAGCGCCACGACACCTCAGGGCAGCAGTGCACTTTACAAGACACATACATTAATATCACTACCAATACCACCACCACCACCAATACCGCCACCAATAGCACCACAAATACCACCACTAATACCACAACTAATACCACCACCAAAACCACGACCAATACCAACACCAATACCACAACCACCAATACTACCACCACCATCAATACGACTACCACAATCAATACCATCACCACCAATACCATCACCGCCAATACCAATACCACCAATTCTACTAATACCACCACCACCAATACTGCCACCAATACGACCACCACCACCAATACCACTACCAATACCAGCACTAATACCAATACCACCACCACCAATACCATCACCACCAATATCTCCACCACCAATACCACCACCAATTTCAATACAAGCACCACCAGTACCGATACCAATACAATAATGCCAATGCCACCACCAATACCACAACCACCACTACCGATATCACCAATACCATCACCACCATTACCACCAGCAATACCACCAACCACCAATACCACCACCAATGCCACCAACAAAACCCCCACCACTACCGCCACCAATACCCCACCACCAATACCACCACCACAAATACCACCACCACCAATACCACTACTACCACCAATACCCCACCAATATCAATACCAGCACCAAAAGTACCAATACCAATATGACTACCAATGCCAATACCGCCACCAATACCACCACCACCAATACCAACACCACCAATACCACCACCACCATTACCACCACCACCAATACTACCACCACCATCAATACCACCATCAATACCACCACCACCAATACCACCACCACTAATACCACCACCATCAGTACCAATACTACCACCGATACCAATATCACCACTAATACCAATACCACTAATACCACCACCACCAATATCACAGCCAATACTACACCACCACCAATACCAGCACTAATACCAATACCTCCACCAATACCACCACCACCATCAATACCACCACCAATACAAACACCACCAATACCAATACCATCACCACCACCATGCCACCACCACTACCACCACCACCACCACCACCAATACCACCACCACCAATACCAATACCACCACCACAAATACCACCACCACTATTATCTCAACAATATCACCACCAATACTACCAATACCACCCACCACCAATAGCACCACTAATACCACCACTAACATCACCACCAATACCACCACCAATACCACCACCAATACCAACACCAATACCACAACCACCACCATTACCACCACCACCAATACTACCACCACCATCAATACCACCACCACCATCAATACCATCACCACCAATAATACCACCAATAACACCAACACCACCAATGCCAAAACCCCCACCACCAATACCAATACCACCACCACCACCAATACTAATACCACCACCGATACCAGTACCATCACCAATACAAATACCACTAATACCACCACCACCAATACTGCCACCAATACCACCACCAATACCACTACCAATACAGCCACTAATACCAATACCACCACAACCAATATCATCACCAGCAATATTGCCACCACCAATACCACCACCAATTTTAATACTAGCACCACCAGTACCAATACCAATACGACTAACAATGCCAATAGCACCACCAATACCACCACCAACAATACCACCAGCAATTTCACCACCACAAATACCACCACCACTAATACCACCACCAATACCACAACCACTACCACCACCAATACCCCACCACAAATACCACCAATACCACCACCAATACCACCAACACCACCACAAATACCACCACCACTAAAGTGGAGTGGTGTGGCTCACTGGTTAAAGGCGGCAGACCCGGAAGTAGAGAACGGCTCGGGACCAGGGTTCAATTCCCGACGTGGCAGGGTCGTGGACCAGGGTCAGCGGACTCGATAATTCTTGCCTCGGTGCCTACTCTAACCAGGGAACACACTCGGCAACTCTGGGCATTAGCTTGCCTCATCTCTACAACGGCCCCCCACATTCGCCGGGGATGCCTGGTTTCACCTTGGAGATACCCAGTAGGGACCATCTCACAGGGATAGCCAGGGCGGGTTCCCCAGCGGTCTACAGCGCCACGACGCCTCAGGGCAGCAGTGCACTTTACAAGACACATACATTAATATCACTACCAATACCACCACCACCACCAATACCGCCACCAATAGCACCACAAATACCACCACTAATACCACAACTAATACCACCACCAAAACCACGACCAATACCAACACCAATACCACAACCACCAATACTACCACCACCATCAATACGACTACCACAATCAATACCATCACCACCGATACCATCACCGCCAATACCAATACCACCAATACTACTAATACCACCACCACCAATACTGCCACCAATACGACCACCACCACCAATACCACTACCAATACCAGCACTAATACCAATACCACCACCACCAATACCATCACCACCAATATCTCCACCACCAATACCACCACCAATTTCAATACAAGCACCACCAGTACCGATACCAATACAATAATGCCAATGCCACCACCAATACCACAAACACCACTACCGATATCACCAATACCATCACCACCATTACCACCAGCAATACCACCAACCACCAATACCACCACCAATGCCACCACCAAAACCCCCACCACTACCGCCACCAATACCCCACCACCAATACCACCACCACAAATACCACCACCACCACCACCAATACCACTACTACCACCAATACCCCACCAATATCAATACCAGCACCAAAAGTACCAATACCAATAAGACTACCAATGCCAATACCGCCACCAATACCACCACCACCAATACCAACACCACCAATACCACCACCACCATTACCACCACCACCAATACTACCACCACCATCAATACCACCATCAATACCACCACCACCAATACCACCACCACTAATACCACCACCATCAGTACCAATACTACCATCGATACCAATATCACCACTAATACCAATACCACTAATACCACCACCACCAATATCACAGCCAATACTACACCACCACCAATACCAGCACTAATACCAATACCTCCACCAATACCACCACCACCCTCAATACCACCACCAATACAAACACCACCAATACCAATACCATCACCACCACCATGCCACCACCACTACCACCACCACCACCACCACCAATACCACCACCACCAATACCAATACCACCACCACAAATACCACCACCACTATTATCTCAACAATATCACCACCAATACTACCAATACCACCCACCACCAATAGCACCACTAATACCACCACTAACATCACCACCAATACCACCACCAATACCACCACCAATACCAACACCAATACCACAACCACCACCATTACCACCACCACCAATACTACCACCACCATCAATACCACCACCACCATCAATACCATCACCACCAATAATACCACCAATAACACCAACACCACCAATGCCAAAACCCCCACCACCAATACCAATACCACCACCACCACCAATACTAATACCACCACCGATACCAGTACCATCACCAATACAAATACCACTAATACCACCACCACCAATACTGCCACCAATACCACCACCAATACCACTACCAATACCGCCACTAATACCAATACCACCACAACCAATATCATCACCAGCAATATTGCCACCACCAATACCACCACCAATTTTAATACTAGCACCACCAGTACCAATACCAATACGACTAACAATGCCAATAGCACCACCAATACCACCACCAACAATACCACCAGCAATTTCACCACCACAAATACCACCACCACTAATACCACCACCAATACCACAACCACTACCACCACCAATACCCCACCACAAATACCACCAATACCACCACCAATGCCACCACCACAACCAATACTTCCACCACCACCAATACTCCACCAATACCATCACTAATATCGATAACAGCACCACCAGTACCAATATCAATGTGACTACCAATGCCAATACCACCATCAATATCACCATCAGTACCACCACCACCACCAATACCACCACTACCATTACAAGCACCACTGATACTACCACCACCATCATTACCACCACCACCAATACCAATACCATTACCACCAGTACAAATATCAATACCACCACCGATACTAATACCACCACCAATACCACTAATACCACCACCACCGATACCACCAACAATACCACCACCACTACCACCACCACCAATACCACCACCAATACTACCACCACCACCAATACCATCACCAATTCCAGTACCAGCACTAATACCAATATCACCACCACCAATACCATCTCCACCAATATCCCCACCACCAATACCACCACCACCAATGCCAATACCATCACCAATATCACCACCACCACCAATATCACCAATACCACTAACACCAATACCACCACCACCATCACTACCTCCAATACCACCACCACCACCACCAATACCCCACCACCAATACCACAGCCACCACCAACACCACCACTATCAATACCCCACCACCACCAATACCCCCAATACCACAATACCATCACCACCAATAGCACCACCAATATCAATACCAGCCCCACCAGTACCAATGAAGTAGTGAAGTAGTGTGGCTCACTGGTTAGAGGTGGCAGACCCGAGAGCAGAGGACGGCCCGGGACCAGGGTTCGATTCCCGGCGCGGCAGGTTTCTGGACCAGGGTCAGCGGACTCGATAATTCTCTCGCCTCGGTGCCCACTCTGATCAGCGATCACACTCGGCAACTCTGGGCATTAGCTTGCCTCATCTTCACTAACGGCCCCACCAGACCGCCGGGGATGCCTGGTCTCACCCTGGAGATACCCATTAAGGGACCATCTCTCAGGGAAGCCAGGAAGGGTTTCGCAGCGGTCTAAGCGCCTTGGGACCCTCCGGGTAAGTAGTGCGCTATATAAATGCCTATACATACAATACCAATACTATTATCAATAGCAATACCACCACCAATATCACCAATACCACCACCACCAATACCACCACCAATACCACCATCACCACCATCACCACCAGAAATACCACCACCACCACCATCACCAATACCCCACCACCAATAACACCACCACAATAGCACCAATACAGCACCAATACCACCACCAAATACCAATACCACCACCAATACCAATACCACCACCAATACCACCACCACCAATACCAATACCGCCAATACCACTGTAGGAGAGTAGGGTCTGCAATCCTATGATCACCCGGACTTTTTGCTTTTGTTTCACTGGTTTACGACTTTCTCGGGCTGTGGGCCTGCTAATCAGACCCACAGCCTAGCTGTTCTCTCACTAAATTGATGCGTGTACCTTAGGTGCATTACCCAATTGGAACTGGGCCACCTTGTCAGACCCTGTAACTCAGGGCATCGGTGTACCCAGGGCCTACCAGGGGCTGAAGCATGTATTATGCCACCCCTGGATGGCCATCTAAATCTGACACAACTGGCTGCACGACAGCTGGGGCAACGTAGCGTACTCGCTCGTTGCTTTAGGTATAGTATCCCTATATCTAACCTCACAATGGACACCCGGCTTCCTATCAGTCACTCCTATGGCAGGCCTTGACAATCCTGAAGGCAGAGTGCATGGAACCGTGTGAATTGGGCTCTGGCACGAGCCGAGCCCGGTTGCAGCTTGCCGAACCAAGACCCAATGGCTGTTCCATGATAACGCGTATCATATCGGTAACTTCGGTATAGCGTTATCAAGACATGTCGAGTAAGGTGTCATACGAATCGGGATGCTGCCCCCTCACCAATTCTGGCGACGAGGTTAGCATTCCGCCCTTCTAGAGGGACACGACATGTACGTAACTGTGAACCCCGGTTAAAGTTAACTAAAGCCTCAGCTCCACAAAATGGATGCTGCCACCACAGACACGAGTCTGACCTCCTGCTGCTGGGAGTCCTTCCAGCGAGGAGAGCTTGGACAAAGGGTTTCCTGTCCAGGGCGGTGTTCGCACCGTCCCAGACAGGGTTTGTGTATTCTGGGTAGGTAGGGCTTTGCGAGAAGGTGACTGCGGAGTGGCACCCCGGTGCTCACTACGCATCTGCCGGTTAGAACCAGTTCCAGGGGCGTGCAGCCCCTGACCTGGGGAAAGTCCGGCAGGGGAGAGGGGTGTAACTAACCCCCTTCCTGGTCCCACCCCTAGGGCAGGACCTAGTCATGTACCCACCCCTTTCTTTAGGATAAAGGCCGGAGCGGGGACCCTTCCAAATTAGATCATCTTTGAATCAAGAACTACTTTCTACGAAAGGACATTCGAGACTCTTCTCAAGATTTCTCCCTTGTGGCTAAGGAGTAGTCACCCTGCATCAGCGGGCACCATCTAAGAACTCTGCGGTTTGCTGCAAGTCCTTCCTCAGGAATCCGACGATCCAGCTCAACGAGAACCGGCTTCCCTGGCACCTCTGACCTCTACCCACATCGTCAGCTCAGCTGAGATCTGTGGGTGCGACAAAACCTCGAGGGACCGGCCATCATCAAAACCTGCACGCTTTCTTAACCAGCACGACCACCGAAGGAATTCTCTGGTGAGTGCTCTGGGGTCCGAGAAGCCCCGACCCTGAGCAGCTCCAGCGCCGAAGTGCAGTCTCCCAGCATCTCCACGATCTGCGTGGGGCCCTTCTGCTCGCTGCTCAGCACGTTGTCTGGTCACTAGCCGCTGGCTTGTGCCCTTCTTTGACGACATCCGACAACCAACGCTGCTGGTCTGGTTGCTCCAGACTGGCCTTTTCTCCCTTCTTCGAGAGGAGCACCCCGGACCCCCCTGGTCCACTCAAGACGCCATTTTAGGCCCACCACGTGGCCCTGAAATCTGCCAAGGCTTGTTGCCCCAATCCTGGGCCCAGCGACGCCGACAGCATCAACCTTCGTGGGACAGCTCGCACCTCTATCCTGGTCGCCGACAACGCCTCCAGGTCCGTGAGACTGCAGAGCCCAGCGTCGCCCACTCACCTAGTTGAGGTGACGGCCATCCGGTGCCTTCCTGGTACCCTCTGACTACTGGCTAGTAGTACGAACTTGGTCCCCTCTGCTTTCAGGTATCAACGATCACTGATCCAGGCTTGGATCTCTACGAACTATTCATCACTGGTCGCCGGCCAGCAACTCCTTTTCTTCCGGCTCCTGGCTCGTCAGCGAAGACCCCCGACGCCTGTAAGACTTGTGCAGCCGCAGCCCTCGTGGCTAGGTAACTTCGGCATTTCGGTGCCTGCATAGCCTCCTTACTTAAGGGTCCTGAGTCCCTCGCTTCCGACTTGCCTTATCGGGTCCGCCCGAGACCACTAGAACTTTCCGTGCCCTCGGGCATTTGTGTTAATTGTGCACTTGAAGTATTTTCATAAGAGTTTTGTTCTGTGCTTAGTACCCTGTCCTCATAAAGAGTACAGGGCTGTTGTGATTCTAATAAATACACTGTTTATTTTCATAACACTTGTGTGGTGTCCTTTCACTTGGTGTTCAAGGGGTATGTGATGGTAGAACAGCTGGCTTAACACGCCCTCTAGAGTTTAGCCCGAAGACTGCTCATATCCACGCTACTAGGATAGCTGGTCTAAGGTTGACTTACAACCAATCACCATAAGGGTCGTTTGGACCGATGCATAGTGGTCGCTAGAATAGCGAACGCTGCATATCGGGCCAACTTCTCACAACCACCACCACCAATACCACCAGTACCACAACCACCAATACCACCAATACCACCCCCAATACCTCCCCCACCACCAATACCACCATCACCACCAGAAATACCACCACCATCACCAATACCCCACCACCAAAAACCCCACCACCAATAGCACCAATACACCACCAATACCACCACCATCAATACCAATACCACCACCAATACCAATACCACTACCACCAATACCACCACCTCAGTGCCCCTCGCTCATTGCTAATAGCAGGGGCACTGTACAAGGCCGGAGCTGCAGCCAAGACCATCACTCCCTCCCTTCTTGCCTGCCATAAAGCACAGCCCACCCTGCACCAGGAGGTGAAGCCAGGGCCCTACTACAACTGGAGTGTTTTTTATTAGGCCAAAAGTAGCAATGACATTACGCAGTACCACACTGCACACTCAAATCATGGATAGGGCAGGAAATAGCCCCCCCTCTTCCTCCTGAGCCGCAACAGTGTAATCACAGAGCGAAAGGTGCTGGGGCGCTTTGTAAGTGTTTATAGCTCGGACCATATGTAACTCTCACTTCACACTTTTTGTCTGTGTAATTTACAACACTTACACATCTTCTTCACTCCACTATTTATCACTACTTTGAATACGTCAAAGGCCGGTCTCTTCCTCTGATATTTACAATCTAACAAGCAGTCGAGAAAGCCCTTTATTGCAATGCAATAGGTTTCGCATTTGCGGGAGTTTAAGCTATTAGTATTGTAAACGACAATGCCTTTTATTTATGTTTTAAACCCCAAAAGCGCTCCATTGTATCTCACACCACTCAATGATTGAGATTATTTTTAGCTCTTTTTGTGTGAACGCTTAAGCTTAACGGGTGGGCATTTACACACGACATGATCAGCCGTCACCCCCCCATCTAGCCTCTATATTAAGAGCATTCAGGAGAGCGAGTATGTATGTCATTTTCAGGCAGTAAAAGATGCCAATGGAACCCATCTTATTTCAAGTAAGCAACAGCAGGGCTTTTGGTTCCCCTGTGTGGTGTACACTGGATGTTGGTAGATATCACTTGCCATGTCGGTATCTAGCTACGAGATTACACGTTTGTAGAAACATTGAGACTGTTAGTTTAATCAAAGGTCTATGTAAGGGCAGCACATTTCTTCACATGTTTATTGGCATAGCGTACGTGTCTGCAATATATGTCTTTCATAGTGTAGACATATTGTTACCATTGTTAGGATTTGTCCCTACATGGGAGGGATTTTTCTTCTTGATAGTATGAGGACAGCGTAGCTGCCTTTCAATAATGTCCTGCAACTGCAGTTGTACATGCATGCATTTTCACCCGTGCCTCACGGCTGCCTGGGTACCTGTATTGTTGTCTTGACCTAGCAGACATAATTGTAGGCTATTCCAGTTAGACTATATATGTAAGGGCTTGGAACAATGTATTCCCAGAATCTTTAATACAAACAAAGGTAATATTGTCTACTTTTATTGGGCCAACAGAATAATAAGGTCTTAGACAAAAATAGATGCATCCAGCTACTGAATTGGCCCATAAATTAATGACATATCCCTGTCCATCTATCTACTAGGTCTGCATACAAATCTGGTTGGAGGAAAGCGGTTATAAATAGAGCTGGGCGTAGTTCGCGAAGTAGCGCTACGCGAAGCTACGCAAAGTGCACTTCGCACTACGCGTAGCACTACGCGAACTGCGTAGTAGCCTGTTCACACTGTGCAAGATGCGGTTTTCAATGATTGCACAGTGCGGACAAGCATCCGGCACTGTGCAATCATTGAAAACAGTGCGAGCTGTGGTTTACTGCCACTCAAGTAGATTTTTACTCGAGCTGCAACTTTCTCAACCATGACTGGTAGTTTGTCATCGAGAGCGGTCGCGAGCATACGCGACCACTCGCAATGAGAAACCTGACCTCCACGCATTAAGAATCTCACCGGGAGGTTTATTTTCCACGCTCGCGATTGGCAACTTTAGGCTGCTGATCGAGAACGAGGAAAAAGTCTCGTCGAGATGTCATTTTGCTTGCTTGGGGTCGACAACTTGACGTTGAGGACCGCGAGCCAGCAAAAAATGAACGGAGCACTACACTACCCGTGTTTGCTCTGTGCTACTTGCAATTCGCGTAGTGCGAAGTAGCGGAAACTTCGCAAACTATGCGAGCGTAGAGTAGTGCTTTGTCCAGGGTTAGGTATAAACAGAAGGTCATTTTCTAATAATTCCCTCAAAGAAGCAGCCTAAACACACTATCCTTTGGTAAGATCATCATAGTTATTAATCACATTATGGTGTTTCCTCTTAAATGCATGCAGTGTGTATTTAACGCTTTGTACTTTTTCGCCCCATACAGAAGGTCTGCATATATGCACTAAATTTGCCGACATTTATCCAATAGCGGGCATTCAGCAGCATTTGCACTCACTATGGACAATCAGCACCAGATGTGAGAACACTCAACCTACATTGCCCATTTAGCGAATTAGAGGAACACCTACGGCCATATGTAGGTAATTTAATTTTACCGATACCTAAATACCAAATTTTACCGATTCGGTATTTAGGAATCGGTAAATTGAATGTAGGTAAAAATTCGGTAAATTTTACCGAACCAGTAATATTCTTTATTACCGATTCAGTATTTACCGATTCGTAATTCCTATTCATTCCTATGGGCCTGGAGGCCCATAGGAATGAGTGGGAAGCCATTCACTATTACCGATTCGGTAAATACCGAATCGGTAATAGGGGGAGCATTTTCAAGGTTGGCAGGGTGTCACATTGACACCCTGTTGCACCCCTGAATCGTGCATGAGTGCACATGTGGCTCACATGCATGCCCTAAGGGCATGTATGTCTGCCACATGGCACTTTTAAAAAAGCACAACATTGCTTTTTTAAAGGTATTCGATATGTACCACCAACTTGTAGTTGGTGTTAAATACCGAATCCTTAAATCAAAAATGCACTCACTTGAGTGCTCCCTACATAGGATTTAAGGATTCGGTAATTTACCGATTCCTTAAATTACCGATTGGGTAAATTACTGAATCCTAAATCCAGCCACCTACATTAGAAAAAGCTAAATACCGGTCGGTAACGAAAAATTTACCAATTTTCGCCGTTACCGACCGGTATTAAGCTACCTACATATGGCCCCTAGATTCTTATGGGCGAAATGTTCAGGTCAGTTGTCAGCTCCGAACAATGAGATAGTCACATATGGGGAGGTCAGCTTCTCTCTTTCTTTCCCATTTTTAGTTCTATATACCTGCCCCTCATTCTTCCTGATGCTACTACAGTGATAGCACCATGAGCTAATGGTCTTTCTCTCTTGTTTGATTATATTTCTCTCTGTCGGAATTGGATTTTTCTCTGGAACACATGTTTCTTGACACCCATGTGTATGAGCACTGTATTTATGAGATTGGTGGAGGTTGTTCACAGGAGGCCGATTCAGGTTTATTATATTTCAGCACGAATAGAACAAACCAGTTTTGTGCTATAAATGTTCTCATGTAAAATTATTTTGTGGTTTAGGGCAGTCCCTTTTCATGTACATAATAATACATCTATTGTATATTTATCCACAGATTTTGTCCCCCCTCCACTCTCCTGAAAGTAGGCGATAAGAGTGGTCCTGATGAAGGTGGAAGCTAATTATTCCCACCGAAACGTACTTTGACCAGGCTGTGTGGAACCTCCTAAGGACAACACCAAAGTGGATCTAAATTGTGATTTGCTCTCTGTTATCGATGTATGCCAATCTATCTCTGAGGGTTCCCTATTTATTCTTTTGTGTGAGATTGTACTGTTTGTAGAGTGCGGTATGAGAGGTGAGATTGCATGTTGTGAAGTTTTTTTGCTTGGGGGGGTATGTGCCTGGATAAATAAGAGTAACACCTGTGTCTTTCTATGTTTTTAAACTGTAAATATTTGTTGTATATGATAATTGTATTAAAATCTGAACTAACTGTTTATTATGAACTTATATACACTTTTATAAACAGACATGCCACAATTAAAAAAGATGTATAAAAATAAATATATTTTTGTATAGTCACATATGGCATGATTGATTTCTATGGGAGAGCCCAATCTGAGTCTTGTGCAGGCCATTAGATTTAGATTAATAGATATAGGTCCGAAAGGAGCATTTGTCATAACACTTTTTCATGTGTCTTTCCCCCTTGGCTTCTGGACCTCCAAAGTATTTCTAGGGAGTTCCTTTCTTTGAGGAATCTTTAAAAAGCCAAAACATAAATAAAAGGCATTTCATTTACAATGCCAATAGCTCAAACTCGGGTGAATGGGAGACCTATTGCATTGAAAATTCTTGTTTAAATACAGTGCACCTTACCTTGTGGCCTACAAACCCTACATGGAGGTGACTTACTAATGTTTAAAAAAAGAGGTTATACCTGTCAAAAATGGTCAATTAAACAGGTAGCACTACAGTTTTGACACTGAAGCATTCAGACTACAATGATACACATGAATCCAGTGCTGCAATTCAGCAGGCAGACATTTAACTTTTCATGCCATGGATGTATTTCCACATTACATACTATGGCCTTATCAAAAAAGTGGATTAAGTCAATCAGGTATTATCCCAATTGTCTATGTTTTAAAGTTTAGAGCACATACACTAGGCACTGGAGAACAGTGCCCACATGTGCATAGTCTAAAACCAGCAATAAACTTAATCAAAAATGGAGGTTTACATGCAAAAAGCTGTATTTTCTTATAGTGTTGAGTCCCAACATTTCTTATTAGAATTAACATGAGAAATCAATGTTTTGGGACCACTGTTTTTCTTGGTCCCCGTTTGATGGATTGGCAATAGATTTTCCAAGAAGGAACTAAGATGGAAATAATATTTTTTTAGGAAACGTTTTGTGAAGCTTGGTCAAACAGTGCTAAAGTTAAGTCCAGAGTCCATAAAGAAACCAAAAACAGAAGTCCATTGTCCCAAATTATAATGAAGCCATACCCCAAGCCATAGGATGCGTAGGAATCCTCTTACTGGCTTGGGGGTAAACATTCCTGACCATCCTCGCTCTGCATCCTCACAACGATATCCAGTTCCTCCTCAAACGTGGATATCAAATGGCTTGGTGTGGCAGGATGAGACACTCCAAAGGAAGAATGAAACAGTTGGGTAGCTGGGGAACAGGAGTCACAGATGATCTGGAGAAGGACTGCAGGATGTGGAGTAGACTGGACAGGAAAAGGTGACATGAGACCTGCTTTTAAGGCGATCATGAGGACCCATACAATTTTGAGTTGTTAAGTGACCATCTCTCAGTGTATCCGAACCTCACGGACCAAGTCCCAGATATCCCATAAGATTGTTCCCTGACCCTCTCTAATTGGCTTTAGGGCCTTCTTGATAGCAGCCAATGACACATATGTCGGGGGAATGGACTGGGCTGCCCAAGAATAGTGTAGGGTGTTGGGGCAGATGTGTCCCTGGACTCTAGTTCTTCTCAGCAGGAACTGGGAGGGGGAAGCAATGCATGAGTATGGGGTGCAGATGGAGGATGCAATGGAATAGGCCTCAAAAGTTAAGAAGTAGCTGGGTGCAATCCCAAGTGGTTATGGGACTTGCTCGTGGGACACCACAGGTTGGTCTAAGTCAAGGTCAGGGGAAAAACCAGGATGTCCCTCCTCCTGGTTGGTGGTATCCACATCTACTGCCCCCTAGTTGGCTGTTCAGTCTCTGCCCTCAGTCTCTTGGTGATGGATCATGTTAGTCCCTGGGTAGGCACACTGCCCATGCAGGTAGTGAGTTTCTCCTCCTCACTGGTGTTGTCTAGTGGTCATGCCTGCCTCTGAGTCAAGAATGTAAGTTCTTGTCCCTGGCCTTCCTGTGATCTTCTTGTCCAGTCTGGTCTGATGAAAATAGAGATTTTTTTTAAATCGTTAGGTCAATAATGCTTCTTTTTAAAATAATTTTGGCTAAAAAGGAAAAGGTTCCCATTGTCCAATTGCAAGTATTGTGGAGTCTAAAACAGACTTGTCACTACCCTCTGCTTTTATACTCAAATGTTGGTAATTCCAGAAAGTTACATTGGAAAATTCACAAAATATCTGAATAAAATACATATATATAAATATATAATCAGCTATTAAAAGGAGGAGAAAGGGGTAGTAAGAGCTTCTCGGTGAAAAATATAGTTTAAACTGTTGAACATGTAGGTTTTCCAGAGGTTTCATAAATAGGCTATATGGGAAGAGGTAGTTTTCAAACATGGCTAAAAAGCATGTTAAAGTATGTTGAACTGTGTTAACATCAAACGTTCCACACATTATTAATTTTGTGAACTTTGACTGTAAAATGTATCAATTATAGTGGTTTGGAAGTACAATAAAGGTACACAATGTCAACATCACAAAGTAAAGTTGACAACATCGAAGTGTTACAGATTTCAAATGTATCATTTGGGTTTTCGCTTTTATGTTGACAGAAATTCATTAAAAGCATTTCCATAATGTCCACATCACATAAAGCAAACTAAACAAGCAATAAACGTGTGTTAGCCAACTTTTCACACCACGAAACATGTTAAATATAATATGAAAAGTTGTAACAACGCTCACAGATGACAGATGGCAAGACACCACTATCAAAAAGCATGTGCATTTAAATTATTATTATTAATATACACTTAAAATCTCTCCTGCTCAAACTCTTCCAGAGGAGCACAGAGTGTTGTTCAGGCAGCTTTCAGGACCCTCCACTACAGAGGTGCCATGCAGAGGCGATGAGAATATCGGTTAGAGGGCAAAACCATAATGTTCTTGGCCTTAATTTGGGCTCATTGATGAAGGTCCTGCCAGTGCTTGCGGCAAAGCTTCTCCCACTGGGTGTGGACACCCAGTGCACTGCAGTGCGATGCAAAGTCTTTCCAGATTTGGACCAACCTTGCATTGCACTTCCGAATGTACTTGTCAATGACCCCCTGGCTATTGATGTTTAAATCTGCCTCAGAGAATGCGGGCGGGGGCTTCTTATCAAGACCATCAGCCATGTTGGGGGCAAAAGCGGCGAGCGGGCCATGACGGAACCGCTCCGTCATCAGCACAGCACACCCGCAGCTGATGACGGAGCGGTTCCGTCATCAGCGTGCAAGGGGTTAAGATACTGTGGCTGGACTTTTGTAAGGTGTGAGGAGATGTGCTTCAACTGAAACACAGCGCATTGACTAAACCACAGCACCTTCGACGGATCAGCAGTCCTCTCCCCCTGAGCCCCTTGAAACCCTTATGGATGAGCAGCCGTGCCTTACATGACACTTGATTTGATTGAGAGTGTATAATTGGCATCCCCAGGCTGCAACAAAGAAATGTGATTTTGTTCTTTTTAACAAGGGGCATCTATTCTAATTGTAATACATGGCTTCATACATGTAATGTGTGTAAGGGTAATATGTGTGTATTGTGTGGTATTAATTATGTATGTGATGCCACCCTGAGATGCTCATGTAGTCCCCAAGCGCCATGCAAAAGGTGACTGTTGGAAAATGTAGCGGTCATGTGTGCTTCCTTAAAAGGAAGTGTACATATCAGTAACGCAGCTCAGTCCCTGGTATCGCAGACAGCCTGCATGTTGATGGAGTGCCAACAGTGTTTGTTGCAGAAAAGATGTGCTCTGTGATGAGGTGGCTGAAGTGCAATGTGGGTGCAGTCAATGGTACCTAGCACATGAAGGAAGTGGCAAATGGCATAAAATTCCCTTGCCACCTTTTGCCTTCCCACCAGTGACTATGGCATGGTGATAAACCGGTGCATTATTGCTCTGTTGATGCATCTCAGAACCTAATGCAAATATCCAGACAGGATTGCCTGTAAGATGACAATGTTGTCAGAGGTCTCCCTTTGGAAAGATCTAGTGTCCATGAAACAGAGTGCAGGCAGTATTTTGACATAGGCTGGGATACCCTGGGAGGAGAATGTAGGTTAATGAAGCACTTGATCCCAGTTGGCAACCATGTCCAGGATCACATCAAGTGATAAGGGATGTCTGGCATTGACAACTTCCCAACCTTTCCCTATAATCCCTATCTCTCTTCCTCCTCAAATAATTCCTCCTCAGAATGAGGGTCAAACCTAAAAAGACTTTCCATTATATATGAAATGCAGGTAAATTCAATTGGTGTGTGAGCTAATTTCTTACTTGGTCAGCCTGGCTGTGATTGGCTGGTGTTGAAATGTGTTTCATCTGTAGATGAGAAGAAACACTTCTTTCATTACCAGTTGGTTTAGCAAATGTTGTAATCCTTGTTTTGTAAATCTCCAGTATTTTGCAAAATGCGGCCTAGTTCAAGCATTAAACATTTTAATTTATGTAAAAAAGAAACATAATAATTTTACTCAGTGGAACATTATATGTGGAGTTTACAATTAAAATTGAGCAAGATATTGGATCAGAAAACAAAATAAAGCTTTACACGGCATTTTTAAAGCAAAATCACAAATTTGAATGTGAATAATAGAAATAAAAGTGTCTTCATTTGCCAATATATTCCTATTATTTGTTGACTCCATTGATTTGGATGGGAGGGTTACCAAGGTTTGGTCATGAGTGCTGCTAGAGTTACTCCAGGTCTGAGCTGGAGTATATTTACTACTTGTTTGGGTCATATTTGGTCGTAGTAACTTTAGATACAAGTGCAGTTTGTGAATAACATTGGGCTCACTCTTTTGTGGGTTGGTCTTTGACCATCCCATAACCCCTCCTTAATCCTCCCATTTTGTAGTAAGCATTCCCCATTTTTCAGCCACTCTCATCTGTCCCTCTGGCATTTACTAAAAAAAAGTATAGTTACATGTGAGGAGAGTCCTCAGTGTGGGACAATATCTCTGCCCAGAAAAAGATAGGAAATGCGGAGGCAGAACCTCCACACATACATTTGTGAATAGTATTTTGTAGTATGTTAGGATAATCTTTGTAGTACTACTAATGCACTACAAGATGTAACTTGTGAATAGGCCACAGTGAGTCTAGGATACACTCTGTAAATGACTTTGTTCCACAGAATCATTTAATTTGATCTCTGCATACTACTTGCACCAAGCCCATGCGGAAGGTAAAGAGACCAACAGAACAATATGTTCAGTGGTTAATGATATGGATGTATGACGTTACAATGCATGCTTTTACCACGCATGCTGTTACAACGCAGGTTTTACTACGCAAACCATTACAACGCATTACACATAGGGGTGCTGGATAGTGAATAGTTTAATTTACTATTCCAACTCCAGTCCCCGTGGACACTAGGGAAGGTGTTGGATAGTAAATTAAACGTATTCCTTATCCTAGAGCGCCCCCAGTGTAATGCGTTGTAATGGTTTTCGTTGTAATACTTGCGTTGTAACAGCACTGCGTGGTAAAAGTTGCGTTCTAAAGGATGTTTCCCTAATGATATATCCAATAATGGTAATGAAAAACTATATAAAGGCCTTATGATACAGTGTGGTATGGCGTGTCTGCATTTTTTTCCTGGTGGGATTTTATCGCCCCTTCAATTCTTCTTCCATTGTTAACTCCTACTGTTTCCTAAACTGGGTACCACTTTAACACAGCTCAATTCACACACCAATGGCAGAGCCAATTTTGCCTCCTTATGAACTACTTTGGGCCCCATAGTGACAGGCATGGAAAAATGAAAAATTATCCAAACTTGAGATGTATCTCATGGGGCATTGGGGCTTTGGGGGGGGCGGCCGACCAGTGGGAGGCCTGCCCCTCCCGGGGGAATTTGGGGCCGGGGATGGGGGGGGGGGGGAGGTAGTGCCAGCACCGTCCGTGGGCTGGTTTTGGCGGGTTGGTGCTTTGGGCTGTGGGCGGGGCGAGTTTGGGCGGCTTTTGGGCTGGTGCCCCATGAAAACCGGCCATGTCATTGTGCAGGCCACCATTTCGTCTGGGTGCCCCAGCTGTCGGGCGGGGGGTGGCGGACAAATTTATTTTGGGCCCCTGGTGCGGTGGTTGTCGGCGGGGGGGTGATCGGTGGAGCTATGAGTCCAGGGGGTGATCGGTGGAGCTATGAGTCCATTTCGTCTGGGTGCCGGCATGCATCGAGGCACAGCACGGCTCGGACGAGGTGGGCCGCGCAGACTGGTGCGGCCCGACGTGGCGGTAGGGCCACCGAGTGCGTGACGTAGGTAGGTGGTGGTGGCAGTGCTGGGCCTGGGGGGGAGGGCGGTGTAGTAGGGCCGCGGCAGGGAGGCGGGGCAGGGGGGTGGGGGGCGAACATGTGGCGGCAGAGGCGGCGGAACTTCCTAGACATGGTGGGTGGGGGGCGCTCGGACGGGGGAGGGTGGGTGGGTGTCGGAAGATGTGTATGGTGTGGGGGCCGGGGTGGGGAACTTGCCGTTGCTGGAGGAGGCGGGGCGGAAGGGGGGGAGGTGAGCTGGATGGGGCCTGGTGGGGTGGCGCCAAGGGGGGGCGGAGGGCGAGGGCCTGGGGGAGAGGGTGGGGCGGGCGGGGGAGAGCGTTTTGGCTTCGAGGGTGCGAAGGGGGGGTAGGCCGGTTTGAGGAGGGAGGGGGGTGGGGGGTGGCTGGCCGGCTTGGGGGGAGGGGGCATCTGGTCGGGGGAGGCGGTGTCCAAGGGGGGGTGGAGGGGGGGTGTGTGCTGGGTAGAGGGGGGGGGGTTTGTTGTCCCGGCATGCTGGACCCATCTCTGGTGCTGGATTGGGACGCAGAAGTAAGCGCTCGGGGAGCAGCATGCGGCTCCACGCGGCCGAGAGGATGGGCCGGCTCTGCCTGGTGCGGGCGGTCGCGCTCCCACGAGGGACCAGTCTTGGAGGCGCGACGAGAAGGGAGTAGTGCGCCACCGCTTTCCCCACCCGAAGGGTCGGAACGGCCGCCGGGGCTTGGGGACATGGAGTATGGACTTCTTTATTACATCTGCTTATGGACTTAGTTATTGCATGTGTTGGCGCAACCTTGGAACAAGGCTTCCCTTGACACTCCCACCCGAAGTGTCGGTACGGCCGCCGGGGCTGGGGGACGTGGAATATGGACTGATTTACTGCATGGTATTATGGACTGATGTATGGCATTGTGTTGGGGCAAACTTTGAACAAGGCGGTGTGAGCTGCCCCTGCCACCCCCCCCGAAGGGTTGGTACGGCCGCCGGGGCTGGGGGAAGTGGTACATGGACTGATTTCTGTATGGACTGATTTACTGCATTGTATTATGGAGTTATTTATGGATGGTGTTGGCGCAAACTTTGAGCAAGGTGGTGTGAGCTGCAAAAAACACAGTTGATGGACAGAATGTAGAACAATGTCATACATTCACCCCAGTACAAGGATCTGGGCCTAAATCCATCGTTTTTTTGCACTCCACACCACCCTGGGTCAGACACTGGCTATATGCAAATCAGCTCTGACCCTGTGCCCCATGGGAACAGTCCAGTCCGAACTACCAAGCCATGTCTTTCCCAGACCGGAATCAAGCATCCAAGGACCGGTTTCTGGCTATCAGCCTTCATTCAGCCTGGATAGCTTGACTCCAGTGGTGTGGAGAGCCTGGGGCTCACGTCTGAGTATACCCAGCACACTCGGGGTGAAAATTGCAAAAAACACAGTTGATGGACAGAATGTAGAACAATGTCATACATTCACCCCAGTACAAGGATCTGGGCCTAAATCCATCGTTTTTTTGCACTCCACACCACCCTGGGTTAGACACTGGCTATATGCAAATCAGCTCTGACCCTGTGCCCCATGGGAACAGTCCAGTCTGAACTACCAAGCCATGTCTTTCCCAGACCGGAATCAAGCATACAAGGACCGGTTTCTGGCTATCAGCCTTCATTCAGCCTGGATAGCTTGACTCCAGTGGTGTGGAGAGCCTGGGACTCACGTCTGAGTATACCCAGCACACTCGGGGTGAAAATTGCAAAAAACACAGTTGATGGACAGAATGTAGAACAATGTCATACATTCACCCCAGTACAAGGATCTGGGCCTAAATCCATCGTTTTTTTGCACTCCACACCACCCTGGGTAAGACACTGGCTATATGCAAATCAGCTCTGACCCTGTGCCCCATGGGAACAGTCCAGTCCGAACTACCAAGCCATGTCTTTCCCAGACCGGAATCAAGCATCCAAGAACCGGTTTCTGGCTATCAGCCTTTATTCAGCCTGGATAGCTTGACTCCAGTGGTGTGGAGAGCCTGGGACTCACGTCTGAGTATACCCAGCACACTCGGGGTGAAAATTGCAAAAAACACAGTTGATGGACAGAATGTAGAACAATGTCATACATTCACCCCAGTACAAGGATCTGGGCCCTGCCACCCCCACCCGAAGGGTCGGTACGACCGCCGGGGCTGGGGGGTATTGTGGACTTCAAGATGGCAATTGATTCTGGCCTTAGTTGTGCATGGTGATGGCGCACACTTGACCAAGGCTGTTGGAGCTTTCTGGATGAGAATGGAGTGGCTCCGGGGGGAGTAAGGGAATGTTGGCATGGAGTTGGCATAGTGTACATTCTAGGATAGGAGGTGTATAGCAATGCTAGCGAAAGAGATGGCTCACTGACATTTCACATGTGCGGGGAGTGATTTAATTAGGCGGAGTTGGAAGCGGGGGCGAACAACTTGCAGGAGGTGGTGATACGGGGGGAGTAGCATGGAGGTGCTGATAGTGAGGTATCGTTCTTTTAGGAGGCGGGGTATAGATAAGGGAGTCCAACATGCGGAAGGGAGTGATACGGGGGTAGCACAGAGGGGAGGGGGGAGGCACTGTTTTCCGGTCATGAGGCGGGGGCGAGCGCGCGCCGACAAGCTAGATGAGTGGCGTGTTCCGGGGGGCAGGGTTAAGGCGTATGGTGTGATGGCTTTTCTTTCCTTGAGGGTAGGTGACACGTGTGGGTAAACATTGGGCGGGAGACGGCAGTCGGTGTGTGCAAGGGAGGGGAGGGTGGATGCAGGGGGGACAATTTTACAATACAATTGCAGTTTTACTACCTTCACTATATCTAAGAACATTATGCAAAATGAGTGTTCTTCGTTGTGCATCAAGTTCGCACTTTATAAAACTTTATAAATACATAAATAAGTAAAGATGGATCACACTCTTGCCCAGACATGGTTTGTGCGATTTTACAGGCGGAAAGGTGCAGAGTTCTGTATCTCGCCACTTTGCGATTGTTGTGAAGAAGCTGCCAATTGTAGAGAAGCATTAGCAAATTCAACGGGTCTGGCCTTTGGCAAGCTGGTGAGAGGAAAAAAGACAACATGCCGCCAGCTAAACATGGTCACCAAATAGCTGCAATGAAAAAGTTAGGTTTTAAAAAACAATTAACCATTACATCTAATTTAATAGAAGTATATGAGTGCTCCATTGGAGGAAGGTGTACTTAGAACAGGTGTAGGAACCTTTTGGTTTAACAAACAACTAACAAAAAACCTGTTACTGGTGTCAAGAAAAGATAGTATTTCTTTGAATTATCGCTCCCTGTAAGCATAGTTTAAACTCTCAAAGATTACAATAATAAACAAGCGATGTTAAAGGCCCTGAATTTTTTGGTCCTGGTGCTGCTGTACCAGCTGCACCATTCAAATCATAAACCTATTGCCTGCTGGCTGAATGCACATGTGACTGGCTTGTTTAGTAGTAATATTTTGCAATAATCTGGGTTTCGCGGGGTCCCTAGAGCTTTTGGCCCAGTGCATTCAAATCAAGTTGCTTTTAACTGCAAGGTAACTACAATGTTGACTTCCTGTGTAGTAGTAAAATATAGCAATGTTTGGTGTTTAGAGGTCTGCTTGGAGCTTTTGGTACTGGTGTCACTGCACCTGCTGCACCATTGAAATCATGACCCTGCAGTCTGAAAGGTAATAATCTGAGTTTAGTGGGATCCCTAAAGGTTTGGCCCTGGTGCCCCTGCACCTGCTGCACCATTCAAAACAAGTCAATTTTAACAGCAGAGTAACTGCAATTGTGACTGTCTGTTTAGTACTCAAATATAGCAATTTTATGTGTGTAAATGAGTTCTGACAACTTTTGGGGCCCAGTGCTGCTGAACCTTCTGCACCATTCAAATCATGACCCTGTGGTCTGCAAGGTAACTGCACTTGTAGCTGCCTGTTGTGTAGTTAATATATAGCATAGCTCTGATATACTAACTTTAATTTTAATGTGCAATGTTTATTACAACATTTAGAATTTGTTCATAATGACCAAATAGATTACGGTGGGGAAAAAATTGATCCGATAGTGCCTACAAAGTGCAAAGAAAAGTACTGAGGCATGAACAGAAACTGTCACAAACGTTCTAAGGCTAAAGCATCTGCTTTACTCAACAAATTAATAAAAAGCGAGCATTCCAGAATACTGTTAGAAGCTGTCTGCCTTTTCGGTGGAAAGGGATCTTCTGTTATCAGTGAACGAGGCTTAAACAGTGTGAACAGCTTTAGTAGAAGCATTGTGAATGTGGACAGTCAGGGGGAGTTAACAAATAAGCGTATGGAAACAGTACTTTGGCATTGGGAACTTATAAGGGATTGGTGTCAGTACAACGCGGATTTTTACAACGCATTCCGTTACAACGGAATTTTTACAACGCAGGATCCATTACATCGGATGCCATTACAACGCATGGCATTACATAGCAGATGCTATTACAACGCATACCATTACATCGTAAGTATAGGTAAGTATACCTTTTTTAAAAAAATGTTATTAAGTTAATTTAATTAATTTAATTTAATTAATTTAATTTAAATACATTTTAAAATAGCCATTAATTTAATTTAATAAAATAATATCTATTTAATAAATGTAATTTTAATAAAAAAAGGAAATAATTTAATTTAATTAAAATAATGAAATTAATTTAATGTACATATTTTTATAATTGAAAATAAATCAAATTAATTGAAATAATTTATTTTATTTAATTAATTTAATTTAAAAATGTAATTAATGTAATAAAATTAATTTAATTTATTAAATATATTTTAATTAATTTAAAAATGGTAAATATAATTTAATTTTCCCAAAACACAAACCTACCCCTGAAGCCTACAATACCCCTGTACCCCAAAACCCAAACCCTGCCCTAAAACCTAAAAACACCCCTGTACCCCAAAACCCAAACCCTGCCCTAAAACCTAAAAACACCCCTCTACCCCAAAACCCAAAGCCTGCCCTAAAACCTAAAAACACCCCTGTACCCCAAAACCCAAACCCTACCCTAAAACCTAAAAACACCCCTGTACCCCAAAACCCAAACCCTGCCCTAAAACCTAAAAACACCCCTGTACCCCAAAACCCAAACCCTGCCCTAAAACCTAAAAACACCCCTGTACCCCAAAATCCAAACCCTGCCCTAAAACCTAAAAACACCCCTGTACCCCAAAACCCAAACCCTGCCCTAAAACCTAAAAACACCCCTGTACCCCAAAACCCAAACCCTGCCCTAAAACTTAAAAACACCCCTGTACCCCAAAACCCAAACCCTGCCCTAAAACCTAAAAACACCCCTGTACCCCAAAACCCAAACCCTGCCCTAAAACCTAAAAACACCCCTGTACCCCAAAACCCAAACCCTGCCCTAAAACCTAAAAACACCCCTGTACCCCAAAACCCAAACCCTGCCCTAAAACCTAAAAACACCCATGTACCCCAAAATTACTTACATTAACATATTTAATTTATAATATTTAAAAACATAAATAAATATTTTTATTTATAATAAATAATAATTAAATCAATTATATAATATTAAATAAAATAAAAAAAAATTATATACTTACCAATACATACGATGTAATGGTATGCGTTGTAATAGCATCTGCTATGTAATGCCATGCGTTGTAATGGCATCCGATGTAATGGATCCTGCGTTGTAATAGCTGCGTTGTAACAGCATTATGACGTAAAAGTTGCGTTGTAAGTGTTACATACCCTTATAAGAGACCCCTTTTAAGATATATGAAATACAAGGGATTCACTAGCACAGTGCAAATGCGGTGCAGGCGAAACCTAAAAAGCGGTTGCAGGTTTTGGAAGGAAGGTCCCTAAGGAGTTGAGAAGTAGCCCTGCAATTACAAGCAACTCACAGATCAGCTGTGACAAATCCTTTTTTAGCATATACAGGAATTGTAATGTTACAGACTCAATGGAGCGCACGGTTGCATTACTAATATTAACGTTTCCATTCGCCGCGGGCCGGACATGTGACTGTCTTTGCCCCAGCGTTACCTGCCTTTCAGACGGAATGGGCGTTCTTAGAATCTGGCCTTTCTTGCTGGGCGACCCGCTTTCGGGCGCGGCGGGTGGGCGAGCAGTGCTTGTTGGCGGTGGGGCTTTTCATGGCGGACAGGCTCTGACACGGTGACACCTGATCTGGATGACTTCTTTCTGGTAGGACGGCCGGGTTCGATGGACTGCCAGCGGCAGCTGGTCGGTTGCGGGCCTCGTGGCTTGCCGGGGGGTGCCCCTGGCGCCAGAGAAGACGTACGGTCCCAGACTGTGCTGTCCTTGCTGGGTGTTGAGCTCAACTCCGGGACAGGGAACCATGCCCGCCGGAGGCAGGGGGCTGCATGGTTGGCGACGGGCTGCACAGGAAGTGTCGATTTAGGGTGCGCGGTGTGCGACGTTCAGTGCTTTTGCAGTGGGTTTTCCTGGCGGACAGGCTCTGGCGGTGGCGCACTATCTGGTGACTTTTACTGGTGGGACGGCCGGGTTCCGATGGACTGCCAGCGGAGCTGGACGGTTTTGCGGGCCTCGAGGTTTACCTGGGGGTGTTCAGGGCGCCAGAGAGGAGGCACGGTCCCAGTTTGGTGCTGTCAATCGTCGGTACAGAGCTCGACTCCGTGGCCATGGAAGCAGGCCTGCCGGAGCTATGACCGGACAGAGGAGGACTTGCGGCGGTAGGGGGTTGACGGGGTGACGATTTGTCGGTGGGGGACTGGGGGACGTAGCGTTTGGCAGTGGGGGCAGGTTGTCTCGTAGTCAGGGGCAGGGAGAAGAGGTGGACGCTGGCACGAGTTATTACCGGCTTGGTCCGAAGGGGTATAGGGGGGTGTGTGCCGGCCTTTGCCGTGCCTAACATAAATAAATAAATAAATACATACACAAAGAAGGAAAATACAGGGTGAGGGCCTGGGGGGGGAGTCGACGCTGGGGGCGGGGGCTTGTCAACTGTCGGATTTTAGGTCAAGGGCGTGGGGGTAGAGAGGTTGGAAGGCCATGAACTCGCCACTCTTAACTCTCTGAATACTATAGGCGGGGGAGTTAATAAATTAACGATACGAACCAGGGTCAAGCCAAGGGTATGGCTCGAATCTTAGAGGGGTAGGACGGTGTTGACAGGATGGGGACCCGGAGATTGGGTATGGGGCAGTGTCTTTTTGGGGATGCACCTGCCGCACGGAGCGGATCTGATGTGGTACACTTGGTGGAGGCTCTTGAGCAAGGCGTTGGTGGGCACGGGTGCCAGAAGGTGTAGGAGTCCTAGGGGGGGTTCGAGGGCCGTTAGCACGTCCCTCGAGTGGCGTTTTTTTCCTAAGATAGGTGGGAAGTGTAGGAGATCTGTTTGGATTATCGGGGGTAGGTCAAGCACAATAAAGTGTGTAGCCAGGTGGAGAGGCAAATTGACGTTTTGCTAATTGTTTACTGTTGCGGATTGGGGGAACCAGTTTTAGGGGAGGGGGTGGGGGTGTGTGTCAGGAAATTGAATATTTAGTGAGGCCTAGTTTTGTGCGGCGCAGGCCAAGGAATTCATTGTGTAGGATGCACCTTCTTCCAATAAAGTGGCCTTTATCACACTTAATTGGAGTCTCTGATCGGTGTTTTGCCCCCCCCCCCCCATTCCCCAAAGGGCCCCAATGGGGCTTTGGGGGGGGCGGCCGACCAGCGGGAGGCCTGCTCCTCCCGGGGGAATTTGGGGCCGGGGAAGGGGGGGGGGGTAGTGCCAACACCGTCCGTGGGCTGGTTTTGGCGGGTTGGCGCTTTGGGCTGGGGGCGGGGCGAGTTTGGGCGGCTTTTGGGCTGGTGCCCCATGAAAACCGGCCATGTCATTGTGCAGGCCACCATTTCGTCTGGGTGCCCCAGCTGCCGGGCGGGGGGTGGCGGACAAATTTATTTTCCCTCCCTCCCTCCCTGGTTTTTCTGACAGTAAAAGGGGGGAGGCCCAAGGGCGAGGTGATCCCCCTTTTTTCGGGGTGGTTTGGGTTGGTTGTTGGGGGTTTTCGGGGGAGCATTGGGAAGGTTTATTGGAGGCCGGTGCAATGGGGTTTGTTGATGGTTGTGGGGTCGTCGTGTCGCTGGAGCAGGTGTGGTTGTGATTTCTGCCTCTGGGGGCGTTTTTTTCCTAAAATAGGTGGGAAGTGTAGGAGATCTGTTTGGATTATCGGGGGTAGGTCAAGCACAATAAAGTGTGTAGCCAGGTGGAGAGGCAAATTGACGTTTTGCTAATTGTTAACTGTTGCGGATTGGGGGAACCAGTTTTAGGGGAGGGGGTGGGGGGGTGTGTCAGGAAATTGCATATTTAGTGAGGCCTAGTTTTGTGCCGCGCAGGCCAAGGAATTCATTGTGTAGGATGCACCTACTTCCAATAAAGCGGCCTTTATCACACTTAATTGGAGTCTCTGGTCGGTATTTTGCCTCCCCCCCCCCCATTCCCCAATGGGCCCCAAGGAGCCTTTCTTCTGCATCACAGTACAGAAGCAGCAGATAGAGCGAGCAATCTCGAAGCATAAAACCAATTTTGTAATAAAATAAGGTAGAATTAAAAGCCCTGAAAAACTGAATATTTTACGGCTCAACCTGTAGTTCGTGTTAATACGACCTCATTACAAAGCATTTCTTGTAAACTGGTCTGACAACAGAGTTGTGGGTGTGAGCTGTATTTGCCGAGCACCAGCCAGACCTCTGGCTTGGCTTTCAGCAGAAAAGTCAAACATTAGTGGTGGCAGCTGCTTCTGGCTAGCAAACTCCAAGGTTTAAATTAGCTCTGTCCCCGCAGAAGCAAGTCCTGTCTGGCTGTGCCACAGCATTACCGAAGAGTAAACTCAGGAGAAACTGGCAGCCCGCGACATGGGCAACCGAAAGGCTGTGCGCGGGAAGGGGAGCTTGGTTTGCCAGCACTTTTTTTTTTTTTTTTTAGCTAAAGTATCACTTAAGCTTTCCAACCTGAGATTTATGCATCCGAAGGAAAAAAACAAAAATAAATATCTGTGACTCATGACGCATTAGTACAAATATGGTATCCACTATCATGTATTTTTGGAATATAAATATTAGAAACCCCAGCTAGACATATCATTTGCGTCAGGGTAGGAGTAAGGGGAGTCATCTGCATGTTTTTTGTAAAGTCCTAAAACAATGCAGGCATTCACATTTGAAGAGGGCGGTTGACCTACGACCCGGAACAAAAGTACCTTCCACAAATATTCTCTTTGGGGTAGAATCAATGAAAGAAGTCAAACCGCTCCAGGGCAATGTAACATTTGCACCAGGTATTGGGTGCTCCTTTTGCTCAAGTTTCAAGTTTTTATTATTATGTTTTGGCTCTCTTTGAGGGCCACATAAAAGACATACCACCAATACAAGTAATAATACATCAAACACTATATTTCATCTATATACAATATTTCTAGTACATATGTCGATCAAGTCCAAAGAAAAAAGCATTCATTAAAGTAAGCACAAAGAGAAGCTGGCACAATAAATAAATAACATCAATAAATATCTAAAAAACTTTTGAAGAATTTAAAAATGAAGAAGCAGAACACTTCATTTGGAGGGCAGTATAAAGATTGCATAAAAATATTTAGAGTAGATATACCTAAGCGGAGACAGATAGGTTTTAGCCATTTAAGGCGCAAAGTACGAAGTGCTGGGCAGATCAACAGAACGTGCATACGGTCCTGTATACTAGTATTACAAAAATTGCACATATTAGATGAACCGTGCCATTTAGAGAGAAGTACATTTAGTGGCAATAGATCGTACCGAAGAAGGAACCAGAATCTTCTGATGCCATGGGGTAAGTTCCATAAAACATAATTTACTGCTTTTTTGGCAACATATGAGTTAAGGAGAAGATCACAACCCCCTTTTCCTTGTAATATGTTTTTATCGGTTAGAAAGCATAGTTCCCATGATGCCTGTTTTAGCAGGATTTTTAGTTGTACTGGAGAGTACTGGAACAAAGTACCTTCCTCCAACCTCAGAATAGTCACCGCTTTTCTGAAGTTCTTTACAAGTAATGAGAACTCTTTAAAGTTGCCTAATAGTTCACTCTTCAGCAGTGCCCTCATTGTCCCCGGTTCCGCTCTGGCTAGAGAGGCCACCCATCGTACCAGGGCACAGAGCCCCTGTACCCAGCTACCCCTTAGCCCAAACTCAAGTCTGCATGCTGCTAAAGAGCAGTTAGTATTTAGGGATGCGAGGGATCTCAGAAGTTTCCCTTCGATTTTATTGCAGAAATCCCATAGTTTTATATCTATGAGTTCAATGCCGTAAATGAGGGTAGCGGGAATCTTAGCCTTATATACTTCAAGCAGAGAGGCAAAGTGTCTTTTGCCAGTTGCTGAGTAGAGTGTTTTAAGGCCATGTGCTATAGCCTTTCGTGCACAGTATTCGATGTGCGGCCTCTCGCTCATGTTAGCCGCGATGATTTTCCCCAAAAAGGTGTAGGTTTTAACGACCTCCAATTTTTGACCACCGATTTGCCAGCCGAAGTTTTCCGAGCGGCACTTCCTTCTCCCCCCTATACACATAATTTTGCTTTTGGTGATGTTAATTTTCATAGAGTGGGAGACTGCGAAAGCATTAAGGGCTTGCAACCTATTTGCCAAACCTTTCGGTGTCAAGTCAAGGAGGAGAATGTCATCAGCGTACATCAAGCAAGAAACTGAAGCCCCCCCTATCACTGGAGCAATGCCCTCACAGGCCGCCACCACGGTAGGCAAATCCTGCGTGTATAGGGAGAACAAAAGGGGCGCTAGAAGACAGCCTTGCTTTAGACCATTAAGGGAAGAGATACGGTCCGAAAGACCTCTTTCCCCCCCCTGCAGCACCCTACACCATGTTTCCGTATGTAATGAGCGGACAAGCGCCAGCAAGTACGGGGGTACTCCAAGAAAGGATAATTTTCTCCACAGCGTTCCACGATCTACTCTGTCGAACGCTGTGGAGAAATCAATGAAGGCTGCATAAACAAATCCCCGTCTTACTTTCGTATACTTGTCAGCTATTACGTGCAGGGCGGTTAAATTATCTAACGTGCCATGTTCCTTACGGAATCCCGTTTGTTCGCGTGGTAAGATATTGTTCTCGTCGACCCAGTCGGAGAGTAGCCTTAAGAGACATTTTGCAAAAATCTTGCCGACTGAGTCGAGGAGCGCAATCAGGCGGTAGTTACTGGGGACTTCCCTTGCACCCTTCTTGAAGATGGGTATCAGAATACTACCCCTCCAAGATGCTGGAACCCTTTTGGTCTCAAAACAGGATTTGAATAGAGGGTAGAGAATTTTACTCCAAAGTAAAGGCTCCTGCTTGAGAACAGTCATGGGGAGTTCATCCGGTCCCATTGCACCGGACGAACGCATATTTTTTATGGCCGATACTATTGTTTCTTCTGTGGGATAGATAATTTCACCATCAGAGGTTACATCAGGGAAGTTAGTGTCCTCTATAATACCATTCCCCCCATAGAGCTCCCAGATGTAGGAAGACCAGACATCTTCAGCAATAGGGATAGAGCAAGGGATTACTCTATTGCCACATTCCTTCCCAATTATTGACCAAAATTCGCGGATCTTGCCATGCACTACAGCTTCCCTTAGGTTAATCCATACTAGGTCTTCCTTCTCCTTTTTTATTGTCGCCTTCAATCTAACTCTCTTTCTTTTTAACCTAGATACTTCTTTTTCCCGTTCCCCGTTTCTGTTTAGAAACTGGGCGCGTACTAGTTTATTTATCTCTTTATTTAATGTTCTCAGAGCACTGGGCATATATACCCGCTTTAAAGGACACCTAGCTTTTTTAATATCTAGAATAATGTCCCGCATAAATTTTTCAAAACTGGATATTTCTAAACCATGCCAAGCATTCAGGTCTGCCATGGTTTTACACAAACTAATATGCACCCTAGCAATTGCAGATGGATTCCAGTAGCATCTACCAGAGGAAGTATGAAAGTCCGTAACTTCACCATTAAGAGACCATGATGCCGTACTAGGTGGTTTTAAAGAAATAGCCAGGATAAGTATATTATGATCACTCAGCATCGTAGGAACTAATATAAGATCCAAGATGCGCGGGAATATATCATAATCAGATATCGCATAATCAATTATAGAGGGCTTACCATGGGAATTATGCGTAAATTTTGCAGGTACATCAGAGGGGAATCTCCCATTTAGAATAAGCCCCTCGACTATCGATAATTCCTCAAGGAGAAGTTTCCCTCTTTTGCTAGTTGTGATTTTATCTGGAAAAACAGATTGTGGTATAAAAAACGCCTCTTCTTTTGCTCTATTTCTGAAGAGATTCATACTAGAGTTAGATATTTTGCAATTTAGGTCGCCTACTAATATGACTTGTGGGGCGGGAGTTCTATTTTTAATGAGGCCAATATATTGAAATACCTGCTTCAACACACGGTTAAAACACTCTCCGGGAGGAATATAAGCATTTATAATAACAACAGACGTCTTCATGGGAAGTGTGGGAAGGTTTGCTATAGATATAGCCTGGAAGAGGTTACTAGGGTCGATGTACTGAGCAAATTTCCAATTCACTTTGTTGGATAACAGGCAAGCGATTCCTCCTTTAGCATGGCCTTTCTTGGAAGCAACAGCCGGGACTTCCAACACAAAATAGTCATTTCTGACATCAAGTTTACTAGTGCACCAGGTTTCTTGGATACAAATTACGTTTGCACCTAACGTAAATAAAAACTCCAGTTTCTCTGGGCTATTGTGGATCCCGGCTGCGTTCCATGAAATAATTTTCAATTGGTTATTAAAGATGCTGAAATAATTTAGAATTGTCTGTGGATTTGGCTGCTAGAGCACTATGCAACCAGTTCCATCGATTAGAATCCTCTGACAAAGAGGAATTCTTGGTCAGTGGGAGTGGTTTTATCTGGGAGACTAAACGTTTCCCTTTTGCTACCCAGACCTTTAAGTCTTTAAAGGATGAACCGATCCCAGTTTGTTTATCATCTTTTTGGGGCATCCTATAAGACACATCTTTATAACCAAAGTTCATTATAGGAAGGACATCAATGCCTGTACATTGGAAGCACTCTGCCTGTTGCAAGACCAAATTTACAATTATTTTTGAGTAAAATTTCACCCTAATACTCGACACAGTTTTCCCCCCCAACAGAGAGACTAGCTCAATATCACTTGATTGGATGAGCTGTAACTTATCTATTTCACCAAAGCGTTTTAGTAACCATGATCTGTTTAAAAGTAAATCATTATCAAATAGCGGCAAAAAGTCCAACACATTAGTGTCCACATAAGATAAAGCTTCTTTTTGCTCATGGGGAGCAATTGGCGGCTCCCGTCCCCCCACTATAATAGTGAAAGGAGAAGCCAGTGGGTTAAGACCCCCGGATTTCAATTGATTAACATTCCCTGGATTCAATTCAGGGGGAGATTTTAAACCCACCCCAGCTTCTTGTATTGGGACCTCCCCAATCATAGGTAGAGAAATTACAGGGGTCTCAGGAGTATGGGAACTAAGACTCATTTCCAAGGCCACCTCTGCATTTGATGTAATAATTTCAATGGCACTACTTTCCCCATCACTCAGATGTAAAGAGTCTTGAAAAATGATTCGCCTCTGTCTTTTCTTCCTATGCTTTCGCACCGGTTTCCTTTTATTTCCTTTGTATTTTTTTTGTTTTCCATTTTTTTCCCTTACTTCTGGGTTAACCTCGATAGTTGATTTTTTATTTTCCGCACAGAAGATAGGAAACAGATCTTGTGGTACCTGGCAGTCAAGTTTGGGCATACTTCCATCTTCCAACTCTAGATCCCCCTTCATAGTGCACTTAGTTGCAGTAGTTTCGGTAGTTACAGGCAGACCTTTAACACTATTATCAGGATCTACCAAAGATATTGGAGCTGGGACCTTCGAGTTTTCTGTACACACCTCAGTTTCCCCCTTTTTCAAGATAATGACTTGCGGGAGGAGTGGGGTGATCTTCTTCTCCAGTGCTTTTTGGACTAGGTGTTCCAAGATTTGTGTAACGGACTCCAAAATGCAGTCCGAGCTACCAACAAATTTCCCCAGGAGAAACAGAATAGAGGCTAACAGGTGTTCCAAGGCAATAAGGGATTCCGATACTGGTTTATCTACTGCCCCAACTGTAGGGCAACTGCCAGAAAGATTAAGAATTGGACTCCTAGAAGTACTCAATAAGTCAGACATTTCATGTTTGCCAACAGAGGGGGTACTACTGTAAAGATGGAGCCCAGATGGAGTCGCCCTTCCCGGGAGTTTATTAATTTTTGGAACGTCCGGGCTGTCAGGTTTCACATAGCGGCCACAAAGTTCAAGGTCAATAGAAAGTGGTAATGAAACCTGCCCATCCATACTGTTCAAAGAAGGCTCCAAGAGAGGGACGGGGTCATTAACTAAATCGCCTTTAGGCAAAGTTGCTGGAGGATCAATAGCCCCGCCCTCCTCAAAATGTACAATACTAGGAGAGTCAGTGGGTATCGTCTGAACTGGTTCAAAAGTTATAGGAAGAGCGTTGCTATATACAACATTAGTATAAGCCTCTTGGTTTGTTTGGGCAATGTTATCATTTCCACCGGTCATTAGGAGTTTGTCCCCCGGTTTTTCCCATAGTTCAAATAACTGACATTGACCCTTTAGCAGCGGGTTACTCACTGATTTATTTCTCAGGGGATTAGATTTTGTTTTGGCACAGGTTCTTCCACCCACCATTCTGCCAGAACGGAGCTTTTTAGTCATCTTTTTAGATCAAAGCTTCCCACACCTACGACGTATGTAGGAATGAATATTCCAAATATGAGAGTGAAGAATAAAAACTTGGCTACACACAGATATGAATTAAAAATTACAATAGTACGGCCAGCGTTCTTGTACAAACGTAGGAATTCACTTCTCTTGGACCAACAACAAGATAGAATTGGAATACAGATGAAACTTTAAAATGACGGGGCCCAGCCCAGCCTACCTCGGCCACTGAGGGCCACAGAGGGCCCGCCCTTTGCCCGGGCTTAGCCCGGCGTCCCGCTCGCGTCCCGCGAGACGGGGCTGACTCTGTATTTGAGCGCCTCCTGGCGCGCGTTTGGCGCGATTAGCGCCGCTAGGGCAGCTGGGTAATGTAGTTTTTGCAGGTCCTCTACCACACTCCTCACGGCTGCAGGACCCGAAGATGGAGCAGGGGTCGGCGGCGGGAGGCGGGAGGACGAAGGCACCAAAGTTAGCTGCAGCCGGTTGCTTCAAGGGTAGCCCAGGAACCACACAGCGTCCGTCTCGGTAAGCAGAGAGTCGCCCCCTCGACCGGGCTGACTCTGTATTTGAGCGCCTCCTGGCGCGCGTTTGGCGCGATTAGCGCCGCTAGGGCAGCTGGGTAATGTAGTTTTTGCAGGTCCTCTACCACACTCCTCACGGCTGCAGGACCCGAAGATGGAGCAGGGGTCGGCGGCGGGAGGCGGGAGGACGAAGGCACCAAAGTTAGCTGCAGCCGGTTGCTTCAAGGGTAGCCCAGGAACCACACAGCGTCCGTCTCGGTAAGCAGAGAGTCGCCCCCTCGACCGGGCTGACTCTGTATTTGAGCGCCTCCTGGCGCGCGTTTGGCGCGATTAGCGCCGCTAGGGCAGCTGGGTAATGTAGTTTTTGCAGGTCCTCTACCACACTCCTCACGGCTGCAGGACCCGAAGATGGAGCAGGGGTCGGCGGCGGGAGGCGGGAGGACGAAGGCACCAAAGTTAGCTGCAGCCGGTTGCTTCAAGGGTAGCCCAGGAACCACACAGCGTCCGTCTCGGTAAGCAGAGAGTCGCCCCCTCGACCGGGCTGACTCTGTATTTGAGCGCCTCCTGGCGCGCGTTTGGCGCGATTAGCGCCGCTAGGGCAGCTGGGTAATGTAGTTTTTGCAGGTCCTCTACCACACTCCTCACGGCTGCAGGACCCGAAGATGGAACAGGGGTCGGCGGCGGGAGGCGGGAGGACGAAGGCACCAAAGTTAGCTGCAGCCGGTTGCTTCAAGGGTAGCCCAGGAACCACACAGCGTCCGTCTCGGTAAGCAGAGAGTCGCCCCCTCGACCGGGCTGACTCTGTATTTGAGCGCCTCCTGGCGCGCGTTTGGCGCGATTAGCGCCGCTAGGGCAGCTGGGTAATGTAGTTTTTGCAGGTCCTCTACCACACTCCTCACGGCTGCAGGACCCGAAGATGGAGCAGGGGTCGGCGGCGGGAGGCGGGAGGACGAAGGCACCAAAGTTAGCTGCAGCCGGTTGCTTCAAGGGTAGCCCAGGAACCACACAGCGTCCGTCTCGGTAAGCAGAGAGTCCTGATTACGATCTCAGCCCTATGGGCTACAGAATGACGTGAGCAAGCAGTTTTGAATCTGGTTTGCCTGAGGATTACCCAAGCACGTTGGGTGGCACAGGCAAATTACCACTAGCTTTGATCTGGTGGTGCCGGTCTAAGAAAAAACAACAAGGCAAGCACAGTGAATGACTGAGTACTACAGAGAGCATGTGTTAAAATGGGCGCTACTATTTTTGCACCAATTGTGATTCCGTGTTACACAGTGAACACAATAGCGCAGTTTTGAAAATGAGAGAGTAACACTGTATGGTGTTCTTAAGTGTGTGGGTGAGTTCCACCCTGTGGATACAGGTGGCACTAAGAAATGAGTTGACAAGGCAGTCAGGCGGAGCCTGAGATCTTTAAAAACACCTAAGCCTCATATCTAACCCAATTAACAAGCCTCTTTTGCCCGGCCACCATACCCACTTATCACCTTGCCCCACCTTAATCACTACCAACCTGCTTCCAACAGTGTCGCTATCCAGCTACCCCCCACAACCATCTTCACTCCATCTATTGCTATAGAATGATTGCTACCCGTTGCCACACTCCAGAAACTACCTGCCTGCCTCACACATCATTCACTAACCACCGGCACATTAACACACCGACCACCCACACCTTAGTCACTACTCACCTGCCCAACTATCCCTACTCGACTGAGCACCACACCCATGCCTCAAACCAGTTACAATCACCCTGCCTCCACCTCAATCATTACCCACTTGTGCCTATAAATGTACCCTACCAAACCCATGACTGCTCGCATGACTGCCACACTCCTGTACCCACCTCAATCACTACCCACCTGACCCTACAACGCCTGCCCTCGCCTCAGATATTTCCTGCTTGCGTCAACACCCTTGCATCAACTGTCACCATCCACTTGACCCTTACACTCCTGCCTCACACTCAACCAAAGTACAATATAGATACCCCCACACCACTGACAAAAATGAAGTGATAGGACCATTCCCAGACCTGCCGGTGCTAGAGACACTGTGCCGCAGCACGTGCTACATACACTCTTTTACATGAGTTTACTGCTTGTGGTTTAGAAACATCAGACATATTTACTCTCAGGCCACCACACCAACTCCCCCAGTTGCCCATCCCCTCAGCCCTTCCCACTCTGACCACGAAGCCTTTGTATCTCCAGACAACCTGCAAAGTCCCAACATGCACCACAGTCTAACCTGCTTTGTGTATCATAACATTTGTGAAAGGGCATTTGACTGAATAATTTCCGCATATTATGTCTTCCCCTTGCAGCACCAGCCCAGCCCAGCCCAAGAAATAGTGAACCTGGTGCACTCTAGTTATTGCTGGGATCGTCAGCTGTACACCATCCCAGGGACTAGGAGTATACTGGGAGACTTCAGGAACAAAACACAAGACTTTCTCTCTAACCCCTTTAAATCCAAGACTGGATGGAGATCACAGTGATCTGGAGCCATGCGGTGTCAAGAGATTGCAAGGCTAAACTGTGCTCTCCTGCCATCTAGCTAAGGGTGTTTCTCTTTAACGGACCAACCCAATTTGACTAAACTGTAGTGAGAGGTTGTGTGCCCTAAAGGGGTCAAACATAAGTGGCCATTCCACTGTGATTCTTTGGGATGGATATCGGTCCGAGGAATTCACACTTCCCGGCGGAGTCCCACAAGGCTCGGCCTTGTCCCCTACGCTCTTCAATATATATGTAGCCCCTCTGGCTAGACTAATAAAAAGTTACAGCTTTACGCTGGTGTCATACGGTGATGACAGGCAGCTTATAGTGCCGGTAACACAGTCAATGGATGCTATGGCAGCCCAATTCTGCAAATGTATTTCCGCCCTGATATCCTGGATGAACGACAATTTCTTAAAGCTGAACGTAGATAAAATCGAGGTGATAGAGTTTGGCCAGAAAATCTCGGTCTGGAACCAATTATGGTGGCCAACTGCAGCCGTTATCTGTCTGGCTCCGGTCAATAAAGTCAGGAACCTCGGTCTTATGGTTGACAAAGACTTCACCTGGGCTCCTCAGATTAACCAAGTCTCATCAGCTTGCTTCTTTATGCCTGAGGGAGATTCTCCCATTTATTCCGTTTTCCTTGAGGGAAACAGTGGTAATAGCCACAATTCTATCTAGAATTGACTATTGTAATGCTTTCAATCTGGGAGCAGGTGCTGCTCAATTCTCCAAACTTCAGTAAATTCAGAATGCAGCAGCTAGAGTCCTGCTCAAACTACCCAAACATCACCCTACATCAACCAGTATAAAACAACTACACTGGCTCCCAGTGCGGCGGCGAGTTGATTTCAAGACTATGCCTGGTGCACAAAGCCCTGTTTGGTGGTGGGGCCAAGGATGTGCAATCCTTGTTTTCCCGATATGTACCAGCACAATCTTTAAGATGGTATACACCCGTTACAACGCATCTTTTACTCCGCACTACCATTACAACGCGACTTTTACTCCGCATACCATTATAACGCATTGCGCTGGGGGGGCGCTCTAGGATAGGGAATAAGTATAATTTACTATCCAACACCTTCCCTAGGGTCCACGGGGACTGGAGTTAGAATAGTAAATTATACTTACCACTATCCAGCACCCCAAAGCGCTATGCGTTGTAATGGTATGCGTTGTAAATACCGCGTTGTAACGGTATGCGGAGTAAAAGTATGCGGAGTAACATGGTACATCCCTTTAAGATCAGCCTCCCTTGGTCTGGTACAACTCCTAAAGATAAAGAGAGCAAGGTGTGGAGGTAAACGCTTTTCCTTTTTAGCATCCAAACTCTGGAACTCATTGCCCACACACCTAAGACTTCTGCCAAACAGATCTGTCTTCCGGAAGGAAATTAAAACATGGCTCTTTTCACAACCCTGAACATGTCGGCTACTGTTTTTGCATATCACCTAGCGCCAAGACGCCTCGGCAGTAGTGCGCTCCACAAATACCTTCAGTCAGTCAGTCAGTTTGGTGCTGCTGAAAGGCTTGTCTGGCTGGGAAAAGGCTTGCTCACATGTCAGGCATACCAGACAAGAGGTTCTATGGCTGACATTCAGGAACAGTGCGAGTGATTGACATACTAAATGTGACTATCTCTAAAATGTTCATCAACAAAGAATTAGTACCACCCTAAGTGATCACAATGTTTCATAATCAATAGCACCAAGAGGACCTGATATTTTGCTTGAAAGCAAATTAATTTATCAGATGTATTTTTCTAATCATTCCTTAATATTAATAATACTAATAATACATTTATAAAGCGTGATATTCACCTTACAGGTGTCTTGGTGCTACAGTATCTAATCCTGATCTCCATCTGTTAGAAATGGGGGGTCTATAGTTGGCAAATTGTTACCGGGTTCTAGGAAGGACCCTTCTTCCTGGTCAGGATAAGGGGATACACGACTGATACAACCCCTGCTCAATCCCTTGGTAGCTTGGCACAAGCAGTCAGGCTTAGGCAGTCAGACTTATCTCAGAGGCAGTGTATGAAGCATTTGCACATAACCATTAGTAAATGTAAACGTGTGTGTCTTGTAAAGTGCACTGCTACCCAAAGGCGTCCTGGCGCTATAGACCGCTGGGGAACCCGTCCTGGCTTTCCCTGTGAGATGTTCCCTCCTGGGTATCTCCAAGGTGAAACCAGGCATTCCCGGCGTTTGTGGGGGGCCGTTGTGGAGATGAGGCAAGCTAATGCCCAGAGTTGCCGAGTGTGATCCCTGGTTAGAGTAGGCACCGAGGCGGGAATTATCGAGTCCGCTGACCCTGGTTCATGACCCTGCCGCATCGGGGATTGAACCCTGGTCCCGGGCCGTCCTCTGCTTCCGGGTCTGCAGCCTCTAACCAGTGAGCCACACCACTCCACTAATACAATGAAAACACTACAAAAGGACAGCACCTCAGTTTCAGAAAAATAACCAATATTTATCTGTGTAAAACAAGACAAAAACAATAAAAATCCAACATACAATAATCAGATTATGCACTTTTCAAGAATAACCTTAAAAATATAGTTTCTTGAAGTTGGTAGCTTCGTCTGGTGCTGCCGCTGTGCTGAAAACCACCAAATCCAACAGTTTCGGTCGACCGCGCCGGTGTGGACCGGCGTTGGTGTCAGAAGACTTGTAAACAATACCTTTTGTTCCAGCTGACCACAGCGGTGTGGGCCAGCAGCGGCAGTCGCCGAGGCTGTGGTGTGAAGTAGAGCGTGCGGCGTGTGGTGCCCTCAGGTCGCAGAGCAGGCAGAAGCTTGGTGGCGGTTGTCCAGTGTCGTCGGTGAGACCAGGGCTGGGGTATGAAGCAGGGCGGTGATCAGCACAGTCCAAGCATTAGCGTCCGTCGAAGATCGGCAGATGATGGTGCTGGTGTTTGTCGGCTGCGGTGTGCGACGGGGTGGTGCTTCATGCAGCTTACGAGCAGTGTCCCCAGACCACAGTGCAGACCACAGCAGGGATGTCAGCTGGCAACTGCATCATCAGTGAGACCAGGCTGGCAGAGTGAAGCAAGGTGGTGCGGAGTGCAGTGCCCACAGGTCGCAGTGCAAACAGCAGCTCGGTGGCAGCGGCGGTCATCACCGGTGAGACCAGGGTTGTGGTGCAAAAAGCAGCATGCCCTCTGCGGTGGCTTCAGGTCACTGAACTGCCATCAGTCTTGGTGACAGGTTGCGGTATCCATATGTGGCAACTGAGATACGCCTCCCCAGAGGAAGGTGAAGCCTTTGCTGTTCCTGAGACTTCCTGAACAGGGGTTAAGTCCTACCTCAAGCCCTTGGAGAAACTTAAACAACAAAGTTGCAGACATTTCAGTCCTGTCCTTGCTCTGCCCAAGACAGAAGCAGCTGCTGCTGGCCAACACAGCAAAGCACACAGCAAAATGGTAGTTCCCCCTCACATTTTCTCTAGCCCTTCTTCTTGGCAGGTTTCTGAGTCCAAAAGAGTTCTAAAATCTTGGTCCCCAATATTTATGCCACATTTTCCTAAGTTCTCTTGTGGCTGAGAGGGTCTGTGCTCAGTCCAAACCAGATCTCTCCTCTCTGGCCAGCTTCCTGGCAGGAGGTAGAGACAGCATTGTCCAAGGCAGACCAGGCCCATTCAGGTGCAAAGAAATCTCCTCCCACTACTCTAAATGCAGCCCAGGTCTATTCAGCCAGCCCTGACTCATCTAGGAGAGGCAGGACTCACTTCAACCCTCCCCGAGGCTGTCTGAAGAGAATGCACATCCCCACTCCAAAGCCAGACAGTCAATTAACAACCAGCAGAGGCACATAGGATGGTTAAGCAAGAAGATACCCACTTTCTAAAAGTGTTATTCTCTCACACACAACATAAAAATCATCTTTACTAAAAAATGTATTTTTACATTCTGAGTTCAGGCACACTAAACTCCATTGCTCTATCTTGTCCCAAAGAAAAGTTGTACTTGAAAGGCTATCTGTCCCATATGATAGAATGGTATGATACTTTGTAGCATGTTACAATAGTGAAAAACAAAATACACTGTATTTCACTATCCGGACACGTCACACACACCAGTTCATGTCCTACCTTTCACTTACACTACACCCTGCCCATAGGGATACCTCGGGCCTACCTTAGGGGTGACTTACATGTCATAAAAGGGAAGGTTAGGGCTTGGCAAGTGGGTGCACTTGCCAAGTCGACATGGCAGTGGCAGGTCTGAGATACCTTTACAGGGCTGTTTCTGTGGGTAGCACAATCAGTGCTGCAGGCCCACTAGTAGCATTTGATTTACATGCCCTTGGCACACACAGTGCCCAGTACTAGGGACTTAGCTGTAAATCAAATAGCCAATCAAGGAAAGACCAATCCATAACACAATTTTCATCGAGAGCATATGCACTTTAGCACTGAATAGCAGTGGTAAAGTGCCCAGATTACCAAATCCAACAAAAACAGGGTACAAATAGGAGGCCAAAAAGCAAACGGTCTGGGGTGAACCCGCTGAAAAAGCCAAGTCTAACGCTATCCAAATGCAGTTCCTTCATATGTAAACATGCAGCTTTCTTGCTTGCTGTCTGCTTTTGTGGAACCATGGATGTGAACTATGTCAATTCAATTTTATATTGCACTGAAAGTTGTAAATGGGATTTAGTCATTTCAGAATGTTTATAATAAAGTTTCACCATGATTCACAACAAACACTGAGCACTTTTGACCTTACAGCATTATCACACTGTAAATTTATTTTATGCATTCGCTGGCAAGTTGTGGTTATTACTGTTGCATACGACTTATGATTACCAACCACTTTGCCTTAGTGAAGTATAGAATAACACTTTGCCCCAGTAAAGTGCACAATCCCACTTTGCCCCCAAAAAGTACAGAATCACATTCTCTGTCTCGCATACAAATGCATTGGAACCCTGAAAGTCTGGTATCAGTTTTCCCTTCTGAAGAAAAAGGGAAACCCTTTCTTTCAAAATCCGATTTAAAAACAATAGTTCAAGCCCTAGTCCTCTCTCACCTGTACAAAGACAACCCTCTGCTCAGGGGCCTTTCAGAGAGCACTGTGGCACCCCAGGAAACCACTGTCTACTGTATGTCCCACCAAGGGCTTGAAGACTTTTGACCACATCATCCTTGCTCTTAAAGACCTACACTGCTACCCACCAGGTCAGTTGCATCAACTAGAACGACATCAGAAATTATACCGCAACATACCTGGGTGAGTAACTATCCACCTCAGGTAGAAAGTTGTAAACCAGGAGCCAGGATATCTATAAACTTGAGATGAAGAAATTAAAGAACGAAAAAACACAGAAGGCTACCTGCTCCATCTATGCACTCCAGGAACCAAGGGACGTGGGCAGGCCAATTAATTTCCTACGGCAGAAATGCAGCCTTGGACTTCCACTGCAATAGTATTCTAAATTGACTATTTTTTTTAACCAAGTTTCCTTAGTTATGCAATCAATGCAATTTACTTCAAATAATACAGAAACAAATTATGACAGTATGACACAGTGTTTTGATTAGTCAAAAAGACAACGTGCTCCTACAAAGTGATGGCTCCGTGAGAGTGACTAAAGTGATAAAAAAAGAGCTTGTGCTAAATACAAATATATATAGACTAGCAGCCCGTCCCGACGTTGTCCGGGTATGAATTGCTGCCGGCCAGTAGTATATTGTTTTGTAGGATTTCGTTTTGATAGCATTTCTTATCTGTGACAGGCCTGTGAAACGCTCCGATTCACAGTGCCCTGCTGATGCACTTAAGAGTGCGCGTTCAGTAGTGTGTAAACTTGAGTTTCCCTACTTTATTTTTCCTTGCACTATTATATAGCGCGAACTCGACAACATGGCATGAGCACAATTTACATTACAGAAGAACACATTCATTTGTGGTAGGCACGGGGAGACAAAGCGATTTGCCTGGAATCACAGGATGTTGAGCTGATGCCGAGATTCGAACGTAGCTCCCCAGCTCTAAAATTCTAGAACTTGTGGCGAGAGGTGTGTCTAAAAGTGTATGTCGGTGCTGGCCATCAATGAGAGAGACCTGTGCATTTTTCACATGGGTGGTGAAAAGTATGTTGCTGGAGATGTGGGCCGCCGTGCCACCAATGTACTTACCGGGGGAGTGTAAACACCCATTATTTCGCAACTTTCTTTCCGCATACCATAACTCTGCATACTTTCATTACGAAAGTACCATGACTCCGCAATGCAATTATAACGCATGGCTTTACATTTTATATGCTTTTACCACGCATACATTTACAACGAAATTCGTTGTAAATGCATGAATGGTAAAAGCATGATTTTTTTATAGGGGTATATGTTTTGGGGTACTGAGGTATATGTTTTGGGGTGTTTGGGTATTTTAAGGGTTCAGATATAGTTTTGGGTTATGGGGTACAGGGGTAGTTTTAGGGTTTAGGGATAGGTATATGTTTTGGAGTACAGGGGTATTTTTAGGGTTCAGGGCTAGGTTTGGGTTTTGGGGCACAGGGGTATTTTAAGGGTTCAGGGTTAGGTTTGGGTTTTGGGGTACACGGCTATTTTAGGGTTCAGGGGTAGGTTTGGGTTTTGGGGTACAGGTTATTTTTAGGGTTTAGGGTTTGGTTTGGGTTTTGGGATACAGGGTATATTTATAGGGTTAAGATGGGTTAGTGTTTAAGGGTGTTGGGGTATTTTAAGGAGTAAGGGTGGGTTATGATTATGGGGTCCAGGGGTATTTAAAGAAAGCAGGGTGGGATTAGCACACGATATGAGACATGGCATGAAGGGCGGAACGTACCACACGCCCCAGCGTTTGTCACGCCCCCAGCACACGCCCACAGCACAACTCAGACACGCCCACAAGGGACTACTTTGCTGGCACGGTTCTTTTACCTTTTAAATGTATATGGTGGGCGTCTGCATAGCCCATGTCCTTCTGCTGCAACTGCCCTTTCCAACGCTGTATTGGGTGTTGTGATTGGTGCTGTGGTTCCTGAGATTGCCCGCCTCAAAGGTTCGGGCTCTCTCTTTATTATATTAGTATGGATATGGATGTGACTGATTGCAATGATATGTTATTGTACATGGCACTGATACTATTAGTGTCTAAATCTCAAACATAACTTAAAATCAGTCCACAGATGTTGTTGTCTACGTTTCGACCTTTTAGCACAGTTATTTAGAGCATGACAAAAGTAAGAACAGGAGACACCAAGAAACACAGAAGCCAGGTATCAGTTCCCGTGATATACATTGTAATATCATTGTTAATTGGGTCACAGGGAAACTAAATTAACATACCAGAGGATTGGGGTGCAAGGACCCAAACTGTAGATGTGTCAGTCTTATTAGCGCGGCAAACGTCTGAAAACCGTAAGCAAGGAGATGCAATGAAACATATTGAGTTCAAACCATGTATTAGGTTTCATGATTCGCAACAAAGTGTAATGTTATTTCTATCTGGGTCACGTGGAACCCAAAACCACGTACCAAAGGATTGAGGTGCCAGGACCCTCAACCATAGATGTCTCAATCTGAATTACGTCTGGCAACCTTAGCATACAGAGAGCAAGTGCCTGCAATGAAAAAAGAAAGGTTCAAACTAACTATCACTTTCCATGATTAGTTATATATTATAATATCTTTGTTCAATGGGTTACAGAGTAACCCAATGGGCATACCAGGAGATTGGGGTACAAGGACCCACAATCATAATTGTGTCAATCCTAGGTGCGTGGGAAAACCTCAGCAGAGTTTGAGCAAGAAGCTTCCAATGATTACACAAACAGAGCTTTCATTCTCCCTTGTGGCTGTAAAGAAGTAGACGGATCCGGCTTGCACGCTACATGCACTTCAGTGAGTACAAGCAGAGACTGGCTTTGATTTTCTGGTTTGACATGTTCCTAAAATGTCTTGGCCCATAACTAAACTGTTTTAACTTTATATGTCCCGCGCAGTATATTCCACATATGTTGCAGCCCTTCGCCTGAGGGGAGCACATAGCATGGTCTTCGGCGCTTTAAACATCTGCATTTACTTCCCCTTAATTTATTTTCAATAGAAAATTACTGAAATAAAAAAAAAAATCCTTGTCCTAGAGCCAGAGTTTATACATAGCCCAATAGCTAATCAAACTATTGCGCACAGAGATAGGCTTTCATTGGAGCAAGTGCATTTGAAATGGTTGTACATATGTGTGCTTTTAGCCTGCATTTAGAAAGAAATTTGACCGAGAGAAAATCCAATTACTATGGGACTCAGTCAGGGCATAAAAACAAGGAAGTTTCCAGTTCATTTAATGTTTCTCAGACCCAGACAACTGATGTAGACAAGGAGCAGAATGCCATTTATTTATCTCTCACATCTAGCATCTTTCAGACACCTCTTTACACATGACTCATACAGGAAGAGTGTTGACAAAGCAAATACCTATTACTGCATGGGTAATGCGTTTCTTGGAGAAATAGGGCGGGTTAACATCCCACACATTCCCTCATACTTTATTTCTTTTTTAGACACAAGCAATAATTCTTTTCTGAAAAATTGAGGAGATACAGGACTGCTGAACCGACATTTCACTTTCGGTATGCGGCTCCTTATGTTACCTATATCCTTGGTTTATTCCACATATATTATGATGAAACAGCTTTATTGTCTCATAGCCTTGATTTCCGAGATAACCGGCCACGGATGATCTACCCCAGTGGTGCCAGTAATCATTAGAAGCTACAAGGACAGACACAATTATGATTGTGGATCCATGTATCCCAATCTCATGGTATGTAATTTGGGTTCCTCTGTGACCCATTGAACAAAGATATTATAATATATAGCTAATCATGGAAAATTATAGATAGTTTGACCCTGTTTTTTTCCATTGCAGGCACTTCCTCTGTATGCTAAGGTTTCCAGACGCAATTCAGATTAACACTTCTTTGGTGGTGGGTCCTTGTACCCCAATACTTTGGTATGTGTTTTTGGGATTCATGTGACCCAGATAGCAAAGATATCACACTATTTAGCGCATCATGAAAACTGATACATGGTTTCAAGCCAATCTTTTTTATTGCAGCTACTTGCTTAAGGTTTGCAGATGTTTTTCCACGCAAATAAGACTGACACATCTATGGTTGTGGGACCTTGCACCCCAAACCTCTGGTATGTTAATTTAGTTTCTGTGTGACCAAGTTAACAATGACATTACAATGTATAACAAATCACTGGAACTGATACTTGGCTCCTTTATTTCTTGGTGTCTCCTGTTCTTACTTTTGTCCTGGTGATGATCCTGTCGTAAATAACTGTGTTAAAAGGTTGAAACGCCGACAACAACATATGTGGACTGATTTTAAACTATGATTGAGGTTTTGCCACACATAGTATCAGTGCCATGTACAATAACATAATATAAGCAGGGGAACCCAATAAACCCTTGTAGGCTTGGGCACTAGACGTTTGAGGTCAATGTGTGCTACAAGGGACTTGATTCAAGCAATGATGGATTTCAATTGGGAGTAGTATAAATATATATTGTACTCCGGTGAATCAAATATGATATCACATTGAAAAGCTAGTACACATCAAGCCAAATGGAAGGAAGGAAAGAAACACGGAGGAAGTGAATTATATGCAAAAAAGTTATTTTATATTCCATCAATTTGTTACTAGGCAGTTCCTGGAAGGGGTGACATGCTTAGTTTAACTATATAACAACAGAATTTTATGTTACACGGAGTCTTAAGATAAATTCTATATAATTGATGGAATATTGATTGCTCAAAAGAATATTAAGTTTTCAATATGCTTTGTTAGTAATATAAATTCATTGATCCAACATAGGGGGTTGTCCCAGCAACAAACTATTACTGTCCTGATGATGGTCTTCTTGACGACTGCACAATAGACCGAAACGTCGACACTTCCATCATCTCCAGAAGCGTTGCTTTGGCATCAACACACGACCACTGTTGAATATAGAATTCGGTCATCTGTGATATCTACCAGGAGTTGATGTTTGTAGTTGTGAACGGATGAGTTGAAGCAATCTATACTTCTGCTCACTACTATTTTGCTTAACTTGATTTTTTGTATATCTCCCCATTTGATGCTTTGACACTCAATATAAAATAACTTTTTTGCATATAATTCACTTCCTCCGTGTTTCTTTCCTTCCTTCCATTTGGCTTGATGTGTTCTAGCTTTTCAATGTGATATCATATTTGATTCACCTGAGTACGATATATATTTATACTACTCCCAATTGAAATCCATCATTGCTTGAATCAAGTCCCTTGTAGCACACATTGACCTCAAATGTACAATAACATATCACCCCATTCAGTCACATATATTTATGTGTGTATTTAGCAGAAGCACGCTTTTTTATCCCTTTAGTCACTCTCACTGTGCCGTCACCATATAGGAGCACCTTGTCGTTTTTACCAATGTAAATAGTGCGTCATACTGTCGTGATTCCTTTCTGCATTATTTGACTTTAATTGCCATGAATAAACGCATTGATTGCATAACTAAGAAAACTTAGTAAAACGTCTCTTTAGGATACTATTGCCATGGAAGTCAAAGGCTACACCTCCACAGTTGGGCCCACCTTTTTGATAATAACAATCTATCAGCCTGATTCATCAAGCAGAAATCGGCTCGCAAAGGGCCAGATTCTGAGAATCTGGCCCTTTGCGAGAGCTATTTTTGCATTTGGGATTCATCATCCCAAATGCAAAAATCGGTAATAGCGATTTCGCAATTTTGCGAGTAATTACATTTAAGGAATCTCTATTTGAGATTCCTTAAATGCAATTCATCATCCATTAAAAAATTGCGAATTCGCAATTTCGGCCCGCTATTTACTGCGAGGTCAAACCTCGTGGTAAATAGCGAAAACTTAGAAAAATGCTTTTAAACGCATTTTTCTAAGTTGCATGTTGCACACACACATGTCCTTTGGACATGTGTGTGCGCAACACCTGTTTAAATTTGCATTTAAGGGGTGCTACAGGATGTCCTTTGGACACCCCTGGCACCCTTTAAATAGCTATCTTATTTGCGATTAGCTAATTGCTAATCGCAAATAAGGAATACTCCCCATTCATTCCTATGGGCCTTTTGGCAAAAAAAAATGGGATTCCTACATATTCCTTATTTGCGATTAGCTAATTGCTAATCGCAAATAAGGAATACTCCCCATTCATTCCTATGGGCCTTTTGGCCCATAGGAATGAATGGGGAGTTATTCCTTATTTGCGATTAGCAATTTGCTAATCGCAAATAAGGAATATGTAGGAATCGCATTTTTTTTTGCGATTCCTACATGAATCCCGTTTTGCGAGTCTGTAATAGCGATTCCTTATGAATCGCTACTATAGACTCGCAAAACGGGTGGTTGATAAATCAGGCTGTATGTATCCAGATGCCGAAACTGCCTTCCTGAGAAATGTTGAGTACCTTTGGTAATTGTCTGTGGGGTTCTTTGGCCAAAAATCTAATGTCAGTTTCTACTGTTGTGGTCTTTGGGACTGTGTATTGTTGTCACCAGCCATGTTTCAACTGATGGTAGCGTCGCCTAATATATGTTTTATGTCTGTGACTCATTATGGTCTAACTGTTATATTGCTTCTTGCAAGTGCACCAATATGACACAATGATCAGCAAGCAACTCCGGAACACCCCCATGGCACTACCTTGACTTTGAGTATATGAATCATGACCTCTGGCTGTCAGTATAGCAATCTTCATCATGGATCACAGTTTATTTCTTAAAAGGGCAGGATTCAATGGATGACCTTGGGCTCCTATGTATTTTTTTGTCCTCATTCTTCAAACAAGCATTTGCAATGCAATAGGTCTCGCATTAGGAAAGTTTGAGCTATTGGTATTGTAAATGACAAATTTTTTATTTATGTGTTGGTTTTGAAAATAGCGAAATTAATAGCTTTGTCATTTACAATGCCAATAGTTTTACCTTTCGCAAATGTGACACCTATAGCATTTGTAATGCAATAGGTGTTGTATTTACGTGACTTAGATGTATTGATATTACAAATAACAATGGCTTTTAATTTTTTTAAATAATTAATACTTAAATAAAAGTTATTGTAATTTACAATGGCAATAGCTTAAACTTTTGTAAATACCTTTTGTGAAGATTATGGTCAGTGTATTAGAACAGAAGTGAAATATTAACATCTTTTTGTGACATTTGTAATAAAGCTTGAAACATTGAGAGAACATATTTGAACCAGTTGTTGAATGGTTGCAAAGATTGATGCTGTGGTGGGGCTGAGTGATGTGGTGGTGACGAGTGATGCTGTGGCGTTCAGTGATGCTGTGGTAGCGCATAGTGATGTTGTGGTGCCCCTGAGTGATGCTATGATGGTTCTGAGAGATGCTGTGGTGATGCGATAGATAGATAGAGGGAGGGCGATAGATAGATAGAGGGAGGGCGATAGATAGATAGAGGGAGGGCGATAGATTGAGGGAGGGCGATAGATAGATAGAGTGAGGGCGATAGATAGATAGAGTGAGGGCGATAGATAGATAGAGTGAGGGCGATAGATAGATAGATAGATAGATAGATAGATAGATAGATAGATAGATAGAGTGAGGGAGATAGATAGATATATAGATAGAAGGAGGGCGATAGATAGAATGAGGGCGATAGATAGAGTGAGGGCGATAGATAGATAGATAGATAGATAGATAGATAGAGTAAGGGCGATAGATAGAGTGAGGACGATAGATAGATAGATAGATAGATAGATAGATAGATAGATAGATAGATAGATAGATAGATAGATAGATAGATAGATAGAGATAGAGGGAGGGCGATAGATAGATAGATAGATAGATAGATAGATAGATAGATAGATAGATAGATAGATAAATAGATAGATAGATAGATAGATAGATAGATAGATAGATAGATAGATAGATAGATAGATAGATAGATAGATAGATAGATAGATAGATAGATAGATAGATAGATAGATAGATAGATAGATAGATAGATAGATAGAGGGAGGGCGATAGATAGATAGATAGATAGATAGATAGATAGATAGATAGATAGATAGATAGATAGATAGATAGATAGATAGATAGATAGATAGATAGATAGATAGATAGATAGAGGGCCATAGATAGATAGATAGATAGATAGATAGATAGATAGATAGATAGATAGATAGATAGATAGATAGATAGATAGATAGATAGATAGATAGATAGATAGATACCGTACAATCCATTCCAGTTCCAAGGAAAAGAATCATGTCCGCATTAAGAGCGGGGCAAGAAGGGGTACATAGATTAATATAAAACAGTAACATTATTATCCATCAATGGTAGGGGGAGAAAGAGGAACCCAGTTTTTGTCCCACTTAAAAAGCCCTCTACGGAGTACAAAGGGTCTAGGCAGCAGTTTACTTAACAGGTCAAACGCACAGATTTTTCTTCCTGCACTTGCCTGGGGCCTGGCTCAGTGTTTACACTATAAACAGTTAAGGGAGCCAGGCGACGGAAATGTAAATGTAAATGTACAGGAATTTATATAGCGCAAATCACCGAGCGGTTTCTAAGCGCTTGCTTAGGGAACCTGTCCTGGTATTCCCCTGTGAGATAACCCCAGCAGGGTATCCGCAAGGTGAAAGCCAGGCATCCCACCGCGAGGGGCCGTTGTGGAGATTAAGCAAGCTATTGCCCAGAGTCGCAGAGTGTGAACCCGTGAATCGAGTAGGCACCGGAGCGAGAATTGTCGAGTCCATGGACATTCGGAGCTACACGTCACAAGGATAAGGAATGAAAGAATGGAGAGATACACCAGACAAAGTGGAGATAGATGAAAGAATAAAGAGAAAATGCAGAGAATGGATAGATATAAGGGAGAGGACAGATGAGGAATGTGCGGAGAGACGCAGGGGATAAGGGAAGGAGAGAAAGAGTTAAGAGAACAGAGAAATGCAAGGGAGAATAGAGATTAAGAGTGAAGAGCAAATGAAAGAGTGGAGAAAAACAGGTAGTACAGAGAAAAGAAGAGGGTTCAGAGATGCGAGGGAGAATGGAAAGGTTCCGGAGCGAGATGTAGAGCCTAGAGAGCAGAGAAAGAGGAGTTGGTCCGGAGAGAAAGAACGAAAGACAGAGAAGAAAACCATAAGAGGAGAAATGTGTGAACTGTAAATAAAGATAAAAAGACTGAGGGGAGAATGGGAGCACGCAGGGAAGAGTGAAATGAAGGGATAGAGGAAAGGGAACAAAAAGGGCCTAACGTAATGTAGTAGAAAAAAAGAGAGAGAAGTGGTAAGCTAGACATAGTGCACAATTGAAATATCACCGGAGACTGGATAGAAGGGAAAGTGGAGAGATACTTGTAGGAAAGGTGGGGCGGGGTGAATGAAGAAAAGCAGTGAGATACAGACCCACTGTGAGGCGGGTAGAAGGAAGATATATATGGACGTCTGGACAGATATGGCAGGCAGAGGCAAGAGTAGGGGACAGTTAAGAGATAGAGGGGACAGAGCGAAAGGGACAAGAATTCGGTACTGCTGCGCAGTCACTCACAGTAAAGGTGAGGATTTCAGCAGACACGGGCAAAGGATCACACGCTCGGGTGAGAGGCTGACGAGATTCACAGCTCCTTCCAAGGTATCACTTGCACAAAGGAAGCCCTTATCTGCCAATAGTCCAATTTCATGCTGACTGGAAAGGGAAAACATCTCTCAACAAGCATTGGCAGCCGCAAAATTAACGTAAAAAAAATCTATTTGGCCTCTGCGAAAAGCTACTCCTCGGCAACTTGTAGTAAAGGGTGACAGTAACACGTTACACATATAATAGGTACACACTCGCCAATGACTACTCGATAGCAACAGTCTTCATCTGAAGAACATAAACTTAGTCAGACAAAGAGAATGTAACCTCACCAAAAGAGAGAACGACGGTTATCGCCACCCAAACTGAGTCCGTACAAACCGCAGCACACAATTCACACCAACACTGAACACTGACACCAGATACGAGAAAACTCCACTAGAATAAAAAAAATACATCACTGTACTTTTGATGGAGACTACCAAAAGCACATCGAAATATTCTAAATGCATGATACATACGTACTATATATATGTACACTCCACTTTTAAAGGACATTGGACCGAGCACACAGAACACAGTTTAGAGCAGGAAATAGCCACAATCCACCTTTGAGGGAAACAAACGAACATTTAGCAATCACGCCACACTCCTGAAGAATCTCCTCCCCCCACATCTAACCCCGGGACTGGTGGCTCAGTGGACTATGCACTGTTTGACCTTATGGTCGCAAGTTCAAATTCCGGCGGGTCCACTCAGCATTTCATCATTCGGAGATCGATAAAATGAGTACCATTGAGTTGGGTAACAATAAGCATCTGTTATTCAGCACTAAGTTGCCCACTGGTGAACGTGCATTTCGTGATGTTATAAAGCAGTTTCCTCCACCTCTCAGAAAGACAGGAGCACTCCGACTACCAATATGGAGTGAGGAAATGATTTATGAGATATGGTATTTAGAACCTATAACTATTTAGCACCAGGTAGGTCAGCAAACAGTAGAATATGAAATTTTGGAACAGGGCCAATACAAACAAACAAAATCCGATGCATACTGGAACCTCGGTAAAGAGCAAATTGCTCTCATACAACACCCTCCATTCTTTCAAAGTGTCTGGAGTCAACACATTCGACGCCTTAGTGCTTATTCACTTAAGTAACACATTGAAGAGTGCACAGGTGTTTGCAACCTCCGTGAAGATCGATGCACCAACCAAGAAGCTTGCTAGGCAATGGATAGCAGCACCTTCAAACACCACTTTATATGCACTGTTCTGCATTCCTTTTCCCTGGTGGGTGCCTTTCCTGTCCTGACTCCCCCGGCCAAGTTGTTGCGTGCTACAAAGATATCGCTGTCTGTTCCATCCAGTGTAAAGTACAAAATGCTAATGCTGAGCAACCTCTGAGATAGAGGAAGCTGCCTCCGTGCACAGCTCTGGGGGGACCTATGAAGGTTTTGTAAGTTTAACTCAATCTCAATAAAGTTTTTTTCAAAAAAAGTTAATCTTCAATGTTGTTTATTCACAATCATTTGTTATGTTTCATCCATAAGATTAATATCTCTTGCATTGCTTGCATCGCCATAAATGTACTTCTCCCAATGCATTTCGGGCTTTGCTGTCGCCCTTCGTCAGGGGTTCAACTCTAAACAATAAAGAAAGTACATATGTAATGTTGATTTATATGTAGTGATTTATCTGGTTATGCGTGCAGTTAGAATCTGGGTGTGCCGTGAATGGGATTCTACATGGGGTGATCTAACGTCTCATGCTCAAACAGTACAAACAACATGTGCATTAAATATATGTGTCCGGTTGAATGAAAGAGGTGTTCTAACTCATGCCTGGGTATATGTGCCTGTTGTGCTCAACGTGTGTATATGGATTTCAGTAACGACAAAGGTGCAGGGCTTCTTAAATTTCATTGTGCCTTTAATTTTACTGTGCCGATTTCAAACCGATAACGGTATACATGAGGGTGTTCTCTGGTGCTATTAACATGCTCTACCAATATCAAACCTAATAATCCACAAGTTTGATGATCACTTACATGGCGGTTCGCGGTAGCGTACTCCGCCTGTTGAAAAAAGTACACGTTGTAAAGTTGAACAGTCCGATAGCCTGTTCCTGTTATAAAAACGTTGTAGTGCGGTCCAAAATCGTACTTACTTGTGGGTTAAACGTATGCGCTAGTGGCTTCATGCACTCGTGTTGCTAATTTGGGGATGTGTGTTTGTGGATTATAAGGTTTGAGATCTCACTTCTTGCCAGAAGTATCAAAAAAAAAAGAAGTGCCTTCTGGTTTCTTGACAAAGCCAGATTTTCTGTCTCCGTTGAAATTACCCCAAAGATAACTGTAGACGCTGTTAGCCCAACCTCTCTACCCATGATTTCAGAAATAATCTTTCTCATGTGATCCCAAAAGAGCTCAATCGAAGGGCACTGCCAGAACATATGTACCTCGTTTACGTTATTTTCTTCACACTTCCAGCACTTCTTTGTCGCTCCGCTCCTCAGCATAGAGAGTTTCAATGGCGTCCAGTATGCCTTTTGTACAGTGAAAAGACGGTTTCTTTTTAAAGGGGCAGCTTTTACATACAGCCAAAGAGTAGACTTAGATACTTGCCCGAGAGTTTCGAGGTCTTCATCTGGCCCCTATGTATTGTATAGAATATATCCCTCATAGCTGCCCTACAGCGTCTGTTCAGACACCACTGTTATTTAAATTACTTGTAAAGTTCCTGCGAGACACCACCGTAAAGCACAGCCTCAAGCATTATCGGTGCCTTGGTGACATGGACATCTAGTCACTTTACTGTTAAATCCTGGCCCTGAATTCTCATCTTGTTTGAGGGAAGATGCTGTGTGGATGTTACATTTCTGGCTGTAGCTTCCCTTGATGGAGATCTTGACGCAAATGCTGCCTTGGTGTCAGGCAAAGACAGATCAAGATGACAAGTGACCAATATCTTCATGCGCTAAAGTCGCAAAACCTGAGCCTTATTTACAAGTTTATATGTTCCACCTGGAGCATTAACTCTGGTGGGGATACAGTTCTGGGTACCCAAGTGTCTTTCAACGTGATAACTCCAGGTAGAGAGAGACGCTGGTTCCGGGATCACTGGGTGCGAATCCACACCCAGCTAAATTGCCGGACAAGAGCACAGAGCCTGGGACTCACCATCTTCCTGTAGCACAAAAGCCGGAGTAGAAAACTCCCCCTGGTCTACTCGAGTTCTGGCCTGGCAGGACCTTACCTCTTCCCATTCACCCAGTACGTTTAAAGCCCCCACAAGCCCTACTAATGACATATTATACCTGCTCTGAGGAAGGGGAAACTATCAGTGTATTTGTCTTCAGGATCTGTGAAAAAACTAGTAGAAAATTACCCAATGTTCTCCTGTTTGGCTGAAGACTCATTGCCAGTTTTTGATAAGGAAATACCTGCCGGAATTGGAGATACTGGCTCCTCCTGGCACCAAAAACAATCAAACTCGTAATGAGGGCCTTAGAAGTCCAGTTGAATGCTAAATATGTGGGCGAAGACCTCTCATTATGCCTGCTCCCTTACTTACCGCCACCCTCCCTAATGTGGGTGTGGCAGGCTAAATTCTCCCTTTGCTGCATGCATAAAATAAGTTTCTCACCGCAGATGGAATACCGCCCAAGTACACTAGCCCATACCAAAATATTTTGTCTGCTTATGGCATAATTTTAAGATCATTCCCAGAGTGGTCTGTTCTGGTGGCCACAGACAGGGTTCTGTAAGCTTATCTGATTTTATGCTATCCACAGACTGCGCCACTGTAAGCGGTTGACACTCCTGCGGGTTGGGTCTGCAACTCTCACATAAGCCACGCCAATTATATATGAATATTGACTATACTAAGCAGGGTGCATGTCGATGCACGTTGCCCCTGGACTTATTTTCTATAGCAAGGACCTTTATGCCTTAATTTTGTTGTTTGCTTCAGATAAAAAAAAATCCAAAAATCTGAAAAGTTATATTTAAAATGTTTCTTAACAGCATCAGAGGCAAACTCATTAATTTAACGAGACACTTATTAGGCCTCCTTGTTCGAATGGATCCAAGCAGTGGTTTCACTAAATGTCTAATGGATTGAAGGAATAAAAGCAGTAGGTAAGGTTTCCATCCAAATGCAATCCAGTCTCCAGCCACACTTCGGAATGAAAGCTGGGCAAATATGAAGCTTATAAAAACAAATACAAGACATAAAAACTGTGATGACTTAATGATAATAAAATCCATAACACCCACACCTGCCAATCACATATCATGCACTTTAATGATCTCCAGAACACATTTCTCGTTTAGAAGTGTATCAGCAGGCTTTTCCCCACATATTAGTTAATAGCATTGTGGACCTCTGCCCTTGTGGCTTTCAACAGCTGTGCAGATGACTCATTATTGTCTCAATGTTGATTCCATCCAGAAAGAAATGGTTATCTTCATGTAAATAGGACATTGGAAGGTAAAGTGAATGAGGCTCTCAGTAATCTTGTTATGTTCAAACACCTACAGACCTGGTGTGACGTACACATCTTGTTCCATTTATTCTCCCTTCCACCTCTCAGTTCATGATTGGTTGAACTGCAGGCCAGCAAAGTTCAATCCGATACCTTTAGCACATGGACTAAAGAACCCTCTCTGAAATAAGCACCACTTTTTTGCAAATGCCAGTTTTACTGACAGCCTAAAGAAAGCTTAATTCATTTCCTTCTTTCCTAATATGTCGCACAGAGAGATTTAACCTGCAATTCCTCCATCTTCTTAATGCTAGAACATTGTACACAGTACATGACTACAACTGTGGTTGGTTGAGAAGTAGCATTTCTGGAATTAAGGAAATTCTATGCTGACTGCTGTAAAGATAGGGATCACGTCCACTTCTATGTCAGGTTTTCTCCCGCTAATAGAGAATGCTATTTCGTTCTTCTCTCTATTATGAGAAGGGGATGCATGATTCTATTTTCAAATAAATCTAGCTCTAGACATACAATATTAACGTTGTGTATGTTTCTATCAACGGTGTAAGCAACGATAAGCCTGGGTGCAATTGTAGTGTTGAGAACAACCGTCTGGAGTTTAGAATGACCCATGACGCATGTCCTCTACTAAACTTCTCTTACTGCAAACCTGCCCATAGGCAATTATATGTTATTCTGTTAGGGGAGTTTTATATAGCGCTCATAAATCAGGGCGTTTCTTAATGCTACCCTTTCCCTAAATAACTAGTGCACCGCCTTAAATGGAATTTTACAAGTGCAGATACTCCTTCTTCAGAGTACCTGCTTTCTCCTGAGAAGTGTTGGTGCCCTCCCATTAAATGTATTACGACAAGACCCTCTCAAACCGCAACTACTTCGAGGCCACCCTCAACAGCTACCACAGACGGCTCAAGGAATCCAAGAAAGAATCCCTCATCTCCCCGCCTTGAGGCGAGTACCAACCACACAAAAGAGGTCTTCAACATCGTCCGAGAGTTTGCCTGCCCCTCCATCACTGAGAACACAGTATGCCCTTCCCAAGAGTGCAAACATCTACAGCAACTTCGATCCTCAATCCACCAACCACACCCACCGCCGCATCCCCAGCGATATCACCCTCCACCGGATCACCGAATGGAAGCAACTCTCACCGGAAGACACCAGTCTATCATGAACTCCATCCACTCCGGATCCCCATCGGACCCATGCCCTCATCACATCTTCAACCTAGGAAGATAGGCCATAAGATCCCCCCTTGCAGAGCTAATCAACAACTCCATCATGACAGCCACTTGACCCGACACATGGAAGCATGCCAAGGTCGAACCCCTACTGAAGAAACCCACAGCCAACCTCAACAAACTAAAAAATTAATGACTCATCTCGCTCCTCCCCTTACCTGCCAAAGTCCTGGAAGAGCTGATTTGGGAAACAATGGTTCTGGTGTGGCCTAAAGGTCCATTCAGAAGTGGCCCTGTAGGGGGCACTATGATTGAGACTAGGAAATGAATTCTTAAAGGGAGCGGTAAGTAATATAAAGGACATGTAGGTCAGTATATGACATATGTTTGTTCCAAAACAATAGTATTCAGGTGCTCACACAATAAGTAACAATAAGCGTGACGTGAAAAGTGAGGGTGATATTAAAATAAAGACATCTCATTGAGAACAATAGTATGAACTCCTTTAGTAGATTTTTACAGAGTAAAAGGAATTCACATTGTAGGGGGTCGATGGCGTTTCGAATCCAATTATTTGAGTTCATCTCAGGACATATATAGGTGAGCAAGCTGAATTAGGCTTGAATGCTGTTACTGTAGCATCCGGGGTGGCGAGCGCCTGTGAAACACTGCACTCCTCTATATTTGAGTGCTCGCAATCAGCGTAGATTACAGCAGCAGCAGGACACGTCCGCCTTTCATCTCCAGGTTCCCATTAAATGTCCTGGATCTTCGGAAAATAAATAAATACTCAGAACTGAACAATGCCTTACAGAGGCCAGCTGCTCCTCTTGAATTTATTCTGCACAACTGTCTCCCAGGCTCAAATCTTTATTTTAATATCACCCTCACTTTTCGCTTCACGCTTATTGTCGCTTATTGTGTGAGCACCTGAATACTATTGTTTTGGAATAAACTTCTGTCATATACGGACCTACATGTCCCTCTTCATATTACTTACCGCTCCCTTAACCACTTCGCTGCTATGGCACCTTAATATTTTACATTCATTTTCCATTGAAATGAATGGAAAGTTCATGACGAGTTACCCTTGTCATTAGCGTCGAAGAGGTTAAGAATTAATTTGCTACTCTCAATCATAGTGCCACCTACAGGGCCACTTCTGAATGTTAAAAGTCCTGGAAGAGGCCATCAACCTCTAACTTACCAACTTCCTTGGAGAGACCAACTTGCTTGACCCCTTCCTGTTAGGTTGCGGACCTAACCACAGTACCGAGACAGGCCTGATCACAGCCGCAGATGACATCAGGCGGCTCCTCGACCATTGCAGCTCTGCTGCCCTCATCCTCCTTGACCTCTCAGCAGCCTTCGACATGGTCTCCCGCTACGCCCTCATCACCAGACTCCACCACGTGGGTATGCAGGTAAAGGCTCTCAACTGGATTGCATCCTTCCTCTCTGGATGAACCCAGAGCATCCACCTCCCACCCTCTGCCTCCACACCCAAAGACATCATATGCAGCGTCCCCCAGGGATCCTCCCTCAGCCCCACTCTCTTCAACACCTACATGACTCCTCTGGCCAACATCGCCTGCACCAATGGACTCAACATCTTCTCCGACGCTGACAACACCCAGCTCAACCTATCCTTCTCAGAAGATCCAGACACCACAAGACTCAACTTCCAAACCACATGGCTAATATCCTAATATCTCCACCTGGATGGAAACCAACTGCAATTTTTTAGAAAACAAGCCCTCCACCTGGGACAACACCTGGTGGCCCCCCACACTTGGCCCAACACCCTCCCTGTCGGCCACGCACACAACCTTGGCATCATCCTGGACACCCATCTCACCATGACATAACAGACCAGGGCTGTCTCTGCTCCATGCTTTTGCATGTTCTGCAAGATCATCCAGTGAATCCCCATCTCAACCAGGAAAACAGAAACCCAGGACTTATCTCTAGCTGACTCGACTACGGCAACACCCACTATGCCGGAACCACCAAACAGCTCCTCAACCGTCTCTAGACCATCCACAACTCTGGCAACAAGACTCACTCTCAACCTTCCCAGAAGAGCCAGAAGAGGATAACATCACAGGCACCACAGAGCCCTCCACTGGCTCCCCATAAAGAAGAGATGCCTCTTCAAACTCCTCACTCATGCCTTCAAAGCCCTCCACAAATCCAGTCCCAACTACATCAACAACCACCTAACCTTCCACCAACCGACGAGAGAGTGACGCTCTGCCACCCGTGCCTTGGCCCACGTCCCACACATCCGTCGCAGCCGTTGCGGTGGCCACACCTTATCCTGCCTCACCGCCTAGTCCTCCCCCTTAACCTGCGCATGTTCTCCTCTCTGAGGGAGTTCAGGAAGCAGCTGAAGACCTGGCTTTTCGACCACCACCTCTCACCGACGAGAATCACTCAAACCTCAGAGCGCCTGGAGACCCCTGGGGTGACAAGTCACGCTATAGAAATCCTGTTGATTGATTGACATTGCAGCAGTGCTGAAAAGTGAAGGTACTCTCTCTTTCAAATTAAAGAAGTGCAAGTACTCAGTACTGGACAGTACCTGCCCATTTAAGCTAGAGATAGTTGAACAGTAACAGTACTGGCATCTTCCGTCTCTGCTGATCCACCATTGCAACTGGACAAATTCATGAATGTCAGGGCATTACATTCACAACTATTTAACTATGGCTAAAAGATCCGAAGAAATATTTGTAATATAAGCCTTCATTACAACATATATTCTTCATGTGATAAAGAAAATGTTTACAGGTTGATTTTGAGTTTTGCCATTTTTGTTACTGCGTCGTTCAATTTTACTGCTGGGAGTTTGTTGTGCCCCTTTCCCAAATTCTTAGGTTGAGCCTACTAGAAAGAGTATTTGCTGTCTGCTGCAAGGCATGCTGTGGCTTCCCATTTACACAGAGGGGCTTCGAGCCCACCATGTTCTTACTACTGGCTGCCTTTCCTATTCCCTCTGATGTGCCTGCTCCTGCTTCTCATTCATGTTCCAGATTCTCAACCTTGTGTTTGTCCCTCCCATAGGGCGTTGTCTCATTACCATGTGTATTGTTTGCAGGTGTCTGTGCTCGATGTCAGGGATTTTTTTCTTTTTTTTGAAAACTCACAGGGAGTGCATGTGTTTTCAAGCAATCTGCCCCATGTACTTACTTCTCTCCCCACTTTATTTTGCTGCCTGTTCCAGTTATGTTATGTGCTGTTTTGTAACGCGCACAACTACTACCGGAGTATCCTGGCGCGGTATACCGCTGGGGAACCCGTGCTGGCTTTCCCTGTGGGATTGTCCCTACTGGTAGTCCCCAAGGTGGAGTGAGGCATCCCCGGCGTTGATGGGGCCGTTGTGGAGAAGCTTGCCCAGAGTTGCCGAGTGGGACCCCTGGTTAGAGTAGGCCCCGAGGCGAGAATTATCGAGTCCGAGGACATTGAGCCCAAGACCCTGCCGCGTCGGGAATTGAACCCTGGTCCCGGGCCGACTCCAGCTTCCGGGTCTGCCGCCTCTAACCAGCGAGCCACACCACTCCAGTGTACTTCGCCCTGCCCTTCTGCTGCACTCACCTGTCTGCGACTCATGCGGCATCTGCCCCAATCCCTTCCCTGTGTTGGTTTAAAGTCCCCCCGCCCTTCCTGTGCTGCTTCCGCATCTTCTCCCTTCTGGTTGGATCCATGTCCCCCGCCACCCCAATGTTGCCTCCATGTGCCCCCAGTTGCTTTCACTCACCCGCCCGCTCTAAAAAAAAAAAAAGATTATTGCGAACTGTATTTTATTTGTAGTTTCGGATCCGACTTGGCAGGGTAACTGAAAGCAAAAAATAAATAGAAATAGGCGCACATCAGATTGTAGGTGCCCACACCTACTAAATGATGTTTGCAATCATGATTTTATTTTGTTTCACTATAGCCATTATGCAGAGCATCGAGGAACTGTGGAACGCGGGTAAAAACCATTGGCAAAATTAATAGATCACAAAGGAGAGAACTATTGGCTTTGCCATTGCTCCCTTCTTTAGGTCGGAAAAGGGAACACCTCACGATTGTTGTTTTACCCAAGCTTAAAACTGTATGTTTACTCCAATACTTATCTGTTTAGGTTTCCTCAGTCAACGTCCACTACACACTACCTTGAGAATGTATGTGCTGAAAAATCCAAGCTATCAGTTTAAAGTTCACTTAATTCCTAATTTCAAATTAAGCGTAAGCACATTTTGCGTCTGATTATTGAAATAATGCATGGTGCAGAATGTGCCTGCGAATGCCGAACAGCGACAATATACAATTACAAAAATGTACAATGTACAGAGAGGCTCAGATTTATGAAAAATAAGTGCAAAGTATGAAGAAAATACAACTTTAGAGAACATAACACAACAAATATTCTATGAGCATTGCTGCTTTTTGGCACTGACCTGACCAAAAGTCTGCACACATATTGAGGTTAAGTTGAAATCATATAACAGTATGTACTTGTGCAAGGGTGTGTCATGGGATCTCCTGATTCTGAACCATTTCAGAACTCATTACTGACCATATATGTGCCCCCACTTGGTGCATTGAATTTAAGAAATTTAAACATGTTAATGAATAAACATATTTTGGTTTGTGCCACCAACTGACCTTTTTGTACCAAGGCTGTCGTAAGTCATGAAGTCTGTTCATGTGTAGATAGTTAATTCAGTATTCTTACATTAGGAATGCTACACAACCACCCTTAGCCAGGTACCAGGCTGCAAGACAAATTGGGCACGAGAGACTGGGGACTTGGAGTAGATGGCACACAGGACAGTTGAAAATACAAACTCACACCCAAAAGCCAACATTTCCCAAACGTTCATGCAAAGCTCCAGCCACTTGAGGACCAGCACAATCAGCCACTCTTCTGGGGTCAATCATGGCAAATCAGGAATTTCAACCTCACCCATATATTATTCCTACGTCTGGCAACAACTGTTACTGCGACTATTGACTTTTGACTATAATGCGTACACTGCTTGTTTGCCTCTTTACCTTACTTGTTTTCTTCCTTATATGGTTCACCTCCAACCTATTGTTCTCTTATCCTTTTATGATGAATCCCGTTTCCTCACCCCTTTCCCTCATCAGTTTGTCTTTTTGTCTAGGCCTCTTCTCTGCCGGTACAGTGTGGGTTTCTGTTTTCAGCTCCTGTGCGAGGTCTACAATATGCTGGGGGCTAGTTACACTGCCCCTCGGTTTGCATCGGGTAAGTCCTGCACCAGGTTACCCTTATGTCCAACAGCAGCCGACATAAAGGAAAGGTCAGGTTGACAGACAGTCTTTATGTTCAGGTCAGACAGTCAGTTGCTATACATGCACAAAATATGCAGGCACCTGGCTGCCTGAGCTGACTTTGCTGGACTGAAGAATTCACAGCTCCTGTGGGCGTGACCTCTTCAGCCTGGCAAAGTGCTTGGAGGACCTCTCCCTCATGACAAGGGGAGTGTCGGACCTGGGCACCGGAAACAACCATTACAATGCAGTCATTACAACGCACTACCTTTACAATGCAGCTGTTACAACGCAACTGCCTTTACATTGCATGCCATTACCAAGCAGGCCATTACAATGCATGTCACTGCAACGCATTATAAGGTAAGTAATGGGTATTCTATAGTTTTAGGGTGGGCATGGGGTTTGGGGTACAAGGGGATAGTATTTTGACCCCTACACTATCCAACACTTACCCTACTGTTGCACTCACTGGAGTGGGAATAGTAATTTTTAACCCTACGCTATCCAACACTCATCCTACTGTTGCACTCACTGGAGTGGGAATAGTAATTTTTAACCCTACGCTATCCAACACTCATCCTACTGTTGCACTCACTGGAGTGGGAATAGTTATTTTTACCCCTACACTGTCCAACACTTACCCCACTGTTGCCCCAAAAGTATTATGTGTTGTAATGGTATGCGTTGTAATGGTAGTTTCTAAAAATGCATTGGAATGGCATGTGCTGTAAAATCATGCTTTGTAATGGCAGTTGCGATGTAAAAGCTGCGTTGTAAAGGCATGCTTTGTAATTGTTTACGTGGTAACATCATACGTTCCTTGGGCACTTCAGTTTTAAGCCCTGAAGTTCCCAGGGCAGAGTGTCTATCACTGACATCTCGTCACAGAATGGGGGCAGCAAATCTCACTGACCTCCTCCCTCTTTGTGACAAGGTAGGGACTACTCCCTCTGCTCATTGGCTCACCTTAAGGAGGCAACAGTTCCAAACTTCCTGGAACCCCTGAGATTCCCTCCAGAGATGCTGCAGAAGGTAAGTGTTATGTTTTTATTTAATGTTTGGTGCATGTGCGTGAGTATGAATGTATGTGTATATTGAGTGAATGGGTGTGTGTGAGTGTATGCATATGAATGCATTGATGTGAGTGATTGTGCATGTGTGCATCTGTGGCACCCTGCACTTCCTATTCTCTAATTACCAGTCGCTACTTGCTATGTCAAATGTATATTGCAAGTTGTCATCCCTTTAGTGATTGTATTCTACCAACTTTTGATGGAGACCTTGAAATTCTTCACTTGCCCCGAGACTCCCTGTCCCTTGATATTCATACCAGACGTTCTGAATATCAGCTTGCCGGAGTGTGCCTCTCTCTGTCACTCCTTACCTCCTTTTCTCCTTAGTCTAGTTTCACTCTAACATCTTTGGTCAAGTGCAGAGAGGTTTAAGTTGACCGCTAGGGTGAGATGAATGGACTGCCTTGACATCCACACTCTAGAAACACTGTATTCATGACATGAACTGAAAGTAATAATACAGAGAAAACATAAATTCACTCTCTAGTTTCCTGCCTGAGAAGCCCCCTACTATACAAACTTAGGTGTCCATTAGGATGTCAGGGTAGCGGCGTTCCCTCCATAGGAATTAGGATATGACCGCCACCCTGGCGGTCACATCCTGTATATTTAACATTGCGGAGGGTGCTGCTTAAAGCAGCACCCGCCGCAAAGTTAAAAATGCATGCTTTGCATGTGCATTCACAAAGCGGCAGGCACTGCTCGTTGCCTGCCGCTTTGTGCATGCACAAGCAGGGGGGTACCTTAGGTACCCCCCCATGTGCACCCCCGACTCCCCAACATCCTGGGGGCCCGCAAGGGGCCCCCAGAAGCAAAGGTCCACATGCTTTTCCACTGCGGAAAAGCATGTCTCCGCAGCCATCATAATAGGGCTGGCGGTGTCTTGTAGACACCGCCACCATATTGTGGTCCACACCCCGCAGATCAGCGGCGGACGGACCTGCCATCCGCCGCTGATCCCACCACCATCATAATCTGGCGGTGGGTGTTTTCAAGGACCGCGGCGGTGAATCTGCATCCACCGGACCAGCGGTGGCTTCCACCGGCCCGGAGGATGCGGATTCACCGCCATCATAATCAACCCCTAAGTGACACCCAGCTCATGACTCAGACACGTACACACTCAAGAAAAGGTTCTAGGAGCCTTTTGGCTTCATCTAGTCAAATTCAAGAGGACTGTGTTAACCTCCCTTGGGTACAACAGCAAACTTCCGTGTACGAATAAGATATGTGAGCCAATATAAGGAGTTAACCCAATACTCATAACATGAATAGTAAATAGGCTTACTGTAAAAAATGTTAACAAGGGCAAAAAAGAAGAAAAGGAGTCAGGGGATTGATATAGCAAATGGTGCTGCAGATGTCATGAAAGTCTGTGGCTAGTCCTGGAGGTTGAATGGTTCAGTAAACATCCAAAGTGCAAGAAACCAAATGTTGGAACACATAGGAAGGGAAATAATTTGAATAGGAGGATCAAAATAATGAGTCTGGGATATAGCCTGGGTCTGCGAGGACTAACTAGAATCAGAAGCGATGGCTAGAATTAATCGGAGCAGTTATTTAGGAGTTCTGAAGAAGCAAGTCCCGCCTGTAAATAGGTTACCGGACTGTTCAATCTTCCCCAATGATCTTCCTCGACTTAACCCAAAGATTCTATTCAGGTAGTACGTCAGCCACCCATCCTAATTGGTACATGTAGTATAATGGGGTAACCCAGTGCCCCTCAGAACCTGGGTGTACAAGAATGCGGAGAATGTTGGTTCTGTCGGGTAGAGAATTGATTCTTGGTTTACTGAATAATAATAAATAAAAAAATAATGCTCAGACCTTTCCGTAATAATCCATCCCTGGGTACATAAATCTCCACACTGTTTGGGAGTTACATTTCCATTTCACGTGGGGCGGAGAGAGTAGGGTTAGGATTATCACAAGCATGTAGATGTTTCGACCCAGAGAAGTGCGTGAGTGGTTAGTAGGCACTTCAGGTGTTCCTCAGGAGAACGCGAACCAAGGGACAACCCGCACAAAAATAAAAAATGTGTGGTTTTAGATTGGTGTGTATGCAATAAGGAGGGAACAGCATGGGAAGTTAACTATGGACCTACCCGATTAACCCCTTGTGTGCTGATGACGGAATAACTCCGTCATCAGCTGTGTGGTGCTGTGCTGATGACGGACAGTCCCGTCATGGCCCGCCCGCCGCTCATGCGCGGCGCGAATTCCACGCCTGCGCTGAGCGTTCTATTGAGCGGGCGGGGCCATGACGGAACCGCTCCGTCATAAGCACAGCGCAACCGACGCTGGTGACGGAGCGGTTCCATCATCAGCATGCACCCGCCGCTCTTCCGCCCCCCCTCTTAGCACTGCCTCGGAATAGCCGCCGCAGTGAAGGGGTTAAAGAAAGAAAGGTCTTCAGGGTAAGGTCAACCGTAGGTTGGATTCCTTTGAATACCAGTTTTATCCGTCTGTACAATACTGTATATATCCTGTTCACATTTAGCACTTTTTTCGCACTTTTTTCACCGTATCACTTGCGCTGTTTGAACAATTCGTATGTTCATAAACTGTGACAGCCTTCTAATGTCATCTCGACACCATAAAGTATAAATTAATATATTGATTTATCCCTCAATACAAGTTAAAATCTATTCAATTTTCTGGTGTGTTTTTTGTCCTGTTTTCTCTTTCCTTTTCATTGATTATTACTGAAAGGTCTGAGTATTGTTTTCTATTTTTTATTATTCAGTAAACCAAGAATCAATTATGTACCTGACAGAACCAACATTTTCTAGATTCTTGTATACCCATCTTAATTGGATTACATTCCTGCATTACTTCAGTGAAGGATTTCAAGATTTTGCCTTAATATTGTGCCAGTTCCTAATGCTGACCCATGAATGAACTTGGGTCTAAGCGCCATTGGTATTCATGGCCAATAGAGATACTGCAGTTGAAACTTAGGTGGACGCTCTGAATTATTTTGCGGTTTGCGGTTGGAACATAAGTTAATTGGCCCACCGGAAAGTTTGTTGTCAGCATTTGATTGGAAGACAAGGTATCTGTTGAGCCATGTGAAAGATTATGTGACCATTTGACAAGCATTTTTAGGTTTTGTTCCTTTTCAACACTGAGTGCTGATAATCATAGGGCATAATCAATGGTCTCGTAGACCTTTTACGCCATCTGAGACCGAAACATCTTTAACATCATTGATTATGCCCTATGATTCTTCAGTCATCTCTGAATACTTGACACATAAAGATGAAATTCACATGAGACTATAGATTTATGAACTTGTATTGTTAAGGGGACATTTGTGGTTCCTCAGATCCCCATATTGAAAATGTTTCATAAAATGTACAGGGATCCTGTGGTGGCGCCAGTGTTGTAATATTGATGTATTGTATATAATGCCGTTCTTTTTTGCTGAAATTTTATAATGTATTTAATGTAATATTGATTCATTTTCTATAAATAAATACTTTTCTGCTGTTAGAAGGTGGTTCTGACACTAGAGGCCGCTCTCATTTTTTGCTTTTTGAGCACCTAATTGTTGAGCTTTCACTGTGGGGGAGCCTCATAATCTGGGACTCACCCACAGTGAACTCATAATGAAGGAGACCGCATGGAGATTTTACTGATGTACCCCTGGCTCGACTAGGCTGCTGCGCAGCAACCGGGAGTATGGGGCACCGGCCTGGTTACATGCAGACACATCTGTACATGCGTGCGCACACGTGTAGGGCTGCACAGGGGAGGTTCCTAGCGTGCGCAGTCCAGGAGCAGGTACAAACTGAATGGTGGGGCAGGACCTATGCAGAACTGTGTGGTGACATGGAATAGGCTTTATACACTGGAAAGAAACATGCCAGGGAAAGTCAGTGTGTTTTACTGTGTTTTCACTTCATTATTCCCCTATGGGGATGTGGGATCCATGGCTAGAATGAGTTCCACAAGGCCTACAGATTCCAGACACGCACTAAAATACCTTGTAGTGGAGGTGAAAAGCAGTATTCTGCAGAGTCCAAAGTCATATTTGTACTGGTTTTGGGAAGTCCAGAAATGTCATATTTCTCTGAGTCCCTGGCTGGGGTCTGGGCCTGGCAGGTTAGATTAATGACCTTTCTTCAGAGAGTGAAGATCTTCCCTCCAAGGAGAAAAGATAGGTGGAGCTACAAGCCAATCCATCAACTGCTGCCGCTAGGTGCCAGGCACCAAGCTGAACCATGGTGAATGCAGTGAGGGGGGAAGCAGGGACCTCTACGCGGGGAGAAGAGAGGCGCAGGGAGCCAGTGAAGACTGCTTCCTTCAGAATGCACCCTCCTGGAGACCGGAGGGCAAAGGAGAGTGCTCCAGTGGCTGGGGGTGCCACCAGAAGCAAGAAGACGGCAAAATGGGGCAGATCGGACCCCCAGGGGCAGAAATATGGCCCCCGGAAGGTAAGCGACCTTGGACCCCTAAGAAGACCAATGATGCTGCGCCTGATGCGCCGCCGCTGTTCTCCGAGATGCCCCCAGGGTGGAGCAGGTCCCGGGGGCTGCCCCCAAGGAGAAGTCGCGCTCCCCCTCAAGGTGCCCTGCATGGGGGCCAGGACGATGAGGAGAAGGCTAGGAGAGTGCCTCCAAACTCCCCCGTGGCCCCGACGGAAGAGCTGAGTCCGCGTTTGCCCACCGGAGCGGGCAGACCAGAAGTGCTCGGCCGGCTCCCGCAGCAGCACAGACGAGTGCTACCCGTGTGGGGAGCCAGCGGGGGCAGCCTGGGGTGGGATTCCTGGGCTGCACTCCAACACAGGTGACGCGCGAGGGTCCTGGTGGGACCGGGACCGTCAGAACAACGAAGTCGGCGTCAGGGTCCCGGGTGGGACCAGGTCCCCCAACAACTGGCAGAGCGGGGGTGGGCTACCTGAGCTGCATCCTCTCACCTGGGGGTCAGGGTGGGACCGGGCCCCCCAACAGTCAAAGAAGCAGCCATAGGTCCACATCGCGGCTCTTCCCCGAGCAGCAGGAGAGCCGCTCATCAATTATGCGGCACAGCCCATAATGCCTTGCAGGCCAGAACCGGCCTGCAAGGGCAACCCAGAGTTTTCTTGGCTTTAGGTGGCCCCAGGAGAACAGGGTCACCACCCTACATGTGCAAAGGTGCTAGGGGAGCTGCTGGAGAAGCGCTGTCTCCCCACAGCACGAAGAGCAAAGTATCACCCAAAGTGTCTTGGGGATTTAAAGGAATCAACCCCTCCAGGGCTCAACTTGCATTTAACACCTTCTGGGCTGGAACTTTTGTTATTCAGCTGAGGGTGTTTTGATAATTGCATCAAGGAGTGAAGGGCTGAGTTGGGGATGTCTAGAGAAGGGCATCCCCTGGAGGTGAAGAGGTGTAATTGCACTGAACTGCATTTATTAATGGTTATTTCTTTAGAGAGACTGATGTTCAATGTGAATTATTGGTGTAACGTGATGTCATAAGCAAAGTGGATTTAAGTGGCTAGCCACTCTGGCTAGGGTGTCTGACGGTATTTTACAACTTAATCCTGTGATCATCTGTGATGGCTTTAGGAGCTGTAATTGCAAAGCATTTTTAATGATATCCAAATGTGCTGAGTACCGTCAATCTAAAGTGTGCGTAAACATGTATTCTTGCTGCTGCGCTTAGGTGAAGAACCCAGACTGTTAGCCCTTAAGATGTAGAGGTGCATTCTTTATGGTCAGTAGGAGATGCTCAGTCAGGGTCATGTGTCACCAAGGCAGGTGTACCCCTGTTTAATGTTTGTTGAGGTAATGGGGGGGGGGGGGCGCCACTGGGATGGTGCCAGTGCGCAGTGCCCTCGCTCCAGTTTATGTTCAACTAATTGCATTGGGGGCAAAATGATGTGCATACATTGGAGTGGTAGTACTAGACCCCACCCCTCTGTGGGAGGGGTGGAGATGTTATGCAATGTCCCAAAGTAATTCCAAGAGCTTATGTATATTTGTAAATTGGTGCATAGTATTGAGTAGTGTGTGTGTTTAATAAATGTACTCTTACTTTTATAAAGCAAAGTACAGACTGGACAATCAATTATTGAGTGTTATTTTTGCGCATCTGCAAATGGTGATTAGTAGCCCACACCACCTCCCTTGAGTAAGCCTCAGACTGCTCTGCAACGCTACCCTCTGAGAGTCAGGTGCTACAATTGGGTGTTTGGTTCCCAGTGAAGGACAAATGTAGTCATGTTATTTGTGCAGGCCTCACAGATGCTGCCTCGTTTTCCAACATCTGCTAATAACAATATGTCGTTGATGGAATATATGAGAGATTTACTGGTGTTTGAAGTTGGCTCATTATAATGACCAGTGTAGTACTAGTGATTTGATTTGAATATAAATAATTCCTCCAGGAACGCATTTATTTCCTAACTCGTTGAAACTACAGTACTATCTAGTGTATAACATTCCACAATTCTGTATCCCGTTTCTAATTTTCTTGCTCTCTCTTCTACATTTATCTTTACACGATTCTTGGGCCATATTTACTTTGAGCACTTTGTGTTCACCCCTCTGGCAAAGAACACTTTTTGTGTAAAAAGCAGTTTTTAAATTCTTGATAAATGTACCATTTTGCATGGTTTTTGTGCTGTTTTCCTGGTTAGTGGATGGCTTTATTGGTTACACATTGAATGCTAAATTCCTTTAAAAGAGGGACACCTCAGTGGGAATCCTGCTGCTTATTTTAGCTGTGGTACAAGGCAGGACAGATCACCTGGTAATCTCTGTTTGAAATGTAGGCTATTGATCTAGCAGAGACTAAGCACAAATGAGAAAATGAACGCTTCAAGAAGAACATTTCTATTGTAGTAGAGGCATCTCACACAGTTTGATGTGGGGGGTCTGGTTCAGCCCACAAAAGTGAAACCAGGACAAGATGTTGGACATATAACTGGGATCATGCCAGACAACAGGCTGTAATTTTGTTTTTTACATGACATATATTTACCATCTGAGGGCCAGGACAATTTGTCTTGACTCACATGATTTTTTGGTCACGTGCTGAAGCTGATATTAGAAAGTAGTGAACACTTTTCAAAAGTCAGTAACTTACTCTTTAGATGATATCCCCTGCTATTATTTATATGAATGGGTATACGTTTGGAGCCTTTGTCAGTACATAGTGAATCACACCATCAGCTCAGGACTGTTGCACCTATGATGTTCATTCTCTTCACCGTAACTATCTCTTTTGACTGGTTGTTAATTTTGTTCTTGTGTAGTGTGTCTTACATAAATGTTAAACATGCAGTTATTAGATTACTGTGCATTTTACAATTTCCTAGTACTCAAAGTAATGTGGTATTACAGTATAACCTATTCAATAATTGAAGTGCTTGCATAGGTATGCATGCTTACCAGAGGAGATCCTGGTGCACTGCTCAGTATTTTCAATTTCATTTAGCCAGAGCATGGCTTAAATCAGCTTTTGATTTGTTTAACAGTTGGGAGTTCATTTTACCATGGGTTAAGTATTTCTAAATCTGTTTGAGGTGTACATATGTGCTCTTTTGTGCAGCCCCAGCCAGAGGTGAAGGTTGGAGCTGATGCTCAGATGGAGGACAAGGCCTGTTAGTTTTAGATATAGGAGTTGAAGGTCAGAAGATGCATCCTTTTTGGTCAGTGACCCTGAATATGCATCTGAACATAGGCTGTGTGTAGCTTTAGAGCACTACCTAGGGACCCCACTTAGACTTTAGAGAGGCCCCAGGTTCTTGGCACATATGTTTAGGTGAACCAATCTCTTTTCCCCAGTTGGAAAACTGCAGTTTAAGAAGTGGACTCTGCTGTAAATAGTGTCTTGGGAGGTCACCTGCATTCCATACGAAGGCTAATTGACAGATGACACTTAGTTAAGACTCAGATAATGTAAAGAATGATTCAACTGGGTGAGCAGATGACTGTGGGGAGTCAAGCTAGTGCTCTTACCATCAAAAAGAGCGAGAGGATAGGAAAGATTCTGTTGATACAGAGGGAAATACATTTAAAAAGATGCACTCTGAGCTTCCTACCATGCCTTACTGAATGCTAATATTGTAGCGACCAGTACAGAATTTACAGTACACCTCAATTATTTGCATTTCAAAAAGAGTTGTGCTATTTTTAAATAGACCTAGCCAGGTTTTCCAAGAACTAGCATAAATTTAAGATGAGAAATGGGCCTGTCAAGAGATTAGTGTTATTATATTACTTAAGACTTAAGAAGGATGTTAACATAATCAGAACGTGCAGAGAATTTGACCCATGTATCATACAGTCACTTGTTTTACAGGTTAAACTAAGTATTATAATGCTCTATACTCATATCAGGAATGGGCAATATTTTATTGATTAAAATTTATTAAAAGAAGGAAGCTGGATTTTTTCAATTATGTCTTTGTTTGTGCTGCACATATAACATATTTTTAAGGAGCATGCAAAGTGTAAGTAGCATGTGTGTAGTAAATAATGTTCAGCACACAATTATGTAATGACTGCTTTCCATTACAGGCTAACACACATGTGAGAAAGTAGCCCTTGCTGTACACAACGAGGTAAGTCAGTGAGGAGTTTTGGAACCATTTTGAAGAATGAGACAGAAGACTGAGTTCCTTTACAAGGTCAACGAACTCCAAGATGACTTGCAATGTCCTTTTAATGTATGTCAGGCGATACTTCCTTCCTCATAAATACACGGTTACACCATCATGCCACTCGCAAACCCCTTAAATTCTTGGTGTAGTGTTCTTTCATGTGAAAGAAATAGCATGTTTGTCAAAATAAGGAAAATAATTAGAGGCGCTAGTGCAAAATTAAACAAACTAAAAGGCAGTTAGATAGGTGTTACAAAAAAATATTACAATCAGATTAAAACAACTCAGATTTTTTTTAAAATCACTGCCACTCAGAATGTGTAGAAACTAATAATTACCTAAAGCAGAGAAAAACATAAACATGTTATGAATAAATAAATAAATAGCTCCCTTCTGCTTATTACTGTGCATCTAAAAAGATGAACAAATGGAAAAGCTAGGTTTCAAATGTGTTTTTTCAAATGCAGCTTGTTCTGCCTTTCCCCCCCACTGCTGGCTCTGCAGCAGGCGTTGGGACATTACATTTGAGCAGCTAAGTCACAAGTGGACTCTAATAGGAAATGAAATGAAAATAGTATTTATAAAGCGTGGCTACTACGTGGAGGTGTCTAGGCGCTGCCTACTGAAGTGTCCTCGGGAAATGATACAACCCTGAACAGATTACTGATAAACAGCCAGGATTTTAGACTTTTTCTGACTTCACTCAGGTACCTATTACTTATAATTATATGTGGTAGGGAGTTCTACAACCTGGAAGTTCTGGAGATGAAACTTTTCTCGCCCCATCGGACGGGTTTGACTTTGGGGACAACAAGGATGCCTTAATCTGGCTCAACACCTCACTGCTGTTACTGTAAGCGCTGGGGTGCCTCCATGCACTTTACAAAAAACAAACAAAATTAAAAAAACTCAATGGTGAGTGGCGGGATCTAGATGTAACATAGGGTAGAAAAGAATGGGTGAGTTGAGCTGGGCCAAGGCCGTGTAGACATTTAAAAACAATGCACAAGGCTATGAATGTAATGCTTTTTTCAACTGGCAGCCAGTGTAACTCGACTAAAGCCTTAGCCGAAGACTTGTGTCTTGGGATACCTAAAAGAAGGCGGACAGCTCTACTCTGCAGGTCCTGCAGCTTTCTTAAACCTCTTCTATGGATGCTGGTAAAAGGGAGTTGCGGTGTTCGAGTCATGATTGCATGAGTGTTGTAACTAGTTTTCTGCAGAGCAGAGATATATATGGAAAAATGTTCCTCAGAACTTGCAAAATAAAAAAGCAAGAGGAGGTGGTGTAATTGGTCTGTCCATCAAAAGATAGTTTTGTGTCAAAGATTATACCGATAATTTTTGCTTCGACACTGGAGATCGGGAGAGGTACAAGTTCAGATGGCCACCACTTAGTGGACCAGAAAGATGGATTATTAGCAAAGAGTAGGATTTCTGTTTTTGATGTGTTTAGCTTTAAACAATTGTCCCACATTCAGGATCCAATATGTAGCATACAGTTGGGAAACTGGGTTGCTATGGTATCTAAGTCCCCTGTTACCGACACAGCAATTTGAGTATCGCCGGCGTATGATAGTAGAGAAAATCCATACGATGTAAAGGTGGTCAGCAAGAGGGGTGACATATAGATTAAAAAGAGTGGGGCTCAAGTAGGACCCATGTGGCACCCCGCATGGCAAGGATGGTGATAGTAAGTATCCCAAAGCCACTGATTATGTACAGTCAGCAAGAAAAAAAGTTAGCAGAGCAAGGGCTTTATCCTTGATTTCCACGGATGCAAGATGCTCTATCAATATTTGGTCATTTACCGTATCGAATGCGGCAGACAGATCCAATAGGATCAGGGCCACATTTCTTCTCTGATCCAGTGTCTCTCACAGTTCTTCGATAGCTGTTATTAGGGCTAGTTCTCTGCTATGCTGAGCACTGAACCTGAACTGGGAGGGGCCAAGCATTTGATTAGTGCAAATGAAGACTATAAGTTATTGGTTAATGGCCTTCTCCACTACCTTTTGTGGAAATGGGAGATGCAAAATCGGCCTATAATTATTCAGGTCGTTGGCATCTAGATTGTTTTTTTCAGAAGTGGCGTGATTGAAGCTTTTTTCCATTTTTTGGGAATTAGCCTGTGCAAAAGATTTCATTAAATAAAGGAGTAACATGAATGGCTATTGCTTCCTGCGCCATATGTAGAATCCTTGGGGTGCAGGGATCTCTTTGGTGAATCTTACTTAACTTGTTTAACTAGTTTTAGTGTTTGGTCTTCGGTTAGGGATGTAAGACTTGACAAGGTGTAATTTGCAGTATTATAAGAACACTTGAGAGGGCTATCCTCTAAGGCATTTAAGAGGGTGATGGGCATAGACTCTCCTGACAAAGTATTGGATCCATTATTGGAAGAGGAATTGATTCCTATTGTGTGATTGATCATATGATAGCTTATGGTAGTAGAAGTAGAGAAAGAGCTGTATACAGTTTTGACCTTAGCCTGATGATTTACTTTTGTTTCACCTCCTTACTGGCGCGAGCTGGTCTTTTGACACTTCCAGACAGTGGTTGTAGGTATTAGTGGATCAGGGACTAAATATCGAGGGACAGAATATTGACTGTCCAGAAAATCGATTCAAAAATATCGAGGGACAGAATATAGGATCCCTATCTACAAACAGGTAAGTCCTAAAATATCGAGTACAAAATATTGATATTTAAAATATAGTTAACTAAAATATCGATTTTTTTAAATGTATTAAAAATAGTATGAAAGTAAATAAATAATGAGCACAATTAAATAAAACATAGTTAAAATAATGTAAAAAACCTTAAAATGTAAAAATAATAAATGCAATGTAAAAAAACAATTTTTAACATATATTTACTTAATAATATTATAAAATAATTACTAATCTTCATTATAAAATATTTAAACCATTGCAAATATATTAACATATATATAAATTAACCTATTATAAAAATATAAAAATAAATAATATATAATACTTTAAATAAAGGAAAACGTTTATGTTAATTAATAATTTACACTACAATAAATATAACAAAATTAAAAACATTACATAGCTAAAGGAATACACTTAGTTTTCATGCTCCAACAAGTGTAAAAGTAGAGAATTTGTTGAGTAGTGGGTGGGTGGGTACAAATTACTATTCCCACTCCAGTGAGTGGAACTGTAGGGAAAGTGTTGGATAGCAGTAGGGTAAAAATTACTATTCCCACTCCAGTGAGTAAACAGTAGGGTAAGCATTGGATAGCGTAGGAGTAAAAATTACTATTCCCACTCCAAGGAGTGCAACAGTAGATAAAGTGGTGGATAGGGTAGGGGTAAAAATTACTATTCCCACTCCAGAGAGTGCAACAGTGGGGAAAGAGTTGGATAAAGTAGGGGTAAAAATTATTATTCCCACTCCAGTGAGTGCAACAGTAGGGAAAGAGTTGGATAGTGTAGGGGTAAAAATTACTATTCCCACTCCAGAGAGTGCAACAGTAGGGAAAGAGTTGGATAGTGTAGGGGTAAAAATTACTATTCCCACTTCAGAGAGTGCAACAGTAGGGAAAGTGTTGGATAGCGTAGAGTAATAATTTAGTAGACCCAGTCGTACAATTTAATTAATAATTATATAAATATGATTTACCTCCAACTATTTTTCACTATAAACGTCATCTAAAATATTAATAAATTAACATAATTATTTTAACATTTAATTAATTAGCTAATTAACAAAAATATAAAAACAATGATGTATAAATTAATTAACTCTTGCACCAGTCCTCCTGCCACAATGCTTCTTGGGGGACAGACCCTACCTGCAGACGCTGTTCCCCGGTTGACCTATGCATCTGGAGCCAGTCTCCCCCCGCTGCCGCTAGCCTTTTGCCAACCGGCGCGGCCGCTGTGTGGGCGGGACTACGTGTCCCAGCAGCCTAAGCGGGAGGACGCCGCCGACGCCCTGTCCACGCCCGGAGGCGCTTAAAAACAGCCGAGACCCGCGTGACGCGGGGGCAACGCCGGGCTAAGCCCGGGCAAAGGGCCGGCCGTCTGTGGCCGTCCGTGGCCGAAGGAGGCCGGGTCGGGCCACAACACTTGGTCGAGCAAGTCAAACAGTGGGACAGACTTGGACATCGCAGCAGGATCTGAGCGGACTGACTCTGATGCCTGTGTCGGTACATTTGGGACTCATAAGGAAAAAAAACGTAAGCTAACTTGTATGTGCAAAATAGGACGGTCATTAGGTGGGAGCAGTTGATTTCAGGGGGTGATAGAGGTGAAAGGTGATACCTAAATACTTTCAAGGCCCACCCAGAGTGTAGGTAGCATGGCTAGAAAGGTTAAAACCCGCTCAACTAAAGGAAAGACAACATCCCCCTTGCTGCAACAGGTGCAATCTATAGATAATAGTACATTCACATCCCCCCTTGCGCAGCCACCGGCAATTGACCCGATGTTACAAAAAGCGATAAGCGAAATAGAGCGCACTGAGAGGCGGCTGTCTATGACACCTCTAATGGAGCCACCGGCGCCAACACAGGAGTCAGAAAGAGAGGTCATGGTAATTTCCCCGCCGTGCCTGATAGACACCCTGGACTGTGATCTTCCCTGTGCCCAGCCGGAAAGCACGGCTGATAAGGAGGTAGCTGGCCCTAGTAACCCACCACTAACAGGTAGGAAACAGAGAGCCTGTCCAAAAAAATTAAAAGAGAAGAAAAGTAGAGGCAGCAATACCCAAAGGACAGCACGAGGCAAATTTGAGGAGGATAGGGCAAAAAATGTTCCCCAGGTATCTGTCCCGCCAATCTGGATGGCACAAATAGTGACGGATATCCAAACTCGCTTGGAACTTTTTATAGTAAACCAAATAAAGCCTCTAGCGAGCAGACTAGACAAAATTCTGAGTGAGGTGAAAAATCGAGGTAAAGCAATAGGAACAATAGAGACCTCAACCAATCACATAACTATCCCGGAGGTTGCCCAGGGACAACAGATGGTCATACAGCCAAACGGGCCAAATTTCGGGCAAGCAATGGGCCCGCAGAGCTCAAAAGCATTAGGCCAAACAGTGCAGCAGGACATAGCCATGATCGTAGGTGGGCGGAGTCCACAGCTAAACCAGGATTTAGTGGAACAACCATTGCCTGTACAAGTAACTAAGCAGCTTGTGACCCCCAGGGAAAAAACATCAAATCAGCCAAACCAGGTGCCCACCAAAGCATTGCCTGTTATTAACCTACCCCCGAATGCTTGCCCCTACGTAGTATCATATAGATATATATTGCCTGTATGCTGTGTTAAGTTAGCATGAGCTTTTTAGGAGTTTAAACGCCATTTTACCTTTCTGATGCTTCTGCACACGACACATAGCTGTTGCTTTAGCTTTGAGCCTAGTAGAATGTTTTGATTCATGCGAGAATAATATGTTGTTACTCTGATATCAGCCTTGCTTTGCGAGCTGTGTCTGTACAGTGAGTGCAGAAACCTTCAAGGATATCTCAACACAGTGGTTATTGTGAGGTCTGATCTTCGCACGTTAGTAGACATGACATACATGCAGCTGCGGCCAAGTTCTGGCTTTAGGCGCATTTTATATTGCTTTGCACAAGAGCATACAAACACACTTGATGGTGCTTCGCATGCAGAGAGCTGGTGGCAGATGATGTGATCCCTTACCACTAGGATCATGAGGTATGGGGCCGCCCTGCTAAAACCCAAAGAGACCTTCTTAGATATAATATAATATACTAGCTAGGGTGGGTGAGAATTAGGTGTTATTAAACACTATTCGTTTTAGCATAATACCATGCTTTCACCGTTTGTGTTCTATGGACTAGTGACTATGCTGATTACTTTGTTTCTTATAATATGTTTGCTTGTACTAGCTAAGATACTGCATTTGAGAACACTGCATTAGTGAATAAATATTTCAAATATACACGTTTCCTCTTTTACTCCTTGTTCTGGATTGAAATGATTGTATAACGAAAGAGTGTTCATGTGTTCCACGTTACCTGAGGTGTACTAAGTCCATGTTCTGGTTTGTCTAAGCATTGGGAGTTTGTGATAACCAATGAGACACTGTAGCTAGTCTGGTAGGGGATTTTGACTACTAAGGTGAGTTTTGGCACACCCTAATTCACTGAGGTTCCAAGTCTCTATGCACAGTTCTGTATGAGCACGGAATCCTTGTGACAGTAGTAGTCTTGGCAGGGGCTCCTGAACTGAAGGGGGAACAGAACAAGACACACCAGCATTTAAAAAATAAGACAATACACCGGTTGAACCAAAATAAACGCTTGAGAGCGAATGAAAATGGGGAAATACTACATGTTAGGAGGGTCAGTTGGCTGGGCAATAGACGAAAAGATATTGCAGGCAACTGCATCATTGTTAATTTTAGGGACAAGAGAGTAGTGGAGCACATCATAACAATTGGGATGAGCAACTATGCCAACTGCATTAAACCCCTGCCACTAGGATACTTCTATCCCAGACACTCTGTTCCTCTAGATATCCACAACTGTATAGACAGTTGCATGGATGGGTTTAACCAACTTGGGACTCCAGGTTATCCCCCAGGCAGGCAAAGGTCGAATAATCGAGGCTTAGCAAGCTGGAGAAACAGGTTCAGTCTGTTGGCGAGGCTAGATGAGAACGACTGACTAAATAGACCCATGTCACCTGTAGCTTTACTGAAAACAAGGGAGGAGGGAATTAGAAACTCTAGCCATTTTCTCTTACAAAAGGCGGGAGCAGAAGTATTGCCTACTGCAGTTATTGAGGTCCCTCGGCCCCTAAAGGTTATAGACACACAATCCAAACCTGGGGGGGAGAACCCACCTAATCCCCCAGTACAGTTAACTACCTTTAATGGGGGTAGAAGTCCAGACATAAGGGAGGCAAGGGCCAAAGTTATTGAGCAAACTACAGGGGGTAGAGGGTTGGATCCAGGGCCCGCCGGAACCCCTGATGTAAAATCGGCCATCAGTAAAACAGGGGAAGTAGGGGAAGGAGTAAGAGTTATCTCCTGGAATATAGCTGGCCTGGCAACCAAATTTAACAACTGTGAGTGGCGTCAATATATTAGCCGGTACCAGATAATCAGCCTCCAGGAGACATGGGTGGTGGATAACAGCTCTTTCCACATCCCTAGGTACAAATGCTTTTTTGTCCCGGTGCAGAAATCACGATTGGGTAGAGCCATGGGAGGACTGTCTATATATGTAGATTTGAACCTCCAGGGCACATGGTCTAACACGGACTGGTGCTCGTATAACCTACAGGCTGTGCAGTTCAGGGGCAAAGGGTTAAGGCTGACCATGTTTAATGTTTACAATAACGGGGCTAGTGGAGAAAACAACATACTTATACGGAAACTGGATCATAGATTGAACCAAGAAAACATAGCCAGGAAGGGGGTTCACGCCCCTGCTATTCTTGTTATGGGAGACTTTAACTGCCACCTATGCCCCGCTTTATTTCCTATAGACGCAGAATGGTCACATTGCCCCGTGGAGAACAGGCCACATTTTGACCACACACAAGAAGGTCTGGCCCTCAGTAAACTCTTGCACAACCATGACCTATAGCATACTATTAACATGATGGATTTGGAGAGGGACGGTGCTCTCCCTCCGACATTTAAGGGAAGAGGGTGTTCCTCATTTATTGATTATATTCTAGCGTCTAGAGCCTTAAAAAACCGAATTACCACCGTGAGGATTGAATGGAGTCCATTTAGTGACCACAATCCCTTAGTACTAGAGCTCTTATACTTGGCTGGGCCCAGGTTGAGACAGCCCGGTGCCACCCTCGAGAAGGTAACGGATCAGGGTAGATGGCTGAGGTGGTCTAAAATAGATGGGGATACTTTCTACAAAACCTTGATGGACACTGGGAAATCCTCTATGGAGGAATGCCTAGATACAACTGTAGAAGGGCTTCCGCTACTCCACGCATTTCGGCAGATTGCTAGCCTGGTAGATGGGCTGCTAAAAACAAGGGTGTGGACGAGGAAAAACCGTCAACCAAGATGGTTTGATAGTGAATGCTCCCACGCCCTAAGGGAGCTTAAATGTAGCCTCAAAACTAGGCCCAGGGATACCCAAAAAATAGCTTTGTGTAGACAAACATATAAGAGGGAGACCAAGAGGAGGAAATTAGCTCTACAGGGGGAAGCATGGGCAGACTTAAGAGAGGCAGCAGAAAAAAGGGACATCACTGAATTCTGGAGAATCATCAACAGACCATACTTTCAGGATGGTAATACCCCTGAAATTGGGACAAATATTTTGCCGGAAAAGTGGGTCACACATTTCAAAGGGCTATACAACCACGAAGCAGGAACAGTCGTAGAGGAGGGGATGATGCAGCAGGGTCAGCTAGTAGTTTTTACCCTCAAGGAAATCACTGTGGGAATTGAGGGTTTGTCAAAAAATAAAGCCCATGGCCCAGATGGGATCCCGCCTGACCTGTTTCTGAGCTGTGTGGAGTTGTGGGCCCCAATAATGACAATAATCATCAATGTAGCTATCAGCTGTGGTTTGCCCCGATCGTGGTCAACGGCCACAATCGTCCCTATTTTTAAAAAGGGTAACAGGGACAATCCCCAGTGCTATCGACCAATTTCACTGATAGACGTGTCTGCTAAGCTATTGGGCTGGGGAATCCTTAACCTTCTGGCTGAGTGGACCGAGGAAAACAACACTATCTCGGACACCCAGTATGGTTTTAGGATAGGGAGGTCTACTAGCGACCAATGCCTGAACCTCTACATGCTGACTGCTAAATACACCAAAGCCAGCAATGAAGCCATCTATCTGGGGTTCATGGATTTGGCAGCCGCTTTCGACCATGTGAATAGGGATAAGCTCTGGGCTATGATGACTCATATGGGGATTGATGTTGATCTAATTAACATCTTAAGGGAGCTGCACAGTGACACTTGAGCCAAAGTACGGAACAACATGGAGGGGGATTGACAGAATCGTTCCCATGTAGGAGTGGGGTACAGCAAGGCTGTATTCTCGCCCCTTTTTTATTCTCACTTTATATTAATAATTTAGAGCAGTTTTTGTTGAATTTAAAGATAGATTGCCCAAGAGTAGGGTCACGCTGCATCCCGGTATTACTATATGCGGATGACGCTGTCCTGCTCGCGGGTACGCCAAAGAGTCTAAAGATTTTACTAGACAAATTTGTTACATTTATGGAATCTTTAGACCTGTCCGTCAATCTGGGCAAGTCATATGTACTGTTGGCAGGCAATAAACCTTGCACCAAATCCACCTATATGATAGGAAGCCACAAAATAGAAAGGGTTAAATCATTCTCTTACCTAGGCTTACTATTTGACGGGTCTTTAAAATTTAATTCCCTGGTGGAGGAAAGTTGTTGTAAAATGATTGCCACTAATGGTGCTATTGCGAGTTACGGGCGGAGGGTTGGTAGATGGTGCCCCGAACAGGTGATGAACCTTCATGGCTCTATGTGTTGTTCCAAAGTCATGTATGGGGCAGAGTTATGGGGCATTGTCAACACTACACAACTCCAGCGGGAAGAAAACAAACATCTACGATCAATTCTGAAAATCCCACAAAGTACCCCAGCTGTTATAGCACATAGAGAACTAGGGAGGCCATACCTCGAAGATTGGTGAAGCTTAGACCCATCCTGGCCTGGTTGAAAATCTGGACAAACCCTGAGGCGTTCTTAAGCAGGGAAATTCTAAGTGATTGCCTAGGAAGGGATAAAAGTATGAGCATTCCATGGCTCAATTATGAAAAAGCAAGCTTAGAAAACCTTGGCTATAAGAATCTCTTTATTGATCCGGCAGCAATTGTACCTCAGGACAAAGTGATCATAAAGAGAGCCTTTCTGGCCCAGAGAATAACACACAGAGCTGAGGCTGAAGGGTCCAAACAAACTGTGAGCGCCCATAGTCTTGTCAAAAGTACCGAGGGAATGAAGCCATACCTATACCTTATGTATAATGCCCAGGATAGGCTTTTAATGTGTCGTTTTAGGCTCAATTTATTACCATATTTATTAGCGTCTCCATTAGGATTTTTAACTTCAATTGCGCAGAAGGGAGCCTGCAGCTGCGACAATAGGTCTCCGCAGGACTCCCTTCATTTTGTATTACTGTGTCCTTTTTACTCAATGCCCAGGCGCAGATTCTTGGTAGGAATTCTAAAACAAGCTAAATTGAAACATGCTAAAGCTGCTCTACTCTATCTGCAACAATTGACATTATGTTGTATTATGAATTTCATCAAATTGGCGGTCCGACTGAGGGTAACTAGACGGGGGAATTGATTGGTATGACCCCCAATGAATTTATACTGTTAACTTCTTTAAAAAAATAGATTGCACTACAAGCAGTGTTCTGATAATGATTTAATTGATTTTAACTAGTTGTATGTATATGTGCTTTTATGCTGTTTTCTAATCACTGAATAAAGAACTCTTGACTTGACTTGACTTGAATTAACACAATTAGCAGTATAGCATAACTGATTAAATATTATATAAATATTAATAAACATTTATTTTCCAATATCTTAATAAACACCATACTTCCATATAAACACTCAACGCACTCCTATAAAAATTTACATAATTAACATTAATTATTAACAATTAATATTGAACCAATTACTGATTAAGAACAATTTACATATTTATCAATTAATTAAAAACGTAATTACTTTTTAAATATTTAATTAGCAATATTAATTATTAACTATAAAATTATTAATTAATACATTATTAATATTTTTATTTGAATTAAATTACTTCCCACCCTATTCCCCTATAAACCCACAACCCGCTACGGAACTAATATACGCAAACATTTATTACCAATATTAATTATTAAACAATAAATAATTAATACATTATTTTACTTTTTAATTTAAATTAAATTACTTCCCACCCTATTCCCCTATAAACCCACAACCCGCTACAAAAATAATATATGCAAAAATTAATTAACCTTAAAATCATTACCTTAAAAAAATTGTAACATACATTAAAAAAATTATATACTTTTATCACATATACTAACATATAATATGATTTAAAATGTTTCGATATAATAACATTATATATTATGACATTCTATATTATTAGATACTATATAATGCCATTCGATATAAAGACATTCGATATTACTTACCTATATGTCGATATTATTTCCAACTATATTATGTCCATTCTATATTCTGTCCTCTCGATATTTCTGATTCGATATTATGTCCTCTAGATATTTTTTATTCTATATTTTGGGTGTTTACCGTTATTAGTAGCTAAATCAAGATCCCCAGAGATCATGGGGGTGGTCTGAGTATGTTTTTGATTTAACTGTTTAGCAATGATTTTGTGCAAAGGTCATTGTGAGTTTAGTTCTGAAGAAGTGTCAAAGTTTACTTTATTAGAGGGAACTTTGATCTCAAACATAATTGCACGGTGATCTGACCAGACCACAGGAAGCGAGGTATTCCAGAAAAGTTGTGCATTGTCAGTAAAAATGTCATCAAGAAGATAGCCTGCCACTTGAGTGGGGACATGGACCAATTGAGTTAAGCCTGCACTTGCCTTTAGGTCTAACAGATTTGTAGCATCCTTGTCTAAAGAATTTTCTAAGTGATAATTAAATTCACCAAGAATGGTGAAATCCGGGAGGGTGGCCTTTAGTTCCACCAGATGACCGATTGTCTCGATAAATGTCATTCAGGGTGGTAAAGTAAAACTCCATTAAAGGAGTGAATGCCACTATATTCAATTTTAAAAGTGAGTGATTCACAGTTTTGGGGTTCAGAAAGGACCTTGATGTAGGTTCTGAACTGGAGTCTAAGAATTATTGCCAGTCCGCCACCCCTTTTTTCAGCATGGTCCAATCTATGGATCTTATATCCTGCAGGTATAGCTGTCAGTAAGTCTGCATCTGAGAGGGCCATGTCAAGGGAGTGCATTTCCATAAACAGACGACATTCTGTGGAATGTTTGATAAGGGATCTAGCATTTATTAATGTACATAGGTATAGGGGCCATTATTTTTGGTTAGTTTACTCTTAAGCATGCAAGGGGGTTTGATTGAAAAGTTAGTGAGTGAAAAATTACAGGTGTGGCAAGCCAATTGAAGGCCACAATGGTGAGGCTCAAGTGGAATTCGAAGTTGCCTCTAAGTTGGAGTAGAGTATTCCGTGAATATTGTACCAGGCTAGCTGATTCTTGTGCAAAACCATCAAACCAGCAAAACCAGGCAGGGAAGAACATTAGAGATGGGATTTTATACGTGGATTGCAGTCTCCCGTCTATTATATAGATAAATGATGTCAGATCGCCTGTCTCAGATAAGAGTGTTACCCCCTCTCCTGTTTCACCACTCATCCCAATAAGGTAAAATTGGAATGATTTTCATGTCACTATATGCACTGCCACATCAGTTGTGAAGTCTTGTAGTAAATATAAAGGGTGAAGGTCAGGCAGAAATTCAGCATTGCCACTCTAGTGAAATATGATAACACCACATGAAAAATCCTGGACTGTCTCCACCAGCAAAATGTTGTTAGTAACTACTCTACACCTAAATGTAGGAAGCTTGCATAAATGTGATTAAATTCAGGTGATTTCACATTCATGTGGAGAAAAGGCCAAGTCAGGGTAATTATGCTTCTCAATACTTCGGTAAAATAATTACCCCACTGCAGTACTACCCAAAATTTAGGTCCAAGGTCCACAAGAGGGTATTTGTGCCCACAGTGCCTGAGAGAGTTATTAATTCTCTCTAGATTGATATTTTATGTTATGTTGTGTGTTATGACAATTTGTACGGCGCACAGCTACTCAAAAGAGTATCCCAGTGCTAAAGACGTACGGCACCAAATTAAAAACATAATCCAATTGTGTTCAAAGCCAGGTTTTCAGTTTCTTTTTTAAAACAGAGAGATCACTGGTTAGGCGTAGATCTCTCAGGAGTTTGTTCCAGTTGAGTGGCCCCAGGTAAGAAAAGGATCTGCCGCCCAATCTAAGTCTATGGATACGAGAAACTCTTGACAGATAAGAAGAGGAAGAGCGGAAAGTGCAAGCTGTAATGTATTCATGAATCCTCTCTCTGAGGTATCCTGCTCCTGAATCATGCAAGGCCTTATGCACAAGGACCATGGCCTTAAATTGCACCCACTTTTTCACGGGGAGCCAGTGAAGGACCTTCAAATGAGCAGACATGTGAGACCTAGGGGGAAGTTTGAGTAGGAGTATGGCTGCGGAGTTTTGCACCACCTGAAGTCTGCTCAGAAGGTACTCTGGGAGGCCGAGGTAAAGGGCGTTCCCCTAATCCAGTCTCGTAGTGATCAGAGCCTGGATGACCTTTTTCCTGGCCGATTCAGACAGGAGAGGTAGGAATCTTTTCTGCTTGCAACGTATGCTGAAACAGTAACTGATCAGCGCTTGTAAGTGAGGTTGCAAGGAAAGGGTATTGTCAAATTTGATACCTAGATTTCTTACAGAACTCTGTAGAGGACCTGCTGCAGCGCATCCAAGAAGTTGGGGGAGCAGCCCCAAAAATCACAATCTCCGTCTTGTTCAGGTTGCATTTCAGTTGGTACCGAGGCAACTACTGAAACACCTTAGAGATCATTGCGAGATGAGCTCCCCGTCTATCTCCTCCCCCTTACCACAGGAGAAGAGAAGCTGAGTATCGTCAGCGTATGAGATTACTTTTGCTCCCATCGGCACTGCTAATGTTGCTCAGACAAGTGGAAAGCCATTTCAGGGCAGTGCATCTAATCCCTATTGCCTGAAGGCGTTCAAGTAGTTTTTGATGCGGAATCATGGCAAAAGCTGCGGTTAGGTTCAAAATGATCAGGATGGTCTTGCCTTCCTTGTCAAGGGTGCTTCTGACATGCTCCGCTACTTGCAGAAGCGCTGTCTCTGTGCTAAAGTGTGGTTGGAAGCCTGAGTGACTGGAATGCAATAGTTTGTTTTCATTCAGCAATTGAGACAGTTGACTGCTTTTTCCAACATTTTGGAGAAGGCAGGGAGGAGGAGATGAGTCTATAACTTGTCAGCTGTTTCGGGTCAGCCATAGGTTTCTTGAACAAAGTAAGCATTTTATATAGTGCTTCACATCACACTTCTACAAGGTAAAGCCCTTTAAATAACTCGTTTGTGCCAACCAATTTAATGGCACTTAATTTTCAAACTCAGTAGGATAGAAGGTTATGAAAGCGTTTTGGAAATAGAAACTAGTGACCTGAAGTTCTCGACATACTTTAGTAGCGAGCATTTAGCTCACTGAGCAAAAGTGGCATGGCAAGGTGGGGCGTGAAGGCGATCCGCCACGGGCAGCACGAGTTTTGGGGGTGGCGCGGCCTTCTCCCGCTTGTACCTGGGGTCTTGAGGTGGCAATCGAAACCCCCCACTATTCACTGTGTCCATGGGCGGCAAACACAGAGACCGCCACGGGTGCCCAAAGGGCTAGGCACACCACTAATAAGAAATCCTGCCGGCTAGTGCTATCAAAATCTATTTCCATGCTAGCATTATACAAAACCTTGATACATTTTGTGTAAATCCTGCATGGTAGTGTATCTCGTAAAACATAAAGTCGCTTTTAAATATTTATTTCTTGGAAGTCGAATTGTTGATTTTATTCCTTGAGGCCAACCATATCATGTGCTTTCGCGGGGCTCATCTGAGAGTAGAATATGATGACAAGTGGTTTTTGACTGAAGCAAAAACGAGGAGCTTTTCCTCAGAAGAGGCCAACCTCATAGATCTGATTTAAAATAAAAATATTTTTTGTATTAATACAAAAATATTTTCTTAAGTGCACAGTTTTCCTTCAGCCATGTACATTGGCTCGCGAAAGCACCATAATTAATTGACGCACAGGACCAATAACCCTTTCCTGTGAAGATGGCCAGGCAGGTGTACGTGTTCCGCTCGGTGCCCGGACCAAGGACTGGGTGAAATGGCGGCTCCTCAGCTGCGCGCGGGCGCTGCCATGGGCCGCTGATGGCTCTGTTAGAACTGCATGCTTATATTGGAGCAAAAGCTGCCTGTTTTCTCAAAGCCCTGGAACGTGTCCAAGATTAGACAGAGAACATCTGTTTGAGTGAAAATTGGCCCACTAGACATGTAAAGGTGACAGTTCGTTTTTTAACACAAAAATTCTGCCTCATTTACGGGATACCTGTGTCACATTCACAAATAAAACATCCGCTGAAATATTTTTTAACTTTAAATCAAAAATGCAAATTGCGACTGTGTACCCGATCCAGTTATCCATCCCTGCATTTATTAGATGTATGTCGTGTGCATGTTTTGAATTTGGTCGATGTCACTTTCGATTTTCTGCCACACTGGTAGCCCGAAACCCTTCTGGGCAGCCTAACTCTGTCCCTTAAATACCTAGACTTACTATTATGTTATGTTATGTTAATTTTGATTTATATAGCGCCAAATCACCGACAGGTCTCTTAGCGCTTGCTTTGGGAACCCGTACTGGCTTTCCCTGCGAGATAACCCCTACTGGGCATCCCCAAGGTGAAGACCAGGCATCCCATCGCAGTAGGGCTGTACTGTCAATCAAAGCAAAGCTCCCTCTGACTCAGTAAAGTACCATTTCTTATTAAAGAGGGGGGTGGCTTTCAGGTCTGACCAGATTTAAGCCCTCTTGCTAGATAGTCTACTGAAGAATGCTAGCTCTCTGCTCCGATGCCATCAGAAGGATCAGTGGTGAAGGGCTAAGAGGGTCAGAGACTGCAAGAACAGAAGAGATGAATCAACTAAGATACTCTCTTCAGATCTGATGCAGAGTGACTGTGGTGGGTCTTTTATTGGTTCCAGGCGGTGGTGGCTTCCCTTTGTTAGATTGTGGGCTGCCACTGCAGAAGCTTGAGGCAAAAGGGGGAAGACGCCTCCCACAACATATGCTTTAAGCATTGGGGTACTTTTGATATGCCACATTGTCCTTATATATCTGCCCTTCCAGAAACCCACCCTCAGACGTTGATTTGATCAAGAGAGGTGATTGGTTTCTGGGAGTTTGATCCGCTGCTCCCAATATTGGGATTGGAAGTGGATTCTCTGGCAGAGGACCTCTTCAATGTAGGTAAAAGGAGGCGCAGAATTGTAAAAAGGGTTAAAAGGAGTTACTGCAATGGCTAACCTCGGACTCGGAGTCTAAGACCTGAGAGGGGGCGGGTGGGAGTGGTAGGTGGGCGTTTCTTGTGTGTATGCAAGTCCTGTACCCCTGCTGTACAGCTCCAGAGTTGTAACCACTAGAAGACCCCCTAAAGTTTGTGTCTTCAGAAAGTAGCTTTATTTTAAGAGTCCCCACAATAGGAAAGGGGAGGCATAGAAACATGCTTATATATTTCGAAGAAAGCATAATTTACTATTCTAACTGCAGTCTTGAGTATTTGGGTAAAGAGCATTATCGGATGGGTTGCTGTAGTGTCGGCGACCATAGAGTGTAAAAATGCAGGCTTTTCAATTCAGGACGCATGTGTGCGATGCATTCCATACCCCGTAGACCTGGGATGGCTTTGAGGGACATGTCAATCATGAAGCTCTAGCACATGAGGCACCGGTGGTGATAGCATGTATAAGGATAGCAGAAACTGGACCTTCAGTAATGGAAAAGATCATGGTAAAGAAATGTAAAAAGAAAAGCCTCACGTTGAAGAGACTGAAACGAGATAAGACTGTTTGTAAATAATGTATTTTACAACTAGCAGCCCGTCCCGACGCTGTCCGGGTATGAATTGCTGCCGGCCAGTAGTATATTGTTTTGCAGAATTTCGATTTGATAGCATTTCTTATCTGTGACAGGCCTGTAAACTCTCCGATTCACAGTGCACTACTGATGCACTTAAGAGTGCGCGGTCAGTAGTGTGTGAACTCGAGTTTCCCTACTTTATTTTTCCTTGCAATATTATATAGCGCGAACTCGACAACATGGCATGAGCACAGTTTACATTACAGAAGAACACATTCATTTGTGGTAGGGACGGGGGAGACAAAGCGATTTACCTGGAATCACAGGATGTTGAGCTAATGCCGAGATTCAAACGTAGCTCCCCAGTTCTAAAGTTCGCAATTCTAGAACTTGTGGCGGGAGATGTGTCTAAATGGGGCTTTGCGGGGGGTGGCCGACCGGAGGGAGGCTCGCCCCCCCCCCGGGGAATTTGGGGCCCGGGAGGAAGGGTGGGGGGAAGGATTTAGACGGGGACAGGAAGGGAGTTTGGGCTGGTTGGGCTAGCTGGTGGGATTTGGGCTCCTTTTGGGCTTGGGTCGATAAGAGCGGCCATTTTGTGTCACTGTGCACCATTTCGTGGGACAGTGACCCAGCAGCCGGGGGGCATTTTTGATCGTTGTGGTAGTTTCAGTTGGGGGCATTTTGGCAGTGTCTGGGCTGGTGGCGTCGGGTTTCCCTACGACTATTGTGGAGTGCGGCATGAGTTTATAGGACTGGTGTGCGCAGGGTCGGGTGGTAGAGCGGAGATATTTGAAGCGGCGGTGCGGTCGGCGAGAGAGACGCTACCTGGTCACATGGCGGCGGAGGCGATGGCAGATCCCCGGGTACGCGAGGCCCTTCGCCTCTTGGGGGAAGCTGGACGAACGGATCTGCTGAGGGGCGATATGAGGGTAAGGCCACCGCGGCGCGCTGCTGATGGCGCCGCGGCGGCGGTAGCGGCTTGTGAGCCGCCGCATTCGCGAGGGAGGAGGGAGGCGGGGGCGGGGGCGAGGGGAGGAGTGTTGCATGGAGGAGCGGAGCGCGGTGGCGGCCGGCAGGCGGCTGGGGCGCCGAGGCGGGGTGGGGAGTCCAGGAGGAAGCGCGGCGGACGGAGGAAGGCGCCGCTTCAGTTTGTAGAAGGTGCAGGGGGGCTGGGGGGGGGCGGGTGGAGTCGGGGAGGCGAGCAGGGGGCCAGCGGGAGGTGCAGCGAAGGGGAGGGGGCAGAAAGAGGACAAGAGGGTTGGGGGGGGCTTCAGAACAAGAGAAGGAGTGCCAGGCTGGGGGAAGTGGGGGGTGACGGGGGACACGTACAACGAGAGCAGGAAGGGGGGGTGCACGGGGGGAGGGGATGCCGCGGGAGCACCGGTAGGCCAGGAGGCGGAGAGGGGAGGGGGGAGGGTGGGGGCAGCCCGGGGCGCAGAGGGGGAGGGGGAAGCAGGGGGGCTGGGGGGAGGAGCGGGGGTTCGCCACGGCTGATTGAGGAGTCGGAGGAGGGTGAGGGGGCAGGGGGGGAGGTCGAGAAAGGGCTGGACTGGGGGTCGTCATCGGAGGAGGACATGGTGGGGCCGAGTAGGCCGGTATCGCCGCGGGGAGGGAGGGGGGTGTGGAGCGGGGAGGGGGTCTGGCAGGCGTTTGTGGGATGCGGGGCAGGGGAGAGGAGGTCCCAGGGGGTTTTGGGGTGGAGGGGGTTTGGGGGAGAGGAAGGGGGAGGGGGCGTTTCGGTGAGTGGGGTCATGGGGAGGAGGGGGGATTGGGGGGTAGCGGGGCGTGGGGGTGCGGGGATTGTGGGGTGCGGGGGTAGGCGCGTGGTGCGGCCCGGGAGTTGCTGGGGGCTGGGGGTGGGGAGAGGGGGGTGGGTGGGGCGACCGGCGCGGAGGGCATTCGGCGGCATGGGGGAGAGGTGCGCCGGGAATGTTGGGGGGTGAAGGGGGTGATTTTGCCTCGGCATGCTGGACTTCCCCGCTTTTTTCTTGGCAGGAGCAGTTGGCGAGGGGCTCGGGTGAGCAGCATGCGGCTCCACCCGGCCGAGAGGATGGGCCGGCTCTGCCTAGTGCGGGCGGTCGCGCTCCACCGAAGGACCATATGCGTGCTGACAGCGGATGGCAGGGACATAGGTCTCCAACGCCCCCCTCCCGATGGGTCGATCCGGCCGCCGGGGGACGGGGATGGAGCAGAAATTTGGCAGGATACTCTGACTACCAAGCGGAGGATTGGAGAAGGGGGAGTGTGGATTTAGGGACACTGATGACGGAGTGCAGGAGGGGGAGCTTCGGGAGAGGGAGGGGGAGGCGAATAATGTTGTTGGCAGTGTTTTTCAGCTACGCACCCGGCAGACGGTGCCGCGAGGGACGGCCCCCCCAGCGGACCTGGTTAGGTGGCCGGATCCGGTGAGGACGCCAGCCTTGATGCCAGGTAAGACCGGTGCAAGAGTGGGGAGTGGCTTGGGCGGGCCTCATGGAGGCCAGGCGGCTGGGGGGGTGGATGGCGGATGCCAGGTGTCAGTGGGGACGGATGCTGGGGGAGGGGAGGAGGTGAGATTGGTGAAGGGCAGGTACGTGATGGATGCCGGGGTGTGTACGGAAGCGGCGGGTGACGTGGTGTCGGTGAGTACGGGGACAGGTGAGGCGGAGACATCCGGCGGGTCGGCGACATCCAGCGCCGGGGCGAAGGAGAGCTGTGAGGTGCCGGTCAGGAAGCTGCCGTACATGGGGGTGGCGAAGCCACTGGGGGCGCATTTGTCACTGGCGACTAGGGAGAAGATTTGTAAGGGGGAGTATGTGGAGATTTTGAAGTTGCTCCACAGGGAGTTGATGGCCAAAGAGGGGTCGAAGGAGGAGGAGCAGGAGTTAGCTAGGTGGCCTAAGGTGCCGGTTAACATTGAGAATTGGTCGGCGGCTTTCCTGATATATGCCAGTGTGTACTGTGAGAAGTACCCCGACAGGGCGGTCGTGCTGTTCAAGTACATGGACGTGGTGCGGCGGGCGCAAGTGACGTACGGAGGTAATGCTTGATCGCATTATGACGAAGAGTTTCGGGCGCGCATGGCGTCGGATCCGGAGGCAAAGTGGGGGGAGTTGGATGCGGACCTGTACCAACAGACGATGAGTGGGGCAAAATTTGGCCGCACCATCTACACGGCCAGTGGGTTGCCGCTGGCGCCGCCCCCTTTTTTCAGCCCGCCCCACCAGTGGGGGGATGGGGGCAGGGGGAGCTGGGAGCATTCACAGCGTCGGGGCCTGCTGGGACTTCAACAGAGGTTCCTGTCTCCGGCAGGTGTGCCGTTTCCGGCACGAATGCTCTGCATGCGGGAGACGCCACCCGGAGGCGTGCTGCTGGGGGCTTGGGGGAGGCCCCGCACAGGGCCAGTATCCGGCTCCCATGCCCAGCAGGGGGAGGGGAGGAGGCAGGGGGGGGAGGGCCCTGGGAAAAGGCTCGTACACCGGTTAGGCTGGACCGACTGGAACCTTTTTTGGAGGCTTATCCGCGGGCGGACGATGCGGCCGTGCTGCGTCGGGGTTTCAGGGAGGGTTTCCGGTTGGGCTACGAGGGTCTGCGGATCGCTCGATGGGCAGAGAACCTGAAGTCCGTGAACGCACACAGGGGTATCGTCCGGGAGAAGCTCTTTAAGGAGGTGAAGGAAGGGAGGATGGTGGGGCCTTTTGAGGAGGCGCCATTGCCGGATTTGATCATTTCACCAATTGGAGTGGTCCTGAAAAAAGAGCCGGGTCAATTCCGACTGATTCAGCATCTCTCATGGCCGGAGGGCGCGTCGGTGAACAACTTTATATCAGCGGAGTTGGTATCAGTGTCGTACTCGTCCGTGGACGTTGCAAGGAGTGACAGTTACTCAGGGCAACGGTCCCTCCCTATTACTCCCATGTGGTGGTTAGTTAGCAAGGCCGGGACCTGGAGAAGACAGGGGGTATAGAAAGGAGGCCCAACTAGAAAGAGGCAAGGGGTGGGACATGGATCATAATGGCCCAGAGTCGAGAAACAAATAAACAACAGAAAACAGCAATACTGCAGACAGTAAAAAACAACATGTCCAATGCATTCTGTAGGCGAGGTGGGACGAGGAGAAAATCATCTGTGAGTGTTTCATGGCTAGGCCCCAGGTGAATCAACATAAATGACGGAAGACTTCTGCTTCCCTGGACAGAAAAGTGTTGCAGACTGGAGACCAGTGAGGTCGCTAGACTTGAGCCCAACATGGGTTTGCCGTGTAGCCGATCAGTCTATATGATGTCACCTGCTGTTAGTGAGGACACTCGTTTGGCAAATCCCCACCCAACATGGCGGAAGCTCGATAACTCCCCACCCCAGATATGACCGATGGGTCTCCTTGTGTGTCACAGATCAATGCAGCCACCTCTAAAGCAGATTGGTGGCCATTCTGGACCTGCTCAGGAGAAGGCGTTGTTGGGGCCGGGAACAGCCCGGCAAGGCATTGTCGTTCTCATTGTCAGTAGTTGTTCTTTGTCCAGGGAACCCCTGAAAATCCCTTGATTTAAGGGCGCTTGGCATAGTGGCCTCAAGCCAGTCCCAAGCCTCGGATGACTCCATGAAAAAGAATGACTTGTCTCTGATAACCTTTTATTTGGAGGGTGTAATGAAGACCCAGGTCTCTTCATTTGTGTGTAACTAAGACGCCCATTGGCATTGAACTGCTAAAGTGTAGTCTGTAGAAAGGAAAACCTAGTGGTTGTCCCAGAGTACGGGGCTTGAGGATTGCATAACTTTTATTGACATGTAGGCGCTTGGCAATCATCAGGAGTGGCAGCGCACCCGGGGGGGAGGGGGGCACCTTGTTCAGACCTGATTGGCCCACTCTCTCAAGAAAAACGAGGTGAGCTCTTCTGCCTGTACCAGCTCCTTAAATAATTATTCCAGATGATCCACCATGTATGGGCCCTCGTAGCCCTCAGGGAGGCTATGTGGATATTGCTGCATCTGAGTCCCCCCTCTGCATCTTTGGTTCATGTCTCCATGAAGGGTACCCTCTCTGTGAGGTCCCACAATTGTTTTTGGAAATCCGAAGTCTGAGGCTGATGGTCAGCCAGGGACCTCCCTGTGATGGTGACCCATTCTGACAATATATTTTAATCTTGCCGGAGCAGGCTGATATCTTAAGCAGCTACTTCCACCTTCATTTCCAGTTGGAGCCTGGGGGCCTTGATGGCTGCCAATATGATGTCTAATTTCTCCTGCTGGGGTAGGTCTCTCACTCCCTCCGAGTGTCGCTCCATGGAACTTGTGGATGGTGCCATCATTTTAGTGGATTTACTCTGTTGCATTGCTCAGTCTCAAGGTCCAGGGAATTATGAATCAGGTTCATCAGCCTTTCCTCGAGGCCCCCCCAGAGAACTGCAGAATAATCTTTATGGCTGGTCTTACTGTTATGGGCAGTTCTTGGTAATGCAGGGAGCCCCTGGGTGGGAGCATTAGCTCCACCCCCCCCTGACTGGGACGCACCCGCCTCCACAGTATAGGGCCAGCTTAACCTGCCTCTGGGAGAATAGCGCTGGGCTGGGCAGCATGAGCAGCCCTTTTGAGGTCAATTGGTTGTTGGCCCAGTATGTGTTTCCGAGGTTCATTCCCGTCTTGGAGCCTCTGTGGTGGTCCCTGTCGATGTGATGCTCAGCTTGGGGCTTCCTATCAGGTAAGTCTTTCTGGGGGTCCAATCTTCGCTCCACAGAGGGTAAGAGTTGCATCTTCCTCTCCATGTGTAAGTCCTTTCACCCTGTTATTCTGGGACACCTGTGTGGGAAAGGGAGCCTCAGGTAGCCTTATCCGGGCCCAAGAGAAGCCATGGTCAGTCTCACACACGTCAGTGCTCCCTCCAGATGGATCTACCCAAAGGGCCGGCTGCAGGCTGGGGGTATCTCCAGTCAGAGGGGGTGCCAGTCCAGCAGCCCCCAAGCTGCTGTAAGAGGCACCGGCCATGATGGCAGGTGCCACCCAGCATTTGTGACTCTTGCCACTCAAAGCCGGGTTGTGTTCCCCCTTGCCTCCCCTCAATCAGATCCCTGCCTCCTTGTACCTCTGCAGGTACCCCACGGCCCTCTACTCATCACCGGGGCACCCTCGTCGGCTGGCAGGGTTCCTGGAAATGAGGGGTATCGCTGGGATTAGATCACCAGCCGCTGGGCCCACCCGGCTCCAATCGTTCCCACCGAGCGAGGCCGCAGGAGCTCTACGCATTGAGTGGGTACCCTCGCATCTATGTCACCCTCAGGGCTTCTTAACAATGTCCTGGCATTGTCCTTCTTCAGATTCATGGGCAGGGTCCTCAGGGTATTGCAAAATAAATAAAGGATACAGGAACTGATGCAGGGGAGCTTCTGGACTATGCGTCTGCCATGTTGCCTAACTCGGCCTAATCCCCCCATGCTACTGCGTTTATGGTATTCTTACGGACATGCAATTCCATAATGCCAACTGTGGAGTGATAAGTCGGCCAATTTTTGATGTTTGTTACATTCTTGACAAGCTGTGGAAGGAACTTAGTGCTGTGATAAAAACAACAAAACTGTCCAGTGAAAATCAGGATTGAACCAGAGCCAGAAAGTACAAAGTCAGTTTACTTTGTATGCTTCATAAGATGAAACTATAAGTAATTATTACTAAAACCCAAAGCAGTTTTACCTAGATTTATTATCACAGTATTTTGCAAACACATGTGCAGCTTCCAACTCTTATCCAACCTTCATTTATTTATGCCGGCATGCCTCTGACTTCTATGACTTTAGGGCATATGCATTGCACCTTAAAAAGATGAATTTCTTGACCGTATTTTGCCTGCCTGCCACAAATGATCTGCCAGTTTGGTTGTTTGATAGCTATGCTTGAGCTTCCCTGACCTCCATGGAGATTGGAGATTACATTAGAATGAGAAACATATACTGACACTTCCCTGGACGTCAGAATTTTGGCTGCAGAGGATTCCTCTGGAGAACATCGCCAAAGCTGATGTGGAGTTCAAACGGAGCTCACCGGAGTGCTGTTCCCAGAGGTGAAATGAGCAACAACAAAAGCAGGGGTAGCCCAAATTTAGCCGCATCTTATTGGTTACGCCAGATTACAGTGCCACGTATAGTGCAGAGTCCCTAAAGAAGAAAACCTACCATCTCCCAACTCCACGCGACAGATGGTGCATTTTCCTTTTGCTCTTTCCTGAAAAGTGATTTATGAGTTTTTAAAGGTTGCATGGAGGCAGCTCCAAATTCAAATCATTTTTTAATTTGGGCGATGAGAGATTGGACAAGACCTCCCTCGTGCTCTGAGCCCATAACCTGCTAGCTATTCTGACAAATTATTCTCAAAATGTTCCTGTCGTTAAAAACAATGGCAGGAAAGCTGCCAAGTGCTTCTTCTTAGTTAGCAGGTTTCTCATAATAGATACAAATTGGACTGGTTTCCACACAGGCAGGGATCTTCTGCCAATACAATGTTTTTTTAATTTCCTTGCTAGTGTTCTATAAAGGACAAAACCGAAATGTGTTTGGAGGAGTACCCTTCATCATCCATCTTCATGATGATCCCCCTACTGATGAAGACAATGATTGGCCACTCAGGGGAAACTGATCAATGCCACAGTTGTCTGTTCCACAAGCAGAGACCACCTATGCAGCTCGATGATGCTTCGGGTGCAATCAGTGAAAGGTGGTAGGACCTTTCAACTGAGTTTTTAATGCTGGACATTTCCACTGAACCTTCCATGATGATCCACCTTGGGATAATGGGAGTGTAAGAACTTCACAGGATATACATGGCTGTTTCCCAGCCAATACGAGTGAGATCATTAAGATCAAAGAGTTTTCAGGAAGGCTTGAGTTAATTGCAGCGATAAATTGACAAATAAATATAACAGTTTAGGTAAGACTATCATTTTAGAGATAGCAATGCATCCGGCTAGAGAGATGGGGAGTTTGGACCAAATGACCGTCTTATCTTCCAGCCATGCTAGTGTATGGCCAAAGTTCATGTCCCAGAGTTCTTGAATATTAGTGCTAAGCCATATGCCTAAGTAACGCACCAGATCATTTGCCCATTGTATAGGGTAATCTAACTCGAAAGGGACAGTTGCATCAGTGAGCGGAAGCAAGTAGGATTCGGACTAATCGATGTGGACACCAGAAAGACCTCCAAATTTGGTGAGTTCACAGAGGACTGGGTGGAGGTTAACAACTGGATCTCTGAGATAAAGAGTGATGTTGTCAGCATATAAGAATATAATTGTATCTCTGGTGGAGATGTCAAGTCCACGTGCTTTATGGTGTTGCCTAATTCTTGCTGCATGGGGTTCCATGGCAATGGCAAACAGGAGGGGCGACAGCGAACACCCCTGCCTGGTGCCATGCGTGATAGCAAATGGGGCTGACGTTAATTCATTTGCACGTAATCTGGCGGTGAGGCTGGAATACAAAAGCCTGAACTGCCTCATGAATAGGGGGCTTAGTCTAAGTCTGGTAAGAATGGCGAAGAGGTATGGCCATTCGAGTGAGTCAAACGCCTTGGTTGCGTCAAGAAATGCCGCCAAAGCAGGGTCTTGGGGGTCCAACTGATGTATGATGGAGAACCCATTAGATTATGTGATGTGGAGCACCCAGGTATAAACCCGGATTGGCCGAGCTATAAGTGGTATAAGAGGCTGCAGACGGTTTGCGAGAAGTTTCGCATAAATCTTGTCTATATTGATAAGGGAAAGGGGTCTATGGGAGTGGCACTTATTTGGAGATTTGCCTAGTTTAAGTAGTGTTAAACTGACTGCTTCCCTGGTAGTTGGGGGGAGTGACCCACTCTCTAGGGACTGCAGCCACGTTTAATTGGCAAATCTGCATAGGGTATATTTACCAGCGCTGCATGGCCAATGTTTCTGCACAGGAATGACTGAAAGCGGCGTTCACAAAATGGTGATGCTTTCAATAAAATAGACTCCAAGGTGTGCTCACTCCTCTGGTTAGCCTTTTATGGGACTACCTTGCCTTCACTTCCGGACACCTGTTGGTTGTGAGAGGAGAGCATCTTTTGTGTTTTCTTTGGAACTGCTTGGTTTCAAGTACGCTATTTGCTGCTATCTTTCATGTCATTTGCAAGATAAAACATGACCTGCAAAAGGTTCGTACAAAGAGGCTTTTGCCACCTCAAAATATTGTAGGACAATGGAGGATAATTTAGTGATGTCGGTTTAGGAATAGAGGATCATTTCTTATGTAGCTTTAAGGAAAAAGTACTTGAAATAAGGGCCACATCGCTATCTTCTTTCATCTTAATGTTGTCTCTCACCTACACTCTTCTACTCTCACCTTTTTCCAGTCACTCTGCCTAGCCCTTGCTCCCTCCTAAAACTCACTCACTCTTTCATTCTGACAAGTCTCTACAACCCAGTTGTTCAATGTCCCAAACCTATTTCTACGATTCCCGTCTTCCTTCTCCACTTCATTGCCCTGAGTCTGCTCCTCTCCTAACCCAACCATCAATATCTCAAGTATTCACTGCCTTCAATAGCCCATGCGCCGGGGACTGTTCTTAGCTGCTCCATGGCCCTACCCTGTCTAAGCTCCCCCTGAACTCACCTTCGCTCTTCTGCACCCCATCATTTCATCTTCCAGTCCTGAAGCCTTCTCATGTCCAAGCTTTTCCATTGTCCAAGTCCTACCACCTTGATCTTCACTCTTTGGAATATGTTTGCTTCCCTCTGCTTTCCTGTATTACCTTGTAGAACTCCCTTCACTCTTCAGACTTACTTCTATAGCCCCCATTTATTTAGGTATTGTTGTGAGGAACCACATCGGGGGAGGAGGTCAGGTCCAAGGACGAAGCCTCGTTGAGTAGGATCCTGCACCCCATGTCCATTAGTTCTTGTGCAAGGGCAGACAGAGCTGCCTCTCAGTGATTTAACCAGAATCTAGATCAGACTTTTCAGGGGTATGTGTCATTCGATGCAAGCAATGGACAGCACAAACTGTGGACGGCTGTGATTGTGTTGACGAATGATGCTGGGCGCAAAGTGGAGAAATTAGTGAATGGTGTCATGGCTTGTGCCAACTCATGCAAGGTTTGTGCAGACTCCCAGGAGATGAGTGGGAACTCTGTTTATATTTAAGTACATTTGGACTGTGGTTCTTTGACTGTTTATACAGATCCTTCTGCTTGGATCCTTTTGGTTATCCAGTTAGCAGTGCTACAGTATTCTGGTCTATTAATGCTGTGGCACTTTTGGCACTCTGGCATTGTAGCAGCATAGGTTACTGAATTTTTGGCACTTTGACACTATTATTTTCTGCATTTCTAACTATTTTAAATTAAGACTTCTTGGATTCTTTCAGTGGAATTTACAGACCAGTAACATCTGAAGTCTGCATTGTGCTATTGCCAAGGACGTATGATTTTGTTTTTACTAAGTCAAAGTGAATTATAAGGCACTGGAAATTTTTTATATATGATCCTTCGCCCATTCCTCATATAATAAAAACAGCCCCCCTTCATGTTACAAAAAGGGATGGTGAAAGGGGGATAACAGTGATAAAATGGGGATAAGATACCTATGGGAAGTAGTCATAAAAAATTATATCATTGATTTCTTCCAAAGAAGTTCTGCTAAAATACCTTAAACTATACCCTCCCATGGAGCACATGCTTGGGTTCTCCCATATCTACTATTCCAAGAATTCTATCTATGGAAAGGAAGAAACATTTCCCAGCAAACCCAATCAATTAAAATTGTTTGACCATCAAATAAGCTACAAGCAAATTTGTTCTACAAAGACAAACAATGTACATGGTTTTACCCTGCTTGATGTTCATATTGAAGAACCATCAACAAAAGGAAGAATGAATAGGAATTTTAACAACCGGAAGTTAGACCAGCCTAAAGGATCTGTGTTTTAACTGTAATTCTAGCTTTTACAGAGCACATTAAATCAGGAGACATCAAAGTGCTAAATACTGTCCTGTACTGTTTGCTTGTCAAACTGGGAGGATTTTTCCCTCCCAGCATTTAAAGATTTGTAGGTCAAGGAGGAGTGAACACCCTTTCAGAAGAATTGTATTTCCCTCTCCCTTTAGAGGATCCACCAACATGACAGGCATACATAATACTCTTCATTCCATGAACAAATCATTAACAAAACAATCAGGATCATAGTTTTGCAATTCTAACTAGTAATATGCAAAGTTTAACCCTGAAGAGGGATAATTAACCAAATACAGCAATTGTTAAGACTGTATCTAAATCATCACACACATAGAAGGTGCGCGATAAATTATGCAGAAAAAATGCCAAAAGCATAGATTCAATGAAAGAAGTGATTGGTTCATCCAAGTAGGAACTCCACTGTTTAAGAACTTTCGTCAGATTTACCAGAAATCGGTCCATATGTTTACTATATTCTCGATGAATGTGAAAAAGGATTGCAGAAGATGCCTTGGGCACCCTGTTCTGAAAGATTCCTGCTAACTCTACTCTCAGAGGGCAGGGAAGGCAAATTCAATGAATAAAGAAAATACTCGGGCAGTTTTTCCAATCTTTGAGGTTCATACACCTTTAAAGTTGGGTCTCAAATATATTACTTCCAAGGATAGAAAACAGGGATCAAACTAAAAGCAATCAAAAGAAAAAGCACTCAAAAAGCAACATTTGTGGAGCAAGTGGATATTATAGAACAGCAAACTCTACTCAATCAGACCATTAAAGATTCAGAATTACAATCAGCTATTAAATCCCTTTAAGTCGGAAAATCCCCTGGTCCAGATGTCCTTATTGCCTATATCTATAAATTGTTCATGCAAGAGCTCCGACTACCCCTATCGGACCTCTTTCATGACAATGCTGAGACCAGATGCACTGGGGGAACACTGCAGAAGCGATTCTAGCTCTAATCCCCAATGAAGTAAAAAATCACACCTATCCCAAACACTACAGATCAATATCGCTCATCAACTTATATTTCAAACTAGACAGCAAAATCCTGGCTCTGTATTGAAGTGATATTACTATCTCTGATCAGACCGTATCAAGTTGGCTTCCTCAAAGGCAGACTCTACAATCATAATACTAGGTTATTAGACCATGTATTACAAATTGCTAAAACCAATGGTTTACCAGTCGTAGCCATAGAACTCAATGCTGAAAAGCATTCAACACATTTGCATGGTCCTTCTTGAAGGCCACAATATCTTGCTTCAATCTAGGAGAGTCGTTTATATAGATGGTAATGGCCCTGTACTTAAATCCCAGGGCTAAAATCAGGTTTAATGGTGTTTTATCTGACTTGTTTCTCACTCAAACAAGGCACCAGGCAGTGGTGCACTCTATTCCTATCCCTTTTCCTTTCAGCCATTGAACCACTTTTGCTATCTTTCAACGAACATAACAATTCAATCGGTGTAAATATAAATGGCAAATCTTTTAAAATAGTGGCTTATTTAGACAACATCCTAATACTAACCGAACATGAAAGCACCGCTTTTCCTGAAAGTATGGCCAACATCAAAGAATACTACTTAGTTTCGGGCTATACCCTCAAAAAGGATAAATCTAAGGTTCGTCCACTTAACATTACCTGCACCAAAGATGTTCTGGTCTTCTTGGGTTAATCGTGGCAAGCCGAATTTCTCAAATACTTAGGTCTTTAATTCAATGATTACCTCACCAAATCTATGTGACATAACGAGTCCATGGTCCCTCAAAAGGTTTAGAAATTCCTAGAAGGTTAGTCACCAAGATTCCTGACATGGTGGGGTAAACTTGAATCCACAAAAAAGGTTATCACTCTAATTGTTAACTTACTAAACATGTCACCCATACTTTGCTTGGATGACTATTCCCACAACATAGATCAGCTTTTTAACAAATTCATTTGGAATTCTTAAAAAAATTGTATCTCCTAACGTTGTTTACCCAAACATCTAGGCAGTGCTAACCTTGCATACTTCCTGAAGTACCAACTCACTTTTCTGGCCTCCCAAGGTGCAAAATAGCTTGACAATGCCTCTGACTTCATAACCCAATGGTTCTCCCTTGAGCATTCGCTTACTGATAATCTCTCACTGATGTCTCTTCTAACTATTTCCACAGACCATCACAATCTTGGTAACCTGATTTTGAGGCACGCGAGAAATGTTTTGCTACAACTCGACCTTCGCCTCTAGGCTGTGAAAAACAGCACGCCGTACAGACCCCAATCTAGCTCAATAAAGATATAAAATGTGATCCCAGAATCTCCACAGAAAATCTTGGAAGTCGAAGGAAATTTCTATGGTGGGTGACCTTGGCTCCAATAAAAATCCTCTATAATTCTACAACATTAAGTAAAACTACAACATTGCTCTGTCCAAATTCTATGACTTCTTTAAAATTAAAGTAGCCATTTCAAAACACAAACCCTTCCCTTTTAGAGATGCCCCACTCCCAACCCTCTTAACATTATTTAAGAGAAGCATAGACGTGGCCTCTAAGATATATGGCTAGCTTAGTCCTTTAACCACTTCGTTATGTTGCGCTACTCAACAGAAGTGGTGCGATGAATAGACCTAAAATGGACTATCTACCCTGTCAGACTTTAACTGGCCAAAACTGTGGGCTTCCCCATTCACTAAGAAAACAACACCAAATTGTGTCCAGACTAAACTACATTTGCATCACAGAACCTTTTGGACCCCAAACCGCTTGGCCACACTGGGTCCAGGGCCGGCTCTAGGCTCATGGTGGCCCTGGGCAGGGAGCGTTGGTAGGGGGCCCGGAAGAGGGGGTCCGGGCGGGGCGGAGCGCGCAGGCCAGTAAAGAGGGGAGGGGGTCTGGGAGTTTAGAAGTGGAACAGAGCCAGAGGCCGCCAAATCCCTGCCAGAGGCCACCACGCAAATATGTATCCATCCTCAGAGGATTAATATATTAAGGATATATATTGGCGTGGTGGCCCCTGGGGTTTGGTGGCCCTGTGCAGGTGCACAGCTTGCACATGCCTAGAGCCGGCCCTGCTGGGTCTCATGGACAAAAATACGTGCTGGAATTGTAACTCTGAAAATGCAAGCCTTCATCAAATGATGTTTGGATGTTCCTCGCTACACAATTTCTGGACTAAAATTCACAATACCATTGATGACATTTTTCATCCTAAACTCCCTAGGAACTTTTCGTTTTCCATATGTGGTGTTTTCAGTCCTTCACACACGACTGAACTATTACTGGATGACTTAGTTATAATAGATTTAATATTTATCTTAGCCCATAAAACCATTATGTCTTCTTTGAAATCACTTGGGAATGCCTCCAATAACACATGGTGGGAATGACTGAGATATGTTAGGGGCGCACACTCTGTACTGTATGCCCAGTGTCTTTGCTAATAAAGCTCTTTGAACAGCCTGGACCGATACCTTGCACTGATCAACGCCCCCCCCCCTTGAAACACTACTCAGTACTCTTCTTATGCCATTATCACCAACACCCCATCATACTGGTTTGCAAACAAGATTTGTGGCCCTTTTAATGTAGTCTTGCTGACATAGCCTACTTAGACTCAACATGTCCTTCACATCACCCGCCTGTTAGTTAACTTGCTTGATTTATTTATTTTCTTATTTTTTTTTATCTTCCTCTCTTTTTATCTGCTTTTACTTTTCCACCATGCAGTTGAGCAATGTAGATATTGATAAATTAGCAGGCTCTTTGATACATGTGTACCTGCTTTGTACTACCCGTTTGTCAAATAGGCTTGGGCGAAGCACGCAGAGTTTCACTATCCGGAATTCTGTGCAGTTACCAAAAAACTCTGTCAAATTACGCAGAGTCGGATTTCCGTGAGTGGGCAGAGTATTGCTCGGCCGATGGCCACCCCACTCTAATTAGTAATTAATCATATCCAATAAGGCACATTACAGGGTTAACAGCTGGAGTAAAAAAATAGCACTTTCGCCCATTAACTTAACTTCACAATCCTCCTAATTAGTGAACACAGATCTCGCTGGCGAGAATGTCTAAATATAAATGTCATCATAATGAGCGATTTAATTGCGCTGATGAGGGCTAATGAGTGTGGCCCTCGCTTCCTCAGAGGCTGTGGGGTGAGGGCTTACCCCAAAATCTAAAATTAAAAGCAATTTGCCTTCCCCCCGTTTGTGATCTACAGGAGTTATACAGAGATTTCAGTTTGCCTTTTAAAAAAAGGTTGCTTCTCTTTGGAAATTAGTTTTTATTTCATGGTTCGTGCACACTTGTTTTTGCAACAAAATTGTGGCTGTGCTATTATTCATATCATATTGATGTCACGCCCAGACCACTTTTAAAAGCCAGGGCTTTTCTTTCAAAAGCCATTGTTATCTGGTATGTACATTGAACTGGAACAAGCCTATACCTTCCAGAATGCAGGGATCTGTGCATTGAAAGGCCCTGCTTTCAAACATGCTGTATGTGATGACATGGAGTTTTATAGTAATGCTGTCACTGTTTGTTTATCTGAATTGAAATTGAGTTTTATAAAGCGTAAACGTGACCGGAGAGGGTATCAGAGTGCTGTGCAAAGGAGCAGAAGGGGAAAGGAGGTAAAGGCAAAAATACAACTGCAAAAAGTAACCTAACAAGTACAATTATCAAACAAGAGCAGCATCCACCTTGTGGGACAAGTAAAGTAACAAAAGAGCAACAAAACTTATGGCACATGTAGAGTCACAAAATTTGCAATTTTGAATGAGATATCAAAGAATATAAACAGGAGATAAATGTTAGTTAAGGTGGCTTAAGGACTAATGCTGTCGATGTCTGTATTTGTACGATTTTACAAACCTGAAATGAATACTTTGCATAAGGAAGTGGAATACAGTCATTAGACCGCTTAACTATAATAAACACACACACACAGGCTTCTAACATAGCATGCCCCTCCAGAAGGGCTGAATGACCACAATATCGGAATACGCCTTTAGTCCCCTCTTTTCCTGGTAACTGAGTGGTGGTGCCACAGCCTCGGCAGAGGGCAGCAGGGCTGAGGCTGAGATGGGACAGCAAGCATGATGGCAGAAGAGGCTGAGGGGAGAGCCCTGGATTCAGGTGCAAGGGAATGAGTGAAATCTGAGTGACTTAAATGTCCACTGACCAAGTGACCGGATAGAAACACTGAGCTCTCGTAAGACTCCAGCAACCCCACCCACTGCCAATCAGAGCTCTTGACATGTTGTCATGAAAACAAAAGAAAAACAACATCTTTCTGGGGTGTTATTCTATCTGGGTGAGCGTGCCAGTAAACTCCCCTCTACTGGTTAAGTTTTTTGCCGAACTCCGCGCTCCAAGCAGAGTGCGGGGTGGCAAAGCTCTGCAAACTCCGCAGGTGGAGTGAAGTTTACCTCCCACCCCTAGTGACAACACCATACAATCATACAATAATACTGTCTAAAATGTATTTAGCTCATGTATGCTAACTGCTAGTTTTGCACTAACATCTTTATTAAAAAATTGAAATAAAAAAGAACATCAAACACCTCAAATATTTATTTCTCGGACACCGTTAGCTGAGGTTTACAACCACAATTGTAATGGGTCATTACTTCCACCAGAAATTTCCAGTTCTATCCTTTCTCCTTCTAATAACGTAATCCAGATAATTAGGAAGGATTCAGGGATATTATCAGAAGTGGAAAAACAAGAGAGAGATGGAACTATCCAAGCTTAATTCAACAAATTGTTTCTTAAATTTAGCATTGACTAAATCTGAAGAAAACTGTCAATCCTTTGAATATTTTAGTGATAAACTTTCAGCTACAGCCTACAGATAAACTATAAAAACATTTTGACATTATTAATGCAAACATTGGATTACTGATCTCACATGTTTCCAAGTAACTTGATATTATTTTTGGGCAATTGCAAAACAGCATTACATATGATGCATGCTTAAATTCTGAAATAATGTCATACCATGAATGTTGCAGTCTTTTATTTCTAAATTGTGCAAATTGAAATCTGATCAATAAGCTAAACTGGTATAGTATCATTTGTTAACCCCTTCGACGCTCATGACGATCTCAGCTCGTCATGAGGTACACCTCTCGTACGTTCATGAGGAGCTGAGCTCCTCATGAACGCATAGGCTTCCGTTTGCGGTCAGCGCACCGCGGAAATCTGCACCGCAGCGATGGTGTTAATGCTGAATCTGGCTAATGAAATGATGAAGGGGAACTCACCAGGCACAGTAATGTGGAGAAGGGGGAATATCTTGACAGTTTTTGGTTATATTTTTCTGCACCCATGGTTGCTGAGGAAAAGCTACAGCATGACGCTCTTGAGTTGACGAGAGAGTGATTATAAACCCCCTCACCTAAGATTTCAACCATAAAACCCGGTACAGTAATTATGAATTTCACAAGGAGACATTTACAGTTTGGAAGCAATTAACCCTAAGGGTATTGCCCTAAGTGCAGTAATGTTTAAGTAGTTTTCTAGAGGGTGTTGTGGAATTCCCCAGATTTGACTCTATGATGTGAACTGTGGAGATTATATTTAGAGTTCAGGTCCTACAAATAATGTTGTACAGGGTGGCAAACCCTTTGATGTGAAAAGGAGGGTTTGCGCAAGATCCAGCTAGTGTTGAAAAAAAATAAAAAGAAAAAAGAATCAACCTCAGTACATGAGAGTTACTGCCCAATGCTGTGAGGTATGTTAAAATCAAACGGTTGATACAACAAACAGTGATATGAGGAAGAGAAGTTGAGGAAATGGGATAAGATTTCCTGAGCATTGCAAAAGATGAACAAGTATACATCTTTGGGGGAGTTTATGGTCACTGAAGAGGCCCTAAGAGCAGTCCCCATAAAGCTAGAGCTAAAAATTGCTAATTTGGTTCTTGTATAGTGATGATGGAACACTTCAGGCTGCAGCATCTGAAACAGCAATAAAACCTTTTACCCCAAAATGTATTCCATTTTGATTCTCCAAATGTGTAGGTAGTAGAGGAGATTATAACAGCAGCCAAAGCAACTGTGGTGGAAAGGGTGGGTGAGATTCTTAGAACTCCTTACAAAGTCAACATAAAAGAGTAGGAAATCATCTTTGCAAGGCACTTTACTGCTTGCATATACCTGGGGAAAGTGCCTGCCTCATGGGGGTGGGGGGGTATGTTTAACCTAAGCAGTGTATATAAAGAGATTTGTAGATAATGCTGCCAGTCCTTTTAAATCACTCTTTGGCATGTGTTAGATATTGGGTTTCTGGTTGGCAGAGGTATGCACCCTTTCCAAGCTGGAAGTCCAGGAACCACAAACCTAGTCAGAGTAAGTCAGATGCATACCATAAATTAATCTGTGCTAACCCCCTCTGGTAGCTAGGCACAGAGCAGACAGGCTTTACTTAAAAGGCAATATGTTAAGTATTTGTTCAACACTTCAAACAGTAACACAGGGAAAACACCACAAAAGACTCCACACCAGTTTAGAAAAATAGAGTATGATTTTATGAATAAAACTAGACTAACATTACAGAAATCCAATAGGTAGAAGTCGAGATATGAATTGTTACTGATTAAAAGTAAAAATAGCGCTTAGAAGCAGTAAGAGCCAATGGGGATTATTGGTCGTGCAGCACTGGGGCAAAGTCAAGAGTTCAGGTTGACCGCGATGGAAGGGCCGGGGATAGGAGACACCCAAGGTCCACTGAACGGGAGTACCTTCATCCTGGTCGCAACAGCGAGATGCAGGTGCAGCCATGCGATGATTCAGTGTCAATCCCCCAGAGGAGATGATGCATCCATTTTCTCCACGCAACAATGGCAATGCGTCAGTTCTGAAGACGAAGCGCAGGTTCTGAGATGCATTAGTTCAGAGTGCGCTGTGCTAAGTTTACCCACACAGTTGAGGGGATTCTTCAATTGTATCTCCTGCAGCGGAGGTGATGCAGTGGGTCAGATGCGTCGGTCTGATGCGCTAGTTCCAAGTCGAAAGTGCGGGTTCTGTTTCCACAACAGTGTGTATGTGTCAATTCTGCCTCACACAACAATGGATGTTTCGGTTCCACTGGAGCAAGCACCCGGGTCCACTTCCTATGGACCAAACACAAGAGCACAGGGTAAACCTTTGATATCTCTGAGTCAAAGAACAGGAGGAACACTGTGCCCTTGGAGATCAATCTGGGCTCTAGCAAGTGTCCAGTTCCTCCTCTGCAGGGCAGAGGGTTGCAGGGCAGCACAGCAGAAAAGCAGTTTTTTCAAAGCAGCAGTCCTGCAGTTTAGCAGTACTTGTAGCAGCACAACAGTCCTTCCTCCTGGCAGAGTTTATTCACAGTTCCAGAAGTGTCTGATTTGGGGGGATCAGAGACCCAGTACCTATACCCAGTTGTGCCTATGAAGTGGAAGTGACATCAAAGATGGTCTTTGAAGTGCACATATGCCTTCCTTCCCAGCTCTGGCTACAGTCTCACTACAGGGGTGTATGTAGCCTTTTGTCTGGGACAGGACACTGCCTATTCAGGTGTAAGTGTAAGCCTTCCTCCCATCCTGCCCAGGATGACCCATCAGGATGTGGATGGCCACTCAGTCACACCTAACCTTCCTTTGTGTGTAACTTTCTAGAGGTAATGCACTAAGTCCAGCTGTTACCTTCCCTAGACGTGTATTAGAGATACGCTGCAGGTACACAGAGCTAAAAGCAGAGAAATGTCATCTTTTTGAAAATAGCATATCTAAAATAATGATGACAATTTAATCTTTGCCAGCATAGAGGATGATATCAATACCATTCCAATGATATGAAATATGAGAGAGCCACTCCTTCTCAATCAGGAATTACAGCTTATAGGTATAATAAGGAATTCCAAATGTTAACCAATGAGAGGGGTAGGCTTCGCAGTCGTGAAAAATTAATTTGGGTGTTTGTCACTACCAGGACATGAAGAACTTAACAATGAATTTCCTACCTTTTAATTACACAGCAGCCTGCCCAATAGACTACCTATGGCCTACCTTAGAGGTGACTTACATGTAATAAAATGGGAGTTTAAGGCTTGGCAAGGGGTTGTTTCAAATACCAAATCGACATGACAGTAAAATGTAATACACAGGCTCTGCAGTGGCTTTCCTGAGATGTATTTAAAGTGCTACTTGTGTGGGTGGCACAATCAGGATTGCAGGCCAACTAATAGCATTTAGTGTACACCCTTTGGGCACATGTAGTGCACTCTACTAGGGACTTATAGATAGATTAAGTACTCCAATTGTGGACAAGTCAATCAAAGCTTGTTTAGGGGAGAAGGACATGCACTTTACGTTGATAGTGGTAAAGTGCACAGGTCAACAAAAAGAAATAGGTGAGGCAAACAGGCACAATGGGTGTTGGGTCTAACACTGTGTATGGGAAACTGTTTCTCAAATATCTCTAACAGCAAATAATGGATTGGGTTGAGGATGTCAGCTTCTTACCAAAGGTGCAAATGGGCTTAAAAGCCTATTGTGCCACAGACGACTATACTGTAGTGCTAAGAATGAACCTGAATAAGATACAGAACATGCTGTGCCTTCATTGACTTCTCTAGTGCTTTCAACTTTATGGCTAGAAATTAATTATGAACACTACTGACTGTGTTATTCAATCCCTACCCGTATTGACCATAGTGATGGAGTTAAGCCCCTGTACCTTGAGTTTTTATCCAGTTAGGAGTGATAAATATTGTACACCCTGCAAGTAGTAACTGTCCTAAAACAAAGATGTTCATTGGCCCGCTTTTGTTTTTTCTCTATCTGGTAGATTCACCTAACCTGGTAGAGCATTGCCGGTCCTTCTCACTGAAATTTGTAAATTGTAAAATACTCGTCCTAATGTATGTGGACGATCTAATTTTGCTAGATTTAATGATGGCCATTGGGCTTTAACAAAAGCTTGACAAACTCACCACATACAAGAGGAATAACCACCTGATAATTAATATCAATCAGAGTAAAGTTAATATTATTTTAGAGGGCATGTGAAGTGGACACTGCTCATGCTTGAAAGCAGCTTGGTTTGGTTACCTCATCTGAAAGAGAGTTGTTGGCACGGCTTGCCTCAAATAGCAGTAGGAGCCAACAGGTCATAAAAAGGTCTATGATGCAAAAATTCTTCCAATGGTCGTATGTGGTACTGAAAAAAATTCTCCTGGGCATCATTCAACTCTAAATAAATTAGAGGGGAAACTCCAGAAGAGCTTTTTAGCCATGCTGCAAGGGCTGTTTTTTGAAGCCATCTTTCTTGATTTAGGCATGCCCAAAATCCCTTTATCAGTTGCCAAGGCCCTGATTGGTACATCATGCGATCAAATATTGAGGAGTTACTTTTTTCTATGTTAGTTACTTCGTTGCTGAAGTTAAACCATATCATTGGGTTTTCATTTTGAAATGAGTATCTTGTCAGGACAGTGGCCATGCTTTCAGTGACATCTTATGATTGGGCTCAAATCTAGAAGGAACACCTTGCCAGGACACTGCCCTTGCTTTCTCTGGTACCATATCATTGGGTTCTAATCTATAAATAGTATATTTCCAGGACAGTGGCCTTGCTTTCCCTGACACTATAATTGGGCTTTAACCTAAACGTAATATCTTGCCAACATAGTGGTGTTCTTTTCCTTGTCTCCTTATAACTGTGTGCTGATCTAGAACTGGTATCTTGCTAGGACAATAGCCTTGGGTCCCCTGGCACCTTTTCAATGGGCTTAAAAGATTGGGATACTGCCAGCCTCCACTTTCATCACTACACTGTGCGTGCTCCACTATGCAACACAGATTTCAGAAACAACACAACTGCTCCACACATGTGCACAATCAGTAGATCATGCAGAGGTACAAAAATGTCATGTTATTTGCTTAGCAATACAGGATCCTTGGAAACCGAGGTTGGGGATTTTGGGCTGGCTTGGAGAGTGCTGATTAGGAGATTGTGCACACTGTTTTTCTTTTTTCATGGTTCACTGTGTACCATTCCACCATTTAACAACGAAAAAATGTAGTTAAATTCTCAATAGGTCGTATTTCTGTTATTGTTCATAAATTACATCGTGGAGGGTGGGTGCAGCAGCTGTTTGGGAAGGAGTATATTAGTTTCTGTGTTGATATTGCGACATAGCACACTTGCTTCTTCTCTGTAATCCGGGCACAAGTCCTAAAAAAAAGTTAGGTAGTATCACAGGAAGTAACATCATGGTGCATTGCATTGCAGGAAGTGACATCACAGGAAGTGACATCACAACACATGCCAGGTTCCTTTACCCAAGGATTGACAAACTAACTCTGCTCCCAGCCTACCCCACCAGGCGTAATATTCTATTTGCAGCACATTTCCATGTAGATGTGATTGCTTTAGCTGCCTGTTGGTTAATACATTTGATGGAAAGATCTGTTTTTTTGTCTAGTCCTAGTTTTGACTTAAAGTAGCATACTGGGTTAATGCGACTCCTGCAAGGCACATCATGTAACATGCAGATGGCAGATTTTATTTTATGTAGATAGGTAAGTAGGTTACTGATTTGAACACAGAGACCCTTTTGTTACATGCAGGTGCATTGTAACACTTCTAGTATAGCACAGTGAGCCATGAAGGATGATATGTGACTCCTACACCCAGTAACCCTCACTGTCTTATGTAACACATCCTGTACAATGATTTACAAACGTGTGTGATTTATTGACAATATTATATGTATGTTTGCTGTACATTGCTTTAGCTGCCTGTTGGTTAATACATTTGATGGAAAGATCTGTTTTTTGTCTAGTCCTAGTTTTGACTTAAAGTGGCATACTGGGTTAATGCGACTCCTGCAAGTCACATCATGTAACATGCAGATGGCAGATTTTATTTTATGTAGAAAGGTAAGTAGGTTACTGCTTTGAACACAGAGACCCTTTTGTGACATGTGGTTGCATTGTAATCCTTCTAGTATAGCACAGTGAGCCATGAAGGATGATATGCGACTCCTACACCCAGTAACCCTCACTGTCTTATGTAACACATCCTGTACAATGATTTACAATCTTGTGTGATTTATTGACAATATAATATGCATGTTTGCTGTACATTGATATGGCACCCTACATTGGGATGAATAGCGCTGTAAAACAAATAAAAATACTGGTATTTAAATTTTTATTTTGCAGGTGGACAGAGTAACGCATCTGACATTCTTACAGTGCATGAATATCTATTATATATGGCGGTCCGAACAAAGTCAAAACCGGGCCTCTCTTATGCGTCTTTAAAGTGTTAAACAAGCTCCTGCTGTTGTTTCCCTTCCTCTGCATTTACATATAGGTGTGAGGCTACGGGCAGCCCCCAACCTGAATACTCGAGCTCATAGCTGCCAAGGTTTCAGATGGTTATGTGTGACATTTACAGAATGTCTTTGTTATAATGAGTGACATTTCAACGACTAGGAGTGACACTTTCTCGAGAGCAATATCCAGCAATGAAGACGAGGGAAACATAATAAATTAAATTAGAGCAACAAGAAAATCGTAAAACTACTGCAAGGTACCAGAAATGCATTAAGCCTCAGGCTGAGGGACAGAGAAGTCTCAGGCATAGCCAGCAGCTAGGGCACTGTAAGTGTTTATCATTTTATAAACAAGTCTCTCTCAGCACTTACACAGTTGTTTTGAAGTTCTTCAAGAAATGGCAAGTTCACCTTGAGGCCGCCCAGCCATGAATTAGTTAATATACAGAATAAACGTTCTGCTCTACATTCCATCCACATGCTCCAATAACTAATGTATTTTTGATGCGCTTCAACTTCAGCTTAGTTAGCCATTCATGTACGACACGTATACGTCCGGCTACCAAATGCCTCACAAACACATGCACCACCTTCAAGAGACACCCAGAGTGGAGAAGTGTGGCTCACTGGTTAGAGCAGCAGACCCTGATGCAGAGATCTGACCTGGGACCAGGGTTCAATTCCCGTCGCGGCAGGGTCTTGGGCTCAATGTCCGCGGACCCGATAATTCTCGCCACGGTGCCTACTCTAATCATGGGTCCCACTCTGCAATTCTGGGCAATAGCTTGCTTAATCTCCACACCGGCCCTAATCGCTAAGGATGCCTGGCTTCACCTTGGGGTGCCCAGGAGTGGGCGCCTCACAGGAACAGGCCAGGATGGGTTCCTCAGGGGTACAGCGCGGGGACACACTGGCTAGTGTAACCAGGCACTTTCTAAGCTCAGTTACTTATAAGCTCAGTTACTTACCAGCCTCTCCTGAGCGCCGGATTTAATTGCCTCATGATAAAGTAAAGCACAGTTTGAGTTGTTGGCTGGCCCACAGCGAAGGGAAAACTAATTGCGGCAGACTGCAGCATGCATTCTGGGCATTTGGGGCATGGCAGCCTCGAGCCAGTGGGCAATTATATGGAGGATCATGTAGTGACATTAATAGATGTCAAGTGAGTGTTTATGCGGCACAGAGAAATCGTGTTACATGCGCTGGGCCGGCCTGCGAAAGGTGTCATGCTGTGCATGTTGTCTGTGCGTGCCCGTGTCACTGACTGGCCGCTATGTGCAAGTCTGTATGTGGCTGCGAGTGCGGAGTGTGGCCCGTGTTTGCGTTGAACTTGGTGAGGTCAGAATGCAAAGCCGGGAACACAGCTAATTTGGATCTTTAATTATTGCCAGCAAAGCACTCTTACTTTACTCTTAGTTCACGCCCCTCTCTAACTTCGGGGCTGGGCACACACACTTACTTGAAAAGAGAGCAGCTGCATTTCACATGGCGATGCCGGCTGCCTAGCTCGCCTCTCCCTGTATTGTGATCGCCAGCCTGAATCAGGCTCGCTTGGGTCGGCCGGCTCAGCTGCACATTCCTGGTGCTCTGGGGGCGCAAACGAACCACTTTGGCCGCCGCAGGTGTTCTAAGGGACTCTGCCGCTGACCGGGCCATAGTGAGAGAGCTGGGTCAGGCGCGCGTGACGCAGCGGGCGCGGGATTCATTACCGCACCAGCTGTGACCTCATTAAGACCAGCCTGGGGCATTTCTGAGTTCAGTTGCTGCCTGTGAACTCATGAAAATGAAAGTATGTTGCGATACCGCGCAGCGATTCAGTTACAGTTGTTACATTGTAGCAAGTGCCACAACTCAGAACCCAGCCCCCCAAGTAGTCTTCCCTGCAGCGCGGGCTGCCTGCCAGTACCACTGATGCTAGTGTTTTATAAGAAGAGCACTCGATAGGCAAAGGCCCTTATATGTGTGACTTCGCATTTCAGTGCGGTGATGTGGACCACCTCACTGAAATGCGGTAGCGTCACGCCTGATGCGTGATACTTGGCAGGGCTGCCAGCTGGAGTCACAAATGACAAAAAAAACTCCCCGTCTGCACGATGCTGCTCAGAAGGTAAGCAGAAAACGAGCAGGCGCTGCTGAATGAATCCTGGTGTCTCAAACTTACACCGGGACGAGTTAAGCATATTTTAGAATGGGGCTCAACTTCTTGGCAGGGTGGACGGCGTCCAAACTGTGAAAAGACTGGGTGCTCTCCATCCACCCGCGTGTACTACTGACTCCAACCCTCAGTCTGTAATCTTTTGAAGGTAAAAGATGCCCCCATCACCACTTGCCCTGAAGCCGTGGCTGCTGATGTGCAGGGCAGCAGGCATTATCACTACTTTCCATGACTTCTTTGATTCCATGTACACAGTATGTATCTCTCACTTTTCCCAAAATGATATCGCTGTGCACAGGTTTGGGGATATTGCACATCCATTACCTTTGCTATTTTAGAATGATATGCGTGGTCCTCCAAAACGAACACACACACATACACTGTTGCTGCAAGTGCATTTACCTGTTTTGTGATTTTGAGAAAGTGTGCACTCCTGCTGCCTTTGTCACTGCAGTTTTGGCTGTGGGAGGGAAGCTGCCGCAGTTCCTACTGTACCTGTTTAGTGTGAGTGTAAAAACATATGCACTTTTGGTGCCTATTCTGTACCTTCTGATTGTGTGGAAGGGAGCCTTGCACTGTTGCTGCCGCCTCCTGTCCTCCACCTCTTCTTTGCTTAAGTGAATCATGCACTGCAGTTCCCAGACTGTACCTGCTTTATTTATTACTTGGAAAATCATTTATCCATACAAAATCACAAAATATTAACTTTGCCAGGGCTTGTTTTCAATAGCATCGATTTTGTATAACGGGTGCTAAGGTACCAGGGCATACGTGATAAATAGGATGCCAAAGTATGTGGGCTCATATGCCTGTTTAGGTCTGGCGTTAACCAAGTCCTTTTGATTCTACTAAAATTAAATGTACAATACAATTACACGGGCTTTCAGCCAGCCCTTTTCAACTATTGGTCTATTATTTTCTCATTCGTGTGTTTTTCCATCCAAAACCAATACAGCATGAGGCAGTGGCGCAGCAAACTGCTCCCTTTGTCTAATTTCACCGGAAGTGACAACATTGTACCCTTTCACAAAGGGCGCATTTACACACAAACCCCCCCTAATTTTTTTATATATATATATATATATATATATATATATATATATATATATATTACCTGCTGGCGTCTCGCCAGTAGGTATATATAGTTAGGATTTTTTGTCTATGGAACTTTTGAAAATTCTATGTCTAATAACTTTGGCATTTGTGGACAGAATCGGCTGAAATTTTCAGGAAAATGGCACATTTTGTTTCTGAGCAGCTCTTGAAAATTTGGGGGGGTTTCGTCAAGGGGGGGCCGAGAAAAAAGGGGGGTCCCAAAACGCGTTTTCCCCATGTTAATTTCCATAGGGCGGTTGGCCTCACTTTTAGCTCGAACAGCTGAATGGATTTGCACGAAACTTGGCAAAATTGTAGGGACTGTTAGCCCGATGTGCCTTTGCTAGGTCTCAATATATGTGCTCCAGTGGATTTTGAGAAATTAACGTTCAAAACAAGATATATATCTGTAACAGCGCTCCGGGCTGCGCTCCGGTCCGCTTACTTTTCGCGAAACGGAACTTTGCGATGCGAAGCTGATTGGCTCTCCGGTGTCTGTCAACATTCTAAACAGTCCGGAGCGGCCGCCATCTTATCTCTCGGTAGGATCGAGAGAGAAGAAGAGGTGAAAAACGAAGGGGGAATTTAATGAAAGGGGGCAAGGTAGACCCCTCTTGACCCCCTAGGAATGATGTCGGGGTTATTAAAGGGTCCCGTGGGGAAAAAAAAAAAAAAATGATTTTTCACGGTAGAAGCGCTTCTCGGGCCGCGAATTGGGCCGCAAACTGGTAGCGAAACGGGAATTCGCCATTTTGTGTTTCGTTTTAATTAAATTACTAGGTATAAGGGGGTGCGGGAGACGTATCCTGATCCCTTATGTTTTCTGAGGGTGGCTGAGGAGGCTCATATATGTTGATACATGTCTTCCAGCGGCAGTGCGTGTTTTTTTTTTTTTTTTTGCTGCGTGACGTCTGGTAACGTTTGATTCGATGGAAATCAGGAAGTGTTGACCGCCAATTTGTCACTGCGATAAAATATTTTGTTATAAATGAATCCTTATTGATAAACATTGTCTGCGCCATCTTGCCTTTTTTCCAATGCCACAATTTTGTCGTGCACGGCAGCCATTTTAGATGCCAGGCCGGTCCCAGGCTATCACCTAGCCCTGCGGATGTAGTTTATGGCCCCAGCTGTAGAGAATCCAGACATACCAACCCTCCCGATTCAGGCGTGAGACTACTGATTTCAGTGCTAGTCTCCCGCCTCCCGATTTCTGCAAGCAAAAACCCGGGGGCATATTACCAACAACTAGCGATAATTTTTGTCTCTAACTTGTTTAGAGACAAAAATTATCGCCGCACATCGGCGATTTTTATCGCAGATAAACCTTGCTATTAGCAAGGTTTATCGCAAATGCGATAAAAAAAGGCCGCAATGCATGAATATCGCTGAAAAGTCAGCGATATTCATGCATTATCGAGCAAATGCTCTTAGCCATGTTATCCACCTCCCATTGGATAACATGGCTAAGAACTGCTCAGGGCAGGTGTTAGCTTTTGGAGATATTCGCGCTTAGCGCGAATATCTCCAAAAGTTGGTAATAGGAGATAGCGATGTTAGGGACTGTTTCCAGTCGCTAACATCTTGGCACGCCCACTTTGCATGTCATTAGTGATAAATATCACTGACATGCAAAGCGGGGCCCAAGATGGTCGCTATCTCCTTTTAGCTGTCACTAACTGGTGTTAGCGACAGCTTGGTAATAGGGAGATAATTTTATCTCTGCTTTCTTGGCTTTTTAAGCCAAAAAAGCGGAGATAAACCCCCTTGATAATATGCCCCACGATTCCTCGGGGGTTTTAGGTGACAGGGCTTGGTATTGTGTTATGTGGTAATTCTTCCAGGAAACGTCAGAGGGTCGATGCAGGGGTTCTAGAAGGGGTGATAAACCATTTAAGCCTCATGAACAAGCGCATGGTCTTTTTAAGATCTGTGAAGTACTCGGGGCGGCGGTGTGTGTGTGTCCTCTTTCAGGAGCGGGCGGGGGGGGGCACTGCCAGCAACTTGCCAGGCCAGGCAGTGTTCAACACTTGCATCACCCTTTCTCTGCCTGCTATTGCGCTCCATGCTTCGGAAAGGTAAGAAAAAGAACGTGCATTTGAGTTTGAAATGTCCGATCCTGTAGCAGTACACTTGCAAAGCCCACACATGACAATAACCCGATTCAAGGCCCCATTCACCCGATTTTTTAAAAATATATAGCACTCCAACAAAGTAGGATTATAAAACTTTATTAACTTTTAAATATAACGAACGGAACAAAAACTGTAAATACATTTAAACATTTTTTGACAAAAAAAACAACAATGGTCAGAAGCTGTCTTTTGTGCGAATAGTCCCAAGGCAGCACAACGTGCTGAGTTCTGGACGGCACCCAGGTGATGTCACCTGGGTGTCGCACTGGTTTTTGGTTTCCTACAATGCAGCTCAGAAAAACAGCGTGGGGCGTCCCGGGTGGTGCGGGGGGAGGCCTCGTCAGTAGCGGTCTGAAGTGCGAATAGTCCCAAGGCAGCAGAACGCGCTGAGATGTGGATGGCACCCAGGTGATGTCCAGTAAACTGCCGCACTGGTTTTGGTATCCTACAATGCTGCTCCGAAAATTGGCGTGGGGCGGCCCGGGGGGGGGCGTGGGGGAGGCGGCGTGAACGGGCCTCCCCAGGTGGCGGCCATCCAGCTGAGTTGCGCCCGCTCTTGCGGCTACAGCGTCACGCTCACCATGTAGTTGACTTCTGCCCACTCTTGCAGTGCAGCGATAGGCGGCTGCCACAGGACTCTCAAAATGGCGGACGGCTCTTCGGTTTTGGGCCTGGTCCACTAAAATGGCCCTGGGACACCTTGGAACTCGGACGCTTGCCTGCTAGGGCTTGGGCTCCATTCTCGAAAGCGTCCCCTCAGCCGTGAAGATTCTACAAAAGTCTTGGGGGCCCTCGACTCCTGCAGGCTTCCGGTGGGGAGCGGCTGCCATGATTGCTCGCGGAATGACCACGACGGAGCCACGAGATGGTGGTGCTCTCATGCTGACGCCAGCTTCAGTCTGAAACATCCAGAAACAAGGTGGGGCTTTCATCGTTTTGGAAAAAAAAATGTTCTAAACCAATGAAAAGTGTTATTTTTAGGTCATATGACCAAGCCTTCCATCTTTAGGAAACCAAAAGTAAAATGAACCAATGAAAAGTTTTATAAACAAGTCACATGACCTGTTATGCGGCATAGGGCTACAAAAAGCGTAGAAAATCCGTTGGCACGTGAGGCGGCGTCAGTAGCGGACCGATGTGCGAATAGGCCGAAGGCAGCACAACGCGCCGAGATCCGGATGGCACCGAGTTAGTGTCCAGCAAGTTGCTGCACTGGTGTGGCCATCCTACAATGCTGCGCCGAAAGACGGCGTGTCCAGCTGAGTTGCGGTCACTCTTGCGGTACAGTGACTCGAACGCGCAGAGATCCGGATGGCACCGAGGTGGTGTCCAGTAAATTGCCGCACTGGTGTGGCCATCCTACAATGCTGCGCCGAAAGACGGCGTGTCCAGCTGAGTTTCTCCCGCTCTTGCGGTACAGTGACTCGAACGCGCCGAGATCCGGATGGCACTGAGGTGGTGTCCAGTAAGTTGCCGCACTGGTGTGGCCATCCTACAATGCTGCGCCGAAAGTCGGCGTGGGGTGCCCCGTTGGCTTATGAGGTGATGTCAGTAGTGGACCGATGTGTGAATAGGTCGGAACCAGCACAAGGCGCCAAGATCCGAATGGCAAGTCCTGGATGTTGAGTGCCATAGTTGAGAGTTCTGAGCAGTGCTTGTAAGACTGTCTGAAGCTTATTTGCACCTGCTGCAGCTTCACTATTGCCCTGGTGTGGCCAAAGGTCGCACATGACATAGGCGGCCGGCTCCCGAGGTCCGGCGGAACTTTTTTCCTTTTCCTTTTTGGTTCTTGTCCCACAATCCGTTTCAACTGAAGACACGACCAGGTCCCTGAATGTGTGCAGGGGGACGTTATTGATTGAATGAAAATGGCGGCTTGACACAAAGCTGACTCAAGCGTTGCTGTTGATGCTATACAGACAAAAATTGGTTTTCAGTTTGTACATTCTTCAGGATTTTTTTTTCCATCCAAGGCTGATTGAGAGTTTGTAGAAAAATGGCTTCAGATTTTCCACATACTACTCTTCAACATTCTTCCTAAATGTAACAATGTGAGACTCACTAGGAGAACGGCTGTTTATCTTTCCTTTCAAAATGCTGCCAACAATATTTTCTGAATGGAAGACACCATCTTGTAGCATAAAGGGCCGAAAGGGGTTCTGGTCTGGCCGATGGTTGGTGGAGACATTTTGACTATATCTTGGACCTGCCCGGCCTCGCCCAAAATGGCTCCGGTATAAATGGGACTCGTAACTCCTTGTTGTGTACTGGTTGAACAACTTTGATATCACGAGATATGAATGCAGTTTTGATTATCATGGCGGGCGGGGACGAGAATTGATTGAATATTTTGACATCCCTATTGATATTAAGTTCTGATGTGTTATTGATTACTGTAGTATTGAAAGTTCGAATTAACGTCACCCATGGTACTTGCCCGCAAATGTATATCTAGATGATTTTTTTGTAAGTGGCCCTGTCGTATTTTAATTACAAAATGTACGTCCACCGATTCCGCAACTGTTAGACACCTTAGTTATTGCAACCTAATGGCCCGCTCGTTACGTTCCTCTATAATGTAAATGTCTCCTCATCATATACGATTTCAGTTTGCTCCGTGGCCGGCCCACGTGGTTATAGGCCCGTATTTGTATACTGACATTTTCACAATAAAGGTTTTTAAAACAAAACATGGTAGTAGTATTTACATTGGTAAAGTTTTTACTTTTAGTCACTGTTTTCGAATCAGTAAAAGGCAAGTGAAATAAAGCAGTCCAATTACATGACGGATAAAAGGTATAATATGTAGGAACGCAGTAAAGATAAATGGTCAAGGGCAGTTGTGTTTTCCACTCCTGCAACATAAAGTGATCGATAAGAATCTGATAATCAGGCGTATCGGCGACTAAGACAGCAGGCCGAGTCTCTTTTACTCAATGGCTCCGTCATGGAACGAAGAAACGCCCTTTTTCTCGAAAAAGGAATATATTTTACTTGCAGGACAGTTGTAAATTTTCCGGGAAAGTACATTAGCCTGGAATATTATAATATATATGTTTAAAAAAAAAAAAGTTCGAAATCAATAAAAAGCGTATTTATTAGGTCAGATGACCAAGCTTTTCATTATTAAAATAACAAAAGTAAAATGAACCAATAAAAAGTTTTATTAACAAGTCACATGACCTGTTATGCTTACGTTACGCGCTGCGCGCCGCGCCCCGGATCACTTCCGGGTGCGCTAACGCGGCGTGTCATATAACGCATTACGCGACAACGTAGGTCAAGAATATAGTCAAAATGTCTCCACCAACCAGCGTTCGGAACACAACCCCTTTCAGCAGTCCAAAAAGTTCTGTAAAATGACAACAGAGGGGACAGGCAACAAGAACCATCAGTCAAAGAGGGGAGGGCAAGTTCTTCTCTACCGGGTCATGTTGGGGCTATACCGGAACTGATCGAATTGGTAGTCTACAGTGTTTCTGGATGTTTCAGACTAAAGCTGGCGTCAGCATGAGAGCACTACCATCTCGTAGCTCCGTCGTGGCCATTCCACGAGCAGACATGGCAGCCGCTCCCCACCAGAAGCCTGCGGGAGTCGGGGCCCCCAAGACTTTTGTAGAATCTTCACGGCTGAGGGGACGCTTTCGAGAATGGGACCCAAGCCCTATCAGGGAAGCGTCCGAGTTCCAAGGTGTCCCAGGGCCATTTTAGTGGACCACGCCCAAATCTGAAGAGCCGGCCGCCATTTTGAGAGTCCTGTGGCAGTCGCCTATCGCTGCACCGCAAGAGCGGGAGCAACTCAACTACATGGTGAGCGAGACGCTGTAGTCGCAAGAGCGGGCGGTAAACAGCTGAACGGCGGAAGAGGCACAGTGTAGCAAAAGCGGGCGGAATGGCAACTAAAACGGTAAAGGGGCGCCCCACTACAGCGTGTCTTCAGGTCAAACGGATTGTGGGACAAGGTCCAGAATAGAAGAGTCATCAAAAGGCAAAAAGTTCCGCAGGACCCCGGGAGCCGGCCGCCTATGTCGGGGGCGATCTCAGGCTACACCAGTGCTATAAGACTTGGGGAGGGGGTCGGAGCCAAGCGTCTTCTCCGAGTCCGTGCCATCACACCGCCCCTCGGGGGCCTCCGTCAAGCGGTTTAGGGAGGTACCATATAACATTGTTTTCAAATGCAGTCAGGTCCACAAACGACCCTCACTTACTTTGAGAATAGTGAAGCTGCAGTAGGTGGAAATAAGCTTCAGACAGTCTTACAAGCACTGCTTTTCTAAACATTTTTTGATTTTTTTGTATTTTTGCACAGTTTTATATGTTTTTTTTTGTTTTTGATGGAGGGGAAACAACAAAAAACAGGCATTGAAAAAGGCTCAAACTCAGAACTCTGAACTATGGCACCCAACATCCAGGACTTGCCATCCGGATCTTGGCGCCTTGTGCTGCTTCCGACCTATTCACACATCGGTCCACTACTGACATCATCTCATAAACCAACGTAATGTAAATAGTTATTTAATAAAATGTTTTACCCTGTTACTTTGCTGGTGTGTTGTCTATATTTTTAATATTTGCATAGGGTTTGTCGTTATTTTGGGCGGGGTGGGTGACGGAGCCGAGCTGTCTTGCAGCCCTCATGGTGTGGAGCTCAGTTCATCTCACTATTTTCGTATTTCTCATGAAGGGTTGTTCCTAATGTTTCTATTTTAGCGAGGTCAAAAAGAGATCCAATTAGTGGCCTACTGATTTTGCTCGATTACTTTTATTTTTTTACACGATTTTTCACGATTTTTCACTATCTGCAAAGACTAAACAGAGTATTGCGACTTTGTGCTTGTTTGTAAATAGAGAATGAACCAAAGAGAATCAATTGTAAAACAGTAAATGCTTGGATAACAATCAATCAAATGGAGAGACAAGCAGGCACGACGGATTACAACGGGGGTAAAGGCCTGCGTTAACTACTCTTCACTATCTGCAAAGAGAGAGTACTACTAAGAGAAAAGAGGGGAGGGGGGCAGCGTTCAAAGCACATCAGCGTGCATAAACACGAAAAAGTTTTTACCTATCACGTACTTGACATTTTACAGCTTTTGATATTTGCAATTAAAAAACCAATGAAATTCACTGAAAAAACCATAGGTTATAGGCCATATATAGTTAGGAATTTGCATTTACAAAACCTTGACAATTCACTGAAAAAACCATTGGTTATAGACCATATATAGTTAGGGATTAGCCTTTTCAAAACCCTATTTTACTCACACAAAACCATTGAAATTTCATATATAGTTAGTTCCACTAACTATATATCGCGCACCCGCAATCCACTGCTGATGATGTCACATATTACATCATTCATGACATGGTTAGTGACATCACTGATGACATCACTGATGACATCTCAAATGACATCACTGATGACATCTCAAATGACATCACTGATGACATCTCAAATGACATCACTGATAAAATCACTGATAACATCTCATTTGACATGACTGATCACATCACTGATGATACCATTCATGTGATAATACCATGAACCTCTTCAGACTCTAATATAACCTTAGATACAATCAGTGTAAACAGACAGTCACAGACTGTCACTCATCCATGGAGTTACTCACACACCTAGTCAGTTATGCAAAAAATCAATCACACCTCCATTTTCTCAACTATACAGTTATACACACCTTACTTATTCAAACATATACTAACACATATTTACTTTACTCTCTTATACAATCCCTGATACATGTTCACAATGATCCATACAGCCACTCACACATTCACTGGCTCTTATGCACAGTTATTTATATATGTCAACTCTCACATGTACTGTGTTTTACATATGTACTTACTTTGACATGTAGCACTGAGATATCCATTCACTCACTAATACACTCATGCACAGTCAACCGCCCATACAGCTGTTTCCACATGCACTTTTGAACCCATACATATAGTGAATTAACTACTCACACATCTATGTACAGAGTCACACACCTCCCAGCCACCCATACACACACACTCAGTTTCCCATACAAATACTTGGACAACCAATGAATAACCCATACAGTTACTCATATAGCTACTGATCAACATATGCAGCAGTTTGTAGAACAACAGATATAATGATGCACAAATTAAAACAGTTTAGTCACTAACCCATGCACTAAGTGAGACACATTTAATCACTCACTCATACAGTCAGTCATGCACCTACTAAATCCTTCATCCAGACACTTATACATCCACTCATTCTTCAATATGTAAGACATATTTTAACTTTACAGAAACATACAGTCACTGGATGTTGTCATCAGAGATGTCATCAGTGATGTCATTTGAGATGTCATCAGTGATGTCATCAGTGATGTCACTAACCATGTCATGAATGATGTAATATGTGACATCATCAGCAGTGGATTGCGGGTGCGCGATATATAGTTAGTGGAACTAACTATATATGAAATTTCAATGGTTTTGTGTGAGTAAAATAAGGTTTTGAAAAGGCTAATCCCTAACTATATATGGTGTATAACCAATGGTTTTTTCAGTGAATATATATATATATATATATATATATATATATATATATATATATATATATATATATATATACATATATATGCAAATATATGCAAAAAAGGTGGGTTGTAGGTACACGCCGTCTTCTGGAGAGGGGGTCCTTTATCGGAAGCAAACCAACTTCCGCCGTCATATACAAAAGAAAACTCCCAAAGCCACCTCCAATCATGAAGACCGGCGAAGCAAAGGAGACGGACCACCGGATCTGGCCTCAGATGTCTTTAATAGCGCAGGTAAACAGCAGCAGCAAAGACGCGTTTCTGGCTTGTGGGCCCTTGATCACATGCAGAGTGGTTACATTTTTTTTACAAGTTTTATATGCAGTGAATTACTAACACGCCCCCTGATTACACAAGCCTCTTAGATCAGTGCTAAAACCGAGGGGGGTCAGCGAGATTGCTGTTCCTATTAAGACTGCAACAGGCATTTATGCCGCTATTTGTAGAACTAACATTCCGTTTTTTCTTTCTTTTTTAGTAGAAATGCATTTTTGCACTTTATATAGAACAAGAGATTTGTTAGCACTGTAGATATAACAGAGAGTATATCTACTATGTCCATGGTCATGTGATCTAAGAGGCTTGTGTAATCAAGGGCGTGTTAGTAATTCATTGCTGCTGCTGTTTACCTGCGCCATTAACCCCTCCCCTGCTGGTGACGGAACCACTCCGTCATCAGCCGCGGTCGCGCTGTGCTGATGATGGAGCGGTTCCGTCACGGCCCGCTCGGCACGCCTGCGCGGATTCCGCGCCTGTGCTGAGCGTTCCATTGAGTGGGCGGGCCGTGACGGAACCGCTCCGTCATGAGCACAGCGCAACCGCGGCTGATGACGGAGCGGTTCCGTCACCAGCATGGGCGCGCCGCGCGGCCCCCCGACCCCTTAGCACTGCGGCGGAATAGCCGCCGCAGTGAAGGGGTTAAAGACATCTGAGGCCAGATCCGGTGGTCCGTCTCCTTTCTTTGCTCCGCCAGTCTTACTGATTGGAGGTGGCTTCGGGAGTTTTCTTTTGTGTGTGTGTGTGCATATATATATATATATATATATATATATATTTTTTTTTTTTTGGAGTTATTTTTTTTATTTTATTTTTATTTTAATTGATAAGAACATTGGCAGATTCACCAACAACAATGTTTTGCAAACTGTGACAAAACATTCACTACAAAGTCACAAGGCTTGCAGTCAACGCCAGACCTATTGGCTTCCCCTATACTTACTTCTACAATAGGACTGGGCTCGCTCGCCCCATCATTTTAATGTTATTTACTACACAGGCTGTCTACTTTAGCTATGCACAATGCAAACCAGCGAGCCTGCCCGAATCGAGGGATAAACGTGCAATCCGCACATGATGCTGGAATGCAACATCTGCTCAGTCATAAATAACCGGAGAGTACACATTTGCTGGGCCCTGTAGCAGGTCCCCGCTGGGAAACATGCATTATATTACTTGATGGATCTTTTCCTGTTAATGTTGTAGAGGCCACTTGAAGGGCGCTGGCTCGCGCCGCTCAGTGTGAACAACAAGGAGGCGTGCATCTGTTCGCCTTGAACGTCTCGAGTGGCCCCTGCGGAGCACAGGACGTGTTTTGCGTTCTAGTCCGCTAAATCTTCCCCCATTGTCTTAAAAGGTCCTGGGCATGCACATTGTAGTGTCATTACATCTAGAATTATGCATATTGACTTGATAATTCAATTCGAGCCTCACAGCGACTGCATAGCCTGGCGAGCAGATGTGTGCTCCTGTGCCAAGCTAGACGAGGAAACGACACAGCTGCTGTAAATATGTACCAATATTGTTATTGGTCCCACAGGCAGTCTTGAAGAAAATGGACCGACCTTTCAATTGTATAAAGGTTTCGGATACCAAAGTGCACCTGTGGTTTATGGGATATGTTCACAGCCAGTATGTCTCCAATCTGTGACTGATTACATTGTTATTCGAATAATTTAATTTGTAGAATTTGCCATTGAGCAGGACATTCCAGCGTCTGTTCATAAAAGTATTTCATCATTATGTATATAACAAGTACTGGCAATGCCAATAGGTCTGGCTTATGAGAGTGCCTTTAGTGCTATTGGTGGGTTTAGGCACTCAAAAAGTCATCATACATGCACTCTGTCACTCATGTTTGTACTCGTGCATCCATTCATTCAGACACTCATTCATTCTTGGGTTCACGCTCTGACATGTCCACAATACAACACACACAAACTCAACAACATATGTTATGTTATGTTAACTTCGGTTTGTATAGCGCCAACTCACCTACAGGTCTCTAGGCGCTCTAGACCGATGACAAAACAGCAATGATTGAGAACGTAAGGAAGGCAGAGAAAGGCCAACAATACAACTATTTAAATGGGCCAAATGCCTCCCTAAATAGAAGCGTTTTTAACAGCTTCCTAAAACGCAGGAGATTTACTTCTCTCCGAAGCGGTTCTGGTAGTTTATTCCATATCTGTGGAGCCAAAACCGAAAAGGATCTCCCTCCTTTGGTTGCTAGCTTGTATCTAGGGCAGACCAGTAGCTGGGAATCAGAAGACCTCAGACCTCGTTTGGGGTTATAGATCTCCAAGCGTTCTTTGATATAGGCAGGGGCCTGCTCATAGATAGCCTTATGGGCCGTGCATAAGCTCTTAAACTCCACCCTCTGCTCAATAGGAAGCCAATGTAACTTAAGCAGTAGGGGAGAGGCATGGGTTCTTCTAGGTAACCTGAAGATTAATCGCGCCGCATCATTCAGGATCACCTGCAATCTATTGGTCAAGGTTTTAGGCAGACCTAAGTAGAGGGCGTTCCCATAATCCAGCCTCGAGATGATGGTAGCAGAAACAACCATACGGAGCACAGAAAGAGAAAGAAGGGGGGCTAGCTTACGCAACTGTCTGATCAGACCAGTACACATCCCTACTACTGAGGAAATCTGACTGGCCATTGACAACTCATTGCCAATCTTGATACCGAGATTTGTTACTTTATCACACGGTATCGGAGAGGGGCCTAATTCCTGGGGCCAGTATAGGTCACTCCAGGGTGAGGCTACGGTCGAAACCACCAAAACCTCAGTTTTTCCAGGTTTATTTTCAACAGGTTTGCAGTCATCCAGCCAACCGTATGTCTCAGAATGTTCTGGGCATTGGTCTGCGCCAGAGCCGTATTATCAATACTCAGTAGCAACTGGGTGTCATCGGCGTAATTAAGCACACGACAACCCATGTTCACTAGAGAATCAATCAACGGTTGCAAGTAGAGGTTGAATATTAGTGGGGATAATGCGGAGCCCTGAGGGACTCCGCACTCCAGGATACCCACATCGGAGATACAATCCCCCAGTTGGATCCTCTGCGTCCTGCCCGTCAAAAAGGATTGAAGCCATTGATGGGCCAAACCCCTTATCCCAAAAGTAGCCAGTCTGTCCAGTAGTAGGGAATGGCTGACAGTGTCGAACGCCGCCGACAGGTCTAAAAGTATCAGGGCGCTCGGTTTTTTACTGTCAGCCATACCTCTAAGCTCATCCAGCACCGAGAGCATCACCAACTCGGTGCTGTGATGTGCACGAAACCCTGCCTGACGCTCCTGGAGTAGATGGTGTGACTCCAGGAATAAGGAAAGGGACTTCAGCACATGTTGCTCCAAAACCTTGGACAGAAAAGGCAGTTGGGATATCGGCCTATAGTTTTTTAAAATAGCCGGGTGGGCTCCTGACTTCTTTAACAAAGGCTTAACACGTGCCTCCTTAAGAATCGATGGTAAATGGCCAGTCTCCATTGAACTGTTAAGAAGGGAGATGATATGATCTTCTAGAATAGGACGTGCCAGACGGAAAACCCTAGGGGGACACGGGTCCGCCGGAGAACCTGACTTGGTTCTACTCATAAGCTGCTCAAGACTTAGAGAGTCTATCTCAGGAAACCCTGAAATGGAAACTTCCGAGGAAATTTGAGCTTCCTGTAACGGCAAAGGGCCATTCAGGGTGCTGTTCTTAATCTCATAAAGAATAGGGCCATATGTATCATACTTCCGTTTTGCGAATTTTAAATAGCGAATCTTAAGGAATCGCTATTTAGAATTCGCAAAACGGTATGTATTTAGGTAATCTAGGAATTTTAGCGATTCCTTACTATTCCTTATTTGCGAATTCGCAAATATTCGCAAATAAGGAATACTTCCCATTCATTTCTATGGGCCAGGAGGCCCATAGGAATGAAGGGGAAATTTGCTAATCGCAATTTGCTAATCGCAAATTGTGCGAATTTTCAAGGATGCAGGGGGTGTCTCAAGAACACCCTGCTGCACCCCTGAAAATGACATGTGTGCGCATATGGTGCACATACATGCCCTAAGAGCATGCATGTGCGTCACATGCCACAATGAAAAATGCCAATTTGTGCTTATTGAAAAGGAATCGCATTTTACCACCAACTTTCAGTTGGTGGTAAATTGCGATTCCTTAAACCAAATTCGCAAGAGAAAAAAGCTTCTTACATAGCAATTAAGGAATCGCAATATTGCGATTCCTTAAATGCTATGACAAAATAAGGAATCGCTAAATTTTGCAATTCCCTATTTTGCTACTTTTTCATACATTGCAAATGTGCAAAAATGGCCGTTTCCGATTCGCAAAGGCAGAAATTCGGCGAATTTCGGCCTTTGCGAATCGAAAATAGCTTCATACATATGACCCCCTGTCTCCACCTTCTCAAGAAAGAAGCGTTGAAAACTATCAACGTTTATTGTTGTTTCAGTCATTTCTGTTTTTTTACTCAACTCTGTTAAGATTTTAAACGTTCCTTTCTGGATATTCTCGGCCTGATTTTTGCGGGTTTCGTAAAATTCTGCTTTTGTTGCCATAATCAGTTTTTTATATGACTTGAGTGAGATTTTATACTGTTCCCGATCTATATCATCTTTTGTTCTCCTCCAACTCCTTTCTAGATAACAGAGCTTCTTTTTATGGTCCCTCAGGAGCGGAGTGAACCATGGAGCCCCTTTTCCTACTCCTTTTGCTTTTTTTAGTTTCTCAGGTGCTATCTGGTCAATCGCCTGACTCCGCGTTATGTCCTTATAATCCTGTTCTAAATCCCCACTAGAAGCCAATGATTGAACATGATCAGGAAGAGTATACACAATGGTAACGGCTTCAAAGAGCGCACTGCACAAAGTCAAGGTATATGTAATCAATCAAACTATCACATTGGTGCTCAGGAAGAGGTGGGGGACTGGTTACCACAGTCTCCAAGACAAACCAAGGGTCCAAACGATTAATTTGATCCTCCGAGCACTCAAATGATCAAAAAGTCTTGATATAGTTTTCACTATTTCTTTTAATATTCAGTCTTCTTTCAAATCCAATCCAAAATCCATCAACCGATCTCTCGCAGCCAACACGTGTTTCGTCAAGTCCGTGTAGGACCAATTGACTTCCTCAGGGCTATTTGCTGTTAAATTTCAGCATGCTAGTTGTCACTACGCAGTATAAGAATATGAATCAGACTCCGTATTATTTGATGTAATTCCACTCATATATATCAACACCCGAAAGTATTTAATTCCAAATCTATATATATGGCTTTCCAAAGGCTACTGTTCCCATCCAAATATCAGCGCATAATTCATATCATTACCTTCTGACATAATTGTCTGCTCGTACCCATAATATTTTATCCGTATCTTGTAATACTTCCCGTATTTATAAAGATCACCAACACGTGTCCGTGTCGTTAGCAAGTCTCAAGCGTTCCAACTCGGGCGTTCTGAACGCCCGAGTTGGAACGCTTGAGACTTGCTAACGACACGGACACGTGTTGGTGATCTTTATAAATATATATATTTATAAAGATACGGATAAAATATTATGGGTACGAGCAGACAATTATGTCAGAAGGTAATGATATGAATTATGCGCTGATATTTGGATGGGAACAGTAGCCTTTGGAAAGCCATATATATAGATTTGGAATTAAATACTTTCGGGTGTTGATATATATGAGTGGAATTACATCAAATAATACGGAGTCTGATTCATATTCTTATACTGCGTAGTGACGACTAGCATGCTGAAATTTAACAGCAAATAGCCCTGAGGAAGTCAATTGGTCCTACACGGACTTGACGAAACGCGTGTTGGCTGCGAGAGATCGGTTGATGGATTTTGGATTGGATTTGAAAGAAGACTGAATATTAAAAGAAATAGTGAAAACTATATCAAGACTTTTTGATCATTTGAGTGCTCGGAGGATCAAATTAATGATCAGGAAGAGTACTGGTCAGGGATTGTGAATCAACTTTTATCCACTGACAAACTTTTTTCAGTTTTTTGAGGTTTTTGGGCCGGATAACCAACAATGGGGATCACACAGTTCACCAAGTGATGATCCGACCAAACACAAGGTAAAATGTCCACAAGGTTCACCTTTGGGTCTGAGGTCCAGATAAGATCCAGGGTATGCCCCTTAATATGTGTGGGGGCATCTACCAGCTGTTTAATGCCAAGTGAAGACATATTATTCTCCAAGACAAATTAAAAGAAAACACGTAGAAAGAAACATGCTGCTGTCTGAGCACAACAACAATATATGTTTGTACTATTGAAACTAAACGTAGCAGCTGGTGTTCATCTTGAAGAAGTATTGTACATAGTCTATTGTTGCTTTAAATTTCAATCATGGCCACCTCATATAGAATCAACCTTTTGCCCATCTTGGAATTCCATAGTTGTTGCCAGGTGTTACACCTAACATCCTTTGCATTGTATTCCCCCAGACGTTTTACCTTCACTCCCTTATTTTTGCTAGACTTATTTTGGTTATTATTAGGACTCAGTGCCCTCTAACCCTATTAATCAGTTGTAAAGGGCTTTTGTGCCCTCTCAATTAAACATGGTAAAATTGTCATACACCTATTTGGTACATTTAATTTACTTATATGTCCCTAGTAAATGGTACTTAATGTACCCAGGGCCCTTAAATATAATGCTGCAAGTGGGTTGGAGCACCCATTGTGCCACCCCTAAGCAGCACTATAAAGCCTGTCTTAGGCTGGCCACTGCAGCCTTGTGTGCAATTTTAAACTACCATTTCGGCCTGATAAAATAAACCTTTAGCCAGGCCTAACCCTTCCTTCTTAATAATTATAAGTCACCCCTAAGGTAGGCACCTCACTGGAGGAGGAGCCGAACCCACACAGCGAGCAGAGAGAGAGCGAGAGAGCAGCCGTAACGGTCAGAGGACGCCGAAGGCATCGAAACTTCCGAAAGCGGCTGAATGCAGCGGTGACAACCATTGCTCACGCGCCCCCCCCTGCCAAAAGAAGACCAGGAAGCTTAAGGAAACGCGGCAGGAGCAGGAGGTAGGAGACCGCCGTAAACTCTAAGCGGTGCGGGGGACAGCGGGGAATCCCGTAAGCGAGCCGCACCTACCCGCCGTCCTGCCGTCTCCCGGTTTGATTGTCCGTCCTCCCGCCCGCCTGTTGCAGCCATTGACGCTGATGCGAACTGGACCGTGAGCGCCCTAGAGCTGGGTGCTGGGCTGGGCACTGGGCATTGGGCGCAGGCTCGGGCACGGGTGTGGGTGTGAGAGCGGGCTCAACTCCTCAACTGTCCCGCAGCGGTATGAAGCGAATTGGCTTAACCAGCAGCGCCCAAAATCACAAAAGACACAGAGAGAGACAGTGAACTGTCCGGAATCTTGCCAGGAACTGCAATTGTGCGAGTGGGTACAATCCTTTAACTTGCCCCTCAGCCCTGCAGCAGCAATAAGTGATTTTGTCCCAATCGGCAGTGCCTTAATCCACTAAGGAAACGTCGGGTGGTGCAAGTGCCGACCAATTGACAATTTGAACAGTTGGACTATTGAATAATTTCTGAACATAGTGCTTATTCGAACTTAGTTGAGCGGCTGTAACAGCAATACCTGCTGCAATCCCTTGCTGCAATCCCTTGCTGCAATCCCTTACTGCTACCAAACCTGCAGCCTCGAAGGGGGTACAGTTGGACAGCGGACAGTGGTAGCAGGTGGTGTGAGCGCAGGAAGTAAAGGCATAGCGCTGTGACAACACTCCCTGAAGACCCTGAAAGTCCTTCGTATTACCACCATCACTAAAATCTACACTAGTGGCAAGTCCAAACTGCCTCATAGATAGCTACTGCTGAATAGGGAAAGAGGGTCAAAACGTGAATCAGCAGTAAGGTCGTGATACACACTGCACCCCGCCTGGTACAGGGTGGGCAAGCCACGGGGGGTGATCTGCGTGCCCTCTCAAGGTCCTCAGTGTTAAACAAGGTGCGAGGCTGTAAGCACCCAAGCCAGTACCAGGAAATCTCAGAAAACACCAACTAATTAAAAATCTAACAAAGTAAACCACCTGGGAAACAAAAAGATGAGATCTGGGAAGCTGAGAACAACTCCACTTAGAACCACCAGGAAGAAAGTCAAGACCAAATCGCCCACTCACCTTCAACAAGCTGGCCCACTTCCCAGTTTAACATCCCCTACCTATCCAATTTTTGGAACACTGAAACATTCCGGGAAGTTTGCATTCATGAAGGACCCAATGTCGGTGATTTACTCTATGTCGGCAACCCCAAATGGTCTACAAAAACCTATGACGCCGAACACTTGTAAAACAAAGTCAGAGAAAACGGACATGACGGTTCCTAAACCAGCCTCAAGCACAACGCCGAACGGAGTTGAATTGAAGCACAATTGCGTGGATCTAACCCATGACACAAATATACACATGATGCAATGTCAAGCCCAAGTCCACAGGAATAATACTACATCCAACCCGCCAAAAGGACTTGACGATGAGAATTCATTAACAACAATGCCAGCATCAAAAAGACCCCTCGACACCTCTCTGGAAGGACACACAAGCAAAGTAATACCTAACAACAGTGGAACAAACTTACCCATGATTGAAAGTAAGTGTTCAGTAAGCACAAGGAATAGTCCTTGTGAGAGGAATAGCCCTCACAAAATCAATTGGAGTGACTCCCTAGACAAGGCTCATCCTAATAACCATTCAACTCCAAGACCGGTTCCACGCCCAAACAAAGATCTAAAATCTAGTGCAGCAAAAACAAAAGACCAAAATCTGGTAAGTAAACCACACATAATAATGAATAACAATGAAAACATTGCAAGGCACAGGAGCTGTTCTTCCATTAATGCAACCAGAAGTGATATGGACCAAACCAGTACAAGCGATAAACTACTCCTTGCTGCACTGGAGGACCAAGTAATAACGATTCATGACTCACAGTCAGAAGTTTCATTAAATACAGGTCGAATGAACAAAAGCAAAGTAAAGACCCTTAGTAGAACAAAACCGGCATCAGATAACGAAATGCTTACATATGCAAGACCTTGTGACAAGGATGGTCCAAAGAAAGCATCCATATTAGAAATATCAAGCTTATCCTCATCAGACACTGCATCAATAGTAAGCAACCCAAAACTTGAACAAAATCGAATCCAGGCAATGAAACAAGAAACATTGTTCTGCGAACAGGCACACCTGGATATCTGTACTAGTCAAAATAAAAACCACAGCAACCAACCAGAAGTTGAACAGGACGTAAAAAGCAACCTAGAAGCCATTTTGACTCTCCATAGCGCGCTGGGGTGTATATTGGAAACGTCCATAAAAACCCTCAATATGCAATCAGATAAACTTGACATACAAATACACTTAATGGGCTCAATAGCTGAACATATAGCTGGCATAAATAAAAAACTTGACACTATGGCTGGCACATTTAACAGCTTCATGGAGCAAGTTTGCCCAAGTATGCCAACCCAGCCTTGCACCTGTTATCCAATACTAGACAAACTGCAGGACTTGCCGCACTTACTAAAGGATATCCTGAAGGAATGCAAGCAGGCAAGTCAATCTACTAACAATATTCAACCAAGTGGCGATTTGATCTCCTTTGACCATCAAGTGACCCAACCAAGTGACGCAAGCAAGTCTAGGAACGTAGAGGCAGCTCACAAAGCTGTTCCTCTACAACAGCTGACAGAAGGAAATGATAATCAAATCAACTCAGGCATAATAATAGATGAAGGAATGGGTAACACAAATGTAAAATCCAACATTCTTTTGATAGGTCAACCCACCACCACTAAAACCCCCACAATTGATCAAACTACCAAAATTGACAATGGGACAAGACTCACCAAACGTCAGAAAAAAAGGGCCAGCAAAAACAGAAATCAACAACCTAGATGCGAACCTGAAAACAAACAGAGCATAGCAAACTTCCCCATTTTTGATCAAGCCAAATCAAAAATAAAAAACTGGAGTGTCACCAAAAATGATTCACCACAGTTGACGATAATGAAAGACAAAAAATATTACGATCAGAAGAATGAACTTGACTGCAGGACAGAAACTCTTAGCAAACAAGCACAGAAAAATCTGTCCAGCAGACCCCTACATGCAGCAGTAGTCACCTCCCCAAAAGTCTTGGATACAGGGAACCTTCCAATTACTGACCAATGTAATTCTATTGGATCAAGTTCCTCCTTTGAACAAGGAGTCAGCCTTGAAGGTCAATCAAGTATGCCATTAATGACTTGTCAATTCAAACTAGATAAACCTGATCTTGCCTCAACACAAAGTCCTAGTCTGCAGAGTACAAATAAGCGGCACCCAATATTAGAGAAAGAGCAAAACAATGGGAAATCTGGTAATTACAGGCTTTACAGTCAGGTTACCAAAAAATCAACCAATAACGGCATGGCATCCACAATTTTAACCACCACCACCAGTGCGGACATAGAAACTGACAGGCAACTGGTAACAAACGTTAATAGGAAAAATTTGGAACTCATCAAAGTTACCTTCCCCACTGACATAAAGGCAGCTAACGCTGAAACAACAAACAAAGTAAGGGGAAGAGACCACCCTGAGAATCCGGTTGACGCAAATGAGTGCTTAGCAGCAATGAGGCAAACAACAAGTGTGGAACAAGAAGCAAAAACATTAACTATACCACAAATACGACTCCAGAATGGTGCACTTAATTTACTCAAAAACCATCACACCGTTAACATAATAGACACTGGAAGTCGCATGCAAACGAAACAACGTCAAACCGTTAAAACTTGTGACAATTTGCAAACGATAAAGGAGGAAACCACTAACATAGGGAAACTTCTCTTTATCCCCGAATATGAACTACAAGGCTCACAAGATTACCTAAACCGAGGGAACATACTTCGTTTAACATCAGCAATCCCAAGCCTTGGTCACCTCACCTCAGCAGATCTTCTCTCGGTTGAGTTTATAACAATGAATGACGAGGCAAAAAAAGAATGCACGGTTACAACATGGAGGGACGCAAGTATAGTGACCCACATTCTGTCCGAGATGGCTAAATTTAAGAAATGGGGAATCGTTCTGGAGGAAGTGGCCAAGGCAGCGTATCCGTCCCCGCTCCTAAAAAGGAGCCACGAGATCGTAAATCAAGTACAGACGAACCGACCAACGCGCTCAGTCCTTCATGGTGCTAGGGGACCCGAAGTAACTGAGTTTGAGCACCTATGGCCGCAATCGACATCCCCCAATTGAATCTCCCGCAAGTCAACTAATACTGAAAGACAAGTCATAAAGGTACTCTCTTGGAATATTGCGGGCGCAAAAGACATTGTAAACAAAAATGGCAAAGCTGCCACCTGGGCTCCATACGCAATAATAGCCCTACAAGAAACGTGGCTAATCAAGCCAATTGACATACCAGGCCGGCTATGCTATCATGTAAGTGCGACCCGCTCTCAACGCTTCGGGCGAGCTAGTGGGGGCCTCTCCATCTATATTTTAACAGCCTTAAACATCAAAGCATCACAACTGGCTGCAACAACGGCGGACATGCAAATTCTAAAACTGGAAAGTACGATAAGGGCCATAACCAGAACTTTAATTTTAATAAACACTTATGTTAATCCAAAAAAACCTCCCAAAAAAGCACTCTTCCAACGTATAATAACAGTGGTCTCAAACCTGCGTTTGGAACACCCCAACTGGGAGATAATTCTCACTGGTGATTTTAACTCTAATCTGCTTCAAGAATCAGAAGATGAAACTAACATCAACACAGCTAATGAATTTTGGAATGTTATGCCGCAGGTGATTCCTCAAGTTAGGAAGAGGGACAAGGAGGGCAAACAATTCATGTGGGATCTAGAAAATCTTGGCCTTAGGGTACTAAATGGAAGATCTAACCAAGACAACCCCCCGTCCATGACCTACACAGGTCACAACGCAAGCTCCATTCTGGACTACACGTTAGTCACATTACCCCTGTTAAGTCAAGTACAAGACTTCCACATAATTTGTTCCTTGGACAGTGACCATTCAATGCAACATCTTGAGATTAGGACGGGCATAACTAAACACGCACCAGCGTCCATGCTACCAGGCAACACCACTACTATTAACTACTATTAACTTGAAGCGGCTTAAGTGGACGAGCAAATCCCTCCCTCAAATAGCTAATGATGCTAAGAACTTATTACAAGCGCTCCTTATAGAGAACCTTCTGAGCCCAGAAATTTGGAGTGACTATTTGAAACAACTCCCGAGGACCAGTACAAACAACAAAACCAAAACTCCTCTCAAATTTAACATCAGATTCGATAGCTCAGCACGATCATTAAGGAGGCACTTGAAAAAATTAACGCATCGAGTACATGGTCAAACCCAAAATTGAGAAGCAGTACGTAAGGCCAGGAAACAATATAAGAAATTAATATGGACTGAAAAGCAAAATCTTGTAAATGAATTCTGGTCTAAATTACTGCATAATATAAAGAGAGCAGACTCGAGGGCGTTCTGGTTACAAGTTAACTCCGTAAACCGGACAGCTCAACCAATAAGTATGACCTGTATAACCGAACCGGAATGGACCCAACATATAACGGATACATTTTCAACAAATAATTGGATGACACCGGCAACTTTGCTTAGCAAAGTAACAGTTAAATCAGTGGGAGAACACATTGTCCAAGTCCATCAAGGGGACCGCCTAAAAGCTGTGGAAAACTTGGCACCACACTCCAGGCAAGACGAAGAGCAAAGCATATTAAAAATAATCAAGAAAAGTAGGCAAGAAAGCGCCCCTGGTCCAAACGGCGTTCCGCAAGCCATTTATAAGGAGGACCCACAGTACTGGGCCAGTAAATTCGATTTGCTCTTCCGAACAGTAAACAACACAGGTGGTATCCCTGAGAGCTGGAGGGGGGCGATCATAACTCCAATCTACAAAGGTGGAGACCGTAAAGATCCAAATAACTACCGTCTGATCGCCCTCATCGACGCTGAAGCAAAATACTACGCGTCAATGATACTAGCAGACCTGGCCCAATGGTCAGATAAGAACAACAAAATACCACTGAATCAGTCTGGGTTCCGCCGTGGCATGGGAACAATGACGAATGCTATGGCCCTATGCCTGATCGCAGAGAAAAGCCTACAGAACCGCCAGGAGCTCTACACCTGTTTTGTGGACTTCAAGGCGGCATTTGACCGCGTCAACAGGCAATTGCTATGGGCAAAACGAAAAAAACTGGGCCTACCGGACTCTATTCTCTTGCCCATCATTAACCTGTACACTGACACCTGGATGCAGGTAAAAATTGACAACGGGCACTGCCTAACCCGGAAGATCAACACTGCCGACGGTCTAAAGCAAGGATGTGTTTTGGCCCCACATCTATTTAATCTATTTATGGGTGATCTGACAGAAAGCCTGGACAAGGTCAACGCACATCCTCCCCGGTTAAGTAGCCTCCGTGTAACGCACTTATCATACGCGGACGATGTGGTATTGCTGAGCCAAACAAAAATTGGCCTCCAACGCCTACTGCATGACATGTCCGTCTACACAAAAAAGAACCTGTTAACCATAAACATCAGGAAAACAAAGGTAATGCTCATAACGCGACGACGCAAAACTTCACCAAACTTCCGAATAAACAATGATCAACTGGAAGTGGTAAACAGCTACAAGTACCTGGGGGTACATTTAGACAACCGCCTCAATTTCCAAGTGCATTTTAAGGACATGGAAAAAAAAGGGTCCACCTTACTGCACGCTTTCACTAGTTTGGCAGCAGAGCTAAAAGGTCCTCTTGTCTCCCCCTTGCTAACCGCAATGAAATCAAAGCTGTTACCCACAATAGCATATGGGAGTGTATTACATCATGGGAAAAGTGCTACTCTCATAGACAAAATACAAACTAAAGTCTATAAACGGGTCTTTTCCCTACCGAACAGCTCCTCACCAGCGCAAGTAAGACTTGAATTTGGATTACAATCACAAGTACTACTGAAAAAATATGAGGCTATCAAATTCTGGTACAACGTTTGGAGGAACAAGGAGAACAAAATGAATGGGGCATTGTGGGAAGCAATCCACACAAAACCGAGCTCCGAGCACGCAAAGTACCTAAAACTCTCACTAGATACAACCGAGCTGGGACCACTGTGGGAAACAAAACTGCCAGTTTCTTCGTTCAAACAAGCGGTCGTGAGGATCGCCAAGAAACACTCGCTTCTCAACGATAAAATAACCCTCAGCGCCCGGACCCACGCCTGGATGACCATCAAATCATACATAAAGCCCATACCAGCAGCTTATTTAGACATGGCCTTCTCGTTCTTTATCAAATGTAAATTTCTTCAATTAAGGCTGGGTAACCTCCCGACAAGATTTGATCAACCAAAATGGAAACCACAAGAATCAACGGAATGTGACCTTTGTGGCGCAGGTAAACAAGACATTCATATAGTTTGCATCTGTCCAGCTATGTATCAAGGTCGGCGGTATTGGCTAAAGGACAAGCTCAACGAGCAAGGAGTTCGTACCTGCCGGACTGCGATAATCCAAATCTTATGCACTGCGGATCCTCAACTGATTTGTAGATCAGTTAAATTCCTGGACAGTTTCGTGGAAAAACAAGACCTATTGTCACAGGCCCGACCTTCATCTTGACTTAAAAACCCTGTTTCCAAAGACAATTTGTGTCCTGAATAATTTCACTGAAACTCACGTCAGTCTTTTGGACACTTAGAATACATACTTTTTCTCTTTTTATATACTTAAATGTTCATTTTAAACATTGTGGAATTGTATATATTGTAATGGTTTTAATTAACCAACAATAAAGAACTACTTTTTACTTAAAGTGGTACATGTGTGCTTAAGTTTTCCATGCTCTGACAGTGAAAAACTCCCCACTGTAATAAAGCTATCTTCCCCACAAACAAAAACTAGGTTTCCTTTTTACGCTGAATAAGTGATAACGTAAGGTTTGGAAAAGATAGAGAAATTGTTCTTCCACTCAAATTGTAATTTACATTTCTCTTTAATGGCAAAGCGGATTATAGGTTACTATTTTGAAAATGTCACTTTTATTAAAGTTGGCATTTTTCTGTCTAAAAAATGTCCAGGGCACATGACTGTGAATGGGTCTACTGTGGTGTTTTGTACATTCCTTTAGGACATGGGGACAAAAGGGCCTTTATTGTTGGGGCACGGTGTTCCTCTACTAAGCAGGCTGTCCTGGGTGGTTGTACTTAGACCTTCACAAGCTTCATAGGGTAGCCTCAGGGCTATCCCCCCCATTACCTTCTACGGGCTGTGTGCCCTACCACTGACAAATGCAGCTCAAATCTAGGCCTATCTGACATTTGTTACCCTAAATAGCTTAGAGCCAAACCCAGGATAGGGTGAAGGTTAGACAAAGAGGACAACCCTCAACCACAGGCTACCACAGGTATAAGAATAGCATCTTCAGAACCTCTCATCAGAACACTCCTAGACCTGTGGTAATTTCAGAAAAAGGACTGCCCTGATCTCTGAATAAGGAAGATTGGATCTGTTTGTCTTGAACCTAGGCTTGCCAGAAGTGACTCCAAGGGTCAGTTGACTGATTCCTGTTTGAGTTACAGAGACACAACAAGCTTCCAGGAGGCTGGCCCAGCTGGACCTGCATGAGTCCTTTGCTGTCCTCTGCAGGAGTGAGTCCTGATTCTTAAGAGGAGCCCCCCCGATCCTAGACCCATGGATGCATCAGAGTGTACACCTCCAGAACTCAAGATGAAAATACAGATGTTTTGGGCTTTTCACAAGTGTGAACAGAATCCTTGGGGTGGTCGACGATTGACTGCAATGCCCACCAACGCGGATCACTAGCAATTACTGCTTATCCCAATAGCCATGACAGTCCATGTCAGCTGTGACAGTCACATTCGACCGCCAAATTAAAGGTTCAGCGATGGCCGGCTCTTCGCACCACAACAGCGACTGTCTGTGATGCTCACCCTGCTCCTCGTACCAACATCAACTTCCTTGGACCCCTGCCAATGCGAAGCTCCAGCTGCAATTTATTGTATGGACTTGGGCTCTGGGAGGGAAAACTCCTCACTGGGATAGATCTTGTTCCTGTATCGCTCTCGAGCTCCATTGCGGTCGATCTGAACTTGTGACTTTGACTCAAAGCTAATAAAGAGGGATCAGAAAACTGCGAGTGGCACTTTGATCTTCTAGGTGCTATTATTACCAAAAAAGTTAAACATTAATAACTCAAATTTTACATATTGGATGTTTTTTGTTTTGATGTCATTGTATTTATTAAAATGTACTCCATTCTTCTAAATTGGTTTGGTATTTTTCTTATCTTGTGTTTTCATTTTATAGCTGTTGAGTGCTGCATAAATACTTTACACAATGCCTGTAGGTTAAGGCTGACTGTTTAGTGCCAAGACACCAGAGGATTAAACACAGGTTTATTTAGCAACTTTTGTGGTGTACTTGACAAGGATTGTATTTATTACTTGAGTGGGCCTCCCAACTCCCTCAACTAATAACCCAATTTCTCACACCGGGTTTAGATTATGTGGACACATGGATTGCAGCGCACTACAGATGACATGAGTAGCAAGCACGCAACATGTTAGCACTGCTTGGAGAGCTGCATTATCCTCTTAAGGAAATGTTTGATAAAAAGAGCAGAAGAAAAGTAAAGTACGGGGGACTATAAAAGGAGAAAATGGAAAACCAAAGAACTGGCCAACCACCCTCACACTAATGTTCTGGGGGATGTGCACATGTGCTCAGAAAATCCCATTAGTCACAGGCCAAGAAAGCCAATGACTGATGTGAACTGAACCATTACCACATGCAGTACTTTGGCATTGGGGTGGAATCAGAGTGTAAATGACACTCAAAAGGACCACTGGCAGAACAGAGCTGAACCAACACCAAAATCCTCCACTACAAAGGTAATCAATGACATTTCATGTAATACCATAAAAATACCCATCTATAGGCTTTAATACAGAGAAATAACAATTCACCCTGCAATGTTTATAGTCTTTAACATATGCTTTTCACAGTCAATATACCAGGCCTACTGTGTTTATAATACCTTTACATAATAAACAGATCAGAACTACAGATTCTGAAATATATTTTCTTAGTTAACCAATCAGGCACGAGCTGTTATCATTGGCTTGTCTTCTTAACCAACTCAAGCCTCCAGTAGGAAGCATAAGCGTTCCCTCAAGGGGAAAAAAAGCATCATTATACAACTATTTAGTATCCAAAATTACAGTTGGCAAACCAAAATATTGTCTCTCCTAAGAGAACCTAAGAAGGATTCTGACAGTGTAAATCTTTTATACCCACAGTTTACCAGAGGGGGTAACCAGCACTAAAACATTTATCCACTATGGCAACCTTGGAAATTCCATGTAACAAAATGCCTATCTCTAAGAGGCTTTAATACACCATTAGAATCATATTGCCTTCATTACACGCTTTTCACAGTAGGTAAGTGAGGCCTACTTGCTTTGTCATAACGTTTCATTATAAACAGATCCCACCAAAGGAATCTGGTATAACCTTTCACAGTGAATGGATAAGGCCTTTGCCCGTTACCATTAGCTTAACACTATAGCAAACACAGGCCTTCTGACGTGAGCACAAGCTGGCACCATCAGCCATATAGTTATAATATTATAAATGTAGGGAATCCACCTTATTCCTGTCGTTTCTGTCTGCTAGACAGTTCAGGTGTTTTGAATGTGCATTGAAAAATCAGTAACTAGTTTCTCAGTGCATTGGTTTTGTTTATGTTTTTAAGTTGCTTGCTGTTTGTTGTTCCCTCCTGAGGCGGAAAGCCGGGAGGTGTGCTGTGTGACTTGCGTGTGTGGACCTCTCTGGTGTGCCATTACTTTTAAAATAGCTGTGTTTGTAGATTCACTTTAAAAACCTACCTTGCACTCTGCTGATTATTCTGCAGTCGCTAACTCCCTTTCCCCGCATCTGGCATTGCTCAGCCGAGTCACGGGCTGAGATACACGGGCCTCGGGCGGTGGAAATTAGCAGCGACCATCTTGGGTGGGAGGCTACACCTGCAGCGTATGAGTCCTCAGCATATAAGGAGCTTCCCTGGCAGGTGTGAGTCCTTGCTGTTTGTTGTTCCCTCCTGAGGCGGGAAGCCGGGAGGTGTGCTGTGTGACTTGCGTGTGTGGACCTCTCTGGTGTGCCATTACATTTAAAATCGCCGTGTTTTTAGATTCACTTTAAAAACCTACCTTGCACTCTGCTGATTATTCTGCAATCGCTAACTCCCTTTCCCCGCATCTGGCGTTGCTCAGCCGAGTCACGGGCTGAGATACACGGACCTCGGGCGGTGGAAATTAGCAGCGGCCATCTTGGGTGGGAGGCTACACCTGCAGTGTTCTTGTCGCCAGCATATAAGGAGCTTCCCTGGCAGGCTTGAGTCCTTGCTGTTTGTTGTTCCCTCCTGAGGCGGAAAGCCGGGAGGTGTGCTGTGTGACTTGCTTGTGTGGACCTCTCTGGTGTGCCATTACGTTTAAAATCACCGTGTTTTTAGATTCACCTTAAAAACCTACCTTGCACTCTGCTGATTATTCTGCAGTCGCTAACTCCCTTTCCCCGCATCTGGCGTTGCTCAGCCGAGTCACGGGCTGAGATACACGGACCTCGGGCGGTGGAAATTAGCAGCGGCCATCTTGGGTGGAAGGCTACACCTGTAGCGTTCTAGTTGCCAACATATAAGGAGCTTCCCTGGCAGGCGTGAGTCCTTGCTGTTTGTTGTTCCCTCCTGAGTCGGAAAGCCGGGAGGTGTGCTGTGTGACTTGCGTGTGTGGACCTCTCTGGTGTGCCATTACGTTTAAAATCGCTGTGTTTTTAGATTCACTTTAAAAACCTACCTTGCACTCTGCTGATTATTCTGCAGTCGCTAACTCCCTTTCCCCGCATCTGGCGTTGCACAGCCGAGTCACGGGCTGAGATACACGGACCTCGGGCGGTGGAAATTAGCAGTGGTCATCTTGGGTGGAAGGCTACACCTGTAGCGTTCTAGTTGCCAACATATAAGGAGCTTCCCTGGCAGGCGTGAGTCCTTGCTGTTTGTTGTTCCCTCCTGAGTCGGAAAGCCGGGAGGTGTGCTGTGTGACTTGCGTGTGTGGACCTCTCTGGTGTGCCATTACGTTTAAAATCGCTGTGTTTTTAGATTCACTTTAAAAACCTACCTTGCACTCTGCTGATTATTCTGCAGTCGCTAACTCCCTTTCCCCGCATCTGGCGTTGCTCAGCCGAGTCACGGGCTGAGATACACGGACCTCGGGCGGTGGATATTAGCAGCGGCCATCTTGGGTGGGAGGCTACACCTGCAGCGTTCTAGTTTGCCAGCATATAAGTAGACGGACATGCCTCCGCGCAGCGGACGCACCGTATCAGTGCCGGAGTCACGCCTGAGTCCAGCCCGTCTGCGCCCGTCAGCGCTAAGGAAGGGCTAGGGGCCAGGAAGGCTGGCTTTTCAGATATTTATGTCCTAGTCACACCCCTATACTCTCTAAGTGCATTACAAACACTTAAACCCCCGTGGAAGCCTTGTCATCATACGCTTACACCTGAGGGGCTACTAGATGCTCCTAAGTGCTAATGAACTGGGAGAGGAACTGGCTCTATTTTCCCTGTCCCTTCTCACAAGCTACCAGGGTCCAGGAACCTAGATTCTCCTCCTCTGATCCGGAAAACAGGGTTCCTTATCAATGCACGGTCCCTAGTTAAGAACAACATTGCCTTTAGGGATTTTATTTCAAACAGAAAACCATTGTGGGCATTTATTACTGAGACATGGGCCTCTGAGTCCACAGGGCCTGAGCTCCTAAATGTAATTCCCGAAGGGTATGCCCTGTCGAGAATGGACAGAGTGGGGGGGGGGGGCTGGGAATTTTACATAAAACTTCTATAAGATGCCGGACTGAGCTTCTCCCATCACCTTTAGATTCCTTTCAGGCCATGTACTTTGCTCTCTTTTCCTCCCCTATGGTCTCTTTTTCTGGTATCCTGATTTATAGGCCCCCGGGCCCTAGGGCTGCTTTCAGTTATAATTTACTGAAAGTTCTGGCACCATACATTGATAGACCTAACATGACTCTCCTTGGAGACTTTAATTTCCATTTGGAAAGTAATAACTCTACGGATACCGTCCTTTTGCTGGATTCCCTGGCCTCTTGTGTGCTGCTACAAGGAGTACGAAGTTCCACCCATTCTGCTGGACATACCTTGGACGGAGTCTTTACCAACGACCCCAGGTTAGGCATAGGTCTCCCCCTCCCCTTGCCCTAGTCAGATCACATGGCCGTTCCACTTGAACTCACATCCCCTCATTCTGTTGTTCCCACAGTAGTTTCTAGCAAGTGAGAACTGAAAAGGAGCTTTAGGGGTGTAAACAACGAGTCTCTAGCCCCGCTGATGTCTAGTCTTATGCCCGCCTCAGCGAAGGATACTGACGCAGCTGTCCTTGACCTTTTCAACACCATCACAAGGGCCGTAGACATTCTGGCCCGATCAAGCAGCACTATTCCACCAGCAAGCGACCCTCAGCACCCTGGTACTCAGATACCCTCAGGTTGCTAAGGCAGGGCTGCAGGAAGCAAGAGAGACTCTGGGGATCATATCCTGACACTAATGAAAAACAGAAACATAAAAGCCTGCTCAAGGAGTATAAAGGTGCGATGTTGGCGGAAAAGAAAGCACATTTGGCCAAATGACGGCCTCCCTCAGCTCCACTAGGGAACTGTTTAAAATTGTTGACTCTCTGCCTGTCCTCCAGTCACCCGACCCCATAGTAGCAACCCAAGAATTGTGTGATCAGATTTCAACCTTCTTTCACGCTAAGATAACGGACATTCACTCAGGCTTAGAAGCCCTTAATTCAGACTTAGAGGCCTCTCCTACCTCGGTGGCACTCTCTTCTGAAGAACCGGTAAGGGCCCCGGGCAGCAACTTTACTAACTTCCCCCCTCTCACACTGGAGCAATTGAGTCTGCTTCTGGATAAACTTAAATCCGGATCTCCCCTTGATCCCTGTCCTTTGAAGACTCTCAAAGAGTGCAGGGAGGTATTGCTCCCTCCACTTTTGGAGGTGATCAACCTGGCAATTCACGAAGGTGTCTTTCCGACTTCATGCAAAAATGGCCATAGTTAAGCCCCTCCTAAAGAAGGCCACCTTAGATCCTGGGACTTTGAAGAAGTTTTGTCCAATCTCCTTACTTCCTGCCCCCTTCGAAAATGCTTGAGGCCCATCTAAACTGCCACCTGAGTGCCTTTTTGGATAACTCCAGCCTGTTGCATTCCTCTCAGCACGGTTTCCGGAGGGCACATAGCACTGAGTCCGCCCTATCAGTGGTTTCCAACAACATCCGCGCTAAGGTCGACAGTGGCCAGACTACCCTTCTGGTCCTGCTCGATCTTACAGCTGCATTTGATACCCTGTCCCCCTCCATTTTGGCTATCCGCCTTAAGGAGATAGGAGTAGATGGACCAGCACTCAGCCTCCTAACATAATTTCTCAATCACCGTAAACAGAGGGTCAAGCTGGGCGACTTTCTCTCCCCTATCAAGCCTGTGCAGTGTGGGGTTCCTCAGGGTTCGTCCCTGAGCCCCACGCTTTTCAATATCTATGTGGCCCCGCTTGCCAGGCTTGTAAGATCGTTTGGACTGGAAGTCTTATCCTATGCCGATGACACCCAGATTATGGTCTCCCTTTCGCAAACTGTAAACATCACAGCCCGAAATTTCAGGAACTGCATGGAAGCAGTTGCGGGTTGGATGATAAAGAACATCCTCAAATTAAACGGGGAGAAAACAGATGTTCTTATCTTCGGAGGCAAGCAGGAGATCTGGTCAATGGAGTGGTGGCCTTCTGCTCTTGGAGCCTGCCCCACGCCATCCCAGTCTGCCCGCAACCTGGGTGTAATTTTTTACACCACGCTCTCCTTCGACAAGCAAGTCAGCAGGACGGTTTCAACCTGTTGTGGGATCCTAAGAATCTTGAGAAAGATCGTACACTACCTTTCCACTGAGGCTCGAAAACAGGTTACGGTGGCCCTCATTTCCTCTAGGTTAGACTACTGCAACGCACTATATTTAGGAATTAACAAAAGAATGGTCCAATGCCTTCAAATAGTGCAGAATGCTGCAGCCAGGTTCGTTGTTGACGCCCCTAGGCTATCATCAGGTTCCTCTATTAGGAAAAATCTGCATTGTCTCCACATGCAGGGCAGGATAAAGTGTAAGGTCCTATGTCTCGCCCATGGCGCTGTGCATGGGTCCGGTGCTGAAGACATTAGATCCCTTGTGTCCCTCTATGCTCCCGGTAGGGCACTTCGCTCGGCCAATAAAAACCTTCTTTCTGTTCCTCGAGTCTCCAAAGCCAGATGGGGCGGGAGGGCTTTTTTCTCCCTCGCCCCAAAAATGTGGAACACACTTCCGGCTGAGCTCAAAGTCCAAAACTCTTTTCTTCATTTTCGAAAGGCACTGAAGACCGGGCTTTTCACAGAAGCCTACCCATAGCCGGCGCACTTCTCCTCTTCTTTTAAACAGCCATACCATCTCTATGCGCCTTAATGCCCATGGGCTAAGTTGCGCTATATAAATCGTCCCTCACTCACTCAAGTTGACTGTATTCAGTGTCTTAATCACAGGAGCGCAACCTGCTGTTGTTTTGCAGATTAGCTGTTTTCCCTTTGCTCACCTCACAGGGGTCTGCAAGGGAGGAGGGGGGGGGGTGTGCCACATTCCTACGAGGCTCAACTGAAGATATGAAAGGAATGTCTACGTGAATCATCAAAGGGACTGGCACAGCAGGGATTTCAGAGGAGGACATATTTATTTTCATCCTGTCATCCATTGAAGCATAGGGTCAGAGTTTACCAACCCAGTTTATGTGAGACCAACCTTGATAGTCGATGGGAGGAAATCCATTGAAATGGGATAAAATAAGAACAGCCTAGTTTTTATTTTTAAATGTTACTAGCACAAACATTTAAAAAACTTGAACTGACTACTGAGACAACCAGGTCTTTTCACTAAAGGAGAGACTGTCATAAATTCTAGGAGTGGAGAATTACAATAGGAAATACCCTCACACCTCTGCTAGATAATACGGCTGTTGATGTTTCAGTGAGAATCATTGGTTGGACTGTAGACAGGCATGCTACTGCTACTGTGTTTCATTTGCTTGAGAACCTCAGAACCAGAGAGATCTTCTGAAGTGGGCAGTGAAGGTAGTGTGGGGTGGGAAAGCTACTGAGAACAAATGTGAACACATCTGAAAGTCCAAAGAGACAGACAGATAGACCCACACAGGTTCATGTTGTGAAGAACTTGGAAATAGATCAAAGCTGCTTGTACTGTGGGTGGGAGTGTGTCCAACCCTGACCAAGACTTGTTTGGTTCAAGGTTCAATGTCAAGAATAATCCCCTGTTGGCTCAATCGGATGACCATTAAAGAGGATCCAAGAACTCTTCTTGTGAAGCAAACAATTTGACCAGTTCTATCTGGTTTGGCATAAAGATTTAATTTATGTAATGGAAAGTGAGTGATGAAGTTACCTCACTGGGAACTGGTAATTGGAAAGAGGACTCCCCCGAGAACTTTGGAGTCAACACCAAGGTCTGGGCTGAGAGGTAAGAAAGATGGAGGGTACTGCTTACTGGCTTAGGCAGACTCAAATAGAGCAGATCTGCTGTGGAGATGCAAGCCAGAGGCACCCCTGCAGGACCTCTGTGAAGTTAGGAAGCTGTGGACTGTGCCTGCTTGCACAAGACAACTGATTCACGTCCAAGTACTCCGACTGAAGGCTAGAAGCAGCTGTGGGCTGGGAGTTATGCTTTGTAACTGGAGGGAGAAGACACCCCCATGGCCACTTGGGAGTACTGTGCAGGAAATATCATTGATTGTCCAGGCTGGATTGAGGAGGCATGTGGAAGGAGACTGTCACTTTAAGAAGCCATAACTTTCCTTTCACTGCTTCTCTTTGTGTCGCTTGTTGGCCTTATTTTAACCATAGAACACTGATTTTACTAACATTGTTTGGGAGCTTTAATGAGTGGTTTCCTGATGCAAGTTTGGTGCTGCTACTGTCATCCCATAACACACTTTCTTTGAAGTTGCCGTCCATCTCGGTTCTGTGCTACTAAGGTGTATACAGGGCAGAAGAAACAGTGTTTTTCTGCACAGTGGCAGTAGAGTTTGCACCACTGGGAAACACAATGTCCTAAAATAAACATGTACAAAAATACATTTGACAAAACAATACACTACTCCTCTCGATAGAGTTCGACAAGAAGCTAAACAGTGAAAAATATTCCCAAGGTTTGTGACCAACACCAAAGCAATTGCTTACTGTGGTATGTTTATTGACTTTGACATATGCTTTTCACAATCAGTATGTCAGGCCTACTTCCTTTACTGTAACTTTTCATTAGAAACAATCTGGCCTATAGCCTTTGCCATTGGCCTGCCACCATAACCAACTCATCAGACAAAAGGTGCAAGCCAAGCAGTCATTTTTGTGGAAGGACACCAAATCAGAACAATCCAATCCTGTATTCTGGGGACCACACATTTTTGTTGATCACATACAGCCAGGTGACAGGTGCACTGTCAAACTAGATGTAAAATTCCACGTAGATTAGTGTAACACTGCGCGATCCCGTACTGATCTCAAACACACAAATGCACTAAAGCTAAGGATAGAAACAGAAGGTGCTGAAACTGAAAATACATTCCAACACAATTTAATGAAATTACAATGCTATGCATGTGCCCCCAAGAGTTCAAACAGCCAAACATTTGCTGGCTCATCTAGTTAATAAGAAAAATATAATAACCGCTACATAAAAGAAAATCACTTTTTTTGTGAAAACATGTTTGCCAGAGTCAAAGGCCCTCTACGTAGTACCACTTTTTTAGGTTAACGACATAAGTTCCAGCAAAAACTGTGCTCTCATGCCAGAGCTAGAATCATGCAGAAGGATGATTTAGAAGAGTGTGGCAATGAAAAATCTACACTGAAACCAATAGATGTCTCCCTTCCACGATTTCTGATTGGCCAATGTGCAAAGGTATCTCTGCCAACAAGAGTGGTAAATTAGCAACCATCTTGAGTGCTTAACCTGCTAGTGTCAGGAGTAGGTACTGCTGTGAAAGTCCCCAATGCAAAGGGTGGATCACTTTTACTTAGAGTACCTGGGCTTCAACTTTGGGAAAGAGTATCTCTGCCTCAACTTTGGGAATATTTTTGTTGAAATTCTTCTAGCAGTGACTGATATTGGTAGATTTTCGATCAGTGTTCCTCTCATGCCAGATACTGCAACTCTGATGTTTAGTGAGCCTTCACTAAAGTTATATTTATAACAGAACTTAGTTACAATTCTTGACGCTCTACTTGCAAGCATAAGACACACAATTGATGGAAGGAATGCAGAACAAATCAAAACATTCACCCCCAGTCAAGAGATCTGGGTTAAATCCATAATTATTTTGCTCACCATGCCACCCCAGTTTAGACCTGGCCATATGCATCAGTCTTGACCCTTGCCTCATGGGAGCAGTCCAGCCCGAACTGCCAAGCCAGGTCCTCCATGGCAGTATGTATGACCCCACTAATCTACTTTATGTCAGTAGATAATACCTGTTGTACAGTGTTTGAATCCTCAGGTGAACAGTTTGCAAGCAACAAATATTTTTGTTGTAACTTACTATTACCAAATGCATTCTTTTTTCAAGAAAATATGTAGATAAGAGAACAACCAGTTTGAAAGGATTAATGTATTCACATGATTCCAGTTTACTAACAGACATCCAGATTGAGAACTGAACCAGGGACAAACACATTCCTGTTTTAATTGCAGCGATTATCAAAATGTTGTAAAATCCGAAGTCGTGCTGCACTTCAAGAGAGGTAAATCAATCAAACTGAAAAATAAACTTATTTGGGAACACAAATTCTCAGTATATTCAATAAAAAAACAAAATGCGGACTGAAAGGAAAGTTAAGCTACAGATCAATCAACAGAACAGTAATTGAACAATTGAAAACATTAAAGATACTTCTTAGAAGCAGTGATCAATGAATATTAAGTAAGGACTTGATTTATAGTTATGCGGACTGGGTACAGAATCTCAAACATGACTGAATACCCTATCCTGTCTCTCCACCTATTTTAAATTGGGCAGCAGCGGCCAATGCAGGTGAGGCCTGGTTGGGGTGGGAGGGGGTGGAGGGGGTGATTTAAACAGACGATGACGAGGGAAAATGTAATAAATAAATCATTTCCCCTCGTCACCGACTGTTGAAATTCCCCCACCACCAGCACCACCGCCTGACTGCTCTTACCTGCATGGGCCCTGGCGAAAATTGGGCGGATCGTCAGCTTTCCATCAGTGGAGCCCCCGGTGGCCCGTCAGTGGAATTCTTATTCTGATGGCCTGACGGAGTGCTGTCTCTCAGGGTCTGGACATCACATCACCTACCCTAATCAAGCCTGATGGTCTGCTGTCACTTGTTAGGTCTCGCCTGGGCCAGTGCATGCGCTACTCTGGCGAGACTTTTAGTAAGTGGGTTTCAGAAAATGCTACCATGGCCTAGAGCTTGCGGTTACGCACCATCTGGCTTTCCTCTCTCGTCAGCAGTGCATGTTTTGTTAATGGTATCTGAGGGGGCGTGCCTGGTGTCTTCAACCCTATGACTGTATCCTCCTTCTTTTTTTTCCTCATGCTTTGGCATTTGAACGTCAGCTTGTTTTCCCTTATGTTTTTGTGGCAGCTAAGAACATTTTGATTCTCCTTTATATTTGAATATGTATTCAAATCAGAAAAGGGCAAGCTAGCAAATGTGCACAGTTAAAAGCTTTTACCCCACCTTTTCCGTCCCGACAACACCTGCTCCATCCATAAATAATTCCCTCCCCATCAAATCTTTAAACCCCCTTTGACCTTTGATTACTTGCAATTTATTGTCATCAGTGTTTCGAACTTACCATCCTCCAGGTCTCTGTGCAGACACGTTCAGAGTCTGAGCTGTTTGATGCTTTCCGCCTAAAAATATATTGTGCTTCTCCTTTATATTGAAATATTTATTTACGTTGGGAAAGGGCAAGATAGCATGTGTGTGTGTTTAAATGCTTATCCACCACCTCCCCCGTCCTGTCTATGCTTGCTCCGTCCACAAATGATCCCCTCCCCCATCACTGCTTTAAATCCTCACTGACCTTTGATGTCCTGCCATTCGTTATCATTAGTGTTTAGAACTGCTCGCCCCTGGGAATGTGCTCCACTCCAATCTCTGTACAGACACGTTTACCGAGTCGGAGCTGTTTGATGTTTTAAGCCTCACTCGGCCTGCATCTCGAGCCCCAGCTGTGGACACGGAAAAGGCTTCATGTTGAAGATCCCAACAGTGCATATTTCCAAGGGAGTGGGTAGCGCTACAAAGGCATCCCAATGCGTGTTCACAGTGCTGCACAACTATTTCATAACAACGTGCACCTCCTTCGGCAGATGGTGCCCTTTCGTGGTGCAGTGAATCCCGGTGGCATAGACCACACACCACTTGTTACTGCGTCAGATTCCCGGGGCATCCCCCATGCACATTAATTTTACATGGTGAGCGATGCAAGGGCACGGACAGACCCAGAATGCCTCTCCAGTGCTATTCCAGAGGTGCCCGGTTGTGCCCTGGCATTTGGTTCCAAGGCGCGGACCTCCAATTCTGGTGAACGCTGCTTACCCGACATTTCTTTATCCCGCCCGTCTTTCATATTCTGCCATATTTTTCCTTTTTTACATTATTTTCCCCTGCTCCCATCATTCTCCCTTCATACATTTCTTATTGTCTTGCACACTCTCCAGCCCCCTCTGCCCTTCCCAATCCCACATCTCTTTCAGCTCTCTTCGCACCTCGCCTTGACACTTCTCTCCCACCTACTCCATCTTCAATGACCTCACTTCATTTCAAGAACCTTTGCTGTTCCTAAACATACCTTGGCCTCAGCCCACTCTCTCACCCAACCCCCCTCGCTCTCTCTCTACAAACTCTTACTTCACTTCCTGTCACTCTCTCCCTCCTGCTCCTTCTTCCCTTCCTCTCACTCTCCATCTGTCTTGTTCTCTGCCTGCCCCGCCCTCTCTAGCCTCTCTTCAATAATCAAAGCCTTCTCTTTCTCCCCCTCTCTCGCTCTTGAACCCCCACCCCCCAGCCCTTCTCACTCACACAGATATCTAAGCCTCAGAAATCCATTTCTGGGGAACCTTGGTAAATTGTAATTGTAATTGCATTTATATAACACTTACTACCCCTGACGAGGTGCTGAAGCGCTTTACCCTGGGCAGCATGCTGCTACCGAACCCAAGGTTAGTGGCTAGTCATGTTATTGGTTATTGGGGTTAGTTTAGTGACTCAAGCAACTATTCCATGTATTCACTAGAACTTCCTTGGGGTAGATGAAATGAATAGCAGTTGGGTGTTAACATTAGTGGGGTGGGGGAGTGGTTGAGGTATGTGAGTTGATGCAGATGTTTATTGGGATTCTTCATGCTGATGTTTGGTGGGATTAATAAAATACAGATGAATGCAGATATTCTGAACCCTTTCCATGTTACAAGCAATAGGCAGTTCTCGGGCACAGCCTCCTTGTCCTAGCCTCATCGCAGTCCTGGGCCCTTTGTACAGCAAACCACTCACTGGTGTTGTTTGAAGACCTAAACCTTTCCTTCAAATGGAAAACAAGCATTGGCATAGCCAATAGGTCTTGCCTTTGGGACCTTATAAGTGTTTAGCCATGCAACAGTTGGTGTTGTTGCACCAAGGATATTGTGCTGCATAACTAAATACTTATAAGGTCCCAAAAGCAAGACCTATTGGCTATGCCAATGCTTGTTGCTCTTTGTCACCGCCAGGGAAATCATGTTGGTGACAAATAGAAAAATAAAAACCTTATAGAAAAAACTCCCTGGGTGTTTGGTTCATTGATTATTTGTTTTTCAAAGCCAAACTCCCAATTTTGAGAGTTTGTTTTTGAAATACAAAGATGTGGGTGGACAGGTCTCAAAACCAACAACAGTAATCCACCAAACATGTTGTCACCTTCAGAAGGAACCTCTTGAATGTGGTTCCTTTGAAGGTACAGAAAACACTGCTGATCGGTGGTGATTTCTATATATAGCTGTTCTTTGTCCGTCAAATTAATTTGGCCACATGACCGGCACATAAACTACTGGCATCATGCCATAATCCAGGTAAGTGCTTCAAATAAGCAGTAAAACATAGGTGGGCATCACATACCTACTGGACGTTGTGGTGTGTGTAGCATTTGCCATGAGCGGTATCATTTATATATTTCTCAATGCAGAGATGTTTGTCTTTATAATGATAAAAGACGCATTCATATCATGCATAAATATATTGCATCTCTGTTTAAATTAAAAGGATGTTTAGTTAGCAGAAACACCTTTACTTATGAGTTGCTTGATTGTGAGTAAGACCTGATCAGTTTTTGAAACTCACACCAAGTGGAGTACATAATCACCTACATATACATAATTGCCAATGAAATGAGGCACCCTATTTTTTTTACCCTCTTTCATTTACTGTAGGGTGGGTGGCACAATACTAACAGGGTCATTTAGCGTGTGGTGGTCAAGCTGGTAAACCCGTGGGATGGCAGCGGCCCCACCTCCACCAAAGTAAGAGCGACCAATGCTGTGTGGAGTTTCCTGCCATGTATGTAGAGAAGATTTGTAGGAAGTGCTTCCACCGACATAGCTTGGGCACTTTTGGGGAAATGCTCTGGAATTTTTCCTCCCGAAATTTTAGGTGACATTGTTAATTTTTGTGCCCAGGGTTATCATCTTTTATGGATACCCTGCACAAAAATGGTGGACTTTCGACGCCCTGGTGTTGACGGATCACTGGCCGCTTACCTGCCAGCGAGATGTTTCAAATGGCAAAGACGCCTTAGGTTTTGACCCACTTAGGAGGGCACAATTCTTGTAGCTGTCTCCCTACCTTTGTTTGGACACTTGACAGTCTTCACGGATGGCAGGGTAGACAGTGAAGTGTAGCTCGACATCACGTGACAGCTTTCGGCTGAGGTTTGTGGCCCTTTCGCAGCTTTAGGAGGTAGGTGGGTGGCTGTCAGATTTCTTAATAACAGTGCCTGTGCAGCCATTGGGGACTGTGGTGAAGATATATCCATTTCTATCATAAACATCTGTTTTAACTGCTTTCATTTCCTGTGATGGAGAGAAAAGTGGCACAATATGCTGCAATGTGTCTGAAGGCATTCGGTACATGTCAGATTGTCTTGCAGACAGGTGGTTTTCATATATCAAGTGTGTCTCTGCATTCTCTGTCTCGAGGAACCCATGGTAAAAAATCTGAGTGCACCGAATCATTATTGTCTTTGCATACATAAGGCTAGGTGATGTCTGTTAGGGTTCTGATTCGGCCTTTGATCATGTGTAGGTAGTTTTATGATGTCCTTTGTTTGGCCATAGCTCTGGATGCATTTCTGATCATCAAAGCTAGGCAGTGATTTGCTTGAATCTCATTTCCCTCTGTGTTTTACTTTTTCTTGTGTCTTGTGGGCAGTTGAGTGTGCGTACTAGACATGGCAAGAGCCGTTTTAAGCCTTGGGTAAAGTGAGCAATTGCCCTGGGCCCCCACCTTCCATAGGGCCCCCAGGGAAAGTCACCTTTCAGTGTCTGACCTCTGTCTACCTCCATGTCTAAATATTTCCCCATCTCTCTGCCTACCTCTACCTTTAATATAGTCAGTGTTTGCTCAGGGGGCAGGTTAAGGAACCTTTGATGCCTAATGCAAGCCATATTTCTTTTTTTCTAAACACTTTTTTTTAATGTATTGACAATGCAAACAAAAAACATGTTATCTTTATACGGGCAATGCATATTTAAACAGTTTTTGATTGACCCCCCCATTTCAAAAAGATTTTGGCACAATGAAGGCTTGAAATCGCAGAAACTGAGTAAGAAAATTCAACCATTTTCAGGACAAGGACCTCCAAAATATGTCCCGCCCGAGGCCCCAAAATTCCATCTGACTGCACTGGCCATTGTTGCGTTTCCATGCAGTGCAGCACCTCTCATAGTAAGTTGTTGCACCAGTGGCGGCTCGCAAAGGTAACACAGAGGGACGGTGAGGCGGGGCAGGGGCGGGGCAGGGTGGGGGTAGTGGAGTCCGACATAGGACAGCAAAGATTAAAGTAAAGAAAGAAAGAAATATAACCATTTACAAGGCGGTGAGCACAAGGTAAGTAGTTGTATTTATTTGTCTACTTTTATCTTTGCTCTCGTGTGTCGTACCCTACTACTACCCCCCTGCTTGCCCCGCCTCACCGCCCCACAGTGTTACCTCTGCGAGCCTCAACTGTATTGTACTCCATCATGTAAAATTGTAAATTGATACTTGTATAGCACACTACTCACCCGCAAGGGTCTCAAGGCGCTTGTACGAATACCGCTGTGGAACCCATCCTGGCTTTCCCTGTGAGGCGTCCACTCCTGGGCACCCCCAAGGTGGAGGCCAGGCATCCTTAGCGTTGTGGGGGCCATTGTGGAGATTAAGCAAGCTATTGCCCAGAGTTGCAGAGTGGGACTCCATGATTGGAATAGGCACCGAGGCGAGAATTATCAGGTCCGTGGAATTTTGAGCCCAAGACCCGCCGAGGCGGGGAATTGAACCCTGGTCCCGGGCTAGACCTCTGCATCAGGGTCTGCCGCTCTAATCATTGAGCCACACTTCTCCACTTCATGTGTGGTGTTTATTCTTGGTTGTTCATGCTGCCGTGTCCATTTAGAAGTTTTAATGAGGAGAATATGTGCATGGAGCACAAAACATTGTACATTCATGTTGTAACGATTTTCTATTGCAAGTGATTCTGGTGGCATGCCATTCTTTTCTCCTCCAGTTTGGGTTCTAGTAGGATTTATCGAGCAAAGGCATAGGTGTTAAAAACTTGGATTATGAAATGTCCAGTTGCAAGGAGACAATTACAAAGAAAGTACAACAAGCATTAGTAAATGCATTAGGTTTCGCCTATGTGGTTAATAATATTTTTTTGGGGGTTGCAAATTTTAGCTCGGTGAGCAGTTGTGCAATATAAGTTACTGAAACTTCATAAAAGAGTTATGACTTGTTTATTGCAAAAGGCAATACGTGCAGTAACAGCATTTTTCACACAATTATTGACTTGCAGCATTTGCTACATAATCCATTATCAGATGCATAATCTTCAGATTTAAGAGGAAAAAAAGGTTTCTAGCCCAAACGGTTCAAAAGTTACTGAAAAAGCAGAGACGTGCAGTAGAATGCCCTTTGCAATGATTTACTGATCACCTTTCTGTTGCTTATTGCTATATTTGGACATGAACAGATACTAATTAGCTGCAACCTATACCCAGACAGTGCTAACAAGTGTAACAAGAGCTGGAGGTCAGCGCATGTTTAGAGATGGACACCTCCCCCAGCAGGCACATGCATCCTTGCTTCATCTCTGCATGATGTGCTTAAAGCGCCCCCTGTCAGACAGCTGAAGAAAACAAGGCTTGGAGTAAGATTGTAATGGATCGGACGTTGGGTAACCACCAGAACTGTTAATTTAGGAGCTGGGGAACCTGTTTCGAGTCTCAGTGTCGGCTCATCATCCTGTGATTCTGGGTAAATTACTTAATCTCCCCATGCCTACCAAAGACATTGTGCCATAGTGTAATGTAACTGGTACTCAAATAAAGCGATCCAATATCTTCAAGTCCATCGCACTGTCTAAATAAAAACAGAGTGCAACATTGCCCATAGCCACGTCCGCAACTGTGCAACATTTAGTACATCTTAGCGCTAGCCTTTAATTTATGTGTGATCTTGCTCCTTATAAATAATAAGTTTAATGCATGCTTCAAATGTATGCTTACAGAAAGCAAATAAATCAAGCGTGTGGTTTCATAACAAATGTATGCAGCTTGCCAGCATGCTTTAAACAACTTAATTTTATTTGAAAGGAGTCAGAGCCCCAAAACCATATAGAAAAATAGATATTAGAAGCTCAGTTCCCAAAAAGATGCATCAGTAAAGGCCACATGCCACATGTTTTCAGTTTTGCTGTATTTACATTTTATATATAGCATGAACTCCACCAAAAGGTATCGGAGTGCATTTATATGAGCCCCAGTTATGTTACACAAACACACATTTTTAATTGTTGTCACAGTGAGATTAAGTATTTTGACCAAAAGGACAGGATGTTGAGCCTGCACTAGTTGACCTAGTTGACTAGAGACCTAGTTGTTCTCCTGAGGCGGAAGCCGGGAGTTGTGTTGTGTGTATCCTGCCTGTAATTTGTACTTTTAATCAAAAACTTTAGTTAGGCAATTTGCCTTATTTTTAACTCATCCCGCATTCACCCTTACTCAGCCGAGTAGGCGCTGAGTTTTCACGGAAACGGAGGCGGCTGGATGATCGAGCGGCCATCGTGGGGGAGGTAATCAGGGTAGCGGTCTAGTCGCCAGCATAAAAGCAGGAATTGCTGGGAAATCGCGAGACCTAGTTGTTCTCCTGAGTCGGAAGCCGGGAGTTGTGTTGTGTGTATCCTGCCTGCACTTTGTACTTTTAATCAAAAACTTTTAGTTAGGCAATTTGCCTTATTTTTAACTCATCCAGCATTCACCCTTACTCAGCCGAGTAGGCGCTGAGTTTTCACGGACACGGAGGCGGCTGGATAATCGAGAGGCCATCGTGGGGTTAGGTAATCAGGGTAGCGGTCTAGTCGCCAGCATAAAAGCATACAGGCATGCCTCCGCGCAGCGGACACATTCAGCGGGCACACCATCATCGCGCCTAAGAAATGCCCGTCTGTGCCCGTCCATGCCAGGACGGGCCCAGGGGCCAGCCCCCCAGTACTATCTGCTTCAGAAGGGTTAGGTATAATAAAGAGCAGCTCTTGGGTCTTAGAGGGAGGGATAGTACTGCTTGTACATTTACCTTGGCCGGTGATAGGGCTCAGAGTTCCTGCCCCTGCTGTAAGTTTGAATTCACCCCGATAGAACCCCCGAGCCGAGCAACCTGTAAGACTAAGTCATTTTCATTAGCACTGCTCAATTGTCACTCCCTCCCGAAACATGCGATTGAGATTTGCATGCTATTAGAAGAGAGAGACCCTGATGTGCTCTTTCTTACTGAAACGTGGACTAATCCATCCTCAAATCCTGATGTTGTGCGGGCTTTACCCGTGAACTATGCTATCCTAAGACAAGACCGGAATAATGGGCGAGGGGGGGGGATTGCTATTATTTATAAAAACATCTATGACTGTCGGTCTTCAACGTGCCCTATTCCGGATTGTGAGAGTATGGCATTCGCTATTAGCTTCTCCTCCACATGTACTCTCTCCGGGATACTTTTATATCGCCCGCCGGGAGCACATGCCAATTTTTGCAATAACCTCCCGAATATTGCTATAAATCATCCCAGTCTCTCCACTAATTTTTCCATTTTGGGGGATTTTAATATCCATTTGGATGCACCTGACACTCCTGCGTCCCAGAATCTTACGGCAGGATTGGAGGTGCTCCATCTTAAACAACTAGTTAATGGCCCTACTCATAGAGCAGGTCCTTTGCTCGATCACTTTTTTACTAATCTGGGTAATTTGAGCTTCAAGGAATCTTTGGCCATACCTTGGTCGGATCATGCCCTCCTATTTTTTTCTTGGTCACCCTCCGAGTGGGTACTGCCTGGTATTAAAACTAAAAAGTTGAGTCGCATTTGGTCTAAGCTGCCAGTAGAGAAATGGGTCTCAAATCTTATCATGACTGCTCCGGCCTGCAGCTCTAACCCTATAACTGCAAATACCCTCTTTAATAACTGGTTGGAGTCTTCATTGGACCTTATCCTGCCAAAAACTGAATTTTGCCATCGAGCTGGCGTTAATAACAAATCTTGGTTCACGCCCGAATTAAAATCACTTAAACAAATTCGCAAACAGTTGGAAAGAAAATGGAGGAAGGATTAGTCCAGAGGCTAATAAAGGGAATTACAGAACTGCATTGCGGACTTATAAAAATAAAATAAAAATGACACAATCAAGCTATTACCAAGAAAAGATAGCCTCAGCTTCAAACTCCCCGCGGGAAATTTTTTAAGTTTTTAAATCACTAGTCTTCCTCCCCCGGGCCCCCTCTGTGAACCACTACTTGCACAGAAACGCTGTGATGAGCTAGCAAACTTCTTCGCCACTAAAGTGGCCAACATTTATTCCCTGTTTCAGCAGGTGGACCCTGTACCACTCCTTCCCTCCCCCTAGGGTTGGTAAGACTAGAGGAACTTGATTTGCTTGATCTACCTACCGCGCAGCGACTGCTGGGAAGTCTTAAGTCTGGGTCCTCCCCAGATGCCGCACCTCCTACCATCCTTAAAATGGTTTCAGACTAAGCATGAGCGAATTTTGCGGATCTCGCGTTCGCGAATTTTGCGGATTTGCGGATTCGCAATCCGCAAAATCCGCGAATTCCCGCGAATTTGCGGATTTTTTTTTTTTTGTGTTCGCCCGTGTTTCTGCCAGTTCGCGAGGGTTTTTACAATTTCGCAATTTGCGAACTTACCTGTCGGGTCGCAAGTTTTGCGAACTTGTTGTTTCTACGTGTCCAACCTGTTTGGGACACTCTTCTTCATCACTGCCACTCTCTGTCACCACTGCCACTCTCTGACTACTCATGCCACCCTCTGGCACACCCATGCCACCCTCTGTTTCATCACCACACCCTCTGGTTGTCCAGTGTACATTATTTTCGGCAAAGCAAAGCACACCTTCCCTGCCTCAAGTGACCTGAATTAATTTAGGGCTGATTAATGTGTCACAGAATATTTTTTTAGCTGGCACCTGCTTCCTTAGTGCGCCCTGATTAGTGATCTTTTGCACTTGCTAAGTGCTTTCATTGTTGCGAAATTAGTTACAACACCTGCCCTGCCCCAACTGACAATAATGAATTAGGGGCTGATTAATGGATTTTAACTTCCAGCCTGGCTCCTGCTTGTCTCCCTTAGCTGTAATTCATGACCTTTGTGGCATATGTGTAACTATTCTGAGGTTCAGAGCAGGGTCACATAATAGTTTCAACTGGCAACTGAACTCTGGAGGGGCCCCTCAGGAAGCACTACAGGAAATGGCTACTAATGATGTGCCTGAACTTTTGAACCTGGTAAGTAGTTACTTTCAGTTTTGCTTAGATCGTATTTCTGCAATTTCGCACTTATTCGCGGGGCGCGAACTCACGCGAACAGTGCGAGCAGTGCGAGCAAAATCCGCTGCTCGCGGATTTGCGGATTTTGCAGGAAATTCGCAAATCTCGCGGATTGCGGATTTCCCGAAAATCCGCAAAATCCGCGAGCGGAACTGATTTTCCGCCCATGCCTATTTCAGACACGGTGTCACCAGTCATACAGGATCTAATCAATGCCTCTTTGAAAGTTGGTCTCATTCCACCCTCTTGGAAACAGGCAAGAGTGAAGGCACTCTTAAAAAAAATAGCTTAGACCCGGAGGAGTGGGCTAATTATCATCCCATCTCCCTGTTACCTGGTATAAGTAAGCTGGCAGAAAAGCCTGTGAACTCACTATTAGCCACCTTTCTGGAAAATAATATGATCCTACATCCCACCCAGACAGGCTTTAGGCAAAAGCAAGGTACAGAGACCGCCCTTATTGCAGTTGTCGAAAAAGCCAGGAAAATCGTTGATGCTGGAAGCTGCGCAGCTATTATTTTATTAGATCTCAGCGCAGCCTTCGACACTGTAAACAATACCATCATGATTCAAAGACTGAGTGACGTGGGGGTTTCAGGCATGGCCCTTGAATGGCTCCAGTCTTTTCTCATGGACAGAACCTTTGTTGTCTTTGAAGAAGAGGCTATTTCAACTCAGATGCCCCTGCAGTACGGCGTCCCCCAGGGATCCTCCCTTAGTCCCACCATGTTTAACATCTACATGAGACCGTTGGATAAGGTGGTTCTTCCCTGGGGGGTTCAGTTGGTCACCTACGCCGATGACACCCAGTTAGTAATCTCCCTTTCCCGAAAGGATGGCACGTGTAATAATCTCTCCTCATGCTTAAGCTAGGTACTTGAATGGATGGATGAATCCTTCCTTAAACTTAACGGTACAAAAACCGAGGTTATGGTGTTAGGACATAATGCTCCTACCAATGTCGGATCCTGGTGGCCTAGTAGCCTTGGCCTGCCCCCTTTCCCCAAGAAACAAATTAAGAGTTTAGGTGTGTGGTTGGACCCTAATCTTAGTTTTCTGGTTCAAGCGCGCAAGGTTGCAGCAACCTGTTATGGCCTGATAAGACTAATAAGGAAGATTCTCAAGCTCCTCCCTTTTGAAGCCAGACGCTTGTTGGTTCAGGCGCTGATTTTATCGCGTCTGGATTACGCAAATGCAGTCTATCTAGGTGTTCCGCAGAGAACGTTTAAAATCCTACAGACAGTGCAAAACTGTGCTGCACGAATGTTGATGGACATTCCCAAGAGGAGTTCGGCCAGGCCAGCGCTACGTCAGTTGCACTGGCTCCCAGTACAGCAAAGGATTTGGTTCAAGGCTATGACTATCACGCAGAAGTCTATTGCGGATTTGGGACCAGCCTTGATCCAACCCCTGTTCCAACTCCATCACATCCCGCGGACATTAAGATCTAATAACAAGAAACTTCTGACTGTTCCTAGGAATAAACGTACACGTATGGGTGGCAGACGTTTTCCCTACATGCTGCAAATCTTTGGAACCAGCTTCCCGATCCCATCCGATTGAAACCTAACCATTTGAGGTTCAGGAAGCTGTTAAAGACCTACCTTTATACCTGAACTGTGGAGGAATGACTGAGTTGTTAATGCGCTGGGATGCCTTCGGGTAGCCATGCGCTATATAAATACTTAATCATTCATTCATTCATTCATTCATTCACTGATTCTTCAACCTGTTTCTGAGTTTTAAAGTCATCAGGTTTGGACGTGCAAGTATGCAACCCTTATACTAAAAGCTACTGCCTAGATTACATATGTGTAATCCTCCTTTTCCATTTGTAAAAAAACATCTGCGATTCCTATTGTTTAAAATGATAACTGATGCACATAGGTTCACCTTTAAAACAGGTATGTATGCGCACAGAAAATAAATAAATACAGCATAAATTTGTCAATTGGATGTTCAAAAGGCACGCAAATATGAATTTGAAAGACTATGATGCCAAAGGCACGCCAAGATGAATACGATGCTAACATGCAAACAAATGTCTGTTGGCAGAGTAAGTGAATGAAAGGGCTAAAGAAGTGTGGGCTCACCCGAAAAGCTAAAATGTTAATAATTTCTGTAGAAGTAAAGGATGCTTTAAATGCACGCAGTTTGGGAAAGTTAACTAAATTCTGGACTAAGTAATAAGAGTGTAAGATAAATAAAAAAGGTGGCTAGTGAAATTTAAGTATTGATGTGCGACACAAAGGGGTGGGATCAACTTGCTGACCTCCCAGCACAGTTCGCCCCTAAGCATTATGGTAAATGCAGTTTGCAGTGCACGCTTACTTGGTATTTTGCTGGAGTGTTCCACCAGAGTTGGTGCAGATTAGTGCTGTCATTTCTGGACACATCTGTTTCTGAATTTTATCCTTCATCAGTAGAGATCAAAAAAAAAATTTCATCTGGGGTTGCTGAGCAGGCTGCCAAAATTCTTACAGGTTTCAGTACCTCTCAAAGGCACACAGGTGCATCTCCACTAGTTCCTCAGCTCAGTGGCTCAAGGGAGGCTTTTTTAAACAGGAAGGGGTGGGAGCACACTGCCGACCTTCCCGCACAGTTCGCCCCTAAGAATTATGGTAAATGCAGTTTGCAGTGCACACTTACTTGGTATTTTGCTGGAGTGTTCCACCAGGGCTGCCGAGCTCTGGAGATGCACCTGTGTGCCTGTGAGTGGTACTGTGACCTGAGAGAAACTTGGCAGCCTTTCCAGCAACCCCATTTGCTCTCTATTATTGCTGCTCTCTACTGATGACGGGCTCAACCCAGAAACACGTGTCTAGAGACATACAACTATGTCTGCACCAACTTTGGTGAAAAACTCAAGCTAATTTTGAAGTAAGTTTGAACTGTGTACTGCATTTACCAGGATGCAAAGGGGAAAACTCTCCTGGGACTGTGAGACAGTGTGCTCCCAACCCCCATTCTGTTTAAAAGGCTCCCTTAAGCCAGCAAGCTGACGAGCTTTGGAGATGCACCTTTGTGCCTGTGAGTGGTACTGTGACCTGAGAGAAACCTGGCAGCATTCCCAGCAACCCCAGATGATTTTCCTTTGCTCTCTAATACTGCTGAGGTCTACTGCTGATGGGCTCAACCCAGAAACACGTGTCTAGATATACAGCAATGTCTGCACCAACTTTGGTGAAAAACTGAAGCTAATTTAGAAGTAAGTTTGAACTGTGTACTGCATTTACCATGATGCAGAAGGGTGAACTGTGCTGGGACTGTGCAGCAGTGTGCTCCCAACCCCCATTCTGTTTAAAAGGCTCCCTTGAGCCAGCAAGCTGACGAGCTTTGGAGATGCACCTGTGTGCCTGTGAGCGGTGCTGTGACCTGAGAGAAACCTGTAGCATTTCCACCAACCCCAGATGCTTTTTCTTTGCTCTCTAATACTGCTGCTCTCTACTGATGATGGGCTCAACCCAGAAACATGTGTATAGAGATATACAGCAATGTCTGCACCAACTTTGGTGAAAAACTCTAGCAAATTTTGAAGCAGGTTTGAACTCTGTACTGCATTTACCAGGATGCAAAGGGGCGAGGCAAATTGTGCTGGAAATGTGAGGCAGTGTGCTCCCAACCCCCATTCTGTTTAAAAGGCTCACTTAAGCCAGCAAGCTGACGAGCTTTGGAGATTCACCTGTGTGCCTGTAAGTGGTACTGTGACCTGAGAGAAACTTGGCAGCATTCCCAGCAACCCCAGATGATTTTTCTTTGCTCTCTAATACTGCTGCTCTCTACTGATGACGGGCTCAACCCAGAAACACGTGCCTGGAGATATATAGCAATGTCTGCACCAACTTTGGTGAAAAACCTAAGCTAATTTTGAAGTAAGTTTGAACTGTGTACTGCATTTACCAGGATTCAAAGGGGCAAACTGTGCTGGGACTGTGAGGCAGTGTGCTCCCAACCCCCATTCTTGATGTGTGAAACGGTTGTGCTCTGTTGTGTAAAACACCGCATATTTTATTTTATTGATATTTCTGTGTGGGAATTTAAAAATTAAAGTATTTACTGTTTCGCTGTTTTTACTGCACTGCTGCCATTTAAAAGTGATGGTAATAACAACTACTCATTTGAGTGCTTTTACATGAGCCCTAGTTCCAATACAGAAAGACACTTTTTTTTGGTTGGTACACAGAGATTAAGTGAATCACCCAAACTTACAGGATGTAATGCTGGTGCTAAAACATGAAGCAGTTTCCCTAGTTCCCAAGTTGACAGATGGAGACAGCAGTAATGTGCAACATGGTTTCACTCAAAAAGGAGCAAGCCAATGAGCCAAAGTACTTAAGCAAATGTGTGCATGCCGTGAAAGTTAAAAGTGCAAATTCGTATAAAACATGTCGGAGATAAAACTAATGGAGACAGCAGTGATGTGCAACACGGTTTCACTTTCAAATGGGCAAGCCATGAAAGTTATAAGACAAAACTAATTAAAAGCCTAAAATAAAAATAAACAGGCCAGAGAATCAAAGAAACAGAGACATCAGGGTTGCCAAGGAAAGTAAACGAAATGTGTGATACTGTTTAATGCAGCCTGAGAAAGTAAAGTCAATAAAAAAGGTCCACACAAAAGCGCCTTAACACAGTACTTTGACTACAGAAACTGACAAGAGCACCTTTTAAGATATATTGAATACAAGACATTTCACTGTGTAGGCGAAACCTAGAAAATTAATGGCAGGCTAGGTCCATTGACTGATACGACTGCTGCATGATCATAGCAACACCACCATTAAGAAATAAGAAATCACACAGGCGCAAACACAAAAATTAAATTTTCACATGTAGAACATAAATCCCTGCCAAAATCATGTTTAGAAGTCCACAGCAGCCGAGTAGGGGCTGACTCCAGGGAACACAGGACTCTAGCCTGCCGCCATCTTACTAGGAGGAATAGGGTTGCGGTCCAGTTGCAGGACGCCTCCCGCCCTCCTCCACAGGCTGTACAAAGGAGCATGTTCTTCCGGCGGCGCAGCGGGCGCGTCGACGGCACGCCGAAGGCTCGCCTAAGGCAAGCCCGTCTGCGCCCGTCCGTGCCTTGCAGCGCCCAGGGCCCAGTCCCCCTGCTCAATCTATGGAGGAAACGCCCACTTTGATAAGGTATGCCCCTGACCTGCTAAAAAAACTTATGTCCCAACCGGAGGCTTCTTGTCGCCACTCCATACACCCTAATTCACTCGTTAAAAAGTGCCCCCACTGTCAATATGAACTACGGCCCCCACCGGAGGAGCAGTCCGAGACTGTCGAACCCCCTTTCAAAATGTTTCTCCTAAACTGTCGCTCTCTGACCAAACACGCGGTGGAAATGTCAATCCTCCTTGAGGATATCAACCCTGACGCAGTATTCTTAACAGAAACCTGGTTAAGGGAGGAAGCTGACCCAGACATTACCGCCCTACTACAGAAGGGATACGGATTACATAGGGTCGACAGGGTAGAGGGTAGAGGAGGAGGATTCGGCATACTTTTTAAGGACTGCTACCAATCCAGAACCGGCCCTGCGACAATTCCTAACTGCGAAAGTATGAACTTCGCATTAGACCTATCCCCTACCTTAACCTTTTCTGGCCTACTTATCAATCGCCCCCCAGGCCAAATTGGAGATTTTATGAACTCCCTTCCCTTCAAGGTCGCTGAATCAGCCATCTCTTTGCCTCATTTTACGATACTAGGTGACATAAATATCCATTTAGACGATCCCATGGATCCCCTAGCTACCACCTTTTTAAACAATCTTGCAGCCCTACAAATTGTTCAGAAGGGTTTTGAACACACGCACAACAAAGGTCACTTGCTAGATGCAGTCTTAAGCAATGATCATAGACTTAAGACAGGGAACCCAGTTCCCCTCCCATGGACCGATCATTCCCTGGTCCCACTACTCTGGCACATTCCAAGCCCCCCCTCTGCGCCCCCTCGAGCTACATTAAGAGGGAGGGACTGGGCGAAACTATCCACAGACCAGTGGGCCGATTCCCTCTCCACTACCCCTCGACAGACAGGGGCTGACATAGACACACTTTACAACCATTACACCAATTGGCTACAGACCACCCTAGACATAATTGCGCCTCAGAAACCCCTCAAAGTGAAAACCAAGTCCAAAGAATCACCTTGGTTTACCCCCAAGCTAAAAGAGCTAAAACAAAACTGCCGGAAGCTTGAGAGGACTTGGAGACGCACCCTCAAGGCACAGGACAGAAGTAGCCATCGAGAGGCAATCAAAAAATATAAAGCTGAAATCACACTAACACAGGCTTTATTTTATGAGGAAAAAATCAGAACGTCTGCCAAAACCCGAGAGAATTATTCCGGATAGCAAAATCCTTGATTAGTACCCCCCCAACTCTGCGGGATCCCCGCGAAGCACAGACTCGCTGTGATAGACAGGCAGAGTACTTCCATCAAAAAATTCAAGCCATCTCCTCATCATTTGACCCGGTCAGTCAACACCCAGTCGGAACAGACACCCTCCCCCCAACCACGGTCTGCCAGCTAGCTGAATTCCCACTGCTTGAAGAAGACTCTCTAAATACCCTTATGTTGAAAGTTACATCAGGTTCCCCTTCAGACCCCGCTCCCCCGCGCCCTCTTTTGAAAGTTGCGGATATCATCAGACCAGCGATTCTAAACATTGTGAATATGTCAATCACTACAGGGAGAGTACCAGAAACTTGGAAATGTGCACAAGTTAGGGCTTTGTTGAAAAAACCCAACCTCGACCCAGAAAAAATGACCAACTACCGCCCCATCTCACTCCTCCCCTGGGTAAGCAAGCTGCTTGAGAAACACATTAACACCAGCCTTATGCTTTATCTGGAAGCTAACCATCTGATCCATGATTCTCAAGCTGGCTTTCGCCCAAAATTTGGGACAGAGGCGGCATTACTGACCGTCACAGAACTAGCCCGTAAGCACATGGATCAAGGCGGCACCACAGTAATCATGCTGTTGGACCTAAGTGCCGCCTTTGATACCGTAAACAGTAACATCCTTATCTCCCGCCTAAAACAGCTCGGAGTGACGGGAAGCGCCATTTCATGGTTACAGTCTTTCTTAGAAAACCGCACTTTCCAGGTGGTGGAGGGTAACATTCACTATAAAACTTGGCCTCTCAACCAAGGTGTGCCTCAGGGCTCCTCCCTGAGCCCCACACTTTTTAACATTTACATGCAGCCATTAGCAGAGGCCGTTCACCCATTTGGCTTTGAAATCATAACCTACGCTGATGACACCCAGCTTGTGGTGGCCCTGAATCAGCCAGGAAGCACCCCCTCCAACCTAAACAGCTGCTTAATGGCAGTTACAAAATGGATGGCCTCTTCCCATTTAAAACTCAACGGGAACAAAACAGAACTGATGTTCCTGGGGAACACAGCCAGCCCTAGACCGACCCTAGAATGGCCACCCTGCATGGGTCCCCCCCCCAGAGCCAAAAAAGCGAATCAAAAGCTTGGGCATGTGGTTGGATGATACCCTAAGCTTTAACCAGCAAGCCACAACACTCTCCGCCACTTGCTTCGGGCTGATGCGAATGTTGCGGAAAGTCCTACCACTCCTCCCTTTTCAGGCCCGCAGGATAATGGTCCAGGCCATCATCCTGTCCCGTCTTGATTATGGGAATGCTTTGTATTTGGGTGCACCGACCAGCACACTTAAAAAGCTGCAAGTCACTCAGAACGCAGCAGCACGTCTCCTGCTCGGCCTGACCCGTAGGCATTCGGGCACTGCTGCCCTGAGAAATTTACACTGGCTGCCCATCCAGGCCAGGGTAAAATTCAAGGCTATGTGCATAATGCACAAGGCCATGTGGAAAAACGCCCCCGCAATGATCTGCTCCCTAGCCACCCCTTACCATCCTCAAAGATCACTGCGCTCCAGCACGGCCTTTCTGGCAACAACACATAAGATCAAACGAGCCAGGTGGGGCGGACGCTCCTTCTCCCTGAATGCTGCCACGGCTTGGAACTCTTTACCCTCCATGCTTCGCAGCGAGCCCAATCATCTAAAATTCCGCAAAAGCCTTAAAACCTTCCTCTTCTCTAAGTAAGTCAGTAATGCGCTTTATAAAACTCACTTTCATTTCATTTCATTTCACAAGTTCAAAAAACAAACACCCCAAATGAGATTAGCAATCAACAAAACATTCATACATGGCTAGAGAGTCACTATTAGGAAGGGAAAGCCACATCCTAATAGCGAGTCGCAAAACACTATTTTGCGAGTCACAATTGTTTGCGAATCGCAAAATAGTGTTTGTGCATGGCCATGTATGTTTTTGTGTGCACAAACGGGTCGCAAACTCATTTGCGCATGCAAAAACTGGTCGTACATCCGGCCCACTATGTCTACGCTTTACCCCTGAGAAGCCTCTGTGCAGTGAAGGGATTCGCAAGCCAGAAAATAAAATTGGAATTTTTCCCTGACTCACATATCACTACCTCCTAAAAATGCTGCCCTGTATCTGAACATGATGCTAGGATCCAAGGCCCATGCTGAGTGAGTAAATGGACACACAGACATTGTCAGCTGATTATTTACACAACACATGCCAGTTACATATCACACACTGCAAAATAAACTTATCTACCTGCAGCCACTCCTCATCCTCTGTTCCCCAATGGGTGACAGCAGATATTCATTTATTGTACTAGTGATGTCAACAATAGCCAAGCAACAGCTGTACAGAGGAGATAAAGCATGGAACGCTTATGAAAAGTGATGAATCATCAAGAGGGCCATTTGAATGTTCAAACATCAATTCAAGTGTATGCATCAAAAAATGTACAGAACTTAAGCAAACCTGTTTTGGGTAGGAGACCTGCTACAGATCTGCTTCACACTCCACGATATAGCAAGTAACAGATGGCTCTCTACTGTGAATTTACTAACACATCTACTGAAGCAGGACATGGTCAGCCACAGCCTATGTTCTTTGAACTACTGGCAAAATTAGTGTAATTGCTGCATAACCAGAGATGGTATAATTAGCTCAACAGCTCAGGTGGAGGGCAGTTCCCAGCAGACTACGTAACTCTGCAGTTGATGGGGGGTGTTGAAATGCTTGCACATGTCTGTCAGAAATAATAGTGCTGGAGATTAGATTGATAGCTAGTGGGAAAGACACCACTCCATAAATGGACAAGTCCAAATGTGCTAAAGGTAGCTTTGAATATGTGGGGTTCTCAACAATGTGGAGGATGCTTTTTGTATAATATCTGATTCTGCTACACTGGTTTGACATGGTGAGCGTTAACCCCTACAGGCCAAGGTTACAGGACATCCTTCTCTGTCTCTAGTCCAACTAACCTCCCCTTTTGCACCTCCAACACATACCACATGCACCGTGATTGTAAAGAACTGTGTGGTGTCCCAGCTAGGGGCTTATGGATGTGAGAGACTCCTGCATACTTGCCCACCCCAACATATGATTTTGACCTTGGAATCCAGCTGACTGTAAAAAGCCAAGACAGCTCTTACGCTATCGCTTAACGACCTGCTGTAATTGCTTGCCTTTGCTTTTCATTTGTATAAGTCAGTCTTCATTAAATACCCTTGCTTGCAAGTGGTCAGTCTTGCCTCTTTGCCCCTCCTTATTCTCTTCCGTTCCTCCCACGCAGCAGGAACTAAGTATTGTCTCACTAAGCTATGCTTCTTTATCTGTTCTTTGGGGGGGGCTATTTTTTTCTTGGTTTCCTGCTTTGTTACTGTTTGATTGTGTTCAGCTTGGGTGCCATAGCTGGTTAGATTTAACTATAGCATTTCTCCTACCCACCTCCTCTTAATGCTACAGTTGGGTTAGTGCTGCCTCCCACGCCATGCCGCCAGGCCTCTGCTGGTTGTATTTTATTTTCATTTTTGCAATTTTCGATGTCCACAGTCAGTCAGACTTTTTTCGTTCTTATCCAAAAATATTGTTATATCTTTGAAAGAAGACATGTTTTCAACATTTCCAATCCATTTCTAGCTAATGTGGATTTATGGGTACGTTACATCGATGATATTCTCCTGCTTTGGACGGGTGATGAGTCCCAGCTTACGAACTTTCACACTTGGCTGAACCTGAGGACCACGGATATCCAGTTTACAGTGCAATCTGATGCTCACCGCATCAATTTCCTAGATTTAACAATATTTTGGGATAACAACGAACTACACACAACTCTATACCGCAAACCAGCTGAAAGAAACCCCCTTCTCAAATACGATAGTTACCACCCAAGAGGGCTTCGTGATAATCTTCCTTTTGGGCAGTTCTTGCGCATTCGCAGGAACTGCTCAATCAAGCATGACTACATGATGGAATCAGAAGACCTGTCCAACCGCCTTCTGGAACGAGGATACCCATCCAGGCTGATCAAGAAAGCCAGAAAGCGGGCATGGTTCAGCCCAAGGCAAAGTCTGCTACAACCCAGAGAGAGAACTGGCGTGATCAATGAAAGGATGATCTGTGTCACGACTTTTTTGACCAGAAGCAATGCCATCAAGAAGGTCATAAATAGACATTGGAAACTCATAGCACACGATATAAAACAAGAGACTCCTCTTCATTCATATAAAAGAGCCAAAAACATCAAAGACCAGGTTATCCGGTCCTTTCTGGATCCGCCTGAAGCCACAACGATTCTCACCCTATGGAATGTGCCTCCTGTTACAGGCCATCACAGGTGTGGTTCCTGCAAGGTTTGTGCAACCACAATCCAGTCTAAGGAGTTTGTACACAAACATCTGAAAATTGTGCTTAAGTCCCACACGAATTGTAACACCAAAAACGTTATCTACGTGATACGCTGTCCCTGCAGCCTACTTTATGTTGGACAGACCCAACAAAAAATTAAAGTCAGGATAATGCAACACTGCAGCAGGATACGCTGTATGACACCCGGGGCAACCCTAGTCGAACATTTTTTGCGATAAAAGCATACCTCTGAGGACTTTGAATGGACGGTTTTGGAGAAAGTGTCCACAGGAGCAAGGGGTGGCAATATGAGCACAATACTGAACATGCGCGAGTCAAAATGGATGTCATTCTTGGACTCCATCGACAATGGTCTGAATGAACTTGACAGAAGTCATGCACAATTGGCTACATTATGTTAATCAGGCAGGAATTCCTTCTCTTTCTACATTCTCTTTACTTTGACCTATCTGTTTCATTCACATTCTCTATGACTAGGTCGCATGTAAGACACCTTTACCCTCATTCTTGAGAGGTACGTGTCACTGTGCTTCACTGTCACATCAGAAGGTCTAATGTTCCTTTTTAATACCACCTGCATTATGTATTACCGTCAATCCTTCTAAGTACATTGTGCCAATTTTACGTAATTCACCTTCACCCTCATGTTTAAGAGGTGCGTGATGTCACATAAATCTCCTGATCTTCCGGTTTGACTGAGTATGTGTGTAGAACCCGTTTTTATCCAGCCAAAGTACCATCATGTATTTTTCATATCTGTAATTCAACCTTGCTCATTGGCCTGCCGAAGGGTATCGTTTTCGGTCCAGACAATTTTGAAATTCAGTCTGCCCACACCCCCGTGTTCGGGAGGTGTGCGACTGGTAATCATGTTTAATTATTCATATGATGGGTTGTAAACAGGATTTTTGCTCACACGGTTCCAATTTGCAGACCCTCATAGTACGCCAACTTAGGCTGCTCACACCCGTGGACACTTTTGAATGTCGATCACGGCTTTTCTTTAATATCTTACGACCTTCGAGCCATGACGACATTTTGTTTAGAATGTATCTCTTTTTTTATAGAATTTTATCGAATATGGTCATGCCCTACCTCTTCTACACATGCGCCCAGCCGAGTCTTTTTACTATGGCTGTCCACGCATTTTGTGTGAGACAGTGTGCAAGCGCGTCTACATGCCGTTCGACTATAAACGCGGCCCTCACATGAAAAGCGGTTGCTCTCCAACCGTGAGGACTTCACCGTGCGTCGTTGGCCTTTTTGAGATCGAGCAGAAGGTACGTTCTGACTTCCCCGACCCCCGAAGTGTTGTTGTTGTTCTGTACCCTTACTGGTCTTACGATATTCCCTCCGTTTGTATGTCTTCTAGATAACTGTCTGACCTTCATGGCAGCTCTTACGCTGACCACTTCGGCGGTGTCCTGAGTATACACAACGACTGACTAACCCCCAAGATACAGGGTTGACTTTGAATTATCCCAAGTGAGTGATAAAGGTATCCTGTCATTCTAGACGGTATTTCGGTTTAATTATTGACGAGCTCATTAAACCCCCCGCCCTTTTTTCATAGATCCTTCTTGTTCTTTCTATTCTGGAGCCGGCTGGCCCGGATTGAACGTTACCTTCCCATAGTAATAGTATATTTCAGTTCCTTCTACGTTGTTTTTAACGGCCATTTGTTGCCCCCATAATTACTATGCTCGTATTATTCTCCTCAGGTAACCCTGCCTCACCACACCTCCCCAGTCCTGATGAAGACTCCATTCTAAGGTTTACGGATACCTAGTACACCCACGGGGTCGAAAAATCGACACTTGTTACCCCTCTCACACCAGCTTGCGCAGATTTGTATGAATAACCACTTAGGCGCTGGAAGCATGGTTTTGTGAATTATTGTGAAGCTTATAGAGCATGTACTGTTCTCTTTGGCTGAAAGAGAGCCAGTGGATTATGTCAACACTAATGTGTAATATATGATTGATCCATTCACTTATCCCTCAATCCTCCTTTGACTTTCTGCACATAATTTCTGCACTCTTTTGTTTTGCTTTTCCCTCACGCCTTCTCCGGGGCACAAATGCTTTTGAATATAATGTGAACAATAATTTTTAAGAACATTGTAAATAAATAACAGTGTTCTCCCTTCTATCTTGCTTCAAGTAATCTATGTTCATATGTATATATAATTTTTCCTTGTGACCAAAACTCACACTGTTCTGGGACCCCCTTTTTGCTGTACTACTGTATCATAGCGGCAGAACTGTCCTCTCTCTGCCGGTCTCGGCTGAAGAGCAGCAGCCCCTGAAGCTGGCCAAGCTGCTGCAGTTGGGCTTGCAGCTGCTGGAGGCTATGGGTCCAGCCACTGCAGCACGAGTGAAACTGGGCCTGCGCGCCCACCTTATTTTGAATAATTGTGAACATACTTGATCAGCCCTGCACCTGTTTCATGAGCACTAGGCTTTGTTTTACTTTCATTCTTGTGTATTGTTTCTTCCCCGCAGCTCCATCCCACTCTCTCTTCTCTCCCTCCCGCTCCCTTCAAATCAGTCAGTGGGCTCCACTAGCATTCACTTCCAGCAGTTGCCTAACAAAGCCTTCTTGGCACAGATAAAGTGCGCAGTGTTGTGCAGGTCAGCACACTCATACCTATTTATTTATTTATGTATTTTTGACATTTGTTGAGCGCACGGCTACCCCAAACGGGGGTGTCCCGGCGCTGAGGACTGCGAGCAGAGGGAGAAAAATTAGCAGCCAGAAAATAGAAAGGTCTTTAATTTGCCCCTAAATTGAGATTCGATATCAATGAGACGAAGGCTGATGGGTAGGGAGTTCCAGAGTTTTGATACCACCACTGCAAAAGCTCTACCACCCTTTCTCGCAAGGCGGAATCTGGGAGGGAGTAAGAGACGGAGGTGGTTTGATCTGAGATTGAGAGACGATTTGACTATCTTTAGTCTATGTCTAAGGTATCTGGGACCTTTTCCGTTCAGAGCTCTGAAAACTAGTACAAGGGCCTTGAATCTGACGCGAGCAGTGATGGGGAGCCAATGCAACTTCCTCAAGTGAGGGGAGATGGAATATCGATAGGGGACCTTACAGATCAGGCTGGCTGCGGCGTTCTGCACAATCTGCAGCCTGTGTAGTAGGTAGGCAGGAAGTCCTACATACAGACTGTTCGCATAGTCCAGGTGCGGAATAATCAAGGCGTGAGTCACTGTCTTCAGTGACTCAGTGGGGAGAAAGGGGGAGATTTTTTTTAACATGTGGAGTTTCCCAAAACATGCCGAAGTGACTTTCTGGATCTGGGTTTTAAAGGATAATTTGTTGTCGAATTGGACTCCAAGATTACGTGCCACCTTTACCGGGGAGGGCGGAGGATTGAGTTCCGCCGGCCACCAGGTGGCGGGTGACATGGGAGTCGCTTGATTAAAAAACAACACCTCCGTTTTGTCCGTATTAAGTTTTAGCGTGTTCAGAGTCATCCAGGCTACAATATTGGAAAGACAAGTTCTAAAAATTTTAAAACCAAGGGGTGAGTGGTCTCTGATGGAAAAAATAAGCTGAGTATCATCAGCGTAGGAGATCATTCTGACCCCAGATGTCTCAATCACCTTTGCCAGGGGTGAGACATAAACGTTAAAAAAAGAGGACTGATGGCAGATCCTTGGGGCACCCCACAACCAAGCGGTTTCTTGTCTTTAGACCAGAACGGTCGGCACCATACTTGTTGTGTACGGTCCGTTACCTACACCGCCAGCTCCCTCTGTCTTGCTATCCCAGCCATTAGTGAGCTCGACCTATGGGTCTATCCATCTCCCCTCATTAGTCTTCTCAGCCACTTCTGTATCTTCCCTCTAACCAGGCCTCCATCAGCAAGGGTCCTGCCGCACTAACTACAGCAGCAACAATAAATATCCCAGTTGGGAGCAGGGCAGGTGATGTCACTCCCACGTTAGTCACATGCACCCTCGTTGTTTGCCTGTTGATCTGTCACTGTACATACAAGACACACCCGAGGTGACTCCCTCTGAAGGCCTTCCTCATTTTATTATTTTTAAATTGGTATTTTCTTTCAAGCAAGTCAGCCCCCCTGCCCTCACCTCCTCCTACATTGAACAGCCAGCAGTGTCATGCGTCGGCGGGATGTGTTGATGCTTTTTTGGTCTACCCCTTTGGCTACGCTTGGCATTACTATGTAGACAGTGTGTTTTACTTCCCACCCGGGAGTGACCTGCTGTTTTATATTTTTGCCTAAGTATGTTACCAGCTGCGATGATTTGTTACCATGGACATTGGCCGAGGGAAAGCTCCAATTCGTTGTTGTGTAACACAGGTGTGATTTATGATTTCTTTTTTACCTAAGTATTTTGTTGTTTCCTTGGGCGTACAGTTTTCAAATATGCACCCACAAATATTTGGCTTTCAAATAAAATATATATATGACAAGTATTGTTGTCTATACAAGTTTGTGTCCTTAAACAGTCTCTATACTCTGCCCCTGCTTTTTTTTCTGCTTTTTTTTCTCCTATTCAAAAATCCCCTCCCTCGATATGAGGTTACCTGGCTGTAACTGAAGGAAACCCAAGTCTCCACTCTTGTTTGATTGCTGTGGTCCTCCTTAGATAGGTTACAGCTTTAATTGGCGAGTTTCCCTGCAAAAGTAAGTAGCGGTAATTACAGTCAAAAATACAGATTGGTGTGCTCTAATGCTCGTAAGACATAGTCTTGTGGGCCTGGCTTCCTCATTTGAACTACAAAAACAAATCTGTGTCAAGAGAGATGTAAGAAATTTGAAAACCAGGACATACCTTGTCAACATTTTTTTTATTCGTAGCTTACATACATCTAAATTAAAAAAATAATCTTGCATCTTTGTTAGATATGCACTTCGGAGTTTATGGCTGGAGTGCTGTTGAAAATACTTAGACGGTAGAAAACCTGCCAAAATGATGCTTTGGAGCAGTACTCTGGGCTGCCTGGACTCAGGGTTGCTGCATAGTTCTGGTATGCACACACCCATGAAGTGAGAAGCTTTGTGATAGGGTTATGGTAGTGGAGCTGTATCCGGTGTATGTGTGCTTTTGTGAGCAAGTGCTCTTCAATACTTGCTTTTTGTCATAGGTCATATTGCGTGATTGCTGAACGTGGTTGCTTCTGTGGTGTGCTGCTTTTGACAAATTAGTGTTGATTATCCATACAGTTCCATGCCACACAATTCAACTCCACATATTTCCAATACTCAACAAATAATTTGAAACCTAACTACATAATTCAGCTCAACAACACAATTGCACAACACACCACATACATCTGGTCCACACCACAGAATTCCACATCATGCCAAAAATTTGACAGCACACCACATAATTAAACTCCACTACATACTACTCCACAACACAAAACCATTCCACATAATTTCACTCCATAACACACAATCCCACTCCACATAATTCCACTGTACTACAAACCACATAATTCCACTACACACCATGCCACATAATTCCACTACACTAATCCACTTCGCACCACACAATACCGCTACACACAGTTCCACACCTGACAATTCCAATCCAAACCACATAATTCCGCTACACACCACATACACACGCTCCATAACTCATGGGTAAAGGACATTGTCATTTACGAATCCAGAAGCTCTAACTCAAGCAACTGCAACACTGTAATTAAACTCCACAACATGCCACTCCATAACACAAAATGCAATTCCACTTAATTACAGTCTGACACACAACACTCACACTCACATAATTCCAGTGCCCTTAATACCAAACATTTACTATCCACATATTTCCACTGCACACCATGCCACATAATTCCACTATAAAAATCCACTCCCACAACACAATTCCAACAAACAGAATTCCACAACTAACAATTCCAATCCAGCCCACATATTGTGCCCCACATCAACATACATCCACTAACCTCCAAACCGAAACACATAGGTAAAAGACATTGTCATTTACAACTCCAATAGCTCTCACTCCCGCAAATGCGAGACCTATTGCATTATAAATGCTTGTTTCTATAGCAAACCATGTGAAGTCTGCAGATCCAAACTTTGCTCTGCATACCTGTTCTGTAATAAACAAAATATAGGCCAAGGTGAGGGCTATGTGTCTATCTCTCTCCATGGGCTGACAGGATATACCTTAAATAGCTAGAAAATAATCATTGAACAAAGCATCACATTTCAAGCACAGATGCATGGATGTGAAATAAAATATGCACATTTATGGCCACCCTTTTGGCCATATGGTGGCCAGGTATGGAAGTATGATGGATCCATGGACTAACGTTTGTATGTGCTGACCCAAAACATGACTAATTCACATAGCACATTGTCAGAGGATATGTTATATGGTTATGGTGAAGACAGTTACTGGATGCAGGACCTAGAGAGCATAGATTATAAGGCATATCGCCGTCGGCTGCATAAATGGTCACAACCCAGGCTCTGTAGGTACCATGGGTAAGGGTACAGGATAGAGGGTAGGGCTGAAGATAATGCAGGCTTGGACAAATGCCATAGCACAAGTTCACTGAGAACATGAGCCTGAGGCGCTGTGCACGGCCAAAGGCCAACAAAGCCTTCTGTTCAGTGTCTACAGTGCATGGCTACATCCATGTGGGCACTTTGGTCATAGGTACTGAGTGCAGATAATGCCCAAAGGTCATGCCTGTGGCCTTCTTCTACTAACAATAGTACATCAAATATCATTAAAACATAAGAAATTAAATGAAGGAACTTTTTTATAGGGATGATGTGGTCTCTGCTTTGATCACATATCTATGATGGTATAGGAACTCTTATAAAAATCTTCAGCTTAATTTATGTTAATTTATGTTACTGCTGTGATACAAAATTTGAAAAGCACTGAAATAACCCAGTTAGTGAGAGCAACTGAAACCACACCATATGCACCACTAAGTCTAACAGATCATGGAAAATTTGCAAGCAAAAATCTTGTAATTGGATGACGTGTAATTAATGCTTGAAAACCCGTAATAATTTGGTCCCTCCTGACTATTATTCATGGGCTATATGTGGAAACATTAGAAATGCAATTACACCGACCTGCTGTTTATCAAAAATCGAGATATCCTTTGCTAAACCTGTAGGGTAAAAGGGATAGACTTGTAATCAATGGGATTATCAACTCCTCACTTAATTTGCTTCAGTAATAAAATTACATTATTAATCTGCTCTACTGTACCTATGTAAAATCGCTAGGCGTTATTTATTTTAATGGGTCCAAAATAAAATTCACAATGGACATTCATAACCATGTGTGCACTAACTATTTAATAAAATCATACACCCCATATTTTCAATACCTATTTTATTATACTAATTAGCAATAATGAATAATGGATAATAACACAATGAAAAATATAACATATTAAATTCTACGGCCTTTGAAATTTACTAGAAGTCCACACGTTTAATTATTAATGCATAACATTCCAAAATGTTTAAGACTATGCTTACTTATACTGATTTCAAAAAGAGACTACACGTATTTCAAAATATATGAAATATATTACATATGTGGAAACTATGCATATACATTCATTTGAACAGCACATAAGCCAAGAGATAAATGACCACTACAAGAACAATACTTAATCAACAACTAGTCATATTGGCAATCCATTTAATTTTCAAGGCATATACCTTCCTCAGAATAGACCTATTCATCAATACTGTAGATGTTCTTTCGGCAATGCGTGTAATTGGTCTGTAAAGATCCTCGTTAACCCCTTCCACGCTGATGACGAGCTGGGCTCATCATGGCGTAGCCTCCTCGCACGCTGATGACGAGCCCAGCTCGTCACGTAACATGCGATTTAAAAAATCTCAGCGTGCGAGCGGAATTCCGCTAGCGCGCATGAGGTTAAAGACATTTTCTTATGTAAAAAAATATATAGAAATAACATTTTAGTATATGGATAGAGAGTTCTTTAAAATGTCTAAAAATAAGAACTAGACAAAGCATGAACTAGTCAAATGGTAGGAAGAAGCTGACAATGTCTGATCAGCCAAAACAAATATTTCTCAGAAAGGTTAACACTAAAAATGCAGTATTTTTAAAGTGGGAACCAATCCAAATGTTGTGCCATTTAGTAATTGGAGTCATCTACCCGAAGCACCGTGGCCAAAACCATTGGTTCATGCTGAACGACCTGCAAGTCCAGCTCACTCTTCAGCGACTGAGATCAGCCGGGGCTCCAGGCAACAATGGCCTTTCAAACGCCTTGTTTAAACACAAACAATTTTGGCCACGTCCCTTACCCTGCTGTTCAACCATGCTTTTTTTACCAACTCGATACCAGCATCCTGGAGAGGGAGCATTCTGCATCCCATCTTTAAATCAGGCTCACGGACTGCCCGCGAAAGTTACAGACTGATTGCCCTCATCGATGTCGAAGTTAAGCTTTTCACCTCCAATCTTTGAGCAGATTTGGAAGTATGGCCAGCCTCAGCAAATATTATCCCAAGAAGGCAGACAGGTTTTAGGGATGGCGTAAACAAGATGACCAACCTTCTTGCAGTCAACCTCCTTGCCATTAAACTTGAAATCAAGCACTCAAAACTAAACACTTGCTTAGTGGACTTGAAAGCATCATTCATCAGGGTTCCAAGAGACTGTCTCTGGGCCAAAATGGCCTGCTGGGGTGTCCCACCTAAACTATTGGAGGCTGTGATCAATCTGTACACCTGGGTTCAGGTCAAAATTGGGAATGACGACAGAACCACCCACCCTGGTCGAAAGCAGGGGAACGTCCTAGCCCCCTGCCTCTAACATGTACATAATAGATCTAGAAACATGACTAATGGAAGCAGAAAGTGACCCTCTAAATTAGCGAATTAATCACTTACATGTCTACAATACACTAATGACATTTTCTTACTCAGTCAAACCCTGATTGGCCTACAGCGCCTAATCACCCATCTGGTTCAATTCATATAAATGCTGGGGCTGGAACTTAATGACAACAAAACAAAAGTAATATGCTTTTCAGCAAACCTTAGCTGCACCCATCCCAAGTTCAAGTGGAAAGCAGCCAGAGAGATCTCAGAGCTGGCCAAAACATAGAAATACTTAGGAGTGGTAATGGACATCTGAAATACTGTGTAGAGGTTATCTAAACCAAAGGTGAGCCCTCGCCAACAAACTACGGTATGCTTTTAAATGCTGCAAAAATGATTGGAAGTACAGCACAGCATTATCCACTCCAGGTCATTAGGGAAAAGAATCTCCTCTTACTCACCTACTATTACCAACTCCAATCCTCCCTGTTCAAATGTATCTTTCGGCTTCCACAACATATATCAGAATCACAGGTGAGACTGGAGTTCGGTCTGTTCCACCAAGCATGGGTCAGGAGGGATAGAGTCATCAAACTATGATGGAAACTCACTTGCAGCTTTGTGTTGGCCAGAAATGTAGAGACAGCCCTACCACAAATATTCTTGGCCAACAGACCTTCGGGGAGCCCTAAGCTACGTAAAGTTGGACAATGCTTGAAAATCTAATCTTGATTTCACTGCCTTCATAAAAATCACCAACAAGGCTGAATAGCTTCAATCTTGGACCACTGAAAAAGCAGAGCTCACCTTAAAAGGCATGGATAGACAGTCGTGCACTCCCACACAGCTTAGAGCTCACAACCCTATGTCATAACCCATATTGCAGCTCCCATTCAACAATCACTTTTTTATATTCCGTATGGTTACCTTTGCATCAAAAGATCAGGTCCCCGTTTGGAAGCTGTCCTGCTTTGACCCTCAATGTCGACTATGTGGTCACACAGAAGAAAGTGTATTACACTGTTTATGCGTTCGCCAAGCTGTTATACACATCAGACAGAAACTGTTATGTCCTGCCCTGAAGGCCCTTCAAATTGGATCCTGCCGCCCTGCAGTGATGGCCCTCCGTAACGGACAAGACATTCAGCTTTGCTGCAGGGCCACCAAGTTTCTGCTGCAAGTGAAAAGGCTGCTTCTACAGCAAACCCCGGCCACTTAAAAATTATTTTGATGGCTTTCCGCTAGCTGCAGAGATGGCCACCCCACAAGCACCAAGTACTCCTCGAAGCGCAACTCTTTGCACTAAATCGAATTTTAGACTACAGCCTTTCATGTGACTGGCCCTTTTCATAAATGTTTTAAATTCACCTAAGGTTAGTACTGGATTTTAATGAAATGGCAAACTTCACACTGCAAATTGTTTATGAAAAAATTGCTGTAACTTTATCTATGCTAAATGCAAATTTTCATCATTGTAGTGTACATTGTGATGTTCTTTTATTAATCAGCAATAAAGGATTTACTTACTAATTGAAGTTCATTTAAAATTAAAAGGTCACTTTCTGAATTGGTGGAGAAATAAAAAAAACATCTATTAGAGACTAGCCTTCTACCATTGATGCCGTCTTGCTTCAATGTAATTTGTCAGACCTTAGAAAGACAATTGGTGCTTCATGTTGTACAGGTATTTTTAATGTATAGGTAGTTTTATTGTAATCTCATATTGATTAGGGCAGTGGTTCTTGACCTGTGGTCTGCAGACCCCTGGGGGTTGAGGGGGGCCGTGCCTGGGTACAAATGTAAAGTCTGAAAACTAATATAACACATATGTGTAGATATATTAAAAATGCAGATTTGATAGATTTGAAATTATCTATACATGTAAATAATATTGAGTTGGTATCCTTATCTTGATTTGTGGAATCAGCAAAAGTACAGCAAACCAAATGTAGTATCGATGATTGGTGGCTTCAACTTAAGCAGCACAGAAATATACCATTGGAATCCATTATTGTAGTGCAACGTCACCAATTTACAAACATTCATGTATTATTCCCTGTTTAATTTCTAAAAATGCTTAATAAAAATCATTTGAACATAAAAAGTGAGTATGCGCTAGGACCAATACATCAATGATATTTTAAAGTCTAGAATATTGCTTCATGGTTTAGAACTAAAACTACATTTTGAAAAGCTTCAACCTTTCCTTTATAATTAAAATTTTGATTCTATCATTTTGTTAGTGAATTAAATACAATTCTACATAATTTATTTGTTTAATGCATATTTGTTTCTGGATTTCTGTGTATTGTTTAGAAGTTCAATTCACAGAAATGATTTAGGTGAGGGTCCCCAACTTTCAGAAGTGATTCAGTGAGGATCCACAGAAGTCAAAACATTAAGAACGTCTGGATTAGGCAATTAAGGTGAACATAATGTTTAATATATTGCATGCGCCAAACTTCTTTGAAAGATTTAAGAAGCCAGATATTGGAACATATGTGATCCTTATGTTTTAGTTTTGTATTTTACCTCACCACTGGTATACATCATTTAAATCAGAATGGATAATTTCCTAACAAATTCTGCAGTGATAAGTAGTCTACAAAAAAATGCAAAACCCCCCAAATACTTTTGTATTATCAAGGCTCACTGATATGGACAGCTCTGAAGATAAATCTTGAAGCAATATCTAGTTTAAATGGTTTGCTGAAACAGGAGAAACATGAATTAAACTAAAACAGGAAGAGATATTGAAGAAATGGGTGGTCGTCTCCCCAAGCCTTTTTCCTTACTCCTCCAATTTTGTTTGATCTTATTTTTGTTGGCCTTAGAACTCTGTGCTTGTGCTCTCTCCTTTAAAACTTGTAAATTGGGTTACACCCAGCTGGCACATTTAATTTACTTGCTAGTTCCTGGTAAAGTGATTCTACAGGTACCAAGGGCCTATAAATAAAATTCTCCTAGTGGGTTTGCATCACTGATTGTCCCACCCACTTAAGTAGCCTTTTAAACATCTCCGGCCTGCTTTTGCAGACTGTGTATGCAGTTTTAAACTGTCATTTCGACATGCCAAAAATAAACCTTTTGCCAGGCCTAACCTTTCGTCTTTAATTCACATAAGTCATCCCCAGGATAGACCTTAAAAAGGTGGAGATGGGCTTTTAACTTTTATATGTACTGGTAGTAAAAAACTCTTAAATTAGTTTTTCATTACCCCAAGGCTGACATCTCCCATAGGATAACATTGGGCTAACTTATTACATTTAATAAGATAACTCTTTCAATTGGGAGCAGGTGGGAATGCCAAATTTGGTTTATAAATAATTGTAATCTAAAGCCCTCTTTATAGGTATAGTTAGATTTTAAGTCAAAATTCTAAAAATTTGTCGTTTGAAATGTTGGCATTCTCTTGTCCGAACCATTTGGTGTCTGTTGCCTGTATCCTGGGTCACATGACAAGTTGTTATTGCCAGTTGTTCTTTGTGTATTGCTCCCAGGTAGTGAAAAAGATGGCCACAGGTGTTGGGAGGATGGCCCATCTCTGACTTGATGAGAAAGAGGAACTATCACCTACCATATTTGCATATCACAAAGGCTCTGCCTGAGCACACTCAAAACATCAGCAGAGCTTGCAGAGTTTTGCCACTCTGCACCGTGCTTGCAACATAGAGTTTGCCAAAAACGACACCAACCCCACGCAGAGTTTATTGGCGTGCTCATCCCTAGACATCATCCCCCAAACAGTAGTGCACCAGGGGGCCCCTTTGCAGAGTGGTTTTAAAGGGGACGGGGCCCCCGACAAAGTCTGAGCTATCTGGCCGTGAGAAATTTACTTATGGCAACAATAGGGGTCTCAGCCAACAGTGACCCTCAGCAGCTAAGGTGACATCAACCCCAACCAGTAGTGTGCAAGGAGGCACCTTTGCATAGTGGTTGAGAAAGGGGGTGAGGCCTCCGACAAGGTCTGCTCTATCCTGCTGAGGGGGACTTACTTGTAGCAACAATAGGAGTATTTGGCCCCAAACAACCCTCTGCAGCCAAGGGGATTTCATCCCTCACCCAATAGTGTGCCATGAGGCCCCTTTGCAGTGTGGTTGAGAAAGGGTTCTTGGTCCCCAACAATTCTCAGCAGCCAAGGGGACTTCATCCCCCAACCAGTAGTGCACAAGGAGGCCCCTTTGCAGAGTGGTTGAGAAAGGGGGAAGGGCCTCTGATGTGTCCTGAGAATTTCTGCTGTGAGGGACTTACTCTTGGCAACTATAGGGGTTCTTAGCCCCCAACGACCCTCAGCAGCCAAGGTGACTTTATCCCCCAACCAGCAGTACACCAGGATGCCTCTTTGCAAAATGGTTGAGAAAGGGGACGTGGCTTCTGACACAGTCTGAGAAATCCCGCTGTTGGGGACTTACTGGTGTTAACAATGGGGGCATTTGGCCCCCAATGACCCTCAGAAGCAAAGCAGACTTCATCCCCAAACCAGTAGTCCACCAGAAGGCCCTTTTGCAGAATGGTTGAGAAAGAGGGCATGGCCTCTGACATGGTCTGAGTAATCCCATGGGGACTTACTTGTGGCACCAATAAGTGCATTTGGCCCCCAACGACACTCAGTAGCACAGGGACTTTGTCCCCCAACCAGTAATGTACTAGGACGTCCCTTTAAAGGGACGTCCCTTTAAAGGGTGCAGATCTCATATGACCTTGAGCAGTCCCACTGTGGGGGGACTTACTTGTGGCAACAATAGGGGCTATTTGTCCCCAAAAACCCTCAGTAGCCAAGGGGACTTCATCCTTCAATCAGTAGTGCTCCAGGAGGCCTCTCTGCAGAGTAGTTGAGAAAGGGGGCAGGACCTCCAATGAGGTCTGAGCACTCTCACGATGGGGAACTTTCTTGTGGCAAAAGTAGGGGTTATTGGCCCCCAATGACTCTCAGCAGCCAAGAGTACTTTGTCCCCAACCAGTAGTGAGCAAGGAGGTCCCTTTGCAGAGTGGTTGAGAAAGAGGGCATGGACTCCAATGAGATCGGAGGAATCCTGCTGTGGGGGACTTGCCTGTGGCAACACTAGGGGTTCTTCACCCCCCCCCCCCAGCCCCCCCATGACCCTCAGCAGCCAAGGGGACTGCATCCCTCAACCATTAGTGCACCTGGAGGCCCCTTTGCAGTGTGTTTAAGAAAGGGGGTGGGCCCTCTGACGAGGTCCGAGCAATCCCATTGTGGGGACTTACTGGTGGCAGCAATAAGGGTTCTTAGTCCCCAACAACCCTCATCAGTGAAGAGGACATCATCCCCCTAGCAGTAGTGTGCCTGGAGGCTCCTTTGCAAAGTGGTTGTGAATGCGGGTGGGCCTCCAACGAGGTCTGAGCAATTCCGCTGTGGGGGACTTACTTGTGGCAACAATAGGGGTTCTTGGCCCCCAACGACAGCCAGCAGCCAAGGGGACTTTATCCCCCAACCTTTAGTGCATGAGGAGACCTCTTTGCAGTGTGGTTGAGAAAGGGGGTGGGGCCTCCGACAAGGTCTGAGCAATTCCACTGTGGGGGACTTACTTGTGGTAACAATAGGGGTTCTTGGCCCCCAACAACCCTCATCATCCAAGGGGATTTCATTCCCAACCAGTAGTGTGCCAGGAGGCCCCTTTGCGGAGTGGTTGAGAAAGGGGGCGGGCCTCTGACAATATCTCAATGTTAATTTGGCAATGGAGAGATGGTTATCACCGAGGGGGGGGGGGGGTCACGAGCCCCACCAAGGTCTCACCCCTCATCAGCCAGGCTAGCTTGACTCCAGTGTCATGGAGAGCACAGGACCCACATCTCAGCATACCCAGACGTGGGTCCCTTGCTTGCTGTGCCAATGGATTCAAGCTAGCCTGGCTGATGAGGGGTAATACCCAGAAACCAGTCCCAGGATGCTTGTTTACGGTCCTGGGGGGACCTGGCTTGGCAGTTCGGGCTGGACTGTTCCCATGAGGAGCAGGGTCAAGACTTATTTCCATATGGATGGGTCCAAACCGAGGTAGCATAGTAAGCCAAAGAACAATGGATTAAGTCAAGATCTCTTGACTGAGGGTGAGTGATTAAAAAGTTTCAGCACTCCATCCATCATCTTGTTCTGTTTGCTATGGGCTCCCTAAGTGACCAAGGGTATGTCCATGCCGTGGGTTCCTTGCTCGCTGTGCCAGTGGATGCAAGCTGGCCTGGCTGATGAGGGGTAATACCCAGAAACCGGTCCCAGGATGCTTGTTTCCAGTCCAGGGGGGATCAGGCCTGCCAGCTTGGGCATGACTGTTCCCATAAGAAGCAGGTTCAAGATTGATTTGCATATGGATGGGTCCAAACTGGAGTGGCATAGTGAGCAAAAGAATGATGAATTAAAACCAGATCTCTTGACTGGGGGAGAGTGGTAGAAAAGCACTCCATCCATCATATTGTTGTGTTTGCTACTGTAATAGTGTAAGCAACAAAAATCATGTTGGTTCATATAAAATGCACATGTTATCATAGGTATGGGCAATTGTCCAATTTGACATTATTCAGGGCGCGGACTTTTTGGCAACAAAACTAAATGAAATGGCATATTTTTGTTATCCTTAGGGGCGCAAAACAAAATGATTATGAAATTAACTCTGAAAGTAGAAACGAATAAACGAAGTGGGCAGCTGAATCTCCGGTGGGGATGGGGTGAGATGGGCAGCAGAGGGGTTGAGGAGGGTAAGCCACAAAACAAATAAAAATATCGTGCATGGTTTGACAGGCCACAATGTTTTTCCTTAACATATGTTTCAGAACCACCTTTAGCTTTACCCAGATGTAAAATTATTACATAAGCCAAACAAAAACAAAAGGAAGGCCAAGGCTTGAACAGCTGGGGTGATCAGAGTGTCAAACTTGTATCTTAAATTCATATTACTTTGGCAAACGTCTTTATTCATGTAGTTTGCAGAGATTCCAATTTCCCTTGCAAGAAATGCTTTCCAAAAAAGTACTTTTTGGAAGAAGATTCTCCCAAATTGCAAGATTTTTCCGGAAGAATGTGTGCTTTTGATAGTTTTTGTCCTGACGACCTACTTTTAAAACTTCATAAACATAGTTAAGTTCATGAAGACTGTAACGGTTAAAAAACACAACGTCTCAAAGTTGCATGTGAAAACATTAGCAACTTCACATACTATTACAAAGGGACAGAATAACAACAGCATGACACCAAAGGCAGATATGGAAACATAAAAATAGCAACATAGCATCAGGAAGAAAGATGTGTCTCTAGGTTGCCTGTTATTGTAATTCAGCAGCCATTAACTATGTATTCCCTTTACATTTCACCCACAGTAAAAGTTCGTTTTCTGCCAAATTACAGCACAGCTTCTAAAGTTATTTTGAAGTTTAATAACATAGTTACTAATGGTATTTCCTAGTCTGTTCATGGGATAAACTATGTATTTTGGATGGAATGGTGGCAGCTCAGCAGGCAACATATGTACTAGGAATGTCCACCTTATCTCCTACAGGATATGAGGGATGAAAAATGGATGAGTAGGAACATACATTAAAACAAAGTATAGACTGTGGGAGGCCTCTGACTAAATGACGGATGTGTGCTTTTTGGTTGAACTTTGAAATCTCAATAAAAAAAATAGTCAAGGCTGTTTGGGTTTAGAATCAACAGAAAACAGATGTGAGCTATTTAGAAGGGAGCTTCTTATAATGCATTTCTATCCATCAAGAATTAGCAGGAATAAAACAAAGTTTAGAGGTAGTTTGTATAAGGCACTGGGGGCCGAATCTTATTGTAGAGTAATGTGAGCAGTGGCGGAAGGTGATCTCTGCAAGTGGTGGGGCGTAATACCGGCGAAGAGTCACCTTATTTAAAGAAAAACTTGCCTTGAGAGTCCCGCATATGTAAAGTGAAGAATTATGTTAATTGTGCAAATGCTAGCATTTTGTTATGGGTCCCCCTTTATGACACATACAATATTACAGTACCAGAATTCGCCCTTGATACTGTGCAAATACCATAGATATCCCTTATGTCAAAAATTACATCCAGTATTTCAGAGCCAGCTTCCCTCAATCTGCCCCCTCAGTTCCAAAATTATGGCACTCCCTAAGCCCAATAATTACCTACAGTATGCCAGCACCAGTATTTACCACAGGTGTCCCCTTAGGTCAAGCATTGCTTCCAGTATTTCAAGGTCTGCATTTCGCCTTGGAGGCCCTCCCTTGTGCCATGAATAACCTTCAATGCCCCAATGCCAGCATTTTGCCACTAGTGTATCCGTGCCAAGAACTACACCCAGTATGCAAGTGGCAGCATGCTTCCACAGGGGCCCTTTTGTAAAGAATTACTTTTAGTATGTCAGGGCCTGCATTTTGCCTTCGGTGCCCTTCATGTGCCAATAATTATTTGCAATATGCCAGCAGCGGCATGTTGCCCTGGGTGCCGCCATGAACTCAGAATTATATTGAGCATGCCACAGTCAGCGGCAGACTCACAATCCTAAACAACACAAGCAAACACGCTCTGACACACTCACAATCTCTCAATTTCACTCATTCCCACTCCCTCTCACATTCACGCTCTTCCTTCTCAATCTGACACTCTCTCACTTACTCATTCTCACTCACTCACTCCCACCTACTTTTATTCACACACAAACATATTCATACTCACACTTTCACAGCAAATGACCCAAGGCCCTGGTTCAACTGCACCTGCTGGACCACTGACAGCTACACCCCTGACTCACTTCTGCTTTCTCTCATCATCTCTGATCACTCAATCCTTCTAATGCACTCACACTCCTTCACACTAATTTTCACTAATTCATGAACACTGCCAAACTCAGACTCTTACTTACTTTCACTCTCATTGACACTCTGAAACACTCACACACACGCTTTGACTCAATCTCATTCATTGTCAATCACTCATAAGCACAAACACATACACACATATATTACTCCCAAGTCCTATGCGTTTCCTTCCCAATAAGGAACAAGAGAATCAAAGGCCATCCCCTAAAACACCTGTGTCCGAGATATGGGAGGGACAAGGAGTGGTGGGGTGGCACAAGGGGACTATCTCTACATAAGGAAGGCTTTCAACTACAATTGTTTTTCTGTTTTGGTCATTTTTCTGTTTTGTTGAATGTCTGTTGGGATCTCTGTTGTACTCAGCTCCATATCTTCTCTGACGTAGGTGACAGCAAGGATGTTAACAGGCCATGGTCCTCCGCAGAGAACGAAGACTGCACTATTTTCTTATGTCCTCTGTTCAAACTATAGATTATGAAGAAGATAGTTTTCAGCATGAAAACCCTTCAGACTTTGCTACAGAGTTAGATTTGAGTAAGGGGTATGCTTATGCTTAAACAGACACAATCCTGTTTCACATCCACAAACTACCTGTTTAGATAATACAAACAGATGCATACAGAAGAAAGCAAAAGTAGCATCCTCTCTAGAGCATCCATCTCTCTTTCTCAGCGTCAGCAAGAGTCACAACAAAGTATTAGGCCTTATACATAAATAAAAGGCAATAAAGTAATAAAAGTCGTGTAGTTTGCTTACAGTAGGGGTTAATGCTTGCTTTCAATCATCCCAGGCGTATCTTTTAAGGTCCAAGTCAATAACAATAAACTAAGTTTGTTAAAACAAGATTTGTGAACTGTTTGTACAAAAAATATGTTTGGAAATTACTTCTGCATGAAACAATAGCTGTGCCCATATTGGTTTTTCCAAAACAAAATCCAGCTGTGCGTGTTTCAAGTATGTATTCTCCAACAAGTTTATTCCACACATTAACCTTTTCACACATTCGATCTTACTTTCCACCGCTAATTTATTTATACATTTTTTTACAATTAATAAAATATGCAATATTTTGTTATATAATTTAATGACATAAGCAAAAGGAAAACTGTACAGTTTTGTTGTGTGGTGCCAAATTATTGAGTTTTTAATACTAACTTGCACATTTATTGACTTGCATTATATTGTCAAGGTAGATAGTTTTAGGTTTAGAATAGTACGTTTACACTTCTCTACATGTGCTAACATTGACAATATGGTGGTAGTCGATATTGGCGCAGGATGACATTTCCACCCCCAATGTTTAACTTATAGAGAATTTTACACCTAGCTCTGCTGCCTAATCAATTAATTTAGTGAGAAATAGAGGGGGTGACATTGGGAAGATTGTTTTTGGCAGCTAAAGCTCCACCAAATCCTTTAAGGAAGTTGAAAGATATGGTAATTCTAGAAAGTATGTTTTCAGTATACTCCTTCCTGTAAAATAATGGTCTAATGGAGAATGTTTTTCCATTGAATTTGTCATTCATACATAGTCAGCCTTTAAACCCAAGGAGATTTTAGGAAATATATGAGGTGTGTACAAAGTTAGAGATGTCAGGAATGCCTGGCAAACTAGGAAACAAACTCAAATCCTGATCCATAGGTTCACATATTTCTAAATCAGGACATGTCAAGAGTTGTCTTAGATTGTTATTGTTTGAAATCCCAGGGCTTGGCTAGACATTTCTTTAGTATTTCCAAGAACAGGAAAAATACAAAAGAAAACCATACCTATAAATGTTATGAAATGCATTTTGGGAAAAGAACTTCTCGCCAACACATAGTGATAAATGCTAAAATTTCCTAAGCAATTGTTTCGCTGATGAGGTGTGGCAGAGTGTCTCTAATTCCCATCTTGGCAGTCAATTGAGGTAAGCATTAAAATAGTGAAATATCATCATATTTATAAGACACCTACGCAGCTATTGGAAAGATTGCTAGTACTGGAGATGTTGGCTAGGATAGTCTACACTGAGGTGGTGAAGTGAGTTAACCCCTTCGCTTCTCATGACGTGCTCAGCTCGTCATGCAGTACACTGGTCATGTGCTCATGACGAGCTGAGCTCGTCATGAACAATGGGAAATCTGGAGTAACAGCACTCAAGGGGAATTGCCTTAGCACTGATGTGGTTAAAGAATGATGATGGATTCAACCCAGATCTGTGACTGGGGGTGAATGTCTGAAAAGTTTCAGAGCTCCGTACATCATCTCCTTGTGTTTGCTAGGATAGTCTACAGCTAGTTCCAAGACAGCAAACATAAGTAAAATTGGTGACTGCAATGATCTGTTACCACCATCAAAATGTTTGGGGGTAGTTAAGAGATTGAAGATAAAGGGGCCATCTGCCTTCTTCAAGCATCAACATCTCATTTAAAGATTAGAGGATTTAGCTTTTTCCTAGAGCAGAGTTAGTGTCAGCCCCACAGTTGAGGAAAACATTTCAGTGGGGCAACTGCGAGTGGACATGTTGTCACTAGGTCTACTTTATTTAAAGTAGGCCTTTGGAGAATCACGTCTGCCAGCATTTGCTCTGAAGGGATTTCAGGGCTCACTATAGCACTACCAGGTAGAAACAAGCACTGGCAAAGCCAACAAGTCTGGCATTTTTCCGCAAACATTGCATCTTTGCCAATGCTTTTTTGTTATGCATGGTTTTTGTGAATCTTAATATTGTGAAAGCTGCCAGGCACACGCCAGTATAAAAAATACAATTGGCTTTTGTTTTCAAAAACACATATTTACATAGTAGTACCTGGTACGAAAGGGCACTACTCTGTGTGTCAATGTGCTCCGTGTGAAAAAGCAGAATCCGTTCATTCAAAGTGAAGTTAGCCAGTGGCTAAATTGCACTATCTCCATGCCCCATGCTGCATGCTGTAGTGGGTGCAGGACGAATGTCAATAACACCACAACATACCAATGGATGAAGAAAAATGGCTGAAGGTCTTTATAAGTATGAACATTATATATATAATTTTAGTAAGATCAAAAGGTCTTGGCTAACGTCAAAAATAGGGATATAACAAAGAATATCTTTTGTCATGTAAAATAAAGTACTAGGATTAAATGCGAGAAAATTAAAACCCACCAAGGTTAAAAGGGTACATGGTACAGGCTGTTCAGCTTGTTGTAATTATGCTGTAGTGTTCTTTTTCTTTCATGTTAAATAAGTGCCATATTTAATTAGAGACAAGACATTGACACACCATGCCCTGTAGGCGCTCAGGGTCATGGGATAGAAGTCTGAACCTACCTTCTGGTTAAGATTTCCTTTTTTTTTATTTAAAGAGAAAGGATTTGCCTGGTGGCATAGGAAAGACTTATGTACTTCTTTTAGAGGAGAATGTTAGTTGAATTAGATAGTTTGAAAGGTATAGATTCATTATTAGAGTGGGAGAGTTCTGAGTGTTGTATCACATGGTGTCTGGATCTACTTTCAAACGTCATTGTTTTTACTCCAGAGTGACCTGGTATTTTCTGCAGTGTAGAAGAGGCAACTCTATATGCATGCAATGATGAAGTGATTCTTAACAAAAAAGTCCTTTCCAAAGGAAACAGTAATCTAACCATTACTACAGAGTTTCTATCTCCAACACTGAAATACATTCTCACACACGCATATATATAGGTTACTGTTTCCTCTGGAAAGGACTTTTTGTACCAATGTCTTTAAGTATATATGCACATATGCCGTATATGCAACCCATGTACTTGCAGTACAATTTGAGTGGTTAATGTATGAAATTCTGCAAGCATAGATGACAAGTATTACACACACCATCAGAAACAGTGGTGACCATTGTGCCGTCCATTTCCAACTCAGATTCCAACTGTTCATTGTGGAACATACGAACCCCAAATTATTCCTGCATCAGTTATATCACAAGACAGTGACATCACAACATCAGCACACTGACCAGGGAAATAGGAAAATAGGACACATCCATCGATTTTATGTCAAGTCTACCAGAGAGAGCAAGCATTTGCTTAAGTAGTCAATGACAGTGCATGTGTTTTCCATCTCTCTCGCTCGTGTGCATGTCCCTCAATTCCGGCCCTCTATGTTGCTGTCTACCTCATGTTGCAAGCTCTTGTGTGCTTCACCACACACAGAACTCCCTTCCTCCTCTGTGCTCCATGTTGCTTTCTCACTCGTGTTTTTCTCCCCCAACCCCTGTGTTCAGCTACCTCGTGGGCTGCTATTCCCTTACTCTGTCCACTCCACGTTGCTTCCAACACTACATACCCGCTGCTTCATTTCCCCTATACCCCCCATCTGTTTTTTCTAAAACAAAAACTTGGGAGGGGGTAGAAACTGAAAGCAACTTGCTGGTGGACCATCTGTCCTTATAAAGCACCTTGGCACTACTATTTTTTCATTTATTAATACACCTTGGATATTTAAATAAACGAATGCTGAAGCTTTCGCCTACAAACGATTTGACTGCTGTGGCTGTGCCATCAGACCATTTTTTTATATAAATAAAAAACAAAAAAAATCTGTCCATGCTGCACAGCATCCTGCTCAATAATGTACAAGCAGCACCAAAAGTCACTGACAACGCAAACACATCCCAAAGGCAAAATCTACTGGCTTTGCGATGGTTGTTGTTGGATTTATGTAGCACACGTGTAAAAGTTTAGATTTCCAACCCTTATACCATCTGTGTGACTAAAAGCATGATTGTTAGATGTTTATTATGAAATGCAAAGAGACCACATAAGCTTAAATCCTCTGCACTCTAATCTAATTAGGACGAAAACAATGGCACTTTCCACACTACTGGGATCTTCTTCAGCTTTTTCTATAACTTTAGGAGACACAGAAACCAAATCAAAGAACTCTACTTTTTGTGAAGTGTGATCATAAAAAAATAGTTCTGCTTGGAAATAAGAAGAAAGCTGTCTTCATTGGGTCTTGAAACCATTAATTCTTATCATTGACAGGAGGATGTAATGTCCCCGGCCAGCTCAGAGTATCAGGAACAGATGTCTCAATGTTGTTTTGTCCTTGATCTCTCTTACTGAGAGGTAAACTGAGATTGGTGGAGTCAGGGCCTGAGACTATATGACCCACCCTAGCAGCTAAAGTTCCCACTTAGCATGGAGTGTGTATAAATTAAGGCCCCCGAAAGGGGTGCGTTGTCAGTGGCGTAGGGTGAGTTACTTTATCGGGTGTATAGGTATCTTGCAGACCAGGGCAGAGAGAGTGTGGCACTTCTTTTTGTCGTCTTAAGTGCATATATTAACCCGAAATATATCCATGTTAATGTATATTTTGCTGACATCATAGCATGGGAACACTGGCCGTAAATTCTGAACTATGTATTCATTCGGAGAATAACTACAGCTCCAATTCAAACAAGGAAATCAGGTACTTCATTACAATCTTCTGATCTCTTGTTTTAAAAAAAACAGTTATCAGGCGTTATATAGATATATTTTTTAACTATAGGTCATTAAAGAAATAGAGATTTTCGATGCATGTTTCTACTTATTCTGAGCAACAGCTCATTAACCTTATTCTAATATTTTTTTTACAATAAATTACTAAGTGCTTTTTGTTGTCCTTAATTTCATACTAATTTGACACTACAGATTTTGCTTTAATTTTTCATGTAGGTAACTGTACTGTCTCCATCATATGAAAAAGCAAGACACCAAAGATTTTCGTGGTTTGTGGGAAGAATGATGTTGTGACGAATGTAAGGAATACAAGGGCCACATGTATGAAATCAGGGTTTTGTGACTCCTAAATTGCGAATTTTAGCAACTCGCAATTTGTGAGTCACAAAACCTGATGTATATCAGAGTCTCAGGCACTCTTTGCAATTCCGAATGGGTCACAAGGGACCTGCCTCATTAATATTAATGGGGCAGGTTGAATTTTGAGACCCACTTGAAATGGCCGGCACTCACAGCGTCTCACCATATCTCTGACTGCTTTTCAAATTACGTTTTTTTTCTCCAAATGCCGTTTTCCTTAACCCCTTCCATGCTTATGATGATCTCAGCTCCTCATGAGGCACAGTGGAGCCGCGGCACTCCCACACACAATTTATTCCCTGCCTGTGCGGAAGAATCAATCAGTGGGCGGAGTCATGAGCACAGCTCCACTGTGCCTCATGACGAGCTGGGCTCATCACGAGCACCCCCTCCCACTGCACCGTGGGGGAATTACCGCTGCGGTGAAGGGGTCAAAGGAAAACGGATGCATTTCAAAAATGAAAATTTTAAGTTTTCTTTTCCTTTTTTTGCAGTGTACAGTGGTCCCTGGGACCACTTCCCACTCTGGAAGGCTTTTGGCGCCCCCATTGACAAAGAGGTGCCTTGGGGACCCCTACCCGTTTGTGAATGGCTTACCCACCATTAATTTGTGAATGTTTTGCGACTACATTCCCGGTTGCAAAACAGTCATACATACCAGTGTGACTCGCTATTAGGAAGGGATGCCCTTTACACACCCCTGCCAAATAGCAACTTGCGAACCCTATACTGAGAGTCGGAAATAGGTTACTGACTCTCAAAAAAATAAGAATGGTACATAAGAAAATGAAATTTACCGGTCGCAAATGCATCATATATCTGGCCCATAGTACCCTCTGCTCTTCCAAAGAGGAGTTTTAGATGATGGTGCCACAGGCTCTCATTCAGAGGCTTTGCTCTGCAGTTCTGCAGACCTTGCATGGTAACTCCACAGGCTCTCACAGAAGGGCATGGATGGGTTGTTGCTGACAAAAAGGTGTCATACATCAGAGTCAGAGGCTCTTATATCAATGCCCTCACAAGGCTGCCTGCCATCTCCCACATGCTGGAGTCAAAAGGAGGTATGAATGATACAGAATATCTTACCCCTCCAACTGCATATATTATAATGATGAGTCAAATTCACCTTGGAGTTCCATGCAATTAAATGGCCATAACACTAGTCAGTAAAGTATAATATATACCTATGATATGCAGTTTGTGGCACATTATCCGAGGTATAAAAGTAGTTTTTATATTACTTTTCCTAAAATGATCCTTTTGCCACTTATAAGTGCTGTAAATAAAAACGTTTACTATTGCCCAATTTAAAGTCCAAACAGGTTTAATAAGTCTAAGACAAGGTTGTTCACCAAAATCAGAAATGCACCATTTCAGGTAGGAACATTTGCGACAGCATCACTACAATGAGAGACACCATGTGTTTGGCTAAAGATATAGGAGAGGAATTCCTAGTTGTCAGGTTTCAGACCAGGATGCCCTATATCACTTGCCTTTTGCATGCACAATCAAGTCTACTATGTACTCGCAGAAAAGATGAGATAAACAACCTTTTTTTAAAACAGGGAATAATAATACCCCAATAAAATGTATTTCTATTTGGACAACTTCGTGGTACTCAAATTCCAAACTGAGTGAAAAGTGTTGTGTTATAAACATCACTTTTTCACTGCCATCTGGTCTGCTTGTAAATGTAAACAAAACAAAATGTCCTGTAGTAGGAAAGTAGGAAAAGGTTGAAAATCTCCATAGATAGCAAATGAGTGAATACAAATAATGGAGGACACTTCTCTATGACACTAATGGAGAAGAAAACTGGCAAAAAAACTAAATAAAGAATTAATTATAATATGTCTTTGAAGAGTCTAATAACATGCACAATAGAAGGCAAAATCCTTGACATAAAAGCAATATATTTAATCATCCTAATGGTTATTATGGTTGTTCCATTTCCTGGCAAAATTCTAAAGTCTATGCAGAAACTCTTTGCAAAATACTTTTGGGCATCCAAAATTGTGAAACTGGAATTTTATATTGTCGTAAAACTTCATGGAAATGGGAGTAAAGGTTTGCCTAACCTCTTCAACAACATTTTGTCAAATTTCCCAATCTCTGTCATCAAAACTAAGGGTCTGATTTAGATCTTGGCGGATCTGGTCCCACCATCCCTTTTTTGACGGTCTCACCACTTGTCTACTTGACGGTCTGCCCGCTCTGTTTAGATGTTAGCGGGTCAATAGATGAAAGACCACCTGAGTGCTGCTGACTCAGCCCAGAATTTTCAACCGGGTCGGCACCATCATAGGCAAAAGTGGCTGTCGACAGGTGCTCAGCCAAGATTGCTGACGGGACAATCACAATGTGCCTTTCCATCGAGGAAACTTTGGCAGGGCTACCTCGAACTTTGAGTTGGTGGAATCGAAGGAATTTATGTTCCTTTTTTCTGTTTCCCATGTTTGTTTCGGTCTTGTATCCCATTGTCCAGGACCTCCCTTTGTTGCAACTACATGACCATGACATTGAGCAACTCCATTGCCACCAGGAGCTAAGATAAGATCGATTTCTCTTACTATGATTAGTGTATTGACAATTGCTTTAGTCCTGTGTATTTTTACATTGCTCTTAAATGCATTTTTTTATGTGTAATGCATTAGTGTACATTTTACAACTTATTACGGTAAAATAAACACACCTTTTGGGACACTTAAAAAAACAATGTTGTTGTGGGAATTATGGTTCCTAGGGTATGCATTCAATAGTGTGTGTATGTTGTTTGTGTGCTACACAATATGTAAGAAAAGGGACATAACACATTACCTGCATATATTTTAGAAGCAAACACAACACCTTTATGTTTTGACACATAAATCAGTAGTTGTAGAAACGAGGGAGAGAGACTCCTTGTAGCCCAGGGGAATGGGGTACTTTTAAACAGTAAAGTGAACAGCTTCCCTTGGGTAAGTAACTGTATAGGGATGCCCAAAAATTGGTCTTGGACACAAAGCTTCACAAAGCAAAAGCATAAACAATAAGAGTTTTTGCATATAAAATGTAGAAATTGTATTCAAACATACAATAAAACATATTAAAAATCATTGTTCTTACATAAAAAAGACCCTTTGCATCAATTAAAAAGAACATCAACTTATTCACAATTTATACATGTAAACAAATGTCTGTACTGAAATCTAACAAATAATGAAAACCTTCTATGTATCAAAGAAATTTTTTTAAGAAAAGAGAGAGACACACACTAAGACATCAACAGTTTGTCATTCTAAAATGCACATCATAGCCTTCTTTTAAACTCAATCCAAGACTTGATTTTTTCTCTTGTTCTTGGGGTGAGTTGGGTAGTTGGATTGTGCAACAATAAGCGTCAACGCGTTTCGATGGCTTTTGTTTATTCGTGTACCATCTTTTTCAAGACTATTAGATTGTTTGTCTCTCCTGTAGTGGCACCGGATGGTTGCCTCTACGAATGGATCCTGTAGGTAAATATATTCGAATCAATATTTAGCATCAGACCCCGAATAGTCAATAACATATTATTAGTTAACAGTCAGTCCGAGCATTTGATATAATTTTGACTAGCCGTTTTGAACATGAGGCTTATATTTAAGGCACATCACATTTTTCCTTATTGGCAATTTACCACAATTACATGCATAGGTTTATAAATGTGATTTTGCTGCTTCACCATGGGTCCAACTAATGTGTGGGCAGCCATTGGAAAAACCACCTCCCAGAAAAATCCCAGCGGAATTGTAACTCTTCTAATATGTTTTTATTTTTATTTAAGCCACACCACCTCCCGGGGTTCTCCCAGGGACAATTGACATTTTCTAGTCTAACTGTTAGACTAGAAAATGTCAATTGTCCCTGGGAGAACCCCGGGAGGTGGTGTGGCTTGAATAAAAACATATCAGAAGAGTTACCATTCCGCTGGGATTTTTCTGGGAGGTGGTTTTTCCAATGGCTGCCCACACATTAGTTGGACCCATGGTGAAGCAGCAAAAGCACATTTATAAACCTATGCATGTAATTGTGGTAAATTGCCAATCAGGAAAAATGTGATGTGCCTTAAATATAAGCCTCATGTTCAAAACGGCTAGTCAAAATTATATCAAATGCTCGGACTGACTGTTAACTAATAATATGTTATTGACTATTCGGGGTCTGATGCTAAATATTGACTCGAATATATTTACCTAAAGGATCTATTCGTAGAGGCAACCATCCAGTGCCACTACAGGAGAGACAAACAATCTAATAGTCTTGAAAAAGATGGTACACGAATAAACAAAAGCCATCGAAACGCGTTGATGCTTTATTGTTGCACAATCCAACTACCCAACTCACCCCAAGAACAAGAGAAAAAATCAAGTCTTGGATTGAGTTTAAAAGAGGGCTATGATGTGCATTTTCGAATGACAAACTGTTGATGTCTTAGTGTGTGTCTCTCTTTTCTTAATTTTTTTTCTTTGATACATAGAAGGTTTTCATTATTTGTTAGATTTCAGTACAGACATTTGTTTACATGTATAAATTGTGAATAAGTTGATGTTCTTTTTAATTGATGCAAAGGGTCTTTTTTATGTAAGAACAATGATTTTTAATATGTTTTTATTGTATGTTTGAATAAAATTTCTACATTTTATATACAACAACTCTTATTGTTTATGCTTTTGCTTAGTGAAGCTTTGTGTCCAAGACCAATTTTTGAGCATCCTTATACAGTTACTTACCCAAGGGAAGCTGCTCACTTTACTACATAAATCAGTAGTACTTACCAGTCTCCACTCCACCAGGGACTCACTCTGTCAGCAATCAGCCGCTAGGACAACACCAGCATAACAAGGACATCTAAATAGGCTCAGCACAAATCCTCTGACCTGACAGCAACAGAATACTGTTAGCCAGCAAAGGAGTGTGCCGTCTCAACTAAGATGTGCTGTTTACGTGACAGGAAACAGTCTGTTGATGTGGATGTCGGTTCCGCCAGCACACATCTAAATACGGCGGGCGGGATACCATCAGCTTGGCGGTGTACTTGGATACTCCATCGTTGAGGAACAACAGGAGTCCCGCTAGTATCTAAATTAGGTCCTAAGTAAAGACAATGTCACTGATATTTTGAGATGTTAGCTGTTAGTTTTAGGCTGTCCAGTTTAGGTCTGTGCAAGCTAAAAGAGAATGCTTCTATTTTGATGACTCCTTCCCCCCATTTACCACACGCACATGCACCTTTCTTTCTGAAACTTAAATACATTCAGCAGTACCCTTTAAGCACAGTAGAATCGCAGAAACCTTTGAAGAGAGAACATAATTAAAAGGACACTGTGGTGATATTTAGCAAACTCTCCAAGTCCTGAAGATTATCGTAAAATCATCAAAGTAACTCTCAAGAGTATTTGGCAACGATGGCATGCATACCTCTGAAATACTTGCAACATGCAAGAAAATTTGCCAAATCTCCACAGTGCCCAATCAACAAATCAGTTCATCCTCCATTTTGTATGTAACTTGTATGGGACCCAAGAATGTTGGAAATTCATGGCCAAAATAATAAAAGAACTGACAGGTTGGCGCTCTATGTCCCACAAAATGATTCCATATGGGAAAAGCATGAACTACAAAGAGGAGATGAATAAACATACACTGGAAAAGAATGCCAAAGTATCGTTCTTGACAAAGTTTATACTCATGCTTTCATTAAATGAAAAATAAACAAATTGGGCATTGCAAAAGTAGGAAATTAGGAAATGGTAGTAATGGATAACCAACACCTACCAATAAGGGGATTGTTAAATGACCAGATAGAAAATCAAGCAGGAAAATGTGCCTGGTTAAAAATATCTCCTTTGCAAAATCCTTCATTATCAAGATAGAAAACTGCAAAAGAGGTATATTTGCGATTAGTAAGGCTGGCATTTTTTGAAATGTGATGTGTGTAATAAAATGTCTTTTTTCATATAAAAGTGGCATATCCCACCCAAAACATAAGGAGAAGACTATGAGGTAAATGTGCATTTTCTAAAACGATGCAATTAAAAAGCTTTCCTTGAGAAAGTCTTGATAAACCCCCGGCAAGGAGCCTGCATACCCTATGTTGGGAATGTTAATGTACATAACTCCTTAAGGGACTATTTAAAATGTGATCTATATATAAATAAAGTTTGTTTTACAAAAAAGGTGTTATGAGTAAATCATAGTCCAAGGTTAGCTAAAGGCAGGCATGGTCCAACATGCAACCCACAGTCCTGAGCATGGAAATAAATGTTAACGGTGGAAAGCTGCAGTAACATGAGCTGGTACTAGAGGCCACTTGATACAGAAACAAATCTTTGTGAAAAAGGCAGTTATTAGAAGTCCCTAAAGTCAGACATATGCTCTCGTAATCATGTGGCTGTTGTACCTTAGTTAGTTCCTCGAGGACCCTGGAGTCAGAAATAATTTTGGATGCAACACCTAAGATCACTTCTTGAGGTCCCTGGAGTTAGACACAAACCTTTTCTGTAGCAGGCTTCAGTACCTTAAGCTGTTATTAGAGGTTCCTGGAGTTAGACATATGTCCTTGCTGTAATCAGGCTGCAGTAGGTTGTTACTGAATGATATTTCAGCCAGACACAAGTCCTTTCATGTAGCAAGCAGAAGGATCTTGTGCCCTTATTAGAGATCCCTTGGGTCAGACATAAATGTTTTCTGAAGCAGGGTGTGGTTACCTGGCATATTATTGGAGGTCACTGGAAATAGATCCTTGCTCTAATAACGCTGCAGTACCTTAGGCTACTAATAGAGGTCCTGGAGTTAGGCCTACACATGTTTATTCTGTAGCAAGCTGCAGTGCCAGAGGCCATTACCAAAGCTCCCCCTGGAGTCAGAAATACATATTTTCTGAAGGAGAGTGAAATGCCTTAGGCTGTTGCTAGAGGTCCCTGGAGTTAGGCATATGTTCTTGCTGTAGTTAGGCTGCAGAACATTATGCAATTACTTCATGCCCACAGCTGTTCATTGAATCTCATTTACCAGAGTTTTATGTGTTGAGCAGACACTTATTGTTTTAGAAAGACAGATCACAGAGAGGGTGTGATAAATGAGCATATTTACTTACATAAGGCAATCAATTTTCTTCTGGTTTCTATGTCCTAAATACAAATTCTACCAGTGGGTCTTGATAATAGTCAATATTGACTTAAGGTACATTCTTCCATGTTTGGGAATAAGTCATCCTAACATTCTTGGCTAATGCCAGGCTCTCATGTACAACTGACAATTATTCAGGAGTAATAGTAATACATTTTTCTTGCTGTAATATCAAGATTCTTTTTCCCATTTCCCGTCACATTGTTTTCCGCAGGACAGAAGCTTTTTCTTAATGTTTCAGTGCACCAAGAAGGGGGCGATTGAAATATCAATACAGTAGGTTCCCTTGAATGTATTGTATTGAAAATGGAAAGAAACAGTGGCACATAAAGTTGACTTTGTTTTTGTTTTCAGCAGGCCAGATAGCACAGAGGGTGTGACTAAAATATGTTATGTTATGTTAACTACGTTTATGAAGCGCGCAGCTGCCTCAGCAAAGAAGCGTCCCGGCGCTAGCAGTAGAGGAACAGAGACTAAAAAACTGGAAGGAAAGGCAAAGGAAAGAGTGGCCAAAGAGAAGCAAGATTAGATCGCAGGAGATGGCTTTGCGAAAGGTCAGCAGGCTATCCATGCTGCGAATATGAAGGGGCAGCGAGTTCTATAGTTTAGCTGCCAAAAAATGAAAGGACCGGCCCCCTTTACGGAGATGCTTCATGTGGGGAATCACGACCAAGTGTTGCCCCAGTGAGCGCAGCTGGCGTCCAGGAACATAAGGTGTCAGCAAATTGGCCAAAAGGCCGGGAGACGCGAATTTAAGAATTTTAAAAGATAGACAAAGAACCTTAAATTCAATTCGCTGAGCTATGGGCAACCAGTGTAGTTGTCAAATAGCACCAGCTGTAGCACACCTAAGCAGGAGCCCCAACAGGACTCTGGCAACTGCGTTTTGGGTCCGCTGCAAGCGCATCACCTCAGCCTGATTAGCTCAGAGAAGGAGCATGCTGGCGTAATCAAGTCTCGATAAAATTGCCGCCTGGACAATCAGCTGATGAGTAGGTGGGTCGAAAAACCCCAACAGGGGTCTAAGTCTGCGAAGAAGTCCGAAACTGGTACCAGCTACATTTTTTGTGTGATCTTAAAAGCTGAGCGAGGAGTCCATTCAGACCCCCAAGTTTTTAACCACTATCTTGGGGATAGGCATGCTGCCAAGAGTAGAAGGCCACCATATAAATTAGCATTTTCACTTTGCATGTTTTTATGGCCTAAATAAAAAATCTAACTCTGGATTGTGATGATGATACACATTAGTAAGGCTCTAAATGCACTTGTAAGTATAAAAAGCACCATTTGTAGCTACAATAGCAAGTTTCTTAGCTGTTTTAATAAAATGTTTTTTTTGTTGTTGCACAGGAAATTCAAGTAGGGCAGCAGAAGTTTAAATTTACTTTTAGATGTCCCATTACCACATAATAAGACAATGTAACCTTTCACAGGATGCCAATGGCTTGAGGGACAACCCACCAAAGAACTGGTAAACATAAAAAAAAATATTAAAGCCATTGACTATCGAGCATGACTCAAAACTCACTCACTATTTCTTTTTTCTATTGGTAATATGATTGTACCCAGACAAGTAATGTTAACTAACAATCTGAGCCTTTACAGCTTTGCAAAGGGAAGTCGGTGTCCTGCATCAGGTCAGCAGAAGTGTCTCCTCTTCAGTTGATGACCGGCAACCGGGCTATAACCTCAGGCTCTCATACCTGTGTGGGAGGGATGGGCAGAAACAGAAGCAAGGAGGTCTTATGTGTGTAATATTGGAGTGTTTTTATTCCAAATTATGAACTAAAGTATACAAGTGGGAGTTCCTACCAAATAATAAATTAATGTATAACAGTAGTAGATCTTCTCCCAATACTGCCTCAAAGTAAGTAGAAGTTCTTTCACTTCTTCTTCTGGTTCCCTCTAGGTGTACCTGTACTCTGGAGGGGGGTCATGGAAGGTTTGCCAGCGAGCAGAACAACAGAGAAAAAGGAACAATCTTACGGCGACTTGGTGTGACAATCCTTCACCACACCCAAGTGGAGGTAATTGTGCAAAGAAATCATCATATATAGCAGTTCATCGATGTTTGCCCAGTTATCAGACTTTCTTCATGATCTATTTATTTTCCTTAGATTTTCTCCCATGCACTTTATGAGGAAGGGGGGAATTCAATTGAAGCAGTGGAGAGGTGTGGCGTACAGACAAAATATGAAGCCCACAGAGATTAGTAGGGAAGTTACAAAGACTCGGTTCCTCGACTCACCGCTCAACCTCCCCAACTTTACTCTCTTTAGTTTCATGTACTGCCTCTTGCCGCAACTCTCCAGAGTTGAAGTGGCTCCAGCGCGTCCTCGGGGGATCACCACTCCTCACTCCACACGTCTGGAGTTCCCTCGGTTTTGGTGTCTTCTGCATTGGCGTCCTCCCCGGTGACGTCTCTTTACGGCGGCGTCTCCCCCAATGGCCTCTTTCCTGGCAGCGACTGAGATCCCTCCTTAGGCAGGTGCGCTAAGTTACTGCATCCACCTGCAGGGAGAAGTCTGGGGAATCCACTGGACCACCTGTACACCTTTTGAAGGATCACAATCAGAGACACCACATCTGTGCATCACATTATTGTGGTGCACAGTCAGTTCCTCTGACAGTTCCTTTGCCTTTGTGCCCATGCTTATATAAGTGGCAAAGTGTTACTGCATTTGCATGGGGCCACACCCCCATACAAATGAGGGAACACTGCCTGGAGATTTCAATGGTGCACATAAGCACTTCTAAATTACAAAGGTGACTGCTCGAGAGTCTTCAGTCCCTTCTGGGGGACATACAAAGATTGGGGAACATGCCAGCTGTGCCCCTGGGGCACGTGTGTAATAAGGCCTCATGTCAGTTTAGCTACATTTTGGGAGAAGTCAGCTGTACTTACGGAAATTCATATCATCGCAAACAAATGTTTCTAAAAACACTCATTTACCACCATGATTGTTCACAGATTATGGATCTGTGCAAATCTACCATGGCAATATCCACTTTAGACAGCACAAATTCCCTGTATGGGTTTCCGCTGTCATATGTTTGGGTTAATGATGGGAACACAGATGTCCGGCAAATGCCCTTCATTGTGGGTATTTACTACCACTACAATTCCATTCCTTCTATACCTTTATACCCAGATGGCTCATAATTGAAAGATCTATGATTGAAATCCAGGCATATGCTTGTTAACTCTGTACATCCAAAATAAAGAGTATTACAAATTCATGGCATTCAGCATTTATTTCTCACTCACTGGCTTCGCTGCATGTAATTTAGAGCTGGGTCATTGAACCAGGATGTTGTACAAGCCAGAAGCTCTTTTTTTCTAGCAGAGGAATGGAAAATGGGAGCTTTTAACAGATAATAGATTGATTGCGGAACAAGAAGAACCAGGAGGCAAACAGAGGTTCTTTTTCTGGAGCATGCTTAAATGCAGGTATGCCAAGAAGAGCTAGCAGAATACCTCAGTGAGTTGGACCCTCTCTGTTGGAACATGTAATGAACTGCAGTCCATGAGATTGATGCCAGACAAACCCATCTCAGCACTACAGCTTTTCCAAGTCAGTAACTGGCGTGCCTTTTAATTGGGCAATAGTAACAACTGTTGTTTACAGTGCTTACAATAGGCAAACGTTACGTTTTAAGGGAAATAGAAATAAGCTTTTATGTATAGGATAGCGTACAACAAACTGCACATTCACAAGTATATTGCAAGTCACTGAGGAGTTTTACAACCATACTTAGGTTTGTATCAGAAAGCCAAGGGCCTTTCCAAGGGTATGGAATTCCAAGGGGAGTTTGATATACCTTTATAATATTAGCAGTTGGATGTGTATTATCCCATATATTATATAACAACATTAGCTCCCAGCATGTCATATGCTAAAGGGAAGCCTTCCAAGACATCTCATGTAGGAAACTAAGGCTCTGATGTGTGAGACTTTACAACTGTGATGAACTTGTAGGTTTACACATCCACTTTGTCCCCTTTTTCAAGTTTACTGATACCCTGCAAAAAAGAAATAGTAAAACAGTTTTCCAATGCACATTTAGTCTTACCAATAAAGACAGAGGCAAGGAGTTTAAAGAAAGATCTACACCATGCTCACTGGAGCCCATCCTGCTCTCCTGCAGACTCCTTTGTAGCTTCCATTGGGATCTGTAGATACTTTCTATATTTAACAGCGTGAAAAACTTATGATTGTGAATACAAAATGGTGCGTGTTTATACAAGCAAGTACCTAGTATTTAGTGAGACTATTGGGGTGCCTTATTCTGCACAAATGGGAAAACACTTGGAGCAGTAATAATGCCCATTATTATTAAAACCCAGAATTTGCATATTTAATTTCGTCATAGAAAACAAGCAAAAATTGATACACTTGTGAATGAAAATATGCAAATTTATGTTCAAGCTACATGCTTTATGCAATCGAGCCTTGTGACACTTTCTTTTCCAGTGCTTCTTTCCCGTTTCAACAAGATTATATTATGGTTGTGATGAACCATGCTGTAGGTGGTATCTTTGTGGCGCACAACTGCATAGGTACTATCTAGGTTTTTCTTGTGGTCGCTTCCATGGCTGGGTTCCCCAAAACTGTGGGGTTTGACAATGGAAAAAGTTCATTTCCTCTTCCATGTGGAAGATGCTGAAGCAAGGTGGTGTCATTTACTACTTATGCACGGTGTGCCCCCTCCACCAAGTGGGTTGGTGGAATGCTTCAACATGATCCTTGGGAGCATGAAGAGAACACAATTAGAATTTCCATTCCTAACCAATGCTTTTCTTTCTTCTTCAAAGATATCAATTAAGTGTGACCAGGAGCAGTGGTTGCTGCGCCTCTTTTCCAATTTGGCAGCTCTCAAACTGCCCTTGCTTAACCTGGCTTTAGGATTCTTGGAGGCTGTAGCTGCTAGGAAAATTAGAGTTTTATACTTGCACTAGTTTTCACTGGTCTCCCTCTCCCTAATTTTCAGCAAGGCACAATATGCTGTTGAGGGGCTACTAGCTGGGTGATAGAACCACAGTGTGATGTCATGAAGAGGTTAAACAGTGTACAGTTGCCATTACACTCCGACTAGCCTTTTGCTGAATGAATTAACAGTCTTGTTCTTCCTTCTGCATAGTGTGGGAAGTTGTAGAGTTGTGTAAAAGTAGATTCATCAATGATAAAAGTGAATATGATCCTTATAGAAGCCATCCAAAAATCCTCACAAAAATATTGAAATTAATGTAATTAGCAAAAAGTAAATATTAGTTATGCTCCACTTCATACTCCTCCAAAAGCGCTAGCTTTTCTCCATCTCCCCCATTACAGTGCTTGATTGCTTTGCGTTTCTCTCTAACCTCAGCAGTTCCTGCTCTCGTGTTGTTTCAAACATGAGTAGTTACTGCTCTCACAGTTTTACTTTCTCCTTGTCAAAACTTCCTGCTGTCCTTGCTTTTCTCATTCATTACAAAAAAAATTCAAGCAATTTCTGCTTACCAAAACCCATACATTTTCTCTGTGCTTTCCACTTTCTATCAGTAGGTTATACTGTCTGTGCTTTCTCTTTGTCTGCATCATTCTGTACCTCCTCAGCATTTCTACTTTGCTTTTTTCTCTCTAATTTCCTTTTTTAATTTGTCAAAACCTCCTCAGCCATCACTGTTTCCAGCTATGAGGCCTCTGCCTCTTCCCTGGTTAGCAATTATCCTGATGAACTTCCCGTTTCATAGTTGTTAAGTTAAGCTTTCTTGGTGGGTATGTCCATCATTTTATCAAAATCTTTAGGTCTTGCACTAGCTAAGACTTTTTGATTTTACAACTACAAATAATATACTTATGGGGGCTTTAGTCAATTCTCTTTATCAATTGCTCTGCTTTTGTGTCATTCATACATTATTTTCACCCACTACAGCATACAACAGGGGCAGTAGGACTGCCCACATCAGCCACTGGATAATTTCATGGAGAGGAATGGAATTATGTGGTTTCTCAAGGAGCACACACTCACACAAATAAGTTCCCTCCAGTGCCCGGAACTAATATGGCAATGTAGGCTTTTAGAGACCAAAAAAACATTTTTGCTTTTGGCCAATAGTTTGTGTTTTTGTTTTTCTGGTAATGCCCAACATCTCCCCCAACAGTAAAGTTTACCAAACATCATGACAAAACAAGAATTGACAAAGCCAAAAGGCTGGGAGCCAAAGCCACACCTATTGGATTTCTCAATTCTTGTTATGAAAACGAAGTACAACATTTCTACTATACGAATCCAAGCCAAGGCTTGCCAATGGAAAATTAAAGTTGGGCCAAAGTTTTTATGAAGTGTTTTTACAGGCTTCAATATTTAAACACTTTAATGTATTTGCTCTTCTCTTCTCTCGTCTTTGCTCTCAAGCATAATGCAGCAGATCATTTTCTGTACATAGTTTTGGTTGGGGCCACACTGGAGGAAAAGGCATGTTGTAATAGCAAAAGGGGAGCCTTCTGCAACCGGAGAGCTGCTCACGGCCGGGCTTTGCTCCACTGTGCGCTTGTGCTGGGCGGCATCATCGTTGTGGTCAGAGGCGGGCCGGGCTTTGCTCCGCTGGTGGCCTGGCCGGGCTTGGCTCCGACAGGTCACGAAGAAACCACAACTCCCAGCAGCCCCTTGCGGCAAGGAAGCCGCCGACACCCTCGAAACCAGGAAGTGCCTGGGGGCATAAAGGAACACCTGCGAGAGAGTGCTGCGGGAGCCTTCTGCAACCGGAGAGCTGCTCACGGCCGGGCTTTGCTCCCCTGTGCGCTTGTGCTGGGCGGCATCATCGTTGTGGTCAGAGGAGGGCCGGGCTTTGCTCCGCTGGTGGCCTGGCCGGGCTTGGCTCCGCCGGGTCACGGAGAAACCACAACTCCCAGCAGCCCCTTGCGGCAAGGAAGCCGCCGACGCCCTCGAAACCAGGTAGTGCCTGGGGGCATAAAGGAACACCTGCGAGAGAGTGCTGCGGGAGCCTTCTGCAACCGGAGAGCTGCTCACGGCCGGGCTTTGCTCCGCTGTGCGCTTGTGCTGGGCGGCATCATCGTTGTTGTCAGAGGAGGGCCGGGCTTGGCTCCGCCGGGTCACGAAGAAACCACAACTCCCAGCAGCCCCTTGCGGCAAGGAAGCCGCCGACGCCCTCGAAACCAGGTAGTGCCTGGGGGCATAAAGGAACACCTGCGAGAGAGTGCTGCGGGAGCCCTCTGCAACCGGAGAGCTGCTCACGGCCGGGCTTTGCTCCGCTGTGCACTTGTGCTGGGCGGCATCATCGTTGTGGTCTGAGGAGGGCCGGGCTTTGCTCCGCTGGTGGCCTGGCCGGGCTTGGCTCCGCCGGGTCACAAAGAAACCACAACTCCCAGCAGCCCCTTGCGGCAAGGAAGCCGCCGACACCCTCGAAACCAGGAAGTGCCTGGGGGCATAAAGGAACACCGACTCCCTCGTCCCGCGGGACGCGCACGGGCACGCCCGGGAAAAGCCCGGGACAAGGGCGGGGCCGTCTGCGGCCGTCAGAGCCCAGAGGAGGCTGGGCTGGGCCACGGACTTTGGCTCCTTGTATTTGGTCTATGGACATAGAGTAAGCCCTACTTTTTTAATCATTGATTTATGTTTTGTTTTAATAACTTGGTCTTAATGTCCTGATAGTTCTTTTTACCACAATCAGGCTTGACTCTTGCTACCTCATATACCCTAAAATTTGCATCTGTAGGGCCTCATTATGTCTAAGCTCAGGTTGGCTAAACCAGCGGCAGCAAATGAGGTCCGGACAATGGATAATTATCTTGTTAAGGTTGTAAGCAAAATTAATAAAGACAGGAGATTATTACTAGGGAGTGGTAGCCCAGATAGTTCACCTATAAAGCTGAGTGCACCTTCCACACTCTTGCCTCATATAGACAGTGGTTTGCCCGCTGCAAATAATGATGACATAATTAATGACGATTCCATTATAACGCCAACAGAGGAGCGGGAAATTGTAACTGAAGCTACCTCTAGTCAGAGATCATCACCCTCCCCAAGGCCCTCTCCCCCTCAAACACCTGTACGGAGGATAGTGTGTGCCTGCAGGAAGGCACCTGCCAAAAGGGTGGTGGGTAGGAAGACTAAAAAGACAGGCCCAACACCACAGAACAGGGAAGATAGCCCGAGCCTCCAAATACAGTGGGTGGGAGCAATTTACATCCAGCCCACATTGAACTCTTGGTTTCCATTATGGAGACTAAACTAAAGGCATTGATTAGACCCCTGGAGGAAAAGATAGATTTAGTTGCCAGTGAGGTCTCTAGACTTGGTAGTCTTATAGATTCCCACATGACCCGGCTCCCTACTCAGATGAGTCCTCAAACTGGCCTACAAGGTCATTCGGGTAATACTGCAGAAGGACCTGTTGGCCTAGTATCAGTTAGCTCTAGGGATAATGGCCTAGGGGTTACTGCTCAGGCGCCCACAGTTGTACATGCACCGAACATCTCAACTGCAAACCCACTAATAGTGGCAACACCTATAGTACAAACACCAGCACAACCCCAAGTAGCACTAAATGGTACCCAAAATAACCTAACAGGGGGAGATACGGCCGGGCGAAGTAGGATCAGGAGGAAGAACTCTGTCAACCTCCCACCGGAGTGTGTTCCATACACTGTGGTTTTAACAAATGTACCTGAGGTTGACTCCTGCCTAACAGACCCTAGGCTAGAAACACATTCAGCCTTAAAAAATTAAACCCTTGCTTGGTTGAATAGGAACTGTGGCTTTCCGTATGCCTTTTCTAACGATATAATATCTACACGCAGAGTCAGTTGGATTGGCAATGGTAGGAAAAATACAAGTGGGGACTGTATTATTATACATTTTAAACATCCACAACACGTTGCAACTGTCCTCCTTAGAGCTGCCTCCCTACCAAACCTTGATAACTCAGTATGTGCTAGACCTCTTGGTTTTTTCTATAATCATCTGGACAACTCCCAACATCGAGTGCCTCATAACCAAAGGTATCTTGCACATGGGCATGGGAGGGGAATGACTGGTTGTGGGTCGAATGCTCCTTTAAATGTACCCCTGCAACACATTAGAGCGGACTCTTACTGTTATCAGGTGGCAAACAGGGAGTTTGATCATAGTTTACCTCTCTATAATCATTTTTCTGCCCTGTCATGATTAGAGGAAAACGATTGACTGCCTGTTGTTCCGGAGAATTCTAGTCAGATATTAACTCCGTCTTTTAAAATTGCTACTTGGAACATTGCTGGCTTGAAGAACAAAATTGGGAATGACGATTGGCTACAGACATTAAAATCCTATGATATCATTGCCCTACAAGAGACTTGGGACCAAACAAATAGTTTTTCTTTGGATGGATTTTGCCATTTTTTCAACCCAGCCAGTAGTAGTGTGGCAGGAAGATCTAAGGGGGGTCTGTTAACCCTTTTCAAATTGGACATAAAAGGAACATTAACTCAATGTTCTTCGGGCTCGGAAAACTGTCTGATTGTTGAATTATCTATTCAGGAAAAAAACAAGATTATGTTTGTTAATTTTTATAATTCACAGGCAAATGAGCATACCAGTCAAAACTTGGAACTATTGGATACATTTTTGTCAACGTACAGTACTAATGTAAATGCCTTTGAATTGATGGTCCTCCCCTCTCCACACCTGTCCATCTGGAACATACTAGGCGAGGAGAGCTCCTCGAAACATTTCTTGCAAGATGGAACCTACATGAATCAGGATGTGGGGATGGGAAAGATAGGTCCCCTACTTTCAAGGGTAAAGACGTGGGCACTATTATAGATTATATTTTTGTGTCTTCTTATTTGTTAAATAATGTGACAAAATACTATACAGAGGTGTCAGTTTTTAGCGATCATAACCCTGTTTTAATTGAAATGATGCATTCGGATTTAATTTCTTTAAAATCAGTAAAAGTTAGAGGGGGACAAAATGTTATGGTAAAAGATCAAAATCGTAGGCTGAAATGGACAAAAATAGTCCCTGAAACTTTTCTTCAAGAGGTCTTGTCCAAAGTGGAGGATGAAGTTGCAATATGCTTAGCGAATAGAATAGAATGTAAGGATGTTATAGCAGCATTTGATAATATCTGTATTGAAATTAACCAAAATCTGCAGAAAAAATTGAGGCAGCCCCCGCTACAGGGAAAAAGATGGTTCGATAGGAAATGCTCAAAAGCGCATGGCGTGCTATTAAAAACTCTGAAAGCCATCCCTAAGAACCGCGCAGATATCGCTAATGCTAGGATTGCTTATAAAAAAAACTATCCTGGAAAGGAAGAGGGTCCTAAAAGACAACGCTTTGGCCCAACTTCATGAACCAGAAACTTTAAAAGATAGTGGCCTTTTTTGGAAAATTATAAACCAGCCACTCTTTTCGGATGAAGAAAATACCCCCCTAGAGGCAAATATTCCAGATGAGGGCTGGATTGAACATTTTAGCCAAATATACTCGGAAGCTAGCAGTGCCACCACTTCTATTCCTATCACAGAAGCTGAGGAAATCACACCATTTACCCCTGTGGATGCCGTTATTTTTGTTGCCACAGAAGTGGAAAAGGCGATAGATCTGACCTTAAAAAATAAGGCACCGGGTCCCGATGGGGTACCAGGGGATGTCTTTAAAAGTGCCCCGAAATTTTGGTCTAAGGTCTTATGTAATGTTTTTAATGCTCTTTCATCTGATAAACTCCCGGATTCCTGGAAAAAATCCATAATTATACCGGTCTTTAAAAAAGGTAACAGGCAAGACCCATCCTGTTACAGACCCATTTCATTGATAGATTCATCGGTGAAAATACTGGGCCGGGTTATTTTATCAAAACTGAATGATTGGTTAATAGAAAATAGGGTCCTAACAAACGTTCAGTATGGCTTTAGATCAAAAAGGAGCACAATAGATCAAGGCCTTAATTTGCACTTGTTGGTAGAAAAGTATACAAGGGCTAAAGAGGGGTCCATGTACTTAGGTTTCATGGATCTCTCGTCAGCCTTTGATCTGGTAAACCGCGCTACATTATGGAGAATTCTGCTTGAGATAGGGTTAGATAGTGCACTTGTTTGCCTTTTAGCAGATTTACACACTGACCAAATAGCCTCGGTCAGAGTTACCCAGGAGGGGCGTTGCACGAGCCACTTTAAATCAGAAAGGGGGGTTAGGCAGGGGTGTATTTTGGCCCCTCTTGTATTTATAGTCTACATAAATGCCCTGGAACCAGCACTTAGAGAGGCATCCATTGACATCCCACGTATAGGAGAACTGGGAATCCCGGTTCTCCTATACGCGGATGACGCCGTCCTGCTCTCGCGCACTGGTGTCGGTCTCCAAAGACTCCTAGATGCCTTTGAGGACTTCATGGGGTCATTGGACCTAAAAATTAATGTAAAAAAGTCTCAAATAATGATACTGGGTAAGGGTACAAAAAATAAGCTCACAAAAACATTTACTTGTGGCAAACAAGAACTTTGTAGGGTTGCCACTTTCACTTATCTAGGTATCACTTTTGATGACAGAGGCACATGGGGCCCCCAGATAAAAAATAGGAACATCTCCCTTGCCAGATATTCTTCTGCATTGCAGGGCTTTTCGAAAAAACTGGGATCAAGGCCAGTAGCAACTCTTTTAAAAATGTATAAAGCTAAATGTCTTGCCGTTGCTACATATGGAAGCGCTATATGGGGCTATTGTTCCATGGAAAATTTACAGATTACTGAGAACACATTTTTAAGGGCTGTTCTCTCTGTACCACAGTCCTCCTCAACATATATAGTTCACACTGAACTTGGTTTAGGTTATATTTCAGACCTGATTAAAGTGGCTCCTGTTCTGGCTTGGTTAAAGACATGGCTGAACCAAGAAATTCCCCTTAATCATATTATTCTAAAAGACTGCTTGCAACTGGACAGAGTAAATAAAATCCAGTGGCTAGCCTACATTAAGAACTGTCTTGCTAAAGTGGGGAGACCAGATCTCTTTTCTTCCCCTGCCTCTATAACTGTTAAAGATATTGAGCTTATTAAAAGCCTGATGGGAGAAGCTTTAAGGCTGGAAAGGGAACAAGTAGAGCTCGAAAAACCAACAGTGCGGACTAGTATTATTCTGAGCACTCATGCTGGACCAGAATCATACCTAATTACTGTAAATCAACCTTTTCATCGCTTTCTTTTGACGCGTTTTCGGTTCAATTTGATACATTTAACTCTCGGACATTTCTCAACTTGGAGTAATCCCGAAAATGCTATGCCGTGTACCTGTGACAATTTTTCAATCCAGAACACTCTACATTTCTTAATGTTCTGTGATCACTACACGGCACCAAGAAGGAAATACTTGATCCCTATCTTAAAGGAGGCAGGTTTTATGCAGGTTAGGCCAGCGCTCCTGTTCCTACAGTTATTACAGACCCCCAGGATTATGTTCCATGTTGCAAGTTTTTTAGTAGGGGCTGTTAGGATCAAGAAAAGGATGGTGCCCGATAATATAACAAATATGACCCCATAAGTGATGAAATCAAATACTGGTCATAGGAAAATGTTTTACAACATGAATTAATATCCTGAAATGCAATATGTATATATGGTTTTAACTTACTGACCTCTTTTTAATACTTTTTTAAAAAAAATTGAGTCTGTTATATGATAATGTGTTTCTTATCTTTTTCCTTTTGCATAAAACTAGAGAATGTAAATTAATTAAGATCTGATCATGTATAATTATGTGTTGTTGTTTGTATAAGATTGTATTTTTGCCTATGTCTTTTTATGATATTAATTTATCGAAAATAAAGTATTTTGACTGACTGACTGACTGACTGACTGACTGACTGAATAGCAAACAGTCAAAGTGAACAACACATTCCACAATGCCTGTCTGCTAGATACTTGGACTTGTGATAATTATCACACATGGATCATAAGAAACCAAACCAAATGTTTATATAGCCCCAAAAACACAAAGGTGTCAAATCGCTTGCAGGAATCTAGGAAAACACAGGCATCAAAACAAGGTCTTCAGATTTTTTCTGAACAGCAAGAGTTGTTTCATTTGCCTGAGACCGTATAGGACAGAGTTGCACACTGTACATGCAAGAGATGGAAATTACTGCCTCCCAGTTTTTTTCCTGGCACTCTTTGGGGTCTTTGAATCTATTTTCCAGAAGATCTAAGAAGTCTTATGGGTACAATTAGGGTATATGTGTCATATGACCGACTGGTGCCTATTCATCCTTCACAAAAGGGGAGCCAGTTGTTAGTGATCAATAGGTTATAAATTCTTAGAAGAGAAACTACAAAAAATGTAACTTTAGAAGATGAGTATCATTAATCTAGCTGTTCATTGTACAAAATATATATTTACATGCAATTATATTTTTACATTACACTTTAATACATAAACAGTTTAAACCAAAATACATTCCCAATTGTGACTTATAAACATGTGCAAATTAAGCTTATTGAGATTGTTTTTATCGTAATCTTGTGTGGAATCCATATTAATACTGATCCCATATTTTGTAATTTAACAAGGCATCCCATCCAGAGCAGTCTTATCTTCATTGAGTTCCTGTGAAGGCCAATAAACTGGGACTGTTATTGTTAATTTAGCTGAGCCTAGTGATTCATCCTCAACTTTCTTATTTGAAGTTCTTTCCAAATAACCATCAGTGTGGTTAAGATAAAATGCATAGTTTTATTTTTCACCACAGTTTATGTAGCTGAGCCAAGAAAACATGTTTTCACAGCGTCCTGGTGGTTCCTCAGGTTCTAACACATGTTGCAACTTCTTTTTATATTGTGTGAACTTTGGCTGAATAGAATCAGATCCTATTACAGAAATTGATCTTCATTGTAACAATTTTCTAAAGATAACACATATTGTGCAACATCCTTCTGCTTCCTTCTTACACATCTTACACGTTCTCAAACACACACATTTCAAAGAGAAAAGCAAAAACAACAAAAGAATATAAAGACAATCATTAATTATAATAACACATCTCCCACCCCAAAAACATCAACAAAAGTCATTAAAACATTCTCCCTGGTTCCATACAGCAAAACGCCATAAAAGTTATCTTTGTCCAGAAAAATACATTTTTGTGATTTTATGCTGTACTCCAATTACCTTATTACATATTGTGATCCTAATTCAAAATAAGGTTAATTAATTGTCCTTACAAAAATATGGCAGATAAGGGAATCCATATATATAAAAACCTTTGAAATTCCCTGAAAAAACCATAGGTTGCAGGAACATTATAGTTAGAAATTAGCATTAAAAAAACTTTGAAATTCACTGAGAAAACCACAGGTTTCAGGGACATTATAGTTAGTTGGACATTTCACTCATACAAAACCAGAGAAATTCGTCCGTTACAGTTAGTTGAACAGAGTGCACCAATGACGTCATCACATATTACATCACTCATGACTAGGGGTGGGCGTAGTTCGCGAAGTAGCGCTACGCGAAGCTACTCGAAGCTACTCGAAGTGCACTTCTCCCTACCCGAACTGCACGTAGCACTACGCGAGCTGTGTAGTAGCATGTTCGCACTGTGCAAGATGCGTTTTCAATGACTGCACAGTGCGGACAAGCATCCGGCACTGTGCAATCATTGAAAACGGCATCTTGCACAGTGCGAGCTGTAGTTTTCTGCTGCTCGAGTAGATTATTACTCGAGCGGCAGCTTTCTCAACGCGAACTGGTAGTTTCTAATTGAGAGCGGTCGCGAGCATGCACAACCACTCACAATGAGAAACCTGACCTTCCAGTGTTGAGAATCTCGCCGGGATGTCATTTTGCTTGCTCGTGGTTGCGAACATGACGTTGAGGACCGGGAACAAGCAAAAAATGACAGCTGCACTACGCTACGCTGCAGTACGCGTGTTCGCACAGTGCTACGTGCAGCTCGCGTAGTGCAAAGTTGCGCAAACTCCGCGAGCGTAGCGTAGGGCTTCCTCCAGGGTTACTCATGACATGGTCAGCGACATCACTGATGACATCTCAAATGACATCACTGCGCACATCACTGATGACATCATCCAGTGACTGAGTGTTGCCTCAAACCTATGGTTTTTTAAGTGAAATGTCAAGATTTTTTAAATGCTAATTTCTAACTATAATGTCCCTGAAACCTATGTTTTTTAAGTGAATTTCAAAGGTTGTTTCAATGCCAACTCCTAACAATAATATCCCCCAAAACTTTTTCAAAATTTTTAAACTTTTATTAAAATAATGTGATGTTTTATCCTTTTTAAAATTTGCATTTTCAATATAATTTTTTTTTTAAAAGTGAGATTTGAGTATCGATTGTCTACCAGTCACAGTGGATTTGCCACCATATTGGTTAAGTCACGCACGATCCATTTATGGTATGCGGAGAGTGCGCAGCTATAATTTCTAATTTTTTAAAGTTTATAAATACATGACATATACTACAAATGTATTAAATCAATCATAAATGCTTTATTGAAAGACTTATAACAGTGAAATTTACATAAATATTATGGATGTTAAACGTCTTTTAATGAAGTTACGGGAGCCGCGATGGTCCCGCGTAACGTCACATACGTATTTCCGGCATCGCGTTAGGCAAGCAAATCCAACACACGTTATTTAGTTTTAAAAGTATATGTATATATAGCTTTATTACATATATTACACGGAGAGATTAATATACACAATTGTAAATATTGTATATTTGTAACTGGAATGTAGATATATTATTGTTAAATATATTTTTCAGGAATCGCGTCTGGTGCGCCCTGTTTGCGCGTCGGGTGCGTGAATCATATGCAACTTCAAAAGAAAGCATTTCATTGGTTAAGAAGCATTTTATTCTAGAACTTGCAGGACCCTACCCACATTTTTCATTCTTCCAAGAGCATCCTCAGGAGATGCAGCTTTGTATTTTCTGCTCCCGATTGCATTTTTTGGGTGTTTTTTTAAAGCTCTGCTAAAATGATATCTTCTAATCCAGCTCAGAACATTCTTGGAGAAGATGATGATTTGGAAAAAACCTTCCAAGCAGCTCAAGGAGAGTGTCGTGTGGGCCTTTTTTCCATTCTGACTAGCGAAAAGAAGTTCAGTGCATGCAAGGTGACCTTCACTTTGTGTCAAAGGGTGCTATCTTGGGGCTCCAAGAAGAAATACTTGTGTGGCACTTCTTCTATGAAGAAGCACCTGCAAACAATCCACCCAAGTCATCTAGCATTGTTGTGAACTTGAACAACTAGCACTGCAGGATGAAGAGGTCACAGGGCCTAGCACCTCAGCAGGTTCTTGTGCATCAACCCAAGGACCCAACATTAAACCAGAGTTTTGCTGCATTTGATAAGCAGTGCATTAAATGCAAAAAAGTTCTTTATTATGGAGAGCAATCTGTGGGTGCTCTTTTGTTGCAGCAAGAAAACACCATTGTTTTTTTAGCAAAGAATTTTTTATCTTATGCAAAAAGTTTGAGAAAGTTTTCTCAGTTTATTCTGTTGATTTTTATTTTTTTGTTTAAAAAAATACAAAAAAAGAGTTAGAAAAACACAAAAAAAATGTTAAAAGAAAAAAGAGGGAAAAAGGTTCTTGTTAGAACTACCTATTTGGTTTTGTATATGAATTGCGGCAAGTGTAATACATGTAGGAGTGCATGATTGATTGCATGGGTGCATGGGTAGTGCCTGGGTGATTGGAGGAGTGCATGCGTACTGCCTGAGTGATTGCATGAGTGCAGGGGTAATGCCTGAGTGCATGGATGAGAGCATGGGTAGTGCCTGAGTGATTGTATGACTGCATGGGTAGTGCCTCGTGATTTGAGGAGTGCATGGGTACTGCCTGGGTGCTTGCACGAGTGCAGGGATAGTACCTGAGAGCATGGATGAGTGCATGGGCAGTATTTGAGAGATGACTGCATGGGTAGTGCCAGGGGGATTGCATGAGTGCAGGTGTACTGCCTGAGTGAATGCAAGAGTGCAGAGGGAGTGCCTGCGTGCATGGATGAGTGCATGGGTAGTACCTGAGTGATTGCATGAGTGCAGGGCTAGCACCTGAGGGCATGGATGAGTGCATGCATAGTATTTGACAGAATGGATGAGTGCATGGATAGTGCCTGGGTGATTGCATGAGTGCATGGCTACTGCCTGGGTGATTGCATGAGTGCATGGGCAGTGCCTAGGTGATTGGAGAAGTGCATGTGCACTGCCTGAGTGATCGGAGGAGTGCAATGGTAGTGCCTGTGACATTGCATGAGTGCATAAATAGTGCCTGAGTGCAAGGATGAGTGCATGGGTACTGCTTGGATAATTGCATAAGTGCATGTTTAGTACCTGGGTGATTGGAGGAGTGTATCTGTACTGTTTGGGTGATTGTATGACTGCAGAGGAAGTATGTCAGTGCATGGATGAGTACATGGGTAGTTCCTAAGTGATTGCAAGAATGCATGGGTAGTGCTTGAGTGATTGGAAGAGTGCATGGATAGTGCCTGTGTGATTGAAGGAGTGCATGGGTAGTGCAAGTGTGATTACATGAGCACAGGGGTAGTTCCTGAGTACATGGATCAGTGCATGGGTACTTCCTGGGTGATTGGTTGAGTTCATGGATAATATTTGGGTGATTGGAGGAGTGCATGTGTACTGCTTGGGTGGTTGCATGAGTGCAGGGATAGTACCTGAGTGCATGGGTAGTGCCCAAGTAATATCATGAATGCATGGATAGTGCTTGGGGAATTGGAGGAGTTCATGGGTAGTGCCTGTGTGATTGCATGGGTTCAGGGGCGATACTTAGGTAATTAGATAAGTGCATGGGTAGTGTCTGGGTGTATGGAGGAGTGTAGGGGTAGTGCCTGGGTGATTGAAGGAGTAACATGGGTAGGGCCTGTGTGATTGCATGAGTGCAAGGATAGCACCTGAGGGCATGGATGAGTTCATGGGTAGTATTTGACAGAATGGATGAGTGCATAGATAGTGCCTGGGTGATTGCATGAGTGCATAGCTACTGCCTGGGTGATTGGAGGAGTGCATGTGTACTGCCTGAGTGAATGCAACAATGCCAGGGTAGGGCTTGAGTGCAGGGATTTTATAAGTGCGTGCGTAGTGCCTCAGTGATTAGAGGAGTGCATGTGTACTGCCTGAGTGATTGGAGGAGTGCATGGGTGCTGCTTGTGAGAGTGCATTTGTGCATGTGTAGTGCCAGAGTATATGGATCAGTGCATGGGTAAAGCCTGGGTGATTGCATGAGTGCATGAGTAGTGTCTCGGTGATTGAAGGAGCGCATGTGTCTACCCCTTAGGTGATTACATGAGTGCAGGGATAGTTCCTGAGTGCATGAGAAGTATCTGAGTGATTTTATGATTGCATAGGAAGTGCCTCAGTGATTGGAGGAGTGCATGTGCACTGCCTGAGTAATTGGAGGAGTCATGGGTAGTGCCTGTAAAAATTCATGAGTGCATGCATAGTGCCTGAGTGCATGGGTACTGCTTGGGTGATTGCATGTGTGCATGCATAGTGCCTAAGTGATTGGAGGAGTGCATCTCTACTGTTTGGGTGATTGCATAACTGCAGAGGTAGTGCATGAGTGCATTGATGAGGGCATGGGTAGTGCTTGGGTGATTGCATGAGTACATGGGTAATGCCTGGGTAATTGGAGGAGGGCAATTGTACTGCCTGAGTGCATGCAAGAATGCAGGGGTAATGACTGAGTGATTGAAGGAGTGCATTTGTACTGCCTGAGTGATTGGAGGAGTGCATGGGTAGTGCCTGTGAGATTGCATGAGCACATGCATGGTGTCTGAGTGCAATGATGAGTGCATGGGTACTGCTTGGATAATTGCATAAGTGCATGTGTAGTGCCTGGTTGATTTGAGGAGTGCATGGATAGGGCCTGGGTGCTTGAAGGAGTGCATGGTAGTGCCTGTGTGATTTTGTTATCCTCATACGCCATTAGATGTTCCCAGAGCCATGATTGTTTAAACTCTGCAGCCCCCCTTTTTTTTATTGATTGGCAGCAAGAGGGCTCTGATCTGCATGGATGCGCTTTACACAGAACGTCTGTTCAATTTTTCTATCTGACTGGCACCTTGAACTGACTTGAGTGGTAAAGTAAATCTGTGAAAAGGCATAATCATTGGACAGATGAATCTCGGGTATTAAAGATTGTCAAGCCACCTCAAACATGGCAACCCAAAAAACTTTTTTCCTCTTCTGGGTAGCTCTTTCTAATTTCAGTGTATACTAAATCGAGTTTACCCAGTCTAAAAAGGTCGCGGGAGTGCTCTTAATCCAGTTTTTACAAATTTCTCTCCTGACGAAGAGGTTTAAGTAAAGAGATAGCTTGCTTATATCTAGAGATAATGACTCATAGTTTGGGAAAATACCAAAAAATACCAAAATTATGCTCACCTGGATTTTGAAACCAAACATAGCTTCCAGACCTTCAACAACAGCTCCCCAGAAGTGTTGTAGGATTGGGCAGTCTAAAAACATATGAGCATTGTCTGCTTTTTCCTGCTGACACTTCGGGCAGCAGGGGATAGATCCCCTAGCAAATTTAGAAAGCCTGAGAGGAGACCAATATACTCTATGGAGAGAGAAGAGATGATTTTTCTTTAAATTGGCACAATATACTGTGGAGTATAGTAAATCATAAGATACTTGCTGAATGTCTTCTGTACTGGAACCAGGCAAGCACTCTCCCCACAGCTCTGATGGTAGGATGAAGTCGCCATCAGCGAGGTCAGTTAATAGCCAATTTAGGTTGGCCGTCTCCTTTTTGTCCTGTCTGGATTGCTCTTTTTATTTCATTTAAGCTTTAAGCTTATCCCGCTATTGAGATTATTAGAACTTACTTCGTCAATTTTATTTGGAGGATATCCATCAAGCCAGGCCTATTTCATTTTGTCTTATGGGATAATGTCTTCTCTATAAACCTTTTCAAAATGGTTTTGAAAAGCTGCTTCAATGTCTGTGGGGCCCTTAAGTAGCTTTCCTGTGGTATCACAGACTATTTCTCTTATGTTACTTTTTACTAATTCCTGTTTGGTATTCCAGGCTAGAAGCTTCCCACTGTTTTCCCCATATTCAAAATGGGCCAGCTTACAAACCTCCTACCTTGTCCTCAGTCTTGAATCTAGAACTGCTATCAAATCTGTTTTGCAGGATAGCAAATTTTCCTCCAGCATTATACCTCCCTGAATAGTGAGCTCATTTTCTAATTTCTTAATTTTGGTCTGAGTGAATGCAAGAGTGCAGAGATAGTGCCTGAGTGCATGGATGAGTGCATGAGAAGTGTCTGAGTGATTTTATGATTGCATGGGTAGTGCCTCGGTGATTGGAGGAGTGCATGCATAGTGCCTGTGTGATTGCATGAATGCAGAGGTAGTACCTGAGGCATGGATGAGTTTATGGTTAGTATTTGACAGAATACTAGAAGGCATGGGTAGTGACTGGGTGATTGCATGAGTGCCTGGCTACTGTTTGGGCGATTGGAGAAGTGCATGGGCACTGCTTGAGAGAATACAAGAGTACAGGGGTAGTCACTAAGTGATTACATGAGTGCATGGGTAGTGCCTTGGTGGTTGGCAGTCCATGGGTAGTGCCTGGGTGATTGGAGACATGCACGGTTAGTGCCTAAGTGCATGGATGAGTGCATGGGTAGTGCATCTGTGTTTGGAAAAGTGCACAGGTAGTGCCTGAGGACATGCATGAGTGCATCGGTAGTGCCTGGGTGATTGTACGAGTACATGGGTAGTGCCTGGGTACAATGAATGTGTGCTGGAGTAGTGCCTGAGTGCATAGATGAGTGCATGGGTAGTGTTTGACTAATGTAGATACAAAAATCAGTTGAACTGTTTTAGACTCGTTTCGCTGTAAACTCAATTTAAAATCTTTTCAAATGTCACCATTAACTTCTGTAAAAAAGAAGAAAACGGTTATTGAATATAATATCATACTTTTAAGATCACAACAAAATTTTATAATAACATAACATTTTCAGTTTCCCCTTTTTGCTGTTCTTAGATTCTACTGGATTTCACCATACGCAGTGATTTCAATGTAGTAGCATCATACAACAGCAGAAAAAAAAACAATCAATGAGATTGTAAAAAAAAAATCTGTATTGATCATTATTTACAACGTGTAGCTATGCCTTTGCCTATCAAAGCTTTCTTAATTACATTCTTCAACTACATTACGTCTTTTATTTCTCCAAAGTACATTTTGTAAATTTTACACTCTCATTCACATCTCATATAATATAGACAACAAATATTTGTTTCTAAACACAATTTTCCAAATGCAATATGAATTAGCATGAACAATAATCCATTCACTAGTTGTTCACATCTTTCCAATGGGCCAAATAATGTTTCTGAAACTTTTGCGTTGAAAATATCCAAAATAAACTTGTTACTTCATGTTCAAATCTTCCCAGTAGGCTGAGTGATGTATTCAAAACTTTGGCATCAAAGTCAATTCCTTTATTTTCGATAAATTAATATCATATAAAGACAAGAAAACACAGTCATAAAAAGTATACAGTCAATTACAATAAATGAAAAATAAATAACAAATTTTCTAAAAATAGAACAACGTTTTTCTTAAAATTCATTCCATATGGTATAAAAGATATGCTTTTTAGATTTATTTCACAATTTTTAAAAAAATATTCCTAAAAACCACATTTATATAGGAGTGCCATGGTGTCGGCCTGCCCTTAATGATATTTTTTCTAAACATGGGGTCTACTGTTCACAAATATTTAAGAGCGGTAGAGATGTGACATTTTTTTTCCTAATTCGGTTGGCTGCAATTAAAAAACTAGCAACATGAAACATTATTTTAGGAGTGCTAAGTTGTTTTAAATACACGAGTGCCGGCCTGACCTGTACAAATCCTGCTTCTCTGAGAATTGGTAATAAATATTTCCTCCTGCACTCGTTAAAATAATCACAAAACATCAAAAAATGTAGGGTGTTTTGAGTGGAAAAATCGTCACATGAGCAAGGATCTGGCTGTTCTGGGCTGCACCATTTGTGATAGACACCCAGAGTAAAGTGAATTAAATTTAACCAAAATCTGGTCAAGAGGAACCGATGGTAGGGATTGTTTACTGTGACCAAGTATGGTTCCGGTCCTATGCAGGTGACCAATGCATAGTTTTCCCTTACCCTGGGTTTTCCCATCTCTATTACCTCCCGCTCTAGGGAGAAAAGGGGCTTTTTTTGTTAAAACAATGTCTTTATTGGTTATTGTTTCCGGAGAGGTAAATAAACCAATACGCCCTATTCTCTGGAACCCAGCTCTTATGTACGCCAGCCAAGAAATTTTATGTACTTTGTCCAGTCACTGGCAATCCCAAATTATTGAATGGTTTAGGGGGATCTCACCATTCAGCCATATTCGCAACCAATAAATCAAAGGTGCGATTTTAATCAGATCGGATATATACCCAAGACCCAGTCCTGTGTGAGTTGAGAAAGTAGGGGTTGATTGAGGAACTGAGAGTACACTTCTTAAGAACTTGTTTTCTACTCGTTGTAGTTTCTCTTCGCTGGTGTAACCCCATATTTCACACCCGTAAGTTGCAACCGACAAGCACTTGGATTCATATACTTTTAAAATTGCCTTAATTGGTTTAGCTCCCAGTTTTTTACTAAAGCCCAAGAGCCCTGAGACTATCCTCATGAATGCCACCGAGCGACTATGATTTTGTGCCCGCCAAGTGCCCTTCTGATCGAAGACCACCCCCAAATAGGGAAATGTGGGGACCCTACAAACCATTTCACCATTACAGAAGAAGGTTTTTCCTTTGTTCTTTGAGTTACTTCTTCCTGTGATAAGAACCTGGGATTTCTTAGCATTTACTTTCAAATCCAGGTTCTGCATGAAGGAGCCAAAAGCATTCAGCAGTCTTTGTAGGCCTACCCCGGTTTGCAACAAGAGAACCGCGTCGTCCGCGTATAGGAGAACTGGTATAACCATTTCCCCCACACGCGGAATGTCTGCAGGAACCTCCCCCAGGGTTTGTTCTAGGGCATTTATATAAAGTGTGAACAGCAAGGGTGCCAAAATGCACCCCTGCCTAACGCCCCTGTCTGACATAAACTGCTTAGTACACCTTCCATCAGTGTTCACTCTGATTTTAGCCGTAAGGTTTGAGTGCAGATCTGCTATGAAGTGCACTAAGGGTGCGTCTACCCTCATTTCAAGCAGGATGTTCCAGAGTTTGGATCTATTCACAAAGTCAAATGCCGAGGAGAGGTCCATGAACCCCATATACATGGACCCCTCCCTGGCCACGGTGTACTTGTTAATTAAAAGGTGTAGATTCAAACATTGATCTATGGTACTATGTTTTGATTTAAAACCATACTGAGCCTTAGACAGGACACCTCTATCAACTAAGCTATCGTTCAGTCTATGCAACAGAACCCGGCCCAAGATTTTTACAGAGGAATCGATCAGCGAAATGGTTCTGTAGCAAGTGGGGTCCTGTCTGGAACCCTTCTTAAAAATTGGCACGATGATTGATGTGACCCATGTAGAGGGGATGCTATCCTGCCCTATTGAGTTAAAAACATTTGTTAGGACTTTTGCCCACAACTTAGGTGCAGCTCTAAACAGGTCTGCAGGGACCCCATCCAGACCGGGGGCCTTGTTTTTAGTCATTTCCCCTATTGACCTTTCAATTTCTGCAGTCTCAAACCTTAAAGGATGTGCAGCATGATCTAGTGCTTTGTTCATGATATTATCTCCACATTGAGGAAGACTATATATCTGCTCAAAGTGGGCGATCCAGGCCTCATCAGTGATGTTACAATCTAACACAGTATTGACATTGTTTGCAAACAGTGGTTGATTTATTATTTCCCAAAATCTAGAGCTGGTATTCAAAACTTCCGGTGATAACATGTCAGTCCATGCCTCATCTCGTAATTCCCCTTTTCTAGCCAGTACAGCTTGCTTATAGGCTGCTCTATTTTGGGCTACCAACCCCCTGTCCCTTGGGATGGTCTTTAGGTATTTAGGAAGTGCTGCATGAGCAAATGAGCACTTTTTATCAAACCATCTATTCTCCATTTTAGGTTTGCGTTTATCCTTGACTGTCAGCTTTTGATTTATATGTGCACAGATACTGTTGAATGCATTTATTACGTTTGGACCTTGTCCCGTTTCATCTACGCAAGTATTTATCTCAGCCCCTAAATTCAATAAGATTTCTGATGTAAAGATCTCAGGGATCACTTTTCCCCATTTTAGTTTTCTTCCTTGGTCCGTTGGTATAACCTCTCTTGCCTTCCTTTAGGGGTCAGATCTTGAAGACAGTCCTCCCACGGCTGATAATTCAATTATCATGGGATTATGGTCGCTAAAGGTTGAGACCTCTGGGAAATACCTGAAAACTAATCCTAGCATAAAAGAAGTTAAAAAAATATAATCAATGACTGTGCCCGTGTTTCTATCCCTCCCTTTAAATGTGGGCATCCTACGTTCCACCTCACCACACCCTGATTCATAGAGGTTCCGGTTAGCTAGAAAATTTTCCAGATCCTCCCCTTGTTTGGTGTGCTCGAAGTGAGAATGTGCTGAGAACTGTGGGCCCTCGTACGTCTTATTCCTACACTTGTTATCGCACAGGTGAATATTTAGGTCCCCCATTAGGATTACTTCAAAGGAGTTTAACCTACTACTATATATTTATTTATTTATTTATTGTGACTTGTATAGCGCACTATAACCCAGGGGTCTCTAAGCGCTTTGTTAGGATCAGCTAGACAATAAAAAGATGCATCAGATTACAATTGGCGGTCACCCCACGCTTGCTGGAAAAGCACAGTTTTTAATTTCTTGCGAAAGGGCATTAGTTTCTTTTCATTGCGGAGTTTCAGCGGTAGTTTATTCCACATAGCTGGCAAAGTATGTGAGAAAGCACGCCCACCCACAGTGGTCAGTCTACAGCGTGGCTGAACCAGATAGATGGAATCAGCAGATCTAAGCACCCTCCCTGGTTTGTAAAGGGACAGGCGAGATTTCAGATAGGTGGGTGCCCTGCCATGAAGCGCTTTGTGTACAATGCAGAGCCCCTTGAACATTAGCCTCTGCCTAACTGGCAACCAATGGAGTTCCCGCAGGAGGGGGGATGCCTGGGTACTCCTTGGTTTCTTAAAAATGAGCCTAGCAGCATCATTCATGACCGTCTGCATTCTGTTCAAAAGGCCCTGTGGAAGTCTTATATACAATGAATTGCCATAGTCCAGCCTGGCCAAAATCATTGCAGAGACCGCGCTCCTTAGAGTGGAAAAAGAGAGCAGTGGGGAAACTTTCCTGAGTTGGCGAAGGAGGCCGACGCAGCAGCCCACCACAGCTGTGACTTGCTTTTTCATGGACAGCTTACTGTCCACCTGGATGCCCAGGCTCTTAACCACCTCCGCCGGTTCTGGAGGCGTGCCCAGCTCCCCAGGCCAGAAACGATCACACCAAGGGTTGCCAGCGATGGTAATCGGCAACACCTCGGTTTTGTCCGGGTTGATTTTTAGGGAGTTGCCGGACATCCAGTTAGCTGTGCTTCTCAGAATGTTTTGCAGTCTGGTAAAGGCATTCTGGCTATCCTCCAGCTGGATGATAATCTGGGTGTCGTCTGCGTAGTTATATACCTGACAGTCCATTTGATTAAGCATTCGAATCAAAGGCTGTAGGTATATGTTGAACAATAGGGGTGATAGAGCAGACTCTTGTGGGACTCCGCAAGTGATCGAGGTTGCGGTAGAAAGCATGTCACCTAATTGCACTTTCTGCGTCCTCCCTTGAAGGAAGGATGTGAACCATGCCAGTGCTATGCCCTGAATGCCGAAGTCCCTCATCCGCGACAGTAGTTGTTCATGACACACGGTATCAAATGCCGCGGAGAGGTCCAACAGCACCAGGGCCCCCGGAATTTTCTTGTCTGCTCTGTTCCTAAGCTCATCTACGATTGACAACATAACCAGCTCCGTGCTATGATTCGCACGGAAGCCTGCTTGATTCGGCTCTAACAGCGTGTTGCTTTCCAGATGTTCTGAAAGGGTGGTAAGGACATGCTGCTCCAGAACCTTCGCCAAGAATGGTAACTGGGAAATTGGTCTGAAGTTTTTCAGACATTTTGTGTCTGCCCCCGGTTTTTTTAACAAGGGAATCAGACGGGCTTCCTTGAAGGCAGAAGGCACTTGACCAGTATGTAGAGAGAGGTTCAGGAGGCTCAGCACATCTTCCTCTATGCCCGGGAGTGCGAGTTTAAACACTTCAGGTGGGCATGGATCCGACCTTGAGCCGGACTTGACCCGTCCCATGAGGGAGACTAAACTATCCTTTGTAATCAAGGGTAGATTAGAGAGCGGGATTGTAATTGGCAATATAGCTGGGATATCCACCGGTGGACAGTCAATTTGCGAGGTTGCCGTAATTTCGGTGACCAAATCAATGATTTTGTTGGTGAAGAAATCCTGGAACTTCTGACAATCCTCCTGACTAAAGTCCGGAGACTGTTCCTTGTTCTTCCTGAGCTCCGTAAGGACTCGGAAGACTTCTTTCTGAGGGTTCGTAGCCGTAGAAATCCTCTCCTCGTAGAACTCTGACTTCCTGGCTATAATCGCTTGCTTATAACCAGCGAGAGCCCGTAAATAGTTGCTACGAGAGTCAGGACTGTAGTTTTTACGCCAAGTTCTTTCCAGTTTACGTAACCCACGTTTCTGTGCTCTGAGTGAATCGTTGTACCACGGGGCCCCTCGTTTCCTATCCGTACGGTTCACCCTACAGATTGGTGCAACTTTGTCTGTGGCATTCTGGAGTTTGTCCATGAGTGCCCCACAGAGGGCCTCTGGGTTAAGGGGGCAATTGTTGGCAAGGGGGTTGGGGCGAAGTAGATTTATCATTTTATCCCCATCAATCTTGTACCACTTCCTAATGATAATGACTCCTCTAACATATCAAAGTTTTTATCCGTGTCTTGAGAGTTATAGAAGTTTAAAAATAATATATTGTCTGAGTCTGGTACTAAGAGTTCTACAGCCAGACAATTTTGGCCTCCTATGTCTAGCTGTCTAAGCGATCCCTTTATTTCTAAGGGGAACAGAGTAATCAATCCCCCTCTGGCTCTTCCTGCCCCATTTTTCCTAGCTGGGACATAAAAATGAGAGTACCCATCCAGGTAAAAACTATTTTGATGGTCCCAAGTTTCTTCTTGTAAAGCTATTATATGAAATGTTTTTAGATAGCAAATCCAGATGTCATTCACCATTTTCGCTTTTACGCCTGCCGTATTCCAGCTCACTATTCTGCACAGTTGAATTGTTTTTCCTGCAACATTGACAGATGCCTCTTTATTTTTTAGTCAATCGTTTTCTCCTAAGTTAGAAAGTGGAGAAAATCGATTTGCAAGTGTACAGGGAAATGGGTGTGTTGGTCTGGCGTTGTAGCTTGTGATACAAGGTGGGGTACTTCCATCTGTTATATGTTGAGTGGTCATGTGAGCATGTTGGACGGGAACTGGTACTCTCTTCCCGGCTAGGACAGTCGGGACAGGGAACAACCCTACTTTAACCTGAGGGGGAGGGTAAAAATACCCCAGGGGTAGAGGTCTAATACCGAGGTTTGTTATGTTTGAACCATCCCAGAATAAACGCTCTGCCATATTTTGGGTTTTGAAATTTATCACCACACAATCCCCTTCAATTGTCTTTGTTTTGGGGCCTACCCAGCCCACCCTTCTCACCATATTTATGTGGGTGGCTATGTCCATATCGCCGCTACAGTAATCCTGGCACCAATTTTTGGTCTTCTCCATTAAATATTCAGAGCTCTCATATACTTTAGTTTTCAGGGGAGGAACCCCTGTTAGCGCAACTACTAGGGGGGCTGCTTGTGGGGGAAGATGTAGCCTAGATTTACATGGTAATACCTTTGTATCTTTAACTGTGTTTAGCATGCTTAGGGTATCAGAACTTTTTTTGGTGCCAAGTACACTTTTCCCTGCACAAGGCTGCCTCATGAATCCCTCCGGCAATGAACTGCTAGTCCCTGGTATAACAATAGGTATATTGCTGTCTGCCAAAGAACCACTTTTACCATCTACCATATGTGCCTCTGCAGGCAGGGTCGTTTGTATGGTATCTCTTTTTAAATGCTCGCGCTGTTCTTGTAAAAAGGTCTCTATCATATTGCATTTTTTTAACAGACCTGCGACACATGTGTTCAAAACATCGATTATGTCCTTTGCTATACCAGTTAGAATGGGCTCTAGATGTAAATTTACAAGCCCTTCAATTTTGTTGCTGAGTCTATTGATCAAATCATCTTCCCAGAGTTCGCTCAATGTATCGGTGTGCTTAGTCTTCTTAGTGCATTTTTTAGGTTGTTGTATTCCCCCCTTGCCTGGGTTCTCTGCTGATACTTGTTTCGTGTCTTGGGATAGAGATATGGCCTGTCCTTTCTCATTTATGGGTGTGATGATAGGGACACCAAGTTCGAAATTTGGACGTAAATCCACAAGTGCATCAGGCGGAGTATCAATGTCAGCTGTGTTGATCGAAGATTTGTCCCCCTCGCGGGCTGGGCCAGGTATGATGCCTAATGTGTTAGAAATGGGCAATTCTTTTTCCACATTTGCGATTTCTTTAGTGATAGCCCCCACAGCAGAGGTCAAGTACGAGAGTATTGAATCGGCCTTTCGTGGCATCTTAGGTTTTTTACTATTTAGGCTCCCATTACATGTTAGTTTGCGCTTACCCATTATGGTAGATCTCAGGGGGGTGGCCTGTCCTGGCCTCTGTCATCCGATGACGGCCACAGACGGTCCCGCCCTTGTCCCGGGCTTCTCCCGTGCGCGACTCACGGGCGAGAGGGGTGCGAGGCTCTTGAAGCGCCTCCGGGCGCGCTGATGGCGTGTCAGGTGCGCCGGCCCCCAGGTGGTGCTGGGAGGTGTAGTCCCCCGATAGGAACTGCAGCCGTTGCCCTCACGGCGTTCGCGGCTCGCCTGTCCACCTGCCGTTCCCCTCACGGCGTATGGCTGTCCCGGTGGTCGTGTGGCAGCAAGGTCCGACCAATTTTGAAGAGCTGATGCAGAGAACACCATAGACTTCAATTTAGCCCCCCGTTGCGACCCCTGCCACCTTGCTTGTGACCTCTGGCTGTTTGTCAGCCTTGGCAAGCTCTGGTGGCACAAAATCAGCCCATGTGCGCAGTGCTTGATTGCACCGCGGTGCTGAAGCTGCGCCGGCAGAGACATCATCTTTGGCATCAAAAATATCAGATATGAATTTGGTAATTTTTAAGGCAACCTAGATTTGAAATCCAAATGGGCATCATTGCAATGTCATCATTATTGCACTTTAAATACACAGTATACTGTCCAGATAATGTAGTAGGTCCATCATGGAAAATAATAGCCACTGCTTTAAAAGTTCTTCCTGAAATTGATACTTGAATTGACACAAATTAATTTTGGTTTCCAATTTCCTTCCTATTACTCTACAACATTGTAGCATTAAAATGACATGTTTTCCAAATCTTTCGATAGATAATTTTGACAACATTTCTGATTTACAATGAGAAAATGTCATATCTTGATTAGCTGTTTTTACTAATTTGTTAGAAGATACTGATTTGCAATCTGGTATCGTCAAGTATATGAATCGCTCAGTATCTATTTCAGTGGTAAAAGAAAATGAACACTTTACATTTATGCTCCCATCATTAACTTAGTCCAAATACATTTTCAATTTCAATTCCTTCATCTTCCAATACACCAAGCATAAGGATTAGGCATTCTTGTGCATCTTGTAGTATGTTGAGTGTAAATTTCAAAGAACCAGTACATATATCCAAAAGATGCCGAATGCCAGAAGCAGTATGGATTTTACTTCTGTCAGTGACCAAATTTTGAAAAACATAATGTAGTAAAGAACAGAATCTTTTTTCTTGAGTTTCCATAATTTCATGATGAAGATCTTTTAGATAAAACACAACAATCACAATTACATTAGCGTAGCAGTTGATACCTGAACAATTTTCTAACTGGTATCCTACAATATTATCAACAACATCCATTTTTATTGTCTTTCCACCTTCATGATTCTCTTAAATTATTTCCTTTTTTTGAATCTCAGTAGAATGTTTGTAATATTTCCGTTTTGGACACACTATATACATAAACTTTGTAGTCTCTTACACAATTTGTATCAGCACTAATCTTATTCTCATCAAAATCAATCAAATACAAACCACGTACTCGAGGCAATGCAACATATGCCATTCCCTCTTTAAACACTGTACTTCCAATATTTACCAAAAGCACTTAAACCTTGAGATTTATGAATGGTTACTGCATATGCTAAAGTCAGAAGTCTTTTACAAACAAAAAACTTACAGCACAATGTCCAACCTGTTTTACCTCTTCAATCTGATCAGATTTAATCTTCAAAAATTCAATTCCTACTCTGGTCTGAAAATGTACAAAATCAACAACTTTTCCCATTGCTCCATTTACTAAAGCTTCTTCTACATTCAAATTACACCGCAAAATTACCTGACATTTATACATACATGTAATGACTTTTCTAAACCTGCAGTCTTAGATACAGACTTTTCCAAATAATCCAATTTTGACTGTAGTTTTTCTGAGACATGAATAGTCACTCTTTGGGGTTCAGTTTTATCAATAGCTTTCATTTTCACTATTGGTTGTTTTTCCAATTTCAAAAGTTCTTCATTGAATGTAGAACACTCTTGCAGTGTAGGCATTAGGCAAACTATAGACTTCTTTTCTCCAATTTTTTGTACATTATTTTAGGTGCGGTGTTTTTGGATGTAAACAAGTTCCTTAGTAGTCGACTTTGTAAAGCTTGTTTAGCATGTTTTGTCAAAACAACAATTCTTATATCTTTAAGAATATTTCCATAATCTTCATTACTTGCTTGTCGCATATTCTTAATAAGTTCTTTATATTCAAAATGCAACCAAATAGTCACATTTCCAATACTGCCCAAAGATTTCCGTGTGTCTTCATCGACAAGTGTTTTAAAAACGGGTTGCCCTTTTACAAGAGTAAGCTGTAGTAGATCGCCAAATACAATAACATGTTTTCCTCCAAACAGAACGTCATAATCTGTTTATAAAATCTGTTGCATTCTTAAATGTACAAAGGCAAGCATTACGTTTGAGACCATGCTCACCTCATCAATGATTAGAAGTTTAATTTTCTCCAGTACTCTTAAAACTTCATAACAAGCTTCCCCAGATAGCTTCTGATATTCCAGTTTATTTTCATGTTCAACTGTTAGCATAAGTAATTGATGTAGAGCAATCCCTTTAATGTGGTGTGCTGCTAATCCCGATGGAGCTGTTACAACACAAGATAAATGTGATTCTGCAGGTTTGTGTAGATAACTCGTCAATTTTGTTCAATATTTAGTTCTTCTTCCAAATTTCCCAACTGAATAATATCCTGTTGTACTTGTTGCATTGCTGTTTTTACTTCATTCATGGCTATTGCTGCTTCATTTTCAATAGTTCATTGTCCTATTGGATCTTGACTTAGTGGAGCGGAACTTTGACTATCTTGAGAACTGTCTCTAGCTATTTCAGCTGCTATAGTGCTTTCTTGTTCAATCTCTTCATTTAACATTTGTAGATAAGTTGGGAACATTGTGCATTGAATACTATCTTTAAATGGATTAAAAGAATCTTCATAGCAGTCAAAATCTCCAAATAATTCCATTTCACCACCCCAAGGCTTGAAGAGTTGCAGAAGTGCTAATTAGAAAAATTCCCTTTATTTTGGATTTTTGCAACTGAGTTTTCTGTGGTTAATAAGAGTCCCTTTGGCATGTTTTACCAAACATCCATCACATCCAATTACTACATATTTTCTATCATTTATATTCTCTGTAACATTTCTCTTGAGCTGTAATGTTGCAGTACTTCATAGAGACATAGGTTTTCCAAATGTGGACTCCTTTTGGGATGGTATGTATCCAATATATTAGTTTTAACAATATCTGCACTTTCTGGTTCATTCAATGCTAAATATTCAATTTCATGTAGAGATTTCAATACTCTATTTTGTGTGGCAGCAAGACCTAGACTTACCCAAATGATTCTTCTTGACTTTGAATATAAACCAGCAGACCTCATCCGATCCGAACATTCATAGGATCCAATCTCTTGATGGGAAAGCATTTTCAAACTAAAACTGTACAATTTCCTACTAAGACTCTTCTCTTGAGAAATGTCTTCCCACATTTCTTTCAACTCTGTCTTTTCAGGTTGGATTATTGTAATCACTCAGTGGTCTAAAAAAGGGGCACACATATAAAAAAGGAGGGACTCCATTGTACTGCTAGTGCTTCATTATTGGTAAGTTTTCCTCAAAACAAACAAAAGGGGTTTAAGGTGTTATTGAACAGTCCATGGACAAGGGAAGTAGTCTTCCTCTCTATGCTTCCTTTCCCTCTCAGGACACAACAGGGCTTGGTTTCTTCTCTTTTTCTCCCAGTGGACAGTTGAGGTGGCTGAAGTTATGTTTTGTTTTGCATCAAAATAAACAAACAAAAAAAAACAACAATGTTACGAGAAGGGCTTTGGAGTTGCTGTTTACACCTCCACCTAAACACCCAGGTGACTGTGTATTCAATAGGTGCTTCAGGGTATGCAGTGCTCTGGTGCAGGTTTACAGCCCCACCACTTCCCCACAGCAAAATAACGGAGGAGTAGAACTTGCCTCTGGCCACAGCCCCCCAGGGTCGTGGCAGAAGGAGTCCAGATCTCCTCTTCTCTGTCAGGACTGTTGGACCGGTAGGTTTTGTCTCTGGGCTGTACCCTGTGATCTGCTCCGGTGTCCTTTTCCTGGCTCCTCCTTGTGAGCTTCTCATTTTTGGGCCTCTCGCTCTCAGTCTTTTTGTCAACAATATTTTCCATATCGAGGACTTGCACAATTAACATACTCCTCGATAAAAGACAAAACACTTTCATCAGTATCAGTTCCAAATTTTGGTGTATTCTTTATCCATAATAGCATGTGTAGATGAGGAGCTCCTCTGGCTTGGTACTCCTTTCTCCAAAGAAATCAGTAACTTCTCCAAGAGGTGCATTATTTTTATTGCAGATAGAAGACATCATAGCTTGAAACCTATGATTAAAATATTGGCATATATTCACAGGATCCAAGGAGCACAGTTCTTCAGCTGTCTTCAATTTAATGTTTTTTGCATTTGAATTTGCTTGTCATAGAAATTCAAGTGAATCATCCCACGCATATTCAGCATAGCTAAGTGTTAGAAACCACGTAAGGTTACCTACATTTCTTAACATACATTTTAGTTCACCATGACGATGATACCAATACTCATTAGTACCAGGTTGACATGCCATCAAATAAATTAACTGAGATTCTCAATGAGTGTCTCTTTGTTGAACTTTGTCCATAAATTCCTTTGCAGAAACATGTGTAAGATAAACATATGTTTTTAATATGTAGTTCGCTGCATACGAAATTCCAGACTAGTCAGTTTCAAACAGAAGATGAAATATATATGGAATGCAATTTCAAAATCTTGCATCTTCTGAGTACATTCTTGTCGAGCGGTATTCTGAAGCTGGAATCTGTACTGCTCGTTTATCATATTGTCCACCTTCTTCAGTGGGGAACAGCTGTGGAAAACAACAAGCTTCTAAACTTTTTTCCCATACACTCATGGGAGTTCCCTTTGCTTTCTTCATTTGAAATAATTCAATAGTGTTTCCAATCACTTCTTTTGAATGTAGAGGATATATACTGTAATGTTTGTAAATCTCTTTACTCCTGTATTTGTCCACTTTTTCTATTTGGCCAGTTGAAATTTCTGCTTTGTCTTCCAACCATATTTCCTATTCTTCCTTATTTTATAGTTTTATAATAAATATTGTTCTGTATAAGATATAATGTAGCCTTTTGAAGTTTGATGACATCTACTGACTCTTGCTATATTTTCCCACTCTTTGTTGGTATACCATTAACTAGAATAACCACAGCCTCATGTTTCTCTCTCTCTATAGCAAAGTTGCAATATTTTTCTTAAAATCTAAAGGTAAATACATAACTCTTCCTTTCAGACCTCTTTGTAAATCTGTTGGACGCAGCTTACCTGTTTTATGGTTCCATATTACCTATAGCCTGGAACAGGTGCACAGATTGAATAAGAATGGACGCAAATGTATTTAAATCTGCCAGTTCTGGAGGAATAGCTATCAACTCTAAGTTTTTATATACTGCTCTAGCTGGCATTTTTTGCTCTTCTAGTTTGTTGTAACAATATTTACTAATACACTGATTGGTACCCAACTCAGAACTACCTTCCACCAATAAATAAGCACCAAATTGCTCCCACTTATCAGTGTTTTCCTTTTCACTTTTTAAACACACATTAACACGCCTAGTTTGACTTCTATAGTGAGTACGTTGACAACAAATATAAACATAGTTTGGTTTTTATAATGAAACTATCTTAAACTTTGTAATTTCTTCTGCAAGCTTCTCAGTACTAATATCTTCCACCTGTTCTTCAGCAACCTACACTTGTCAAGCTCTTACTTTCCCTAAACTCCTCCAAAGAAACACAACTGTATATCATCCCAAACTTTTTGTACATCCAATACTGAACCATGCAAAAGAGCTGTGCTCATTTCACTTAAAGATAATGCAAAACGTTTTACGTAGTACAATCTCCCTACTAACTTCCATATTTCTGAGTGATTTCTAACATTCTAAAATGATGAAAAGTACTTTGACACACTTTTCTAGAAAGAAAAGCCAGAGAATGACCTTGAAACTTAGTGTATTTTTTCACTTTACAAGGATCTAGTCCTTGCAACATCTTAATATTCTGTTTAACACTTTTATTTGCATAATCTTGTAATAACATTTGTAATATAGCGATAGATCCCTATCGAATACTACAAATACTCCCTTGAACTTGTTCAGTTATTACTTCTTCCACATTTCTAGGAACAATCTTTTCTTTTTCAATTGGACAACCATCTATTATCTCATAACAATGACCACTGCTATCAACTGCACAAACTAATGTATTTTGTTGAAAATAGCCTCTTCATTAAAAAAAGGCTCAGTACTAGAAGTGTGCTTCCATTCAACACAAAAAGGTTTTGCAAAAGTTACTTCTATTAACTAGTCTTTTTCTTTTGCTTTTCTTCTTCATAAAGTGCATTGTTTTACTCAATGTATCATTGCCTTCAATACCAATATAAATAATTTTCGGTTCAAGTCAAATCTTTTTCTGCTACACTTTCAATCTGTTCCTTTATCTTGTAAGCCATTGATCTTTTTTTAATATTTTTTACAATCGTTCAATACATTTTTTAGTACTTTTATTTATACATTCTCTTCCTAATGTATTTATATTCTTTCAACTTTTTTCAACATGGATTGTTTTCCCATAATTTGATTTTCCATTATTATGTCCTTTTTTCGTTTCCTTTTGATTGGTTGTACAACTTTTCTTTCTCTTTTCCACATTTTGAAAATTCATTACATTCTTTAGAAGTCTTATAACAATTTCACTTACCAGAAGTCTTTTTCTTTAATGTCACATTTTGAACTTCATCTAATTTCTGCTTTTCTCTCTCCTTTAATTAGTACTTTTTTCTTGTCTTTTCTTTTGAACTTGTCTTGTTATACTGAACCTTTCTTACTAATGATGGTAAATATCTGAAAAAAAAGAAAAGTTTAAAAAAAGTTTCTAAAAATTATTTTATATTATTAAAATAATTATATACAAATATTCTCATCTATAAATACAGTTACTTTCAATGTAATTGCAAACCTATGTTAGTCACTGCAAAATTCCTTCATTTGAACACATCACAACCTCTGCAACAGGATGAGACAACACAACTAAAGGATTTCTCTAATACTACCCAAAACAATCAGGTTCACATGTATAATACATCAAACAATATATGTATAAATGAACACATATGTCAAGTCAATTCAAGTCAAGAGATTTATAAAGCGCGCTACATACCCATAGGGTCTCAAGGCGCTAGAGGAAGGGTGGGGAATTACTTGTCGAATATCCAAGTTTTAAGTTGTTTTCTGAATGCTAGGTGGTTCTGAGTAAGGCGAAGGTGAGTGGGAAGTGAGTTCCAGGTTTTAGCTGCCAGGTAGGTGAAGGATCTACCTCCCATGGTGGTTTTGTTGATGCGAGGTACAGTGGCAAGGGCTTGGTTGGAGGATCGTAGCTGACATTCACACATCACCATAAAGTCCCTTAAACTTCACAGTCCAGTGTTCCCAATTCAAATTAACACCTAAAGTGTTGAGCTTATGCAAATATAAAGCAGCAACCCTTCACATATCTCACCATATTCTTGAAAGCATCCATACTTGTGTCTGTACCTTTTGCTAGTGACACTGTATATAAAACAAATATACAAATAGTTCTATACCTGTATTTTTTCATAGACTCATACAAAGTACCCTAATCACTAAACCATCTGTCAACATGTGTTTAACCTTACTTTTGTGCTGCAGCTTCACCATTTTGCAACTACTCAAAGTGTTGGGCCTACCCAAATATAAAGCAGCAAACCTTCACATGAGTCGGTTGTAAATCTCACAATATTTCTGAAAGTATGTATGCATATGTCTGTACCCTATACTAGTACTATCATATATAAAAGAAAAATACAAATACAGGTATACATATGTTTTATACATCTAGTATCTTCAGATGCATAGCACATATTAGAATTCATGTGCAAGTAGAGATATACATCAATCACAAGACCATGCAGACCATAAACTTAAAACATGACATACTGCACTTTACATTTGAAAGAGACACCTACATTTATGTGGTGTTCTTCAAGTGTACTTTTCCCCAGATTCATAGAAACTAGCCTAATTACTAATACTGTTGTATGGCGTTTTAGCTTCCGATTGAACTTTCCCGATTCATGCCCTTATATAGGTACAATTCGCGTTGCCCTTATATAGGCATAGAAAATAAGCCCTTATTTAGGCATAGCCCATGCTACCCAAATACAGGCATGGCTACTTCCATCCGTTCACCAAACGCCACAATGATTTCTTGGAAAACCAGCGTAAGCCATTAAGGACTTCCCCTTGCTTGAATATTGATTTCTCCAAGAACTCAGTTAGTTTACCATGAACATCTATTCCTTAGGGGTTCATTCATGATGTTCATATCCCCGGCTTTACGTCAAACATGGCATGCCTAAACACCTTCTATGTATAAATATACCTTCACTTGCTATGGCAAAGCACAGTGGTTCGGTGCAGTTCGACGACCTACTTGCCTGACGCAGCTCGCTACAGCAAGTGCAAAAGGAAGCCGACTCTCCAGCTGACGCACTGACAAGAAGCTGTCCTCTGCCGAGAGAATCCAGCTCCAGTGTTTCTGACTCCCTTTGCGGGGTGTTGGGAAATCGGGTCCTGAGACAGAGATACCAGACCTCCTTCATTCTAAGGCATGGAGCTGATTAGAACCTAGGGAAACCTTTGGCAAATTCTTGGCAAAACTAAACCTATGCTAAAGACCATACTTACTTTTTCCCTCGTACTAGACCTAGGTTAGGTACATTGGGGTAGGGGTATTTTAGAAGCACCAGTTGAGTATTTTAGCCTGTGTTATTTATGTATGTATTTTTATATGGCTTAGAAACCATACAATGCTCTTACAGTATTATTTCACAATACTATTCTCGCTGTACGCATTATACTTTGCATTCCGTCTAAGGATTGTAGCAGTTCACCTCTCTTGCATGAAAAAGAAGACTGTTCAATAAATCCATTTATTGAAAACGCCTGTCTCTGTATTTCTCTGCAACTCTGTAGAAACAAAGCATGCATGATTGACTGAGTGAAATATTTATCTATTGTTTACACAACCCTGAAGATACTTATTCCAGTCCTAGGGAAACAAAGTTGTCATGTTTATGTGGTTGTCAGAAACTAATCCCTTCTTGTGTATTCGAGAAAGTTTCTAGTGACCTCTGAGTTAGCTGGCACACACAATTAAGTTTAATATATTTGATAGAGACTTACTGACCTAAGTCCTACGTCATATCTATAGAATATATTATTCCAATGCGCAGAGCCTATTGAGAATATTGGTACTACACTACATGGCGCCCAGCGTTCGATAAGGCACCAATTTAATGCTAGATACTAAAGTAACTAAGTCGTGCTTTTCTCGGAGACCCCTTTTTCCGTAATACTCCAATAGACTTCTGGAGTGGGTAAAGGGATAATATCCGCCATAGCTGAGTAGGACGAAAATCCTATGTATTAGCTTTTTGGTTTGTTCAATGTTGAAGGATACAGTGTTCCAAAATATTGGGCACCTAATCTTTGTCTCCATGAAACTTGATCTGCAATTTTCATTAAACAATGTTGAATAACGGCAACAACACAGGTAACGGAAGAGCTATGGCTTATCCAGCAGCTTTTGACACAACAGGTTTTAACAAAACCAACGCGGATGCCATATGCATTCCTGTGAATCTAAGGAAAGCCATCACTATAAAACGTATAAAAAATGGCCTAACATCGAGAGGTGGTAGGATGTTTTCGTGATAGAGGCACATGAGTATCACCAGACAGAGGTATTCTATTCATGGATAGTCTTCCCTGAAGCAAATCCAGTAACACATGTGTTTCACTTCTACAAAGAAGATGAACCACGGGATGAGTATATTCCTCTCGAGGATATTGAAATTCCACTCACATACCAAGAGCATGCGCTCAGATTTAATGGCACCCTAAAATATATAAATCACATTACCAGGTTCGGTCCACTAGGTAGACCAGGAGCAACATGGCCGGTTTTAGCAAGCTACACACCACATCCTGAAATTAATGAAATGACAGATATGGAACTACGAGCTCAGCTTAAAGAGCTAATCAAAATCTATCGACAATTGGTTCAATATATCATGCGGACTCTTACAGTCCAACCAGCAATAATGATTCTACAGCATCCCCCTCGCCAGGGAAACACACTAAAAATTGCACCACAGACTTTACATTCAGTCATTGGTAAATTACCCATGAAACGGGAACAAATTCCATTCTGGATATCTCAAAAAATGACTCAGATTGAAGCAGTATTTCCTAATACTACCCCTCATGAGAAACACAGAATTCTAATAATCTGTTTACCAATGGGGATCGCACCACATCTAGAGGACTGCAACTCATGGGGTACATTCTTTACTGCAATCTACACTAAAACACATGGTGTTCTGTCTATGACGGTAATACCTGATGTCCTGAAACAGATTCAAAATGAATACGAGGCAGAGCCTACTTTAAATTTAGGTATGAAACTACTAAACGATTTTAAACAGGTCTCAACAATAATATTAGCTGGTGAAGCATCATCTGTGGCGATCTGCCAGAAATGAAGGGAATTTGATGTAACTGAGCAACCACAAGAACTAGTCAGAATAATTGAAAAATCCTAAGAAGAATTAGGCAGAGACAGTCTGGGAGGGAAACCAGTGAAACCCCAACTGTCTGAAAGTCCTGTAAAGGTCTCTACTAAAAACACTCCTACTCCTTCTAAAAAGAAGTGGGAGAATAGCAAACAAACTTCTAAAGAGAAGCGTTCTCAATCCAGAGGTAGGTCTCCACAAAAGGAGCCCTCTGAAAGGAGATATAACCTCAGGAATAGGGATAATTTGAGAAACCTGATAGATATCAAGATACTAATACATGTTCCTCTCATACCTTTCAGACTTCGTCACAGAAATCCGAAAGAAGAGGACGGTCAGAAAACAAAGAAGAACACGTGAAAGTCCAAAGACGATCAACACGTTCAGAAAAACAATAAACCTCAATTCACCAAAAAGAAGGTAGCAGGTCTAAAAATCAAACACGCCAAGGATCTTGAGGACACAACTCAAGAACGGGGAATGGGCTCAGACAAAGTTGGACAGCGCAGCAGAAGTCGCCAGAGACCGCAAGAGCTTGAAGGATCATCTGGAGACAGTGGACTTGAATGAATTCATTCAAGTTGAACCTGCAGATACCAGGGTTAGTTTCCCACATAAGTTATATTAAATAACACTTTGGATGGAGGGAAACATACCAAGAAAAATTAGGACACTCTTTTGGAAGCGACTCTCGAAGGGTTATGACATTCTTCTAGCTGAACAAGACTGGCCACCACAATTTGTCAGGGAGTGCCCACATGGCAAATACATCATTATGCCAGTCTTCTCTAATCACATTCCAATTCATTTAAAGTATACTTATGCTAGGAAATGGGCAGTCGCCCAAGCCCCAGCATTATAAAAAAATGATGTAGGATGGGATGAGGACTCTCCTCACCATAAAATCCAACTAAAGAATCAACCAACTGCACAAAGGCAGTATCCAGTTAAGAAAGACGCTTAAAAACAGGTCACGGAGATATTAGATCAACTTGAATATCAGAGGGTGATTGAAACATGCGCCTCGTCCATGAACAATCCTTTGTTTCCAGTCTCCAAACCAGATAATACATATCGTCTAGGATTGGATTACAGACATGTAAACTCTTGTTGCAAAACCTTTGCAGTACAAAATGCACACAGTGCAGCATTAATGAATAACATTGTGTGTAAAAAATACAAAACCACTTTAGATATTTCTAATGGTTTCTTCTGTCGAAACATTGTACCAGAAAGTAGGTATTGACTGCTTTCTCAATCATGGGGACACAGTGTCACTTCTGTTGTCTCCCTTAGGAATTCAAGAATAGTACTGGGTTATTCTCAGCAAGGGTAACAAAGTTAGCACAAACTTATGATGATGAAGCATTATCATATGCAGATGACATCTATCTGACAGATGATGACTTGGATAGGCACTTGAACAGGGTGAACACCATTATACTGGGCTTCGCCTCTGAAGGGTACAAATTCAATAAAAAAAATCTAGAATTGCCCATCTCAACATCCTATTTGTTGGATATGAGTTATCAAGTGAAGGCAAAAGCCTGGCAGCAAACTTTCTAGAGAAATGTGCCCTGCTCCAACCTCCAAAAACTCTGAAAAACTTACAGTCGGTTCTAGGATTCTTAAATTTCGGAAGAACATACATTCTAAATTACGCAGAAAGGGTTAAACCTCTCTAAGAATTAATCAAACCTGATTTTAAAACAGTTAATTGGACCCAAACACATGCAGAAATTGTGCATTCATTACAAACAGACATGTTAGCAACTAAAAATTTACAAACATGCGTAAACGTATGCAACTTAGTGATCTGAATCATTCCAGGACAATGCGGATTCAAGTACTTACCTTTGAACGAAGGTGAAAAAGTATCAATAGCTTACAAATCACACTTGTACACACGCTGAAATGAAATTCACTTCTACAGAAAAAATTCTGACAGCTGTTGAAACTGCTGTAGCAAAAGAGAGAGCCCTCGTACAGGGTAAGCGCATTATGATCCTTACACCTGTACCTACCTAAAAGGCAGTGACAAAAGCGAGCATTCCTAATGCTAAAGCTTTACATCCAAGATAGATACAATGGGTTAATTCTCTTGCTGCAACAGATGTTGAATATGTTTCTGATCCTTATTTGAAAACACAAGCATTTCTACGATACGAACAGGAATGTCCTCTGCCTACTGAAATTCTGCCTCTTGACCAGTATGAATGTATAATTTATACTGACAGATCAGCTCAACCCACTACAGAGGATAAACAAGCCTATAGTGCGGCGTGCACGATCATTAAAGGTCGTTGTTGCAATGGCGAATTCCGACCAATGATCACTAAAACTCAATCTCTAGGATATTGTACAGCTCAACGAGCTAAAGTACAAGCATTCAAGATGGCACTTGAGAATACGGACCGCGAATTACCCACACTCATAGTGTGCAATTTGTATTATTGTGTTCGATCTTATAATGAATACTTGCAAAACTGGATTCAAAACGGTTACAAAGATGCAAAGGGTGGCACAATCAAGCATAAGTTGCTTTGGGAACAAGTAGTTCAGTTACGAGAAGGACTACAAAACACTCATATGATACATACGCTGAGTCATCAACATGATGGCATTCACGTTGAAGGGAATTCATTAGCTGATGAAGCAGCGAAGGCAGCTGTGCAAACGGCTTCCGTAGCTGCAATCACTTGTTCAAAACAACAATAGACAGTGAAAAAATGCTAGCTGTCAATGCTTCAAGCATAGACAGTGGTAAAACATTACCTAAAGGGTTTCCACTCAAATACTCGTACATAATTGATGCGAACAATGTTCCGTTTGCTCGAATCCCTGGAGTGGGGGATAGAGTAATTCCAAACATGGGACATAGATTAGGGCTAATCTTAGCAGCACATGAAGGGTTTGCCTCTGCACATGCAGGTGTTTCCGCCACAGTGTCATTATTAAAACAGAGATACTGATGGCCGCGCATGAGGAAACAAACCAGAAACTATTTTTTGGAATGTGAAATATGCCAGAAGATGAAAGTCTCTACTGTGAAATGTCCTGCACAGACACCCTGTTGTCTCAGATAAACCATTAGCTTCCGTTTACTTGGACCACTGCGGTCCCTTACAAAGGGATGGTAACTCTAAATATATCATGGTCAGTGGATTCGTGTTCAAGATTCATTTGGATGTGGCCTCAGCGCTCGGCTGACGCTCAAACTGTTATAAAAGATTTGCTAGTCTTTATCGGTACATACGCATTTGGCACGCTACATTCTGACCAGGGTCCTGCGTTTAGCTCTGGGGCTTACAAGGAGGCCATGGCCAATCTGGGCAATGCATTGCGGCACTCTAGTCCATTCCATACTGAGGGAAATTCGGTAGTGAATAAAAAAAAAGGGACATAAAGCAATCTATAACAGCTAGGGTATTAGGCTTGGGTGACGGTTGGGCCAAACATCTAATAAGTGTCCAACGTAGTCTTAACAATCTGCCAAGAAGTTCTCTAGGGGTATCACTCCATATGAAGTCCTTTTTGGGACCAGAATGTTAGTATCGGACCTAGATTGTCAGACTTCAGTGGTAGACCAAAAACCCTTTGATATCGAAGACCGTTTGGCTATTTTACAGGACTTACATGAAATAAGAATGAAACAAAATAAAGTGTTCGTGAAGCCAACCACCACTGAAGAGAAACCGACCGTTCCCAGCATGGCCTGTCTGGATCCCAAAGCTTGGTGATCTGATCAGAGAAAAGATCGCGGACAAGAAGGAATTTGGGCCTTCTTACAGACAACCAGTACCTGTCCTAGCCATCCACGGCTCAAGAACAATATTACCGCCACCCCTTGCTGGTAAAAAAGGAGAACAGGTTTGTGTTAATCGACCTGGTCAAACCCCATCATGTGGCCGATCATAAGCAGTAGGCCAAGTGGACTCCGCCAATGTAGCAGACACCCTAATCTGGCTACTATCCAAGAGGTTCAAACTGAGAGACTCATCACCTTTGAAGAATCTGCAGTGCGAAAAGAAGGACTATGCAACAAAGCAATGGAACTTGTAGCTCTTGAGACCCAAATATCAGTTCGGCAAGAAACACCTGTCTACAATAAAGTAGCATCTGACTACAAAAATGTATCAAGTGATCAAGTGGTTCCAGCAATTTCAACGAATCCTGATACAATCCCTACAATTGACAGAACTGCCTCTGGCTATTTCATTAACTTTGATACGTTTTCTGAGGATCCAAGCAAGCCTGAAACGACGCTCACAAAAAGAACTTTGAAAGAACAAGCAACTGAACTTTTTCATCATCTGGAAAAGACGTATCTGGTTTCACCATGGTTTGAACTTTGGGTTGTGTTGGGTGTGCTTTTTCTTCTAATTTGGTTGACTCTGGTAATAACATTGGGAATGCTGATAAATGGAAGATATGTCAAAATGGACACAGCAAGTAAGAATATCAACTTACTTCTCAAGCCACACAAATCATCTCGTCGTGAACAAAGAGATTTGTCATCAGTGAACATCACAGCCGTTCCTATACCTGGAGGTATAGCTTGGGACAGCACTGATTATGACATTTTTGGCCCGTCAGAGCTGTTGAAAATTCTACACCGGTTCAAGATTTCCTTTAATGACTTTGTTTCATCTAGTACCTTTTCTGATGATTGGGACTTCGAGACTGTTAATAACATGATGTCAGAAATGTCTGAAGTTTTACTAATCATGAATATTTAGAAGGTTCATCCGACTATGAACAAATGTATTGTTATAATCATTATGGTCATCATTTCTTGCACAGATCTGCAAATCCTAGAAATGTATTAATGTATAACCAATGGGAACATTGTCCTACGCCACCAAAGGCTAGCTCAAAAACATTTGCAAGAAAATTTCCATACTTTTCAGGGTTCAATATATCAAAGGCTAAATCATTTTTCTTTAAAAATGTGAACAAAACAGGAATGAAAAGTATGTTGACAAATAACAAATTTTATTCTGCAGCCTTTTATGCCCAAGTGTCTAGACTAGGTTTCGACTTTTGGAAAGACAACATTGAGACAAAAACTGTCTGGAGTACAAAAGATTGGCAAGTGCAGGGTATAGAAGCTTTATTCAGAGCCTGTATAATCCCTGAGCAAATTATGTTTTTGAATGACACTGTGCAACAGACGTCTTGCCTTGGGTTAGCCAAAATTAAAGACATGAACAATCCGTCTACACCTACACCTGATAGCAGTAACACTTCAGAGGGGGAGGTCGATGTACATACTATTTTGCTTCACAACAGAACAGATCCAGATTGGAATAAATGTTTGATCTGGCCCATAGACACAAACAACTGTCAAGATAGATTTCTGAACAAAAAACAGGGTTTCACATTCAATAGGTCAGACCCAAGATATGTTCAAAGACAGCATCCAGGAATAGTAACAACATACAGTGTAGGGAAACTGTGTCTTGAATGGTTACATAGATCTGCACTCAAGGATATAAAGAAACACTTATCTTTACTTAAAGATCGTGCTGATCTTAGAGAAATCTTGCTAGGACCAAGAACACCACGTCATAAACGTTTTATATATGCCAGTATCTATGCTATTTATAATGAGCATGGAAGATTACGCAAGCAGAGACTGCAGAAAGAATCAGAGAAATTGATCGTATTAAAGAGAAAACTCTCTCTGTGGTTTACAATGGGTTATCGACTCTGTCGTCCAGGATATATTCTTTGGACAGCATAGTATCTTCTGCCATAGACATCATCTAACAGGACTCGGTCATGTTGCAACAAGGTCAGTCGCAATTACATTCTATCATGCTGTTAGGCAGGACATTACAAAACCTTCGTTCAGGCTATGTGCCTTGGCGTTTATTCAATACTATGTCAATGTTTTCAGAATTCAATCTCACTGATAAACAGATCAAATTGGCCCAAAGGGGAGCAGACTATATGGTGCTGAGCATTGAAAAACTGGAAAGTTTGCCATTTACAGTAGCTGAAAAACAAGCTATTGAATGGATTATACATGGAACAATCACTCTGCCTGTTACAATTTTCCATTTTCAGTATTGCCTATAACACATACCAGCAGGCACATACAAAAGGTTGGGTAAAGAATACATCAAGACATCCGGGAAATTACCGTACACACATAGATGTTGGAGTGGGGGGCATGAAGTGTTTATTAGCGGAAAAATCTGTGAAAACGCACTAAGCGGTTCTCTCCTTTGTCAGGGTATACACTTACATGGGGCCTGCGATGGTTCCTCAAACAATTTATCCTGCCACCTGCAAGGTTCTCCGGCTGAGGTGATTGATCCAATTTTTGGACAACTTTCAAATGGAAGTTACCTCATGTTGAAAGATCACAGCCAGGGTCACTTGCTGTATGCAAGTATTGTTTCCAAAAACCAAGACAGACTTCACTGAACATCTCTTCTATACGAATTGATACTTTAAGCAGAATGAAAGCCATTCTTTTGCAAAAAAACTGTGCCACTGACCTTGGCCAAAGAAACCTATGATCTACAAGTTGCAAGGACCTCTGCCGAGATACATGCCCTCTTAACTACAAACTGCCCTGTTCATTTCTCAGAAATGTTAAGTCGTATCTTAAACATGTCTGATACGAGCGGTATTGCACATGTATTTAAGATGATATTTTCTGGACTGTTAGCACCTTTTGAAGCAGTCCTAGGAATATTACCAAACTTCGTGCAACCAGTGTTGGGACTTCCTGCAGGGATACTATATTTGCTCCCACTGCTGCGATATGGCAAGCCAATTCCCCAGCGACACCCAGTTCTCCATGGAGACAACTCTACTGGCGATGAAGTGTCGTGAGCGCATTGTCCAAATTTTGGGACTACCTCGTCTAAGAGAATTGAAAACCACATGGTTTCTATCATTCAGACCAATTTGGCAAGATTGCATCTTACCTGCAGAGAAGAATGCATGTTAGACACATGTCTCACACTCCCATCAGTCATGCCAACGGATGTTGATACTTTGCTTGAACCATAACTGCCCAAATGTACAAAGTTTGTCACTGGACATCCATGTATTAACAATGAACATCAATGTGCTACTTGGATAAAGGCTGAGTACAGATTCAAGGTTTGGACTCATTTTAATACTAGAGAATTAGCAAGCCAAATACATACAGTCATTGGTCTTCCCTTCACCACCTGGAGGCTATGGGGCAGTGTTGCCAACAGGCTGAATCCAAAGATTCCAGTATTAAAGGAGATGAATGAAGAAGAGTGAGGGGTAAGTACCAAAAGCACAAAGATACCTGCCTAGTGAAGCTACCCACAAGATCGAGAGAAAATAGCAAAGGTGCAAACAGGAGGGGAGCTGGGTGTGAACTGAAAAAAGAAGCGCGTAGGCCCATCAACACTCACTGATGATATCCCGTAAGGGGTCCCCCTATTTGTTAGGAAACATATGGCGGAAGGCATCAACCAGGTGAGATATATTAACAAATGAAGCAGGTTACCATGATCTATCTGCTGGTCTACACCACACCCCCACCCCCAGTCTATGAGTCATTGTAGCTGACCTCATACCCTATGATAATTGAGAATGGAATAAATGTTGTAGCCTAGTATGGCATCAACAATTACTGGTTAATGTGCCGGGGCAAAATGGAGTGTCCCGGACCCTAATGGTTTGAACAAGAAGACATGCAAGGCTGGCTTTATTTATTAATGCATAGTTAATGAGGTGTAGTGCCACTGGATTGATTACTTAAAAAATTGGGATGGGACCAACAAAGGTAGGTTTGAACTTTACATGGTATTCCGGAAGATATAGATGATGGGAAGAGTCCATACAGAATCTCCTACTATATAAAATATAGCAAGTTGGTGAAGCAGATCATCATGATGATTTTAATTTATCTTGCTCTTGTTCAGATGTTGTATCACGCTCTTTTGTATCTTATAGACTGGTGAGACAAAATATTTGATGGAGAGAAAAATACTCAAAGGTTATTTAGTGGGCATCTAGCAAGGATTGACTCATAATAAAAATAGAATGGTGATGATTTTAAGGAACTGTAATAATTTCTATCTCCTGGAAAAATAGTTTTGCTAAAATGTGAGCTGTGGGGAGTGACTTCTTAGGTACGAAATGTTCCATTTTGGTGAATGGGTCAGATATCACCAATCAAGTTATATATTTGTTTGAGTTGGTAAATCCCCATTGAAATTCATAGATATGGTGGAGAGGGCAGAGGCTTGAAAGGCCTACAGATTTTCCACAAACTAATTCTCCAGTGTGTCTTGCGCCATGGTGACTGGTAAAAAAAACACGGTTGCAGGATCTGATCTTGCAGTTTCTTTGTGGTTACAAACAGGCTTTTCTCTTTAGAGGAGTCCTTATTGACAGTGTTCAGTCTTGGCGTTGCTGTCAACTACTCTTGAGGAGTCTAGTCTTTTTGAGCCTTTTTAACTACTTCCAGAAAGGTGCTGCTGTGATAGGTCTCGTATATACTACAGGAAGGATTAAAGATGGAGGAGAGTCCTCAATGTTTTTCAATTTCTTGATGAGGCGGCTGCTTTACCGTGATTCCTGGTCTGTACTTGATTTGAAAGTGGAAGTCTGAATTTTCCACATCTCATGGATTTGAGCGAAACAAGGTTCTTATGATCTGGCCAAACTTTCATCTCATAGTTTGCTCCTTCTAAATAATATTTAAATGTCTCAAAGATTATTAGTCGTCCTTAATTGCTAGGAACACAGCGCCCATAGAAAATTTTGGAGAATTACACAATTGCGGATGGCAAAGCGACACTTGATAAATTAAACTAGTCATTTGCTGACTGTAATGCTATTGAGCAAAAAAAAAGACGCTACAAAAAGACATTTAACTACAATAAAAATAATAACTATCCTAACTAAATCTTTTTCACACCCGAAAACAATCAACACAGTACATACCTGGGATAGATCTAAAAAATAATTTTGTCACTTTTTCCGAAACATCCTGTAGTTCACTGAATTACTCTAGCTCATTAGAAGGGACTAGTACAGGCTAATCATCTACCTTTAATTACAACCCATAATTTTTGGGCCAAAATCAACAAGGAAGGGGGAGAGGACAGGGGGAGGTCAAACAGAACTTTCAGTCAGTGGAACAGTAGACAAGAAGGCAATATTACAGTTCAGGTGGAAAATAGTGACTGTTAAAACTGACACTATACACATTTCAACATCCCTTAAAGTCATGGTTGTCTGAGTGATCTTTGAATTGCAGGACATGATGCCAGCTCCATTCACAGACCCCACTGAATTTTTCATAAATTAATGTTGCCTTTGCCCAAATCTACTTCGATGGAATGCGTTTCTCACAAACTAACAGTACTCCCATGGCAGCTTCTTTTGCACCAAAGTTTGATATATTGTAGGTAAATGACTAAGTTTAATTAATCTCTAATGCTGAAACCAAGTATTGATGACATATTTATGATTTGGAAAGATGATGATAGTGTTTTAAATTACTTTTTTATGTGGATCAATTCCCTAACTAAGGATGTGTATTACACTTCCAACTACAGCAGGATTTTCATTGACTTCCTTGATCTCATCAAAATCTCCTTTGATGGGCTTTTAGGCACAATTGTGTTCTGTAAAGCAATTGAAAGTATACACTATTGCAGTACTTAGGCAACCACCCCAAGCTGAGGGGTGAAATGCTATCTATAGGGTGCCTAAAATATAATCTGGAGAGCATTGAAGAGAGGCTGGTGCTCTCCTTGTGAATATTTGTTAAACCCTAGGGACAAGAGGGAGTCCTCAAGAATTGTTTGCGTTACCACTTTTTGCTCACATAGCAAAACATTGATTATAATTAAGAAGCATTGGTCATTAATACAATCTATTGGCCTGGCAGATTATCTTGCAATGTGGTGTGATTTTCAATGTTATTTAGTCTCAAAGGATGCGTGCGTAACAGGTGCCGTGAACTATTCCAGTCACGGATGCTTGATTAGTGCTCCAAAAGGCACCTGCATTACGTGCCACCCAGTCGCACTGCGGTGTAATTTTCAATGTTATTTAGTCTCAAAGGATGCATGCATAACCGGTGCCGTGAACTATCCCAGTCACGGATGCTTCATTAGTAATCCAAAAGGCACGTGCATTACGCGACACCACGTTGCACTGAGGTGCTATTTTCAAAATGATTTAGTCTCAAAGGATGCGTGTGTAATGGGTGCTGTGAACTATCCCAGTCATGGATGCTTGATTAGTGTTCCAAAAGGCATGTGTGTTACTCACCACCACATCGCACTGCAGTGTGATTTTCAATGTTATTTAGTCTCAAACCATGCGTGCGTAATGGGTGCCGTGAACTATCCCAGTCATGGATGCTTGATTAGTGTTCCAAAAGGCAAGTGTATTATGCGCCACCAAGTCGCACTGCAGTGTGATTTTCAATATCATTTAGTCTCAAAGGATGCGTGCGTAACGGATGCCGTGAACTATCCCAGTCACGGAGGCTTGATTAGTGCCAGAAATGTAGCAAGTTTACGATTTAACTGTGGGTCCCCTGGGTTGAGGCACACTATTATTGATTGCCTACAGGTACGGATGCCTCTGTTGTTGAAGCTTCTATTTAATAATAGTGAGGAAAGCTTTCACAGTTGGGGACAAATGCAGATCAAATGAAACAAGCCCTTGTTTTTTCCTTTGCAGAGTCTACATGATGTGGGACCGGTGTATTGCCAAGTTGGTTGTGTTGCTAGTGCCCCTATAGTACCCATGCGCAGGATCATAAGTCTGTGTTTTTTATGTGCCAGAAAGGGAATTGCCAAGTAAGGTGATGGTGTCAGAGTGTCATAATATTTGATTCCCATCCATGCATGCGATCAGGGGCTGAATGTGACTTTTTTCTTGTGACAAAACTGGAGATTTACAGCCCTGTTGGTCGCCCATTTAAAGGCGTTGTACAGTGCACTCATTGCCCACAGTTCAGTTAGACTCAGTTGTTTAATGGAGATATTCTGATAGTTATACTATTTTGACTGCTAGTCTCTTGGAAGAGCCTACCATAACGTTCTATTTAATGTAATAATAATAACAACAATAATCTGGTATTTGTAAAGTGCAAACTAATCACCCGTAAGGGTCTGAAAGTGCTGGAGGCTGTCGGGGAGATTAAAGGGCCTATTCTGATCCGGTAAAAAGCGCTCCGAATAGCCGTTCAGAGGCTTTTTCCCGAACAAATCGTACCCTGCAACCCACCCCGTACGAACGACGAAGTACGATTCGTACCAGGAGCTGGACTCTGTACGAATCGTACAGAGACCGTACGACTCTAATCTCAGTACGAGTCTCACTCGGAACCCGCTGTACTCGACATCTGTACGGTTCGCTGCTGGTTTATACGACCCAGCAAGTACGATACGTGTCGGGCACGCACCGTACGACCCTTTTTCTACGGGAGCTGAAAACAGCCGTAAAAGCAGAGTTCGCGACAAAACAGGTACGGAATTCCCCCCCGGGTACCGCGCGTACCCCCATGATCGGAGGGGTACGGCGCGTACCCCTGCGATCATGGGGGGTATGCACCGTACACCCAGCGTACATGGGGTACGCACCGTACCCCATGTACGCTGGGTGTATGGCGCGTACCCCCCATGATCGCAGGGGTACCTGCCGTAACCCTGCGATCATGGGGGGTACGCGCCGTACGGTGTGTATGTTATTGTGCGCTTTTCCGTACTAATCGCCCTTACCTGACATGTGTACAAGAGTACGGTTCACTGTTTCTTGGCTGATTTTATAACAACCTTTTATTGTTATTGATCTTCTGGCTCAAACTCAATGCACATTGAGGCAGGGGTTAATCTGTGTTTTATCCAATACTGTAGCATCCTGCCCTCTCATGGTCACACTAGCATATGCAATAGTTGGAGGCAGCTTAGAAGAGAGGACTGTTAAGAGCAGTTGAAATGATGGATCATCTTGTTTTCTTGCCAAGGTGGTAAAGACGTGAATTAGTAAATTCCCCTTATTAAGTATATATTATTTTTACTAGAAGAAGTTTCCTTTAGAATCTAGGTACAAGCCCAAGTATTGGCTATTGCTTGATACCTGTCTCCTTTCAGTACCGCGCACGAGAACTGCCACCTGGGGAGATAGGCGCTTTCTGGTGGCTACTCCGAAACTTTGGAATCTTTTGCCACTGGCGATTAAAACTGCCCCTAACCTGATGAGTTTCCGCAGGCTCTTAAAAACGTGGTTGTTTAACCAGTAAATTGATGTCTGACAACTAGTACATTGATGACTGATCTCTATTAGCTCCTCATGCGCCGAGACACCCCAGGGTATTCGTATGCGCAATAAAAATCTCGAAAATAAATAAAATAAATAAATGTCTCATGATGGATGCCAATAAAAACAATCGAGGCAGCCTGTCCTGGTAGGCTGCGGAAAGACATGGTTTTTGTTTTTGTCACGTTTACCTCCATATGGTTGGTGCTAGTGTACAGTGCCAGGATGGTCACTGATCTTTGTAGGTCCACAGTAGTTGAACTGAAAAGTACAATGTCATCTGCGTATGATAGATGAGTGAGACGGAGGTGACCCAGACAGGGGCATGGGAATTGTGCTGATCCACGGCTGGTGATAAGTCTGCCTGAAGAGGTTAAAGAAGTAGGGCACTAACACATCCCTGCTTAAGCCCCTGGTAAGTTATCATTTTCAGAATCTTCTGGTGCCATCCCCAATTTTTATTTGAATCCAGGTTTCAGAATATAGCAGTTGGATTGCTCGTAGCAGCTTGTCTAGGAGACCCCAGCTCTTTAGCTTACTCCATAGTAATGACTGGTTTACACAGCCAAAAGCTGCTTTGAAATCTATGAAGCAGAGGTGTGCTTTTTTCCTGTCCTGCTTACATTGTTCGATTAAAAAGGCAGTTGCTAAAATATTTGTTGTTGTACCCATGCCTTTCCTAAAACCAGTCCAATTTAGTGGGATCACTTTGTTTTCATTTGACCAGCCGTTTTCGTCAACAAGCAACAGGGATTCATAGTGTTTAGATTCTGAATTGAGAAGAGCTATGAGTGTATGATTGGCTGATTTTGCCCTATCACCTTTAAATATAGGGTTCACTAAGGAATCTTGTGAACTCTTGGGGACAACTCCACTAAGCTTCACTTTCTTGAATAGCGTAGCCGGTACTACTGACCAGAAATCAACGTCCTCTTTAAAAATGGCATGTGGTAGGCCATTTGGCCCTGGTGCACCTTCACAGCGTCCCGTAAGCAGGACTTTTTTTACTTCACTAGAGGTGACTAGAAGTTGGGGCCCTCTGCGGCCTGCAATTGCTCTGTCCATATACTTGCTGGTACTGGAGTGCTTTTCAACATTAGTTGGAGGTGCAGTTTTACTTAATAGCAGACTTGATTGCTCTCAAAATATTCGGCTCTAGAGTGATGTTGGTTTATCTTGAATGTATTTGCTAGGTAAACCACACATGATTGCTAGTTGATGTTTGAATTGTTTATCATTTTTCCTCGTGTGTTGAGAATATTTAGTTTCCCAAAATTTCCTTGGTTTACTCTGCTTGACATTACACATTTGTTTAGTCCAAAAAGCATAATTTGCAGATTTCTTATCTTCCCAGAGTGGCTTTTTGTACTCTTTCTTTAGACATTTCAAATGTTCTCAAAGGGGAGAGCTCAGAGGCTGCTTTAAATAGCCAGGTGACTTTCTTTTGTTCTCTTTTAAACTCAATAGAATTGGGGGAGAGGCATGGTTTTATCTTTGCAGGGCTAGTGGGCCTGATGTCACTGAAAAGACTTGAGCTAGTAATGCAGCACCAAAGCTTAACCAACCTTCTATGGGATGATTTCTGGTGTTGATACTGTGAATCGTTAAGTCTTTAGCCAGGAATGCAAGGTCTACTATGGATTTATTGGACCATCGCAATCGCTTTAAATTGGTTGTGTTTGTCACACCAGCTTGAACTGGGGCCAGTGCATGTGTACATAGGGCTATTCCTAATGATAGGATCTATCAGGAAAGATCACTATTCGTAGTATATTTTATTGAAAAATGATGAATAAGTGGGATCAACAACAGAGAGACAAGTGTATAATCAATAATTATTTAAGTTGGGACCATAGTGTAATTTGGTGGAGTGTCATCAACACATCTTCCACTTACGACCCTCATTATAAGAAATGCCAGGGTCAAGACAAAATTTCCCCTGTTAAAATGTCGACTTTTGGTGGTTGAATTTGCTTGAGTCGGAACATTCCAAAATGTGTTATCAACACCTGACGGATGATGGAGTGTTTGATTTGTCTATGTGCAGTTGAACCGGGGCACACTTCAGGCATCCCAGTCCTTGAAATAGCTGAGGGAACTGTTCCAAGATGATATCAACTTGCTGTGCATTGACTGTTCGTGCTGAGACGACTTATCTGCCATGTGGCATCCCAATAGTGTTTGACCCTTCCTTGGTGACATGGAACTTGGCAAGTGCTTCATTGTTGCCATACTGCTCCAGCACATCAATTATTCTCGCCAGCAGAAGAGGTTATTGGCTTTCATAGCTACATTTTTTGGTCTTGGTTAGTGATAATGCTGGTTGGGGTGGTAGAAAATGTTATTGTCCTACGCTCATGACATTAACTGATGCCCCTGTATCAATTAGCTCGTTGACTGGGGTGCCCGTTACTTTAACTTCCCATATCGGCCGGGGTAGTCTGCCACCATTTTATAGGGTAGGGTATGCTATGAGGAACATATCTTCCTCATCGGAGGTTTCAACCGCCTCATCATGGTGTGTTTGAGAAATGCGGGCCTTCGAGTTGTCTCCTCATCGAGCATGAGATGCAGACTGTCACAGAGCGATGACATTCTCCCTCTCCCCTCCATATTCTGTCTCCGCTGTGACAGACCCTAGCAAAATGATTCAACTTCCCACACCTGGAGCTGCTCTTGTCTTGCATGGGATATTTCTCTGGTGGATATACTTATTTATTTGTTTTATTTATTTATTTGAGTTACATAAAGCGCTGGCTAGACCCTGAGGTATCAGAGCGCTTTACATAAGGTTCCACAAAGTTACACAATTACATCAGTTACCAGTTACATCAGTTACCAGAAAAACACTTCAAGAGCGTAAATACAAGATAAATGGAGCATAGAAGGGAGAGGGGGTAGGGTAAAGGGGTAGGAGGGAAATAGGGTGGAGAGAAAAACTTGCAAATAGGCGTCATCTTGGAGTGGAGAGTCTCTCCATGGAAGCCCCCTAGACAGGAAAAGAGTCGGAAAGGCTCCGCCGGTTACCAGTTGCCGGAGCGGAACAACCAGCACAGCGAGCGCTGCCCACAGGACTCACTAAAATGGAATGAAACTCGCTAAGCCTCAATCTTGCGAACCCTCAGGCAGACCGGGGGCAGCTGATGAAAAACAACGAACCACGTATAGCCTCTGGACTGCGTAGACTCAAGGAGACCATGCCACAGATCCTGCACTGGGTATCAGAGTTTGTGATCAGCCTTACTTATCTGTCTTAGTGTGGGCCCGTTCCGTATGGCATTGGCTGACTTGGTCTTGTTTGGTGGCATCTTCCCCGCATGAGGTTGAATTCTTCATTAATGCCACATCCATCCCAGCAGCGGGGAATGCTGACAGGTCATGGGAGAGTTCTAGGACGAGAATGTCCTCTAAACGGATTTATGGTTGGCGCAGGATTAGGTATCTCAGTGTCACTAACAAGCAGCCTTGTATGATTTCGGAATGGACTTTCTTGGTCTGGTCATCATTGGTGCATGCTCTTGCGGGTTTGTGCAAGCAAGCATAGAAGGTGTCAGTGGATCCTCAGTCCCTTTGTCAGGCTTGTCTGAACTTTAAATCTTCAAAGTCTGGGTTTATTTGTCGGTAGAAAGGCACGTTAGGTGCTCTAATGGCTGCGTCATAGTCATCATCGGCGATAGTTCTGGGTAAGTGTTCAAATAGCTTATAGATCTCTTTCCCGGTGAAGTGGGGCAGCAGGGATCTCTTGATGGTGCTGTCACTTGTGTGGCCCTGAAATAATTGTTGAGCAGTCCCACCCAGATTTTCCTTCTGGGAGTCGTGGGATGAACTAGTTTACTAAAAGGTTGGAGACCGAGTAGAGTGTTGTGCCTTCCCAATGTGCTAGCAGGGCAGACTGTAGGATGCAGGTTGTTAGAGCCTCCGAGTGCAGCTGTGGTTCACTACAAACTCAGGGGCCTTTAGCAACTGTGGTATTGTCCTTCCCCTTCTGGGGAGACTGGAAGATTATGCTGCAAAGGACAACTGGCCGCATGCTGGGGAAGTCACGGGTGATTGTGGCAGTTGGCGACTCAATGTCCTTAGTGTGCTGTAATGGAAAGTCACATTAAGGGTGCTGGAAATTACATCACACACCATTTACCTTAATGACATCAAAGGAAGAACCATCATTTGACCTTTAACCCTCAATCTTCCCAGGAAGTGCTTTCACACTACATCCCTGATGACATCACAATAATTTACATTGTTCAAATTCCATAATAACTGAATGATTAATATACCAATACAAGAGACAGATGTCTTTCAAATACCACCTGTATGTGGGTGCTGATGTGATATGGTAGGGGAACATTACTCATTTCCCTTTATATTACATGAAACAATATGCGTTCACCTGAAGAGCATGTAGTGCCACAAAACACTGAACAGCACTGGGAGCCTAACGATTCTATACCATGAACTCGTATTATTTAATAGTCCCTAGTTTATACTGCAATGAGAATAAATGTATTGATAAATCGTAGTGAGAGGAAGAAAAAAGATTTCAATAAAATATGAATAGGTATTTCTACATGTAATAATTGATATAGACCAAATATTGAATATGAACTATGATATAGGCCTAAAATTATTCCTTATTGTTGAAATATTTTGATTAAGATCATTTGCAAGCACTGTCACTTGTTTGAAGCACAGAGGTGAAGGTTTAATTCAAACTCGTCATTATTTATCTATTCAAAATATTTAAACATTGCAACAGCATGTTTAAGAATGTTTATTTTTAGTTCATTTTTTGTGTAACCAGAAGAGTGCACATTGCCGTGCTGAAATTATGTTGTAAAACCTAAAGCATGATGTTCCAGTTCCAGTGTAAGCGGCACAAAATAAACACTACTTGCCCAGACACTGTTTACCTTCTGTTCTTGGAGTGGCAGCTAGTGATTTTTGAAAGGGGTGAGCCGAAATACCTGCTCTGAATTGTAGAGTGGGTGAAGTGAGTAAGTCAAACTTCTGCTAAAGAGGGTTCTAAAGACTTCTCCATACTGAGAAAAGTTTGAAAAAGATTTAGTCAGAAAGTGCCTTTTAAGCACATTTTTAACAGAACTTTGATAAAAAGCTACAGACTCTGAAAGGACCCTCATCAAATATTTAAGTCCTTTTATGTTGTGCCAGGTTTTTGAAATCTGACTCTCTCCAGGAGTTGACCCACCTTTTTCCAAAATGTGCTATGGGTGCCTGCATATGTCAAATATATATATATTGGTACAACTGAGGTATATATATATACCTCAGTTGTACCAAAGCCAGCAATTGGCCATATGTACTCCTCAAATTCCATGAGCGCCCTTTAGGCAAAAAATGAAATATAATATGCTAATGGCAGAATACAGAATATTGGTTTTATTATATATATATATATATATATATATATATATATATATATATTGACACCACACCAAACTTCACCATCAAAGAAGGCGCTGACTCCGTGTATCTCAGTTCAAGGGTGTTTATTTCTTACATCAGCTTCTGCTCAGACGCGTTTCGGCGGCTACTCCCGCCTTGCTCACTAACATCTGACCATAGAATGTTGCGCTTTATATACATGTTACAAATTCACATGAGTCATAATTAACATCACTAATTGGCATTGGTTTGTTACCATGGTGATTTGGGTTACACCCACATGCTTACGTGACCACTCTCATGATTTTGACATCTTTTGGCGGGTTAGTTAATTGCCAAATGTCACGTTCATTGACATGTTATCTAAACATTACCATCATGTTTTTAGAAGTACTCGGGTTTTTAAATACATCTTAATCCTGTACATGTCAGAACACTCGATTATTTACATCATGTTACATTGCTGATCCCTGTATTATAGAGATTACATTTCCCAATTGTCAAAGTACCATACATTACACCCAACGTATTAACCTACGTCATTGAGGTTCGGGCGTATCAGAGGAAAGGTGTGTTATTCTCGTGACTGTGATTGGTTTGCGGAGTGGGTTAGTACAAAGGGGCTCGATTTCACCGGTGATCGGTTTGCTGGCCTGGTGGCAGAGTCAGAACATGTTACTGTGTTGACAGTCCCTCCTCGTGCAACCGGTAAGCTGGAAATGTGTTTGTTTAAGTGAGCCTCCCTTAAGAATTCTAACAACCGTCACTTTATAAACAAAATTCGAGAGGAAATACCTTATATATATATATACACCATGGGTGGCCCCCATATATCAATAATTACTTCTAGTAAGCCAGCACCCGCATTTTGTCATGGCTGCTTCCATCTTCGGAGTATAACATCCAGTGTGCCCTAGTTGGCCAGTATTTTTTCACAAGTCTCCGTGATTCAAGGAACTGCTTCAAGTATACCAGCACAAGCAATTTACCAAACAGAACAGATAGTGGCTGGGTAACTCTTGCGCAACAACAACTAAATTAATATTCTCCTAATAAGATGGCTCAAGGGAACAGGGGAAAGCGGCCACCTGCGTCCCCAAAGGAGTCCTCTGAAAACAGAGAATTCAATGACAAAAGATAGATTGTCCCCGAGCACATATATGCAAGTTCTTATATTTTTTCAAGAGAAAAGATAACCACAATCAAATCAATGTTCTTTCAAAGTTCATCGAGTCAAATTCCTTTAATTTCCATTTCTTTTCTCTTCATATATCAGAAAATTCTTCACACAAGCAATTTACCATGAGTGCCTTTTTAAAGCAAGAATTACCTTAAGTTTGCTATGGCCAATAGCTGACTTACAGGGTGGACCAGGCTTGGCAGTTTCGGCCGGACTGTTCCCAAGAGGAGCAGAGTCAAGACTGATTTGCATATGGCTGGGTCCAAACTAGGGTTGCGTTGTGAGCAAAAGAACAATGGATTTAACCCAGATCTCTTGACTGGGGGTGAAGGTTTGACTTATTCAGCATTCTGTCGATCATTTGTTGCCACAGCACAGACTCACAAGCATAACACTACCTTCTCACTCTTGCTTAATTATATTCACTCATTCTCGAGCTCTTATTTATTCACACTTCCTTTCTTGCACTCACTGCTATTCTCACTCACTCTTTTGCACTCACTGTAACTCACTCATTCTCACTCACTATTACACTCACACTCACTTGCACTCACTCTCACTGTAGCAAAGGCTCTCCTCTGATTCAGTCACATTGCTCACTTACATTCACTCTTATGTCACTTTCTCATAAATTTCTCACTCAGATGCACTCACTATTGATCTCACTCACTCATTCTCACTTATTCTAATTCATTCTGCCTCCTTTATTGTCACTATAGTTACGGTTACTCACTCTCACTCATTGCCACTCATACTCCCCAGCACTCTCTCACACTTTCTTACTCATTAATTTCTGTCCACTCACTCTCACTGACTTTTATCTCTCACTCACTCATACTTATTGACATTCAGGGGTACAGTTACTAAAAAAAACACATTGAAGCACAGTAACCAACGTTGCTAATCTTCTTTGTGCTGGAGGAGAGAGAATTGCAGAGCCATATCTACAAAAACTGGCTTCCTTTGCACTACACCTTCAACTATCTTTCTAGTCCAAAACAGTATGCCTAGATAAACTTCAAACTTTTCATACATTGGATGTTTGCTGTACAGTAAAGCAAAGATGTATTGTCTGAAAAGTTGAGAAAATGAATACATTTCTCAGTCTTAATGCCGGCCTCTAGGAGCGCAATACCTTTTGTGCAAAGCCCGTTTATCCATTTTATAGATACTAGTGCTCTGAGTCAAAAATCATGGTTTGGTGTGTGGGAATGCCCAATTGCACTCAAAGCATGCTCCCTTGGTGAAAAGTAGGAGTCCGCGCTTTTTGGGCTACTTTAAGGCCACTTGCCTGCACAAAAACCTTTTGCCCTGGAAAGCAAATAGTTTATCAAGGCTTTGCACCAGCATGACTTTGCTGTGGCGTAAAGTTGATGAATCTGGCTATTAATCCCACTCACCACCTGCCACTCACACACACAGACACATGCTATTTTACTTACTACAGCTGCCAGCGAAGGTCCCTTGCCAGGTCCTAGTGCTCCATTTTTATATTACACTAAGAGTGAATAAAGCGCTAATATTAACTATTAGCATATAAAACAATGGACAGAAATGAGGTTGGAGCCTGACACCCATAAGGGTGAGATGCCCCAGTGTTCGATGCAATGACTTCACACAGCCTGAGTGACACACAATGTCTCTCCCAATGTCCACCACATGTTAGAGTCACAGTTCAAGTCTTTCATCAGGAGCAAGTGTCCATGGAATGAGGGTAGCTGCACCCATCCAGTGTTGTAATTTAGTGCACCTCATATGCGGTGCTGTTGGGAGGAAGCCCCTGTTCAGGGGGGTTGCACAGTGCCCTACTCGCTTGGCACACTAGGCCTACTGGTATGGCCACTACGGCGCCTATCCATGGTGGGTGGGTGGGGGGGGGGGGGGGGGGTGATGCTGCTCCATCCTGATTGTGCGTCCTCATCTGTGGAAGTTAGGATTCCTGGCCCAGCAGTGCGAACGGCCCGCAGCTCATCGACAGCAGATGTTATTTGGACTAGAGCCCTTGCAACGTCCTGGCCGTTGTGTGCAACCTCGCACTGATTGCAGTTGTTGTGATTTTATAGTTCATTGGTAGCAGAGGACAGGCGGTTCACTGCACGTGTGTACAGGTCTAGGCACTGCATCTCTCGGTGCCTAGCAGCACGGTCGGCCTTAAGTTTGGCACAGAGTGCCTTCACGGCACCAGTCATGCCCCCGAAGCCTGCCCTGACTTGCCTCTGTAATGCTTGTATATTTTTGGGCTGCAGGCACTGTACTTGCAACATGTGCATCTCCAGTCCGCTGAACACTGTATCATCCCCTGGGTCTGCAGCCCTGCTGGATACACGAGACCTGCGCCTGGTTTGGACTGTTGGGATGGGATCAGCACGTGCACGGTGTTGTGGCTCTGGTTGTGTTGCGTCAGTTTGGACATCGCCATCGGTGTCCTGGCCCTCGTCCTCCAATGGGGGTAATGGTGGCACTACATGTCTCCTGCGGCACTTTGGAGGGTGCACTGGGCTGCCCTCCTCCTCTGTTTCCTCCTTTTGCCCTGCTGCTTCTCTGTTAGGGGAATCGCCCTGTCTTCCACTGCCTGTTGCCTGTGTTCCAGATGGTGCTGTGGTCGCAAAAGTACACATTTATATACTGTTCTTACTTGCACTTGTCAGTTATTAAATATCACTTTTGGGATTACATGTGTCTTGTATTTGCCGTTCCTGATGTGCACATGCTATTGGGGGCTGGCTGTGTGTAAATGCACCACTGTAATGTGCATGTGACTACATCTCCCATGTAACACTGCAGTGTGTGCTTGTGTACCTGCACTGGACTTCTAGTTTTGTCCTGCCCCTTGGTCACTGCTGGGTGTGTGGGGGTAGTTGGGGGGTTCAGGGGTGTGATGGCATGCTTCTTACCTTGTCCTGGTACCCGGGGGTCGGAGCTGTCAAGGTTGGCCACGCCCATTACACTTTCTGGAAGCAGGGGGCCCTCCACCAGTTCCTCTAGAGGTATGGAGTCAGTGGCAGTGGAGGTCCCTCCACCAGTCTTCCTGGACTGCTCCAACCTGGCAGCCACCTTCTCCTTGGAGCGCTGGCACATATCATACCAGCGCTTTCTTAAGTCTTCCACACTCCTGTGTGTGACACTAACAGCATTCACTTTCTGCTGGATTTTTGCCCATATGCGCCGCTTCCATGTCTCAGGCACCCGGGGAGCTTTCTTCCCAAATAGGAGCTCATGGCTTGTCACCATTTCCTGTATGAGCACATCCAACTCCGCTTCAGAAAACTTTTGCTTCCTTTTCCTCTGGGTTTCACCCTGCTGCTGCTGTGTGTCCTGGCTGGCCATGTCTCCAGTGTCTGCCATTGTATTCACCACTGCAGAGTTCCCTCTCCACCACTCCTTCTCTCAGACTGTGCTTCAGAAACTCAGGTGTAGCAAGGGTAGTCACACTTCCTGGTTGTGATGTCATCAAGCTGCACCTGAGTTTCCGATTCTCAGATTTGCGAAATTCACACTTTTGAGATTTTTTTCCGTTAAGGAATCGCTATTTGGGGGTGTTGAAATGAAATTAGCGATTTTTACAGAATTGCTATTTTTTTGCAATTTTTTTACATTCATAACGTTTTGCGATTCTGAAATTGCGATTCGGTAAAATTCGCTAATTCGGAATCCCAAAAGGGGAGCTTGATACATATGGCCCTCAGTCTTTTGTTAGTTTACCAGTAAATATTTAGAATGGAGTCTGAATAACAATAAAAGTCAAATTTAGGAATTGGCTTGAGATGGATTATGTCTGAGGCATGGTAATTGTTAATGTAAATGTTCAGGACAAAGAGAAGGGCAAAGGTTTAGAAAAAGTAGCAGAAGGGTCACGTTTCGAGGTGAGTTTGGAAGCAAGTTTGTGGAAAGTTAGGGCTAGAATTTGAGCAAGAATCAAAGTTAAGGTAGATTACTGCAGGCGAGCATATCCTCATGGGAAAGGAAAACTGTAGCAAAGGGGAAGGTGAGGAGAAGATGAAAGAGAGGGCGCATTAGACATTCTCCAGGTACTGGGAAAACACAGAGGCGTTGATGGCTAAGTTTACTTAGACAGGAAAAACTCACAACTCTAGTAAACTGTCTGTTTTTACGTTGATTCTGTTGGAGGACATTAACTGTAATGCCCTTCCTAAAAAGCCATAAATTATGTAACGTACAGACTTTAATGTATCACATTTACTAAAAACATCTTTGTCCATTTACTTCGTATATGAACCATCGAGTAAAATACGCCAATTTCGTGTATTTTTTATTTTTTTAATTTGCCATGTTTAACTAACAATAGAAAACTTTTTACTGTCAATTGAAACTATTTTCTTAGCATCCTTTCTTGTGTTTTGAATTTAGACTTGTTTTTCTCATCTGCGTATTTGCTTCAAGTTCAGAGGGCTTCAATACATCATATAACATGTCAAGAGACAAACATTAGAGCAACTTAGAGAGTCATAAAGATTACTTTTTGCCCATAACTCCACCCTGCTTGCATATTACATAGGCGGTTTCTCAGAGTGCACATGTTCTTGAGTTTCTTTGAATTGCATAATAATTACAATTTCCACTCGCACATGTGCAACAGGAAATGGTGAATCCTTCTACCAGCCTCAAAGCACTTTAAATTGTATCCAGTGTAAACATCTCTGAAATGAAGATAACTAAACACCCATTTGCACTTGTTTAGTAGCTGAGTACAGTAAACATAACAAATGGTTTCAGGCATAGCATCAATTTATGTCCAGAATGAGGGGTTACCAAGGGTTGTTGCATGTAAGCTAAATAACTTGAAGTTGTGGACCATCCTGTTGTGAACTAACATTCCTTAGTTAGACTCCCAAATTTTTTTTTGTTTTAAATAGTGCGAGCCCGACCCAAAGGTATTAGAGGGCTTTACCTGAGCACCAGATGCGTTACAGACCAATACATTCATTAGGTCTCGCACCTAGTGTTGCAGTGTGCAGCACTGCTCGCGCAGCGAGAGACATCTAGTAGGGGGTTTGATATTGAACCTAGGAATCACACATGCTCGTGCGTGTGCTTTTCCTTTTGGCCCACGCTATTGGCCTATGTGTGCGTCTTTTTAACAAAGACAGCACGCAATTGGCCAAAGGCGGGTGCATTGCTCCGCCTATTGGTGTTGGTTACTCACACCGCCGTGGTTTCAATTATCGTGCCCAGACACGGGCGCGATATTTGAAACCACATGACTCGCAGTGGCAAGCGCGCATGTGTGCACCACTCGCGGGCTTGTTGTTATTTCGGATCCATTTCACAGGAAGCAACTAAATGAAAGCAGGAAAGAGAGGTTGTGAACCGTTTCTTCAAGTCACGGTTTAATTCATTTTGTTTTTCTACTTGTTACACTGGTTAACATTTGCAAATGTATTTGCGCGATTGGGCAGCGCTCACCTGCGAACTGCATCGTCACTAGGCTCTTCCTGCCAGAGAAAGTGCTGGTACCAAGACAAAAAGAATGTGTCCTTTTATTTTTCGAAAAATCTGGCTACTTGCCTCGGTGCGTAGGGAGGCGGTTTAATTGTAGAATTACTGCTGAGCATCAGCGTAGCCTTTTTCTGGCCGGTACCACGTTCAGGGGTCGCGTGGTTGATGTACTGACACAGGGCAATATCGTTTGATGTTAATCCAGATCTCTCCATTTCATTTTCAGTTAATCAAATAGAAGTACAACCCCCAGTGTTTGAATTGGGTTTTCAGAAATTTCAGCACTTGGCGCAAACCCCGGTTGGCACACAACTCAAAATTATGAGTTACTCGCGAAAAGCAACCCGTACATTTCAGTAGGTCAAACGTATCTACCAGTCGAAAAAGCCATGTCAATCAGGAACATGCAGATTTTAATTATGTAAACACCAAATCGGCATGGTGTTTACCATGTTCACAGGGAAGTTTACAGTCAATGTTATTCATCGCATCGGATAAATAGCAGTCTCCGGAGTGGCATTACCTATGGGGTTCGACAAGTATCGCAGCAACACCAGGGTGCTCGTAATCAAGGCCGAAGTACTTCATTAGTATTCCCACAGAGTTTTAAAAATAAAATGATTGGGAGTTTTCTGTAGCGCAAACTCGACCCGAATGTAGCAGAGCACTTAAATGAGCACCTGTTGCCTCGCAGACTGATACATTCAATTCAATATAACTTTATTCCGTCCAAATAAAATATAGACCATAAAAGTACATACAAATATTTCACATAGCCACAATCATACACGAAGATTTAAAAATAATCTTACATTAAGAACAGTAAAAAAGGATACAAGTGCATAAACAACTTTAAAAAGTTTCTTAATACATCAAACAACCATGTTTAGGATAAACAAAATGGTGCGAGTCGTAGTCCCATTTCTGTGCTCCATTACACTCGTGTAGGGTGTGGCTGAAGTTTAAAAAACAATACAATCGAATGGAGAGATAAATAAACCGCGAAAAGGGTCCGCTGTGCGCTCCTACTATCCCTAAAATGGAACCAAATCATTTCACCAAACTCCGTATGCTACACCACGCTGCACATCAAATTCTAACGAGTTAATACAACATGGTGGGACTAGCCCTAACAGCTGCTTCCAAAAAAGCGCAGATACTAAAAGCAGTTTCGAGTAAACTTAGGGATTGTAGATGAAGGAGAGCTGGGCTACAATGTCAGAAACCTAGCTTCCGTAACAAAGGAATCAAAAAGTGCTTTAATGCTGGACTGTGCAATTTGCAAAAAACATAAAGTGCAGTAATGATTGTGGGGATTGATTGTCACAGGGGCAGGTGGAAACTATGTTCTCCTCTGGATCAAAAAAATATTTTAAAAATAGGGACCAATGGATTGACCCTGCTCTGAAGCAAAAGAGAACTGGCCGGTCCCATCTTGACAAATCCAGAGATAAATATAAAGGGACTTCATCATAATTAAGCGACACCGAAGGTTTGATAGCTCTTTTTCCAGCCAAGTATTTGCACAGTAGTTCTTAAATAGTGTTTTCACCGCCATCTTCGTCCCCCATGGGACATCATCAGGGCTGAATCATTTTCATGTTACTGTCCATTCTTATTCTTTTTCCAATTTTCTGATATTTCTATTTTATGATGCAAATTCTTTTTATAATGTCGAACAAGTTCCTGTCAATTGCTCTTCCAGCCTTCCTAATTGATTTTCAAAATTTCTATTTTGTGATGCGAATTCTTCTTACTATGCCAAGCATCTCCATGAAGCTCTCTCCTCTGCAGCCAGGCCCGATAAATCCCGCTGCGGGACTTTCAGTGGTGGGAACACAGTCTCCCTAATATCCGGTCTAATAAGGTTACCGACTGTGCCGGCAATTTTATTTAATTTAACACTGGCCTGAGCAAGGTGGGAGTTAAGCATGGGCTGAAAATCCGTTCCGCTCGCGGATTTTGCGGATTTTCGGTAAATTCGCAATCTGCGAACTCTTGCTAATTTACCGAAAATCCGCAAATTCGCACGCAGCGGATTTTTTTGCTTGGTGATACAATATTGCGGCTTTCGGCATTCACTTACCGATATGCAGCGTTTGCCGAGTTGTTTTTCTCGATATTTTGCGAGTGCTGCGCCATTTTGGCTCTTGCTGCGGGATCCCGCAGGAGTTTGGCGACCCATCTCGAGAGTTCGCAATTGCGAACATGTAGATGCGGCGGGCAGCAACAATCTCGCACTCGCGAAATTACAAAATTTGCAATTCTGCACAAGAAATCCACCAGCAAGCAGCATAAACCTTCTGAAAATGATGATTTTTATCAGAATAACTCCTCAGGTTGACATTTACCCGCTTTTTTTTGGATTTGAGGCCTTTTTGACTTTCTTTGGATAACTTTTGGATTAGAAATCAACTTTCACAAGTAAGTTTGTTTGGGGCATTACAGTTGCTGTTCTGAAGAAAAACGAGTTTTGCAAAACTGAAAGCACTCAGCAGGTGCAAAAGTTCACTCATCATTAGTAGCCATTCCCTGTACTGCTTCCTGAGGGGCCCCTCCAGAGTTCAGTTGCCTACGTTTGTTTGGGGCATTACAGTTGCTGTTCTGCAGAAAAACGATTTTTGCAAAACTGAAAGCACTCAGCAGGTGCAAAAGTTCAAACTCATCATTAGCAACTGTTCCCTGTAGTGCTTCCTGAGGGGCCCCTCCAGAGTTCAGTTGTTTACTTGCAACTATTCTATGACCCTGCTCTGATCCTCACAGCAGGCTCATAGAATAGCTACAAGTAGGCCACAAAGGTCCTGGGAAAAAAATTTGCACCGCAACAGAAAGCAAATTACAGATAAGGAAGCAGGTGCCAGACAGGAAGTTTAAATTCAGTGACACATTATTCAACCCCAAATTAATTCATGTCAGTTGAAGCAGGGCAGGTGTGCTTGCTTTCCCCCCCTAATCTACAGTGATGAATAAGAGGGTGGCAGTGATGTACCAGAGGGTGGCATGGGTGAATCAGAGAGTGGCAGTGGTGAAACAGAGGGTGCTGTGAACCTGTGATGATGAACCAGACGTAAAAACAACAAAGTCGCGACCGTTGCGAGCCGACAAGTAAGTTCGCAATTGCGAACTGGTACAAAACCCTCGCGAACTGGCAGAAACCCTTGCGAACACAAAAAAAAATTCGCGAGAATTCACAGGTTTTGCGGATTGCGAGTTCGCAAATACGCAAATTCGCGAACGCCAGATTCGCAAAATTCGCCCATGCTTAGTGGGAGTTCCTCGATCCTGAAGAACTGAAAGTTAGCCCTAAGGGACAAAAGTTATTAACAGCCATCAGAGCATGCCCATTAATAATACATTTATTTAACCTTAATTTGCCTGGGCCACAAGACATAATGTGTGACTTAGTATAATTAGTTGTTACGTTCACATTGTGCATAAAAAAAGCAAAACGGTCCACCTGATGCCTCAATGCATTTGGAGTGAGGGCTAGCAATACCGCATTATCAGCATACAGTAAAGCAGGAATTGGGGAACCGGCGATTCTGGGTATGTCTCTGTGGGATGTGGATAAATGGGCTGTTAAGCCATTAATGTGTGAAATAAATAATAAAGGTGCCAATGTACACTCCTGCTTCCCACCACTCTTCAATGGGAAAGCAGAGGAAAGCTCCCCATAAGAATTTAAATGGACCTTAGCTGAAAGGTCTGAGTGTAGACAGTACAGAAAATTCACCAGAGAAGAGTCCACGCCTTGATCCAGCAACATTAACCAAAGTTTAGTTCTGGTCACTGAAACAAAGGCAGTGGGTAAGTACATTAAAGTAAATCGGTGTGTGCTTGGCCTTAGTATATTTGGAAATGATCAGAGCCAGGTTCAAACATTGTTCGTTGATTTCTAGTTTTGCCCGGAAACCAAATTGAAAGGGGGAGAGTATATCATCTGTTTTATGTTCGGAAGGGGGACAGGAGCTGTGCACGCGCCCGGACAGCCTGGGGATGTGCACATGCGTTTCCTCTCAGACGATTTTAGCTGCTGCTTGTTCTGCAAGTGAGGCGCGCGTGTCACTTCACCCTGCCTTCAAGTGAGTGGGCTTCTGCGCCCGGACAGGGGATGTGCACATGCGCCTCACTTGCAGAACAAGCAGCAGCTGAAATCGTCTGAGCAGCATTACAAACATTCTTAATAGCAGCACAGCATCTGGGAAATTGCTTCTGAGCCAGTCAGGACAGAGAAGGTGGCAGCTGCTGTTATAGACCGTGTTTACTGTATTTTGGTGCGTGTTACTCCATCCACTGTGAATCCAGTCCATAAAACAATATCAAGCAGATGTGTGAGGTGAGAGCCAAGAGGAAGGTAATTGGGGGAGGCAAAATCCCCCATAGGAGGGAGACTGGTCTATGCTCGCTCAGTATCTATTCACAGGCAGACACATGGGGTTTTACACTTACCCTACGAAGCATGAGATCGTCCCTATGTCCACCTTGCTCTCAGTAGAGCAGCAAGAAGAGCGCCAAGTGAATAACTTCCTCTGCACTACCAAGGGGAACAAGACTGGAGTGGCACTCTCCAGGAGGTGACAAATGCAAAAACCACAGTTGATGGACAGAATGCAGAACAATGTCATATATTCACCCCAGTACAGACATCTGGGCCTAAAACTCTCCAGGAGGTTTCACTTCTTGACAGCATTGTGAAGGCAAGATTGGCATTCATCAGTGGTCCATGAAGGGATTTTGCTCCAATATTCGAGGCCCACAAACTGCAAAGAGTGAGCTCTACTTCGATGACTTGTATGTGGGGCTTTCATTTATTCATATTACACACAACATTTTAGAAATAAACCTAGCTTCTCTGCGCCGATAAAAAACCCAATATGTACTGTGGTAACGTATAATACAAGACACGTTTTAACACAGTATAAAGAACAGATATTTATAAGCGATCTGAAGTTTGGGGTTACACAAGTAATTAACAACGAGTTGATCACCTAATAATAAAGCTTGTATAACAATGGACAGTGAATGAAAAGAAATGCTCAAATCATACAGTGACAAGGAGATGCATTTGATCCCAGCATCTCCTTGACACTAAGAAAACATCTTAATTTCCTTTGCGAAAGCAGCGATACAGAACAGTCACCCAAACAAATACCAACTGCAGGGTGCTGTTGGGAATAAAATAAGAGGAAAGAGGACTCTAGGTTGGAAGGCCCTACTGAAGGACTGGGTTTTTCTAAGACCCAGCGGTGCCAGGGATAACACCTGAAACCTTCGTGGGTTACCTGTTCCGGCGTACAAATGACAGAGACACGGGACACTTCCTTCGGCGTCAAAGATTCGAGGTTTATTTACTGCAGGGAACACAGAAGTCACGAGAAGTACATAGCATGTAAGTTCACGGAGTCTGATTCAAATTGTATCTGTAGATCGCTCCTTTTATACAGTTTTTCGTCATAGGATAACATGACAGACAAAAAGTTACAACCCGGCTCCCACAGTAAATGTCATAGGGGGTCGCTTTCATGTATTCAGGGCCGGAACATAATTACAGTAGCATTTGGCAGTTCCCAACTGTAAAAGTACATCTTCCCACCATTAGTACATTCCGTTCGACTGTAAACAAATCAAGGAAGAGGCAGAAACAGGTGCAGAGGAAGACGAGGATAGCGAACAGATCGAAGAGAGTGTAAAAAAGGGGGTGGTATCAGGAAACACGATTGCAGAGATCAAAGGAGACGTGCCTAATGAATGCACAACTAAGACAATAGACTGGCACGGCAAGATGAGCCTCGAGCAGGGCCATCTGCCTTACAGTGTCATCCCCCTCATCATAAAGACACCCTCAAAGGAACACGTGTCTTCCACAAGAGTTTGGGAATCCCAGGGTCACGAAGCAGATAGCGTCCGTTCGCTGGCTACTTGAGGGCAAGAAACAAAATGGATGCCATATCTAAAATGGAACCCGTGGGTTCAGATGAAGAAACCCACGAAACAAACGAACGGTATTGGCTAGCACAGCGAAAACACGTACACCCACTAAACTCGTCATTTGCGGTTCATAGATACCAGACTCGACCATATTCGGGCGAGTCGAAAACACCACTTACAATTGTCACGGAACCTCAGACGCTCCTTTTGCCCTCATGTAGGCAAGCACTAGTCGTAATCAGAATCGATCTCGATATTCATCAGACCATCCAGATGTTGCTGCAACATTATTCTATCCATCAGTGCTTCCTTGGTAACAGGTGGCCGTCTTATACACGTCATAGCACAGAGGCCACATAAGGCAGGACCACATTGCACACAAATACAACACGTGAACAGAAATGCTACAACAACCCCAATGATCATCAGAATTTTCCAACCCCACGTCGACATCAGGCCCCAAAACCACCCTAGTAGCGTCCAATCCCCTACGTCCACGTGTATGGACTCAGAGATCTTATGCAACTTCGAGATGGCTTGATAGACAGTTGGAGCGTTGTCAGGAATGAAAATGCAACAACTCGAATGGATCACCTTACATACCCCACCTCTATCTGCTAGGACAACATCTAAAACCATACAGTTTTGTAACGTCATAAGCCTGTCCGCCTGAAGCTCTGCTGTAATGTTACCAAGGGCACTTGCAGTGATATTAGCGGTCGATTCCACCACTCGAGTCAACTGTCTCAGGTTCCTACTATTGATCATAGGTCCCCAAAACGGCAAGAAACCCTTAAAGAAATCTCCCGCTTCTTGACCGGCAGTGTCCTCTTTGCTAATCACGCCTCTCACAACTCTGGTCTTGTGATAATCTGAGGCAACTGTAAAAGTCGGTGGCAGCAAATTTGCAATATAACAGGTGCCCGCGAAGTCAAGGGGCAACCATGTATATGCACGGTCGTAACATATAAAGTACGTACCCTTGGCAGTCAGGAGAACAGGGGAAGAGAGCATTGGTAAAACATACGTTTCAGTGCAAGCACTCTCCCCAAGATGAGCTCTCGGGTTTCGACCACGACCTTTCAGACAAAAATTACCGAGGTGGGGTACGATCCAGATTGGAGATGAACTTTTGAGCTGTCTATCACCCACTAACACGCTATACTCGGCCTCGCTCAGATCCCTATAGGCTCGCACCTCTTCCTCTGGAATAAGCGATGGATCAAAAATATCTCTATCTAAATCAGCAATCGCTATTGCCAAAGACTTATGGTACGGGCCGGGACCAAAGTGTGGAGAACGTGGCTCTCGATTGGGGTAAGAATCTAGTGCGCTATGGAACATAGTTTGGAATGCTCGAGCTGAACCCTGGGATCTGTAAGGAAGGACCAAGTACGGAATTCCCTTATCGGTGGTATGTGGCATTAACCCACACACCCAACAATTGGTAGTGTTCATCACCAACCGATGCTGATGAAGGAGCTGAACGAAGGAATTGTTCATAAATTCCGCACGTCTAACCTGCTCGTGTTGAGGTAAAATATGAAAAGAATGAGGAGAAACAGTGGAGGTAGGTTTAGGTTCAGGAGAAGGGGTAGGTGAGGCAGAAGGCAATAATGACTGTATCATGTAATACACCCCACCCACCAATAACGAAGAAACAGTTAGGAACAGAAGGAATACCTGAAACATGAAGCATTTAGTACGTGCAATTCTATGCAGTTCGAATCTTTGAGATTGAGTCTTTTCCAATTCCGACAGCTTCGAGGAAGCCATCCTCTAAAACCGTCCGCAACGTTCTTGACGCACTTCGTTCTGTGTAGCAATAGTCAATCCCCAGGAGTTCCTAGGAATCGACGGTCTCCAACCTAGTGTCAGGACCTACTAAACAGAAGGAAGTACCCGCACGGCCCTACGGTCCACCCGGATGTAAGGTTCTTTTAATTAATTAAACAATATATATATATACAAAATCTCCTAGCTGTGGAAACAAAACACACATATGCGGAAAAGAACTCAGAATTCATACAAAAATTTCAGTTATTCAAAAATGTTCAGAGTGATAATGGGGTAACGTGAATGTCAGGGGAGAAAGCAAAAATATTTTTATTAGTCTCTAGTGTTGGAACGGAGCAAATATCTGCTTCTCCCAAGACGAGTCTGATCCTCAAACAGTCGATCGGATGAAGAAACAAAATCCTGTCGGTCAGACAATAGTTCAGATCTTGAGTTCTCCAATGACAAAGGTTCAACAGTATCGTCCGGCTGCACTGAAGTCTCTCCCACAGGCTGAGCATCACTGAATGGTACAAAGTTCGGCAGAACCTCCGTTTCAGACGAGGCGATGCCCTTCCTCACCCACGAGTCCGCTGGTAAAGGTATAGGTACCTTCTTGGTGTGGGTGGCATGCACCCAGTGTTTGCGGCCCTCCAAACGAACAGCAGTTCTCGTGGCAAGGAGCACCTGATAGGGTCCGATGAACCTCGGCTCAAGATTTCGTTTTCGGCCAAAATTCCTCGTAACCACCCAGTCTCCGGGCTGGAGCTGGTGGCCTGGACCCTCCGTCTGCGCCGGCAGTGCTTCAAAGACCTGTTGATGAATTAACCTCAGTTTAGCAGTCAGATCATGCAGGTAATCGATCAGCATTGGATACTCAGCGAACACACTGGGTCTAGGAACCCCCAAATATTTGCAGCGCGGCCGAACACAATCTCATATGGGCTGAGCCCTACTCGAGAGTGTACAGTCGCCCTAGTTGACAGAAGAGCCAAGGGCAAAGCGTCAGGCCACAAGAGACCAGTCGTAGCCTGAATCTTTGTGAGTTTTAGTTTGAGAGTACCATTGTAGCCCTCAACCAAACCTGCTGACTGGGTATGGTTGGCACTATGGAATTTTTGTGTAATTCCAAGGCCCTTACACACACTCTTCATCACACTCCCCACAAACTCACTTCCGTTATCAGACCATACAATCCGTGGCATTCCATACCGAGGAAAGTATTCCTTCAGTAGGACTTTCGCTGTGGACAGGGCAGTATTGTCTTTGAGAGGGTAGGCTTCGATCCATCGGGAGAATGTGCAAACCACAACCAAAACATATTTTAGGTTATTGCATCGCTCCATATGGATGAAGTCCAACTGAATCACTTCAAAGGGACATGAAGGAGGAGCAAAATGGCCAGGGGGTGTAGGAGTTCCCTTGCCAGGATTGTACATCATACATATCATGCAATTCTTGACCAATCTCTCAGCACACTTAGCAATACCATCATTCTTCCATACCGGGAACAACAGCTTGCAAATACCTTTCGCGCTAATATGTGACAAACCGTGTGCCATAGTCACAACAGCTAGCACATATGCATCCGGCAACATCCATCTTTTATTCTCCGACAAATCAATCCAACAGCCATTCGCATCCAGCTTTCCCGTACTCTCTTTCCACTTGGTCTTTTCAGTCTCGGTGGCCTCATTCTGAATCGCTTTCACACTTTCAATAGTATCTTCACACATACCAGTTTCTGCAGGCCACCTTACCGAACTCGTCACATACATTCTAGTTGTAAGGTTTCGCGCAGTCTCCTTAGCAATCTCATCAGCAAAAGCTTTGCCCCGACCAACATCATCCGTTACCTTACGGTGTGCACTACACTTAATAATCGCCACCTGCTTAGGCAATGTAAGTGCATCTAAAAGATCATTCACAAGCTGTCCATGCTGAATCTTCGTACCATGCGATGTCATAAAATCTCTCTCTCTCCACAATCGTCCAAAACTATGCGCAACACCAAACGCATACTGACTGTCAGTAAACACATTCACCCGTTTCCCTTTTGACAACACACACGCTCTGGTTAAGGCAATCAGCTCCGCCGCCTGTGCAGAGTTCTGGCTTAATCTTGCAGTCTCCACAACCGTACTCAACGTCACCACAGCATAAGCAGTCGTCACATCACCATTCGGCAACTTAAAACACGAACCATCCACATACAAAGTACCATCGGGTTCTCCAATGGAGTGTTTTTTAGGTCAACACGACCCTTCGTTTCCTCCTCAGTTCGTAAGTAACAATCGTGTGGTGATACCTCATCTGATTCCATATTAGTTGGCAACAAAGTCGCCGGGTTTAGGACATTGCAGCGCTTTATTTGAATGTGACTTGCCAGAAGCGTCAACTCATAGCCAGACAACCTTGCACTCGTCAAGTGTTGGGTTTTCGTACGATTCAAAAGAGTGTCAACTGCATGCGGAACCATCACCGTAAGCATATTATCCATGACCAATCCTGCAGATTGTCGGATGGACACCGCAGCCGCCGCTGTTGCTCTCAAACAACTCGGCAATGCTCTAGCTACTGGGTCCAAGGTCGAGGAAAAATATGCACATGGACGCTGCTTACCGCCAAATTGTTGCATCAAAACACTCAACGCACAACCTTCCCTCTCGTGAACGTATAGTGTAAACGGCTTACTGTAGTCAGGAGTACCTAACACAGGGGCCGAACACAACGCATCACGCAGTTCAGAAAAACTTTTCTGACATTCTTCCGTCCATGGCAAAGGAGTTGGAACATCCTTGCACGTAAGAGCTACCAATGGTTTCGCTAGCAACGAAAAATTTGGAATTCATTGCCTGCAGTATGACGTGATACCTAAAAAGGCACGCACATCTCTCCGAGTTGTTGGCACAATCATTCGAGCAATCGCTGCAATTCTCTCTGGGGTCAACCTTCTTCCCTCCTTTGACAATAAGTGACCTAGATAGGTTACTTCTTGACAACAATATTGCAATTTAGAAGGTGACACCTTATGATGTAAGTTACAAAGATGCTGCAACAACGACACCGTAGCAAGTTTGCAAATCTCTTGTGTGCCCGCAGCCACCAATAAGTCATCGACATATTGGATCAAGGCCGCACCAGCCGGCAACACAAACGCGTCAAGTTGGCTCTTCAGGGCTTGGCTGTATATCGATGGACTCTCACAGTAGCCCTGGGGAGCACGTTTAAACCTAAAGCTGCGGCCACCTAAAGAGAAACCGAAAAGGTCCCTGCTCTCCTCAGCAATCGGAATGCTAAAGAAAGCATTCTTCAGATCGATCACTTTGAACCAGGACGCAGATGCTGGAATCAGAGTCAGTAAAGCCGTAATGTCTGGCACCACAGGGAACTGAGGAATCACAATTTTATTCACTTCCCGTAAATCAATAACAAAACGATAAACAGGAGGCTTAGATGGATCAGTGCGTTTCAAAATGGGCAGCACAGGGCTATTACACACTTTTCCCCGTGTCTCCTCGATAACATCTTTCTCGATCAAATCATAGATGATCGCTAACAACGCTCGCTCACCATCAAGGGAGATACGATACTGGGGAATACGTGGTAACCGCACATTCGATTTCAGTTGAACAACATAAGGGGAAAAATCAAGCAGGCCCACGTCATTGGGACCTGTTGCCCACAAAGATGCAGGAAGAGAACTCAATTCCGGTGGGAGCTTATCAATGGACAAGTACATAGGAGAGATTACTCTCTCACCCAATGTAAGCTTAACTCCCGCAGGAGAACAATACAAAGTCGCATACAGTCGTTTCAGCAAATCCAGACCCAAAAGATTTTCACCACAACCAGTAGTCAAAATCAAAGGAGCTTGCAGCTCACGAGGCCCAATTGTAAGGGGCAAAGGGCGAGAGACCGGATTGCTAACAGGGGCGCCGGAGAATCCAACGGAAACATTTGTTAAGCCAGACAAAGGTGCGCCAGGGAGTTTCAAATGCATGATGGAACTTTTCGCTGCACCAGTGTCCAACAGAAAAGGCTCAACTACGCCCGAGGTGGCAACTGCGACGTAAGGCCCTCTCTGATCAACCGGAACTGATACTACTCCCTCTTCTTGTCTATGGCTGTCATAGTAATTACCGTCGTCAGTACCCTGATCAACGTAATAATCATCCACATTGTACTGTGCGGATCTACCTGATGATGATCCACGCTGATCGAAACAATTATTAGAATTAGAGGAATTATTAGAACAATCATTTTGATTTTGCGTAACACCACGACATCTACCTCGTGAAGCCTGCTGCGGACCACTACGGCCTCCTCTAGATGAATTACCACTATTTCGATCACGCAAAACCGGACAATCAAATTTCAAATGACCCTCGCCTCTACAGTAGGCACACGGATTGTACCCAAGCATAGATCTCTGCGAAGAAGAGTCATTTCGCGATTGTGACCTAGATGACTGCGACTGCGACCGATTCTGCTGCTGGGAATCATTCTGATTGGAGCGCGGAGGATATGCTTGCTGTAACAAAACCTTCATTTTGAGCTCTTTCGTCTTTTTGTCTGCACAATCTTTTTCCTCTTTTTCTCTATTTTCATAATATTGGGCCGTAGCCAATATCTGGGCAGAAGTAGAAACAGCCCACGCACTCTCTGAATTTCTCAATTTATTGCTAAGGTCAGGCAACAAATTTGACACAAATTTGTCCACAAACTATCTCTGACCTCCCTTAGTGCCCATATCCTGACCACTGTGATCGATGAATGCCTCCTCAAATCTTTTAAAGAAATCAGAGACACTCTCATCCTTCTTTTGCTTACAAGCAGACAATTTGTCCCAGTTGACTTTCATAGCTGGCATAAGCGTTTTCATAAGAGTAATTATTCTCTGAGGAAGATCGGTAATGAGCTGTTCAGGTTTAGCCCCACCGACTTGTCGTACATCAGCCGCGGTAAGCGCAGCCCAATCACCACCTAATTCAGCTGCATGGTCTTCATGACGTATTTTCGCCCATACCGGTTGCGGTACCACGTTGCCGAATAACATATCGATGTCGGCGAGATTCATTATCGTAGCATCCACTAACTGAGACAATTCTTTGTAGTACCCTGCAGGATTTTTGCGAGGGTCGGGCAAAGTCTGCTTAACCTGCAAAACTTCCGATCGTTTCCATGGAAGGTGTATCCACACTCTCTGGAAGTGTGGCAAAATAGCAGGATTAACAGTAGCATCGCCTGGCATCCACACTGGTGGAACTTCTCGCATGGGATACTGACCAGGCGTTGACATCCATTCCTCATGCTCATCTTTATATAATGCACGAGGCATAATAGGACGAAAAGATAATAAGTGCTCGACTGCACGTCGAACATTGCTACCCACAAGCACACCACTCGAAAACTGAAGCTGAAGTTCAGTCAGAGCAGCCAGTACCTCATCTGCCGCATCAACTGATATCTCATCGCGTAAGAGTTTACACATTTCTTCAAACACAAACCTTTGTGTCGGCTCATTGAATTGAGAGAAAGTGTCAACAATTATACGTGGAGGATTCTTAAGGGGATACCTAATCCAATTTTTCGCCATTTTATATAGCGTGTCACGTTCCCTACCACCAGGAAGCTGACTTCGTCGTTGGGGAGCTTCAGATTCATCAGAACCAAGAATCGGTCCAAGAGGAGAGTAGAAGTTGGCAACGATATTAGGGATATGCCGCCGAACAGACGGGGAAGAAGAGAGAAGTAAAGGGGTAACAATAGGAGGACCAAAAACACGAGGAAAAGGAGCAGCAGGAGTAGCCACAAGAGTAGAAGTAGCGGGAGCAGTAGATTGAGAAGGTATAGACGGAGGAGCAGTAGGAACAGGAGCAGGTAGAGGAATAGGAACAAGAGGATTCGCAATAACAGGGTTAACGCTGGGCTGGTTAACAGCTGCCGGAACAGCAGGTTGAGGAACAGGAGGAACCACGGGAGCTGTGGTATCCTGTGCATACGGAGGTGGCGACTTCAGTAGATAGGACAACAAAGGGTCCTCTACTGCTTCCTCTCCCTTCTTTTCCGTACCCTTCGGTAAAGCGGGATAACATTTATCCACTGTCATACGCTGCAATCTATCAAAAATGTCCTTTTCCTTCTCTTCCTTGTCTCGCTGAAACTGCTCTGCATTTCTCATCGTTGTAACAATACCTTCTCTCTTATTACGTTTAAGCTGCTTGATTTCTTTCTGCTTGGCTTCTTTACGCCATAACCGAAAGGAATCAAACATGGCCGGCCTTGCTTTTCTTTGGAACAATTTAGCTTCAAGATTATCTAAAATCGGGGCCTCAAAACTACCATGAGGTGGCCAACTAAGGACACCATCATCTTTGGTGTAGCGAACCCAGCAGTCATTGAATGCGATAGGACCCACACCATGTCGACTATATAATTCGTAAATTGGAGTTCCGACCGGAGGTATCGGACACGAGTCCTCCAACCGGGAATCCGCACCACAACCTCTAAAGCAACTGAACAAAGTACTACGGCTAGGCATTGTGCACACTAACCGAGTTTCACAAACGTCAAGGGTTATTGGATTACAATGTCCCTGCAAAAGTGCAAAAACCCTCGGTTTTTGGCGACTGCAGACGTCAAATAGAACAACTATGAACAGAATACAAAGGACCACAAATGCAATGGAACCATGCAACGACTAAGCACCCACAACAACTAAGGATTTTGGGAGCGACCCACAAATACTTAACTCAAAGAACAATGGCGTCACCAGGAAGGCCCGTCAATCGTCTCGCTGTACCAAGGTCTACGCCAGGCGCCAAAACAGGTCTACAGTCAGGGCAGCAGTCCGTCGCAGCCGTCAGGAGGCGGGGATCTTCGCGGGAAAAGTCTTCGAGCCACTTGTTTCGACAACAGGATCGATGAAGCGGGGTGCAACTTCCCTCGGAGATTTCACACGAAGTTCCTCACGATCGTCGGGCTTTGGACCGGTACCACTGATGCAGCCCGACGTTGGGCGCCAACTGAAGGACTGGGTTTTTCTAAGACCCAGCGGTGCCAGGGATAACACCTGAAACCTTTGTGGGTTACCTGTTCCGGCGTTCAAATGACAGAGACACAGGACACTTCCTTCGTCGTCAAAGATTCGAGGTTTATTTACTGCAGGGAACACAGAAGTCACGAGAAGTACATAGCATGTAAGTTCACGGAGTCTGATTCAAATTGTATCTGCAGATCGCTCCTTTTATACAGTTTTTCGTCATAGGATAACATGACAGACAAAAAGTTACAACCCGGCTCCCACAGTAAATGTCATAGGGGGTCGCTTTCATGTATTCAGGGCCGGAACATAATTACAGTAGCATTTGGCAGTTCCCAACTGTAAAAGTACATCTTCCCACCATTAGTACATTCCGTTCGACTGTAAACAAATCAAGGAAGAGGCAGAAACAGGTGCAGAGGAAGACGAGGATAGCGAACAGATCGAAGAGAGTGTAAAAAAGGGGGTGGTATCAGGAAACACGATTGCAGAGATCAAAGGCGACGTGCCTAATGAATGCACAACTAAGACAATAGACTGGCACGGCAAGATGAGCCTCGAGCGGGGCCATCTGCCTTACAGTGTCATCCCCCTCATCATAAAGACACCCTCAAAGGAACCCGTGTCTTCCGCAAGAGTTTGGGAATCCCAGGGTCACGAAGCGGACAGCGTCCGTTCGCTGGCTACTTGAGGGCAAGAAAGAAAATGGATGCCATATCTAAAATGGAACCCGTGGGTTCAGATGAAGAAACCCACGAAACAAACAAACGGTTTAGGCTAGCACAGCGAAAACATGTACACCCACTAAACTCGTCATTTGCGGTTCATAGATACCAGACTCGACCATATTCGGGCGAGTCGAAAACACCACTTACAATTGTCACGGAACCTCACTACCCTGGAGACTCCTGCTACAACAGCGTTTGTAAATATCACCCATTGAGGTGGTTCAACTCCACTAATTGGGCAGACATCCCAAAACGTTGTCTGGCTTCCAAAAGCATCAGAAAGAAGGACCTCGAGCTGCAATTTCCTTAAGACACTTGGACGATGTTGAAAGGGCAAATTGTAGTAGTTAACAGGGCTGCTTCACGAATGCCCTGAAAGGTTCACATCTTTGGAGTGACTTATCGCTGCAGCATTTATCCACACCAAGGACGGCCCAAGTCACAGCTCTGTGGCTTTGCGCTGCAGGAGGGGCGCTGCAGTACAGTTCCGCTCCTCCGTTAACATATACATAACATTGATTACATTTCAAGAACCAGCCGCTGATATGATAGCAAAGTGCTGCTCAAGTGGCCTCCGGGTCAGAGGCTCAAATCTCCTACCCTTTGGAGGTTGGCAAATTGAGCACCACTTTAATTGTGATACCGGTTTAAGCACTGACTACAGTGTGAAACACTATATAAAACAGTTACAACTAGCTGATTGTATTGGACGGTGCTAGAGTAGGTAGCATAGGCATTTTCAAGAAAAACAAGCGTAGACAAGCTTGGTCACGAAAGTGAAAGCAACCGCGCTGGGTTAATTAGTAACCTGATCCTGGAATGCAGCTGGCACACTGTGCGCCACTGTTTGCTCCTGAGACCCATAGTCCCTGGGAGTGAACGTTTACAGAAAAGGCGGGACATACCCCCCTTTGACCATTTGCATGCTTTAATTTTTGAAAGCCACACGCAATGGCCAATATAATGTGTGGTTGTGAACAAAATCACACAGAGAAGTCTGTAGGAAGTTGGGAGTGCCTACAAGAAGCCTCCACATAGAGCAGTGTATGCGCGCTGTGCTAGGCTCGACCTAAAAAGGAGAGACTAGTGACCATATTAACCAATGAAAGGCAGCCTTTGCAAAGCACAGTAAGAGGAACCAATGAGAAAGATGGGTGTTGCTTAATGCACACATCGTGAATACAGCAGGTCTCGAAGAGACAGCGCAAGCGCTGCCTAGGTGAGACCTAAAGAGGATGCTCATGGCCCCATCCAGCATATCCCCCAGGTTCAGAGGATCACCTCTGCCCTTTCAGGTTAACTTATTGTTTGCTCCTGGGACACAGTTTGCGCTATTTTCACTCTAATCAAATGCTAATTACTGGCTGGCGGAAGTGGGAGAGAAGCTTTAGGAACTTCAAGCAAGTGAAATGTAACTTTATAAAAGTAAATTTTTCTTAACATTTATTAAAAATCTGATTTCACCATTGAATTGGAATAACTATTAAAAACGTGTTTTGTTATTTTTATAGCTAGTTCCATTCCGGGGATTCAGAATTAGGCTTTTCATCTGTACTGTTTTTCTATGTAGAACAGCTAGGTTTGCCACAGCAAAAAATAGTTTTTAGGTGCTAGTCACTGTAAGGACATGTTAAAATAAAAAATGACATGCCCTACTTTTAAATACCATGTGCTCTACCTCATGGGCGACAAGTCCTACAGTAGGGGAGACTTAATATTTGAAAAGAAGATATTGTCCTGTCAAAATGGTTTATGTTGACAGGTGGATTGTAGTTTTGCACTTCTCCCTTCAAGTCTTCAATGGTAGGCCTGACACCAAGTTTGCACTGCCACTGTGTTGGGTGGCACAAGAGAAGCTGGGTTCCACTAGTGACATTTAACTTCCAGACCCTGGGTACATTTTGTACCATATACTAGAGACTTACAACCTAGTTAAATATGCTAATTTCCAGTATGTCAATTCAACCAGGTTAAAATGGGGAGCACATGCACTTTACAACTGGTTAAGAGGTGTGAAGTGCATAGATTTATAAAGCCAGCAAAAATATAGGGGAAAGCACAAGGTGAAAAATCTGGGTTGACCAGGCAGAAAAGGCGGATTTCCTACACCGAGCAGCAGGCTTCTTATGTTCAGATACTGGAATCCAAGCAGCAGACCATGTTCGATACTAGAGGCTGATGCTGGAGGCCGAGGGGGTGGCCGCATATGTTCAGATACTGGAGGCTGAGGGTGGAGCCCGAATACACTCAGATGCTGGAGGCTGAGGGTGGAGGCCAAATACGCTCAGATGCTGGAAGATGAGGGTGGAGGCCAAATACGCTCAGATACTGGAGGTGGAGGGTGGAGGCTGAATATGCTCAGATAGTGAAGGTTGAGGGTGGAGGCCGAATATGCTCAGATACTAGAGGCTGAGGATGGAGGCCGAATTCACTCAGATACTGGAGGCTGAGGCCAGAGGACAAATACGTTCAGATACTGGAGGCTGAGGGTAGAGGCCAAATAAGCTCAGATACTGGAGGCGGAGGGTAGAGGCCGCATACGTTCAGTTACTGGAAGTGGAGTGTGGAGGTCGCATACTTTCAGATACTGGAGGCTGAGGGTGGAGGCTGTATATGTTCAAATACCGGGGGCTGAGGAAATGGCTGCATATGTTCAGATACTGCAGGTCATGCAGTAGGTTGCCTATGTTCATATACTGGAAGCCGCTAGTAGGCTGTGTATGTTCAGACACTGGAGGCTGTGGAGCAGCCTATGTAAGGTCAGATACAGTAGGCAGAGCAGCAGGCTCAGTAAGGTCAGATGCTGGAGGCTGAGCAGCAGGCTCATGTGGTCAGACTCTGGAAGCCGAGCAGCGGGCTCAGTACGGCCAGATACTGGAGGCCGAGCAGCGGGCTCATGTGGTCAGTCTCTGGAGGCCGAGCAGCGTGCTCAGTATGGTCAGATACGGGAGGCGAAGCAGCGGGCTCATGTGGTCAGACTCTGGAGGACAAGCAGCAGGCTTAGTACGGTCAGATACTGGAGGCCGAGCAGCGGGCTTAGTACGTTCAGATACAGGAGGCCGAGCAGCGGGCTCAGTACGGTCAGATACTGGAGAAAGAGCAGTGGGCTCAGTAGGGTCAGATACTGGAGGTTGAGCAGCGGGCTCAGTACGTTCAGATACTGGAAGGCGAGCAGCGGGCTCAGTACGTTCAGATACTGGAGGCCGAGCAGCGGGCTCAGTACGGTCAGATACTGAAGGCCGAGCAGCGGGCTCAAGTACGTTCAGATACTGGAGGCCGAGCAGCGGGCTCAAGTACGTTCAGATACTGGAGGCCGAGCAGCGGCTCAGTACGTTCAGATACTGGAGGCCGAGGCAGCGTATGTTCAGACACTACCAAATCCGCTCCATGCATCAGAGAAAAGCTGGCACCTGGAGATTTCACAGTTTTACCACCGTTGACCATGGTGTGCACCTTACTATTTTAAAACACTGCGTGGGCTTACAGGCTGGGTTGGTTTCTTACCGGAGATGATGAAAGGTGACTGCCACTTCCTAAGCTCCAAAGTACCCATAGGATGGAATGATTACAGATCCAATGCACTCTATACCTGTCTTGTTTGGGAGAGCTGTCTGTGCTTAATTTCTAAACAAATAAGTTCCGGGGCTCTAGTCAGGAAGACGCTCCAGCGCGCACCACTTGTTGCCACTGGCGTTGTTGCCAATGACCGTGCCTACACAAATACTAACCAGCACACTGCTACAAGTTTGACAATCAGACTATTCCAGACCGCCCAAAGCTATGAATATAGCTTGGGCAGCAGGAAACCACCCGCTCACATTAAGCATTGAGAGGTGTCTGTAGGTCTTGGAGCGTCCCTTTATGCACACTTTAAGGACACAGTTGTGCATCCGTTACATAACAAGGTTCGACTCTACTCTGATTAAATTGAAGGAAAATATATCCACCATTTCTTGAAAAGGCACCTCCTCAATCAACGGAAGCAGACTGAACAAGCATTGGCAAAGCCAATACATCTGGCTTGCATTTTGAATACCGAATAAACCATTATAAAGCCTGCTGCAGTGTGAAAAACAAGTCAATAAAAAACAGTTGACTATACGATGCATTAATTAGGTAATTTAGTTAAAGTGTGATGATTCCGACTTTGGGGTGGTAAGCAAGTCCCTCATGTGGTGTGATGCAAGCTCTCCATAGTAAGTGAATGATGCAAGGAACAACCAATAGCATGAGAGCAGGAGGCGGGGCTTGCTCCTCTGAATGCAATCAAAGGCCGCTCAAGGTGGAGTTTAAGAACTGGTAGCAATAGGTTGATAAACAGCTACACTGGTATGCAATACTCAAAAATGGGTCTAGCTGTAACAGTTCAAAGTAACAAAAATTGTCACAGTTACAAAATTAGGCCCACTGACCCCACCCAGACCAAATAAAGCGTTCTGTGAAAGGGATTGTTTAGGAATGTGGGAAGTACACCATTTTTTTTTAAAGATGTGATATTACGGAAAATTGAGAGAAAATCAAATGTCATTTTGTGCTCTATTTGAGTGTGAAATGCGTCCCGGCGTCAATCTTTTATTCAAGAACACACTTTGCCCTGACAATTAGTGCATGGAATGAAAGCCTCACGTACAACATTCGGTCGTTCCTGAACATTCGCGGTAAACGTTTATCACAAATGGTGCATTAATGTTGTATAATTATGCCGTCAAGCATCCTTCAGGCAGGCAAGTACACACTAGCCGTCAGGCAGCCCTCAAGGAAGGCGAGTACACACTAGCCATCAGGCAGCCCTCAGGCAGGTGAGTACACACTAGCCATCAGGCATCCCTCAGGCAGGCGAGTACACCCTAGCCGTCAGGCAGCCCTCAGGCAGCCCTCAGGCAGGATAGAACACACTAGCCGTCAGGCAGCCCACAGGCAGGCTACTACACCCTAGCCGTCAGGCAGCCCTCAGGCAGGTGAGTACATCCTAGCCGTCAGGCAGCCCTCAGGCAGGTGAGTACATCCTACCTGTCAGGCAGCCCTCAGGCAGGTGAGTACACACTAGCCGTCAGGCAGCTCTCAGGCAGGTGAGTACATCCTAGCAGTCAGGCAGCCCTCAGGCAGGCGAGTACACCATAATGTACCTCCCAGTAGTCAGACTAGAATGAGCGAAGGGTCCTGAACAGCTCATATTCCAGAATGTTCCCTCACATCCCAGGAAGGAGCGCAAGCAAGGCTCTGTTTCAATTCACTTTCCTTTATTATGATAGGGAGCTCCTGCAAGGTGCATATTACACGAAACATGTCATAAAACAGCGGTGCATAATACACACTAAAATCAATAAGTGTAAAATCTCCAATCTATCACATAAACCAGTTAGGGGGTCATGTACTGTCCTTTACAAAGTGACGGCGTGCATAGCACGTCACTATAGATGCACCTATTGCATACTAGGGCCCTATAAATACAACCTTTGGCAAAGATGTTACAGCGCACTGTAACATATACAAGACCCAACAAGTAACGGACAGGCATCTGTAGAGTCTGTGGCATCTTCGGTCTGGTTGTGCAGTAGGGTCAGTGGCAGGTGCCTTACAAAGGGGCTGGGGTATTTAATGCACTTAGAACTTAACAATCCTCACAAATTCAACAGTAACCCCATGCTGTCGCACTACGGATTGTGGTGCTCTGTTAAGAGTGTAGTTTTTACTTGTGTTTGGCAATATTTGAGGCGTGGTGGTGGTGAACTGTCACAGACAGGACACAAGCCATCCGTGAGCGGCAGAAGGTCGCGCCATCTGAAACTGGCAGTCAAGAGGGGCTTAGAGGGTCTGTGGCGCTCCAGAAGATGGTGTTTTGAAACCTGATCTGTTTGTCAGCTCCCTTTCTCACGCATGCACTGGCTGTTCTCTAGGAATGTTTGCCTTTGGACAGGCGGCTGGTTGTTTGCTAAATTGCTTATGCTGGCGGATGTGGTACAGCAGTAGGGTCTCCTGTTTGCTTAAAGCACGAGAGCTGGCCTCGGCATGAGCACAACTGGCACACAGACACGTGTAGGGATGTGGAAGGATGCCGTGAAAGGTAAGCCAAAAACTCAACCCAGGGCACAGTATTCACCAGTTGCTCTCTATACCAAGGTGAAAGAATGTTGATGGGCTATAAACATTCGGGGTGCGATGGGGGAGGGGAGACCTTTTTTTGTTGTTCTGAGTTTTGTTTAAAATGACCAGGCATAAATACGTCCACCGTCTAGAAAAAAACAACTTCACCCCCAACTTGTGCACCTGAAACAGACCCTGGCCGCAGTGGCGGTTTGTCTCAGGGGCGCACGTGCACATACCCTGTCCGGGCGCAGAAGCCCACTCACTTGAAGGCAGGGTGAAGTGACACGCGCGCCTCACTTGCAGAACAAGCAGCCGCTGAAATCGTCTAAGAGGAAACGCATGTGCACATCCCCAGGCTGTCCGGGCGCGTGCACAGCTCCTGTCCCCCTTCCGAACATAAAACAGATGATAATAGATCTCGCCAAGGCATGCAACGCATGCGCTGCGTGGCTAGGCAAGACCTAAAAAGGGGATTCGTATGTCGCCCAAGTGCTATCGACCTATTTCATGCATTAATAGCACTATTAAAATCATTGGAAGAGTCAACTATGACCATTTGGTTGAATTGGCAGCTGATTAGGATATACTCTCCCCCTTTCAATTTGGTTTCCGGGCAAAACTAGAAATCAACTAACAATGTTTGAACCTGGCTCTGATCATTTCCAAATATACTAAGGCCAAGCACACACCGATTTACTTTAATGTACTTACCCACTGCCTTTGTTTCAGTGAACAGAACTAAACTTTGGTTAATGTTGCTGGATCAAGGCGTGGACTCTTCTCTGGTGAATTTTCTGTACTGTCTACACTCAGACCTTTCAGCTAAGGTCCATTTAAATTCTTATGGGGAGCTTTCCTCTGCTTTCCCATTGAAGAGTGGTGGGAAGCAGGAGTGTACATTGGCACCTTTATTATTTATTTCACACATTAATGGCTTAACAGCCCATTTATCCACATCCCACAGAGACATACCCAGAATCGCCGGTTCCCCAATTCCTGCTTTACTGTATGCTGATAATGCGGTATTGCTAGCCCTCACTCCAAATGCATTGAGGCATCAGGTGGACCGTTTTGCTTTTTTTATGCACAATGTGAACGTAACAACTAATTATACTAAGTCACACATTATGTCTTGTGGCCCAGGCAAATTAAGGTTAAATAAATGTAATATTAATGGGCATGCTCTCATGGCTGTTGATAACTTTTGTTCCTTAGGGCTAACTTTCAGTTCTTCGGGATCGAGGAACTCCCACTAAGCATGGGCGAATTTTGCGAATCTGGCGTTCGGGAATTTGCATATTTGCGAACTCGCAATCCGCAAAACCTGCGAATTCTCGCGAATTTGCGGATTTTTTTTGTGTTCGCAAGGGTTTCTGCCAGTTCGCGAGGGTTTTGTACCAGTTTGCAATTGCGAACTTACTTGTCGGCTCGCAACGGTCGCGACTTTGTTGTTTTTACGTCTGGTTCATCATCACAGGTTCACAGCACCCTCTGTTTGACCACTGCCACCCTCTGATTCACCCATGCCACCCTCTGGTACATCACTGCCACCCTCTGATTCATCACTGTAGATTATGGGGGGGAAAGCAAGCACACCTGCCCTGCTTCAACTGACATGAATTAATTTGGGGTTGATTAATGTGTCACTGAATTTAAACTTCCTGCCTGGCACCTGCTTCCTTATCTGTAATTTGCTTTCTGTTGCGGTGCAATTTTTTTTCCCAGGACCTTTGTGGCCTACTTGTAGCTATTCTATGAGCCTGCTGTGAGGGTCAGAGCAGGGTCATAGAATAGTTGCAAGTAAGCAACTGAACTCTGGAGGGGCCGCTCAGGAAGCACTACAGGGAACGGTTACTAATGATGAGTTTGAACTTTTGCACCTGCTGAGTGCTTTCAGTTTTGCAAAACTCGTTTTTCTGCAGAACAGCAACTGTAATGCCCCAAACAAACTTACTTGTGAAAGTTGATTTCTAATCTAAAAGTGATCCAAAGAAAGTCAAAAAGGCCTCAAATCCAAAAAAGTGCGGGTAAATGTCAACCTGAGGAGTTATTCTGATAAAAATCATCATTTTCAGAAGGTTTATGCTGGTTTATACTGCGTCCAAGCTACTCCTGGACACACCCATGGACCCTTTTCCTGCTACTCCTGCAAGTTCGACGGCACCAAGAAAAACCCCTCACCCACGAACACACAACAGATATCCGATCCCAACCACCTACAATGCATCCTGCTCAACACCCGCTCGGTCCACAGACACGCCATTGACCTCTGGAATCTACTCGACACCCTCTCTCCAGACGTCGCCTTCCTAACAGAAACATGGATGAACGCCTCTTCAGCCCCAGACATCACCATTGCCATCCCGGAAGGCTATAAGATCATTCGCAAGGACCGTACCGGCCACACAGGAGGAGGCATCGCTATCGTCCATAAGAAATCCATCCGCATCTCAACCAGCTCAGACGTCAATCTCGCCAACTCTGAACACCTTCACTTCCAGATCCACATCGACCCCAAGACCACACTCAGAGGCACCCTCCTTTACAGACCACCAGGACCCCGCGCACAATTTAGTGAAGACATCACGGACTTCATCACTCCACACGCGCTCCCCTCCGAGGACTACATCCTTTTGGGAGACCTCAACTTTCACCTTGAAAAGAACAACGACCGCAACACCACCACCCTTTTGGACAACCTCGCAAACCTCGGACTTAAACAACTTGTCACTACCCCCACCCACATCGCAGGTCACACACTCGACCCCATCTTCACCTCCAGCAAGCATGTTTCCTTCAGCCACACCACAGCTCTCCTTTGGACTGACCACAGTTGCGTTCACTTCTCCTACAACAAGCCTACATCCAACAACCACCCCCAACCCACTCTGCAAAGAAACTGGAACAAAATCACCATCGGCCAGATCTCCTCATCACTTCTTCTAAACCCCCCAGCCCATTCTTCAAACCCAGACCAAGCAGCCACCAACCTCACCCAATGGTTATCCAACAGCGCCGACATCCTAGCACCACTGAAAAAACGACAAATCAAACTAGGCAGCAAGAAGGCCTCCTGGTTCAACGATGACCTTAAGAAATCCAAAAAACTCTGTCGCTCCCTCGAGAAGACCTGGAAAAAAGACCCAACCACCAACACCAAGGACGCCTTCAAAAACGCCACCCGCATACACCACCAACTAATCCGAAATGCCAAGAAAGCCGCATTCAAAGACCGTCTAGATAACAACGCCCACAACAGCAAGGAATTATTCAACATCGTCAAGGAATTTACCAACCCCTCAGCCAACTCCAACGACATCACCCCCTCTCAAGCCCTCTGCGACTCCCTAGCCTCATTCTTCCACAACAAAATTGCAGACATCCACAACAGCTTCGACAACCAACCCGGAGACCAACCCACCCAATCCCCTGCAGGACCCCCACCCCCCCTGAACATCCTCAATGACTGGAAGCCAATCTCCACTGAGGACACCATCCGTCTGATGAACTCTATCCACTCAGGATCCCCCACTGACCCTTGCCCTCACCACATCTTTAACAAAGGAGACTCCATTATTGCACCGCACCTCCGAGACGTCATCAACTGCTCCCTCAACTCCGCAACCTTCCCGGAAAGCTGGAAACATGCCGAACTCAGCGCCCTCCTGAAGAAACCCACAGCTGACCCCACCGAACTCAAAAACTATCGCCCTATCTCACTCCTTCCATTCCCGGCCAAAGTCATCGAGAAAGCTGTCAACAACCAGCTCACCGCATTCCTCGAAACCAACAAATCCCTCGACTCCTCACAGTCCGGCTTCCGAGCCAAGCACAGCACCGAAACCGCCCTCATCGCAGCAACAGACGACATTCGCACTCTACTGGACAATGGAGACACAGTCGCCCTCATCCTCCTCGACCTCTCCGCAGCCTTCGACACAGTCTGCCATAGCACCCTTCTACAGCGCCTCAAAAACATCGGAATCCAAGGAAAAGCACTGGAATGGATCACCTCGTTCCTCTCCGGAAGAACCCAGAGAGTCCGCCTTCCACCATTCAAGTCAGAGGCTACTGAATACATCTGCGGCGTACCTCAAGGTTCCTCACTCAGTCCCACCCTCTTCAACGTTTACATGAGCCCCCTCGCGGCCATCGCACGCCAACATAACCTCAACATCATCTCCTACGCCGACGACACTCAACTGATCCTTTCACTCACCAGAGACCCTAACACGGCCAAAACCAACCTACATGAAGGAATGAAAGAAGTAGCCGAATGGATGAAGCACAGCCGTCTGAAACTGAACTCAGACAAAACAGAAGTCCTCATCTTAGGTACCTCCCCCTCCGCCTGGGATGACTCTTGGTGGCCAGAAGCCCTTGGAAAAGCACCCATCCCGACGGACTATGCACGGAACCTGGGCGTCATCTGGATTCCTCACTCTCGATGAACAGACAAGTCAACGCAGTTTCTTCATCTTGCTTCAACATTCTTGGCATGCTCAAAAAAACATTTCGCTGGATCCCTACCGAAACTAGAAAAACAGTCACTCACGCTCTGGTCACGAGCCGACTGGACTACGGAAACACCCTCTACGCCGGCACCACCGCAAAACTCCAGAAAAAACTACAACGCATCCAGAACGCCTCAGCCAGGCTCATATTAGACATCCCGCGTAAAGAACACATCTCTGATCACCTGAAAAACCTCCACTGGCTCCCCGTCAATAAGAGGATCACTTTCCGGCTCCTAACCCACGCACACAAAGCACTCTACGAAATCGGACCCGAATGCCTCAACACACGACTTTCCTTCTACACCCCCTCCCGCCAGCTACGATCCTCCAGCCAAGCCCTTGCCACTGTACCTCGCATCAACAAAACCACCATGGGAGGTAGATCCTTCTCCTACCTAGCAGCTAAAACTTGGAACTCACTTCCCACCCACCTTCGCCTCACTCAGAACCACCTAGCATTCAGAAAGCAACTCAAAACGTGGATATTCGACAAGTAACTCCCCACCGTTCTTCAAGCGCCTTGAGACCCTCTGGGTATGTAGCGCGCTATACAAATCTTTTGACTTGACTTGACTTGACTTGCTGGTGGATTTCTTGTGCAGAATTGCAAATTTTGTAATTTCGCGAGTGCGAGATTGTTGCTGCCCGCCGCATCTACATGTTCGCAATTGCGAACTCTCGAGATGCGTCACCAAACTCCTGCGGGATCCCGCAGCAAGAGCCAAAATGGCGCAGCACTCGCAAAATATCGAGAAAAACAACTCGGCAAACGCTGAATGACGATAAGTGAATGCCGCAAGCCGCAATATTGTATCACCAAGCAAAAAAATCCGCTGCGTTGAATTTGCGGATTTTTGATAAATTAGCGAGAGTTCGCGGATTGCAAATTTACCGAAAATCCGCAAAATCCGCGAGCGGAACGGATTTTCCGCCCATGCTTAACTCCCACCTTGCTCAGGCCAGTGTTAAATTAAATAAAATTGCCGGCACAGTCTGTAACCTTATTCGACCGGATATTAGGGAGACTGTGTTCCCACCACTGAAAGTCCCGCAGCGGGATTTATCGGGCCTGGCTGCAGAGGAGAGAGCTTCATGGAGATGCTTGGCATAGTAAGAAGAATTCGCATCACAAAATAGAAATTTTGAAAATCAATTAGGAAGGCTGGAAGAGCAATTGACTGGAACTTGTTTGACATTATAAAAAGAATTTGCATCATAAAATAGAAATATCAGAAAATTGGAAAAAGAATAAGAATGGACAGTAACATGAAAATAATTCAGCCCTGATGATGTCCCATGGGGGACGAAGATGGAGGTGAAAACACTATTTAAGAACTACTGTGCAAATACTTGGCTGGAAAAAGAGCTATCCAAACCTTCGGTGTTGCTTAATCATGATGTAGTCCCTTTATATTTATCTCTGGATTTGTCAAGATGGGACCGGCCAGTTCTCTTTTGCTTCAGAGCAGGGTCAATCCATTGGTCCCTATTTTTAAAATATGTTTTTGATCCAGAGGAGAACATAGTTTCCACCTGCCCCTGTGACAATCAATCCCCACAATCATTACTGCACTTTATGTTTTTTGCAAATTGCACAGCCCAGCATTAAAGCACTTTTTGATTCCTTTGTTACGGAAGCTAGGTTTCTGACATTGTAGCCCAGCTCTCCTTTATCTGCAATCCCTAAGTTTACTCGAAACTGCTTTTAGTATCTGCGCTTTTTTGGAAGCAGCTGTTAGGGCTAGTCCAACTATGTTGTATTAACTCGTTAGAATTTGATGTGCAGCGTGGTGTAGCATACGGAGTTTGGTGAAATGATTTGGTTCCATTTTAGGGATAGTAGGAGCGCACAGCGGACCCTTTCGCGGTTTATTTATCTCTCCATTCAATTGTATTGTTTTTTAAACTTCAGCCACACCCTACCCGAGTGTAATGGAGCACAGAAATGTGACTACGACTCGCACCATTTTGTTTATCCTAAACATGGTTGTTTGATGTATTAAGAAACTTTTTTAAAGTTGTTTATGCACTTGTATCCTTTTTTACTGTTCTTAATGTAAGATTATTTTTAAATCTTCGTGTATGATTGTGGCTATGTGAAATATTTGTATGCACTTTTATGGTCTTTATTTTATTTGGACGGAATAAAGTTTTATTGAATTGAATGTATCAGTCTGCGAGGCAACAGGTGCTCATTTAAGTGCTCTGCTACATTTGGGTCGAGTTTGCGCTACAGAAAACTCCCAATCATTTTGTTTTTAAAACTCTGTGGGAATACTAATGAAGTACTTCGGCCTTGATTACGAGCACCCTGGTGTTGCTGCGATACTTGTCGAACCCCATAGGTAATGCCACTCCGGAGACTGCTATTTATCTGATGCGATGAATAACATTGACTGTAAACTTCCCTGTGAACATGGTTAACACCATGACGATTTTGGTGTTTACATGATTAAAATCTGCATGTTCCTGATTGACATGGCTTTTTCGACTGGTAGATACGTTTGACCTACTGAAATGTACGGGTTGCTTTTCGCGAGTAACTCATAATTTTGATTTGTGTGCAACCGGGGTTTGCGCCAAGTGCCGAAATTTCTGAAAACCCAATTCAAACACTGGGGGTTGTACTTCTATTTGATTAACTGAAAATGAAATGCAGAGATCTGGATTAACATCAAACGATATTGCCCTGTGTCAGTACATAACCACGCGACCCCTGAACGTGGTACCGGCCAGAAGGAGGCTACGCTGATGCTCAGCAGTAATTCTACAATTACACCGCCTCCCTACGCACCGAGGCAAGTAGCCAGACTTTTCGAAAATTAAAAAGACACATTCTTTTTGTCTTGGTACCAGCACTTTCTCTGGCGGGAAGAGCCTAGTGACGATGCAGTTCGCAGGTGAGCGCTGCCCAATCGCGCAAATACATTTGCAAATGTTAACCAGTGTAACAAGTAGAAAAACAAAATTAATTAAACCGTGACTTGAAGAAACGGTTCACAACCTCTCTTTCCTGCTTTCATTTAGTTACTTCCTGTGAAATGGATCCGAATAACAACAAGCCTGCGAGTGGTGCACAAGTGCGCGCTTGCCAATGCGAGTCATGTGGTTTCAAATATCGCGCCCGTGTCTGGGCACGATAATTGGAACCACGGCAGTGTGGGTAACCAACACCAATAGGCGGAGCAATGCACCCGCCTTTGGCCAATTGCGTGCTGTCTTTGTTAAAAAGACGCACACATAGGCCAATAGCGTGGGCCAAAAGAAAAAGCACACGCACGAGCATGTGTGATTCCTAGGTTCAATATCAAACCCCCTACAAGAAGTCTCTCGCTGCGCGAGTAGGGCTGCGCACTGCAACACTAGGTGCGAGACCTAATGAATGTGTTGGTCTGTAACCCATCTGGTGCTCAGGTAAAGCCCTCTAATACCTTTGGGTCGGGCTCGCACTATTTAAAACAAAAAAAAATGTTGGGAGTCTTACTAAGGAATGTTAGTTCACAGCAGGATGGTCCACAACTTCACGTTATTTAGCTTACATGCGACAACCCTTGGTAACCCCTCATTCTGGACATAAATTGATGCTATGCCTGAAACCATTTGTTATGTTTACTGTACTCAGCTACTAAACAAGTGCAAATGGGCGTTTAGTTATCTTCATTTCAGAGATGTTTACACTGGATACAATTTAAAGTACTTTGAGGCTGGTAGAAGGATTCACCATTTCCTGTTGCACATGTGCGAGTGGAAATTGTAATTTTTATGCAATTCAAAGAAACTCAAGAACATGTGCACTCTGAGAAACCGCCTATGCAATATGCAAGCAGGGTGATGTTATGGGCAGAATGACATAATTTAGTGTGTCAATAAATCAAGTAATCTTTATGACTCTATAAGTTGCTCTAATGTTTGTCTCTTGACATGTTATATGATGTATTGAAGCCCTCTGAACTTGAAGCAAATATTCAGACGAGAAAAACAAGTCTAAATTCAAAACACAAGAAAGGATGCTAAGAAAATAGTTTCAATTGACAGTTAAAAGTTTTCTATTGTTAGTTAAACATGGCAAATTAAAAAAATAAAAAATACACGAAATTGGCGTATTTTACTCGATGGTTTATATACGAAGTAAATGGACAAAGATGTTTTTAGTAAATGTGATACATTAAAGTCTGTGAGTTACATAATTTATGGCTTTTTAGGAAGGGCATTACAGTTAATGTCCACCAACAGCATCAACGTAAAAACAGACAGTTTACTAGAGTTGTGAGTTTTTCCTGTCTAAGTAAACTTAGCCATCAACGCCTCTGTGTTTTCCCAGTACCTGGAGAATGTCTAATGCGCCCTCTCTTTCATCTTCTCCTCACCTTCCCCTTTGCTACAGTTTTCCTTTCCCATGAGGATATGCTCGCCTGCAGTAATCTAAAATCGTAACCTTAACTTTGATTCTTGCTCAAATTCTAGCCCTAACTTTCCACAAACTTGCTTCCAAACTCACCTCGAAACGTGACCCTTCTGCTACTTTTTCTAAACCTTTGCCCTTCTCTTTGTCCTCAACATTTACATTAACAATTACCATGCCTCAGACATAATCCATCTCAAGCCAATTCCTAAATTTGACTTTTATTGTTATTCAGACTCCATTCTAAATATTTACTGGTAAACTAACAAAAGACTGAGGGCCATATGTATCAAGCTCCCCTTTTGGGATTCTGAATTAGCGAATTTTACCGAATCGCAATTTCAGAATCGCAAAACGTTATGAATGTAAAAAAAATCGCAAAAAATAGCAATTCTGTAAAAATCGCTAATTTCATTTCAACACCCCCAAATAGCGATTCCTTAACGGAAAAAGATCTCAAAATTGTGAATTTCGTAAATCTGAGAATCGGAAACTCAGGTGCAGCTTGATGACATCACAACCAGGAAGTGTGAATACCCTTGCTACACCTGAGTTTCTGAAGCACAGTCTGAGAGAAGGAGTGGTGGAGAGGGAACTCTGCAGTGGTGAATACAATGGTAGACACTGGAGACATGGCCATCCAGGACACACAGCAGCAGTAGGGTGAAACCCAGAGGAAAAGGAAGCAAAAGTTTTCTGAAGCGGAGTTGGATGTGCTCATACAGGAAATGGTGACAAGCCATGAGCTCCTATTTGGGAAGAAAGCTCCCCGGGTGCCTGAGACATGGAAGCGGCGCATATGGGCAAAAATCCAGCAGAAAGTGAATGCTGTTAGTGTCACACACAGGAGTGTGGAAGACTTAAGAAAGCGCTGGTATGATATGTGCCAGCCCTCCAAGGAGAAGGTGGCTGCCAGGTTGGAGCAGTCCAGGAAGACTGGTGGAGGGACCTCCACTGCCACTGACTCCATACCTCTAGAGGAACTGGTGGAGGGCACCCTGCTTCCAGAAAGTGTAATGGGCGTGGCCGACCTTGACAGCTCCGACCCCCGGGTACCAGGACAAGGTAAGAAGCATGCCATCACACCCCTGAACCCCCCAACTACCCCCACACACCCAGCAGCGACCCAGGGGCAGGACAAAACTAGAAGTCCAGTGCAGGTACACAAGCACACACTGCAATTCTTCATGGGAGATGTAGTCACATGCACATTACAGTGGTGCATTTACACACAGCCAGTCCCCAATAGCATGTGCACATCAGGAACGGCAAATACAAGACACATGTAATCCCAAAAGTGATATTTAATAATTGACAAGTGCAAGTAAGAACAGTATATAAATGTGTACTTTTGCGACCACAGCACCATCTGGAACACAGGCAACAGGCAGTGGAAGACAGGGCGATTCCCCTAACAGAGAAGCAGCAGGGCAAAAGGAGGAAACAGAGGAGGAGGACAGCCCAGTGCACCCTCCAAAGTGCTGCAGGAGACATGTAGTACCACCACTACCCCCATTGGAGGACGAGGGCCAGGACACCGATGGCGATGTCCAAACTGACGCAACACAACCAGAGCCACAACACCGTGCACGTGCTGATCCCATCCCAACAGTCCAAACTAGGCCGACCGGGCTGCTAGGCGCCGAGAGATGCCGTGCCTAGACCTGTACACACGTGCAGTGAACCGCCTGTCCTCTGCTACCAATGAACTATAAAATCACAACAACTGCAATCAGTGCCAGGTTGCACATAACGGCCAGGACGTTGCAAGGGCTCTGGTCCAAATAACATCTGCTGTCGATGAGCTGCGGGCCGTTCGCACTGCTGGGCCAGGAATCCTAACTTCCACAGATGAGGACGCACAATCAGGATGGAGCAGCATCACCCCCCCCCCCACCCCGCCCACCATGGATAGGCGTTGTAGTGGCCATACCAGTAGGCCTAGTGGGCCAAGCGAGTAGGGCACTGTGGAACCCCCCTGGACAGGGGCTTCCTCCCAACAGTGCCGCATATGAGGTGCACTAAATTACAACACTGGATGGGTGCAGCTACCCTCATTCCATGGACACTTGCTCCTGATGAAAGACTTGAACTGTGACTCTAACATGTGATGGACATTGGGAGAGACATTGTGTGTCACTCAGGCTGTGTGACGTCATTCATCCTGATGTTAAGGAATAAAACACAGTCTCACAAATTATATCTATCATTGTGTCATATTTTCTTACCTAGAAAAAGTTGCGTGTAATCTCTTCTCGCCTCTGCCGGCCAACAGCTGCACCAACTACACCGGCTGGCATGCGTCCTGGAGCTGGCCCCTCCACATCTGATGAATCCGATTCACTGAGCTCCACCGGTGTGCCTTTCCTGGTGGCGATGTTGTGCAGCATGGCACATACTACCACTATCTTGCAACAGGTCTGGGGGCTGTATTGTAGTGCCCCACCACTTTTATGTAGGTATCTGAATCTGCTCCTGTGTATTCTGAATGTCCGCTCAATGGTGCCTCTGGTCGCTATGTGGGCGGATTCAGGTAGGGTGTCAGTATGAAGTCACGGACTGCAGATGCACTGTCACCTATCCTTAACAAGTGTGGCCTCTGTTAAAATGCATTTACCTAGTAGATATCCCTCACCAAACTCTCCACTTGTGAGTCGACGGTGTAGCCCACTGTGACGGAAGATGAAAGCGTTGTGCGTGCTGCCTGGGTATTTAGCGACAATGTCCGTGATGATGTGTTTGGCATTACACACCAACTGTATGTTCAGGGAATGGTAGGATTTGCGATTCCTGAACACATACTCATTCTGGGAGGGGGGATATTGCAACGTGTGTCCCATCTATCCATCCAATGATGTGGGGAAATTGGGCTATTTGATAGAAGGCCTGCTTGGTCTGGTCTAGTGCCTGTGGGGTGCTTGCGAAGTGAATGTGGTGATGCAGCCTCTGTACCATGGCATCAAGGAACGCGTGGCAGCACCTCTGAGTAGCAGCCTCCTGGCTATCACGTACAGATCAGCCATTGTGGAAAGAGTATGTTGCATTGTGGGATTCCTTAAATACTTTGCACCTGGTTACCACCTGCTCCTACTTGGTGGTAATTGCGATTCTGTAAATTTCGTGAATTCGCTAATTGCGATTTCTTCATACATTCCATAATGATTTCTTATTTTGCGATTTCCCGTTTGCAATTTTCGCTAAATGAGAAATCTCAAAATAAGGAATCGCTAGGGGATTCGCAGAATTCTGGGTCTCGCAACGTAAGGAATTGCTATTTTTGCGATTTCTCATTCTGCGATGCGATTGTGCATCATATATTGGAAATAGCTAATTTTTAATCACAAACGCTGTTTTTTGTGATTTGCAGCGTTTGCGACTAAAAATGTGCTTGATACATATGGCCCTGAGACCTTAAAACTAACCCTATCCCTCGACCTCACCTTGAACTGATTCAAACCCTGACTTTTACCCTGTCTAGCCTTGTTTCTAACATTTTCTGTAACTCTTAATCTGATTCAAAACCTGTCCTGAATGCTAGTCTCATCCTCATTGTAGTATTATTGATGATGAAATATATTCATTGATTTGTGTATCCTTGCTTTTGCTTTTCAACTAATTATTTTTTCAATTAATTGTGTCACAGAAATAGTTTTTCTTCCTAACTGTATGGGGTAAAATGTACAATATTAATTGCCGAAAGCATTGTTATGGTCGTGATGTGCGAGAATAATATCTAAAATATGAAAGCCCAGCTTATGACTTCTTTTACATTCTGCTTCAGAGCGAAGGGTTGTGCCAAAAAGCCCTGCGGCCCCCGTGATGAGGGGTGGCCCCCGGTCTCCCAGACCTGGATGGGCCCCTCTGAGTCTACACTGTGCCTTGCAAAAATACTAGGAATACTATTAGCAGCCGCTGCTGCTAACAGGCTTGCAGGTGATGTCATTCCTGGAATAGATGTTTATCTACTGCTTGAGGCGAGGAGACCAGGGCTTTTCCTTCCAGCAGTGGGTGTGGCCTTCTTGGGTCAGTGGGTGATCTGAGGTTGTTCCTCATTGAGGGGGGAGCCAGGAGGCCTTCTTCCTTGTCTGTTTATACCACCTTCTTCTTTTCACAATGGGCAAGCTCCAACCTTCAGCCCCCACTGCAACTGAAGAACTAGGAGAAGGGGTACCTGTGCGGTGCTATAAAAGATGGTCTAGCATTCTATTTGACAGTCTCCTGAGTTAATCACTCACAACCATTGCACTGCATGTGTGCACTGTACTATTTTCCCTATCTATTGTAAGAGCCTGAACAGTTTAGTTTTGTCATTAGAAACTGACAATGCCAGGCAGAGAATGTTTAGTTAACAGCACTTTATATGCTCTCCAATTTAGTCCCATACTTACAATTGTTTGGGCGAAATGAAAAATTCCAGAATGCAACCGGTTGTTGGCTAAAGAAAAATGGCTGGGTAGGATGCAAAATGTATGACTGATGCAAGTGATATCTTGAACTTGTAAAAAGGTTTCTACACAAAACCCATTGCACTGCTCTGTGTGAACTTCTTGGAGTTAATGGGAGAGGAGGGCAATTAAGAGAAGGAGATGAATAAGTATGGGAGATTAGAGTCATGTAGAGGAAGGAAGGATGAATGAAGGAGGAGGAGTCTGGGTTCAAAGGTGACCTTGGAACAGGTGTGCTTTGGCAAAAAGGGAGGTGATCATTCGTGAGAGACACTACACTAAGGAGAGGCTGCAAATGTGCAGCCTCCAGGTGAGCCCCAGATGTGGACCCAATCATAGGACGATGTTTGTGTTCATGATGTGCCTTTGTGTTTCTAACTGTTGCCAGATGTTAGCCTGTTACAAGCTGCTGATTTCAGCTGTATGTTGGAATTTCAGTTAGGACAACTCTCTTTTTAGTACCATGTGGTTTCATTTTATGTAGTGACTTCACAAGTGGTAAGGTCACATGATATAATTTGCGGTGACATCATCATTAATAATTTTAAAGCCTAAAAACCCTACATCTTTTTGGTCAAAACATATTGGCAAGTAGGACGACATTGCACGGTAACTCAGAGAAAGGGGCAAAAGCTCAAGGTAAAGTGGGGTTAAGGAGCAGTGCAGACTCCAATTGGCAGAGATCAGGGCAGGGTCTGAAGAAATAATGACTGTAAGAAAGTGGCTCTGTATATACTGGACCAAAGTAAGGTACAGTGTGTACAGAGTCCACAGTGCCCAGAGGTTTGGCGGAGGCTAAAGTTAGATATAACCTTACTCTCTAAAGTGGTAGCTTGGTCGAGCAGTAAGGCAGTATCAGAGGACAGTGTAAAGCATTTGTTGTACACACTCAGTCAGCAAATGGTCTTACACACTCAAGAACTGAACTCTAGGCCAATTATTTTGCATCAAAATATATAGTTGTTTTTATTTTAGAACCAACAAGGTATCAAAATATACTTTCTCAGAATGAATTACTTTAGTTTAAATGCTTGGCAAATAGGCAATAGACTTTTTAAGTACAGTAGTTACAATTGTTGCAGTGGGCAACACATTTTCAAACACAATGCAATATTGAGCTCAATGGGAATTTCTAATTAAATGGATGGGCTGGGCTAAAAGATGCAGCACTGGGTTCTCTCCTGATAACAGGTGAGTAAATCGGAATTCATTGTTCATCTGATTTTAAATGAATATTTTAAAGTTTCAAAACGCCACACTTAAAAGAATTTCCAAGTGAAACCCCAGTCAATGTTACCCTATGGAAAAAAAGAGAGTTATCAGCTTTCGGGTACGTTCTCGACTGTTAGAGTTAAGGTTTCTTACATTCCTCAATTATTTAAAAACAGTCATTTGAAAAAAACCTCAAAAACAAGTCTAGTGAGAGTTGAATTCTACACTCTTATATTCATCAGGTTGCAAATTTTACAATATTCATTCACACATTGATAATTTGTATCCACATTAATGCAATGTGAGATGATGAAATTCAAACATATTTAAAATTTTGCAAAAACGAATTCAAAAGCAATTCAAAACAAGTCCCAATGCTTTTCGGGATATACTAAACCCTTCAATAGGGGTTATAGAACACGGTAATGCAGGTGATGTTGTTGTGATGCCCTCCGTTTAGAGCTACAACTGAAAGAAAGATGTCTTATGACTTTCATGATGTTACATGCCAAAATGTCTGTCAATTAGGATTTGCACTAAGTGGGGTGTTTCTCTTGTGTTTTGTGCATGTGTGGTATGAAACATGTGACAGGACATGTGATAGTGCACCCAGCTAGAGGGGTGAATGATGAATGCCAGGGCAGTGTGTTTGTGGGCATGGCAAACAGGGATGTGTGCCATGTCGACTCTTTGTTTAATTCTGTACCAGGACACTCAGCCTGCAAAAGCAGTTTGTGGGTGTCAGGGTACAGGGCCCCTAAGGGTGGCACACTAAGTGAGGCAGCCCTTAGGGGTCTTCTCTGGTCACAATACCCTGGGTACCAATTACCAGGGACTGACATGTGGCCAGAGATGTTAATTGGGTTTTAGTTTCAACACAGTTTTAGGGAAGGAACACAGGCCCTGGGTACCTGTTTGGCAGGAGTCCAGGTCACACTCAGTCAAAGCACATCAGCAATTCAGCAAAAAGTGGGGGGCATACCATGCAAGAAAGATGGCACTTTCTCACAATGACCAGCTCAGGGTGAAAAGAGCCGGAAGACGTAGAGTGTGCAAGGAGAGAGACAGCGTCCATTGGGAGTGCTGGTGTATCAGAATGATGGAGGATGAAAAACCATCATCACCAAACTGTCAGCCTTTCACACCAGTAACCTGAGAACCATCTCCAACCAGGAATTGCTTGTCAGATGCATGCAAGAGAGCATGAACTCCATTGTTATAAGTAAATTATGGAGATGATTAGGACGCACCGTCAGAAGAGAACATTACCCTATTACAAGAATTGCTTTTCACTGGACTCCAGAAGAGAAATGGATGAGAGGCAGACCAAAAAACACCTGGAAGTGAACTATGGAAACAGAACTGAAGACCCTAAAACTCAGCTGGGGCACTGTGTAGAAATGTGTCTAAGAAAAACTGAAGTTGAAGTCCTTTGTTGCTGCCCTACATGTTAGTCAGCACAATAGGCAGTAGTAGTAGTAATAATACCAGTAGTAGTAGTAGTATTGGGAGTGGGTAGCAGGATGGGCTCGAGGGGTGGGGGGCAGCCCAGATCCCAGTGGTTGGAAGCATCACAGGTTGCAGTAGTGGTGAGCAGCACTGGCTGAGGGGGTGGGAAGGAGTGCAGGGTGAAGGGTGTCGCACAATCAGTAAAGCAGTATTCAATGGTAATGAAGCACAGGGTCAAAGGGGTGGGGCATCTAAAGAACAAAGGTTGGTAGCAATGCAGAGTCCGGGAAAGCAGACCCTGCCTTTGAAATGAATCAACTTAAGGGCGCATTATGAGAACCAAAATGGGGAATTAGAGTCCTTTCTCTACGGAATAGGGAACAGACAGACAAATCTGGGAATGTATGTCCTTTTACACGTGGTTTCCTCTGATTAGGGGAGGATAACTGCTGATATTTTCCACATGCTGATATAAGCTGAAAAGTATCAGCAGGAAGGCTGGTGGGATCAGGGGGCGGGGTTAGCAGATGAGGGGTAAGGCAGGGTTAGGGCAGTATAGGAGGAGTATTTTCTGCTCCCCCTGAGGTGCTTCAGGGGTCAGTCAAGGACCAGGCGGTCGTGCTCGTACATGCAGCTCCTGCCCCTTTACCTGCAGCAGTTTTACTGAGTGTGGACCTGCACCCAGTGAAACTGGGTGCAGGTCCACACATCCTGGAGATGTATCCTGGAGAGACATACATCCTGGAGATGTATCCTGGAGAGACATATCCATCCTGGAGATGTATCTCCAGGATGTCATCTGCAAATATATGGATTTTGTGTTGGTCGTCTGCGAAGGACACACACAGGATATCTGGGTGTCACCTGATAATAGTCACCAGGGCTTCAATGGACAATACAAATGAGAAGCAATAAGGGGCATCCTTTCCTATCCACATAAGCATATTTGTGCCCAAGCTAATTGCCTCTAATTCATGGAATAGGTAGTCTGAGCTGATCCTGTCAAATGCTTTTTCAGCATCGGGTGATAGGATCGCCAAGGGGATTTTCCTATTAGATCAAGGCAGGACCTGCTGAATATCTGCAGCCTGCCTCTGGGGATTGACTCTGGACTGATTGGTCTGGGTCAATGAGATAGGGGAGGTGGGGTAGCAGTCTGTTGGCCACTCCGGTAAAAAAAAAATTCTAAGTTCAAGTGCACAATTGGCCTTCTGGTCACCTCTCCTATGGGCAAAGCCTCCTCTGAGTAGAGGTTTTCCTATTAGTTGCAAAGATTGGCACTTTTCTCCACATTGTCGTTGATGGTTTGGCCCTCTTTTCCCACTATGGATGGGATTACGTCTGCCATTTTACACTCCATAGGTGCTTAGCCAAAAAGGAGCCTGTTTTCTTGGAAGTTTTGTAGAGCACTTGCAGCAGATATAGCAGAGTTTTTTCTGCTTTCTCTGTGGACGCAAGGTCAATTTGCCCTGTCTATAATATGATTTGCTGCTGGGCCTTCAAGGATCCTGTTTGCCCATGGTGATCTGTCGCCACTTTGAAATCGGCTTCCAATTAGTATTTGCGGACTATGTGTACCTCATGGAGATGAATTACGGACATAGTCTACCTTTATGGAGATGTGTTATTTCTGCTATTTATGTGCCTCTGAAAATCACTTTAAAGGCATCCCACAGTAGAGCGGGACACATCGTCTGCTATGTTTTCCTTGAAATAATTCCCATTGGATTACCTCTGTGTCTGCCTACATGTACACAGTGCAACTTGCAGAACATCATGTTCTCAGACTAGCCATGCATGGTCTGAGATTGCTACAGTGCCTTGTTCAATAGCAGTCGTCACTACACTCAATAATTTGAGTTCCCCACATTAACTCAATCCTGGAACAGGATCTGTGTGCATTTGAGATGAAGATGTAGTCCTTCTCATCCAGGTGTTTCACTCTCCAGTGATTTACCACACCAAATATTACATTATGTGCTTCGTCTTCTGGGTAAATACTTCCTGCATAAATCTTTCATGTGGGTGCCTGTCCAGCAAGGGCCCACCCATCCATATAAAATGATAATTATTTGATTTTGAGTACTAGACTCTGAATGGACTGTGCCTGTCCTTGATTGAAGATATAGGTCTTGAGGATGTCCACTGTATGTCCTGAGCCCTGCCCTATATGTATACATAGCGACCCTCTACATAGTCTCATTTAATTCTCACATTAATGTAAGTAGTACCTTTGCATGGTTTATGCAGACAAGCAACGAAAGCTACCTATGCCTGCCATATCATGCCTGATATCATAACATTTTCTCAGCTGCCACCTGAAATCCTACCTAGCCCTGCCCTCAAGTCCCCATCCCCCATCTTTTCTTCCCCTCAACCCGCCAATACCAAGGGAATAGAAACCAGCACATTAAAAAAGCGGAGGTGAGCTGCGATGTGGCCTGCTTTATTGCTCCCCAGAGCTCGCCGCCAAGGCACCCCTGGCCCAACAATAAATACATAGGTATGCCTGACCAGTTTAACATTGATGCTTGGTCTGTCAACAGGGGCCGCCCAAGCAAGACCCCCAGAGGCACTTATAAGAGTCCAGGCATATGTCTCTCGCCTGTGAGGTGAGATTAGGTAGTGTTACTTTAACTAGAAAGCTAATAATGTCCGGATGGCAGATCAGAATGTGCTCCGTGTCCATTACCAAGGTTCAATCCTGCTTAGTCCCTTCTGGTGGGCCACACTGTTCCTCAGGTCAGGTGAGCTGTCTATCTATCTTCTGTGCCATATAGTACCAGATGTCTCCCATTTATTCCTAGTGTTCCAAAGTCTGTTGCCATCCTCCTTTGCCCTAAGTACTGGGCTTGCCTCCCGGTCGGAAGAGGAGTCATGGCCTATCTTTTCTAGAGTGTTCACACCATATCTCTAAGGCCCCAGTAGCTCCTGGACCTCCTCTCCTGTGCAAATGGCTTGGGATCTGACATCCAGCTGTAGCTACAGTGCAAAAGGTAGCATCCACCTGTATCTTATTTGCCTTCTGTGGAGGTCCTCAGTCACAGCAGCAAGCTTGAAGCTCCAGTTAAGGGTTGCTTGCGATATGTCTAGAGTATAGGGCCTGGTCAAGAAAGGTCAAGCCATTCACCTGCCTGGCCTCCTGCATCATGGTATATATAATGTGGGAGGATCCCAATTTAACTATGATATCTCGCAGGTGGGCTTCTGGTGATTCTCGGGTAGCTCCCAGTCTATGCACCCGGATTATGGAGATGTTGTTGGTGGGACTATTTAGAAGTATAAATTAAAAGAGGGGCTTAACAGTACTTAATTAATACAGAATAAGCATTACCTACTCTCATGATCTGCTTTCATTTGTCACCATGTATTAACATTTAAGCCAGTGCGATAGCTGTTAATAGTTAATATTACTACTAGTATTTCTAATGAATGGAGATTGGCTTTACCATCCTGAGAAATGAAGAGATTAATTATATTCCCTTTCGTGTTTTATTATAAAACTAGCATGCCACATAAATAGCAAATGGGTGTACCTCTGTGTTATGCATTGCATAGTTGACATGTGACAGTGACCCTCGCTTTGTACTTTGGTGGGCTTGCTATTATGGCGGGTTCATTAAGATGATTTTCAATGGACTAATAGCATAGCCGGATCTTGTACATGGTTGCAACCATCTTTTACCATCCCCAGGCCTACAGTTACCACTGGGCACCTTCTGGAGATGATTGAAGCATCAGTGGCTTGGCTAAGCTCTGTCACAAGTGGACGGCTATCACCAGACTTGAGCTTTGATACACAAGATCAATGGTGCCGAAGACTTCTCCATGAGGGCCAGAGTATTGGTGCCATTTAGAGGCAAGTCTCTAGAATATAAATGTAATATGTGCCCAGGTTTATGCTTGTTACCATTAGGACATAAGCACAAATTGTGCTATCACATTCAGGTGCAAACCTGTACACAACGAGTGATAGCACATGCAAAATTATCACTTTTAATGCTCAGCACATAGGAGTAAATTGGATGCAAATACCACCCACGACAAGTTATTTGCACGAAAGGTATTTTTGCCTGCTATTTGCAACCACATGCCATTCGACCCATTTGTAAATTACTCCAGATTAGATTAATTAAATGTAGATTTATCCCATGGATAAGATGAATTAAAAGTTGATTTATTCCAGAGAGACGTTCTGAAAATTTGCTACCCCAACATTGTAAACTCCTAGATTACATTTGAATTTAACCACAAAGAGATCTTAAAAAAAAGGCATTTTTAGCACATCAGCCTAATCCTGCAACACACAGACCAGGGATGATGCAAGCCAAGAATTCCACACACCAGCAGCCTGACATCAATCAACAATGCGACGAAAACGTGGATCACGCCCGTAGTCCAAATCCATTGCAATTAATTGCACAGGCTCGCCATTTATTGTACAGGCATCACGGCGCTAACCTGTTAAATATCACTTTGCTAAAACAACCATTAAATCACTGTGGATTACAAATGCTATCCTCTGGACTCTGCAGCATGCCCTGCTCCTCTACACTGAAAGACTCATAAGAACTCTTTCCATTCCTTTTTTGATTTCTTCATGTTTGTGTGATGTTACAAGCCGGTTTCCTAAACATAAGAGTGAGTTCTTGCCATAGTTACGCTGACAAAACTGTATAAAAGGCCTTTTATTTTCTGTAGCCGACGAGTAACGATCCTTCAACCGAAAAGGGGCCAAAATGGAAGGGTCCGTCAAAACAATGTGTGAACCTGCTTTTTGTTTGGGTTACTTTGGATCAGATGCACTAAAACTGTAGTGGCAAAAAACGTTTGCAATTTGTGTACGTCTTTTTCTGACCAGTAAATTATTTAGCAAATCTACATATGTATCAATAGGTCGGTTCACAAAATAAGGAGACTGAGTTGGTTGCAATTAAGCCTAGCTCATTCAGAATCACGAAGCAGGATGCAAAGTGCAACTCACTACAATAGGTGAACATAACAGGAATGGTGGCCTTCTAGGATCAGCAAACCACCATGTTTGTAATCGATTTAATTTGAACAAAACTTTATTTTCATCTTTTCTTAAACGCAGGCTGGTTTCTTTGAGGAAAATTGTGCTGCATTTGAAAAAAGTTTGTTTTGTTGTTAAAAACTTTGAGAATTGGCAGAGGTCCCTCACAACTTACTTCATTTTTACTTTCACAATGAGGAAGAGGACCCCAGGAGACTCCTTCCCTTTTGCAAATGGGTTACCAGCACAAATTGGGATTTGGTAACTTTTCCACATTTGCCACCAGATGATGGTTGTACATTGCCACGTGGGTTACATAACAGTTATTTGGAAAGCAGGGACGGCACCTCTGATAAGGCAGTGGAGCATCGCCCCACTGCTCGCAGAGCAGGAAAAAATAAAAATAAAATGATAACTTAATTATTATCATTTTATTTGTATTCGCTACAGGGATGGGTTGTGGTGGGGCTGGTGTGGGGGCATAGGAGGAGTGGTTTATGCCCACTCTAAGTTTGTATGATGGTTTGGCCAGCCGTCTTGGGCCGGCCAAACAGTCATGCGCACTTTGCATGTTCCCCACCAGGCAGTAATACACAGCCTGGTGGGGAAAACCCACAGCCTCCCTGTCCCCGTCTGAGCGCCGAACCACACTGCTCAGACCAATCACAAAGCTGCTTTTTTTAAAATGTTTTATTTTCCCCTCGCTCCCCCTCCTTGCCACCCCATTCCCTGCCTGTCGCCACTGAGGAAAGTATGCCCAAAATACGCATGAAGATGTCTCACCTACTACAAAGCATTCATCAACGTGTACTCAAACACACCACTTCAACGCTATACTCTACATTGGTGTAGGCTGATATTGTCTAGCCTAATCTTCTTAGTGAACGAACATGCAGATCTTGATTGTCTCCATACACATAATGCAATTCATCTTACGAGGCCTTTAACGCCTTAACTGCTTCGAACGTTCCGCGCCAGTGTGGAACGTTCTAATAAAGGGGCGGGCCGTGTCGGCCAACGGACGTGCGCAGCACTACTGAGGTAGTGCTCGCGACAGCCGTTGGCCGACACCCGCAGCAAACGGGTTTAGAGTGATCCAGGATGGCAAACACAAATCTAGATTTTTGAAGCCAGGCCTTAATCATTTAAAAATCAAAATATCAAAGGAGTGAAATATCTGGAATTTAATAAAATATGGACTTTCAGGTAGAGACCTGATATTATGTACAGATAAGTGGGGGGAGAATTAAAGTGTTTCAAGTAAAATGTGGAAAGCTGATAAACACCTCCCTTCACGAAGATGGCGTACTCCCCAAAACATTGATGAATATTTCTACAGCAAAAACATTTGTATCATAAAATGACCCCATTAAATGTTTTTGTTTTATTCTACAAAAACTAATTTGTGGTATTTTATTAACCCATTTTTTTCTCCAGAAAATGCAAACTTCGCAAATTTTTAAGTATTGAAAAATATCTTATGAAGCTTGTGGAGGTACAATTTTGCACAACTCCATTTCCAATTAGAATATCTGTGGCAAGCCAATAAATTCATGGGCTTTCATTGTTTCCCTTCACTGTCATGGTAAATAAATATTTCCAGTTCCACTAAAGGCGCTCACTCACTACCTCTACAGTAATAAGCCCATGTATGCTCACGGGGAAAGGGAACTCTGCAGAGCCATTTAATTTAAAATAGTTTTTTGTTTGAGATCCATTTTCAATGGCTGATGTAATGCAGAATTTCTTACCAGATTCATATTTTTTTATTTAGTTGTGAAGCTACAGCAATAATTTATAGTTGTCTCCAACATGGGTCGAGGAAGAGCAGGATGACCTTTATTATATAACTTTTTTAGAGTAATCCATGGGTAAACATAATTAAAAACAGCAACGGAATGCATTTTGCTAAGAGAAGAAAAAAACAAAAATTGGATGCAAAACCCAGCAAATGTATCCCAAAACTTTGAACTGATATTTACTTATATTGCTTTAAACCACACATCTGTTTTAATTTTTAAAGAGCCCATTAAAGCCAAACGTCAACAAATTGTTCATTTTTCGTCCAATTCTCAAAAGTGAAAATGTGCTGCTTGCTAATGGCTCTGCCTGTGAGGCTGAGCATCAAAGGGTCAGGCTTCCAAACAGTGCTCATCACATATCTTTGAAAGAAGCGTCTGCATGAGATGCCAAGAACAGAGCAGAACTCAGAACCGAAAAGGGCAAGTAAAAGTGACCAATCCACGTCAAAGTATTATTAGCCAAAAGCAGCCTCGCCTTTAAAGGGAAAAGCGATAAATCGCTAATAAATATGAAATGTCTTACTGGTGATGGGAAATTGTTTGGCAATTGGGCCTGATTTACGACGAAAATGTTCTGGCCTGTGACTGACTTATGCCTTAAATTACAAAAAAAGTTTTGGGGGGCGTGGCTTGGCCGAGGATAATGGCGGACGTGTGAGCTGAGAACTCCGCCTCAGCCCGCTTTTTGTCCTCTGGAAAAGCACAGCTGGGCCGATCTGCACGTTCTGGGAGCCCTCGTGGGGGCCTGTGTGCTGAGGTGTGCGGCCAGGCGAAGACCGAAGGCTGCTGGTGCCGAAGGCTGGGAGCTGTGGCATGAGGTGCAGAGCGAGGTGCTGAGACCGCAACAATGGCGGGAACAAAGGTCTCTGAGGAGCCTGGGAGCCGCCCCTGACCTGGGGCTGACTTCTCGGCGGAAGACTGCTGATGCCCCGAGGTTTGTGGAGTGTTGTGCGGTGCAGGGGAGTGAGAAGCGGTGGGAGCCCCCTGCGGACGGCGCAGAGACAAGGAAGAAGCGACAGGGGTGAGTACTGAGTGCAGCTGGAGCACGCCGGCCGGGCCCCCTCTCATCATCGACGGGTGAAACCGGGAAAGTGGAAAATAGTGAGCGTGAGCGGTGCTCAGGCGGGTGGCTGCGCTAGTGTGCTCTGCTGGGTCTGGACGACACCCCTGGTTCGTGTTGCTGGCCAGAGTTTGGGGCAGCCTCGCCCGGGATCCCTCCCAGAGGCGGCTTGCTGCACATTGAGGTGCGTAGTTGGACAGAGGGGCTCTAGGACGGGCGGAGCCCTGACGGAGCAGGCCTGCCTGCCACAGCAGGTGTAGTGAGGGCCCGCTGGCCCTGACTTGGAGCAGCGTCCTTCGTGGGAGCAGGAAGCAGTGAGGGGCCTGGATGTGGCTGATTGCATCTGAGCTGCGGAGTCCACAGAAGAGGCCGGAATGGTGGGCAGCATCTGCCGGGCCTGGGGCTCTGTTGAGTGGGCCTTGAGCACCTGCGAAAGAACCTCAGGAAGGAGTTTGGAGCTTGGGCCCTGCGGTGAGGTTTCACTGCTGGCGGGTCACAGGGAGGCCCATGGTTGGCATGTGGCCAGAGTGACAGGACCGGGGCGGGTGGCGGGCGCTGCGCCTTATGACATGCCTAGTGGGCCATCAGGAGGGTGAGTGGAGGTAACCCCCACATGCTAAGCGGAGAACCCGGCCTGCAGCGAGCCTGAACCTGCTTGGGGCACTGCAAGCGGGCCCACTTGGCGGAGCAGAACAACTGGAGGAGGGCTAGGTACGAACCTGGTAGCACGCCTGTGCGCCGTAAGGCAGCGCCTGGGCAGAGCGGAGGTCACAACTTGGTGGAGGCCGTGCTGGGGCTGGTTCAGATTGGCAGACGGACCCCAGAGTGGCATCATACTGGATTGCCTGGTGGTGTGTTCCTGGGCGCTGCAGTGACTGAAGTCCCATTGCGCCAGCAGTGTCCGTCAATGGGTGGACCACGCTTGCCAGGGCTGACCTGGGCACGGACACCTTAGTAGGGCCTGGGAGGAACAGCACAAGGGAACTGTGTCATGCAACAACATTTCTGGAGTGACATGGGGTAGCCCGAGTGGACTAGCCTGGAAGTCCAGGTTGAAGACTGCTTTGCAGAGGAGCAATTCTTCGCTGGCCTTCGTTTACAAGGTGTCCTGAGCCCCATACGTGTTATTAGTAGTGGCCCTTGATCTGGACTGGCGAGAACCGTATGGGGAAACCTAGAGGTCACCAGACCGGGGTCTTCCAGGACCCAGAGGACAGTGCCCAGGAACAGTCGTAACCCCCTCCCCCGGAAGACCCGGTACAGCAACAACTTAGTAAAATATTGGAGGCTATAGTTGACCCAAAAGCTACCATCCATCAGGATATTAGCACTGTTGTGGTGGGGCTCGGCCTGTTGCGAGAGGAGCATAAGAAGTTGTCGGAGAGGGTCAAAGAGACTGAGTCTAATGTTGCGGAACTGGCGCAGGACCATAATGCATTGGAGCAACAGATGAGGGCCCTCACAGAAGGGTGTGTTGGTTGGAGCGCAGAGCGGAGGATGCTGAAGGGCGCAATAGAAGGAAAAACATCAGAATCCTGGGCCAGCTGGAAGGGACGGAGGGCAGCAACATGGTCTCCTTCCTGGAGGGCTGGATCAGGAGTACAATGGCGCCGGAGGGCCTGTCTTCCTTCTACATGCTGGAGAGGGCCCCTAGGGTGACAACCAAGCCTTTGGCCCTGCCCCTGTGTCAGGTGGTGGCCCGTCTGCTCCACTTTCGAGATAAAGACCTCCTCCTGCAAAGGCCATGAGTGGATGGCCCCTTTACTGTCGACAACAGCAAGGTCTCTCTCTTTCCGGATCACACGTTGGAGGTTCGGAGGAAGCGGGCCTCCTACCTAGAGGTCAAGAAGGGGTTGAGAGAAGAGGGCTTCCAATACTCTCTGATGTTCCCAGCCCGACTGCGCACCATGTTGGAGGGGAACACTCACTACTTCGACTGCCCTAAAGATGCGTGGGTTCGGCTGGAAACCTATAAGGGCAAGACACCAAGGGATAGGAGTGCTGGTGTCCTAGGGCGGAAGGCCATGGAACTTGGGAAGCACCTGAGACGTCAACCTCATAGGGGGACATCAAAGAAACCGTCCTCATCACAGACGGAGAAGCAGAGAGCTGAGGCGCAGCAGGCGGTGGCGGAGCTAATGCGGAGTCGGAGCCCTGCTCTGGAGGCGGTGGCCAGCTACTCAAGAGAGACAGATGGCAATGAAACAGACACTTCCTACAGTGAAAGTGTGAAGCTTCCAGTGGTGACACCCAATACTACGGACAATATTATTTGATGTATTTGGTAAGCTAAGACAGTTGTGTCATTTAATGGGACACTGACAGATGGTTGCTTGTTCTAGGCCCAGTGCTGCTTCTCTACCCATGGGGATGGCGCACTCTTACTAGTAGTGTTCTTTCTTTCTTATTCTGTTTGGCTAACCCCATTGAGAGCCGTACTAGGTTAAGGCATCACTTAGTACTGTTTCACATGATGTTTGGCTGGCTGACTATGGTCGGACTGCCCTGGGGTTGGGGAGTTGACCACCTTAAGGGTCTTTTTGTTGATTTTTTTGTCTTTTATGTTTGCGGAGGGGTGAGGAGTTACGAAATAAGGTAGGACATTGAGGGGGGGGGGCTGCCCTTTGCAGTGTTGCTTGACAATATTCATCAAACAAGAGAGGTTTGGCCCATTGACAGGCACCAGGCAGGGCCACAATACAATATATATACAAAAAGATTCTGGATACCCACTTTTCAATTTATCACCAGCCACACTATATTCTTTTGATGGTTAGGCTATTCTGATCAGCCTTTCAATTTTTATTTTAAATATTTTCTCTGAATAGGATAAACACTCCAATACTCAGAAGGACACACAATTTTTAGACAATACAAAACATTAATTCAACATATAAACATACATTTCGGCCAAACTTAATTAAAGTCCAACAATACACAAAACATAATATCAATTGCTTCAAATTTCAGTTTAACAAAAAGCAAAAACACTACTCAGCAAATTTCATCACCATGCGTAGCGTCAATAAATATTGCCTATTTGTAAAGCACCAAAAAGTACAAATCCCACAGAATTAATACACATAATTTAATTGATTCCTGCACTTTAGCATGTCATGCTAAAGTGCAGGAATCAATTAGCGAGAAGCGAGAGTGAAATATAATGATGCAATTGGGCGGCTACGCTGTTATAATCACAGGGATTACTTGGACAGGATGCAGAGTAAGGAAGGTAAGGCAGGCCATCTGTTGGCACGGTTAATTAAACCGTATCTAGGGGGATCCCCCATCACACAAATTGGCTTGGACACTGGTGAGGTGGTGTTTGGCCCGAATGCGATTAACAACTCCTTCCTCACATTTTACGAATGATTATATGCGACCCAACTATGGCCCCCGATCGGTGGTGAGGGAATTTCTGGAGCCTCTACACCTGCATGTGTTGGAGGAAAAGGACCAGGATGAACTGGGGGAACCTATAACCCTGCAGGAGATTAAAGCCACCTTCCATGCATTGGCGCCTGGCAAGACACCGGGGTCAAATGGCCTTCCGGTCGAATTCTACCAACGTTTTGCTGATCTGCTTGCGTCGCACATGGTTCAGCTGTACGTAGACTCGTATGAAGCTGGGGAGTTGCCTAGTTCCTGGCAGGCAGTCCTAGTGACCCCCTCCCAAAATCTAAGTAGCCTGGTGCAGGGGTGAAAGAATACACGCCCCTCTGCATGCTCAACATGGATTTTAAGATTCTAAGTAAAGTGTTGGCTGGTAGGTTGATACCGCCCCTGAAGACGTTAATACACTCTGATCAGAATGGGTTTATCCCCTTCCTGTAACACCTCTTATAACATTCGCAGGCTCTACTCTGTTCTTTATCACACTGAGTTCCTATCCAAACTCAAGGCAGCGGTGCTCTCTGTCGACATGGAAAAAGCTTTTGACACGGTGGGGTGGGACTACCTGTTCGAAGTTATGGGTATGGGAGAGGCTTGAGTGCGATGGGTATGACTCCTGTAAGAGGTGCCTACTGCAAGTGTGAGAACGAGCAGAACAATCTCCAGAGAGTATAAGGTATCTTGGGGGACTAGACATGGTTGCCCCCTTTCTCCCCTCCTATTCGCCTTGGCAATTGAACCCCTTGCTGAGAGAATTCGCCAGGGATCGGCTTGGATATCGGAGGGCGTGCACACCAGGTTTCCCTTTACACAACATTTTGTTATGTCTGTCGGATGCAGTTGAGAGCACCTCAATGGCTATGCATCTTTTAGACGACTTTGCAGGCCTATCGGAACTACAAGTCAATAAAGCAAAGACATATCTGTTCCCAGTTGCCGGCTCTATCCCTAGGCCGAACACGTCGATGGTAGACATGAGCATAAATGTATTCCATTTGTTCGATGACTTGAAGAAAGGCAACCTGGGTAGAGTGTTGTGCTTGTTACGTGAGTGTGTTCACTTTTCGCGGGCGCTGCAGTTGCCTGTGATGTCCCGAGTCTCCCTGCCTAAAATGGTCATACTTCCCTGCTTATTGTATTTCTATGTCAACCTTCCGGTTCTCATGCCTAGCAGCTGGTTTAGCCCCCTGAATACACTGCTGCGAGACCTGGTGTGGGGCGACAGGCACCCTAGGGTGTCTCTTACAACGTTGCAACTCCCTGTTTCTGAGGGTGGATTGCGAGTTCCGAACTTTGAGTATTATATGTTGGCTGGTCAGATGCAGTGGCTGGCACAATGGATACAGGGTGTAAACGATGATGCAACGTTCCTGGTACACCCGGATTCCCTCCCTAGCTTAATAGAGGTGAAATTACTGATACCAACGACGCCCACTCCGTACTGCTCCTTGCTGCATCACACTGCCTTTCAAGCCTGGAGGCGACGCCAGGGCAGAAAAGTGCGACATGTCAAGAAAACCCCTAAGTTGTCCCTCGTGGGGTTGCCACATGGCAGTCCACAGTCTGTCTTTACGAATTAGCAATTCGCCCACTGGACTGAAGTTGGGCTTGATAATGTTGGGGACTGCTTCCTGGATAAATCCCTGCTCCCATATGACGGGCTTATGGAAGACTGTGGTCTATCTCCGCGCCAGTTCCTGTGCTACGAGGCCCTGGCACGTATGTTTGCCCAGCTGTGGAGTAAAGGGAGAGATGAGCCGGAGACACATCCAGTACACATCCTCTGGAGGTCGGAGTTCCGCAGGGCTCGATTTTGAACCTTTCGCTCTTCAACATTTATATGACCCCTCTGGCGGCACTCGCGGAGGACTTCGGGGCCCAGATCGTGTCGTACGCTGACGACACTCAACACCTGTTCACATGCGATAGGGGCCACGACTTCGACGGGGCGTCTATCCGGGGCTGCCTTGGGGCTGTGTTCGACTGGTTTAGTTGTCATAGCCTCAAGTGTAACTCCGACAAATCCGAAGTGCTCTTCTTCGGATGCCCCGCAGACCCCAGATGGAAAGAGTGGTGGCCTTCCACCATGTTCCCTCCTGTCAGTGACTCAGGGGCTGCTAAAAACCTGGGTATTCGGGTCGACAACTGCCTCTCCTTCAGGGCCTAGGTGTCTAACTTAGCTGGCAAATTTTTTGCGATCTTGAAGATGTTGAGGAAGTTCTTGCCGCTCCTATCCTTGGAGCACAGAAAGACCACAGTACAGGCCCTGATTGGCTCGCGGCTGGACTACTCTAACGTCCTGTACCTAGGACTGCCGGAATACCTCTTATCGCTTCTCCAGGTTGTGCAGAACTCGGCGGCCCGTGCCATCTTTGGCCTCACTAGGAGAGCCAGGGCCAGTGAGCTCCTCAGAACTCTTCACTGGCTGCCCATAAAGAAGCGGATTTCTTTCAAGGCCCTGACCATCACTTTCAAAGCCCTTCATGGCACAGGTGCCCGCTATCTTCAGAAATGGACCAGTTTCTATTTTCCTTCTAGATTCCTGCGCTCTTCAACTCAGGCCAAGGCAGTCACTCCTAGGATCCGTCGTGCTCGCTGTGGGGGGCGCTCTTTCTAACATCTCACCCCCCGGTTGTGGAACGACCTTCCTCTCTCCCTTAGATCTAGCCCCAATCTGTTGGCTTTCAGGAAAGACCTGAAGACCCTGCTTTTCCTGCAATAACACCGCCCCTCTGAGCTACGCTCTTTTCACTCGTCCTCTTTCTCCACTCTGGACCTGTGAGGCTCCGACAGCGCCGGGACACTCCCCGGAGTAGCCGTGCACTATAGAAGCACCCCCCCTATAACATAACATAACATAACATAACAGAACATAACATAACATGCTTGGGACAGCGGAGCACCTAGTGAAATGGTTTTATGTACCCCTGCAATCAGCGTCGGTACGCCCCTAAGCTTCGGCAAAATGGGATAGGATCGGAGACAGAGTCCTTACAGATGCAGAGTGGTGGAGGGTTTTGCATTACCCCAAGAAGATTTCTCACAATAAACGCCTCAAATATATACACTTCAATTACACACACATGGCTTACATGACACTCCACCACCTCAATGTGACCTATGGGGGGAGGTCGGTGACTGCCCTCGGTGCTTATACCCTGATGCGGAATTCAGCCACATGACCTGGGATTATCCGGGCCTGTGACCTTTATGGGGCAGTGCTTGGTAAGCTCGCTGAGGTGTTGGGCAGAGTACTGCCCTCCACAGAGCAGACGTGCCTTTTGGGTCTGTTCCCCAGGCTGCCAAAACGTAAGGTGGATCTCGCGCTGGGCTTTGCAAAACATCACATTGCGATGGAATGGAAATCCCAGAGGGGTCCTGCGTTTGAGACCTGGAACAGGGACGTCATCATGTGGGCTGGAGCAGAAGGTAGAGGACTCAGCTGGGAGGAATCTAAGGGATTGAGAAAGCACCCAATTGCCGGTCAATGGAGGGAGGTGATGGCGACTTCGGAGAACCCGGAGGGGCCAGCGACTACTGAGACAGGATCGGATTCTGGTCAGGGGCCAAGCCCCAAAGAGACTTAAACTGCAATGTCCACTGCGCCTTTTAGATAGCACTGGAGCCGGTCCGAATAATATTGAATACTGTATGAGTGTATAAACTCTGAACACTTACTATCCTGGTGGAGCAGCATTGACTGCATTTGGAGGCCCCTCCCCCCATGCGTCAAGCCTTCCCCTGGGAAACTTCACTATACTGTGCCTCCCCTTCACGCAAGTTAAGTTTGCTATGAAATGCTTCACCCCTCTGCACAAGGCCCTTTTGCTTCTTTATTGTTTACATTGGGATAGTTGATTTAAGGTTTTTTTCATCTTAGGACTGTTCTTAAACAAATGAAGTAACATTTTGACAATCAAGAATGTTATACATATACCTCGATCTGTTGGTGGAAACTCTCATATGTCAATAATTGAGAAGAAACTTTGGTGAAACACATACTAGGGACTATAGACAGAACCTGTAGGTGGCAGTTACATGTCAGGTATTGGTTGGAATGTAGCCTTCTGTGTTCATGGACTATGCGTTGTAAGCTGGTCTCATTACTGGGTTTGGCATATGGACGCTAAAGGGTGTTTCTTAGTAACGTACTAATATGGCCATTGAGTAACTTGGTTTTAATACTGATGTGTATCATTAATGATATGTATGTCTAACATTTAAAAATAGCAATAAAAATAATAAAAATAAAAAAAGTATAATTCTGGGCTAAGACAGTTAACTATAAATGTGGAATTTAGGTAGCTGTGTATATATGTCATCCACTCTTTAGTTTTGCTCTTAACTTTTACTTTTCAGCATTGCAGAAATTAAGCACTGATTGGGAAACATATGACAGGAAGTGCGTATGGAAGCATATTTAAACAACTAACGGGGGACATAGAAAATAGGTTGCTCACAGTCTTTTGAGGTGTAGGTGGTGTTTTGGGGGGCAGCTATGGTACTCTTCAATATCTAACCACAGATGCATTTCAGGTGCACCATGCTGTTTTTTACTGTTTTAAAGATGGGAATAGTTTGCGAGCTTAGGAGGGTTTGTTCCAGTTTGGCAACGTTTATTTTTTCCTGTTTGGCCGCTTGCAGTAAAAGATTTAACAACATAGACTAGTTTTTATGAATTGATAGCTAAGAACATTATACAGTTTGCCTTAAATTTCATTTGAGCTGTTGGGGATTCAACTGTTCGGCTGTGCTAGGGTTCAGCAGGTGAGGCGAGTGTGCGGCCCTGGAACTAAATTGTTGGGGCAGAAAGATTTTTATTCTGCTAGGCTGTTGAGCTGTGTCCTTGAAATTTGGACTTAATGCATGGGGAAGCCAAGCATTGGAAAGTGGTGGTTATGTTCAGAAACATATTTTGCAAAGTGCATCTAAGAGGCCATACTTGTCCTCTTGGTATTGAAAATTGTGGAGAAAGATACTCTGATTCGAATTATCGACAGCAGTCAGTTCTTCTAATCTTGCAGGCAACACCAGCAGCTTGAAACACACTGTAATCGGCATTCAAATATCAGTAACTTACCTAGCATCATAGTGTGTGTATACTTGGGGCCAGATGTAGGTAGCCCAATACCGGTCGGTAACGGCCGAAAATACCGATTTTCGGCCGTTTCCGACCGGTATTGAGCATTTGGGATGTAGGAGACAGAAAATCATCCGAATCGGTAAATATACCGAATCGGTAAAGTTACCGAATCGGTAAACATTCCGAATTGGTAAATTTACCGAATCGCAGCGGTTAATTTACTGAATCGGTAAAATACCGAATCGGTAAATAAGAAGTGGCAAAATTGAAAATTGATATGTAGGTAAGCTCTTAAATACCGAATTTGCTTGAAATTCGGTATTTAGGAGTCGGTATTTACCATGGATTGAAATCAGGTGGTAACCAGGTGCAGCCTATAAAAAAGGACCCAAAATGCAATACTGTTTACACAATGGCGGCATTCTATATCATTGCGAGACGGCTACAGGAGGAAGGAGAGAGGAAATGGCAGAGACAGGAGCAGGTCCACAGACAGAGGATCACCTTGTTCATGCTCACAGAGGCAGAGATTCTCCAGAGGTACAGGTTGGACCCGGACACCATCTTGGACCTCATCAGGGACCTCCAACCACTGTTGGAGCACACTACCCCAAGGGCACACGCTATTCCACCCCACGTGCAGGTGCTGTGCAGCCTACACCTGCTTGCGTCTGGGAGCTACCAGAGTGTGGTTGTTGCGGTAGGTGGGGTGACCCAGAGCAGCCTGTCATGCTTTTTCCACAATTTCCTTGACGTCATGTTACAGAGGATGGACCATTATATATCTTTCCCTGCAACCCATGCTGAACTGCTCCAAACAAAAACTGACTTTTACCTGATGGCGCATTTTCCCAATATCATTGGCTGCATTGATGGCACCCACATTCCCATTTGTCCCCCTGCTGCCACCGAATACATATATATAGGAATCATAAGTCCACCCACACCATCAATGTGCAGGTGATCTGCAATGCCAAGTGCGCCATCACTGACCTTGTGGCAAAATTTCCTGGGAGTACCCATGACTTCTTCATATTTCAAAACAGCGGTATCTATGCACGGCTGACAGCAGGGGAATTTGGCGAAGGATACCTCCTTGGTAAGACACAGTGTGCGACCCCATTAACACCTATTGCAGTAAGAAGTACATGTATGCATGTGAGTATTGTATTCCCATTTCCTTTTAGGGGACAGTGCATATGCCCTCCGCTCCTTCATCCTCACCCCCTCAACACCCAGCCAAAGGAGATATAACAGGGCCCACAAGACCACAAGAAATATTGTGGAGCGTACCTAAGGTGCCTGCACAAGAGTGGAGGTTCCCGGCAGTATACCCCCATGACCTGCTGTAAAATCATTAGTGCCTGTGCTATGTTGCACAACCTTGCTGTGAAGAAGGGCACAGAGGTGGAGTTGTCAGACTTTGAGGAACATGACGACGAGATTGCTGTGCCTGAAACACAACCTGCTGGAGTGTCAACACCAAGTGATGGCAGATACAGACATGAAGAGATTACACGCAACTATTTCTGAGTAAGTAATGAGACACAGACAGGTTGTGTATGGGACCAACGTATTTTAATGGTGCCACAACGTTCAAGCACTTAAGTGCAACAAAATAAACATCATACATGTGGGGACTGTATGTCCCGGGTTACTTAACCCATGACCGGTAATGTCACTTGCGCCCGCGCTTCCCTGAGCCACTAGGGTGTTGTTCGCTTTGTTCAGCGTGCTCTGCTGCCTCAGCTTGGCGCCTGGTACTCCTCCGTGTCTCCACAATAGTGCTTGCCATGCTGCTCCGGCTACTAGTGTCTTCAGCCTCTGCCACATTCAGGGTAGGATTCTGTGCTGTTTGGGAAATCAACATTGCCTCTAGTGAACTCGTCATTCTGGCCATGCCCCGGGTGACCTCAGCTGTATTCTGTGTCAAAGCCTCCTGCATATTTATGCCCTTCCTGCATAGCAGGGATGTGGCAGTGGCCAAGCGATTGATGGCCGTATTGTGGGCACGGGCATCCCTGCGCCTTGTGTGTGACAGACTTTCAAGTTTGGAGCATAGCTGCGTAATTGAGTTGCTTATCTGTTGCATCCCTGCTGCAATGTCCGTATTTGTTTTGGCAACCTCTTATTTGCCTCCACAATGTCTCTCATGCACTTCCCCATGTCTCCTATTTGCACATTCAGGGCTAGGAGTTGACGTTGGCAGGCTTGGATGGATTTGCCCTGCATCTTTTGAATGCGCACCATGCTCCCCTCCAGCCCACGGAACACAGTGCCCTCACCACGTCCACCTGCACTGCTGGGTCTGCGTTGTCTTCTGCGAGCAGTGACTGTCTCATTTGTGGACTGCAGTGCTGCTGAACTCACATCTATGGTGACTTGAGCCTCACCCTCACCCTCTGCTGCCCCCATTAATGGTAGTGGGGCCACAATACGCCTCCTGGCTGGTCGGCTTGCAGGAGTGGACTGGAGCAGTGATGGTGAAGTTTCTGGTGAGAATACCAAGGGAGGGGATTGGGAAAGCTGTGGGGAGTGCAGCAACTCTGGGGTCTGTACAGTGTCATCTTCATGGGAGATGCCAGTCGTGTCACCTTCCTCCTGTGAGGCTTGTACTTGGCTTGGACCTGCTTCCTCACTCTCCTCCCTCGCTGGTGCAGTCCCTTCTGTGTCAGTGGGTCGACTGCCTGATTTGGCCCCTCGGTATAAATAAGCGTATATCAACTGAGTGCTACTGTCTCACAGTCACTACAATAAATGCTTTACACATTTCACTTTCTTTTATCTGCATTCAGTTCACTAACTTGCTGATGTCTGCGCTGTTGCACATGGTCTTACATTTGCTGACTACATTTCCCATAATGCATTGCTCCTGTATAGTGATAGCAGTACTGGACTGGGGTTTGCTTGTCCACAAAGGGTATAGGGAAGCAGGTTGGCATGGGGTGTTATGCAGCGCATGCATCTTACCTTTTTTTGTTGCAGCTCTGGCTGACCTGTCCACATCTCCCAGTCCGCAGACGCTGTCTGCCTCAATGGTTGAGGCCACCAACTCCTCCAGGTCAGTCAAGGGGGGGCGCTGTGTTCCTGCCTCCACTGGTTAGGCCTGCTCCTGAGGTCATAGAATCTTTTCTTGAGATCCTCAGTATTCCTGGTTGTGACTCCCACAGCATTCACTTTTTCAGCAATTGCCAGCCAGATTTTTCTTTTGGCAGACTCGGGAACAGTGAGGGAGTGCCTGCCAAAAAGTTTGTGTTGCACCCTCACTACCTCCTCCACAAGTACCTGCAGCTCCATGCTGCTGAACTTTATTTCCTCTTTCTTTCTACCTTCTGGCTTTCACTGCTGCTTGCCATTTTTCAGTTGGTAAAGTTTCAAAAAACTCTCCCTGCTGCTCTGTGACTCTGCTCAGCACAGACTGCCTCTCCAGAACCTTCTAATTAGTTGCAGCTGCCTGGGTAGCCACTTCCTGGTAGGGAGGGGGAGGGTGGTAGCACCTGATTGGCCGTTTTCTTAAGTTTCACTTTTGCTTGCTTTCCGATTCGGAATTTACCGAATCAGTATTTACCGATTCGGTATTTCCCATTCATTCCTATGGGCCTTTTGGCCCATAGGAATGAATGGGAAATACCGATTCGGTAAATACCGATTCGGTAAATTCCGAAAGTCAGATTCCGATTTTTACCGAATCGGTAATAAATAACGATTTTTTATCTACATCTCATTTACCGATTCATGAATACCGAATCGGTAAAATTCGGTATTTAAGAATCGGTAAATGAGATTTACCTACATCTGGCCATAAAAGCCTTATGTAGATCTTGGCGGACAGGTTACTCCGTCACAATGGTGACGGATATCCTGTCTGCCAAAATATAAATCCCATAGGATATAATGGAATTTATATTTCAGTGGATGGGACATCCATCACCGTTGTGACGGAATAGCCCGTCCACCAAGATCTAAATCAGGCCCTAACTTGCAAGTTAACCAAACCTGGATAAAGATTGCAGGCTGAAGTGCCAACTAGATGCACGGCACAAGATGGCGCCCATGACCACACTCTTTGAATGCGGTTGTCCAGATTGCAGCTATGCTAACTGGTTCGAAAAAGACACATGTGCTCTCTAGTGCATGTGCAAACTCTAGGAGTTATTGCATGACCGAGTAGAGCACAGCCTTCAGAGTCATCTTATATATAAGCCAGTAAAAATTGCCTCTGCAAACACATAGACTGTGCAGCTCCTGACCTCAATGTCCTTGAAGGTGGCCTTAAGAAGAGGTACCAGAGACCCTTCACCCCCGATAGAGGGGTAAAGTCTGTGAGTGGACTAGAGGTTCACTGGGGACCCCTGTGTGCCCCCTCCCAGCAGATACACTCAGAGGACTCTTACCTGTGCATCAACTAGAATAAATCATACAGTTATCCTTCCCCTGAGGCCTTTTTACCCAGGTGCCGCCACATGTAGCACAATGCAGGTATTAATATGGCTACAGACCCATAGAAATACAATGGTTGTGTTTGTCTTCCAACAATAGCGAATGAGCTAAGTCACTTTATAAACAACGTGCACCGAAGCAGCAATGGGGTCTGTTCTTGTGTTCATCAGCATCGAATCAGCTGATTTAGGGACCACTGTGTCTAAAGCCAGATCTTTTTTGTCTCAAGTAGTTAATATGCACCGACATTTATTTCCAAATGATGATAATCTGGCAATTTTGATCAGACCTGGATTGCTTAGCTGAGAGTATTATCAAAAAATAGAACACTGTAATAGATGGAATCATCTTGCTAATGCAGTCAAAACCAAAATCATAAATTCCAGAAAAGACAATACGAAAAGCCCCAATTGGCACATAGGAGAGCGGAAAATAACCATACTCATAAATTATAACTATCTAGGCGGTTGGTTAAATGGTCTACGGTTTGCCGACTATTACTTTGCCAAATTGATAGAACAGCTCTGATCTTTGCCTTTCAGTGTTTGCGTAGTAGTAGGTTGTCCAATTTTTCAGGGAACCGGTCACCGGAGGCCATGCAGACCAAGATGGTGTCTGCTCTAATATATGGTCAGGTGGAACATCAAAGAAAGACATGTTCATTCTTGGATGTATTAGAATGTCATGTATAGAGGAATGTTTGTTCACTATAAAATGGAGGTACCCGCAAGCTATGCAGATAGTTTGCTTTGTTTATGCCTTGTAATGTTAGTAGGAACGTAAACGCTGCTAGTGATATAGGGTTCTATTTCATGTGACGTACAATCAATCAATCATATCATTTGTAAAGCGCACTACTCATCCGTGAGGGTCTCAAGGCGCTGGGGTGGGGAATGCTGCTACTGCTCGAAAAGCCAGGTCTTGAGGAGTTTTCTGAAGGTCAGCAGATCTTGGGTCTGCCATAGGTGGATGGGGAGGGTGTTCCAGGTCTTTGCAGCGAGGTGGGAGAACGATTTGCCACCTGGGGTCACTCTTCGGAAGCGGGGGACTGTACCGAGGGCGAGGTCGGGGGAGTGGAGCTGGCGGGTGGGGGTGTAGAGGCTAAGTCGTCTGTTGAGGTAAGTTGGTCCGGTGTTGTGTAGTGTCTTGTGTGCGTGGGTGAGGAGCTTGAAGGTTATCCTCTTGTTGACCGGGAGCCAGTGCAGGTCTCTCAGGTGGGGTGTGATGTGGCTGCGGTGAGGGATGTTGAGGATCAGGCATGCAGACGCGTTCTGGATGCGTTGGAGCCGTCTCATGAGTTTGGCCGAGGCTCCTGCGTAGAGGGCGTTTCCATAGTCCAACCTACTGCTGACAAGGGCCTGGGTCACTGTTCTTCTCGTTTAAGTGGGGATCCACTTGTAGATCCTACGGAGCATGCGGAGGGTGTTGAAGCAGGAGGAGGAGATGGCGTTGACCTGTTCAGTCATGGAGAGGGTGGAGTTGAGGATGACGCCTAGGTTGCGTGCATGGTCGGTGGGTGTTGGAGCGGTTCCCAGTGCGGTCGGCCACCAGGAGTCGTCCCAGGCAGAAGGGTTGGATCCGAGGATGAGGACCTCCGTCTTGTTCAAGTTCAGCTTCAGTCGGCTGTTCCTCATCCATTCAGCAACGGCCTTCATTCCTTCGTGAAGGTTGGTTCTGGCGGTGTGGGGGTTCTTTGTGAGGGAGAGTATCAGTGTTATGTTTTGAGCATTCTAGTAGTTGGGCGTGGGCGGAGTCATGGAGTGGAGGAAGAGGAGGGGCACGAGTAGGAAAGGGGCAGTTAGAGTAGGGACAGGGACGAGTAAAGAGCGTGCCAATAAAGCTCCATAAATCTCAAGTAAGTGTCTGTCATTATTGCATGCACGACACTGCAATCAGCTGGGTGTCATCGGCGTAGGAGAGGATTTTGAGGTCATGCCGAGGGGCGATGTGGGCGAGCGGTGCCATGTAGATGTTAAACAGAGTTGGGCTGAGGGATGAGCCCTGGGGTACGCCGCAGATGATCTCAATGGCTTCGGAGCGGAAGGGGGGAAGGCGGACGCTCTGTGTTCTGCCGGAGAGGAAGGAGGTGGTCCAGTCCAGAGCCTTCTCTTGGATCCCAGCGTTGTGGAGGCATGTTCGTAGTGTGTGGTGACAGACCGTGTCGAAGGCCGCTGACAGGTCCAGGAGGATGAGGGCCGCCATTTCTCCGTTGTCCAGCAGGGACTTGATGTCATCGGTGGCGGCGATGAGGGCAGTCTCGGTGTTGTGGTTGCTGCGGAACCCGGGCTGGGAAGGGTCCAGGATGTTGTTCTCCTCGAGGTAGCGGGTCAGTTATTCGTTGACGGTCTTCTCGATGACCTTTGCCGGGAATGGGAGCAGGTAGATGGGTCGGAAGTTCTTGAGGTCCTTGGGGTCCGCCTTGGGTTTCTTGAGTAAGGCGTTGATCTTGGCGTGCTTCCAGCTCTCTGGGAAGGTTGCTGTCTCGAAGGAGGTGTTGATGACTTTCCGGAGAAGGGGTGCGATGGATGTGCTGGCTTTGTTGAGGATGTGGTGTGGGCATGGATCTGACAGAGATCCGGAGTGGATGGTGTTCATGATTTGATGGTGTCATCGTCGTTGATGTTGGTCCAGTAGAGCAGGCGGTTGGTGCAGATGGTGGTCGTGGGGGCAGAGGTCTCAGTGGTTGTCGGGGCGGTTGTGGCGTTGAAACTGTCGTGGATGTCTGTGATCTTGCGGTGGAAGAAGGTGTCCAGCGAGTCGCACAGGTCTTGCGAGGTTGGGACATCGTTGGTGTTGGAGCTGGGGTTGGAGAGTTCCTTCACGATGTTGAAGAGCTCTTTGCTGTTGTGCGCGTTGTTGTCTAGGCGGTCTTTGAAGGAGGCCCTTTTCGCGGATCTGATGAGGTGATGGTGTCTGCGGGTGGCATTCTTGTGGGCGGTGTGGCTGTCCGGTGTTCGTTCATGGAGCCAGGTCTTCTCCAGCTTTCGGCAGGTTTGCTTGGTGGCCCAGAGGTCTTCAGTGAACCAGCTGGCTTTCTTGTTGGTATGATTGTTGGAGGGTTTCTTGATCGGGCGAGGGTGTTGGCGCAGTCGTTGATCCACTGTCTGAGGTTGCGGGCGGCGGTGCCAGGGTCGGTATGGTCAGCGGGTGGGCTCTGGGCGAGGGTGGTGGTTAGCTGGTCTTCGGTGACTTTGCTCCAGCAGCGGTGAGGCATCTGTTGGGTGCGGTGGCGCGTTGTGGGTTTCTTAAAGGTAAAGTGGATGCAGCGGTGGTCGGTCCAGTGGAGTTCGGTGGTATGGTTGAAGGAGACGTGTGGGCTTGCGGAGAAGATTGGGTCAAGCGTGTGACCGGCGAAGTGGGTGGGTGTTGTGACGAGTTGTCTGAGTCCGAGGTTGGCTAGGTTGTCGATCAGGGTGGTGGAGTTGGTGTCGTCATTGTTCTCGAGGTGGAAGTGCAGGTCCCCGAGGAGGATGCAGTCCATGGAGGCGAGGGCGTGTGTGCTGACTAAGTCAGCGAGGGAGTTGCTGAACTGTGGTCGGGGTCCGGGCGGTCTGTAGATGAGGGTTCCTCTGAGGGTGGTGTTGGGGTTGGTGTGGATCTGGAAGTGCAAGTGTTCGGCGGTCCTGATTGTGTCGTCGGTGTTGGTCGAGACTCTGAGAGTGTTCCTGTGGACGATGGTGAGTCCTCCTCCGCTCTGTTGGTGCGGTCCTTGTGGGTGATCTTGTAGCCTTCCCGGATTTACAATTTACCATAAACTACAGTGCTGTAGTTCAATGTAGCAATGCTAGATTTATGTCAAATGTTTTTGAAAATGCTATTAGTAACTATTATGTGATGTTTGTTTTCCACAACATTTCACTCATGTATTTGCTCATTTTACCCATTTGTGCTGCCTTGGTTCTGATTTTACATATTTATCAATAAATATTTACTATATTAAAGAAAGGGAAGCTAAGGAAATGATTACTTAGATGTTTAGGGAGTAAAAACTACTTGTCCTTGCTGGTCTATAACAAGATGATGTGGAGGATTTTACTGGAAATGAAAAAAATATACAGTGATGCTAACTAAAGGATTAAACACATGTAATGCAATATATGGTGGCCTGACTCAACTGTCTCAACTGGTGACACTGTAAGAATGGACAAGGGGCACAAAATATTAGGCAAGATTGAAAGCTAATGACCACAGAACGTCGAATACTCTGTCTCCCAACACTTTCCGTACACATGGATTTACATGATGTAGCTAAGGAGATCACAGTACTCTGGTTGGTGGGAAAACCATGAAAATTAGACCTCGCTTGCAAATAGGGTCGTCACCTTTCACAGAGAACAACAGCGGCCAACTGTTACTGTTTCAACATTCAGCACAGCCCTGGAGATGATTCTTAAGTAGAACTTTATATAACATTGTCTGTTTTTATTTTTAACATACCCTTTCTGTCTTTGTTTGCTTCATCAGGGCAGCTATAGAACAGATTGCAAACCTGCCATGTCATGCCAGTATAAAATCGGCCATTTGGCAACCCTGCTTGTGAATGACAGATTTAAATACGATTCGCAGCTTATCAGCTATTGCAGCATTATGACTTTATGGAACATGTGCAGTGGCACAGTTTCATGGAGGGTGTTTGGGTGTGACACCCTCCCAACCCCCCCTCCCCGCCCCCCCTAATAAATTAATTCTTGGCCTATTAGTTGGGTTTGAGAGCCCTGGGTCGGGTCTGCTATGTCTGTGCTGGTTTTTCTCATCAACCTGATTTCACTAACAGGTTTTATCTTGCAAATTCTTTTGAACAGGAACTTAAATGTATATATTGAGCAGTTTTCCCAAAAAGTTGTAAATCTGCATCCACAAAAACACTTCTTGAATGGGCAAAAATGTACTACTTTTTGGAACTGACAAACATTGTCAGTAGTAGGACCACTGTGCCACTCCAGACAGAGTCCCACCTAATGCAAGTCAGTACCGACTCTGCTTCTCATGGGAACAGCCAATGCCGAACCTTGTTCATCTCACCCAGTCACACTTTGACCCACTGCATTTTTAGTTGGGAAATTTGAGATTCACATCCCCCGGATTTCACTGCCTTAGCTTCGCCCCTGCACATGTAGATCTGACATTTAGCCAGGAGGTAACTAGGCATTCATAGATATGGTTCATTGGTAAGGTCAAGCTGTGACTAATCAAGGACCAAAGCAGCTTGAACCTTTTTGGTGAAAGTGAGGAAGAGGAAAATCCTTTACAAGAAAACAACAACATTCAATTTATGTCAGCTGGGGCCATAATGATAAATCTTTGCCCAGATGAAGTCTAGGTTCATAGCAGGAACCAGGCAGTCACATAGAGTTTTAGGTCGGATTTCATTTGGTCTGATGTACCTGGTGCACGTGACATCACATTCTCTATCTAGATGGGTTACATTTGAAATGGTTCCTATTCAACTAATAAAACATCTGTTCTTTTTGCAATCTGTAATAATTTACTACATATCTTCCATCTTTTAAATAGTTGGGCACTACTTTCTGCACTAAAAAAAATTACCAGAAGATACTTTTCAGGGAGTGATCAGTTCTCTGCAGAGGACATTTAGGGCCAAATATGCGAACCATCTTTATCTTTGCAAATACCCAGACCCGGCATTGGCAACTGTAAAAATGCCTTTTCAGATGTACTAATCCCATTTTAGGAGCTGACTCCAAAAACGGGATTGTGAATTGATACCAGTTTTGTATGTGGATGGTTTGTGTTGTAGACATTCCTTCCAAATACTGATTTTGCATACTACGAATTGATATTTTGCAACTGAAATTCAGTTGCATGAAAAAGTGACTGAGAGCTCAGAGGAGGTGGTAGCTCATTCTCCAAAACGGAAAGGGTCCCTTCCAGGGATGGCTCTAGGCTCATGGCGGCCCTGGGCAGGGAGCGTAGGTAGGGGCCCCCTGCAAGAGGGGGCCGGGCGGGGCGATGCGCAGAGGCCAGTGAAGAGGGGGGGGATCGGGGTGTTTGGAAGTGGAACAGAGGCCACCAAATCCCTGCCTGGGGCCGCCACGCAAATATGTACAGAGGATTATTATATTAAGGATATATATTGGTGTGGTGGCCCCTGGGGTTTGGTGGCCCTGTGCAGGTGCGCAGCTTGCACATGCCTAAGGCCCCCCCCTGTCCCTTCTTCCTATGTGTGAATAGAAAAAATGCTTGCTGCGGAATAAGCAGTAGTGAAAAGAACCTGTGCCAACTCTAAAGCAAACCAAGAAAAGCTTCTCTTTTTAAACACAGTCCTGTTTCCCTCAAGGAAAAAGTAGTGCATTTAAAAAATAAATTTGCTTTATTAAAAAGTGATCAAAGATCTGGTGACCCCAGCAGGCCACTTTCTGTGCATTGGCCTCATTCTTAGTTAGGAGTAATTTACAAACTTCTTCATTAATATTCATGAGGCAGGTGAAACTGTGACCCACTGAACATTTCAGAATCTTACAAATCGACATTTTAGAACACATGTTGGTTTGCAATATTCTTCGCTGGACGTAAAATTACTAGTCCAATTACATGACGTCATTCTCCCCATCAACCTTCAAGTTGATACCTGTCAGGATGGGGAAAAATGCTTGGACTGCACCCAGTATCAATTTAAAACTGTTAAATCAGCTGCCTTTTCATAATCTGCCATAATTGTTCCAGGTATGAGAGATTAGATGATTTTATAGGTTTGAAAAATCTGTTAGAATTTTCTTTGAAAGAGGAATTGTTGCATCCTCCTTCATTGTCCAAGGAACCTGGACAGCCATCAATAACTAGTTAAAAATCACCCTCAATATTGGAGCTTGTTTAGGCATCATTGCTGGCACTTCAAGAGGTTTGACTGGCGAGGTAGAGGCTGGTAAGGTTCTAATTGCAGAGGTATTCCTGGATCTGGGTCTTACACATTCTGCCATAGATAAGAACAATCTCATTTTTATATGTGTTGAGCTTCAGCCAGCTTTCCAGGTTTGGATGGCATTTAGTCAGACTCTGTCGTATTTGATGTTGATGCCTGATGACATTTTGAAGAACAGTTGTGCCTTATTAATTGTTGGAGTAGGGTTATGTCTTGGTGAGACACTGAGGGATTAGTCATATACACTTATAAACATAGGTTCGAGGATGGAGCCCTAGAGAATATTGCAAGTTACTGTGTACTTGGGAGTAATCTAGATTCACAAATGGATATCTGTTTTAGGGGAAACAGACATGATGGGTTTGTGTGAGAAATTCCCATGGATGATTAGAATGTAGGATGAGGGGCAGATTGTCTGTAAGGACGAAGGCTAATGATCGGTAAAGCAGAAATAGAAAATATGAATCTCCTTTGTTAGGGAATCTAAATATGTGGGCCATGCTGTTTTAGATTTAAACCAATAAAAACTGATAAAACCCCACAAAAAGGGTATCAGTACTCATTGGTGTAAACATATGAAAACTGAAAAGTTCCTGTACAACCACAAACTAAAACACTATTCATAGAAAGGAAATTTTGAGAGAATGAGTCAAAATCCTATTTCTCTCTGAAAGGGCCAACACAATACATCTTTGTTATACAGCGTAGTAGCAAAAAAGGCTAGTCTAAGATTATTCTAATTGAGTTTTGTTGTTTAAGAATGTCACTAAAATATTGTTTCTTCTTCCTTTCGTTTCCTCTAGTTTTGTGTACTTGGTTAATAGATCCATGGATTAGAAGCATGTTTTAGATCTGATCAAAATATGTATTTAATACACTGAGGAGAATGTTCAGCTAGATCAGGTTTTTTTACACAAATTCACTTTTTGAACAATGTTAACAGAAAAGTTCAAGTCCCAGAATACAATGTGAAGTCTGTTAAAAGGTAAGTACTGACTTAAAGTGGGACATTTGCCATGTGGACTCTCAGCAGCTATGAATTTCAACACATCACATTAATGTAGTCAAGCAAAAAGTGCAGAACAAAAGTGGTGAGCATTCTTAAAGGATGATGTTTCAATTGCCTTATAATGCAGGGTTACAAATTAATCTGCTGTAATTCAAAATATTAAAGGTTCCACGCTGGGCTATTGACCATCCCTAAAATGTTGTAATATCCAGTAGGTTGTAGGTGAATGAACCCCAACAGTGTCAAGGAATTTGTTTGTTAAAACATTTGAATAAAACACTCTGACATTTATTACAGACAGAATGAGTGTGAGAGGCAATGAGATGTGAGAGAGAGTAACAAGATGTGAATTAGAGTGCAATACACAGACATTCTATGCTTAAAACAGTTTAACATAAGTACATTGGACAAACTGCAAATGGGAAGACACTACATTGCCTACATTACCTCTCTTTTAAACTAAATATGTGCTTCATAAAATCACTGCAAAAACACAAGCTGTTTTGTTAACACTTCAAAAACTGTTTTTTTCTATTTTTGGGGGTTAGGCAACTAAATAATTTTTGATATGCTCTGATTTTTAAAGGTTTGGAAAAAAATGAGAAAACACCACTTAAATACACAAAAACAACACTGAAAAAAACAGTACAGCAAATAAATATGCCATCAACTAATTATATTGCCACTGTTTTGGTGTAGAACCCATAAATGTGTATCCTATCTTCAAGCGGGGGCCAAGAAAAAAGGGTGTTCCCAAAGCACGTTTCCCCCGTGTTAATTTCCATCGGAATTTTGAAACAGGTTACAGCCCGAACTGCTGAACGGAATTACATCAAATTTAGCAAAAAGGTAGGTCTTGGTCTAGCACGCGTGCTTTTTTAAATGGTGTAAATCTGTGGAGTAGTTTCTGAGAAATTAAAAAATAAACAAATATTGATATCTGGGCGGAGCCTAACCACACAACTCATTGTGAGATCTGATTGGCTGTTAGCACTTCATCCTGGTATTTCTGGCAGCCATCTTGGGACCAATATGCATGATAGCACCCCATTGAAACGCATTGTAGTGAATAGAAGGTTTTGAGGGCCATGAGAAGGAGAACTAGAAAGGGTGATAACAGATTTTAGTTACATTAGAATTAATTTACTGATGGTACCATACTAATTTTAGGAATTGTGGTGTGTTCTCAGGTGATTTTACCCTGTGAAAAACGTTCTGTGGGGATATCATGAATCATGTTTGATAGAAAACAATTTTCTCATACTGTATTTTCTCATACAGGTTTGGACGTGTTGTGTTGCACTATTCTCTTCCCCACCTATTGTCCCCTTTAGGCTCTTGTCCCTTTCCACGCGCATCCCTGCACTCGTGCATGCCATGTTATGACATCAGCTGGCATTCTAGAATGCCAGCTGACAGTTGTTCTTTGACAGTTGACAGTTGGAGTATACAGACCCAGCCAGCAACCTGTACGGAACGCTCCTGTTGTGCTGGTGTGTTGTAACGTATAAACTTATACTCCACACTCAACCTTGGCTTCTAGTTTTCCTAACAATTATGGCAACGAGAAGAACTTAACAACACACCAGGGAGACCATGCGAAATACGGAAATCGCCAAAAGCTTTGGGATCAAGTCAGTTACCTGATCTTGGGCTACAGCACTCCGATGTATCTTGAAGCGGGAAGATTTGAGTGAACTTAATTCATTGCGAAAGTGGTTTTTGAATTGAAGGTAAAGATAAAGAAGGAATTTGTGGCTGTTCGTGCCATCAAAAGAAGTAAGGAATACACGGACGTTAAAACGCGTATATGTAAAGACGACAGGAGGAGGTGAGAAGGAGATTTTATTTGCAATGCTTTACAGTAACTCTGGCATGAAAAACAAAGTGAGGAGTGAACTCGGCATCTGAGTGAAATCGGAACTTCTTCTCAGAACTGAAGTGCATAGAGAGGCAGGGCATTGTGCTTATGTAGCACGCTCGGAGGCACCATCTTGGAAGAAAAATATTAAGCAGTCTAGAATTTCTCCTGACGCACAGGAAACGTGCGTGCCACCATATTAATTAAAGTTAAAAAGTGAAACCTGCAAAGCATCTCCGGTACAAGTAATCTCTACAAAGGTATGGCAGGCTGAACAGGAGTGGAGCACATGGTACAAGTGAGAATCCAAGTAATTTGAAGGAAAAAAAAAGCTACACTGCGGGGTTAGCCTTACTCTAGGGCATGGGTACTCACAAACTTTCTCTCGGGGGCCAAATTTACAGTGTGGTTTGTGTCCGAGGGCTGCACCGGTGGGGGCCGGGTCAGTGGGGGAGAGGGCGGGGCTAGATAAAAAAAAACTGGGACTATGAGGTTGATCACAGGTCCCTGCAGCGGACGCCTTTGTCCACTGAGCCACCAGACCTGGCAGACACACATCTCTGTCTCTCTCTCGTTCTTTTTTCTTTCTCTCTCTGTCTCCCTCCCTCTGTCTCTCCCTCTCCATCCCTCTCTCTCCCTCTCTCTCTCTCCCTCTTTCTCCCTCTCTCCCTCTGTCTCTCTGTCTCTCTGTCTCCCTCTGTCTCACTCACTCTGACTGTCTTACTCCCTCTCACTCCCTCTCTCCCTCTGTCTCACTCATTATGACTGTCTCCCTCTCTCTCTCTCTCTCTCTCTCTCTCTCTCTGTCTCCCTCTCTCTGTTTTTCTCTCCATCACTCTGTTTCCCTCTCCCTCACTATGTCTCCCTCTCTCTCCTTCCCTCTCCCTTCTTCCCTCTGTCTCTCTCTCTCTCTCTCTCCTTCCCTCACCCTCCTTCCCTCTGTCTCCCTCTGAGGTCTCCCTCACTCTGAGGTCTCCCTTCCTCACTCTGTCTCCCTCTCTCTGTCTCTCTCCCTTTCTCTGTCTCCCTCTCCCTTTCTTCCTCTCCCTCTCCCTCTCTTTCCCTCCCTCCCTCTCCCTCTGGCTCCCTCCCTCCCTCTCCCTCTCCCACCTCCCTCTGTCTCCCTCTCCCTCCCTTTCCCTTAGTCTCCCCCTCCCTCTCTTTCCCTCCGTTTCCCTACCTCTGTCTCCCTCTCCCTTTGTTCCTCTCCCTCTCCCTCTATTTCCCTCCCTCCCTCTCTCTCTGTCTCCCTCCCTCCCTCTCCCTCGGTTTCCCTCTCCCACCTCCCTCTGTCTCCTCCCTCTCCCTCCCTTTCCCTCGGTCTACCGCTCCCTCTCTTTACCTCCCTTTCCCTCCCTCTGTCTCCCTCTCCCTCCCTTTCCCCCCCTCCCTCTCCCTCCCTCCCTCCCTCCCTCTCCCTCCCTCCCTCTGTCTCCCTCCCTCCCTCTGTCTCCCTCTCCCTCCCTCTCCCTCCCTTTCCTTCCCCCTGTCTCCCTCCCTCCCTCGCTCTCCCTCCCTTTCCTTCCCTCGCTCTCCCTCCCTCCCTCCCTCTTCATCTGTCTCCCTCCCTTTCACTCCCTCCCTCTCCCTCTGTCTCCCTCCCCCTCCCTGTCTCCCTCCCTCTACCTCCCTCCCTCGCTCAGCCCTCTGTCTGCCTCTGTCTATCTGGGACTAGGTTTACATCAGAAATATTGATAGAAAATGAAAGTGACATTCATCTTACCACTGCTGCTGCCAGCAGTATCTTGTGGGTGAAGGAAGACCGCACTGTTGATGCCCATGATAATACATACCAAAATTTGGGAACATGATAGTGGAAGCCTTTGAAAAGAAATCGTTGCAATTTAATATACCACTGACTAACGAAGTAAGCAGAAGAAATTTAGCAACACATAAATGGGTAAAGAGCAGTGGACCTGTCGCCTGAATTGTTTGTTCAAGCATGTGTAGTTTTCCGTGAGGAAAGTATGCACTGGTGCTGCTGGTTTTGCTCGTCACGGAAGCTTGCACTGTATGTCCTCGTTCCCTTTTCTGCTTCCTATTTTGGAAGCTTGCACTGTGTGTTCTCGTTCCCTTTTCTGTTTCCTATTTTGCTGTCTGAGCTATCCCCAATGTGCACCTTGCACATTTCCTTTGAAAAGTGTCAATCATTTTTGCCTTCGATGAAACTGCTTTGCTAAAGCATCAGGAACATGTAAGCGACTCTTACACTGAAATTAAATAATTTTACTTTTTTATTACAACTGAGAGATGTCCACTAAGCATTATTTAAATGCAAACTTCTCTTATACTCAAGATACAAAACCGGCGACGACTGAGACAGCTTCCTGGCACACACAGACATAGCCGCACCCGAGCACTTCACAGGTCTTTCAAAGACCATTCGAATGTTAATGAGGCTTTGTTCACCTCCAAGCGCCCCTGCAGCCCCACTCTGACTATGCCGGGAATCGCCCGGCCCCCAGATAGCAGCAGTCTCTGAAGTCTCTGAGTTCGCTGCCGTAGAGGTGTTTGCTGACATTCTTTAAAATAGAACACGGATGTCTCAAGGTCCGTGGGCTGCCAGGGGAGGCTTGCCGGGCCGCTGGCGGCCCGCGGGCCGTACTATGAGTACCCCTGCTCTAGGGGGACTGTAACAAGTAACAAGAGTCCATCTTTAATAATGCTGCAGATTTGTTCATGGTTCGTCTATCCTAGCGGACTGGTACTTATCTTAGGAAGCATATATACAACATGGCATCTGGGAACAAATACAACTTATCGCCCCCACAATCATTTTAGCTGGATCTGGGTAACCTCTAATAAAGTGGGAAGAATGGCAGGAGTATTTTAACAACTATATCCCCACTTTTGATAAGGCAGATGAACCTCTTTCAGCAGATGAGAAAAAGAAAATCCTGCTGCATTGCTTGGGTGCTGGTGGACTGAGAGTGTATAACAGCATAAACAAGAAGGTGCAGGTAGGAGAAAAGGGAGATGTTTTTGCCAATGCCATGGATGACTTGGATAGTTATTATAAGCCCACTGTCTGTGTAGCGGTAAACAGATATACATTTTACAGACGGAAGCAAGGGAAGGAGGAGAGTATTGAGGACTACGTCGCTGCACTAAAAAATGTGTCTCTCACATGTAAATTCGAAAACATGCATTATGAGTTAATAAGAGATCAGATAGTGATGTGTGCGGCAAATCCCAACATGCAGAATGTACTGTGGGCCAAAGGTGAGAAACCCCTCTAAGAAGTGATTGAAATAGGTAAAAGAGCAAAAATGACAGGAAGATGTGCGAAAGCTTTACTAAATAAGGGTAAAGGCAAACAGGATGAACCCAGTGCAGTGGCGAAATTAAGTGGCAGCAATAAAAAGCACACTGTTAATAAAAGCAGAGGAACTGAAGAGACCGGATATAAAGGGGGAACTAAAAATTTTGTGCAACTTAAATGCTATCGCTGTGGAAGCAATCGACATTTAGCTAATGACTGGAAATGTCCTGCATGGAACAATAAATGTACACAATGTGGACTAGTGGGACATTTTCAAAAAGCGTGTCAAAGGAAAATTAGAGCAAAAGTAAAATTGGTAGAAGAGAATGATGAAAATGAACTGGATTTATCTGGTGAGTCAGAGTACAACTTATGTGTGCTCAATGTAACTGAAGCATCTGAAAATTACACTCCAGAGAAAGGTAATAAGAAAAAACCTTTGTGGATGGTTACCATAGGAGGAGTGAGCATAGAGATAGGAGCAGATTCAGGGTCACCTTGCACAATTGTCAACAGAAATGTGTGGAAGGAGAGGTTCCAACATAAACTCGGGAAGGTCTTGGAATCAGCAGATATCACCCTAAGAACATTCATGGGGGAACCCATTCAGCTGATGGGTTGTAGAGAGCTTGAGTTTGCTTTTAAGGACAGAACTACCACCAGTAAATTATACGTCTTTGCCACGGGTTCCTCTGTACTAGGATGGAAGGACCAAGGAAAATTAGGAATCACTCTCAATCCCAACAGTTCGGAACCTGTACTTGTCATACAACTGGACAATATATATGAGTCCACCATTCCGGCTAGGCTCCCAAAAGTCTTCAACTGCACCATAGGGAAGTTGAAAGGATTCCAACATAAAATAAAGCTAAAGGAAAACGCTGTCCCGAGCATTCACAAGGTGAGACACATTCCGTTCTCACTCAGGGAGGAGGTGAAGATGCAAATTAGTAATTTACAAGATGCAGGCATCATAGAACCAATGGAATCATCAGAGTGGGTCGCACCCTTGGTCGTTGCCCGCAAGCCCAACAGCAAATTGAGGTTGTGCATAGACTTGCGTGACCTCAACAAAGGTATCCTGGTTGACCAGTGTCTTCTCCCTAAAATAAGTGAAATGCTCTCCCTGACAAAAGGCATGAAGATTTTCTCGACAATAGACCTTGCTGTCACTTACCATCAGGTCCCTTTGCACCCTGAAAGCAGGCACCTCACCACCTTCATTTCACCTTTCGGGTGTTACAGGTTCAAGAGGTTACCCTTTGGGTTAGCTTCGACTGCAGCATTATTCCAGAGGCTTATGCATGAACTCTTTAAATGAATTAAAAAAGTACTAATTTTTCAAGAAAACATTCTTGTAATGGGCAAAGAGCAGGAGGACCACGATCAAAGGCTGGTACGTGTGTTAAATATATTGGAAAAGTGTGGGATGACTGCAGAGCAAAGAAAGTGCAAGTTTGCAGAATAAACAGTCAGGTACCGGGGGCATGAAATCACACCTGAGGGAATACGGCCCAAGAAAGAGTTACTCAGTGCCATCAGAGATGCATCAGTTCCAAAGAACAGAGAGGAACTAAGAGCATTTTTGGGACTGGTGGAATTTTATTCTAAATTCGTGAGAAACTTTTCCACAAAAACATATAGCATTAGACAACTATCAAAATCAAGAAACAAGTTGGAATGGTCTCAAGGTTGCAATGACAGTTTCAATGCCTTAAAGCAGGAAATGTGTGAGGCACTGCCCCTGCAAGGCTTCGACACCAGCCTTAGTAGCATTGTCACCAAAGATGCTAGCGGAAGAGGGATAGGTGCTGTCCTCACACAGGCAGAAAGCACAGGAAATTAAATGACCATTGCGTTTGCATCCCGATCACTAACCCCCACGGAGGAAGGATACTCTGTGATTGAGAGGGTAGCGTTGGCTTGTGTGTGGGGACTGAAACACTTCCGGCAGTACATCTGGGGTAAAAGGGTCACCTTACGGTGTGACCACAAACCACTTACAAAGTTGCTTGCCATAAAAGGATTATACAATACATCACCTAGACTGGCAAGTTTGTCTGTGAGACTGTTGGATTACAATTATGACATTCAGTACCTGCCTGGTGCCAAAAATGTAGTTGCAGACTTCCTAAGTAGACTACCCCTACCAGACCATGAGGATCCAGGGGAAAGGGAGGACAAATTTTGCGTGGCAATCATTGATGAGGAGTTCCCCAGCATACAAAAAGATAACTGGACTAAGGCGTACCTAAAGGATGAAACACTACAGGAAGTGCACAGACTCATTGTTGATGGCTGGCTCAGCAAGAAAAGTATAAGAAAAGAGCTGAGACCATTCTGGAACTCAGAAATGAATCGTCCATGGAAGGCAAACTCATTTTGAGACAGGTTCAAGGTCACACTAAGGAACAGAATACTGGATATATGCCATGAAGGACATGTAGGCATAAACAAAACAAAAAACAGTATTAAGAGCTGGTATTGGTGGCCAGGCTGCGACTTAGAGATAGAACACACAGAGAGGAACTGTGTCCAGAGTGAACATTCAGACAAATCTCAGGTCACGATGAAACCCCCTCTGCAACCATTACAATGTCCTGGCATGCCATGGGAGAGAGTGGGCATAGACGTTATGGGACCCATATGGTACAATGAGGAACAGGTACACATAGAGGTCATGGTGGACCATTGTTCAAAGTGGCCGGAGATAAAGGTATGCTGCAAGGTTGAGACACAGGACATAGTCACGTTCCTCGATGGAGTTTTCACGAGGGAAGGCATACCAAACACTATTGTTAGCAACAACGGCAGCCAATTTACATCTAGGTGCTTCAAGAAGTTCATGGAAAAGAATGGAATAAAACACAAAACCACTTCTGTGTACCACCCCGCTGGGAACGGTGCGATGGAACATTTCAATAGAGTAATAAAAGGCACACTACAACTAGCAAACAACAATGGGCTACGTTGGAAGAAGGAATTGTACAGAATGATTTGGGCATACAGGATAGCACCTGGGGAGAGTACACACTTCAGCCCTTTCGAATTTATGAGAGGCCGGACTCCCTTGTCAAAGGACAATGTTGGATGGCTCAAAACAGATAGGAGAGCTGAGTGGTCTAGTGAATTGGTAAGGGATAGCATCCAAGAGGCACAAGCTGCATGTAAGGAAAGATATGATGCAAAACACAAGAGCAAACAAATCAACATCAAAGAAGGCGACAGGGTGAGAGTGAAAAGAAGTGGCTTTGTTAAAAAGGGACAAAACAGATTTTCTACGCCGTTAGTAGTGGAGAAAGCCTTCTGTAATTCTGCCCTTCTCAGCGATGGGAAGGTGTGGCATGCCTCCAAGCTTTCTGCTTGTACACAAACAGGCGGAGGACACTGGGAGATCACCACAATATGGGGAACATGAGTACGCTAACAAGAAGGACAGTTTTGACTGGATGCTCAATGAAAGATCAGGGTCAGATGGAGAAGACAACGGCACACCCGTGCTACCCCAATCCATTGGCACTGAAGTAGGCACCGACTAAGAGCACAATGAGTCAATTGGCGAATACAGAGAAGTTGACTCTGGTAGCTCGGGTGAGTCACACAATGTGGAGAGCATTTGCCAGTCAGAGGAAGAACAGGATCCTGAGGAAGTTTTTGCAGAAGAGGGAGACCCTATCAATAGTGATGCTGAGGGTCCTCCTGGTGCAGAGAGCATCATCGAGTCAGAGGAAGATCACGGTCCAGAAGGGGATACAGCAAAGGAAGCAGGATGTATCAGTAGACATGGCTAAAGCATTGTTAAACCCAGCAAGTACAAAGACTTTGTTTGTGAATAATAAACCTTGACGGACACCACCTTTGTTTTTCTCAGGAAGGAGATGTGTTGTACTATTCTCTTCACTACCTATTGTCCCCTTTAGGCTCCTGTCCCCTTTCACGCGCATCCCTGCCCTCGCGCATGCCATGTTATGACATCAGCTGGCATTCTAGAATGCCATCTGCCTGTTGTTCTTTGAAAGTTGGAGCAAACAGACCCAGCCAGCCACCTGTACGGAATGCTCTTGTCGTGCTGGTGTGTTGTAACGTATATTTATTAATAAACTTATACTCCATGCTAAACCTTGGCTTCGAGTTTACTTAACAGGAAAGTGCTCCAGAAGCTAAAAGGAGAGAATATTTTCTGTAAATTCACATTATCTTTCTCAGTCATGTGAGAATGAAGCCTGACATTCTCAGTAAAACATGTACAACCAATAAGGGCTGTCAGGTGAGTCCTTTGTGGTCTACTGCAGCTTCCCAGAGTATTCTAAAGAACAACTAGAGCGCAAACAGTCATACTATGACAATAGTATGGCACACCTGAACCCATCTTGATTGGAATAAACTTATAACACTTACAACATTTAATTTAAAAAGGAACATAATGAGGGGGTTCATTTTGTCATAGAAATTATGGTCAGTGCTGTAGAAAGAAAAATTAGGACATGTTTTAAGTGAGATCTCAAATATTTTCCTGTTAAACTTCAACAGGAGCATCCTGTCAGTTGATTCCCTTGTGTTCTACCGCAGTTTCCCAGAGTGTTCTAAAGAACAACTAAAGAGCTAAAGTCTTACTTATGACAACATTATGCCACACCTGAAGCCATCCTGGTTGGAATAAACTGGTAACACTAAAAACATTTCATTTAAAAAGGAACAAAATGAGGGGGTTGATTTTGCCATAGAAATTATGGTTAGTAATGCAGAAAGAACAATTAGGGCATGATTGAAGTAAGAGCTCAACTCCTCTATTTCATTAGAAAATTCTGGCATGCAGACTGAAACAATCACTTTCAATACCAGCAGCAGACTTCCAGTTAACTCCCTGGTGAGCAGTAGCTTTACTACAGTGATCTAATGAGTGCTAACATTCTGAATTCATGGCAAATGTGTGACACATCTGAATGCCTTTTTAATGGAATCAAAGTAAAAAACTGAAAGCATTTCCTACTGAGGAGACTGCAGTAAATGAGGAAATTAAGAAACTTCATAACAAATAAGTCTCCCAAGATGGCCACCAGAGAAAAACAAGCATTTACAATGCAATGGTCTCGGCATTATTAAGGGTAGAGCTATTGGCATTGCTCGTGACATTTTTTTTAAAATCATAAATCAATGGCATTGTCATTTACATTGCCAATAGCTTAATCGTTAAATAAATGGCATTGTCATTTACTATGCCAATAGCTTAATCGCTCGTAAATGCATGACATATTGCATTTACACCCACACAGAGACACACACACAAAGCCACCCACACACACATACAGAGCCACCCACACAGAGCCACCTACAAAAAAGCTATCCACACAGAGCCACACACACACGCACAGACAGACAGAGCCACGAAAAAAAACCAGATCACAAGCAGGAAGGAAGAGAGGCACAACAAAAAAACAGATCACAAGCAGGAGGGAAGAGAGGCACGAAAAAAACCAGATCTCAAGCAGGAGGGAAGAGAGGCACGAAAAAAACCAGATCACAAGCAGGATGGAAGAAAGGCCCGAAAAAACCAGATCACAAGCAGGAGGGAAGAGAGGCACGAAAAAAACCAGATCACAAGCAGGAGGGAAGAGAGGCACGAAAAAAACCAGATCACAAGCAGGAGGGAAGAGAGGCACGAAAAAAAACAGATCCACAGCAGGTACTGCCTTTTAGATATGTAAAGCTTGGGGTAAACCAGCAGACGCCACTGACCAGCAGCTTCCGTAGTTTGCGGTTACAGTTGGCAAGAGTTACCAACCCTCCTTGGCTTCCGTTCTACCAAACCGTGCAGAAGCGACCATCACTGGGGCAACAAATCACAAGTCTTTAAGAGCCATGTGTGAAAAACGTGTCAAGACAACACCAGAGCGGTTCAAGAAATCTGCCTCAGATGCAACAGCACACAGGCTGCTGCATCTTACATTACATCCAGTCAGTTTCCTTGCTTGAGGGCAAAGTGGTTTACCCGAAAACCTGGACTGTGCGAAGCTAAGAGACCTTCTCGTAAATTTGGCACTCTACAACTGCAGCTCAGAATGGTATCCAGGTGCAACATAAAGGGATGGAGCCGGCAGTCTGAGCTCTAGGCATAGCTTCCGTTTCTTGTCAAATGAAAGACTGGAGGCAGTTCTGATGAGCAGAGGAGTCCTCCCAGAACCAGGACATGGTAGATCAGACGGCGGGGATGCAAGCGCACAGTATCGCCAATCCTAGGTTTCAGGTCATGTGTGAAGCGTGGAACCAGAGGGCCCCGCAGCCAGAGAACATGTTCCAGGCATGTAACCTGAAAAGCTCTGGAATTCGATAGCTTGGCCAAACGCCACTGCATGCACAGCAGGGAGGTCCCCAACATAAAGAAAGCGCCAGACACACCCGTGGATCCAACACGCGCGCAGACCTGCACAAAGTATACTTCAAATATGTGACTACAAAGGTGAAAAGCAGGGCAGACCGGCTTTACAGAAATAGGCCACATGGAAATGTGCCAAGTCGGAGAGGGGAGAGGGTTTCTATGACAAAGAAATGCTTGTCAAAGCTACACAAATAATGAACGGATACGACAGGTTGCAGGTTGGGTTGCCATGGAGTGGAGAGACTACCTGGACAAACGACATGCTTAGATAAGAGGCCCTCCACTCCCCCTCCCCCCGGTCTCTTCTATGCGAGGTCTCGAGGACTGGCTCAAGGCCGGGTGGAGCTCACTCCCGGCAGCCTTGGGGTCACTTCTAGTAAAGCCCTGGTACGTTCCTGAGCATGGCCGGGGGTCCAAATTCCACAGACATTGCGTGCGTTGGGGAGTGGTTTCCAGGGAGACGGCTGGAGCCGACGAGCTGCATATTTGTAATTCTAAGCCTAACTGTTGCTACGCGCGCAGACTCCCACAAAGTTTCTGACTATAAACCTAGATCAGTGAAGCCTGCAAGGTTAAAGTACAAGACCTCGCCACCACGAGACACGTCTGCGCTAATAGCATGGGCGCGGGCCCCATCCAACTCAGAGCCGCAGACCCAGGCACGCCGAGTAAAACCACATGAAAGGACCAAAGTAACACCCCTGTCCCACAGAGATTCGCAGCCCAAACAGCACAAAATGGAGGCGAGGAACCACATCACCTTATCTTTACAATCTAGGAAGAACTGATGCTTAAGGCGCCAAGGCACGTAAACGGAGGTGGCACACAGCTGGCAAGCTGGGCGACTGCTGTCCTCGTGCTCCAGCCAGCCGACTGCATATTGCGAGAGGTAACCATGCTGGCAGTGGGAGCGTGAGTAATGCCCGCGCTGCAGGCGGGTTGCCCGGATGAGAGTCACGGCGCTGCCTCGCTCCCCCCTCCGGCTCCAGCTCGCGGGCGCTTTCTGAGCAGAGCATTCTAAAGCTTTGCAGGCTTAGCGACCCTGGCATGTGCTACTGGGACCAAACATAGGCCTACCATCTAAACAAGAAGAGAAAGGGGGATAGGGAGACGGAAAGAAAGACGACGATGAGAGACAAGCACTCACCTGAGGACGACTTCCTCCGGCGGCGGTCGGCCTGAAATGGCTTCAGGAAAGCAAAGCCATTTTCGCATTCGGGGCGTGGTTTTCGTTCTCTCCTCTTCTCATTGGCTGGAAGGTAAAATTCCAGCCAATGGGAAGAGCAGAGAAAGAAAACAAGAAAGAAGCTTCAGAAAAAGCCCCCGAATCCGAAAAAAACGGGGCTTGAACCGAGTGACGTCCCTCTCCTCCAATGGCTGGCCAGCATTTACTAGGCCAGCCAATGGAGAAGAGGGGTGGGTTCCAAGCCCCCTCGAAGAAACATTAAATCTTCAGGCTCCGCCCACACTGCTTACAGCAGTGCGACGGTGTCCTCGACCTAAAGATCCCTAATGTAGCACAAATATCACGCAGATGTAGCCCACATATAGCTCAATGACAGAAGTTTTGCAAAACACTTTTTATTTTTAGTTGTTTTGCAGTTTTATATAGTGCAGTCTGGTCAGGGATTGGAGCGTTGCATTCTACTTGGACACCTGATTGCGTATTTTGTACATGAGTTTGATCTTGCGAAACAATGAAATTCACTATTCTGTTAACCTGAAGTTGCTCTGAACCGGGCTTTGTAACACCAGTTTCTACCTATTGGTTTTAATTACTTCTCACTGTATTGTAGTTAGAAAGAGGATTTACTGTTTTTATGTACACTTTTATGATCGATGTTTCTAAATCAGATCGAATGAAGTTTATTGAATTTAATTGAAGTCTCCCAAAATGGCCACCGAGAAAAAGGAGCCCAAATATAGCACAAATATCACCCAGATGTAGCCCGCGTATAGCCCAATGACAGAAGTTTGGAAAACACTTTTTATCCTTTGTTATTTTGCAGTTTTATATAGTGCAGGCTGGTCAGATATTGGAGTACTATACATGAGCATTGGTTTCATCATACAGGGACAAACTCATTATGGTTGTAGGCATGGGGAGATTAAGTGATTTGACCAGAATCACAGAATGTCGAGCTGATGCAGAAACTCCAACTTGGTTCCCCAGTTGCAAAGTCTGCAGCTTTGGAAGTAACACCACATTTTCTCCCCTAAGCGTAACAATTAATCAAGTGGTCAACTGGATAAAAAGTCAAAGATAAAAAATTATTTAAAAGTGCTTTGTCGCTATTTGAGAACTCAGAAAATATGTCCAGGAACAATTACTACTATTGCGTGCGGAGATGGTGGTTGTTGTTCTTGAGGAAGTACTATTGCGGGCTGTGGTTCTTCAACAACTACTATTGTGGGATTTGGTTGTTGTTGTTGTTGAACAACTATTGCGTGCGGTGGTTGTGGTTGTTCAACAACTATTGCGGGAAGTGGTTGTGGTTGTTGAACATCTACTGCTGGCGGTGGTTGTTGAGCACTTTCATCTTGCGTGGATTGTGTACTACTTTGAGACAGCGATAAGTTTAGTTCAGGCTCAGTATCACTGCTTTGTAACACTAGGCTGGCTACCTCTTCGACCCTCATGTGCTTGGCCCTGGGTTGGTGGCTTGCCCCCGCTAATGCGGATGTGCTGGCCCCAGCTTGCACCCCGGACACCGCTGCTGAAGGCGTACCTTTTGGGGCCCAAAAAAGGTTTTGGGGTCCATACCAGACTTAAGTGACACTTCCTTCTTCTGTACCTTCTTCTCAGCAACTTTCTTGGTGGTGGAGGACCTGGGACCTGCTTTCTAAGGGCCCATCTTCTTCTGATGTCAGCACACAGCAGCACTCAGTAGCACAAATTGCAGAGATGTGTGGTCAGATGAGTCACACACCACACGTGGCGTACAACTGAAGGACGTCCGTCTGGCAGTAGAACGGGCGATGGATGAAAACAACCAGCACCTCCTCAGTCTTTTTTTGTGCACCTACAAGCAAAGAAGGCAGAACAACATCAGTCAAACAGGCAGTAAGCCAACATGAACAATTGAAAGACACACAGGCCAATGTATAAAACACAAAACAGAAGACTAATACTACCAGCACCACAGCTCCCAGCCACATGAAGTCCAGAAAGAACCAATAAAGTCAAGCAGGCCTATATATACCAATATGGACAGAAAAAGGAGGATGCCTGCTACACATGACAGGTTAATGCAAGGAATAAAATACCCCATGGCTAAGAGGTTGGAAACCTACACCGCAAAAACACATACAAGGCATAAAATTATTACACACACAAAAAAGTTACCTACACCCCTGCCCAGACAACACATTTGGGAATGCAATGCCATATGCACATGCCCTAATGATGTTAATTGAATAGACCGAATAGAAACAGCTACATAAAGCACCCCCGCTAACTACTACCTCTGGGACTCTGGCCTACTGTCAGATCAGACCAAAAGCAGGGAGACCAATGATAAATGCACAAAGGAAGTACCTACAAAATGGCCGCCACCACATGGCCTGGCCACCCACAGCAACATGAAAAGAAAGAGAAAAGAGAAGACAGACAATAAATGCCTATGGGAAAGGGACAATGCTTTGCTTTGCTTCACAAAGTAGCTGCACCACTGCCCACGTGGTCAGCCCACCCAGAAACAAGAAGACAGACACAGGAATTGTTCCATGCTCCAAAAACTACAACCAAATGACAACTCCAGTTTTTTTGGGTGCACAAGAAACACATTAAACATTTTCGAGAAACTTTTATGCAACTCGGGACATATTGTTCGCGAGATTGCAAAATCGGCGTGTTCGGCAGCGCGAATTGAATGAAACGTCGTTATTGCGTTCCCGAGCCAGTACATTGAGCGCGCGAACAAGACAAAAAATGTAATGTCGCGTGTCCACACTGTGCGAGTTTACCAAACATACGCGAGCTGTATTCCTAAACTTACCTACTGGCAGGGAGTGCCATATTAGTTACACACACCCAAAAGCTGAAAGTACCAACATAAAAAAAAATGTGAAGCAATCCAAAGCCATACACGATGTAATTAAAGATACACCACAATAAGAGTTGATTAACTTTAATGCACCTATGGCTATGAGTAGTAGTACCTCTGCCCTACTGCCAGAATAGTCAAAAATCTTGGATGCCTATGGCAAAAGCACAAAGGAAGGACACACAAAATGGCCGCCGCCATAGGGCCTGGCCACCAACAGCAACATGGAAAAATCACAAAGGATGTATACACAAAATGGCCTCCACCACATGGCCTGGCAACCAACAACAACATGGCAAAATTAGTCACAAAGGAAGCATACACAAAATGGCCGCCACCACATGGCCTGTCCACCAACAACAACATGGCAAAATCATCACAAAGGAAGTACACACAAAATGGCCCCCACCACATGGCCTGGCCATCCACAACAACATGAAAAGAAAGAGAAGACAGACAATAAATGCCTATGGCAAAGGGACAATGCTTAGCTTCACAAAATGGACACACCACCGCCCAAATTGGTCACCCCACCCATAAACAAGAAATCATTACATAGAGGACAGAAACTGGAAGTGGTCGATGCTCCAATAAGAGAAAACTACAACCAAATGACACATAAATGAGGACTTTTTGTAGCACAAGAAACACATTAAACATTTTCGAGAAACTTTTATGTAACTCGGGACATATTGTTCGCGAGATTGCAAAATCGGCGTGTTCGGCAGCGCGAATTGAATGAAACGTCGTTATCGCGTTCCCGAGCCAGTACATTGAGCGCGCGAACAAGACAAAAAATGTAATGTCGCGTGTCCACACTGTGCGACGTTACCAAAAGTACGCGAGCTGTATTACTAAGGTTACCTACTGGCAGGGAGTGCCATATTAGTTACACACAACCAAAAGCTGAAAGTACCAACATAAAAAAAATGTGAAGCAATCCAAAGCCATACACGATGTAATTAAAGATACACCACAAAAAGAGTTGATTAACTTTAATGCACCTTTGGCTATGAGTAGTAGTACCTCTGCCCTACTGCCAGAATAGTCAAAAACCTTGGATGCCTATGGCAAAAGCACAAAAGAAGGACACACAAAATGGCCGCCATCATAGGGCCTGGCCACCAACAACAAAATGGAAAAATCACAAAGGATGTATACACAAAATGGCCTCCACCACATGGCCTGGCCACCAGCAACATGGCAAAATCAGTCACAAAGGAAGCATACACAAAATGGCCACCACCACATGGCCTGGCCACCAACAACAACATGGCAAAATTCATCACAAAGGAAGTACACACAAAATGGCCCCCACCACATGGCCTGGCCACCCACAACAACATGAAAAGAAAGAGAAGACAGACAATAAATGCCTATGGCAAAGGGACAATGCTTAGCTTCACAAAATGGACACACCACCGCCCAAATTGGTCACCCCACCCATAAACAAGAAATCATTACATAGAGGACAGAAACTGGAAGTGGTCCATGCTCCAATAAGAGAAAACTACAACCAAATGACACATAAATGAGGACTTTTTGTAGCACAAGAAACACATTAAACATTTTCGAGAAACTTTTATGCAACTCAGGACATATTGTTCGCGAGATTGCAAAATCGGCGTGTTCGGCAGCGCGAATTCGTACAAACGTCGTTATCGAGTTCCCGAGCACGAACATTGAGCGCGCGAACAAGACAAAAAATGTAAAGTCACGTTCTCACACTGTGCGAAGTTACCAAAACTACCCAAGCTGTATTCCTAGGGTTACCTAATGGCAGAAATTGGCAGATTAGTTAAACACACCCAAAACCTGACATACCCCACACATAAAAATAAGATTTTCTAAATCAATCCAAGCCATCCATGATTTTCTAATTAAGGGTACACCACAAAACAGTTGATTAACTTTCATGACCCTATGAGTAGTACCTCTGGCCTACTGGCAGAGTAGGCCACAAGGTTGGAGGCCTATGGCAAGAGAAAAGTGGCTGGAAACATAAAATGGCCGCCAACACATGGCCAGGCCAACCACAGAAAGTTAATACAATGAACTCAAGCATGCCTACACACTAACTACATGGAGTACTAGGGTCAGCTATTGGCTTAAAAAAAATAAAAACATTTAAATTACACAAACAGAAATTCCACAACAGACATTGCTATTGCATAATGGCCATAATCCAATGCCATCCATGATGTTTGTTTACAAACTTGAATAAAAATTTAAACACAGACCACAGAAACATGATTTTACCCATGGGTACCTCTCTATATAGCCTGGATGAAATTTGGTCTGTCCTTCCGACAACGTCTCCAAGCAATCCAACATACATGTCCTTTTGTTTTGCAAATTTTATGACTGGGGAAGAAAGAAACATCTACTCCCACTCCTGAAGCTGTCGGGTTAAGACAGTGCAGGCCAGCCTTACTCAAGCTATACATGCTCGAGGATGAACTCACAATTACTGCAGCTGCTAGTTTTTTGAGATTTGCAGTAAGGTGCAGAGCGTCCATGAACTGACTGTTTTCTGATTTCTGATAGTTACTTTTTGAACAGCCTAAAAGATTCTTTTAACTTCTTCCTTCTAAGTTTTACGTTTGAGCTCTGAACTCAATTTTATGCTGTATTAAATGTACTTTTATGATTTTCTTTTGCAAAAATCGAATAAAGCTATTTTTGATTTTGAATTTGAAATTTAAAAAGAAATACAAGTTGGGACCTCATAAAAGTACAAGCCCCCAACAATAATTTAAATCCAGGATTGAATACTGTAGTTAAACAAATCTCAAATCAAACAAACACAAGTCTACAACATCATACTCACTCATACATTACTCAAACTTACTTGAAAAAGAGAATTCCAAATCCAAAAGTCCTCAATAAAATCCAAGAAAAAGCAGTAATGCAGCCAACACACACAGAAAGTGATCCTTCCAGCTCAAAATCCAAATGAAAGTGAGCACCTCATGGACAAAGCACTGGGAGGAGCCTGGTGGGCAGGAACAGGAAGTTGTAAGCTCAAGGGCCCTTCCTCCTTAATCTTAAAAAATAGAGTAGAAACAAAAAGAGGACTCCTTCCCCCCCAAAAATACAGCCAAAGGTACAACTTTAAGGGGTTTCTCACTTTTTTGCTAACCAAAATGGTAATTTATTATTATGGTTTTACTTTTAACATGCTCGCGAGTTATTCTGTGCAAGATTGCAGTTTCTGCGTGTTCGGCAACTCGATCTTACCAACAAGCATCCTCGCGCGTCCTTATGACGCTATCGCGCATCCAAATGACGTTATCGCGTTCGCACAGTCGCACGGAATTGTGCGGGAGGGTTTACAAACATGGTGGCACACGCGAACGGGAAAAACCAAACGCAGAACCAAGGTAAGCCATTGCCACGCACGCGATAATGTTATTCAGCGCACGAGAACTACGCTACGCATCGGATCGCAGAGTAATCGACAGCTACGCGTTCTCCGCGGAACGCGGAGTTGCCGAAACTCCGCAAACTCCGCGAACGGAACGTAGTTCTTCGCCCAGGGTTACTTTTTTATAAAGTTTTCTGGGATTACTTTCTCCCATTTAATGCAAAACTCATTTTTTTGCCCAAGGATCGGGTTCAAGTCATAATGAGTGTGATTGGATTGAACTCGGTTACTAGGGTCGAAGTTATAAGTGACCGAGATGGGATAATGAGCACTCATAGCTGTAGTAACAGTCTCCCAGTTAGTTACATGGGCAGCATAGCGGGATGAAAAAAGTGCAAAATCTATAATTGATTTTGCCCGTCTACCATTAAACGTTGGGCTGAATGTTTTAGGTGGGTTGCAAAGCTCATTGACGAAGGCCAGGAAGTAATCTCCTATTATGTTATTCATTAGATCCCCAAACTTTGTGTGGCAGAAATGGTGGAATATCGCCCCATGATCTTCTCCCTCTAAACCACACACCCCCTTTAAGCTCATTGGACAAATGGAACAGTTGAAATCGCCTACCAAGATAAGGGCCATGTCACCACTTAGGGATTCTTCGTTAGAATTGAGAGTTATTGAAAAAAAATGTATTACCTTTTCTACTTCTGGTGTTGGGATGTTATTATAAAAATGTATTATGACTACATTTTTTTGGAGGCCCCAGGATGTAATTAAAATTTGGTAATAGTTGTTATCCAAATTGGTTTTTAGAACGGTTGGACCAGTGGTGATAGATAGGTACAGGGATAAACCTCCCTTGGGTCTACCTCTTCTACTAGGTATAGCTGGAGTAGAAAACGTTTTGTAATCCAGAAGATGGAATTCTTCAGTTGCCCATGTTTCCACTTTCATTTGGATTTGGAGCTGGGAGGTTCACTGTTTGTGTATGTCTGCTGCATCATATCATTGGATTGGATTTATTGAGGACTTTTTGATTTGAGATTTTATTTTATGGGTAAGTTGGAGAATTGGAGTACATGTTTGATTGATTGGGGCTTTTTTTTAATCTACAGTTTTCTGGGCTTTTCAAGTTTTTTTTAATTATTGTTGTGGGTGGCCTGTACTTTCAGTAGGGGCCAAGTTGTATTTTTTTTAAAATTTTAGCCAGTAGGTCCAGAGGTACCCATGGGTCCAACCATGTTTCTGTGGTGTCAGTTGAGTCCGTTGAATTTCAAGTTTTTAACATGGATGGCATTGGATTGAATTGCAAAATGTGGTTTTTGGAGTGGAATTTCAGTTTTTTGGTGTGTGTTAATTAAATAAGGGCTTTTCAGCCAATAGGTAACCCTAGGGGTTCATGTAGTGATATAGGCCTACTTGAGTTAATTGAATGTACTTTCTTGTTATTGTGGGTGGCCTGGCCATGTGGTGGCGGCCATTTTGTGAGACCAGCCACTGCGCTTTTGCCATAGGCCTCCAAGCTTGTGGCCTACTCTGTCAGTAGGCCCAGAGGTACTACTCATCATCAGTCATCATGGGTGCATGAAAGTTAAACAACTGTTTTTGTGTTGTCTATTGAATTTTAGCATCATGTAAGGCATGGATGGCTTTGGATTGAATTGCAAAATGTGTTTTTTTGGGGTGGAAGTTAAGATTTTTGAATGTGTGTTGAATAAATAGGGCTTTTCTGCCAGTAGGCTACTCTAGAAGTTCAGCTCGCATAGTTTTGGTAACTCTGCATAGCGGGACAATGTGGACTTACAGTTTTTGTCTCTTTCGCGCGCTCAATCTGCGTGTTCGCGCAAGCGATAACGACTTTTTGTACAGTTCGCAATGCCAAACACGCCAAATTTGCAATCTGGCGAACAATATCTCTCGAGCTGCATAAAACCTTCTCGAAAATGATGATTTTGTTAATTTTGATTAAAAAATCTCCTCAGGTTGTCATTTGGTTGCAGTTTTTGGAGCATGGAGTCATTTTTCTTTTATTTATTTTTTTTAAAAGAGGAAGCAAGATCCCCAGAGACTCCAACTTCCTATTCCTGTCCTTTGTATGTACTTTCTTGTTATTTTGGGTGGGGTGACCATGTGGGTGGCAGCCATTTTGTGAAGTCAAGCATTGTGCTTTTGCCATAGGCCTGCATTGTTTGTCTTCTCTTTCTTTTCATGTTGTTGTGGGTGGCCAGGCCATGTGATGGGGCCATTTTGTGGGACCTTCCAAGGTGCTTTTGCCATAGGCCTCCAAACTTGTGGCCTAGTCTGCCAATACGCCCAGACTCCCAGAGGTACTATTCAGGGGTGCTTGAAGAAACTGTTTCTATGTTGTCTGTTAAATGTAAACATCATTTAGGGCATGGATGGCATTGGATTGAATTCCAAAATTTGATTTTTGGGATGTAGTTAACTTTTTGGATGTGTGTTAATAAATCCCTTTGTTACATGTGTATGTGTTATTGTTGTGTAACTTTCCAACCTTTTTAGCCATGCAGATTTTCTCTTTTGCATTATTGCTGTGTAGTGTAACAGGCATACTTTATCTGGCTATATAGGGATATAGGCCTGCTTGAGTTCATTGTTTTCCGGGACTTGTCCTTTTGCCTGTGATGAGTGACCATGTGGCTGGGGGCCATTTTGCGGTGGTAGTAGTTGTGTGCTGTTTTTGCCACATAGGTCTGTTTGTCTTTCCATTGTTCCTCCTGGCTTACTGCTTCCATCCCCATTGCCAGCTGCAGGCCCCTGATGCGACATCTATCCCACATGATGCACAAATTAAGGCCAAACAGGGTCCAATTCCACTACATTTGTATTTTTGTTCTTTGCTATTCTTACTTTTCCCTAGTGTACACAGTACACTAGTAGTAATTAAAATTAAAGCACAAAAAATTCCACATTTGACTGATGTTCTTCTGGCTTCTTAGCTTTTAGGTGCACAAAATACTGAGGAGGAGGTGACTGTCATATTCGCCCGTTGTACTGCTAGACAGACGTCCTGCTGTTGTACGCGACGTGACATGTGGTGTGACCTGATCTCTGCAACTAGTGCAACTGAGTACTGCTGACATCTGAAGAAGATGGGCCCAAAGAAAGCAGATACCAGGTCCTCCAAGACCAAGAAAGTTGCTGAGAAGAAGGAAGAACAGAAGAAGGAAGTGACACTTAGGTTTGGTATTGACCCCAAAACCTTTTTGGGGCAACCAAAAATTACACCTGCAGCAGCGGTGTCCAGGGCGCAACCTGGAGGAAGCACCTCAGCATCAGTGGGCCCAACCCACCAACCCAGGCCCAAGCAGATGAGTGTGGAAGAGGTAGCCAACCTAATGGTGGAAATCAGTGATGCTGATCCTTACCTAAACGTATTGCTTTCTCAAAATAGTACACAATAAACGCTGGAGGGAACACAGCAGATAAGTGGTGAACAACAACAGCTGCAACCACCACCCGCAATAGTAGTTGTTGTTCCTTCCGAAGTAGGGGCAGTTCAGGAAATTGAGCCTCATGTAGAGGAAGAAGAAGAGGAAGCCACTCATTCAGGAGATCCATTGTCTTCCAAATACCCAGCAAGAAAAGGAGGGTTAGTCCATCAAGTTCTTCGCCAAGCATCCCTTCTGATGATCTAGATCTCACTTGGGAGCCACAGCAATCTGAGCATGAGAGGGAGACACATCCCAAGACCAGGCTAGGGAAAAAGAAGGTTCCAGAATGCCTTAGACTTATGGAGGTCGATGTAGAACAGCAGGATAATGATGAAGAGCCAGTCATCATGAATATCACTCCCGGCCCGAGGACATGGAGACCAACATGATTATCCTATCCAGAATGGCTGCAGCTAGTAGGGATGTAGCACGCATACCTCCAACACAGGTAACACCAACACGACCTCCAGCTTCCATATTTACATTAGCAAAGGGCCTGCAGCGTCTTACATCCAGCACAAGCACCACCTCAGCAGAAGTAGATAGTGGTACTTCACAGCCACAGAGTCAAATTCAACAATCACCCTCCAGTTCATCCGGCATTGGAAGTGGCATCTCCAGCAGGAGACAAAAGTTAAGCTCACCAGTGTGGGACTTCTTTACGGTTAGCGAAAAGGAGGAGGACATTGAAATATGTACATAGGTACAAACTATAGTACCGGAGACCAAATGACCCATCTGAAAACACACCACGCAATCAACTGGGAGGAGCACCTTCGCCGCATAAAAACTGGAACCATTGCTGTTGTTGGGTATAAAAGAGTAGAAGGTCCGCTCACGGTGGAACAGGAAGAAGAAGAAGAGGGAGACATTCTCTCTGGTAGTGGTACACAAAGTAGCCCTGTCCCCAGCACTGCAGTGGTACCGCCCACATACTCAGCATCAGCAACATCTAAGTGGCACAAGAGTAAGAGTCAGCTGAGACATTAATGAGTACTGCAATGCAAAATAAAGTGCTGCGTCGAGCTGAACAGAAAGGAATACAACGCGGCCTACCATTCTTAGCATGTTTACGAGGCAGGAGGGACAGAACAAACGCAACCACCCAATAGCACATTTGTACAATGCAAAGGTGGCTAAAATGTTAGCACTGGACCTTCTCCCTTATTCTTTTGTTGAAGGGGTGGGTTTCTGGAACCATCTGCCCAAAATGGAAGGTTCCCTGCCGCTCCTATTTCACCATCACGACGTGCTGGAATTGCTTGGAAAAGCCTTAAAACAGAGTGCAGTTCAGAATATCCACCTGACAACAGACGTGTGGACCAGTTGCCAAGCCACTGATTACATGTGCATCACTGCACACTGGATCTCTTTTTCGGGTGTTAGAGAAAAGATATCTGCAGGTGTTGACACTGCTGAGATTTTTAATAACACTCGCAAACATGCAACTTTAGCCATGTTTGCTATGGAGAAATCTCATACTGCTGCAAACAGTTTGGATGAGTATAACAGCAAGGTCTTTGAGTGGCTGCGACCAAGAGGGCTTAACATTGGTTTTGTTGCCACGGACAATGGCAGTAATGTAGTTAAGGCCATGAAAAATGGTGGCTATTTTGGGGTCCCGTGTTTGGCACACTGCATTAACATTGTTGTTCAAGACTTTCTGAAAATTGAAAACAAAGTCAGCAACTTACTGATCACCTGCAGAAGAATATGCACACATTTCAACCATTCTTTTAAAGCCCGGAAGCAGCTGAGGGTCATTCAACGTGAGCATAAAATGCCAGTCAAAGCACTCATCCAGGAAGTGCCAACACGTTGGAACTCAACTTATTACATGCTTGATCGTCTGTTTGAGCAGTAGATACCACTTAATACTTATGTCATGACAAGAAGATTAGGGGATACTACTGTGAAAGCCATGACCGTTGAGATGGGCCACTGGGACCTCTTTAAATGCCTGACAGAGATGCTACTTCCTTTTGAGGTCTTGACACGTGAAGTCAGCAGGGAGGATTGTACTATGGGCCAAGCTATCCCATTGTTGTACATGCTAGAGCAACAGCTGAAAGAGGTGTCTGAAACGTACAAAGATGTGGATGACAAAGTAGACACATGTTATTTGGTGGACGGCTTTGTCGTTCGTTTATCTGAAAATACAAAGATTCATAATAAGATTGTGTCACATCGACATTACATTACTGCCACAATTTTGGATCCACGGTACACATTATTTCTGAACAGTAATGTAGTAATTCCTTTTTCAGAAGTGGACTTTGCCAAGTACAAAACTTTGATAGCTGAGGAAGCCACTGATTTAGAAAACAAACGCTCTTAATTAGAGGCCTGCCACCCCAGGACAGAGCAAGTACTACAGGGCATCCAGAGTCAAGTTCTACTTCAGAGCCTGAGAGCATTGTGTTTGCCTCCCAGCAGTCACCAACACTACCAATAATAACATCAGCAACAGCACCAACTTGATCAACAGCCACATCAAAAAAAATGGTAACTGATTAGTTTCTACGGAAAGGGATGGTTAAGTCCATTGCTGATGCAAAGTCAAAAGAGTCCACGCAAATCGGAGCACCCCTGAACATTGAGTGGATGGTCCAGGCCTATCTGGATAACACAACAGAGTTCTTCAAAGAGTAAAGCCCATTGGTGTATTGGTTTGGGAAAAGAAGCCAATGGCCAGTGCTTAGCAGGCTGGCGATAAAGTATCTGGCTTGCCCTGTCGCAAGGTTCTCATCTGAGCGTGTTTTCAGTGCTGCTGGTGACATTGTAACTGTGAAAAGGACCAGTCTCTCGCCCAAAAGCGCGGAGAGGTTAACCATGATCAAAATGAACCACACTTCATACTACCGGAGTACAAAATACGTGAATCACAGCAGTAAGAGGAGAGTGACTTCGAAGACATAAGTAATGGGTTACATGACCTACTTCTGTCCGAACTACCAGAGTTTGAGGATCAGCTCCTTTTCCCTGACAATCCGGCTTTCAAATTGTTACTGTCTTCCTTCCTTTATTTGTGTGTGTATCTGTCTTTCTGGTTCAAATCAAATCACAACAAACCCATCACCGCCGTCTCATATTTTATTTACCTATTGGAGTTGCACGTCTGTGCATTTAACTGTCCACTCCACTCCTCAGAGCCGTGTTCCATCTTCCTGACTCGCCCTAAATACATTTCCATCAAGCCAGACATTGGATGGAGATGGAGAATAGTACAATAAATATTGCCTCTAACAGTCCCTCCATAAGAAGTGAAAAGTACGTGACTATAGCTATCTTCTGTTTTGTTTCCGAGCCGAAACTCATCACTGTCCTAAGGCTATCACCTCTGTCTGCAAGCATCCACAACTGTTCACTGTCAGAACTTGAGCAGGCATCCAAAAATAAACTCATCACTGTCAGAAGGCTCGGCATCTGATCTGACAGCCAAAGAGAAGAGTAAAACAGGTATAATTAATGAATGATGTCATGCATTGCATTGGATGCTTGCTGACTCTGAGCGAATGTGCATGAAGTCGAACTATACTAGTTAATCTACAAAGTAAAAGTGACTCAAGTGACAGTCAATGTTTCCTTGTTGTTTAATAACTACATTGTACTTCTACTACTGCAGGTGTAGTCTGGACTTAATCGGAGTCACTCACTACAGACTGAGTTAGTGTTGGACAACACGTACATGTACTACATCATGATGATGATGACCATACTATATTTGCATTCAGTCGGTCAGTTGGATCAGAGATGATTGATGGAATAACTGCGTTTCATGAACAGGCATAAAAGATAAACACAACAATTCAACAAGAACCACATCAGACCTAGGCTACATGTCCGTGTAGTGGTGGAGTCGAATAGTGGTATGACTGACAGTGGCTCATTGATTTAGTCACTTGATTTGGAAAATGCTAGGTTGCTGTATATGCCTTTTCTCTGGCTCTGTCAAAATTTAAGGTAAATGGAGGTTGGGTCACGGCCTGGTGCCGTGGGCCTGTTCTGTGCTGCCTCCTGTCCTGTTGTTGTTGTAGCTCAATGCTGTGTAAATAGCGTAGATACGATGTATCCAAGCCGCCTCAGTCTGAAAGTGTTCTCGCTCAAGAGTCTTGTCTTCTTGCACTACACCGTAATTGATGCTTTTTTAAATTCATTTATTTTTCAATACCACTTTTGTTTTTCCATCTACACTTACAGGCCGGCCTTTACCCAGTGCTATTATACTGGGAGCAACAAAGCACACTTACCTTACCAATCCGCATCAGGCAGGCAGTGACACCCAAGAATGATGTGCAAGTGTCCATGGAAGGGAGGACCAAGATGAATGACGAGATGCAACTCCACAATTGGACCTGGATAATACAGTAACTTTAGTATCATATCATCATTCGTCTTTTAAATAATTTGATTCCTTTTTTCTCTTCAATCATTACGATTGTGTGTTGTTGTGTTGTTTGTTTTCTAATTGATCCCTACGACTATTTTCTAATTTTCTTTGCTAGCTTTAAAAGTAAGCCTGGTACAGCAGGTAATTTGGGTCTCTCTGAGGGTATACAGGCAAGGCAAATTTCAAATAATACTGCTGCCCTGTACTGTCTAATTGTGTAGTAGTAGTTAGTAAGTACTACTCATTAGCCATCAAGTTATCTTCAAGATGCATGCATTTCCTTTTTCTCCCTTTAAAGATTTATTGGATAGTGGATCATCGTCGTCTTCAAAGATTGTGTTTTATTTTTGTTGTGTCCATGCATACTGTTTTTCTTTGTCAAACCTTTCCCCAAACCCCCATTCCCATCCATTCATCAAACCCTAACCCTCTTCCCCCGGGCTACGTGATTTATATTGAGGTGTGATGTAATTACATTAAATGTACACTAACAATGGATCACACTCTTGCTGGGGCAGATGTGGTCAATTTCAAGGCAGGGCGAGGATCTTCTTCTGCTTGCCCACCCATGTTCAGTCTATGTACAAGCCAATATTTTTCCAAAGGGACCCATTTAATACGTCATAATTAATTGCCTGCATTGATTGGATTCATCATCAAATTCAACATCCTACCACATAGCAGTAAAGTTTTCGAATTATTGTTGTGTTAAGTCACTCACTCGACACAACTACAGTTTTAACTTCTTAACTTCTTGTACTAGGTTGTCCCCGCCACCATTATGTTTTATTTTACTTTAGCAGTTGCAATATTGTTTGTTTGGCAGTCTTCTTCTGTACTGTACTTTACTTCGTTCTACTACTCCTCCCACAGTCTCTCTCAGGCAAGTGACTGTCTCTTTTTTTTGTTTGCAAATGCTAGTGCCAGTGTCTACTACTACCACCACAACCATGGCATCTTCTCCATTCTCTTGGGAAACCATGCAGCCATTGCTGTGCCGAACTTAATCATCATCAGTCACAGGTAAGATAAGTTTGCTGGGAGGTATAATAAACTAGGAGTAGCGAATGACAGTACTAGTATGACAAATATAACTCAGTGAGGGGTACCACATCTCTCTGTTTGCGTGTTACAAAATTGGCAGATTATTTAAATCCAACACTGGCGGCTGCCCTGCAGCAGCAAGGAAACCATTTGTAAAACAGTAACCCCCCCACAATACATAAACATCGTATGTGGAAGTATAAATAAATAAAATGTATTTCCCTAACAAAATTAAACTATCCCATACCTGACCCAGCCCTCTCCCTAACCCCAACAAATGTCCAAAACGAAAAAAGTCCAAACAATGTCCAGAAACCACAACACCCAATTCCCACCCACCAACAAAAGTAATAAAAAAGGGGCAATTTAATGGGGTCCTTCTACATTCGGTGGGCTTTTTAGGTGTTTATCCACCATGATCTTTACTCGCTCCTGTAACTGCTCCTCTAGCTGTGCCATCCAGAGGAGAATTTGGCGGCGAAATGCCCTGCACTGGAATCCAGGGTGGGGGGCAGCAGTGCTTGAAAATGTGCGGCGGTGGGCGGCTGCCTCACCGCGGTGCCTTACCACTGGAGGCAGGGCCTGGCTGGGGCCTGGGGCATTGAAGAGGCTGCAGCTGCTGCAGCCTCCTCCTCCTCTGCCTGAGCCACCAGCCAACGGTATTCTTCGCAGATGGCCTCCAGTTTCCGGCACCGGGCCCTGGCTGCCAACTTCTTCTGCGTTGGTTTTTCATGGGAAGGAGGATCTATAAAGAAAGAAACAGATTTGAAACCAAAACTCTTAGCAAAACAGTAACACAAAATTAATTCAACACATACTGACACAGTAGCACTAGCATGCACAGTACATAACATTTGTGGTAAGTATCTATCCTCCCACTTCCTCTGCCTCTAACATTTGTTGGAGTTTTTTTAGGCATTATACTTGCCCTAGTACTATGGACTCCAGTACACAGAACACCAGTATTTTTCTTATCTCTAGTTTAGCTAAATTACATACCCTTGTTGTAGCCGGCACGCCAGCTCAGTCCGCTAAGCTTGCACCCAAGACCAACAAACGAATCAATACGCAGACTCCCGTTACTTTTATTTACTACTGTCTGCAGGTGGGGAAGCTCTTATTTTTCGATTACGGGTGGCACTGGCCATACTCGCTCTGTTACATGAAGGGCAATTGCTCAATTTCACTTTCACTCTGCCCTGGCTACTACAAAAAGGCAGATTAATATTATATATCTGATCCAATGATCATTGCTTATATATGGAATGACGACATATCAGTACAGTAGTGGTCAGTGATGGGAGTGCTCGTGGGTGGTGACATGGGGAGGGGCAGGGTGGGGGGGTAGTAAACTTCGGATTGCCCCTCCCCCTTCCCACATCACCGCCCGCCAGCACTCCCACCACCGACCGCTACTGCATAAGGTACTTTGTTCACTGATTGTGTAACCAACAGATAGGCCACCCTTTGCAGGCTGGCTGACACAATCGAAAATAAATTAACAAAGGTAGAAAGTGGTCCTCGGAGTCAGAGGATGGCGCTTGATAATATATATATATGATGTGCTTGAAAACTACTGAGTCAACTGTATTCTGAAAATACTACTTTTATATATTCCCCTCCGCTTTGCTACTCTGGTGCAGTTTCTTTTACATTCTCTTCAAAGTAAGACTCTGCATCCAGTGACAGTCTCCACCTATGCCGTCTATGATGAAAACATCCAGGAATCCATCCATTAAAAGTAAATGTCTATCATTCTTTTTTATATATCGCTTAACGAACCTTAGCTGGTTTCACCAACAACCAGCCATGCTTCCACTCCGTCCTTTCATGCTTTGGCTTTGAGTTTGACCCAAACACCCCTGATGAATCTTGCTATCCAGTATCCACCCATACTGTGTCGCCCACCCAGTCAGGCATCTTCTTTTACCTTCCACCCATCCTTCAACAACAAATGCATCTGATTCCTATCAGCCACCTGCATGCTGCTTCCAAAGTATCCTTCTCTGCTAGTCGTATTACATCTCGCCCGTCCTTCCTCTTTCCACCCTTCTTTCCCTTTTTGTTCAACACATCCATCAAGGTCATCTGATCTGACTTTTAGTCTTCTCCATAACACTTTCACAGCTGAGTTGAAGTCAGATAGAAGAGACCCTTGGTTACTCAACTAACGCTGCTAATGCATTGGTAATGCTAAGTAAAGGGTGTCTTCTTCAACCACTGTATATTGTTCACTACAAACTCACAGTACAGTGAGTGAAGTGTTCCCCTTCCAGCTAGTAGTAAAGCCAATAAGTAATGAATATAATTTACCAACGCCCACTACTGCTGCTGGCTGCTCCCCTGGATCTCCTGCCCCCTCCGGAATGGCAGCATCGCCATTGCAACTGGCCCCACCGGCACTGGTGGTTGGTACTAGTAGTACACCTAGAAAAATAATTACACATTTTTAGATGCCTGTACTCCGCCCTCTATTTTATTTGTTTTCACTAGGAAGATTGAAAAAACAGTTAATAGTACAACATGTACAACATACATCATCACTAGTCTAAATTGCGTACTAGAGTAGAGTCAGTAGACAGATATTAGTAGTATTATGATCCCAAGGGTCATCTCTACTCCTACTCTACTCTTTGGAAAGTTAGGCTGAGCCAGGTAACCATTTTAGATTCATGTCTACTCTTGTGTGCATGTTACCTTGCAGCTTGTTGCGTAGTAAGACGCCTTTGAGGCCACATGAGTGTTGCGTACAAGTGAAGAGGTCGAAAAACAAGCCACTTTATGGAGTTCAATTAGTCCATATTGCTTAGCCATAATGTTACACTTTTTGGCATGACTGCGAAATGCCTGCATAATTGCATTATGCTGTCTAACGTGCACCATTTTCTCATAATAGGCAGAAGATTCCCTTCAACAAACCAGAGATTTGCAGAGCTTAAGATGCATGTAACCAGTATTTCTACGTTCAACGGTGAGGGGTTCTCCCAGAATTCGCACAGATCTTTTGTCTTCTATCATGCACTTGTAACAAATGTTTACTGTTTTAATCTTATGCATTTTGTTGTTGGAGCTGGTCATAGTAATTTCATAGACCAAGGTACAAAGCTTGCTATTTGAAAATAAATCAATCTTTTGAACTTACATATAGACTCTGTGGTATTTGGTGTGATGTTGTGGACTTACACGAGTGAGTGAGCGAAAGGGTCTTATCTTCTGGGTTGTGTAATCATTGGGAATCTTCGTTTGGGGGCTCGGGACCTAATGAGACACTATAGCTAGTCGGCCAGGGGATTGTGGGTTCTGAGTTCTGACTCAGGTGTGAGTAAGGTCCAACCTCCAATCACCAACATCCTATTTTCTTGTGCATAATTCTGTATGTGGCTGGTCAGAATCCCCACAACAGTAGTAGTATGTACTACTATCCTAATAAAAATACTAGTCAAATATCTGGTTGGGCATTTTGTTAGTGGGAATTGCCAAAGCCTCAATATTAAAGAAGACAACCCAAAGGACAGGACCCAGTGGCTAGAGCTTTTGGTCAATCTGAGTTTTATTCAAATAAAACCTTAAATAAAGAGTGGCCAACTGGACAAGCTTAGCTACAGACAGACTAATAGTAGTAGTACAGAGAGTCATAGCAGATTCAGTTAGAAGGAACTTAAAGGCAGGGATAACCAGAATTTGGAAACAGATAGTCAAGGTCAAAGAAGCTTTTGTAAAAAATTGAATTAGGAAGTGGAACCGTAATTAATAGTACGGAAAAAATAAGTTGCAGTAAAAGTTAGGGAAATATAATTGTTAATATAACCACTCGAGGACTTACTGGGCGGGCAGCAGGGCCGTCGGTAGAGGAGCGGTCCTCTGGTAGTTGTCCCGCTGACTCGGACCCCGTCTTCTTGCCCCTGCGTGGTGCTGATCATGTAAGATATAATAAAGAAAGAGACGAACATTAATGAGTGCTGTGAAACAAATAAATCATTTTTAAAAAACGTTCAAAATGTTTTTTAGAAAACAACAATTGCAATAAAATTGACCTATCTAATCAGATCGACTACTGGCTTGCAGGATTCATGGACTGTCTACTTATTTATGAACACTAATCAAATGTTCCATAATCATTCTGATTCCAGAATACTAACGAAGCCTAAGCACCACCTGACCTAGACCACCTATTCCAGACGGGCCAATTGTTCAGTAAGTCTGCATTTCCAATTTATTTTTGCCTTCAAAAATGCTTAGATGAGATGGAGGACAAATGTGTACATTTGTGCATACACCAAATTGTTGGTTGGTGGCGTCTGATGTTGTTCTGCTACTGCCTGACACTGCTAAGCCAACTACTCACTAAACAAACTACAAATGGTTCTACAGAGGACTGGGGAAAGCACTGCAGCACTCAGTGACAGAGGAGGCGTTACACAGACCGTAAATATAAAAAATATGAACTAATACTAAGTAAACCTAGTATCCATCCACCACTATTTCATAGAAGGACATTGGAAGGACTATACTCTCTCTAGCAATAGCATTAACTAACTTCAGTTCTCTAAAGTAAAATTTGACATTAATTAGCCCAAGCTGGCGCAAAGTTGCAAACAAGTAAGAGTAGCACGAAGCACCTGTGTCCTACAATCAAAGAAGATTTTGAAGCGTAATTTACCTGCAATGCAAGCACCAGTAATCGGGTTATTCGTCAAACAATTATACACAATACTTATACTACTATATATTAGCTACTCACCAAGCTCCACAACCTCAACACCCAGCAGGTCCAATAGGTCCTGCTCCAGGTCCAGGATGTCTGACCACCGGTGGACCAGCTGGTTGTGGGTGTAAATCACTGCCCGGCGCACCTTCGCCGACCGACGCTCCTGGGTGACGCTCCTGGGTAGGGTACCCAGAGCCTGGCCTGCCACCTGCTGCCAAGGTCTAGGGAAGGTGGCGCTGGATGAAAAAACCAAGGGCGACCACCTCCGCCTCGCCGAAAAGCTGCTGGGCCTACACCCCAGCAGGGCGCATTCTGCCGCGAGGCAGCTGGCTCTTGGGCGCAGGCTCCTTGCCCCTGGAGCCGGTACTGCTGCCCAGGGCCATGGTTCTGGGGTGGAGGCGGAAAAGAAAAGTTAGAAGGAAAAAATAAAGTTAGGGGGAAGAAGTAGGAGCTTAGAGAAAGAAGTAATATAAAACTGTAGAAAAGTAAAAAAAACACAGTAAAAGTAGAAATAAATGCAAAATTTAAACTTAGGGACAGAGAGAGATAGATGATAAATAAAAAAAAAGTCAGGAAAAAAGTGTAAAAAACTAAGGATTGCAAAGATTAAGTAAGGATAGAAAACTAGGCCCAGAACCATAGCATAGAGTGAAAAAACAAGATGGCCGCGCCCATCGTGACTGAGTGGGTAAGTTTGCGCGATATTTCCTGAAAGCACGCACTAATCGTCGTGAACAAGTAAATCGCGTTCCCGAACATGACATGTGCATCGCGAATACGCTGTATGCAACCCGGAACAGGAAATAAGGCATCGCGAGCGGGCCTGACAATTGAAAAAACAAGATGGCCGCCCCCATAGGTGAATGCATGGGTAAGTTCACGAGATACTATCCCCCGAGCACGCAAACAGCGCCCCGAACATGCATAGCGCGATCCCGAACAAGAAAAACGCATCGCGAACGGACGCGACAACCAGCTACGCACTCTTGTGAAGCTACACGTAGCTTCATGTAGCGTGACTACACGCACTACACCCAGGGTTAGTTTATTGTGAACAAGTCACATTGACAAACATACAGGTACGGCGGTCACAGGGCATTATATGCTGAAATTACAATGTGTGCATATTGTTTTCTTTTCTTTATTGTATGAATTCCTGAATTTTTACATCGTGACCAGACCAATATGTCTGACAGGTTTTTGGTTTAATGTAATATGTAGTCCTTTGTTAATGTTGGCAACTGGAGCCATGTCTACATTTAAATAAGGAAGCTACAATGACGTCTTGTATCGTGATCAAGGTTTGGACTACCTGAAACGCGTGGATCGCGTCCTTTGTAGATTAAATACTTCCAAACTACAACCCGAGTGCTGATTCCTTCCTTGCAAGAGTGAGAACAGATTAAATATATATATATACACACCTCTCTTGCCTCTTTTGGACACTTCTCTTGCCTCTTTCTGAACTTCTCTTGCCTCTTTCTACATCTCTCTTGCCTCTTTCTGCACCTCTCTTGCCCCGTTCTGCACTTCTCTTGCTTCTTTTTGCAGCTCACTCTCTTCTTTCTGCACCTCTCTCTCCTTTTTCTGCACCTCACTTCCCTCTTTCTGTACCTCTCATTCCTCTTTCTGCAGCTCACTCTCATCTTTCTGCACCTCTCTTGGTTCTTTCTGTACCTTTCTAGCCTCTTTCTGTACTTCTCTTGCTTCTTTCTGCGCCTTTCTTTCTGTTTCTGCACCTCTCTTGCTTCTTTCTTCACCTTTCTTCTTCTTTCTACATCTATCTTGCCTCGTTCTGCACCTCTCTTGCCTCTTTCTGCATCTCTTTTGCCTCTTTCTGCACTTCTCTTGCTTCTTTCTGCGCCTTTCTTTGTGTTTCTGCACCTCTCTTGCCTCTTTCTGTACCTTTCTTCCTCTTTATGTACCTCTCTTGCCTCCTTCTGCTCTTTTCTTGCTTCTTTCTGTACCTCACTTGCCTCTTTCTGTACCTTTCATCTTCTTTCTGTACCTCTCTTGCCTTTCTGCACATCTCTTGCCTCTTTCTGAACCTTACTTGCCTCTTTCTGTAGCTCACTCTTCTTTCTGCACCTCTCTTGCCTTCTACTGCACCTCTCTTCCCTCTTTCTGCAGCTCTCTCTCTTTTATCAGCACCTCTATTTCCTCTTTCTACACCTCTTGCCTCTTTCTGCACTTCTCTTGCTTCTTTCTGCAGCTCACTCTCTTCATTCTGCACCTCTCTGGCCTCTTTCTATACCTCTCATGCCTCTTTCTGCTCTTCTCTTAGCTCTTTCTACACCCCACTTGCCTCTTTCTGCGCCTTTCTTCCTCTTTCTGTTCCTCTCTTACCTCTTTCTACACCTCCTACCTCTTTTTGCACTTCTCTTGGCTTTGTCTGCAGCTATCTTGCCTCTTTCTGCACCTCACTGGCTTCTTTCTGTACTTCTCTTGCTTCTTTCTGCAGCTCACTCTCTTCTTTCTGCACCTCTCTTGCCTCTTTCTGCACCTTGCTTGCCTCTTTCTGTACCTCTCTTCCCTCTTTCTGCAGCTCACTCATCTTCCTAAACACCTCTCTTGCCTCTTTCTGTACGTCTCTTGCCTCTTTCTGCACCTCTTGTGCTTCTTTCTGCAATTCTCTTGCCTCTTTCTGCACCTTTCCTCCTCTTTCTGTACCTCTCTTGCCTGTTTATGCACCTCTCTTACCTCTTTCTGTACCTCTCTTGCTTCTTTCTGCAGCTCACTCTTCTTTCTGCACCTCTTTTGCCTCTTTCTGTACCTCGCTTGGCTTTTTCTGTACCTCTCTTCCCTCTTTCTGCAGCTCATTCTCATCTTTCTATACCTCTCTTGCCTCTTTCTGCACCTCTCTTGCCTCTTTCTGCACCTCTTGTGCTTCTTTCTGCAATTCTCTTGCTTCTTCCTGCATCTTTCTTCCTGTACCTGCATCTCTCTTGCCTCTTTCTGTACCTTTCTTCCTCTTTCTGTACCTATGTTGTCTCTTTCTGTACCTCTCTTGCCTCCGTCTGCTCTTGTCTTACCTCTTTCTGCACCTTACTTGCCTCTTTCTGTACCTTTCTTCTTCTTTCTGTACATCTCTTGCCTCTTTCTGAACTTCCCTTGCCTCTTTTTGCAGCTCACTCTCTTCTTCATGTACCTCTCTTGCCTCTTTCTGTCCCTCTCTTCCTTTTTCTGCAGCTCACTCTTCTTTCCGTACCTCTCTTGCTTCTTTCTGCCTGTCTATTGCCTATTCTGCACCTCTCTTGCCTCTTTCTACACCTATATTGCCTCTTTTTGCACCTATCTTCCCCCTTTCTGCACATCGCTTGCCTCTTTCTGTACTTCTCTTGCTTCTTTCTGCAGTTCACTCTCTTCTTTCTGTACCTCTCTTGCCTCTTCCCATACCCCTCTTGCCTCTTTCTGCACCTCTCTTGCCTCTTTCTACACCTCTCTTGCCTTTCCCTGCACCTCTTGCCTCTTTCTGAAGCTAACTCTCTCTATCAGCACCTCTCTTGCCTCTTTCAGCACCTCTCTTGCCTTTCCCTCCATCGCTTGCCTCTTTCTGCACTTCTCTTGCTTCTTTCTGCAGCTCACTCTCTTCTTTCTGTACCTCTCTTGCCTCTTCCCATACCCCTCTTGCCTCTTTCTGCACCTCTCTTGCCTCTTTCTACACCTCTGTTGCCTTTTCCTGCACCTCTCTTTCCTCTTTCTGCACCTCTCTTGCCTCTTTCTACACCTCTCCTGCCTCTTTCTGCACCTCTCTTCCCTTTTTCTGCAACTCACTCTCTTCTTTCTGTACCGCTCTTGCATCTTTCTGCATCTCTATTGCCTATTCTTCACCTCGCTTGCCTCTTACTGCTCCTATCTTGCCTCTTTCTGCACCTATCTTGCCTCTTTCTGCACATCGCTTGCCTCTTTCTGCACTTCTCTTGCTTCTTTCTGCAGCTCACTCTCTTCTTTCTGTACATCTCTTGCCTCTTCCCATACCCCTCTTGCCTCTTTCTGAACCTCTCTTACCTCTTTCTGCACCTCTCTTGCCCCGTTCTGCACTTCTCTTGCTTCTTTTTGCAGCTCACTCTCTTCTTTCTGCACCTCTCTCTCCTTTTTCTGCACCTCACTTCCCTCTTTCTGTACCTCTCATTCCTCTTTCTGCAGCTCACTCTCATCTTTCTGCACCTCTCTTGGTTCTTTCTGTACCTTTCTAGCCTCTTTCTGCACCTCTCTTGCCTCTTTCTGCATCTCTTTTGCCTCTTTCTGCACTTCTCTTGCTTCTTTCTGCACCTTTATTTGTGTTTCTGCACCTCTCTTGCCTCTTTCTGTACCTTTCTTCCTCTTTATGTACCTCTCTTGCCTCCTTCTGCTCTTTTCTTGCTTCTTTCTGTACCTCACTTGCCTCTTTCTGTACCTTTCATCTTCTTTCTGTACCTCTCTTGCCTTTCTGCACATCTCTTGCCTCTTTCTGAACCTTACTTGCCTCTTTCTGTAGCTCACTCTTCTTTCTGTACCTCTCTTGCCTTCTACTGCACCTCTCTTCCCTCTTTCTGCAGCTTGCTCTCTTCTATCAGCACCTCTCTTGCCTCTTATTGCACCTCTCTTGCCTCTTTCTGTACCTCTCTTGCCTCTTCCTGTACCTCTCTTGCCTCTTTCTGCACCTCTCCTGCCTCTTTCTATACCTTACTTGCCTCTTTCTGCGCCTTTCTTCCTCTTTCTGTAGCTCACTCTTCTTTCTGCACCTCTCTTGCCTTCTTCTGCACCTCTCTTCCCTCTTTCTGCAGCTCTCTCTCTTTTATCAGCACCTCTATTTCCTCTTTCTACACCTCTTGCCTCTTTCTGCACTTCTCTTGCTTCTTTCTGCAGCTCACTCTCTTCATTCTGCACCTCTCTGGCCTCTTTCTATACCTCTCATGCCTTTTTCTGCTCTTCTCTTGCCTCTTTCTACACCCCACTTGCCTCTTTCTGCGCCTTTCTTCCTCTTTCTGTACCTCTCTTACCTCTTTCTACACCTCTTACCTCTTTTTGCACTTCTCTTGGCTTTGTCTGCACCTATCTTGCCTCTTTCTGCACCTCACTGGCTTCTTTCTGTACCTCTCTTGCCTCTTTCTGCACCTTGCTTGCCTCTTTCTGTACCTCTCTTCCCTCTTTCTGCAGCTCACTCATCTTCCTATACACCTCTCTTGCCTCTTTCTGTACCTCTCTTCCCTCTTTCTGCGCCTCTTGTGCTTCTTTCTGCAATTCTCTTGCCTCTTTCTGCACCTTTCTTCCTCTTTCTGTACCTTTCTTGCCTGTTTATGCACCTCTCTTACCTCTTTCTGTACCTCTCTTGCTTCTTTCTGCAGCTCACTCTTCTTTCTGCACCTCTTTTGCCTCTTTCTTTACCTCGCTTGGCTCTTTCTGTACCTCTCTTCCCTCTTTCTGCAGCTCACTCTCATCTTTCTATACCTCTCTTGCCTCTTTCTGCACCTCTCTTGCCTCTTTCTGCACCTCTTGTGCTTCTTTCTGCAATTCTCTTGCTTCTTCCTGCATCTTTCTTCCTGTACTGTTGTAATTGGCCCGTCCGTGTTAGCGATTAGCTGAACCTACACGTTGTCCTCCTTAACTTGGCTGTATACGATAAACGCCATTTTGAATACTGTGGCGGCCATCTTAGATCATGAGCGGCCTCGTGGCCGACGTGCCCTTTAGTCCTTTGTCCGTTCCACTGACCACTCACATCTGCCCAGCAACAGGCTATTTTTAGTACTGGTCAAGCCACACATGCGCAGTTCTCACTGACCCGTATACCTTCAGGAATGTGCCGCTAACTGACCAGCGGGTTTGAAACCCTCCAATGAGCTGGCAGTATTCCAAAACATGACCATGTATGTCTCTAAAACTGTGTCTTAACTTGTGCCGCCTATCTTTTATTGCCCCAAAATTGTATATAAACGGGGTCACACCGGTGTTCGGTGTGATACCTCTTGCAATACCGAAGGGTGCTGTTTGAGTGTACCACCACCCCATGGGGTTTTAATAAACTTGTTCTTTGCCTTTTACAGCTTCCGTGCCAACAGTTCTTTTGTGTATGTGGGTAATCTCTGGAGCGTGTAGGCCTTGGGAACCCCGAAATACTTCAATTGGCGACCACGAAGGGACTCATCGGCGACTCGGATGCCCGAAGGAGAGGTCGTGACGAAGGCTTGGAAACTCGCCATGGACGCGCACTGCCACGAGTGACTCAAGTCTTGGCTGCCAAGGTGTCTTTTCCTTTCCTTCCGATCTGACCTTCCAGGTGGCGCCGGTCTCCGACTGAGTTTTCGAGTGTCCGCTTCACTGAGAAAGTGCCGTTTGGCTGATTTGGCTTACAAGACCTTGGCAGTTGGAATCTGGACTTTTGAGAATTGGTAAGATTTGTGTTCGGTAAGGCAGTCTTCGGACGCTTACTGAAGTCCTGAGATTTGTGACCGGTGAGGTAGTCTTTGGACGCTCGCCGAATTTTGTGAACTTTGATCTGAGTTAGCTAACATTTTGAATTTGTGACCTTTGAACTTATATGTGTAGTGCACTTCACATAGGCAGGCATGTAGAGATGTTTCTCTAACCTTGTTTTTCCTTTGAGCGGCACAATTGTGTGAAGAACTGTAAGTGCCATTTGGTTTGGTGTCACGCTTTCGTGATACTTTTTGAACATGCCTGTTTTCAGCAAACTCCGGGGAATGTGTTGCTTAGGAGATGATGCATCAATTAGGTTAGCGGAATCACAGCCAGCTCCCCCAGAGGGAACACCAAATAGGGACATGTATATCAAGCACGGCCTTCCACCTATTATGTACAGTAAATTATGGCATAAGTACACTAAGGCCGATCCCGAATTGCAATGGCCCCTACACGGGTCATACGATTTGAGTAAAATCCAATTTGTCGAGCAATGTATGTTTCAACGTAGGTCTAGACAAAATATGTTTGATTGTGTACGAATGTGGGAGAAAGCGGCGCGTGAACGAATGAAGCGTGAGGTTGCCTTGGCGGACAAAGAGCAGCGTAAGGCTGCTCGGGATAAGGCTTTACAGCTTGAGGAGAAGGAGGCTCAGGAGAAGAAAGAGAGGGAGGAACGGGAACGTAAATTGCAAACGACTGGTCAGTTTCCTATTCGCCGACCGCTTTATCCTGTCCTTAATAATGAAATTGATGATTTTTCTTTGTTAGATCGGTCACCGCCTCCGTACGTTTCACCGACGGCTCCGGCTGCGGATTCCGAGGATGACGGACAGATTCAAGTGAGCCAGAAAGGGGTATCGGCTCTCAGGTTTACTGCGGAGAGGTCCGCTCATTTACGCAGCTGGGCTCGTAAAGTGAATAAGCATTGTGTTACTCAGGAACAGTTGGTAGCGGAGAAACAGGGGTGGTCGGATCTTGAATTAATGTATTTCTTGTCCACTTTAGCGGATGAAGTTGTAAATGCATATCTTGAAGTTTCTGAAACGTTAGAACCTAAAGCTTTGTCGGTATATCGTGAGAATTTAGCTAAAGGTGATTTTGATCTTACAGATGTGGACGACCTGTTCAAGCAGTTGATCGCGCTGCGGGATGAGACAATTTCTTTACGACAGGAACTGAAACGGAGGAAAAAGGAGTCCGAGCCGGGAAACGACGGGGCGGTTAAGGAGTGTTCTCTTCGTGGTTCAGATAAGAGCTCTGCGTTGCATGTTATGCCTATGCGTGAAGCCGCGCCTTTGTATGTTCCACCAAAAGGGGAAGGTACGGATGATGATAAATTGTCAAAGGATGCGAAGGGATATTTTGTGTATAATTGGGTGTATACACCATGGAATAGAGCAGATGTCATGGCACTTAAAAATTCTTTACCTGATCTCCGAAAGAATCCAGCGGCATTCTATGAGGGGGTGGAGGGGGCTATATCGTCTTGTGTGATGACTCTTGTAGATATAGATTTGTTTTTTGGGCTAATTTTACCACCTGATATGTGGAGGCAAATTCGTAAAACTAATGACGAAACGATTTTGGGGGGGACCTGGAAAGAGATAAATGCTGCAGATTTAGATAGAGAACCAGCATGTAAGCCTTGTCAGCTAATTCTAGATCTTCCGGCAGCTATTTTGCATAAATTGAAAACGCTTGTTCCTGCCAAAAAGATAGATTGGACCATGTTAACGTCGTGCAAGCAGAAACCAGATGAAACAGTCTCAGATTTCTTTACACGCTTTGAGGAGGCATTTCATGATTACAGTGGTCAATCTTTAACTGACGATACGGGTCGGCATTTGTTTGTAGATAAGTATGTGGCTAATCTCCTACCAGAGATTGCAAAGCGATTGAAGTCGAGTGAGAGTTCCTGGGCCACGGCGACCCCTGCGTCCTTGTTAACTATGGCTCAGTATTATGAGCGGCAGGAAGTGGAGGCTAAAGAAAATGTAGAGAAAAAGACGAAGGAATTGAAAACGAAGGTGATGTTGGCACAGGTTCGGGGAACACAGAGTAGAGGGAATGATAGAGGTAGACGAGGTGGAGGAAATGCGTCGTATGGTCGTACGGACATTGCGGAGGATCAGTGTGCTTATTGTAAGGAGTTTGGGCATTGGGCCGATGATTGTCCGGTACTTCGTGAACAGCGTAGTCAGCGTGGTCGAGGCAGTGGAAGGTCAAGAGGAGGTTATACTGGAGCGAGAGGTGGCGGAGGTGATCGTAGACAGGTTGAGGAGAGGGGCCGTGGCCAGGACGAACGAAATACGTTTGATAGACGGAATCAATATCAGATTTTGGAAGGAGAGAATGTGGAACATCAGGATTATGTGCATGCATAGGATTGCGTGGGATGGGGTAAGGAATCAGTCGAAGTGCCAGTAGATCAGCAAGGTCCATATGTAACAGCGGGTATTTTGGGTTCTACTGATCAGTTTCTAGTCGACACAGGAGCTACTCGTAGCGCTCTGTCGAAAAACTTGGTTCCGAGGGCTCCCCTGTCTGGCGAAATGATTACGTGTGTAGGGTTTGATGGCACACCCTCCCCCAGCCCATTGTCCAAGCCCCTTGCACTATGCATTGACAAGTACTTTAGTTTTGGCCAATTTTTGTTATCGCCCCATACCCCAGATAATATCTTGGGCATTGATTTGCTTAAATATTTTCGAGCAACAATACGCTGCGCTCCAGAAGGAGTGCGGGTTATTCTGAATGACAACTACCCTGATCCTGATGATTGCCCTGAACCTGACAGATTTTGTGTCATTTTAGATATTCCCGCTTTGGCCTCTCTGCCGCACACGTTGTGGGCGACATCAGATACGGATGTGGGAGAGATGCGTATTCCACCAATACATATCACTGTTAAGGAGGGGGCCCCTCTACCACGAGTGCCACAGTATAAGATCTCGAAGGAAGGCGAAATTGCACTAACACATATTGTTCAGGATTTGATTTCTGCAGGGGTAGTGGAGGAGGTCCCTTATAATGTCTGTAACAGCCCTATTCTACCAATTCTTAAGAGAGACTCAGATGGCAAGATCTATCGATTTATTATTGATTTGCGTGAAATAAATAAAATTGTCATTCCCCAATACCCAGTGGTGTCTGATATCACGACTTTGCTTACTTTGGTTCCACCGACAGCCACCACTTTTAGCGTTATCGATCTAAAGAATGCGTTCTTTTCTATCCCTGTTCACCCAGATAGCAGATATCTGTTTGGTTTTACGCTCAATAATAAATCGTATAGATTTTGTCGTGTTCCCCAAGGCTATACTGAGAGCCCTAGCATCTACAGCCAGGCTTTGAAACGACAACTAGATTCCTTCGAATTGCAGTCTGGCGTTGCGCTCATCCAGTACGTGGATGACCTTTTGCTTGCTGCTGACTCCTATACACAATGTGAACAGAGCACGCTTGCGTTGCTGTCCTTTTTGGCACAAAACAATCACAAGGTCTCCAAGAAAAAGCTTCAATACTGTAGACCCCAGGTGACCTACCTCGGTCATCTGTTGTCTAAGGAGGGGAGGGCATTAACATCTGATCGAATTCAGGCGATTTTAGATACACCAGTCCCCCGCACGCAGAGAGATGTGCGTGCCTTTATAGGGTTGACATCTTTTTGTAGACAATGGATCATGGGTTTCTCACATATCATAAAACCTCTGCTAGCATTATTGTCCAAAACTACACCGATGCCTCTTGAGTGGACAGACGAATGTCAGAAAGCCTTTGAACAGTTGAGACAGGCCCTTTGTTCTGCACCCGTGTTAGGAACACCAGACTACACGAAACTTTTCACATTGTACGTGCACGAGAATGATGGGTGCGCGTTGTCAGTGTTAGTGCAGTTACACGGGGATAAGCAGAGACCATGTGCATACTTCTCTGCCATTTTGGATCCTGTAGCACGAGGGCTGCCTGGGTGTTTTCGAGCAGTAGCGGCAACAGCAGTAGCCATACGACAGAGTGAGGGCATAGTGTTATCACACAAATTGCTGGTGTTGGTTCCTCACGCAGTAGACGCCCTGTTAAACCAAACAAAGACCCAATACCTCACGAGTGCACGACTTACAGGATATGAGCTGACACTTTTAGCGCCACACATAACATTGAAGAGATGCGCTACTTTGAACCCCGCGACTTTATTGCCCTATCCGGCCGAGGAGGGTCAGGAAGAAAAACATCATGATTGTGTTTTCCTGACTGAGGAACAGACAAAGGGTCGTGTTGACTTACAGGATGTGCCACTTCCAGATGTGGATGGCGAACTGTGGGTTGATGGATCGTGTTTGAGGCTGCCAGATGGCACGACTTCCGCAGCATATGCGATCACGACTCTTAAGACGGTGGTAGAAACAGCTAGAATACCACAAAAATCGGCTCAGGCAGCAGAGCTGATAGCTTTAACAAGAGCCTGCGAATTGAGTGCTGGCCTATGTGTGAACATATACACAGACAGCCGGTACGCCTTTGGAGTGGCCCATGACTTCGGGCTTCTTTGGAGGGAACGCGGGTTTCTGACGTCACATGGGGAGCACATTATGCACGGAGAGTTAGTGCGTGATCTCCTAAATGCGCTGCTTGGCCCTAAAAAAGTAGCGATAGTGAAGTGCAGTGCCCATAAGAAAATTACGGATAAGGTGGGCCAAGGAAATGCCTTTGCAGACAGCATAGCAAGGCAAACGGCTATGTCCCGAACTAGCTCCCCCATGTACGTGGTACAATCGCAGGCTGAACGATGGAGTGATGCTAGAGCAGAGATACGGGATATACAAAATTCAGCTACAGAATCTGAGCTTGCGGCTTGGGCAGCAGATGGGGTGCTAGATGATGAGGGATGTTGGAGAAGCAAAGACATGGAGAAGTGGAAATTGCCTGCGGCTTACTTACAGGCGATGGTCCAGATGACACATGGACTGGCGCATGTCGGAGCTCTTGCAATCACTCAGCTTTTAACACGAGTTTGGGAACATCCCGAGATTGCGAACACTGCAAAGAGAGTAGTGCAGACCTGCCTGGTATGTTTGCAACACAATCCTGGAAAGGGGGCCTATACTCCGAAAGGAGGGTTCGTTCCACCTTCTGCACCATTTGAAGTCCTTCAAATGGATTACATTCAACTCGAGCGCTGCAATAACCTGAAGTACGTCTTAGTGGTGGTGTGTGCCTTTAGCAAATGGGTTGAGGCCTACCCCACGAAAGACAATACGGCTTTGACAACAGCTAAGGTGTTGCTTAAGGAATTCTTTCCTCGCTTTGGAGTTTGCAAATTTTTGTGGAGCGATAATGGGCCCCATTTTGTCGGAAAGATTGTGGAATATGTACTGAAGGGGTTAGGGATTCAGCAAAAGTTCCACGCTGTATTCCACCCTCAGTCGGCAGGTTTGGTCGAGCGGTACAATGCCACGTTGAAGCTTAAGCTGGCCAAAATTGTGGCGTCTACATCATTGAAGTGGCCAGATGCGTTGCCGCTAGCACTACTGTCTCTTAGATCAGTACCCCATTCACGGACAGGCCTTACACCTTATGAGGTGGTGTTTGGTCGCCCCATGAATATCTGGGGAGTGCCCAAGCCGCGATTAATACATGATGTGCCTTGTGTTATGATGAATGATTATTTGGCACGATTAGCAAATGATTTGCTCTCCATTCATCAACAGGTTCGAGAAGCGCTCCCTGATAACTCTACTGGAGAGGGCCACGATCTTCGTCCTGGGGATCATGTGATGATCCGTTCGTTTGAAAGAGCAAGCAGTCTGGAGCCCAGGTGGAAGGGCCCCGAGCAGGTCCTTCTGGCGACCCGCACCGCCGTACGAGTGACCAACAGGAAGCGGTGGGTGCATTCGACACATTGTCGCCGAGTCTCCCCGGATCTGGTGACTCCTGCTGTGCTGACTGATTATAAAGAGATCTTGGAGAAAGAAAAGAGCCCAGCTGTGACGTCGGCCGAAGTAGAGGGAGCCTTCCCGGACCAATCTGCTGCTGGAAGAGAGCGCTACAATCTACGACCGCGATAAAGAAGATTTTTGTTCCTTTTTAGACTGGTTGGTAACCGCTCCAGGTTTGTGAAACGGAAACCGGGAATTCCAAGGGGGGGGGATCAGTTCTGCCAGAGTAGCGACACCCGTCTTGGCCCGGAGAAGAAAACAACGGCTACCTCGGAGTTCAGCACCGCATTTTTCTTTTTTTTAGGTATACACGTACGTGTATCAGAGACTATTTGTGAGAAACTGTGAACAATTTGTGTTATTTGAGACTTTGCACAAAACTTTCTTGAACTATGGCATCGACGGCATCGCGAGATAAGAAAATACTGGGTGCTTTTCTTTTTGTTTTTACGATTGTGGTGATAGCTGTTATAGCCTGGGTAGTCGAACTTGTGGTGCCTGTACGTGAACATTTGCTGCCGACTACCCCGGCACCGTCTGAACATTTTCATTTTACACTGCCATTTCATGAAGAACGCCACCGCCAAACGTACTTAAATAACAGCTTCATTCAGATTCTTCACCACACGCATAATATGACCAATACCTCTAATTGCTGGGTGTGCGGAATGTTGCCTGGGCACCAGAAGAGAGGGGGCACCCCACTTATCCCACTCCCGTTTTCGCATAATGGGTCATGCAACGCTTGGTACACCCTCCTCTTTACCCTGAGATGGCCAACCAAAGGGGGGGTGCTTTTTCGCCTAAATAAAGAATGTCCCCATGACAAGGATGGGTTTCCACGGGCTGAGGGTACACGTTTTGAATGGGAGGAGTATAGGCCCGACAATGTATCTGCCCCACGAATATACAGCAATCAGCGAAACGTGAATGTATCCAGTGCTCATGTTATAAATGTCATTGCCACAAAAGCCGATTTATGTATCCGGAATAAGGGCACGATTGCTGTGGGGAAAAGTGAATGTAACATTACTCTCACGTTTGATAGCCCGAATGGCATTTCATTTGTTGCATCTCGAAACACCTACTTCATCTGTGGAACGAAGGGGTACCATCAGCTTCCAGTGGGGTGGTTGGGCACATGTTATGTATCGTTTGTGTTACCTCCTGTATTCATTGCCCCTCCGATGTATCACAACGACTATACTCTGTACCACGATTTTGTTTTGAACAGAGTTAAGCGAACTGTTGCACTAGAGGACATTGATCAAACGGACAATGCGTTGCAACAATATGTGGATTTCAATCTGGGACTATTCTCCTTTGTGGGGGCCGCACTGAACAGTCGGAAGATCAGACGCCTGACACGTGTTGTCGAGGCTGTTGCGAATGACACTGCTATTGCCCTGGGGAATATTACCGAAGAACTGCAGATTTCCAGAATTGTCACCCTCCAAAACCGGATGGTGCTGGATGTTGTTTTGGCTGATCGTGGGGGGGCATGTAGGATCATCGGAAGCAGCTGTTGTGTTTACGTGCCTGATAATTCTCCATCTGTGTATGATGCGATTTCAAAGCTGCATAAAATAGCTGCCGAAATACACCCGGACAATGGAATTTGGACACTTTCTGGATGGTTCTGGTCCATGATTGCAACTTGGGGCTGGAAACTGTTGACAATTCTCTGTATACTTGTGGGAGCAATGTTTTTTATCTGCTTGTGTATCCAATGTGGTCCTGCATTATGTTCAATGTGCCTATCGGCCTGTTTGCCATCGAGACGAGCTCTTGCCCACGATAAAATGATGCTACATAAGGAGGTGACACAAATTATGTTAATTGACATCGAGGACGAACATCCAGACTATGTTCATTATGAGGTAGATTCAGCTAAACGCTAAAAGGGTCGTCTGTTGTAATTGGCCCGTCCGTGTTAGCGATTAGCTGAACCTACACGTTGTCCTCCTTAACTTGGCTGTATACGATAAACGCCATTTTGAATACTGTGGCGGCCATCTTAGATCATGAGCGGCCTCGTGGCCGACGTGCCCTTTAGTCCTTTGTCCGTTCCACTGACCACTCACATCTGCCCAGCAACAGGCTATTTTTAGTACTGGTCAAGCCACACATGCGCAGTTCTCACTGACCCGTATACCTTCAGGAATGTGCCGCTAACTGACCAGCGGGTTTGAAACCCTCCAATGAGCTGGCAGTATTCCAAAACATGACCATGTATGTCTCTAAAACTGTGTCTTAACTTGTGCCGCCTATCTTTTATTGCCCCAAAATTGTATATAAACGGGGTCACACCGGTGTTCGGTGTGATACCTCTTGCAATACCGAAGGGTGCTGTTTGAGTGTACCACCACCCCATGGGGTTTTAATAAACTTGTTCTTTGCCTTTTACAGCTTCCGTGCCAACAGTTCTTTTGTGTATGTGGGTAATCTCTGGAGCGTGTAGGCCTTGGGAACCCCGAAATACTTCAGTACCTGCATCTCTCTTGCCTCTTTCTGTACCTCTCTTGCCTCCGTCTGCTCTTGTCTTACCTCTTTCTGCACCTTACTTGCCTCTTTCTGTGCCTTTCTTCTTCTTTCTGTACCTCTCGTGCCTCATTCTACACCTCTTAGCTCTTTCTGAACCTCTCTTGGATCTTTCTGGACATCTCTTGCCTCTTTCTGAACTTCTCTTGCCTCTTTTTGCAGCTCACTCTCTTCTTTCTGTACCTCTCTTGCCTTCTACTGCACCTCTCTTCGCTCTTTCTGCAGCTTGCTCTCTTCTATCAGCACCTCTCTTGCCTCTTATTGCACCTCTCTTGCCTCTTTCTGTACCTCTCTTGCCTCTTCCTGTACCTCTCTTGCCTCTTTCTGCACCTCTCCTGCCTCTTTCTATACCTTACTTGCCTCTTTCTGCGCCTTTCTTCCTCTTTCTGTAGCTCACTCTTCTTTCTGCACCTCTCTTGCCTTCTTCTGCACCTCTCTTCCCTCTTTCTGCAGCTCTCTCTCTTTTATCAGCACCTCTATTTCCTCTTTCTACACCTCTTGCCTCTTTCTGCACTTCTCTTGCTTCTTTCTGGAGCTCACTCTCTTCATTCTGCACCTCTCTGGCCTCTTTCTATACCTCTCATGCCTCTTTCTGCTCTTCTCTTGCCTCTTTCTACACCCCACTTGCCTCTTTCTGCGCCTTTCTTCCTCTTTCTGTACCTCTCTTACCTCTTTCTACACCTCTTACCTCTTTTTGCACTTCTCTTGGCTTTGTCTGCACCTATCTTGCCTCTTTCTGCACCTCACTGGCTTCTTTCTGTACCTCTCTTGCCTCTTTCTGCACCTTGCTTGCCTCTTTCTGTACCTCTCTTCCCTCTTTCTGCAGCTCACTCATCTTCCTATACACCTCTCTTGCCTCTTTCTGTACCTCTCTTGCCTCTTTCTGCACCTCTTGTGCTTCTTTCTGCAATTCTCTTGCCTCTTTCTGCACCTTTCTTCCTCTTTCTGTACCTTTCTTGCCTGTTTATGCACCTCTCTTACTTCTTTCTGTACCTCTCTTGCTTCTTTCTGCAGCTCACTCTTCTTTCTGCACCTCTTTTGCCTCTTTCTTTACCTCGCTTGGCTCTTTCTGTACCTCTCTTCCCTCTTTCTGCAGCTCACTCTCATCTTTCTATACCTCTCTTGCCTCTTTCTGCACCTCTCTTGCCTCTTTCTGCACCTCTTGTGCTTCTTTCTGCAATTCTCTTGCTTCTTCCTGCATCTTTCTTCCTGTACCTGCATCTCTCTTGCCTCTTTCTGTACTTCTCTTGCCTCCGTCTGCTCTTGTCTTACCTCTTTCTGCACCTTACTTGCCTCTTTCGGTGCCTTTCTTCTTCTTTCTGTACCTCTCGTGCCTCATTCTACACCTCTTAGCTCTTTCTGAACCTCTCTTGGATCTTTCTGGACATCTCTTGCCTCTTTCTGAACTTCTCTTGCCTCTTTTTGCAGCTCACTCTCTTCTTTCTGTACCTCTCTTGCCTTCTACTGCACCTCTCTTCGCTCTTTCTGCAGCTTGCTCTCTTCTATCAGCACCTCTCTTGCCTCTTATTGCACCTCTCTTGCCTCTTTCTGTACCTCTCTTGCCTCTTCCTGTACCTCTCTTGCCTCTTTCTGCACCTCTCCTGCCTCTTTCTATACCTTACTTGCCTCTTTCTGCGCCTTTCTTCCTCTTTCTGTAGCTCACTCTTCTTTCTGCACCTCTCTTGCCTTCTTCTGCACCTCTCTTCCCTCTTTCTGCAGCTCTCTCTCTTTTATCAGCACCTCTATTTCCTCTTTCTACACCTCTTGCCTCTTTCTGCACTTCTCTTGCTTCTTTCTGGAGCTCACTCTCTTCATTCTGCACCTCTCTGGCCTCTTTCTATACCTCTCATGCCTCTTTCTGCTCTTCTCTTGCCTCTTTCTACACCCCACTTGCCTCTTTCTGCGCCTTTCTTCCTCTTTCTGTACCTCTCTTACCTCTTTCTACACCTCTTACCTCTTTTTGCACTTCTCTTGGCTTTGTCTGCACCTATCTTGCCTCTTTCTGCACCTCACTGGCTTCTTTCTGTACCTCTCTTGCCTATTTCTGCACCTTGCTTGCCTCTTTCTGTACCTCTCTTCCCTCTTTCTGCAGCTCACTCATCTTTCTATACACCTCTCTTGCCTCTTTCTGTACCTCTCTTGCCTCTTTCTGCACCTCTTGTGCTTCTTTCTGCAATTCTCTTGCCTCTTTCTGCACCTTTCTTCCTCTTTCTGTACCTTTCTTGCCTGTTTATGCACCTCTCTTACCTCTTTCTGTACCTCTCTTGCTTCTTTCTGCAGCTCACTCTTCTTTCTGCACCTCTTTTGCCTCTTTCTTTACCTCGCTTGGCTCTTTCTGTACCTCTCTTCCCTCTTTCTGCAGCTCACTCTCATCTTTCTATACCTCTCTTGCCTCTTTCTGCACCTCTCTTGCCTCTTTCTGCACCTCTTGTGCTTCTTTCTGCAATTCTCTTGCTTCTTCCTGCATCTTTCTTCCTGTACCTGCATCTCTCTTGCCTCTTTCTGTACCTCTCTTGCCTCCGTCTGCTCTTGTCTTACCTCTTTCTGCACCTTACTTGCCTCTTTCTGTGCCTTTCTTCTTCTTTCTGTACCTCTCGTGCCTCATTCTACACCTCTTAGCTCTTTCTGAACCTCTCTTGGATCTTTCTGGACATCTCTTGCCTCTTTCTGAACTTCTCTTGCCTCTTTTTGCAGCTCACTCTCTTCTTCATGTACCTCTCTTGCCTCTTTCTGTACCTCTCTTCCTTTTTTCTGCAGCTCACTCTTCTTTCCGTACCTCTCTTGCTTCTTTCTGCCTCTCTATTGCCTATTCTGCACCTCTCTTGCCTCTTTCTACACCTATATTGCCTCTTTCTGCACCTATCTTGCCCCTTTCTGCACATCGCTTGCCTCTTTCTGCACTTCTCTTGCTTCTTTCTGCAGTTCACTCTCTTCTTTCTGTACCTCTCTTGCCTCTTCCCATACCCCTCTTGCCTCTTCCTGCACCTCTCTTGCCTCTTTCTACACCTCTCTTGCCTTTCCCTGCACCTCTTGCCTCTTTCTGAAGCTAACTCTCTCTATCAGCACCTCTCTTGCCTCTTACTGCACCTCTCTTGCCTCTTTCTACACCTCTCTTGCCTTTCCCTCCATCGCTTGCCTCTTTCTGCACTTCTCTTGCTTCTTTCTGCAGCTCACTCTCTTCTTTCTGTACCTCTCTTGCCTCTTGCCTCTTCCCATACCCCTCTTGCCTCTTTCTGCACCTCTCTTGTCTCTTTCTACACCTCTCTTGCCTTTCCCTGCACCTCTCTTTCCTCTTTCTGCACCTCTCTTGCCTCTTTCTACACCTCTCTTGCCTCTTTCTGCACCTCTCTTCCCTTTTTCTGCAACTCACTCTCTCCTTTCTGTACCGCTCTTGCATCTTTCTACATCTCTATTGCCTATTCTTCACCTCGCTTGCCTCTTACTGCACCTATCTTGACTCTTTCTGCACCTATCTTGCCTCTTTCTGCACATCGCTTGCCTCTTTCTGCACTTCTCTTGCTTCTTTCTGCAGCTCACTCTCTTCTTTCTGTACCTCTCTTGCCTCTTCCCATACCCCTCTTGCCTCTTTCTGAACCTCTCTTACCTCTTTCTGCACCTCTTGCCTTTCTCTGCAGCTAGCTCTCTTCTATCAGCACCTCTCTTGCCTCTTTCTGCACCTCTCTTGCCTCTTTCTACACCTTTCTTGCCTTCCCCTGCACCTCTCTTTCCTCTTTCTGCACCTCTCTTGCCTCTTTCTACACCTCTCTTGCCTCTTTCTGCACCTCTCTTCCCTTTTTCAGCAACTCACTCTTCTTTCTGTACCGCTCTTGCTTCTTTCTGCATCTCTATTGCCTATTCTGCACCTCGCTTGCCTCTTTCTGCACCTATCTTGCCTCTTTCTGCACATCGCTTGCCTCTTTCTGCACTTCTCTTGCTTCTTTCTGCAGCTCACGCTCTTCTTTCTGTACCTCTCTTGCCTCTTCCCATACCCCTCTTGCCTCTTTCTGCACCTCTCTTGCCTCTTTCTACACCTCTCTTGCCTTTCCCTGCACCTCTCTTTCCTCTTTCTGCACCTCTCTTGCCTCTTTCTACACCTCTCTTGCCTCTTTCTGCACCTCTCTTCCCTTTTTCTGCAACTCACTCTCTTCTTTCTGAACCGCTCTTGCATCTTTCTGCATCTCTAGTGCCTATTCTTCACCTCGCTTGCCTCTTACTGCACCTATCTTGCCTCTTTCTGCACCTATCTTGCCTCTTTCTGCACATCGCTTGCCTCTTTCTGCACTTCTCTTGCTTCTTTCTGCAGCTCACTCTCTTCTTTCTGTACCCCTCTTGCCTCTTTCTGAACCTCTCTTGCCTCTTTCTGCACCTCTTGCCTTTCTCTGCAGCTAGCTCTCTTCTATCAGCAATTCTCTTGCCTCTTTCTGCACCTCTCTTGCCCCGTTCTGCACTTCTCTTGCTTCTTTTTGCAGCTCACTCTCTTCTTTCTGCACCTCTCTCTCCTTTTCTGCACCTCACTTCCCTCTTTCTGTACCTCTCATTCCTCTTTCTGCAGCTCACTCTCATCTTTCTGCACCTCTCTTGGTTCTTTCTGTACCTTTCTAGCCTCTTTCTGTACTTCTTTTGCTTCTTTCTGCGCTTTTCTTTCTGTTTCTGCACCTCTCTTGCTTCTTTCTTCACCTTTCTTCTTCTTTCTACATCTATCTTGCCTCGTTCTGCACCTCTCTTGCCTCTTTCTGCATCTCTTTTGCCTCTTTCTGCACTTCTCTTGCTTCTTTCTGCACCTTTCTTTGTGTTTCTGCACCTCTCTTTCCTCTTTCTGTACCTTTCTTCCTCTTTATGTACCCCTCTTGCCTCCTTCTGCTCTTTTCTTGCTTCTTTCTGTACCTCACTTGCCTCTTTCTGTACCTTTCATCTTCTTTCGGTACCTCTCTTGCCTTTCTGCACATCTCTTGCCTCTTTCTGAACCTTACTTGCCTCTTTCTGTAGCTCACTCTTCTTTCTGTACCTCTCTTGCCTTCTACTGCACCTCTCTTCCCTCTTTCTGCAGCTTGCTCTCTTCTATCAGCACCTCTCTTGCCTCTTATTGCACCTCTCTTGCCTCTTTCTGTACCTCTCTTGCCTCTTCCTGTACCTCTCTTGCCTCTTTCTGCACCTCTCCTGCCTCTTTCTATATCTTAATTGCCTCTTTCTGCGCCTTTCTTCCTCTTTCTGTAGCTCACTCTTCTTTCTGCACCTCTCTTGCCTTCTTCTGCACCTCTCTTCCCTCTTTCTGCAGCTCTCTCTCTTTTATCAGCACCTCTATTTCCTCTTTCTACACCTCTTGCCTCTTTCTGCACTTCTCTTGCTTCTTTCTGCAGCTCACTCTCTTCATTCTGTACCTCTCTGGCCTCTTTCTATACCTCTCATGCCTCTTTCTGCTCTTCTCTTGCCTCTTTCTACACCCCACTTGCCTCTTTATGCACCTTTCTTCCTCTTTCTGTACCTCTCTTACCTCTTTCTACACCTCTTACCTCTTTTTGCACTTTTCTTGGCTTTGTCTGCACCTACCTTTCCTCTTTCTGCACCTCACTGGCTTCTTTCTGTACCTCTCTTGCCTCTTTCTACACCTTGCTTGCCTCTTTCTGTACCTCTCTTCCCTCTTTCTGCAGCTCACTCATCTTCCTGTACACCTCTCTTGCCTCTTTCTGTACCTCTCTTGCCTCTTTCTGCACCTCTTGTGCTTCTTTCTGCAATTCTCTTGCCTCTTTCTGCACCTTTCTTCCTCTTTCTGTACCTTTCTTGCCTGTTTATGCACCTCTCTTACCTCTTTCTGTACCTCTCTTGCTTCTTTCTGCAGCTCACTCTTCTTTCTGCACCTCTTCTGCCTCTTTCTTTACCTCGCTTGGCTCTTTCTGTACCTCTCTTCCCTCTTTCTGCAGCTCACTCTCATCTTTCTATACCTCTCTTGCCTCTTTCTGCACCTCTCTTGCCTCTTTCTGCACCTCTTGTGCTTCTTTCTGCAATTCTCTTGCTTCTTCCTGCATCTTTCTTCCTGTACCTGCATCTCTCTTGCCTCTTTCTGTACCTTTCTTCCTCTTTCTGTACCTATCTTGCCTCTTTCTGTACCTCTCTTGCCTCCGTCTGCTCTTGTCTTACCTCTTTCTGCACCTTACTTGCCTCTTTCTGTACCTTTCTTCTTCTTTCTGTACCTCTCGTGCTTCATTCTACACCTCTTAGCTCTTTCTGAACCTCTCTTGGATCTTTCTGGACATCTCTTGCCTCTTTCTGAACTTCTCTTGCCTCTTTTTGCAGCTCACTCTCTTCTTCATGTACCTCTCTTGCCTCTTTCTGTACCTCTCTTCCTTTTTTCTGCAGCTCACTCTTCTTTCCGTACCTCTCTTGCTTCTTTCTGCCTCTCTATTGCCTATTCTGCACCTCTCTTGCCTCTTTCTACACCTATATTGCCTCTTTCTGCACCTATCTTGCCCCTTTCTGCACATCGCTTGCCTCTTTCTGCACTTCTCTTGCTTCTTTCTGCAGTTCACTCTCTTCTTTCTGTACCTCTCTTGCCTCTTCCCATACCCCTCTTGCCTCTTTCTGCACCTCTCTTGCCTCTTTCTACACCTCTCTTGCCTTTCACTGCACCTCTTGCCTCTTTCTGAAGCCAACTCTCTCTATCAGCACCTCTCTTGACTCTTACTGCACCTCTCTTGCCTCTTTCTACACCTCTCTTGCCTTTCCCTCCATCGCTTGCCTCTTTCTGCCCTTCTCTTGCTTCTTTCTGCAGCTCACTCTCTTCTTTCTGTACCCCTCTTGCCTCTTTCTGAACCTCTCTTGCCTCTTTCTGCACCTCTTGCCTTTCTCTGCAGCTAGCTCTCTTCTATCAGCACCTCTCTTGCCTCTTTCTGCACATCTCTTGCCTCTTTCTGCACCTCTCTCTTGCCTTTCCCTGCACCTCTTTCCTCTTTCTGGACCTCTCTTGCCTCTTTATATACCTCTCTTGCCTCTTTCTGCACCTCCCTTGCCTCTTTCTGTACCTCTCGTGCCTCTTTCTGCACCTCTCTTGCCTCTTTTTGCACCTCTCTTGCCCCGTTCTGCACCTCTCGTGCCTATTTCTGCAACTCACTCTCTTCTTTCTGTACCGCTCTTGCCTCTTCCAATACCCCTCTTGCCTCTTTCTGCACCTCTCTTGCCTCTTTCTACACCTCTCTTGCCTTTCCCTGCACCTCTCTTTCCTCTTTCTGCACATCTCTTGCCTCTTTCTACACCTCTCTTGCCTCTTTCTGCACCTCTCTTCCCTTTTTCTGCAACTCACTCTCTTCTTTCTGTACCGCTCTTGCATCTTTCTGCATCTCTAGTGCCTATTCTTCACCTCGCTTGCCTCTTACTGCACCTATCGCGCCTCTTTCTGCACCTATCTTGCCTCTTTCTGCACATCGCTTGCCTCTTTCTGCACTTCTCTTGCTTCTTTCTGCAGCTCACTCTCTTCTTTCTGAACCTCTCTTGCCTCTTTCTGCACCTCTTGGCTCTCTCTGCAGCTAACTCTCTTCTATCAGCACCTCTCTTGCCTCTTTCTGCACCTCTCGTGCCTCTTTCTGCACCTCTCTCTTGCCTTTCCCTGCACCTCTTTCATCTTTCTGCACCTCTCTTGCCTCTTTATATACCTCTCTTGCCTCTTTCTGTACCTCTTGCCTTTCTCTGCAGCTAGCTCTCTTCTATCAGCACCTCCCTTGCCTCTTTCTGTACATCTTGTGCCTATTTCTGCACCTCTCTTGCCTCTTTTTGCACCTCTCCTCCCTCTTTCTACACCTCTCTTGCCTTTCCCTGCACCTCTTGCCTCTTTCTGAAGCTAACTCTCTCTATCAGCACCTCTCTTGCCTCTTACTGCACCTCTCTTGCCTCTTTCTACACCTCTCTTGCCTTTCCCTCCATCGCTTGCCTCTTTCTGCACTTCTCTTGCTTCTTTCTGCAGCTCACTCTCTTCTTTCTGTACCTCTCTTGCCTCTTCCCATACCCCTCTTGCCTCTTTCTGCACCTCTCTTGTCTCTTTCTACACCTCTCTTGCCTTTCCCTGCACCTCTCTTTCCTCTTTCTGCACCTCTCTTGCCTCTTTCTACACCTCTCTTGCCTCTTTCTGCACCTCTCTTCCCTTTTTCTGAAACTCACTCTCTTCTTTCTGTACCGCTCTTGAATCTTTCTGCATCTCTAATTCCTATTCTTCACCTCGCTTGCCTCTTACTGCACCTATCTTGCCTCTTTCTGCACCTATCTTGCCTCTTTCTGCACATCGCTTGCCTCTTTCTGCACTTCTCTTGCTTCTTTCTGCAGCTCACTCTCTTCTTTCTGTACCCCTCTTGCCTCTTTCTGAACCTCTCTTGCCTCTTTCTGCACCTCTTGCCTTTCTCTGCAGCTAGCTCTCTTCTATCAGCACCTCTCTTGCCTCTTTCTGCACATCTCTTGCCTCTTTCTGCACCTCTCTCTTGCCTTTCCCTGCACCTCTTTCCTCTTTCTGCACCTCTCTTGCCTCTTTATATACCTCTCTTGCCTCTTTCTGCACCTCCCTTGCCTCTTTCTGTACCTCTCGTGCCTCTTTCTGCACCTCTCTTGCCTCTTTTTGCACCTCTCTTGCCTCGTTCTGCACCTCTCGTGCCTATTTCTGCAACTCACTCTCTTCTTTCTGTACCGCTCTTGCTTCTCTCTGCATCTCTATTGCCTATTCTGCACCTCGCTTGCCTCTTTCTGCACCTATCTTGCCTCTTTCTGCACCTATCTTGCCTCTTTCTGCACATCGCTTGCCTCTTTCTGCACTTCTCTCGCTTCTTTCTGCAGCTCACTCTCTTCTTTCTGAACCTCTCTTGCCTCTTTCTACACCTCTTGGCTCTCTCTGCACCTAACTCTCTTTTATCAGCACCTCTCTTGCCTCTTTCTGCACCTCTCGTGCCTCTTTCTGCACCTCTCTCTTGCCTTTCCCTGCACCTCTTTCATCTTTCTGCACCTCTCTTGCCTCTTTATATACCTCTCTTGCCTCTTTCTGTACCTCCCTTGCCTCTTTCTGTACCTCTCGTGCCTATTTCTGCACCTCTCTTGCCTCTTTTTGCACCTCTCTTGCCTCTTTCTGTACCTCCCTTGCCTCTTTCTGTACCTGTCGTGCCTATTTCTGCACCTCTCTTGCCTCTTTCTGTACCTCCCTTGCCTCTTTCTGTACCTCTCGTGCCTATTTCTGCACCTCTCTTGCCTCTTTTTGCACCTCTCCTCCCTCTTTCTACAGCTTACTCTCTTCTTTATGCACCTCTCCTGCCTCTTTCTGCACCTCTCTTGCCTCTTTCTGTACCTCTCTTGCCTCTTTCTGCACCTTACTATCTTCTTTCTGCCCCTCTCTTGCTTCTTTCTGCACCTCTGCTTCTTTCTGCGCTTCTCTTGCTTCTTTCTGCACCTTTATTCCTTTTTCTGCATTTCTCTTGACTCTTTCTGCTCCTTTCTTACTGTTTCTGAACCTCACTCTTCTTTTTGCACCTCTCTTGGCTCTTTCTGCACCTCTCTTGTCTCTTTCTGTACCTCTCTTGCCTCTTTCTGCATCTCTCTTGCCTCTTTCTGTACCTTTCTTCCTCTTTCTGCACCTCACTCTCTTCTTTTTGCAACTCTCTTGCTTCTTTCTGTGCCTCTATTGCTATTTTACACACTTATCTTGCTTCTTCCTGTACCTCTCTTTCCTCTTTCATCACTTCACCTACTTCTTTCTGCACTGTTCTTCCTCTTTTTGCACCTCTTGCTTTTTTCTGCACTTGTATTGCCTTTTTCTGCACTTCTCTTGCTTCTTTCTACACCTTTCTTTCTATTTCTGCACATGTCTTAGATATCTAAGTGTAGTTAGAAATTCGCATTTAAAAAACCTTGGAAATTCACTGAAAAAAACACAGGTTTCAGGGACATTATAGATAGAAATTAGCATTTAAAAAAACTGGAAAAGTAACGCAGCTTCGAGAAGCGAGACGCATCTGCACCTGTTTCCGACGCATCACCAAAGATATAGTTGCAGCGCCTGCAGTGGCTGGAGAAATCACTGCACGCCAGATCAAATGCATCGATCCCCGAAGTCCAAGATCAGTGCAACGATTTCAACGCAAGGATGGTGTGTGGCTTCAAGAGTTCACGTATCGTTCCGGATCATTGCATCTCCTTGAGGTGCCAAGTTTGTAACATCGTTAGAGAACGCAGTAAGAAACCGACGCATCACATCCTCTCTGGTAAGGAACCGACCCATCACCTCCCCTGAGCTGTAGTAAGGAACTGACGCATCACGACCACCGGAGCAAGAACCGATGGGTCACATTTGCTGAGTTTAAGGAACTGATGCATCACCTTCCCTGCGGCCCATTTTGTTTGTTTAAGTGACGCATCCCAGGTACTATGTGAGAAAAGTGTTGCATCTGCAATTTGTTTTGAACTGAACTATTTATACCACTTGAAAGTCATAGTTGTATTATTGTATTGCGGATTTTGGTTGTGTGGTCTTGTTTTAGCTTAGATAAAGATTCCTTATTTTTCTAAACTGGTATGATGTCTATTTGTATTGTTTTCACTGTAGTACCGTGTGTGTTCACACAAACTTTACACACTGCCTCTGAGATAAGCCTGCCTTCTCATGCCAAGCTACAAAGGGGGTGAGCAGGGGTTATTTTAGAAGTTTATCCCCCTTACCCTGACTAGAAGCAAGGGTCCCTATTTGGACAAAGGTACCTACCTCTGCCAAATAGAGACCCCCCCATTTCTAACAGCATCTGTCTTCGTGATCACTGTGATCTGCTTGCACGGATTGCCATCTGACCTTATTACTGACTACATAAACTAATTTGTCACAATTTGGAAAGTCCTGTGTAAATCATTACACATTGAGATTTATTTATAACCCAGGTACCATTCCCAAACTAAGTTTTAAACTGAACAAACTAATAAAACCATGCAGCAATATTTGCATTGCTTATTTCCTGATTATGTTGGAGATTGGTCAACCATTTTGTGGGCTAAAACAATTACATACAATAATCATGAGCATTCATCTTTAGGCATGTCTCCCTTTTATTGCTCACAAGGACGTTCCCTAGGATGAGACTGTCTTAACAAAAGTTCCAACTGCTCAAGAGTTTCATGCCAACTCTGATAACATTCTATAGCGAGCCCACTTTCATTTAGCTAAAGCGAATGGGACACAAAAACTATTTGCAGATTGCCATTGTGTAGAAGAACCAAAATATTTGGTTGGTGACCAAGTCTGGCTTTCAACCAAAAACATAGCACTGAAGGGCATGAAAAAATTCATTCCCTGTTTCATGGGCCTCTTCACCATACGTATGATATTGAACCCTGTGGCCGTGAACTGACACTCCAAGGTACATTTAAAATACACTCAGTTTTATGTATCCCTAATCAAACCATACCATCCCAAGACTAGGGAAAGGACACCACCACCACCTGTCGAAGAATGGGAGCAAGACTATGAGGTCCGTGCTCCTCTTGATTTCCAGAGAATTTGAGGCAAACTTCACTATCCAGTGGTTTGGAGAGGGTATGGCCTGGAACAACAGTCCTGGGAGCCCTTGGCTCATGTTCAACAAACCGCCCACTTGTGGTGTTCCTTTCACTCATCATACCAAAATAAACCACAAACCATTCCCATAGTCTTTGGGGGAATTTTGCGAGGGTACTGTCATGATTTCCAGGCTCCATGGTCGCAATCATAGTAAACCCATCCACCTACCCGTGTACCAACACCTGTATACAAGTGTTTGTGATATACAAAATGTTTTTTGTATATCAAATTACTTCAAATTGGAGTTTAAAGTTCTGCCAGTAGAGTGGTTGACTCACTTTGGGGGTGTTTACGCGCCATGTAGTACTGAGGCCGAGCCTCCACTTGGAGCGTGGGGGGAAAATTTGCAAGATGCTCCGGAGGACCTAGATGTTCTCCATGGAAGAATCCCGGGTGGCAATTAGTTCCAGCATTCCCGACAGAGCTTCCGGCCCATCTGAATTCCAAGCGATCTGTATAAAGAGGACTGAATTGTCTGTGTCCCTTATATTAATATGATAACAAATGCCATCACAACACGCATGAACATTCCCCCTTCGTGGAACATAGAGGAAATAATCCCCATCTACAAGAAGGGTGATAAAGCCAACCCTGCCAGTTATAAAGACCTATAAGCCTACTTGACTCAGTGCAGAAATTTTACACAAGCAGGTGTTGCTTCAGGTCCAGGATTGGATCTCAGAAAACCATATTCTGAGTGACTTTCAAGCAGGCACCCGTGCTAACCTCAGCACATTGGACCAAGTCTTCCATTATTTACTGGAGGGGGGTCAGTATTAGAGGGGGTAGGTTTTATGTTGCCTTTGTAGATCTGTGGTCTGCATTTGATCAAGTACTGAGAGCCAAGTTGTGGAGAGTGGTGGCAGAGATGGGCCTACCTCATAATTTATTAACATTCTTAATTAGGTTGCATTCCTCAAATACAGCCCAAGTTAGGTGGGGGGAAAACAACCAACTCACTAAGCAATTCCCTGTTAAACGTGGAGTGAGACCAGGATAAGTTTTAGCACTCATGTTATTCTCTCTCTTGATAAATGGGGTGATAGATTATTTAGATAGGGATGGATGTGATGTTCCAAAAGTAGGGGAGAGAAGAGTACCAGCCCTACTCTTTGGGGATGACACCCTAATAATCTCTAAATTCCTCCTTGGACTGCAACAGTTATTGAATGATTTCACTGGGTTTTTTAAGGAGTATGGCCAGGAACTAAACTAGGCTAAAACCAAATACATGATCTTCTCAAAGGGAATTACTAAGCCATCCAAAAGAACAATGTAAAGAGGAAGTTGCCCCTGAAGCAAGTTTCTGCCTTTGATTATTTGGGATCCATTTAACCACAAAGCTAAATTGGATGTCAAACATTGAAAAAGTTCAACTGTCACTAATCCAGCAAACTGCCCATTTAAGTAAACTGCATAAAAATATAGTGCCTAGGAAAGTGCCCTAGCACTGGAAATGTACAACACCAAAATATTGGAGGGGGGCTCTTTATGGGGCCAAATAGTAGGGCATGGGAAGACAAACCCTCTCACTTCTGCAGAAAACCGTTTTCTTCAATCATTTTTAAATCGTCCCAGAAGTAACTCCTTGATTCCTATGTTTTTGGATCTCGGCAAAAACTACTAGCTTAGAAGTTGGCCTACAAGCAGCTAATGTTTTGGCATCGCCCGTGGTCGGTTGATGAGCTCTCTCCTTATAGAGCAGTGACGATTAACCTTCTGAAGCAACCCCAGGCAAACTCTATTCCATGGTTTAGGTCCTTGAAAAATCAACTCAAGAGACTTGAAATGGAGAAGTTTTAGTCCACTCCCGAAGGACTGAACCATGTTCCAAAATGCAGGGTCAAGGAGATATACTGGGATACCATTATGGTGAACGAGATGGCAAAATCGGTGTGTACACTGACCCAGGATGTTATGAGTTTTAAATTAGTTTTATTTTATGAGGAAACTATTGATGAAATTGTTCCACCCCTGGCACGTACACTGCTTATACAATTTCACTTTAAAATGTTACCTACCAAACTGTTCTTCAAAAAGTGGTGTAGTAAGATCCCCAGTGAGTATCAGTGTCCAGCGTGCAGGGTCAATTCTGAATCAAAAGTCCACGTATTATTTTTTTGCCCCCATAATAGAAGCTTGAGGGGCAAGTGGAGTGTTCCCTTGTGTAAACTAATTGGACCTGGCCATTACCTAGAGGTTTTGGAATTCAACCCAATGACACCCGCAGGGTGTTGGTCTTTGACCTGGCCAGAATCTAACACGCACTATGGATCAAACATTTTAAATGTATTATATGAACTGTCTTTTTCAGGTTTTAAAAACTGCACAATCCTAATTCAGGTTCACTTCCCGTACAACGACTTTTAATTTCTTGTTGTTTTTACTATAGCTGCGTTTTGCATATCGTACAATGGTTTTTATTGTTTGTACTATTTTATATTCATGTTGCACTTCGCACTTTGTAAGATCTTTGTGATCGAAAATAAAGTTATTCGATGATGATGATGATATACAAAATGTTCAACTGTTATGGTATTGTATGGTGTTTAGGTGTATGTCGTAACTGATTACCACTGAATTGAAAATTGGCACTGCATGCCTGCTCTTATTTTTATGTTTTTACCATTGTTTAGCTCAACCAGTGACATTGGCACAGCATACCTGATTTGCCCTTGTTATCTCATCGCGTTGCGTCCTGTTTCAGTAAGAAAATTAGCAGCCCCCAACACTGTGTGTCAGTGGGGGACTGCAATGTGCTTGTACCACAGGATTTGCAGTGATCACGGCAAATCCTGGTTTCCATCATGGGAACGGCCTGGCTATTTATGCCGCACCAAGTTCTAGAAGTCACTTTGCCTCGAGAGGAACCAAAGAGGAAAAATCAGCATCAGAGTTCTTCCAATGCCCCAATAAATATCAACAACTGAAGACATACCTCAGACAACGAGATGCTCCTATGCTCCTTCTGAATCATGGGATCCACTTTCGTCTCATTTCCTGGATGTTGCCATTCGGCCCAACCTGAAAACAGAAAAGAGAACTTTAAGTTGCGGAATTGTTGCACGAATCCAGAATCCACACTATCACAAGAATAAGGTACCCCACACAAGCAAGCACAAACAAGGCGTAACTGTTATATTCAGCCAAACTTAGTAACACTTCCTATGTGAGAATAAGTCATAGAAACTGCACCACCTGTGCAAAATTACTAGGATCTTTTAGGGATCTTCAAAGCTTTTATGTTAAAATGATGTTGTAAGTACATCATTGAAAGAAGCAAAGACGTAGCTTGTTACCAGAGACCGCCAATCTTCCAGAAGACATGGAAGCAAAGTCAAGAAATACAAATGTGCACAGTGTTGTGAATTGTGCAGTACATGGTTATTTTTATGTAGCTCACTGTTCATACATGTTTGATCATAGTATTTGAGTAACATGTGTTATGTTTTTGTTGCTAGATGTCACCTTTGATGATATGCACAAACCATTACTTCCAGAGGTGTTTCTGGACAAGCACAGTAATAATGGCAACCCAACACTACACTACATGGGCGCCTTGACTTACGAAATTGATCGCAGGTAGGAAGGGGTGTTGTACAGTACAAGGGATGTATTGCACAAGAAAGGGTAACAGTCACACACCCAGGCAACTCATAATCATCTCCTGCTTTCCTTTGAAGTTTGACAACTAGCCCTGAGAAACAGAAGACTACGTCCAACCAGACCCTCTTCCCTGGCTCTAACCAATCTCCCTCATGGGCAATCGCATTCACAGGCAGAAATGTAGGGTACATGGAGTTGGGCCCATATCATCCCTGTGTAGCAAACAGTGTGGGCTAGCAGGTAAGCACCACATTGTTATCTAACAGCTAATTGGTCTGACAATGGCTCTCAATATCTTTGCTATGAGAAGGAAGGCAAGAAAAAAGAGAGAAAGCATGAAAGAAGAAAAATAACGAAACATGGAAAAATAATCAAGTAGGAAAGAAGAGGAGAAACAAGGTAAGAAAAAAGAAGGAAGGAAGGAAGAGTGAAGAAGAAAGAGAAAGGTAGAAAGCCAAGAAAGAAGCCAGGAGAGAAGGCAAGAAATAGGCCAGGAAAGAATGCAAGAAATAAGGCAAGGAAAGGAAAAAGGAAATAAATTAGTAAAGAGAAGGGAAAAGAAAAAAGCATTTGTAATGCAATAGGTCTCGCATTCAGCCGCGGCCCGTGGAGGGAGTTACGGTGGGGCAGGAAGGTGGGGCGGGGGAGGGGCAGAGTTGGGGGTGCTAAAAACCGGAATATGGATAATTGGAGGTAAGTAAACAATTTAATAAATAAAACGAATTTCGTAGCGTGCCCTGCATCACAAAACGATTACTGTAAATAAAAAGCATCTGGCTATCACATCAGGCTCCAAGCACAAGGGCAACGCTAAAGTAATTATAAAGTAAAAACACTGGAACTGAAGGAAACTGCCCTGTGTGCAGATGTGCTCATTGTGAGAGAGAATAAAGGCAGTCACTCACAGGGAAGTTAACTTGCCGCAAAAGTAGGCTGCCCACTGCCCCACATTGTATACTGTAGAGGCAGAACCACAATGTGAGTAACATAACAACAGAAAAAAGGATGAAGAGAGAGGGCCGATAGCATATTTAAGTAAATATATTACACATATTATTTTAGTAAAATGAAAAGGTCTAGGCTAATGCCTTGCCTAAATAGGAGATGGAATATATATTACCAAATGAAAATGGGAAGTTCTGGAAAAACAAGTAACCTATATGAAAATGTAATATAAAAAAATCATAATAAAAAAAACACTCTTGAATTTGCTTTGCCACTGAAGAAAAAGGAACTCTTTTCAGCAGATGTAATTAATGTGTTCAGACTCTGTAAAGTCACAATAAGTGTAGAAAGACATTAAGTAAGTAGGCTACCCATTAGCCCATGCTGTACGCTGTGGTGGGCAGGAGCAAAGTCTGAATGACAATTTAACAGTCCGATAAATGAAGCCTGCTGATTGAAAACCCCTCTATGTAAGTATAATGTGTATGACTGTTTTACGAAAAACAAAAGTGTGGCAACACGTCTAAATCTGGCTCAAAGGCCCGACATAAAAACTTAGCCGTATCAACACAAAAGACAAGCAACATAATAGATGAAAAACCAACATACAATTCTTAATATTAAACAAACAACCTGCTTCAAAGTTCTATAAATCCCAAGCCACATTCCTACCTACTATTTTGTCAACATTCTTCTCAGTTTCATTCATTACTAGCCCAGAAAATTGTTGACGTGTGATTCTCCACTATCCAACCAATTTTTGTATTTCATCAATCTACAGCTTTATTAACGCTTTAAAAAGAACTGCCTTTTTCATACATAAACCATGTGATATAATCCACTATTTTCCCCATTCCACACATCTAAACTCTTATTTCAAATGTTGTGTATCCTCTGATAGGTCTTTGGAAAGAACAATGTGTTTGTCTTCTGCACTAGACTGTAGTGGCTGATGGAATGCTAGAAACCTGGTCCAGCCATAATAGTAGGAGTGTTCCTAAAGAAGCGCGTGCCCATGACTGCGTTCTACCGCACTTAGCTAAAGAAAACGTGTATGTTTATGTGATGTTTTTATGATGATGGTTTTAGCAACATCTGGAGTTGTGATTTTTTGCCCAATGACAATTCCAATTTATGCTATCATGCCAAATTATTTCTCTGTGGAAATAAGCACTAAAACTTTTTCCAAATCAGTCTCTTTGTTGCTAGCCATTTCAGAGACGTGTACTCCTTTATTTATCTTTGTCGGTAATCTTCAGAGAAATGGACCGGCTGTCCTCGTTCCACTGGAACATAATATTTCCTCTGTTCATGGAACGTCACAGCCAGTCGAGCGCGGATTCTGCTGGCTGCAGTTCTAGGCCTGAATCTTAGCCATCAGGGCAGAACATTGGACCAGGACCTCCTCTTTGATTTTATATCCCATATTCCAGTAATTTAATGACTTTCAGGGTTGTATTTGAAGTGGTTGACTGGAAGGTCACCTCCACTAAATGCGGACAGATTGGAAAAATGTATAATTTGGGTTCATTTTCCAATCATTTGCATGGAAGCGTGATCCCAAGGAAACTACAATTGAGGAGAAGCTAACTGGGCAGGGAATAAGAAATCATAAATATCTCAGATGTAAATCAATTTGTGTCTCTTTAAAAAAAAAGTAGCTTTTAGCTGAAATGCTTTGTCATTACGCATTTATTCGACAGCAAATATACACTTCTTCCTCAGCCAATCAGGGGTTTATTTTTAATGTTATTTTGAAGCTATGGTTGAATTGAAATGCTACTTGAAAATATACATACAGACTAAAGTACTCCCCACACAATGCATCCAGGCTCAAAAACGTACTTGATTATGGATTAAACAAGTGGTTCTGTTGGGTAGAAAGTACGTTACTTAATGCTGCTCATATTGCACTTATAAAAATGGAAGCAACCTATAGATCACACCTGTGGGGTAAAAAACACTTCTCTTTGAAGAAATTGAAACAGAAATTAAATGCTTTGTATTGTTTCTTTTTATCAGAATTGATTAATTCATAGATATTCACAGTAAACAGAAGCTGTCAACATAAATTAATTACATGGGTATGGGGTGATTATGTGACAAGTGCTCAGTGCTCTACAAGTGTACAGTATATACAGGGTGGTTACGGTTTCTATGTGCAGGTGGGGGATAGGCCAGATAATGTTTTCACACCAGCGACTCCTTTTTTGTTGTTGTGTGGAGTCTTGCTAGGTCTGGCCTTGAGTAAGCATCGACGTTTCAAACCTAAATGTGCCCCGTTGGTGGTCACGGCGGGTCTTTATCAGGACAATGTGTCTGGGGGGGATGGTGACGGCCTAAAATAGTAAGAGAAGGCGCGTGTGAATGGAGAGGACACACTCAGCTCTGTCAGTGCACCGGAAACCTCCATTATGAACTCAGGTATCACCTCGGAGAGAGCCACGCCCATTCCTGAATGGAATAACAAGACAATGGATCCTATTATCAATCTCTCGGATCACACCATGACCATGGCAGAAAGAGAGGTACTGAGCAAAGGTCTCTCTTTCGTCCCAATGAGTAGACCGGATCCCTTCACCACAAAGCTGGATTTGCAGAAATTCTTTCGCAAAATCAGACTGAGGTACTACTTTGGCAGGAATACCTATGAACCAGCCACCACAGCAACACCGTTCAAGCCAACCTCTACCTTCACACGTGGAGCATATCTAATTAGCCAACGCATACTGGCCTTCAAACAAATTGTCCTACAAGAGGTGATGGACTCACTGGAAGAACGACAGTACATCAAACATAACATCAGCAAGGAGGAAAAATTGGCACTCAACAGTCTGCGAGAGAACAGCTCCATTGTCATCAAGGCTGCAGACAAGGGTGGGGCAGTAGTGGTACAAAACACCGCTGACTACATAGAAGAAATTGACCACCAATTGGATGTACGGGAAAGTTACCTACTCACACCAAGAGATCCAAACAATGGAGATCAAGTCACTCAACAATGCCCTCACAGAGGATGGACTGAGAAAAGGCTTCCTGAGCTCACCAGTGAAGGAATTCTTGAGCAAGAAGGAACCCGGGATCCTGACAATATACCCAATGCCCAAGGTACATAAACGCATGGAAAAAAAAAACAGCAGACCCATTGTCTCGGGCTGCAGTTCAATCCTTGAACCCATCAACCAATTCATTGACCACTTCCTACTACCATGGGTCACAGAGACGAAGTTCTTTGTCTGTGACACCATGCACATCATCCAATTATTGGAAGGTCAGCCCTTTGACACTCGCACATAATTCCTAGTGACACTAGATGTCTCATCGCTTTATACATCCATACCACAAGGAAAGACGTTAGATGTGGTTCGGTCCACACTTGACAAACGATCTAAACCGCACTGGATACCGACTGATTTTCTAATTGCCCTGTTGGAAATTGCAATAAAGAAGAACTACTTTATCTTCAGAAAGCAGTTTTACTTCCAGTGCAAAGGAGTAGCCATGGGCGCAACATACGCACCCAGCTTGGCAAACATCTACATGAATTATTACGAAGAGGAACACCTATACAGCCATAACAACCCATTCATTGACTCCATAGTAGTCTGGAAGAGGTATATAGAAGACGTGGTCATGATCTGGTCAGGAACGGAGGATCAACTGAAAGAGTTTGGTCTATGGCTCAACAGAAGAAATAATGACATTCAATTTACCATGAACTACATCAGGAATATCATCGACTTTCTTGACATCACAATCAGAGTCGACAATGGCCTCCTATATTGTGATCTGTACAGGAAACCAACGGAAAGAAACATGTTGTTGAAATATGAGTCCAACCACCCACGCAAGCTAAGGGACAACTTGCCCTACGGGCAATACTTAAGGTTGAGGAGAAACTGCACTCGAAGAGAAGACATCTTCAGCGAGACAGACGTCTTGACGACGAAGCGGCTGCGGGAGCGTGGCTACCCTACAGGATTACTGAAATGCGCCAGAAAAAGGTCTTGCTACTACCCTAGAGACCAATTACTACAACCCAAAGACAAGAAAACGGGGACTGATAACATTGTGTGTGGGACAACTTTTAACTTCAAAAGTAGTGGTATTAAAAAGATTGTCAAGAAATATTGGAATCTGGTGTCCACTGAACTCAACACGACAGAGAATCCCATATTTGCCTTCAAAAGAGGTAGAAATGTCAAAGACAATGTAGTGAAGGCTTACCTGGAACCACCAAAACAACCTGACTTGCGGAGCCAACTGGGACTCCCGCCTATAGTGGGGTGTTTCAAATGTGGCTCATGCAAAGCCTGCCCCTTATGAATGGAGGGTTACACATTGACACACAACAATAAAACATATAAACTACCTTCATTCACCAACTGTAACAGCACCAACGTTATCTACATCATTCTCTGCCCTTGTAATGCTCCGTACATAGGTCAGACAACGCAAAAGGTGAAGTCCAGAATCATGGAGCACATGAGTAGAATAAGATGCAAGGTGCAGGGAGCCCCCCTAGTGGAACATTTCCTATCCTTGAACCATCCACCTGGTAGTATTAGATGGAGAGTAGTGGAAAAGATCTGTCCCAATCCTAGGGGCGGTTTGATTTCCATGTCCTTAAACCTGAAGGAGTGCAAATGGATACACACATTGAATGCAGTGACAAATGGACTGAACAAGCAAGAGGAGCTTGCTAAACAGATGGGCCTGCTCTAGGCCGCCCATGTCCCTCTTGATAACCCTGTATGTAAGCTAATCAGCTTGTGGTGCTGATTTCATATAATGTATACCAAAAGCTAATCAGCGTGCATTTCCGGTTTCATTGCAATGTTTGCAGACTGTGCACACCCCCAGTAGTGTATGAGCACTCTTTCATTCTCCACACTTAACGTTGTATTCAATCTCCCTTGCTCTAAGTGACTCACGCTCCCAGCGTGATACATGATTGACTTCCTACTCGCGTCGTTGCCTAGCAACGTACTGTTCGACAGTAACGTGCATGCTAGATGGCACGCCAGCGCATCTTTACGAATAGATGGTCCTTTCTGCTCACTCGCCCTGATTTACTGCAGCGGATAGATGGTACCACGGCCCGTCTGCCCAAGCCCTCTTTACCCATTTGCTTCATTACGTAGGTGAGCACTTAGTTAGCACCCCTCTGCCGCATTGATAGGGCTGCTTTATTAAACTCATTGCGCCGTCACGATTTGCACTATAGCTCCATTACCGCATTACGCCATGCACACGGTGCAGTGACTGTTAGTTTTAACTTGCACTTTAGCCCGATCTAGCGTCTCCCATCACATTATTTAAATGCTAATCAGCACATAAACGAGTTTGGTTTCAAAAGTTTTAATAAATACCAAGCTGCACCAGAACCATTTTTGCATTTAGCGGCCCTGGACCACACATACTACCACCCGCACTATAAGCACAACGCTCACAGAGAATGAAGCCCCTCTAATTCACACCAAGCACTAGCAGGCTGTATTTTTATCTTCTATCCGGCACCTTAACGTTTGGCTTGCGCAGGACCTGCTAAACTAGCCACTTGACCTCTCGACACGGGGCCTCCCACAACATCACCCACGCCTGCAGAATGTTATACATACCACCTTGGGGCCCCGTTCCCTAGCTTTTGTCACACAGCTAAACCTCACGTTGTGGCATTTAGTCACCACATCACTGTCTAGAGTCCTACCACTGATACGGACTCCTTTCTCTCGCGCCAGCGGACAGTACCCACACCCTGTTGGCTCACCAAGCACTCTTTGTAATAAAGGTAGGGGCACCACACGCGACATACACACATTCAAACCAATACATAATGTTCATTGTTTGTGAATGACGCGCGTGCGTTCACGCGCGTCATTTCAAACAATAACCTTACACTACACTCTTGCTTGATGATAACTTGTATGCTCACACGCACACTTGCGAATTTTAACGTAGTAGCACTTGCACGGACCTATTTTTAGGTTTCGACCTGGCGAGGGGCAAAGCCCCTCCCAGTTCGAAAACTTTTGTTTTCAGTAGGGACGTCGGCCCCGCCTCTGCCTCTCATTGGCTAGCTCCATAAATGGAGGCTAGCCATTGGGAGACAGAGGCTGTCAATCGCGCTTTCTCTCGAAAACGCGATTCGGGGGCGTTTCTGGTGCTTTTTTTAAGCCCCGCCCCTTTGTCCCAGGCCGCGCTGCGATTGGCTCCCGGCCCGGGACACCCCCGTGACGTCATTCCCGGGCCGCGCTGTGATTGGCTGCCGGCCCGGGACACCCCCGTGACGTCAGCCAATCACAGCGCGGCCCGGGACCTGACTTGTTAAAATGGCTACTCCTTTGCAGTGCAATCCCGAAAAAGGCATGCATGGAGAGTGGATGGTGAAAAGGAGGAAGTTCTATTCTTTGCAAATAAATCTTCTATTAAGCAATGTGTTACTAAAACATGCTGTTTGTCATCGATATATAGCCTGTAAAAAAAAAAAGCACCTCTTATCAAATAGTCCTTCCCTAATTAGACGTGCACCTCTCTCCCTCCCCTACTCCGAGACTTGAGGCAATGCCCCTTTGTATTAAGGGCGATATTGCAGCACGCGCCCAACTCAACGGTTGAAAGTGAAAGGCAGGGGAAATCATATGTACTTCAGCAGTCCATTCTTTCGCGTCCCCTTTGTGTTGCGAGGATCACCTTCCCCACTTGCAAACAGTTATATTATTAGAAAGATGTTTCTGAAAGATACTAACCTTGGCCACCGTTGTCGAGGATAATAGTTTGACATTTCAGATCACCGGCAACTAATGAACTGAACATGGCAGCACATTTAAAAAACCCATTAAGGACGTACGGCCCAGGAGTAATATGTCAGCGCGAGCGCCAACAGCTGTTACGTTAACGGGCTGATTTTCTTTTTTTTTCCTCCCGCTCTTCCCACTCCTCTTCTCCCACTCTGCTCTCCACAGAATTGTCACTGGGCTACAGAAAACTGCATTTCTGAAGGATTCAAGAGTTTGCAATCAACGTGGTCTTTACTGTAGCCCGCCCTTCGGAATAGCATGTGTTTATCCATGTATTTATGCAAAGTTGCTATCACCGCTGACGAGGGCGCTGCTTCTGCTTCCAGTTGGCGTGAGGTTTTTCTTCCGCCCCCCTGACCTCAATCAGAGCTCTTTAGGGGCCTTTTATGAACAGTGTCACGAGAGCGATTTACGGCATCGGCGTCACAGCCCGACATCTTAGGTGCGACGGGATTTGAGAGCTGTAGCGCGTTGCGCGTGCCCAACCGTCGATGGCGGGCTGGCTTTGCTGCAGTTTTACTGTTAACCTCTTGTATATTTTTTTGTAAAGTGGGATTCAGTGGACGAGTAAGCTGCTGAAGAAATAAGCAGGGAGCAAGCACCGCATGAATTGGCCGACCTAATGAGATACTTCGAATTGTGCGCTTTGAATCAACAAAGTAAATGGCATGTTAAGGAGTACATAAACTTGCTTCTGATGTGGTAGCCTCTCGAGTATGAGAGGGCTATTTCCAGCTGAACGAAAATGCAGTCACAGGTAGAATAGACCTTGAATCACCACCGCAGCCCAGGGGCATTGAATTCGTTGCCGGGCCGCTGCCTAGTGCGACCCGGAAGTGCCGCCTCTCCGTCCTCAGGGCCGCGCTGCTACTGGCTGCCCTCAGCAGCGCGACCCGGAAGTGCCCGCGGCTCGCCTGGTGGGTCCTCGGGACCGGAGTGCGAGGGAGCCTTGAAGGCTCCAGAAGAAGACCGCCGTCGCAGCCTCCGTCCCCGCCGCCAGCCTGAGAAGAGAGAAGCCGGTAAGAGGATGAATGATCAGCCGCCCCCTATGGCTGTGTTGTGAGTGGAAGCTATGAGGTGCATTGTACGATTAGAGAGACTTCCCATTTTTTTGGTTGGGTGAGCAAGCCTCAGACTTTGCTGTTTCTGTAAATCATCGATCGTGGCAGTCGCCATTCCCTCCCCCCCCACCGCCCCCCCCCCCCACCTCACCACCACCACCACCACCACGGCTCACCACCACCCATGTTGTGTCAGCTAGGGCTGCTGCAGCTTCAGGACGCACAGAGTTCTTTGGCTGGTGTGTGCTGGGCTGCGCTGCTGATGGGCTCCAGTTCCAGCCTCGTACAGGGTATTTCCTAGGTCATCCAGAGGCTGAGGTGCATAGAAACAACTATGTGAACTTTGATGCTGAAAACAAAGTTGGTGACGTGGCTTAAAAAACTAAAACCAAATGTTCTGCAACAATTTTGTTCCCCTTCACCTTGAGGTAATTACAGATAAGATACCTTAATTGAAAAATAAAGTGTGTGTGTGTCACTAGGCAGTCAACCAACTGAATCCTGATTGGGGCACTCGTAGAATAGTGGTGACCGCTTAAAGTGCCTCGAGGTCCCAGCTAGTGACTGAAAGCATTGTGCATGTGACAGTCATTATTTTTTAAATTCTATTGCACACAGTATTAAAACAAGCATTTACAATGCAACGGTTTCGCCTTTGGAAAAGTTTGAGCTATTGGCATTGTAAATGACAAAATATGTATTTATGTGTTGGTTTTGAAAACAGATAAATAAATGGCATTGTCATTTACATTGCCAATAGCTCTAAATTTTCCAAAGGCGAAACCGTTGCATTGTAAATGCTTGTTAACATTGTTACTTCCTATGGTGTGATTCCTGTAACACTGTCTTTATCCCTGTAGAGCAATACCCGCTTGGACCCGACTTTGAAATTTCCTCGAGTGTCCCCCGTCCTTGGCTGAGCTACGTCCGGCCTTCCTAGGGTAAGTACTGATGCCCTTAGTACACAGTTCATCTGTGTGAGCACACCAGCAACCTCTCCTTTCACACATGCCTCCTCTTACTATTGTAGGCTGTCACCATCCCTCCCAGACACATTGTCCTGATGAGGACCCGCCGTGACCACCAGCCGGGGCACATTTAGAGTTGAAATGTCGACGCTTACTCAAGGCCCAGACCTACCAGGACAGAGAGAACAAATTTCCCTTACCTACCACATGATTCTAGTACAGCGGTATTTCAGATAATTAATCAAATATTGGTGACAAAAGCTGATCAATGACTTACATTCTTTCATAAAATATATAGTTTATTTCATTTTTGTAAGTATAAATTCCATTAGTTTGCAACAATTAACATTCCTTTATCGATTCTTCATTTAATACAAAATTACCAATTTTTATAAAGACAAAACATTTTTTTTAAATAGGATAAACAGAGAAAAGCATAATTAAGTGCATACAAATCATGGCTATATACAAAATTAAATTACTACAAATTGATACATAATTCATTAACCCCCTGGTAGAAAAAGAAAATACCAGCATCTACACACATTCAAAACAATCTCAACATTCTCACTCTAACTCCATACACTACCACACCATTTGAAACAAGGAAGTAACATCATGAATGCAGGTCTCCAAGATCAATGTGAGACCCCGCACTTGGTCGACGCGCGTTTCGGCGGCGCAAGGCCACCTTTTTCAGGACCACTTCCAATAAAACAACCCACATTTCCAGGGGATCTACAATATACAAAGAGTATCAGTGTCACCAAACTATAAAATACCGTATTAACATTTGACATTGTTGAGAGCAACAAAAAGACATCCCAATGAAAGTGACCAGAAAAACAGATTCAAGAAGAAAAACAAGCGTGATCCCTACACATAGTCTCAACGCTAATGTCCACGAAGAAAACAACAGAGATAGGTTAAAAGACATTAGCTAACCTACTGGATTTAATATAAAGATGTCCTATTGTAACATTACTAATATGATCTACCTACAAACTAGGCATCAGGTATGCCCTGTGATGGAATATAAGTTCCAAAGTACTTACATAGAGGAACAAGTCTTGGTGATTCAGGGAAAATTCTAATGAGGTAATCCTATCATAGGTTTAGGTGTTCATATTGTGTACGTCTTCCAATTTACGACCTGACAGTAAAGGTACCAGACGGTGAACCTGAGACATATCTGGGCTTACAAGTGAGCAAGGATAAGCAACGTATGCACAACCAATTCTTACCCCTTTGTAGATTGTAGCTGAGATATATTAGGATTTCTGTAATCACTTCATGTGACACGATTCTTGACCTTTTTTTTAATACAGCTAAAAACAAGAATTAGAGACTGAGTTGATGAAACACTGTTGTTATCTAAATACATTACGAGTAGGCTACGATTATCCTGTAGTACCTACCTCTATAAAATAATAGATGTGTCCACAAAGTCTTGTAAATCCAGCTTCTAATTAGAATTTTGTAGAGGTACGCCTGCCCAACCTCTCAGTATCCTGTTAAATAAAGGGTCCAAATCTAAATTAAATGAGAAATGTTGTGTACATGATGTCTCCAAGCGTGTCAAAAAATAATGAAGGACTAACAAAAGAGGTCGCGATCCTATACAACCTGATACGATAATTAAGACCTGAATGTCAGGGATGAACCTGACCACTGGACAAGGGGGGCTAAAGGACCCATATGTGAAGCAGTCCAACTTTCGTAAGTGGGAACACTATAGCCTGTGGGTGTAGGACATAAAACGAGGGTACTAGTGCATATATTATCCCCTCATCGTGTTGACATATATAAAGCACAAATAATTATCAGCTCCATTAATATTCCAAAAGCGTCCCTCACATCTAGTATCCTCATCGTGTTGACAAGTAAAAAGCACGAATAAATTTCAGCTTGACTCATACAGCACGTGCGTCCCTAATGTCCGGTTTCTTTATCTGACTGGAAATTTAAAGATTGTATAACATTTCGTGCCCTTACACTTATTAAATAAAGTACATTAATAAGAGGAGCCGTAATATCACCCACCCAGAGTCTACAGCGGAGGAGTCGGCTCAGAATTATACTGTGCAGGCACTGCGGGAACGCAAATCAAAACCACCCAAGTCACCGGAGGAGTCGGCTGAGAGCTATACTGTGCGGGCACTGCGGGACGCAAATCAAAACAGCCCAATTCGCCGGTAAGAATAGTCTAATGTGCCGAATATCTGGGTCCGAGTGCTTACCTTGCCTGAGTCAGATGCTGTTAACGGCGTATCCGTCTCCTGATTAACTAGGACCGGAGGGGAAATGCCGGGCATCTGGTGATTGTTTATAAACGGCCTCGCTCGCGGCTAGATATCATAGTTCGTGACGTGAGGAGAGTTAACTAGAAATAGAAGACGCACTATAATGTCACCATATTAGAATGGGGCGACGTGAAAAACCTCAATCGAAAGCGGCACAATATGTAAGTAAACAAGATTAGACTGAAGGATGCAGAGTACAGCAAAAAGTCCTGAAAAAGCCAATAATAAGATGACCCTAATAATACAATAGTAAAATGACATATTGGCATTGAGACAAACACAACCAAAAATAAGAATAAACGCAAAAAACAATGAATAAAATAATGGTGAGAATTAATCTATAGCTAATCCTGCCTATAAATAGTGTGCAAGAAGAATTGTATAAGGACAAGTCCCTTAAAGAGACGAGAAGGGACTAATCAGAATATATACATACATACTAACACATATGTGATGTAATGTCAGATAGAATCAAGGTCACATTAGATGGTAAATATGTGACTCAAATAAGTAAGGGAAGATTCACATGCCAATACTGGTTTGAGCAGGGAACTGAATTATTTAGGGACATACCAGTTTATTTCTTCATTGAGGCCACGTTTGACGCAATCAAGATGGAAAATCCAGAACGTTTCTCGTATTTTGCATGTGATTTTCACTGGTTGTCCTGTTTTTAATTGCACTTTCTCAAGAATAGACCATTTTAGTTCTTGTTCACTATGATTCATGTCTACGCAATGCTGTACTAATGGTGCCAATACCTTCTTAGTTCTAATCGCAGACTTGTGCTCGCTAAAGCGTAGACAAAACTCTCGACCAGTTTCCCCTATGTAGGCTAATACACAGCTGCAAAGCAGAATGTATATGACATTACTGCTCTGACAGTTGGAAAGATGGCGTAGCTTGATTTCCTTTCCATTATATGAAATGACATCAGATACCATGGCTGCATCACAATCGTGGCAGGACCCGCACCTATGATTACCTAGTATTATAGGTAAGCCTGTTATAGGTAGTTGATTCTCATACAATGGTTTCTTACTTGGGCGTGTATGAACCAACATATCTTTGAGGTTCTTATTACGTCTGTATGCCAATACTGGGTTGTAGCCTATTGTGGTGGTTTATGGGCTCACAGGTGGAGGGATTTAGGAGCGCGGGAGGGAAGAGGAGCAGCTCACTGGTTGAGAAAGAGAATGAGGACGGAAGGTTTTTAAACAAGCACAGCAGGCATGCATGGGACAGTCGTGATCCTCCTGCCACTCAGCCTGATCCTAATGATATTCGGAGGAATGATGGGATTTGTCAGTATTCTTGCACGTGCCTATCTTCTGCTCTTGCTCACAGGAACACTTTTCCTCTTTGGAGGACACAGCCCCACCCTTTTTCCTCCACCTCCCCCCACGTCCTGATGAAGACCCGCGAGTAAGGATCAAGTATCCTACACCTTTGGGTCGAAACGTAGACCTCCATCTACCTTCAAGAACTCCTCAACCCAAAATTGATAATGATAATCATCACAGGAGTTTCTGTTGCATATGATATGTTCTGTTGTTCAACATGTGTGTTCTCTTGATCTCAAAAATATGGATCAATGATAATGCTTTCCAGTTGTGTATTGGTGCCTAATGAATCTTTTGATTAGTGAAGTTAACTAATTTTAAAAAAAACCCTTCCCTTGCACTCTCCCCCCCCCCCCCCCCCTTGTGGGCGCTTTTTTGAATTTTGTATATTGCACTAGCTATCGTGAAATTAATACATGTTCTTTGCTGGTACAGTGATAATAAAAACACTGTTCACCATCATTTGTGTCTTATTCAATTAATTAAGTAATGTTTGTAAGTGCTGTGTGTTTAGTCAGGGACCCCTTTATATATCCTAAACGTATTACCCAGGTCCCACTGACTACATGGGTCGAACCCCTCTATTTAATATGTATGCCAATAGGGGCAGTGGTAACGGGACATTATCGTCATAGTTCAGAAACTTCCAATTTTTAATAATGACATTCCTTATATTGAAATTGAGCATAGAATGATTGATTACACACGTTATCCGGTCTTGTTTGGGACGTTTAGACCCCTGTAGTAAAGGAATGTTAATTGATGCAAACTAATGGAATTTATACTTACAAAAATGAAATAAACTATATATTTTATGAAAGAATGTAAGTCATTGATCAGCTTTTGTCACCAATATTTGATTAATTATCTGAAATACCGTTGTAGTAGAATCATGTGGTAGGTAAGGGGAAATTGTTCTCTCTGTCATGTTGTCTCATTCCCCTCCTTCCCTGACTTGATCAAGTCCTGAGGGGGTCCCATCATTTCTGCTATCAGCATTCGCGGTTTTTCAACCGTGGGATTTATTTTGCGTTTTTCATTCATGTTTTTGATTCGTTAGATATATGTCAGATATTACTTTGCTACCTTGTTGAATTCAACATTGACATTCCCGTATGACCAGCTGTTTACTTTTTCCATCTTATGTTGCACTTGGTGAAGGGGACTTAGTATTTGCTTTATGATAATTTTTCCCTCTTTTATTTCTCTTTTTGTCTTTGTCTTTTTCCTTAGTAATTTGTATGGACGTACATCCTAGATAAGTACTATATGCTGAGTAGAACACTAGGTACTCCTAGCATAAAATAATCATGGATACATTTCAAACCTTTGGGTTCACCGACGATGATTTCAACTCACTAATGGGTAGAGTTACTGGAGATACAGGTGCCACTACCTCTCACCACCTTGACAATAGTGAATGGCAAAACTTAATGAACATGCGTAAAAAACGTAAACGTATTGAGTCTCATGCATTTTATATGTTTGAGTACCTTAAGGAAGGAGTCATTCCCACTGGATTGAGAGTACGTAATGCTCCTGCATAATTTGTTGAGATCAGAAAGTTCCTGGAGCGGTGGTCCCTTATTTCAAACCGCTGCTCCAGGGACTGGATGATGCTCATTATTGAAACAGCAAAGGAGATAGCATCTACCCTTATGCAGGAAATTAATGACTTAGAAGCCAAATTAAATACCTCCACTGCAGTTGATGAAGCTAAGAATAGTCTGAAAAAAATTCAAACAGAAATGAAAGACTTTGACATTTACCTTTCAAATAAGAAATTAGTAAAACTTAGAAAAGATGTTAGATGGTTCACCAAAGAAAAAATCTACCCATACCTTAACTCCACCTATTATCAAGATGGAGGACAAGGTAATTACAATACCAACGATAAAGGGTACCAACGTAGGATTTACACTAACTTCTCTGACTCAGGCTCATCTGGTTCGGATGGTGACAATTATCAAGAATTAGCCATAGTAAGTCAACATTCGGACACCAGCGGGACAGAAATCAGGTTTTCCGTGGGGAGTCGTACCTGTTGAAATTGAAACGGGGCGCGAAGAAATTGCCAAACTGAGCGTCCATGGGGCACGCTTGCTCTCCTGATTGAATGGTATCCAGGCAAATAGCGGGATCACTGAGTGTGGTGTCCTTTACATGGAAGAAAGTACAGGAACCAGTAGAGTAAGCCAAGAGGTATTTATTAAACCTCATCCACAGAAGACAGCCTAGTAACTGAACATCAGGGAATGCACACAAGGCAAGATTCCAGAACCACTACAGTCAAGGTTCTTGGCACATTAAAGATACAGTAACAATGAATGAGCTTGGTACATTAAAGATACAGTAACAATGAATGAGCACCTTCACACATCTCCCCCCAACAAAGAAAGAAGAACAACAAGTAAAACTGATAAAACAAAATTCAAGCGAGGAAGAGATTGAAAAGGTCATAATGCATAATCTCTCAAATAGGAAGGTGGTCTACGTATTCTCTGACCTCTAGAGGGAAGCATTGGTAGATTAGAGTTATTGGCAGAATTGGAGAACATATGAGATGAACCTTGTCTATCATAATAGGAAACAGGTATAGGTATCCTTGACTTAACAACGACAACTCTGCTTTTATTCCAAATTCTACCATCCTCAGTTTTAATGGCATTCCTAAATATTTTTACAACAGCTTTTACATCCGAGAATTTGGACCAATTTCTGCAACCAACAGGAGCTTTGATGCGAACCAAATCACCAACAAGAACTTTTTGAGCATTTACACACTTTCTTTTATCAAAATAAGTCTTTCTCTCATCTTGCTTCCTCTCCTCCCTCCTTCGCCACTCACCTATTCCATTATCAACCAGACCTTTATCAAGATCCATCCAAGCAGGACACAGATAGGTGTTGGGAGCCCTTCCTTTAAACAAAACAAAGGGGGATCTACCAGTGGTTGTGTGGGGAGCATAGCGATAAGCATTTATTCTGTCTTGTAGGACAGATTTCCAATTTAAGCCAGATGATCTTGCTAACTGTATAGCTTCCTTCAGGGTTTTATTAACTCTCTCAACAGCTCCGTTGGTTTCTGGGTGGTATAAAGAACACTTCTTATGTACGATACCTGATTTTCCCATAAACTCTTCAAAAACCCTTGAACAGAATTGTGGACCATTATCTGACAGGAGACTATTTGGGAAACTTTCTTTTTTAAAAATGGCCTCTAGAAACTTTATTACTTCTTCAGAAGTGATTTCCCTTACAGCGCTCACCTCAATCCATCTGGAATAGAGATCCATAAGCACTAAAAGGTAAGGAGTATCACTTACACCTGACAACGGACCAACTATATCTATGGCTAGCTCATCCCAAGGATGTCTTGGGAGGGACCGCTTAACCATTGGCATCTGTCTAGTTTTAAGTATTTTATCACTTGCAGAACATTCTGGACAATCCCTCACTAATCTTTCTATCTCCAAATCCATCCCTGGCCACCAAAATTGCATTCGTAATATTTCTTTGGTTTTTACAATACCAAGATGTCCAGAGTGAGCATGAGATAAAAGTTTTTTTCTAATACCCAGTGCAGGAACCATTTTTGTTCCCCTAGTTAACAAACCGGAGTGTATAGAGAGTTCATCGGAAACCAAGATCCAGGGTTTCTCTAAACGAGAGTTATTGCTCAAGGACAGCATAACTCTTTTTAATTCCTCATCTTTTTCAAGCTCATCTCTCCACTCCTTTTCCTCAATTGCTCCTTCTGTAATTTCACACACATTTATAGATTCATCACAACAACCTACAGCATCATCATCATCAAAATTCTCTTGACCAACCATTCTCGAGAGACAATCAGCAGACTTGTTTGCGACACCTGGGATATATTCAACAGAGAATTCAAACTCTTGTAATGAAACAATCCATTTTCTAATTCTTGAAGAGATTGAATCTAATCCCTTCTTATCAAAAATTTCTTTTAAAGGTTTATGATCTGAATAAACTAGAATCTTGGTACCCCAAACTAGGTTTCTTAACTTTCTCAGGGCCCAATAGATGGCAAGAGATTCTTTTTCTATGACGGAATAATTTAGTTCCGAGCCCCTTAGACATCTTGAGGAGCAGCAAATCAAATTGTCCCTCCCATTTCTTTTTTGTATTAGGACAGCACCAAGTCCTTTTTCACTTGCATCAGTGAATAAAATTGTGGGAAGACCTGGTATAAATGCCTGTAGAGAGGGAGCCTTGTTCAATTCAGATTTAATCCCTATGAATTCAGATTTGCATACATCTGACCACACATACTCCACATTCCTCGATGTCAACTTTCTCATAAACTGGGTTTTGTCCGCAAAATTAGGAATAAACTTCCCATAGAACTCCACCATACCCAGGAAGGAAATTAACTCTTCCTTATTCTCTGGATCTTTTATTTTGTTGATGGTGTCAACTAACTCTTTTTTTGGAAAGATGCCCATATCGGTTATTCTATGGCCTAAGTAATTAACTTCCTTTACACCAAATTTACATTTGCTTTTCTTAAGTGTCATACCTGCATCTTCCAAACGTTTGAGTACAGAACAGACACGACCAAAATGTTCTTTTGAGCTATTCCCATAAATAAGTAGGTCATCTTGGTAACATCTTACACCAGATATTCCTTCTAAAATTCTTGCCATAATCCTTTGAAAAACGGAAGCCGCTGACACAAGACCAAACGGCATCCTTTTATATCTAAAAGTACCCATGGGGGTGATAAAGGCAGTTAGGTCTTGTGAATGTTCATCTAATACAACCTGATGATAGGCTGAGGCAAGATCAAGTGTGGTGAAATACCTGGCTCCTTCAAGGGTGCTAACCATTTCATCAATATTGGGAAGGGGAAACTTGTCCACAACTACTTCCTTATTTAATGCCCTTAAATCAACACAGAGCCTAATCTCACCTGTAGGTTTCTTAACTATGACAACGGGAGCCAACCACTCAGTAGCTTCAACTTGTTCAATGACATCATTCTTTAACAATTTGTCTATTTCCTCTTTTACCTTATCCTGTTCCATCAATGGTATTCTTCTAACTTTCGCTATGACAGGAACAGCATTCTCTCTTAATCTGATGTGATGCTTATAACCTTGTAAACAACCTAAGTTTTCCTTAAATACTTTTGGAAATCTACTAGCTAAATCCTCTCCCAATTCCTTATCAGACTCATTTCTTTCCAGAATATCTACCTGATGAATTTGTACCTGCGGATCTGCATTGGGATCTAAAGTTACACCAAGTTGACCTTGATGTACCCAGCCTAACAAGATATCACCCTTCTTTGCCACATATATTTTCCCTACAATAATTCTAGACCCAAGTTCAATCTCCGCCATGAAACATCCAACCATTTTAATTGGGTTGTCTGAGTACCCAAGGGGCCTAATATCTGATCTCATAAGTCTTACTTTTCCAGCAAAGTGCGTATTAAATAATTCTTCATCAATTAGGGTGATGCGAGAACATGAATCGAATTTAAAATCTATTATTACATTTCCTATTTTTACAGGATGAATGGGATGATCTCCCTCTTCACATTTTATCTCAAATGTAACAGTTCTGACTTGTGGGTGTGACTGATTCCAACGTTTTCTAGACATGTCAGGTCTAAACATTTTTGATCTACAACACTTACCATAATGTCCCTTTTTGCCACAAACATTACATATAATTCTTAATGCAGGACATATTGGAGAGTTAGCCAAATGTCCTACTTGGCCACATCTAAAACATGTAAATTTATTACTTTGTCCTGGAAAATTGTTTTGTAAACCAGGATTTGTAGAAAAATCATCTCTTCCTGAGGCAGACTGAGTTTCATTCTTGTCTTGTTTCTTGACTTGACAAATTATTTCTTCAATTTTTGTATCTTCTTTCTTTTCAACAAAAGATGTTTTATCTTTTTCTTTTCTCAATTCTCCCACGCACTTTGTCATGTGTTCTACTTGTTTAGCTATTGCTAAAACTTCTTCAAGGGGTGGTTCGTCTTTTAACCAAAGTTCCTTTCTTATTTCGTCATGGGCACATCTGAGTACAAATTGATCCCTAATCCTTTCATCGAGTGTTAAGCCAAAGTTGCAAGAGGAAGCTAGTTTCCTTAATGAAGAAATATAGTCTTCTACAGTTTCATCTCTCTTCTGTTCCCTTAAGCCGAAGTGATAGCGTTCCATGATGGTACTAATCCTTGGAAGATAGTGTTTATCCAGTTGTGCAATCGCAATTTCATATTCATTTAAATTGCGTTGTTCTCCAGCAGATAAATCAGGGAGGTGTTCTAGGACATCTTGTCCTTCTCCTCCTAAACAATGTAAAAGGAGGGCTAGTTTCCTTTCTGCACTTAGGTTAGTTCCACAAACTCTTGCGTAGTTGGCAAAAATCTTTTTCCATTTTTTCCACTTTATATTAGGTTCTCCTGGAGTATTTAAAAAAAATGCGGGTTGAGTTACATTTTGCATTTCAAAAATCCTCTTTTAAAGTTTTAATTTATATTAAGTTCCCTTTTTCTTTTAATGCTCACAACAAAGAGAGATTTTTTTTTTTATTTAGAATCTTTCTTTCTCTTGCTGTATTCTTTTCTCTCTAGGCTAAACAATTGTTAATTTTATGAAGATTGGAATCCTTCAATAATGGTTAAATTAGAATGCTCTGTCTTCCTTTCTTTTACTCGAGAAGATTCTTTTGATGACACACAATGTGAACTGATTGCGCAATGTCACGCGTTTTTTTTTTTAGCAGGCAGTAGGTGGCGCTGTTGTATCACAATGGCAGAGCAGCGCGAGCAAAATAATCCATGCGCTTGTAGCTCGTGATGTTTATTTCTTGAACGCGAGCCAAATGATTAGCGCGAGGAAAGAATCAAAGCGCGTGTACCCTTCGTGATGTCAGTTCATCAGCGCGAGCAATTTAAGCACGAGGCCTGTTCAGCGAGGCCTGTTCAACGTAAGAATCGTTCGTCTTTACTTCTCAAATAAAGACAGTCTTTTCCCTTAATTTAAATAATCTCCTCGAGAAGCCTCCCACCTTACTCCTCACCGTTTTTAGTCGGAACCGCCGCTGGGAAGACTCCGCTTCCTTTTCTTTTACAAAACTGCCGCTGGAGGAGAAGGGGAAATTATCTTCTTTTAGTCTCTGTGTTGAGGTGAAAGGTGATGTGGGTTCACCCGATCGTCGCCATAAAATGTGGTGTCCTTTACATGGAAGAAAGTACAGGAACCAGTAGAGTAAGCCAAGAGGTATTTATTAAACCTCATCCACAGAAGACAGCCTAGTAACTGAACATCAGGGAATGCACACAAGGCAAGATTCCAGAACCACTACAGTCAAGGTTCTTGGCACATTAAAGATACAGTAACAATGAATGAGCTTGGTACATTAAAGATACAGTAACAATGAATGAGCACCTTCACACTGAGTGCGGGTAAAACCGTGAGTTAATTGAGGGAAGTCAGAATTTGAAACTTTTCCTCTCTATAGTCCTAACGGTGTGGGCACCCCTTAGTGTGGGTGGACCCCCGGAGGACTTGTTTTTCTATCACTATTGTTTGGTCCTGAAGAAAGCTGAGCTAAGATAGCATAACACAGCAGAAACATGTCGACCACTTACACCAGATCACCAGGGTTATAATTCCATCCCTGGAGTGATCTCACTATTTTAATGTGAACAACTGGGCCTTTGAATAAAGTTGTTGGGGTCCTGTTGTGATCTTTTAATGTCACCACTTATTCACTGTCTTTTCACACTTCACAGTTGACATACCAGCTCCGCTGCAAACGCAGGCTTTGAAGCACACAGGGGGGTATTTGGTCCCTCCTGTGACGAGCCCTATGATGAAGCATGTCACCTCTAGGGTGAGTGAGGTTCTTTTAGAAAATATTTTTTTCTTTTTTCCTTGTCCTGTTAGTTTTTTTGACCACTCACTTGTTAGATCTAATCACTGTGTTTTTCATAATTTAGACACAATGTCTCTATAGGAATTCACATCAATAGGCTCTCTTATGTTATGTTATGTTATGTTATGCATTTTTTATATGGCGCACAGATGCTCCAGCTAAGGAGCGTCCTGGCGCCCGACAAGGCAGCTGCACAACACAACTAAACAATAAACAACATAAGTATACAACTAAGGGAATAAAAACGTTTTCACCGCGCGACGAAAGGAAAGCAAGTCGCTCATAGCGCGAATTGCCGGGGGTAAGGAATTCCACAGAGCAGCTGCACGCACTCGAAATGAGCGTCCGCCGGCCCTACTTCGCTTGAAGCGCGGCACAACGGCCAGTTCGAGGTCTGCCGATCTTAAGGGTCGCGCTGGGATGTAATTGGCCAGGAGGGCCGTAAGGATCGTTGCCGGGGACCCCTTCAAGATCTTATAGGCGACGCAGAGGACCTTAAACTGGATCCGCTGGGCCACCGGAAGCCAATGCAGTGATCGTAGGGTGCTGGAGGTAGGACAGAATCTTGGGAGGCCTACCACCGCTCTCGCTGCGGCGTTCTGAATCCTCTGTAAGCGCCCGATCTCTGCCACTTTCAAACCGGCCAGCAAGGAACTCGCATAATCCAGCCTGGAGATGACAGTAGCTTGGATCATGAGTTGCCTGGTAGGGGCATCGAAGAACTTTAGCACAGGACGGAGCCCACGCAAGATGCCGAAGCAGCATGCAGCTGTGCGTTTGGTGTGGCATACAAACGTAAGGGAAGGGTCCAGCCAGACCCCGAGGTTCTTAAGCTCGGCGACTGGGATGGGAGCAGGACCCAACTCCCCCGGCCACCATCTCTCTCCCCACAGTTCCGACTGTCTGCCAAAGACCAGGACCTCGGTCTTACTAGCGTTTAGCTGAAGACAATTGGACGTCATCCAGCTGGCGACCGCCCGCAGTCCTTGTTGAAACCTGGGGGCGTCGACTTCGGCATCCCCGCTGATCGTGACCGCAAGCTGGGTGTCATCGGCATATGACACCATGGTCATACCCCATTGTTTGACAACCTCAGCTAGCGGCCTTACGTAAAGATTAAACAACGTAGGGCTCAGCGAGGAGCCTTGGGGGACGCCCAGGTTTAACGGATGGAATTTGGACTGATACGGCGGGACGGTCACGCTAAAGGCCCGGTTGGTTAAGAATGATCGGAACCACTCGAGAGCGGTGCCGGTGACACCAGCCTCCTCTAGGCGCAGCAGAAGGATAGGGTGCGAGACGGTGTCAAAGGCAGCGCTTAGATCTAATAGCACAAGCGCTGCCGTTTGTCCCGCGTCAAGCACGGAGCGAAGGTGCTCCACCATATAAAGCAGAGCCGTCTCCGTGCTATGACCTGCCCTAAACCCATTCTGCGTAGCGTCGAGGATATCTGCTCGGCAGAGATGTTCCGAGAGGACAGCATTTACGTGCGCCTCCATCACCTTAGCCGGCCATGGCAGGAGTGAAATAGGCCGATAGCTCTCCGGCTTGCTCCCGTCCAGGCTAGCTTTCTTAAGAATAGGGCGAACCATGGCTCGCTTCCACTTCAATGGAACTTTGCCAGATGTTAGTGACAAATTGATCAAGGAACAAAGCGGTGAGATGTCATGTACCGCTAGGTCCTTGAACACTTCAGGGCAAAGTGGATCCTCTGGGGACCCAGACTTCACTCTGCGGGCCAAAGTGCATAGGCTATCAGAAGTTAGCAAAGGTAGAGAATGTAGTCCCTCAGATGGTAGCGGCTTAAAAGGTGGATTCGCCGAGGGAGCGACCAAAGGAAAGGCTCGATAGATGGCATTCACCTTTTCCAAGAAAAACTCTGCCAGTTTTTCACAATGCTCAACAGAGCTCTGGTGTGATGTTGTGACTTTTTTGGCAGTGAGGTCTTTCAGTACCTTGAAGATAGCCTTAGACGGGTTCGAGCTATTCCTGAATTGTGCCGCATAAAAAGCGGCACGAGTTCTACATACCGCCCGATGGTACACTTTCACAGTTGACAGATATAGAGCTTTCTTTGAGCTGGAGTAGGCTTTACGCCACGCCCGCTCTGCGCGCCTGCAAGAGACCTTCAGAGCCCGCAGTGAGTCGTCGTACCAGGGGCTGGCCTTGCCAGCTCCAGTTTTGCAGGTTACCGAGGGAATAAGGGTGTCCAGGGCCCTAGAGACCCAGTCGCTAAACCTGTCATATACCTGATCAGGCAGACCCAAGACGTCAAACGGGTCAGCCGATAGGAGGTGGAGAAACTCATCCAGCTTAAGTTTGTTCCAGCGTCGTCTTGGAACCGAGCACACCACTGGCTTAGGTAGAATAGCCACAATAGGGCAGTGGAACTGTATCAAATAATGATCAGTCCATGCCAGGGGTGTGTAGCTGGTGACGCAGGCTTCCGTAAGATTGGTGAAAAACGGATCAAGGGTGTGACCCCCTGAGTGGGTGGGCTGCGTCACCAACTGATTCAGCTGTAGCGCCTCGAGGTCTGCCAAGAAACTGGATACTGAGGGACTGCTGGAGTTGTCAAAGTGCAGATTTAAGTCTCCAATGATGGTAAAATTGGAGCACCCCGTAGCCAAATCACTAATGGCGTCAGGTAGCGCTGCTCTGAAGGCCACTTCACTCCCCGGGGGCCGATAGATCACTAGTCCCGACAGGGTGAAGTTAGATGTAATGGCAACAATAAAACAGGGCGCTTTCGCACCCCGGGATTTTTTGCCCATGCCACGTACAGGAATAGCAGGATTTGACAGCAAGAGCTATTCCACCGCCTCTTGAGGTCCGATTCAAGGTGAATACCGAGTATTCCGGCGGGAAGGCCAGATTGACAATGGCCGTGTCGGCATCCTGCAGCCAGGTCTCTGTCACACAGAATAGGTCAGGCAACTCCCCACCTAGCAGATCGTTAATGTCAAGATGATGCTTAACAAGCGACCTAGCATTAAGATTCCAAATACAAATACTAGGCAACGGGCTTAGGGGCGCACGCGGGGCGTCCCTGCAGCTCCTGCTTACGGGGGCGGACAAGGAGAAACATCCGCACCCACACGAAAACGGGCCGCATAGGGGGTCCACCCTCGATGTTGTACAGGTCGACCGAGACCTGTCAATGGCAACCAGACTGTCTCTGGTGTAGCACCGCATGATGTAAAATAGTACGGCCAGGAGGGGGGCCAGAGTCCAGCCACGTCCAGCGCGTCCTGTCGCGGACGGGCGCAGACGGGCAGGACTCTGGCACGACTCCGGCCACGCGAGGACGCGCCCGCTCCGCGATCCCGCTACGGAAGGGAGGAGCATTTAGTAGGCGTCCCCTCACCCACACATGCGCAGTAAGCGCTGGCGAAATGAAGCTGCTCTGCCCCTAACAGATATGGCGCCCACCCCGGGAACCAAGCCCGCCAAGCGGCGGTGGGGGGCACAATTTACGGTGCGTGTAAGAGGGCTAATTTTAAGCTACCCAACAGACAGCGCGCACACAGATCAATTAACAGCTAGGAAAATATTTTAAAACGCGGTAAAAACACGCAGCGCGCCTCTGCAACACAGCGCTCGCTACCTTGTCAGCAGGGAACGCCGAGGGACTCGCCTTTAGTAGGCGTCCCCTCACCCACACATGCGCAGTAAGCGCTGGCGAAATGAAGCTGCTCTGCCCCTAACAGATATGGCGCCCACCCCGGGAACCAAGCCCGCCAAGCGGCGGTGGGGGGAACAATTTACGGTGCGTGTAAGAGGGCTAATTTTAAGCTACCCAACAGACTGCGCGCACACAGATCAATTAACAGCTAGGAAAATATTTTAAAACGCGGTAAAAACACGCAGCGCGCCTCTGCAACACAGCGCTCGCTACCTTGTCAGCAGGGAACGCCGAGGGACTCGCCTTTAGTAGGCGTTCCCTCACCCACACATGCGCAGTAAGCGCTGGCGAAATGAAGCTGCTCTGCCCCTAACAGATATGGCGCCCACCCCAGGAACCAAGCCCGCCAAGCGGCGGTGGGGGGCACAATTTACGGTGCGTGTAAGAGGGCTAATTTTAAGCTACCCAACAGACTGCGCGCACACAAATCAATTAACAGCTAGGAAAATATTTTAAAACGCGGTAAAAACACGCAGCGCGCCTCTGCAACACAGCGCTCGCTACCTTGTCGGTAATGTTGGTATGTTGGTAAGAAGACAATTATCAAGACTCAGGCAGTGGTCAATATAACTCTAGACCCTTTAGGGGCAGATCTACCCAAAGAACATTCAATGGGAGGGTTTTTTTTACCCAGGGGCCAATATCGAGGAAGGAACATAAGATGGCAGGACCAGGGAGCCCAGCAACAAATGAGCCCTCAACCTCCTCAACAATACGTAAGGACTCGCAACCAGCAGTGCTGGTGGTAGATGACATCCCTGTTTCTACCGCCGATACTGATGGTGACTTGCCCATCTACAATCTATCATCCACCACTTTGAGACCGGAGGATATACAATTGTTGAGTAGAGGTTTGTCATTCGTTCCCAGCACCGGTCTTAACAAATTCAAACTATATGAGGACCTTTTCGCCTTCTTTAGGAAGGTTAGACTCAATAGATTTTTCTGTGACCGGGCCCCCATGGAGGAAGATAACAACTTATCCAGGTGTAAACCTCCATCCACTTTTACACCTACCCTGGATATGGGGGGTCCCGAGGTACGTATTTTTGAACAAAGTGTACTTCGTGATACTGCTCGCATTGTGAACAATCCGTACAAACCACCTTTTAACCTATCCAAGTTGGAAAGTATGTCTTTGGTAAGAATGAAAGAGGACTCTACTCTCATGATTAAACCTTGTGATAAAGGTGGCGGGATCGCCATCTTTGACAAAAGCACCTACGACCAAAAAATGACTGGAATGCTGGCCGCAACCGACCATTACAGACCAGCACAGCGTAGGGAGCTTGATAGACTTAATGCCCAGATTCGTGATATGACACTGGCTGCTCTTACTGAGGGATTTATCTGTGATGATATGTTTTCCTCAACAAGACCTGTCCAGTCACTTCTGCCCTTTATGGTCTTCCTAAGACCCATAAGTCAGAAACTGATCCTCCCATGAGACCAATAATATCAAGCATTGGCTCAAGTACCGAATCCTTATCCAAATATGTGGACTCGTTTTTGTGCCCCCTAACTCACCAATATACTTCCTACATTCGCGATACTGGCGACATCATTAACAAAATAGAGGGAATTCCGTTCAATCCAGTGACTGACATCCTGGTGATGCTCGACATTGAGGCGTTGTACACCAACATCCCTCAGTGTCGAGCGTTACTTGTAGTGTCAGCCCAACTACAAAGATTCCCTGACAATCGGCCAGATAATTTTATTCTTCAGTGCCTTGAGACGGTACTGATGAATACTTTTTTCGAATATAATGGATCTTTATTCAAACAAATTAAGGGCACTTCAATGGGGGCATCTTGTGCCCCTAGTGTGGCTAATACGTTCATGGGAGAGTGGGAAATGCAAAACATCTATAATGAGATGGCACTATTTTTTGAAAATATATCTATATTGAAACGTTTTATAGATGACGTTTTTTTTATTTGGAGTGGCTCTGTTGAGATGCTACAAGCGTTTATCCTTTGGCTTAATGCCAGTGACCCTAATCTGAAGTTCACGGTGAATTACAGCCATGTCCAGGTGGATTTTCTAGATATTAAGATCGATGGCACCAGTGGACAGTTAAAGGTGAGCTTGTTCAGGAAAAATATGGCTAAGAATACGATCTTAGAATTTAACAGCTACCATCCAAATTGCCAACGGGAATCTATTCCGTTTGGCGAATTCTTACGGATTCGCTGAAATTGTACAGACATGACTTCTTTCCACAAACACGGAGATGCGCTAAAAGAGCGGCTACTTAAAAGGGGTTATCCATATAGGCTTGTAAGACACTCCTATAAGCGAGCGAGATACTATGACCGGCAAGCACTACTACAGGGGTCTAAACGTCCCAAACAAGACCGGATAACATGTGTAATCAATCATTCTATGCTCAATTTCAAAATAAGGAATGTCATTAATAAAAATTGGAAGATTCTGAACAATGACGATAATGTCCCAACGTTACCACTGCCCCTATTGGCATACAGACGTAATAAGAACCTCAAAGATATGTTGGTTCATACACGCCCAAGTAAGAAACCATTGTATGAGACTCAACTATATATAACAGGCTTACCTATAATACTAGGTAATCATAGGTGCGGGTCCTGCCACGCTTGTGATGCAGCCATGGTATCTGATGTCATTTCATATAATGGAAAGGAAATCAAGCTACGCCATCTTTCCAACTGTCGGAGCAGTAATGGCATATACATTCTGCTTTGCAGCTGTGGATTAGCCTACATAGGGGAAACTGGTCGAGAGTTTCGTCTACGCTTTCAATGTAAATGTAAATGTAAATGTAAATGTCAAGGTATTTGTAGAGCGCACTGTCACCAAGCGGTTTCCTGGCGCTATTACTCATACCGCTGTGGAACCCCTCCTGGCTTTCCCTGTGAAGTGTCCACTCCTGGGCACCCCCACGGTGAAGCCAGGCATCCACAGCGCTGTTGGGGCCGGTGTGGAGGTTAAGCAAGCTATTGCCCAGAGTTGCAGCGTGGGACCCATGATTAGAATAGGCACAGAGGCGAGAAATCAGGTCCGAGGAATTATGAGCCCAAGACCCGCCGAGGCGGGAATTGAACCCTGGTCCCGGCCCAGAACTCTGCATCAGGGTCTGCCGCTCTAACCATTGAGCCACACTCCTCCACTTTAGCGAGCACAAGTCTGCGGTTAGAACTAAGAAGGTATTGGCACCATTAGTACAGCATTGCGTAGACATGAATCATAGTGAACAAGAACTAAAATGGTCTATTCTTGAGAAAGTTCAATTAAAAACAGGACAACCAGTGGAAGTCACACGCAAAAAACGAGAAACGTTCTGGATTTTCCATCTTGATTGCGTCAAACGTGGCCTCAATGAAGAAATAAACTGGTATGTCACTAAATAATTCAGTTCCCTGCTCAAACCAGTATTGGCATGTGAATCTTCCGTTACTTATTTGAGTCACATATTTACCATCTAATGTGACCTTGATTCTATCTGACATTACATCACATATGTGTTAGTATGTATGTATATATTCTGATTAGTCCCTTCTCGTCTCTTTAAGGGACTTGTCCTTATACAATTCTTCTTGCACACTATTTATAGGCAGGATTAGCTATAGATTAATTCTCACCATTATTTTATTCATTGTTTTTTGCGTTTATTCTTATTTTTGGTTGTGTTTGTCTCAATGCCAATATGTCATTTTACTATTGTATTATTAGGGTCATCTTATTATTGGCTTTTTCAGGTCTTTTTGCGGTACTCTGCATCTTTCAGTCTCATCTTGTTTACTTACACATTGTGCCGCTTTCGATTGAGGTTTTTCACGTCGCCCCATTCTAATACGGTGGCATTATAGTGCGTCTTCTATTTCTAGTTAACTCTCCTCTCGTCACGAACTTCCGGGTTTCACCGCGTATCTCGATATCTCGCCGCGAGTGAGGCCGTTTATAAACAATCACCAGATGCCCGGCATTTCCCCTCCGGTCCTAGTTAATCAGGAGACGGATACGCCGTTAACAGCATCTGACTCAGGCAAGGTATGCACTAGGACCCCGATATTCGGCACATTAGACTATTCTTACCAGCGAATTGGGCTGTTTTGATTTGCGTCCCGCAGTGCCCGCACACTATAACTCTCAGCCGACTCCTCCGGCGACTTGGGTGGTTTTGATTTGCGTTCCCACAGTGCCCGCACAGTATAATTCTGAGCCGACTCCTCCGCTGTAGACTCTGGGGGGGTGATATTGCGGCTCCTCTTATTAATGTACTTTATTTAATAAGTGTAAGGGCACGAAATGTTATACAATCTTTAAATTTCCAGTCAGATAAAGAAACCGGACGTTAGGGACGCGCGCGCTGTATGAGTCAAGCTGAAATTTATTCGTGCTTTTTACTTGTCAACACGATGAGGATACTAGATGTGAGGGACGCTTTTGGAATATTAATGGAGCTGATAATTATTCGTGCTTTATATATGTCAACACGATGAGGGGATAATATATGCACTAGTACCCTCTTGTTATGTCCTGCACCCACAGGCTATAGTGTTCCCACTTACGAAAGTTGGACTGCTTCACATATGGGTCCTTTAGCCCCCCTTGTCCAGTGGTCAGGTTCATCCTTGGCATTCAGGTCTCAATTATCGTATCAGGTTGTATAGGATCGCGACCTCTTTTGTTAGTCCTTCATTATTTTTTTACACGCTTGGAGACATCATGTACACAACATTTCTCATTTAATTGAGATTTGGACCCTTTATTTAACAGGATACTGAGAGGTTGGGCAGGCGTACCTCTACAAAATTCTAATTAGAAGCTGGATTTACAAGACTTTGTTGACACATCTATTATTTTATAGAGGTAGGTACTACAGGATAATCGTAGCCTACTCGTAATATATTTAGATAACAACAGTGTTTCATCAACTCAGTCTCTAATTCTTGTTTTTAGCTGTATTAAAAAAAAGGTCAAAAATCGTGTCACATGAAGTGATTACAGAAATCCTAATAGATCTCAGCTACAATCTACAAAGGGGTAAGAATTGGTTGTGCATACGTTGCTTATCCTTGCTCACTTGTAAGCCCAGATATTTCGCAGGTTCACCGTCTGGTACCTTTACTTTCAGGTCGTAAATTGGAAGACGTACATAATATGAACACCTAAACCTATAATAGGATTACCTCATTAGAATTTTCCCTGAATCACCAAGACTTGTTCCTCTATGTAAGTACTTTGGAACTTATATTCCATCACAGGGCATACTTGATCCCTAGTTTGTAGGTAGATCATAATAGTAATGTTACAATAGGACCTCTTTATATTAGATCCAGTAGGGTAGCTAATGTCTTTTAAGTTTAACCTATCTCTGTTGTTTTGTTCGTGGACATTAGCGTTGAGACTATGTGTAGGGATCATGCTTGTTTTTCTTCTTGAATCTGTTTTTCTGGTCGCTTTCATTGGGATGTCTTTTTGTTGCTCTCAACAATGTCAAATGTTAATACGGTATTTTATAGTTTGGTGACACTGATACTCTTTGTATATTGTAGATCCCCTGGACATTTGGGTTGTTTTATTAGAAGTGGTCCTGAAGAAGGTGGCCTTGCGCCGCCGAAACGCGCGTCGACCAAGTGCGGGGTCTCACATTGATCTTGGAGACCTGCATTCATGATGTTACTTCCTTGTTTCAAATGGTGTGGTAGTGTATGGAGTTAGGGTGAGAATGTTGAGATTGTTTTGAATGTGTGTAGATGTTTTCTTTTTCTACCAGGGGGTTAATGAATTATGTATCAATTTGTAGTAATTTAATTTTGTATATAGCCATGATTTATATGCACTTTATTATGCTTTTCTCTGTTTATACTATTTAAAAAAAAATTTGTCTTTATAAAAATTGGTAATTTTGTATTATATGAAGAATCGATAAAGGAATGTTAATTGATGCAAACTACAAAAATGAAATAAACTATATATTTTATGAAAGAATGTAAGTCATTGATCAGCTTTTGTCACCAATATTTGATTAATTATCTGAAATACCGTTGTACTAGAATCATGTGGTAGGTAAGGGAAATTTGTTCTCTTTGTCATGTTGTCTCATTCCCCTCCTTCCCTGACTTGATCAAGTCCTGAGGGGGTCCCATCATTTCTGCTACCAGACCTACCAGGACTCCACACAATGAAATAAAGGAGTCGCTGGTGTGAAAGCATTATCTGGCCTATCCCCCACCTGTACATAGAAACCGCAACCACCCTATATATACTGTACACTTGTAGAGCACTGAGCACTTATGTCACATAATCACGCCATACCCATGTAAATATTTCATGTTGACAGCTTCCGTTTACTGTGATTATCTATGAATGAATCAATTCTGATAAAAAGAAACAGTACAAAGCATTTCATTTATGTTTCAATTTTTTTAAAGTGTTTTTACCCCACAGGTGTGATCTATAGGTTGCTTCCGTTTTTATAAGTGCAATATGAGCAGCATTAAGTAACGTACTTTCTACCCGACAGAACCACTTTTTGTTTATTTGATACTTACTCAGGTTTTGAGGGACACAGGATTACCCCATTATTGTCGAATCGTACTTGATTATGGGACATTATATTTCCTTGTCACACCTCTGTGATGCATTAAAAAAAACTAAAATGTAACACTTACAGCGAAGAAAATGATTCACTGAAATGCAAACTTGGTGAAGTGTGGCCAGGCTTTTAGGTCCTGCCTACCAGACAGCGCAAGATGTCTGTTTGTGCAATACCTATTGTGAACTTACAGTGGGTTTACATCCCACCCGTTGCTTACCATTAGGTGCATTTAATGTCACTTTTGTTTGTTTGCATCTTATTCGATGGCTTTCATTTCTCTAATTAGCGTGGAGCATAGCTTATTTCCAATTCTTTGGATTGGTTAACTTGTTGTAGCTGTCTGCTGCTGACATTTAGGGAACTGCTTTCTTTTTTTTTAATCAGCTCAATGATAGAGCAAATGTTTATAAGCTTTCTTCCTCATTTACTGCTTTCCCCGCTTAAAACAGCCACCCCTGCACTGGGTTGTTTCCTCCCCCTCCCAGCTAGGGTGACCACCTGGCATTGAGGCACATTCCGGGCAGTTATTGTAAAAATCCAGGACAAAATGTATTTTTTAGGAACATTTATGAGAAGGTCAAATAATAATGTAAAATTAAGTAAAGAGACTGCCAACCCAGTATGAGTAAAAAATAGACATATTCTTTGATTTATGTAATACATAAGAGTATTGAGAAAACATTTATGTGTAACTGGTCTTATTTTAAGATTAACAACCAGCAAATATGCATACTAAGCACAATTTGACAGTAAACATAAGGCAAGACAAATTTTCCCCCTTTACCATGAATGACAATAACAGGAGCAAAAGCACGGGGAGTGGCAGTAGCCATAGTTCCAAAAGCAGAACTGTGTTTAAAAAAGACAAAGTCATCCTTCCTGGAGAGATGTCTCAGCAAAGAGGCCTTGCTCTGTCAAATGTATCTGTATAAGTAGCTATACAGACAGAATAACTATTTATATAGATTCTTTGAAGATAGTTCATAACTTACTAAGCCCTAATATAGTGATTATAACTTGTGGCCTGCAGGTACCCCAATGATAGCTGTAGTCAAAACAGTAACCCGTTGATCTGCCTACTTATAATACTAACCGGTGGCCTATAGGCTGTGCTTTGCAGTAGGGACTTTAAGTGGACACTTTGCAGTACACACATTAAATAGGTAAGTCCTTGTCACCTGACCCTCAGAGTCACCAATAGCGAGACACATGATAAAGAGCAAACACGCAGGGGGTAGTGGCAGCAAAATTCCCAAAGTCCTCCTACCTGGACTTAGGGTTGCCACCTTTGCTGGAAAAAAAATACCAGCTAATGTGACTCTCCACCACTCGATCAGAAGCACCATCATCATGGACAAGAACTCAGACAGGATGAATGAATGAATGAATTGAAGGGTTTTTTGTATAGCGCGACGTGCACTCCAAGGAGAATCTTGGAGCTTAGGGGAAAGAAAAGGGGATCTTGTGATGTATTACAGAGGAAAGCGTGGCTGAGAGAGAAACTTTAAATCCGAGATAGCGCTAGATGATCTGGGGTAGCAAAGATCCATGTTTTGAGAAGGCTCCTAAAAGTGAGTTCTGTTTGTGTGTGCCTCAGTTGAATGGGTAGGGTGTTCCAAGCATTTGTCCCTAGTACCGCCATAGTCTACCTCCGTGTGGTCAATTTGAAGTTGGGGACAGTTAGCAGAATTTCTGATGCGGACCACAAAGTGCGCTTGGTGTTATATGGCTTGATGTTGGATCTTAGATATTATGGTCCAGTTTCGCGTATGACCTTGTACGTAATGGTTAGGATCTTAAAGAGAATCCTTTTGTGAACTGGCAGCTAGTGAAGCGTTTTAAGTGCTGCAGCTGAGGGAGAGTCCCTAGGGAGATTGAGTACTAATCTCCCCGCAGAATTCTGGACCACCTGTAACCTTTTCACGACCATCTTTTTTGTTCCTGCATAGAGACTGTTGCAGTACTCCAAGCGAGACAGAATTAGGGCCACCGCAACAGTCTTCCTAGCAGGCAGTGGAAGTAGGTCAAAACATTTTCGGACGGTTTTGATGATTCGGAAACACATGCCTGCAGTTGCAAGCGCATGCTTGTGAAATGAGTTTTATGTAGAAGTGAGTGAATGGCATCCCAGCAAAACCTTTAGAAGCAATGAAGAAGTGTTTCAGTGGGAAAGTGCATACGTCAGGTACCACCATTCAGAGATGGAAGCAGACCATCCTGATACACGGAGATGCAATACTGTTGACCTCAGATATTCTGATTGGTTAACTTCGTTTATATAGCTCACTAACCCCCATAATGGGTTAAATACTGACCAACAGTAGCAGAGCCTAGACCACCTCACCAACACCGCCTTGAAAAATGTGTCGCTTCCTTATACCTTTCAGTGTCTGTTAGTTTCTATCACCCACTTTCATACAGAAAGTAAAGGCATAAAATGTTGGCATAAATCTTGCCATGTCTGCATTAGCTCATAGCCACCATAACTGGACTGACCTTTTACTTTGGTGAGCTGGAGCTATGGAGCATGGAGCCTTTTTCACTTTCCCAGCTCCAAAGTTAATAACTGTTTAATGATTGCAGCGAAGATGAGATGTTTCAAGAGAAAGAGGGAAACAGTGGGTGAAGAAAGAGAAGAAGAGAGTGTAATGGTTTCCAAGCAGGTTCCGCAGGAGCGTCAGGAATCTGAAGAGTAGTCCTCGGCCTTCCCCTACGGCCTTCCGACTGTATCAAACACTAGAGTATCGAATGGCTCGCCAGGGGAAAACAGGGAAACAAAACAAGGAAAGGTTGGGGAAGACAATAGAGCTTGACTGTGAACTTCTGAATGGATGCTGGATAACAGGTAGGCTGAAAAGGAATAAAAGTATTACTGTCTATCTTTGCTCTCCACAACATTAACATACACCATGTCTTATAATACATATAATACCACTACATACCACAATAGATTTTCTGGACTGTAGAACATATAGGAGGGTAGAATCAGGTGTTCGTTTTTCTATTGCAAAGAAGACAAGAAACCAGTAAATAACTCTTTCTCACTCTATGCCGGTGAGTGTCAGTATCTAAAGTGTAATTCTCACTCTGTATGTTCTTGGAGTAACCTGGGAGATTTCTGTAGGTATGGATATGAGCTTGAGCCAATACAATGTATCTTGCAATAATATATGTTAGACAGGAAATACATTCAGGTCTCCACGCAAAGTAATCACCAAATATATATAATGAAAAGGCAGCGCACAGCGCTGTTACCGTGATTCTGCGAAGAAGCGCTAGAATATGCACCAAACTCTGGTCCACGCAAGAATCCCAGAAGTAATATTTAGATGGCCCAGGAATGGGTGGAATGAAGAAGTGCAACGGAGAATCCAGCAACAAGTGAGGAGTAATATATACAATGAGATTTTGGCAGTGCCCAGCCAGATGGCGGGGAAATTCCCGGCCGCCGGGCGAAGCACCAGGAATGTTGGGGGAACAGGTAAGGAATCTAACTAACTAAGGGAGCTGTACGGGTGCCCAGCCGGATGGCGGAGATCAAACCCGGCCGCCGGGCGGGACACCTGAGGACTGAGAATGAGAGTGTAGGCTGAACCCAGCCGGATGGCGGGGAAGGTCCCGGCCGCCGGGCGGGGCTCAAGGAAAGGGGGAAGAGGAGTAACCAAGTAAATGCGGTAACCACCGCAATAGAGGACGTCAGTAGGGAAGACGTCACCCAACAGAGATTCCGCCAATAAGGATGAAGACGAACACAACACCTTCGCCGAGAAGGCAGGAATCACACAGGAAGCGAAACGGAACAATCGCAAACTGTAAGTCAGGCAAGACAAGTCGGGACGGAACCCACAACGGAAGGAGCTAGACGCAAGAACGTAAAGCAGCGTTCTGCTGGTCTGCGCGTCTTAAATAGAACTATTCCTAAAGCTATAGTGTTGGAGAGGTGTTGGGGCATGACAGAGAGAGGAGAAGACTGAATGGACGGAAAGAGAGAGACATAGCAAGGAAAGGAAAGGAGCGGCACAAGTTTGAACATTTTTGCGAGGGCTACTTTTGGTTCTCAGTCCAGCCCTGATAGATAAAGCTCAATAGTAAAGTCCAATAGTGATCCTGTATTCTTTATTTCAATCTTCAAAACAGATCCATAGGCTTCTTTCAATTACAAGGCCACGTTTCTTTATATCCACATTGAACCAACATTTGTTTCGTCGTTACAGCGGTTCGCCTCCGACTTCATCAGGGCTTGGCTTGATGTGGATATGAAGAGACGTGGTCTAGTGGTTTCAAGAAGCCTATGGACCTGTTCTAAATAAAGAATACAGGATCACTATTGGACTTGACTGTTGATCTTTTACAATTGAAGGTGCTCGGGGGGTCTTCTGTTTATCAATGGAATCCTTATGGTTTTCCAAAAAGTGTTTGGAGACTTCTTTGCCTCCTTTGACCATCATTTGTATGAGTTACTAAATCTGTTGTATACAATTTTGGTTACATAGGGCAGTGTGTCTGTTGTGCCTAGCCATCCGTTTTTTTGATTGACTGATAGGTAAAGTATTCAATTTGAATGGTATGTTTAATCAGTCTGATAAGCTTCTAAAAATCAATTCCTTTATCTTTTCACAGTTTTTGCCTCCAAGTAGAGATTTGTTTTTCCACATATGAAACAATATGAATTAATCATATTGAATATTTCCTCTGTAGCTTTCTTCCTAAATGCATCTTACTCCAACTTCATTACACAACTGCTCCTCTGGGAAAATTGGTTAAAAGTATTGCTTTCTTTTTACAGGAGTCACCTGCTTTGTATGTTGTTATTGACACAGCCTACCCTCTCATGCTTCTTATATCATCCTCCCCCCATGAGTTTCTCGCTAGCCTTTTTTGCTCTCTTCCAAACATGTACTGGGGCCTCTCTAGATTTATTTTTAAGTCAGCAATAAAATGTAGAATGTCAAAATTTAAGGCATTAACCTTATGGGCACACCCCGTTCATTACAGTCATGAACAACTAAAATTGGCCCTAAATAGCGCACAGTCTGTGTACATAACAGACAGGTGATCACCCTACTGCCAGATTGCTTATAAAACCACAGCAAGGGATATTTTTGCTGGGGTATGACTGAAGAGAAGGCTTCGGAGGTTGTTTTTGTTTTATCTCCTACATTGCAGATATTGCATGAAATTACAAGTTTTGGCACAAAGACTTTTATGGCAATGAGGAACACGCCATCTGCTTTAAAGCTTTCAGCTGACTAGAGGCAGAAGCTGTACTCAGCATGACACTTCTGTAAACCCATTAATCTACTCCCTGGCTAGGCTGATGCATAGACCCAAATGACTAAATCTTGTGGAAAGGTAAATTAGGCATTGTCAAGTATTCTCCTTTAAATTCTCATTATTTTTAAATCATGTTCATAGTTTCCTGGATGAAAGTCATTTGAAATGTAAACCATGCCATTGTGAGAACTTTTTTGAAGTTACATTTTTTTTGCGAGAAAATATATTGAGTAATAATGATTTTCATCTCAGATCCGAATTTCAAATGCTGGATTACTATGATTGCAGTTAAACCAATTTTAATATGAAGTTTAGAAGTGTGTTTATTAGCATGATTTAGTTATACCAGTTTGATGAAGACCTCCATATTGGATAACATGAATAGTGCTTTTAGCTCTGTTTTTGTACTGCGTTCCCCCTCCAATCAGGTTCACCTGTGAATCTTTTCTCCCTACAGCTCTGCAGAACGAAGACAGGTTGATGTAATTTTCCTGTTGCACTCTGAATAAACTTTCTGGTGTTTCTAACTGTAACATTATCCCTAGGTTTTTCCGCTGTGTTTCTCCAGCTCAGTTTGGTATTATTTATTTGTGAATCACTTTTGTTTAATGTTGGATATTTGTCGAAACATTTTCGGGTGACAGTGACGTTGAAAAACAGGATGAGTTCTTGAGATGGTACTAACATATAATGCTGTTGGTGTGAGTTACTCTGATTCACCAAATAATTAATACATTGGATCACACCAAGTGTTATAGAAATATTCTATGCATGCTTTATTTATAAAAAAAAGCCCTTGATTTTGGGGGCGAGCCAGAAGAGATTTTAGAAGACTTTCCCTTATTACAAGAGATAGTGTCCTTGAATTTGCTGCTAATTTGAAACTTAAAGTTATTTCATATTTTGAATAATCTCTTTAACTCTGCATTTGAGCCATCATGGCATCATTTATTCTGTTCTGCTTATGTATCTGTGATAAAACTTTCAATAGTTCCTCTGATCTAGAGCCAATTGTTTGAGTGGTATTAATTAATATTTATGACACTCTACTAAACTGATGCTTGGTAAGGTGCTCTTTTACGTAAGATCAACCCAAAGTGAAACTTTCTTAGGTAAATTGTGCGACATGATTATTGGGGTACAGTAGTAATTACTTGAGTTCAGGCTTCCACCTCAAAGCAATTTACACTTATATAAATTGAAAACATTTAATTCAATGTACATTACTGAAATACCATGAGAAATGTTTGCTTTTAGCTTTTTTCCATTTTAAAACAATAAGTTACATCCAAACATTGATAGGCCAACAGTTCAGCACTCACATTATAACATTAAGACCTATTGGCTTTGCCAATTCCTGCTTTTTTATCCACTTGTAGAGCTGAATTTTTTTTGCATAGTTGACAAAATTCACTCATGAGATGGAGTATTAGAAAAACAGAGGTTCTGCAACAGACCACAATTCTTCATTTAGAATACCTGCGCCACCCCTTGATCAGAAACTATTGCCCAAGAAGACACCAGATATGCACATCTATTTTGAATGGCTGCTTGCAGACAGACAGAATGGTCCTAACACAGGGAACCTATTTGTAGTCTACCATTATCAAAAAGCTTTTAATTTTACCAAATATATATCTGTATTATAAAATTAGACATAGAGGCCTCCATCCAGCTCTATTTATCTATTGTTGTGCCATTCACAATTTAATGCTACCCACTGCGACATACAGCATAGTGCAATGGGTCACTCGACTTCACCAAATGGCTAACTAAACTGGAGTGTTGGCTCTCAACTCTTTCATCAAGAGCGTATATGCCCACAAACTTGTTCCCTTGAGTGCCAGGGCTTACAATGGGAATGTTTTGTTTTTTTTAGACCCCAAAAATATTTTTGCTTTTAGTAATGATTTTCGTTTATATTGACAAGGACCTGGCAGCTCAACTAACAATAAAGAATTGTAAAAACCATGTTACCACTCAATAATGGACAAAACCCAAAGGCTGGTAGCCCACGAATCACCTAGCTTTGCCAATGCTGACTATTGATTTAAATGGTAGCCATTCCGAATTCCTAAAATGGCATTGTTTGAGCAATGCCACTTCAGTTTAGTTCAATTCAAATAAATGCATTTTAATTGTAAAGAAAAACACCATTGTAAACAGCATAAAATATATGCAAACTCAGTTAAACAAATAATATGACTATTTTAACTCTTACACGAAGTTTAAGGTATGTTGGTTAAAAACAAACAATTATTGCAGCAGCATGAACAAAGCAAGTGATTATATTAATCTGTCACATGCGGTTAATTTGTTTATGACTTAAATACATAAGGTTAGTCATACACACAAGAAAAGCAATGCTCTATATTTCATGGTAGACATCTGAAATTACCACACAGTCACAGTGTCACAAGGAATTGCAAAAGAAGTATCTACTGAATATGTAGGCTCAATTACAAGTTAAGAATAGTATAATACATCACACAAGGAGTTGTATTGATGTTAGGCACCCAATCTCATCTGAATATTTTAAATATATTAAACAGTGGGAGTCACCTCGGTGTAGTTATAGTTAGGATTTTTACCACAGAAAATCTATTTTTTGGTTTGATAATAGCTTTACCGCCATTTGACAAATGCTTCTAAAAATAAAGTTCATCCAGTACAGCTCCTACCTGGAAAGTTTCAGAAAGATCTGTCAAGTGAAGACTGAGAAAAAGGGGAGAGTTCCAAAACACCATTTCCCCATGAAATTTCCATAGGGATTTTTGATAAGTGTTACAGCCAACAGGGCTAAATGGAATGACACACATTTTTGGCAGAAATCAAACCTTTACCCAGCAAGGGTGTGTTTTGTAATTTGGTGTAAAGCCGCTCTGTAGTTTTTGAGGCATTAAGGTTTGTATTTTATAAATAGCTGGACAGTTGGATATGCATTCAACATCAAATAATAATAGGAGAGGATTTAGCCTAAGGGCTAGGGCGATCAACCTCAAATCTGGGGAACCGGGTTCGAGTCTCGGCAAGGACACGCAACATCCTGTGAATCTGGACAAACAACTTAATCAACCCGTGCCTAACAAAAAATGAATATGTCCTCATTTAACGCAACTGGTGCTCATGTAAAGTGCTCTGATACCCGATACCTTTGGGTCAAGTTTGCGCTATATAAATCTCAGTAAAAAAAATGTTAAAGAAATATCGGTTTGGTTAAGAGGGCTTTTTTCACAGCAGTCTCCTCACTCCCGTAAGAGCTCACATTCTTATTAGCAGGCACAACATGAACAGAAATGCTGCAGCTGCATTATAGGACACGGACACAGATATATATATAAATATATATTCAGTAATGTTCCTGCTCGCCACTCCACGGCGACAACCCAGGTAAGGACCTCATTCCAATGACCATTGAAATGTTCACAGCATGAGGCAACAAAGAAAAACTCCAGAATCCTCTTCAAGTGAAAAGCAGAGTGCATTTAATCCATACAAAAAATAATAGTAGACATAATGTCATCCATAACGCGTTTCGCTCCTCATATATATATCAGCAAAAAGTTCCGTAGCGGTTTGCAGGCAGCAAAGAACACTCGGGCACAGACCACAAATGCAAACCCAAAGGTGGGTTTATTCAGTGATTACCAAGTCCACATAATGCGTTGCGGCTGCCGACCTGCGGCCTTGATCACATATAATATATGTATAGTATGCACTATATGCAGTAGCATTCCCCGTTTTTAGGAGAATGTACGGCTTCCTGTAATTGTGGATCTCTAACTTCTATTTGATTTGATGTATCTCTTTGAGGCCCTTAAGATTTAAGTATAGTAATTTTACTATGTTTAGGAATTGTGTTTTATTATTATTCTTTCGTTCCATTTTATTTTATGCATTGTGAAATTTGTTTTGTGTATTTTATGAAATATTATGATCACGATTTTGCATTAGGGACAAGGTGAATTAATTATAGTATTTACTGCACAGATATATGTGGGCACCTATTGAATTGATCTAGAAGTACTGTGTCAGTGTCTATGATTAAGTTTGCATTCATTTTCTGGTGGTGGTGGCTCTTGCCACCTTGCGAAAGGCTTGTGGGGTGGGAACAAGTCAGAAACGTTTGTGTCTGCAAAATAAATAGTGTTTATACCACGCAACCCTGTAGAGCCGGTTCTCTTTGGCAGCTTGTCGATCTAAAGTAGTGGTTTTGGATATGTTATATATACATCATCTCTTTCCTGAACTGGAGTAGTTTGAGATGGTCCTTATGGACCACAGGGATAACGTTCTGGATACTGGTTGCATCTAGGGAGAAAATCTATTGTTAAAGTTTTCTTTTTTGTACTTTCTCCAATGTAACCAAAAATCCCTGACTCCGTTAGCTGCTGTGCGTAGGCACTTAGATTGATAGACTGTGAACATGCTTGCATACAGATTTTTATTTTGCATAATGTGCATTATATGTAGCCTTCTTGTAGGAAGCAAGTAGCCCTAATTTAAATGTGATTCAAATATAGTGAGAAGACTTCATGAATTGGTGTGAAATCTCATTAAGGTCCATGAATTAGGATTTGCCATTTTTTGGACCTATTATTAGTTTTGTGATTTGGATACACTTATGGTGAGGTGTACTCTGTCCAGAAAGTGGTAAATATTTAATTGCTTTTTTTGCAGCATTGCATTGTTGCATATATCAGGACTGTTGTAGATCTAATTTCCATCCAAGAGTTGTCCTCCTGGGGTCATTTCTTTAAAGTTTCCCACTAAAGATTAATATAAGATAGGAGATTAAAGGAAACAAGACACTGCCCTTTCACACTCCATTATCCGACTTAAATGCTTTGTTTGGAGCTGTTGGGACAACAATGTCGCCTTGCATAGTTATGTAGAGCATGCGCACCTGTCCTAACTTTTCCCTTATTTCTGGGCTGTCTTGACCTCCCCAAGACAGCCCAGAAGGACGTCTGGAGTACCGACGGGAAGAGCGGTGCTCCAATTACCTGCTCTGTGGCCAGGTGAGGTGGAGTCTTTCTCTCCTGCCATTTAGCCAGGAGAATTATGACCTAGATGATACCCAGGTGATAAATCTTTTTTCACTTAAATTGAGCAGTAGCGATCATAGTCCTGATGAAAGCAGCAGGATACCTTTTGGCTCCATTGAGTCTGCAGAAACATGTTGACCTTACACACTAAGTGGTAGTTATTTGCTGAGACTACTACTGTCACACTCTTTTATTGGTTTGGGAGTGAAGAGGTTTTTATTAAAGGGTCTTAACCTCCTCACTATCCAATTTTAGTCATTAAAGCACACTTTTTTTCATTTATTATTAGTTTCAAGTTTTTTGTGCACTGCTCTACAGTTGTCCCCTTACACCCAGATACACTATAGAGTTCACTGGGCCTCGCTGGACAGATGAGTTATATACACCTTGCTTATCTGTAATGGGTACAAAATCTTACCTTCTTGGTGTGAAGGATCCCAGATGATGAATAGGGCGGTAGCGATCGACAACTGATGAGTATTTTTTCACATGGAAAGAGTACCCAGTGGTCTAGTGTAATATCACTTAGTCACTTAATAATTTTAATTTAAATTCACCACTTTCTCCTGTTGTTTCAGATACTTAGTTAATTTATTCTTTTCTGTGACCCACTTCTACATTTTGTTGATTCATTATGTATTTTTGGGGGCTGTAGCGGTGGTAGGTAATTAAATATCCCCTTGGACCCTCACATCCCTCTTTTGTTCACATTTCCTTGACTTAGCCATTTGGCGCCTGCAGCCTGTCTCTGTTCAAATGATTAGGTGTAGTTGGCTTTGGGTATTCCTCCTAGACAGCCACACACAATGGGAGCTTAGGTGTGACAGAATGGGTCATCACTGCAGGGATGGGAGACAGGAGCTGGGGCCAGCCTCACTTGCACCTGAATAGGCTGTGTCCTGTCTCCACACAAAGGGATGCATACCCCATATAGATAGACTGTAGCCAGGACAGGGAAGACAGGTCACCAGTGCACTTCAATGGCATGCCTCTAGAAGCTTCTCCCCACTTCAACAGCACAACTGCATAGAAAAAAACTGCTTAGACATCACCACTTCAATACACTTCAAGACCTGTGTATACTCTGCCAGGAAGAAGTACTGATGTGCTGTAGAAGGACTGGCATTCTGCCGGATTGTACTCTGCTGGACTCCTGCTCTACTGTACTGACCTGCAGCCCTCTTGCCTGGGTGAGAAGGACTGGACTTGCATCTTTTAAACCCAGAATGACTTCAAGGCTTGTTGGCTGGCCTCCTTATCTGGAGCCTCAGGGACATAAAAGGCTTCCAACAATCTTGCACCTGCAGCTGGACTCTGCCATCTCTGAGTCTGCCTTGCCAAGTGGTGCCTCCCTAGTCCTGGACCCTCGGTAGGGGGCCTACGGTGCTTGCTAGTAGATCCAATATATCTTGTCTGCTGAACAATGCATCCTGAGCAGAACCGGCGCACCCCAAAGCAGAATCGATGTGCGGGGAACGAGATTTTGATATCAATTTATGATTATGATAAATTTAATAAAGAATCTCATTCATCTGGTTTGGACCGCTTATATCTGTCATTGAGGAAAGGACCACCCCTGCATTAGTTAGACAAACCCCATTAACTGACGCCACTTCGAAGAACCACTTACAACTGATGGAGTTTCAAAAGTTTATATAAAGATAAATTTGAATACGATACAATCCACTCAGGATCAAATCTCAAAGTATACAAAATACAAAATCAATTACAATATCAGCCGCTTAAGCTTCGGTGTGAAGTGGTTCCTTCTGAGTCATCTGCAGTAAGATAAAAATATCATCAAGTTAATCTGTCCCTACTCTATGCTATGTGACGTCCCTACTTCGCAAGTTCTCTTCCCTAAAAAGGTGTCAGCTGTTTGACTTCCAAGGAAGTTCAAACTCTCTTTAGCCTCTAAAGGAAATCTTAAGTTTCAGAAGCAGTACCCTATCTGCCTACCCATCCGCTCTCTAAGGGTCCTCGGCCTACTGCTCCCTTGCGCTATGATGTCTCAGCGCATCTGCTCAAGGCATCTACCTTTCGCCCTTGCTCTGAGCAATTCGTCTCGCTGTTCCTAATCTCCCAATTGCTCTGCTCATTGCCAATTGCTCTTCCCTGATTGCTCTCTCCTCCCCGGGGTGCTGTCCCTAAAATACACAATCACAGTGTGGGTGGAACGCCCCTTGACGCCCACCACGGACTTTCCCCGATGATGTCAACTTCCTGCTTCTTCCATTGGTCCACTCTTCGCGTCGTTCGTTAAGTTGACCCTTCTCCTTTGGATGTCATCTTCATCATCTCATCGTCGACTTTTATTGACTCTTTTCAGATCGAGTAACATATGAATTTAGACAAGGCTTTAACTCTATGTCTCTTAACTTGACCCTGCTAGGTCCTGTGAATGGTCTTGTCAAAACATAGTCTACATTCAAAGTGTCTCTCCTCAGGTTCGAGCAATAAGCTCCGTCCGGCATTGTCACCTTAAATCTAACAAGTGCTAGACTTCTCGGCTCTCATGTCCACTTCAAGCTATTTACGACCTTCACAAGCCCTCTAAATTACATTCATGTGACTATGCTCCTTCGAACTCTTGACCAGTTAGGTTATAAACACAAATGACCTAAACTCTTCCAACATTCCTACAAAACCTTCTACACAGCATAACCTTTGGCATACATTCGTATATCCGTACTTCAGCAAAGGCCCTAGTTATACTTAAATACATTCTACATCAAATACATGAAATACATAGAATATGGCTGCATAGAATATAACTTATGCATTATCCTTGGTTACATCTTTATGTGAGGTCTCTTATACATTTATCCACGTTTCTCCACGTTTACGTCTTTCCACGTTATATTTCCTCGCCGCTTCTCCCAATGTAAAGTTACACATTTAAAGTTACACACGTACACGAATTCTACTGTGCACGCTCGATATTTCCTAAGCATTTCTACACATTTCTATACATTTACCCTTCATGTATACGGGTCTTCTAAATCTAATGCATTTTAACGTATGAATACATTTACATTTCCTATATCATGTTATCACATTCGTTGGCCTTTACGTTATAGCTGTCAACTTTACATTACAATATGCGTTCATTCCTACGTTTATAACATACGCATCTAGATATGGCTACTACATACTTTGCATTCAAATTGCGCTCTCTCAGTTCCCCCCTTTGATGACTTTTTAGGAGTCATCACTAAACGCAATTTGAATACATCCATTATATAGAACTAGTTACATCAGTTCCCCTTTTTATCGACTCAAGTGTTCTCAAACTTTTATACTGTTGATCTTGTAGAACAGCTAGTCTCCTTTCTTGGTCTCTCATCGATCTTTGTAACTCGTTCGACCTATACCATTTATACAATTTTACTAATCCTAATAATGTAATTATACAAATTAATACTATTAATACAGGCTTTAAAATATACCAAACTATATTTTGGCCTAGATTAGCAAACCAACTTCCAACCTTTCCCACTCCATTTCCTACTTTTTCCCAAACATTTACTTTTGATAAATCTTTAATTTCTTGATGAATCTGTGTAATGTTCTGTATGACTTTTTCAAGTGGTTTTGAATTATCAGGAATATAAGTACAACATTCCTGAACTTTCAAAGCCTTACAAACTCCGCCTTCTTTTGCTAATATTACATCTAAAGCAAGTCTGTTCTGTAAAACCATTGCTCTAATCGACTGCATCTCACCCTCTACTAACATTAATGATCTTGCAGTGCTGGCAGACAATCTATCCACGACTGTCGCTAACCTTCTAATCTTAACATCGTTAAGAATCAAACCTAACAATGGAAACATCGCTCCAAATACATCTCCTACTACTTCTGCATCTCCTACTTCCCTTTTCGTTCTCCTCGAAGCCTTTCCGTCTATTATCGCCAAATCCTTTGCATGATATATTTTGGGGAAGACAATCGCCAAGTAACACGAACCATACCAATTGTCTGGAAGTTTTACATAGGCATTTCTCCCACATACAAAATACACATTCGGAATAGCTTGCATCCCTTTCATAAAATCTTTCGTGTAGTACTCCAGTCTAAAAGAGTGCTCACAACTAACTTCACCTACAAATTCACTCTCATAATACGTTTTACTTCGAGTTAAACATAACTTTCCTTTCTGTGTTCTATCCAATGCTATTGGACCATTACTACCTTTCTTTTTATGTGCCTTCTCTTCTTCTGTCCAGTCTATTTTCCATTGTCCTGACATTTTTAGAATCTTCTGCCGTCTGCATCGATCATCTACTTGTGCTATAAACCTTTTCTCTACTTCTGATACTTTGCAAGTCAGATTATTTCTTCGTGCATATGATGTATCTAATGTGTCCCAAGGAAGAAAGAATTTAGCTAGTCTATGTTCCTTTTTGTAGTAGTCCCACTTATTCATTTGCTTATAATTCGGAACTTCAGGCAGTACCGAATCATAATTTGAAAAGTAGTACTCAAACCCTTCTCTACCATAAAATATACTAAGCAGTAAACTACACGTTATCCCATAAGTCAATGGGAGATGGTGATATCTAATGCCTTCGTCTACAGAAGCCGGCAATTGCATACAAACGTAGCAATCTTTGGCCTCCATGGCATCGATATATTCATACAATAATTTGGCATATGCATTTGACCTAAAGTTTCCCTGTGACTCATCCATGTGTAATCTACGAGCTTCATCTGCAAGTAACGCCTTTTCACGTATAACATTGCTCTCCTCCTTCTTCCCCACGAGAGCAGGTTTCAAAGTCGTTACAATTTTTACATTTGCTATTCTTTTATCATTTTCATGTCCTGTCATGTAAGATATCGTTACTACTATGATTATGAGAAATATCACTATTGCTATAAGTGTACCTACTATACATCTAGCTTTTCTGTTTGGGTTGCCGTTCTCCATGTCATCAAAACAGCGTACCTCGTTCTCTAGCGAAAGTTCTCTTCTCAGTCTTTGGTTGCTTGTTTGCTTTCACAGTCTTTTAAAGTGCTTTTTATCAACAGGTATCTTTTTCACCACAATGTCTTTTTCTTTTCTTAGCAGCAGACAACCCTAGCCCTTCTCCGTCCTCTAAATGTAATCCCTAACTTTATTCTTCTTTCCACTCGGCGCTAGGTTATCTTCTTCTTCATAACATAAGTACAAAAGTCTTTTATGCATCAACAATTATTTTCGGACCTGCAGCTTTCACAACAATAATTAATAATTCAAAACGAATAACTTTTTCTTCTTCTTCTGTCATTTGCTGACCAGCCGTTGGAAATTGTAGTCTATTTAGCACTAGATCTTGAATTTTACTCAAACGCGGGGGTATGGGAAGTGTGAAAGTCAGTAACCCCTCAGTCTCGAGCCCAGGCGCCAACATCCATATTTCCACTGTCACAGCTGGATCGAGAGTGGTTACTTTCACACTCTTCACTCTCCCAGATTTCTGTCCCCAATACATCTGCTAGATAAGTCCACTCTGGGGTGGCGTACCTTCTGCAGGGCACACGTACCCTTCTTGATCTTCGTGGACTCTCAGTTCCTGAATCTGTCGTTTCTTCCTCCTGGTCCGATTCTTCAGTGATCGGGGCAAGAGTTCTTTCTTTCTTTCCTTCCGGACTTGGCCTTTTCCTTCTCTCCGGCCAACTTGCTTCTTTACTCTTTGTCTTTCCGCTCCTTGTTCCAGGACCTGTCTCTTGGTCACTCTCAGTTTGCTCGATATCTGTGTCGGATTCCCAATTACTTTCTTCTCCTGAGGCAACTTCGGTCCCACTCGTGTCCTGACCTTCGTCGCCCTGTTCCAACACAGTTTCAGTTTCTTCGATCACCTCCACAGCTTGGCTTTCCCCCTCTATGGCTTCTCCGCTTCCCGCCGGATTCTCATCCGAGAGAGGAGCTGTGTCTTCTGGAGGTGTTGGCACTCTTCTGGTGTGTGAGGCATGTATCCAGTTTGGCAGCCCTCCACACTTCACTGCGGTATTCGTTACAAGTATGACTTGAAACGGTCCTCGCCAACGCACGTCTAAGCAGTTCTTCCTGACATGTTTCTTCACCAGGACCCAGTCTCCTGGACTCAGGTCATGGCACAAGTCTTGTACTGATGGAACCTCTGCAGCCTGGACCTGGAGGGACACAGAATTTACGGCATCAGATAGTCCCTTGCAGTAATCCAAGATCAAATCATCTGTGATGTTCACTAGCGCTGCAGTCGGCACCGATGGCAACCTCATAGCTCTCCCCATTAGGACTTCATGTGGAGAGAGGCCTGTTCTTCTATCAGGTGTGCTACGTATGCTCATAAGAACTACTGGAAGTGCGTCTGGCCAACTCAGGGATGTCGATGAACAAACTTTAGCCAGTCTGGACTTGATAGTGCTGTTAATTTGCTCTACGATCCCTGAAGCTTCTGGTCGATAGCTGCAGTGTAACTTCTGATCGATATTTAAAGCTGAACACAGCATCTTCACCACTTCGCTATTGAAATGAGTTCCTCTGTCCGATTCCAAAGAGGATGGCACCCCAAATCTCGGTATCAACTCTCTAAGTAACAATTTTGCTACTGTAAGTGTATCGCACCTACGTGTAGGGTAAGCCTCAACCCATCTAGAAAATATGCAAACAATCACTAGCACGTATCTGAGTCTGTTGCATGGAGGCATTTCTATGAAGTCAATCTGCATCCTATTGAAAGGCCCCCCAGACCTTCCTATGTGACTCAAGGTAACTGGTGTTCTCTTACCCACATTTAGTTGCTGACAGATCGTACATCGCTGACACACTGCTTCTGCCGCTACTCTAAATTTAGGGTTAAACCACGTTTGTCTGAATACTCTCACCATAGCATCTCTTCCTATGTGAGCTGATCCATGCAATTTCCTTGCCATTGGACTAATGAGTTCATTTGGTAATACTGCCCTTCCGTCGGCAGACACCCAGAAATTCATCTCACTTTTTTCGCACCCTGCTGTTTCCCAGCCCTTTTTCTCACTATCTGGTGCATTTTCCTGTACTGCTCTCAATTCATCCCACGTATCTACAGTGTCTAACAACATAGTCAATTCAGTCATTTCCTGGATTCCCCCCACTTTTGCATCAGTGTGAGAATATCCCTGCTCTGCGCAGTAACGCGCTACTTCATCTGCATATTTATTTCCTAGTGATACAAAATCCGTATTTTTGGTATGTGCTACACATTTGACCACAGCTATGGCCATAGGTTTTTGCAAAGCCTCTAACAGAAGTTTCACGAATTCCCCATTCCTAATAGGAGAAACCCGAGGAGGTCATGTAACCTCTTTGAGACCACAACTGCCCGTAATCATGAACTACGCCGAAACCATACTGGCTATCGGTGTATATAGTGACTCGAAGTCTGTCGCCTGCTAGGCAAGCACGAGTCAAAGCCACGATTTCAGCTACCTGTGCGGAGTGTACTCCTTCCAGGCAAGCGGCTTCTATAACTCTGGTGATCGTGCATACTGCATAAGCTGCTCTCAGCTGACCGACATCGTTTCTTACGCATGAACCATCGACGAAGAAAATTTCGTCTGGGTCTGTCAATGGCTCATCTACGATATCAGGTCTCGGTTTGGTACATAGTTCAGTCACATCGAGGCAGTCATGTTCTGTACAATTGTCGTCGTCCACTTCATTCGGAAGTGGCATCAATGTTGCAGGATTCAAGACAGAGCATCTCTTTAGGGTCACATTCTCGGCAGCCAGTATGACCTGCTCGTAGCGTGTGAGCCTGCTATTCGTCAGATGCTGAGTCTTCGTCCTTGTCATTAACAGTTCTACAGAATGTGGTACATACACCTCTAACGGATGACCCATAACTACGCTTTCAGATCTTTCAATGCTGACACCCGTTGCAGCTACGGATTTGAGACATCCGGGCAACGCTGCGGCTACTGGATCTAATGTAGCCGAAAAGTACGCCACTGGCCTGCGCGCATCTCCATGGACCTGTGCTAATACCGCTAAAGCGCATCCCTCTCTCTCGCAGCAGTAAAGCAAAAATGGTTTCTTATAATCCGGCATTCCTAAAGCCGGGGCGCGACATAAGTCCTCCCTCAGCTGCAAAAACGCCATCAAACACTCTTTGTCCCATGGTACCGGATCACTTACTCCTTTGTGCGTCAGTTGTAATAACGGTTTGGCCTTCAGTGAAAAGTTTGCTATCCACTGTCGACAATAACCAACCATGCCTAGAAACATCCTGACTTCTCTTTGTGTCGTAGGCGCGTTCATTTTCATAATCGCCTCTATTCTGTCTGGAGACACCTTCCGCTTTCCCTTTTCAATCCTATGGCCCAAGTATTGCACCTCAGTCTTACAATACTGCAACTTACTTGGAGACACCTTGTGTCCGTTCTCAGCCAAGTGATTTAACAAGGTGATGGTGTCTTCTTTGCAAGCTTCCTCAGTTTCTGACGCAACCAGGAGGTCGTCTATGTACTGGACCAGAACTGAATTCTTGGGCAGTACTAGACTCTCGAGATTTCGTTTCAATAACTGGTTAAAGATCGATGGGCTTTCTGTATACCCCTGAGGGATACGACACCATGTTAAGACGCGATCTTCCAGCTTGAAAGCGAAAAGATATTGGCTCTCTTCGTCTAACGGTATCGAAAAGAAAGCCTGGCACAAATCTATCACGGTAAACCATTCAGCTTGGAACGGTATCTGAAACAATATCACTGATGGATTCGGTACCACTGGACAACATGAGACAACAATGTTATTAATCTTTCGAAGATCCTGCACTATTCTGTATTTTCCACTAGGTTTCTGCAAACCCATGATCGGGGAGTTACACGGACTGCCCACGATCTCCTTCAGTATTCCCTGCTTAATCATGGATTCGATCACAGGCTTAATCCCTGCAATCGTCTCTGGCGTTAGCTTATACTGTGGTGTTCTTGGATACTCAGCATGGGGTCTTACCAAGATTTTTACCGGTTCCACTCCTTTGATCAATCCTATTTCCTCCCCAGTAAAATCCCATACCTCAGCTGAGACTTTCTCTCTCAAGTCTTGCGGAAGCTCCTCCACTGTTAAGGTAGGATAAAGTTCCACACATTCCCTTGAGTTTACAACCTTAAAATCAGCGTCCTCATCATTGGTCTGCACTTCTACTCCTTCTGGTGTGCAATGTATCGTGCAATTCAGTTTGCACAGCAAATCTCTCCCTAATAAGCACACAGGACTAGAGTCGCAGATCACAAACTGATGTTCGTCATTGTAATTCCCTATCCTTACTGACACTGGTTCGGTCAAGGGATTTGTCATCCTTTTGTTCGCGACTCCTACCACCTGAACCGTTTCTCCTGACATTGGCAGACCCGGGACTACTGCAGATCTTAACGTGGATCGAGTAGCCCCTGTATCCACCAAAAAGGTTGTAGGACATCCCGCTATTTCCGCCTCTACGTAGGGTCCTCTCTGATCTACTTCCAAGGCAGCTCCTAGAGTGCAATCTTCCTCCCTATTCGCCCGCTGCCCTGTAAGAGGATCAACGTAGTAACATTCCTCTCCTCCTACAAACAATGGCATCTGTCTGTAGGTTTTCCCTCCGTTCGAGATGCGAGGTGGTTGAGGAAACGGGGCTCGAGGAGTCTGAGTCCCCCCTTTGACAAACTTGCCCTTCGGGACTGTGGCTCCTTTGACCACGTTGTTCTGAACCTCTTCCTCCTCCTGCTCTAATTCCCCTGACTCAACATTGTAAGGACACTCGCGTCGCCAGTGTCCCACCTCATTACACTGATGGCATCTCGTCGTCTTTTTCAGTGTCGCGATATCCATTCTCGGTCTCGGTCTTTCTTCCTCGTCTCTGCTCTGATTATTCTGTTTCTTTGCCTGCGTTCCTGTTCCCTGCTGCCGCGGTTTATCCTTTCCAGCAGCTTGCATTTGCACAAGCATTAACTTTTCTTTAAGCTTCTTTGCCTTAGAGTCTATCTCGTCACTACAGTACCTTGCATACCTCAGAATCTCGTCTAAAGGTTTGTTCTGCCAACAGATCAGATGCTGTTGGATCATCAGGCATATTTCTGGTCTTAATCCTAAGACAAACTTTGAAACAAACTGTCCTATGTCCTTGGGATCCATCACATCTAACCCGCTGTATTGCTTGAATGCTTTCAGCAATCTTTCGTAAAACTCATGCACTGTCTCTTTCGGCTCCTGAGTAGTTCGATCTATCTTTACCCAGTCTATATCTTGTACCGGCACTTTCTCTTTTAGCCATGTTATTACTCTCTCGTATTTTTCCATGACTCTATCAGATGGACCATTCGTCCGGGTATCTCTTGATGGCTCAGAAGTGGGCCATTCAACACTAAGCTTGCACGCCGTCCACAAGTCTCCGGGTACTACGATATCGAACAGTGTGTTCAAATCGATCCACAGTACCTTCGAAATCTTCACAAATCTTTCTACCTGCTTATACCACTCGACAGGATTGTCCCTAAGCTTTGGGAAGGAATTGGTGAATGCCGCCAAATCCCCCCTACTCCAAGGCACATGAACGTAGCTTCCATTCGCGATTTCTCGCAAAGGGAAGGCTTCCATTCGCATCAAGCCTGTGTCCTGGGAGCCCTCAAGTACACTCCGTCTAACGGAGCCCTTTCTGGACCATCTTTCCTCCCATCTATCTAGATCTCTCCATATTCTGATACTTACGATCAATTCCCTTATATGTACTTTCAGCGCGATCGTTCTGCGATCATCCAAATCCTGATCCGTGCAAGTTAGCCTATGGTTACTCTGTAAAGCCTTAGTTCGTGACAAGTCTACCATGTACCTGTTGGCTAAATTAGATAAGTTCTCATGAACTGACCTCGCTCTTCGAGTAATATCTTTGGATAGAAACAGTATCTCATCTGGTGTATACGAGTTTAATCTCTCTAGTGGCACTGTACCATCGATCAATTCATCCAGATCTGCCTTCAAACTCATCACGTCAAGCCGTTTCGCTTTTATTTCAGCTTTCAGCATTTCAGTTCTGTGTTCCTCTCTCATATCCCTCTCACCTCCACTATGCGCCCTACGCCTGAGCACAGGTGAGTTATGAGGAGTCTTCCTTCCATCTTTTCGTTCCCACCCTTCTAGATCCCAAGCCTTTCCATCATCCCGTGGGGTATGGTGGAATAATGCTCCTTCCCCCAACCCTACGTTCCGATTTTTCGGCTCGGTTTCTCCAGATGTGAGATAGGATCCACCGTTCGGTTCTAATCCATTATAACTTGCTTGTTGTCTGGTGTCACTTAACAAAATGAAAGGCCCTCGCCGGTCTTCCGTGTTCCCGCGATCTCTTTCGTGATCACCGGATGCATGGCGAGACGTTTCTCGACTTCCTATGTTCTCCTGACTCCTTCCACTATCCCCGGATGCATGTCGAGACAGTTCGCGACTCTCCATGTTTCCGTGACTCCAATGTCTCACATTCTCACCTGGGGCATGGTGTGTGCACCTAAAGGTATTCTGGTACTCCTGTGTCCTACGTTCCCTTTCACTGAAGGTGACGCGAGGCACTTCGCCACACCCTGCTCTTCTGTCTTCGCACATTAGCCTATTGCTGTTATCCGTAGGATAAGTATCTCTTCTGCTCTCTTGGCTTCCTCCCTCCCATTCGGGGCTGCTTTCGCCAGCTCCACAATGAGAGAGAATCCTGTTATCCTGCTCTCTCCACTCGGATCCCGTTTCTAAACTTTTATTCCGAGCCTCTTCGGCCGCGTCCCATTCTCTCAGATATTCCCTTAATTCCTTGTGGGTTTTTGGTTTGGGACCCCTCAAATCCATCAGCCCTCTTCGACCTCCCTGTTCTACTCTGGGACCTGTTGCAGAATCTAATGGGGTACTCCGACTTATTGGTGCTCGTATCTGCCTGTGGGAATTCATTGTGGCATTCCTATTGTCCTCTTCTGCTCTTTCATTATCCCACCGTGCCTGTTCCTCCTGCTGGACCCCTTCCGGGTTGTAGATTGACACAATAGGGCCTATGGTGACCGGGACTTGCAAAGCGTCCGGCATTTGGTATGACCTAGCGCATTGCGTTTCCGGCACCTTCTGGACCACAAATCTTCCCACTACTCTCTGCTCCGGACTAGTTTGGGGTATCTCTACAGTTTTAGTAGCGTCCCACTCTGTTACTGGGATCGACCTATATTCCCCCCACCTAGTTCCGTCCACTTGTGGTAATATGGGACTCGCAATTTCACCGCTATATGGAGGTGGTTTATCTGTTAGCAACCTGTCTATTAAATCCTCCTCCGACTCGCTTTCCTCATCATCTTGTTCTGGAGGTTTCTTCTCTCCCGTAGCCTCTATCATGGTGAACAGTTTGTCCGCTTCTATCTTTTGCACCCTCCATTTCTTATTTTCATCGTCCCATTTAGCATCCTGCACTGCCTTTACTGATCGTCTCACTCTTTCTTGGCGCCTCTTTACGCCCCTTTCGTGTGCTGTTCTAAACCATACACCAAGAGCTTCAAACTGTGTTGGCCTCGGTAGAGGTCTCATTGAAAGCATCGTCGCCTTCAGTTGGTTCAACACTTCTAATTTAAACGTTCCAAATCTTGGAAACGCTAATTCTTTTTGCCCTTCGGTTAGCCTGTGCCACTCGGAAATCCACAGTATTGAGTGTAAGCCTACATTTACTGCCATATGATATGCTGGTGTGCCTTCTGGTGGAGCTTCTTCTCCGGCATACAAATTTCTCCTTTTCTTTTTAAAGATTTTTCCTAAACCCTTAAAACACTTCATTTTGATAACGTCTTACTTATTTGCGTACTTGATAACAACCACCAATCCCTGTGCGACTCTCGCTAATCAGCCTATCCCAGCACGGTTCTATGCTGACTGTCCAATCTCAGCGCGGCTCTACGCTGACGTCACTTGTCTCTTCTTCAGCAGCTTCCCTCGTTTCTCGACTCGTCTCACGATTTCACATGCGTTTTCATTCATACATTGAAAAATGACTACTTCCGTCCAAGCGATCACTTTTCTCTGACTGTACGGCCACAGTCTAACTGTAATTGCTACCTCAACTGGCACAGCGTCTTTCCTCTTACGGTCGGACACTTGCCTTAACTGATAGGTTACTTACACACAGTAAACGTACGACCAGCGTCCGCTACTCATTCACTCACACATACGCTCCCCCTATCATCGGTCTGTCGGGAAATCAATGGTACCTCATGACCCCCTTTCAATGGTAGACAAATTACTCTGGGTGTTCGATACACCCGAACCACTTAAGTCCTCTGGACATAAGATTTCATCCAGTTGCGCGCGCTCACAACTTTCCCTCAATCACAATACAGGCATTCAACTCCGCTTGACATTACAACACAGGAACAACATAAAACACCGCAATCTTACAACGCATGACCCTTATACTCACTCTCGACCGACTCTGCTGCTTTTCTCTCGACGCACCGTCAGCACCGTCTTCGGCTGCAATTCTTCTTCTGGTCGACGATGACTAGGGACCTTGGGGTAAACTAACCTGGCCTAGGTCGTCTTCCTCAAGAAGATAACCATCATTTCTCTGCTACCAACTGCGGGGAACGAGATTTTGATATCAATTTATGATTATGATAAATTTAATAAAGAATCTCATTCATCTGGTTTGGACCGCTTATATCTGTCATTGAGGAAAGGACCACCCCTGCATTAGTTAGACAAACCCCATTAACTGACGCCACTTCGAAGAACCACTTACAACTGATGGAGTTTCAAAAGTTTATATAAAGATAAATTTGAATACGATACAATCCACTCAGGATCAAATCTCAAAGTATACAAAATACAAAATCAATTACAATATCAGCCGCTTAAGCTTCGGTGTGAAGTGGTTCCTTCTGAGTCATCTGCAGTAAGATAAAAATATCATCAAGTTAATCTGTCCCTACTCTATGCTATGTGACGTCCCTACTTCGCAAGTTCTCTTCCCTAAAAAGGTGTCAGCTGTTTGACTTCCAAGGAAGTTCAAACTCTCTTTAGCCTCTAAAGGAAATCTTAAGTTTCAGAAGCAGTACCCTATCTGCCTACCCATCCGCTCTCTAAGGGTCCTCGGCCTACTGCTCCCTTGCGCTATGATGTCTCAGCGCATCTGCTCAAGGCATCTACCTTTCGCCCTTGCTCTGAGCAATTCGTCTCGCTGTTCCTAATCTCCCAATTGCTCTGCTCATTGCCAATTGCTCTTCCCTGATTGCTCTCTCCTCCCCGGGGTGCTGTCCCTAAAATACACAATCACAGTGTGGGTGGAACGCCCCTTGACGCCCACCACGGACTTTCCCCGATGATGTCAACTTCCTGCTTCTTCCATTGGTCCACTCTTCGCGTCGTTCGTTAAGTTGACCCTTCTCCTTTGGATGTCATCTTCATCATCTCATCGTCGACTTTTATTGACTCTTTTCAGATCGAGTAACATATGAATTTAGACAAGGCTTTAACTCTATGTCTCTTAACTTGACCCTGCTAGGTCCTGTGAATGGTCTTGTCAAAACATAGTCTACATTCAAAGTGTCTCTCCTCACGTTCGAGCAATAAGCTCCGTCCGGCATTGTCACCTTAAATCTAACAAGTGCTAGACTTCTCGGCTCTCATGTCCACTTCAAGCTATTTACGACCTTCACAAGCCCTCTAAATTACATTCATGTGACTATGCTCCTTCGAACTCTTGACCAGTTAGGTTATAAACACAAATGACCTAAACTCTTCCAACATTCCTACAAAACCTTCTACACAGCATAACCTTTGGCATACATTCGTATATCCGTACTTCAGCAAAGGCCCTAGTTATACTTAAATACATTCTACATCAAATACATGAAATACATAGAATATGGCTGCATAGAATATAACTTATGCATTATCCTTGGTTACATCTTTATGTGAGGTCTCTTATACATTTATCCACGTTTCTCCACGTTTACGTCTTTCCACGTTATATTTCCTCGCCGCTTCTCCCAATGTAAAGTTACACATTTAAAGTTACACACGTACACGAATTCTACTGTGCACGCTCGATATTTCCTAAGCATTTCTACACATTTCTATACATTTACCCTTCATGTATACGGGTCTTCTAAATCTAATGCATTTTAACGTATGAATACATTTACATTTCCTATATCATGTTATCACATTCGTTGGCCTTTACGTTATAGCTGTCAACTTTACATTACAATATGCGTTCATTCCTACGTTTATAACATACGCATCTAGATATGGCTACTACATACTTTGCATTCAAATTGCGCTCTCTCAGATGCATCACTGCTGCTACATGGATTGGCCCTGTCACAAAGACCTACATAACCTACGGCTGTCCTTGGAACAAATGCATCAGCCCTGTGGCCCATCCACAGCTCAGGTCCTCGCATCTCTCATCAACAGCAGCCTCAGTGAGGATGACTGACTTACACTTCATAGCCCCGCAGCTCCTTGGAACTGATGCATCACCAGCTCCACGCCGCATCCCCTGATGCTGGACTTTGCATCATAAGTCCCCCCGATGGGATCTTCGACGAAGACGCAACAGGACCTGACCCTGATTCCCACAATGTTCAGCGGTCCAAACTGAGTCCCTGTAGCCGACCTGCGCTCCATTATGGTTGGTCCGAACTTGTGACTTTGACTTGGCATGACCAGATAACCCTAGTAGCGCTTTGGGTTTCATGGCTCTATTTTGGCCAAAAACTCAAAAAATCCAATAGCTTTGGTTCTACTAATTGGATTTTTGTTGGTTGGTCTCATTTTATTTATTAAAACGTCCTCTATTTTTCTTAACCTGATATGGGTTCCTTTTGTGGCATGTTTTCACAGTTTTACTGTTTGAAGTATGTTGAACCAGACATCATTGGGGTGGGTCCCCTTTCCTCTTTTCTCTTCCTCTCTTTTATGTTGGCTGGATTTACATGTTCTGGACGCCATGCCACTGCTAATCAGTGCCACAGTGCGAATGCTTCCTGTGTAAAGATGACTGTATGAATTAGGATAACCATAATGCCTAGTTCTGTGTAGCAGGTTCTAATAGTGAGTTACCCTCGCTTTCACTGTCGCTACTGTGAAACCATTGTTCTCATTGGCCAGAATGGGCCGGTTGAGGATTACCTTCTATCATCCTATATGACCCCAGGAACCTGATAGGAACTTCGAGTTTGATATGTTTATGCTCAGGACATTGAGGGACACCTTTTAGTAAGGACTTTTTATATAGCCCATGTTTGGAAATGCCTCTTCTGAAAATGCGGTAGTTTCTTGCCTAAGCGTTACTGTAGGCTTTGCGAGTATGTGTATTGGCAGTCTGGTTTTGGAGCAGCAGAGCCAGCTGGGTCAGACCTGGCTGACGAGAGAGATCGGTAATCAGGGCATGGGGAGGGGTGACTCTTTGATCCGATAGCAGACCCCCTCATTATGAAACGGCAGGATGTCGCCTTGTAAACCAAGTGCTCCCTGACGCCACCGAACTGCTTCTCACTGGAGTCAGTGATTTATGACCTTAGAAAACAAAGACTTTTTAGGTATAAAACGCTGCGCTGGAATTTTGTCCAAGTGTGTTACTTCTGGATGTCAAGACGAAACTCTGTCCGAGTGAACAGAGGAAAGGATTTTGAAACTTTCACCAAGCTTGCCGAAGAAACTACCTGAGGGCCTGAATTGAGAGCGCCTCCTGCAAAAGTCTCAGGGACATTAGACTTCACCCCGTCAGCCGTCAGAATTCCTGTGTGAGGAATTCTGCTTGCAGATGAGGTCTCCGTCGAGTAATCCGGAGCCTCTAGTTCTACTGTGAGGACTGCGGACTGAACCTTTGAAACTTTCGCTGAATCTGTGTTGGCTGCTGCAGCTAAGAGAGAGGTGCCGCCACTGAGAGCCAGCCTGAATTTGAACCTTTGAAACTTTTGCTGAATCTGTGTGGGCCGCTGCAGCTAAGAGAGAGCTGCCAACGCTTAGAGTCTTCCTTAATATGACCCTTTGAAACCTTCACTGAATCTGTGTGGGCCGTTGCAGCTAAGAGAGAGCTGCCACCACTGAGAGCGCACCTGAATTTGAGCCTCCTAAACTTTCGCTGAACCTGTGTGGGTCGCTGCAGCTAAGAGAGAGCTGCTGCATCTGAGTGCCCGCATCTTTGCTAACTTTGCCTCTTTGTGATTTGACCTGTGGGCCGCCGCCGATGCCGCTAAGAGGAAGCTGCTCCCGCTGAGTGCCCACACCCCAGCTAACTTTGCATCATCGTCATTCGTCCTGTGGGTCGCCGCAGCTAAGGGGAAGCTGCTGCCGCTGAGTGCCCGCACCCTTGCTAATTTTAATTCATCATGATTCGTCCTGTGGGCCACCGCCGCTAAGAGGAAGCTGCTACCGCTGAGTGCCCACACCCTTGCTAGATTTGCATCATTGTGATTCGTCCTGTGGGCCGCGGCAGCTAAGAGAGAGCTTCTGCCGCAGAGTGCCCGCACATTTGCTAACTTTTCATCATTGCTATTTGTATTGTGGGCCGACGCAGCTAAGAGGAAGCTGCTGCCGCTGACTGCCCGCACCCGTGCCTACTTTGCCCCATTGTGATTTGTCCTGTGGGCCGTCGCAGCTAAGGGAAAGCTGCTGCCGCTGAGTGCCCGCATCTTGTTCACCATTGTTGAGGATTGTCGCTATCGCCTCGTGGGCCGCTGCATCTAAGAGAGAGCTGTTGCTGCTGTGAGCCCACCATGGAGCTGCAAGACGAGAGTCATCGCCACCACCAGCCCGCGCCACCGCAGCCACGTGATGCTGCCGCTGAGAGCCCGCCTATCCCCAAGTGCCCGAATCATTGTGGGTGCACGCTGCGGACCTCTGCAGCAAGGACTTGTGGTCGCTGGGAGTCCGCCTGTCACCGTCTCCGCTTCTTCGAAAGCTGTGTGCTGTGTCCCCTTTCAAATTTGAAAACCCAAGGGAGTTAGGTCCTTAATGGGACAGGAGCAGGCTGGACCTTATGTGAATCAGAGAAAAAAGAACAACTGCCTGCAACCTACTTATTAATTCTACGTAGTTACTTAAAGAGAGACCAAACGGATATTTAATTGTGTTTAGTCAGGTACCTTGGTTTGTACCAATTACTTGTTTTTATTTTTTGCCAAATTTCATACGTATTTAGTGCAGAAACATACACACATTCAAATTGCAACAATTACCACATATATATACATTTCAAACAAAACTCCAACACATCTGAAAAACAGTTAAATTATAAACGATACAAAAATCACACTTCTTATTTTCTTATTTCAAAAGAAAATCAACTTCACTATTTGTCACAAGACTACGTCTAATGCAAAGGAACATCAACAGAATTAATCTCCTTTAATCTTAATATATACGCAATATACTAATTTGCTCCTGTTGGTATGTCCCCTTTCAACGGCAGATACCTGGTGCGCAACTGGTCGCGCAGGCCCCGGCCTTGAACTCAGTCATTTTCCTGTTCTGGTGAATACCTTATTGCCTTTTTGAGTCCCTACTAGTTTACGTTCATTGTAGCTTGTTGAAACGCTTTGAGAGTTTTGAGTTAAACTGTTAGATAAAGATATTATTTTTCTATACCTGCCTGAGTTGTGTCCTTTTGTAGTGTTGTTACTGCCTTGGTGTACATGGTCATAAATGCTTCAAATAACAATATATTAGTGGAGGGCCTGAGGGATATTTATAGACCAGCCTAGGTTGTACCCCTCTTCAGAGCTAAATGAACATCAAGGAAACCTAGGGGTCTCTACAGGAAAATATCTTGGAAATTCCTTATTAACTAGCCAGATGTCTAGTAGAGTACATCAAGTTAGCGTCAAGACTAAATAGTTCTGACAGAAGACAAGAAATATTAAGCAAAGGGCCACCTGTGATTATAGATCAAGACTCTTGTAGGATTCCCATCGAAGACTTGTAATGATCAATGTCATCATTTGGTCATCCTTAGGGTCGTGTGTCTCTGGATCATTGAGACATAGATCGTACCCTATGGTAGATTAGGGTTCCGACCCACAATAACTGTTGGACCATGTGGTATTGATCTGATGGAATCAGGTGCAGTGCAAAAAATAATAAAAGTGGTGAATTAAAATAGGATAGAGAACCAGAACTAGGAATTTTTATTGAAGATGGCCTCTTCCTGTTGAAACCAAGAACAGTGCAATATCATAGCAGTTTAACCAAATATCTGCATGGGGGCCAACATGTTTTAGCCTAATGGGAAAAAGGGACCCAGGCTTTCTTCAGGGCCTCTGTTCTCATTAATAGTGCTACTGCATTTAGTGCAAACAATGTGTCAACGCAAAATATAATAGTGAATATAAATCTATAACAGCAAAGGATATATTTTCCGTCGTCTGTTAAATCTCCTCGGTGTCACCTGGTGTGTTTGTTACATCTACAATAGAAAAATCACACGGTGACCCTGCTGTCAAAACGAATTATCTAAGATAACATGTCCAAAGTATTACAATGTAGGGACAGTATCTACTCACCCAGTATGCCTGGGGAACAGACCTCAACTCTCCTGGACCTGGCTCAGGAACTGTGAGACCCCGCTCTGTAGAAGTAAGACAACCTGACCTTAAATACAGCAGAGAGAATAAGCCTATCCTGCTCTGTCATGTATATACCTAGCCCAGGTTATCACGCAGCTTACTCCCAGAGCCAACTTCCTATCATAGTCCCGTTTACAATGATCTGTCCATCAAGACACAGCACTCAAACCCTCCAGTGTGGCAGGTTGTAGCTATCTTCTACAGGCCATTGCTAGATCCTGATCGAATAGCCCTTTGCACTAGGAGTCTGGCAGAGAACACACTAGGACAACCCCTAGAGAGATATACCTGCTATGGAGCATTTTGCCAACAGGGTCTATTAAAAACCACACATAGTGGGAAACAGATGTATTGCTTACCTGTCCGTCGTTGCCTCTGGCCGGTACTGAGTCAGGGGGAGGCAACGAACAGGACAGGTACAGCCTTTAAGAATGGTCAGAAGCATTCGTAATCAGCCAATCAGTGTGGGTTGCATGTAAAAAAAAAAACTTTCGTTATACGACGATAAAAAGGAAGGTATTCTAAAGTGAGCAAACCCCACCTGATGTTTAATATAATATGTCCGCATGCCTGGAGAGTGTCTCAAATGATATGAAAGAAACAAAACAAACAAACAGAGCCGGTAACTCAGGCCCTCGAACAAGCGCGTCCTCTCGCAATGCTGCTGGAACTATAAAATGACGTCATAGCCTAGACGTCTGTAGTTCTGTCAATCGCGGGGGCACCTGTCCACAATGCACAGAATTTTCGTTTGTTCAAATGCTTAAGATCTCCAAAAAACGATGATAAAAAGGAAGGTATTCTAAAGTGAGCAAACCCTACCTGATGTTTAATATAATATGTCCGCATGCCTGGAGAGTGTCTCAAATGATATGAAAGAAACAAAACAAACAAACAGAGCCGGTAACTCAGGCCCTCGAACAAGCGCGTCCTCTCGCAATGCTGCTGGAACTATAAAATGACGTCATAGCCTAGACGTCTGTAGTTCTGTCAATCGCGGGGGCACCTGTCCACAATGCACAGAATTTTCGTTTGTTCAAATGCTTAAGATCTCCAAAAAACGATGATAAAAAGGAAGGTATTAGAAAGTGAGCAAACCCTACCTGATGTTTAATATAACATGCCCGCATGCCTGGAGAGTGTCTCAAATGATACGAAAGAAACAAAACAAACGAACAGAGCCGGTAGCTCAGGCCCTCGAACAAGCGCGTCCTCTCGCGATGCTGCTGGAGCTACAAAATGACGTCATAGCCTAGACGTCTGTAGTCCTGTAAATCGCGGGGGCGCCTGTCCACAATGCACAGCATTTTCGCTTGTTCAAATGCTTAAGATCTCCACAGTAATTTGAAGCTAATAGCATATGGCGAGTAATTCCCGCATCTAAAGCAGAATAATGGCTCTCACTTTGCGTCTACATAAAACTACAGAATGACATCACGTATGAAATAGTTGTAGTCTAAAACTACGGCGGTGATAAATGCCGACAATAAATCAAAGAAAACACGCTCTGTAGAAAGTAGAACTTAATAAAGAGAAAGGTACTGGTTATGCCCAGTAGCAGTGCGGTCCCACAATAAACAAACATATCAGGATGAGGTAGACTCACCAGTTGGGGCCGACTAGAGAAATGACAACACAGTTTAGTCATGTATTGTACAAGCCATCCATGAGGAACAACAGGGGCATGCTAGTTCTGTACACAGCATACATCAGAAAGTTCTGGAAACCAATCAAACAGCGATAACGCTCAGCTGTGAGTAAGTATATGCAAAGTATATTGATATACTGGCCAGATACTATTAACAAAACCCAACCTCTATGTGCAGCCAGCGTAACTAGATATTTCTGTGCATGGTGAGTGAAAACAGACAGATATCATTGAAAGTGTTTTCTTGCCAAAATAGAATTACTGGAGGCTAAACCAGGGTATCTCATCATTCAGCCCTCGAATGTCTGTATGTAATTTAGAAACCCATTTTTGTTCCTTGATGAACAGAAATCTCGATATATCACTTATATGGGTGGGAATGAAAGTTTTTTCAAGGACCGTCCAAGTGAAGTCTGATTCATCATAGTTTTGCTGTATGAAATATTTGGTCAATTTGGAAACACTTTTTTTACATCGAAAGGTGCTTTTGTGTTCCAGCATCCGGGTGTGGACCTTCCTAGTGGTCATTCCGATGTACATTTCGTTACATGGGCAAGTCAGTTGGTAGATAAGATTGGTACTGTTGTAATTAGTGAAGTGTTTTAACTCCCATGGCCGGGTGGTACCAATATCAATACTGGTTGTCTTGCATGTCTGTGGACAAACTGAACCGGCCCCACAAGGGTGATGTCCAGTCACTGCTGGAAGGTCCCATAATGTCCCAATCTCCCTTCTAGAGGACTCTTTGGGGCGTGTATGTACTCGTTGATCTCGTAAATTACTTGAACGTTTAAAAGCGAATAGTGGATATTCGATTTTATCGTTGGTACAGTTCAAGATACGCCAATGTTTTCTGATGGTGGTGTGAACACAATTGGACCTGCTGTAGAATGTGCTTACAAATGTAAGGCGGTCCAGAGGAGGTTTTGCAATCCGGGGCTCAAGGAGTACCTCCCGGTTATTGTTTATAGCTCATTTGAGAGAGCGCTTGATAAGTTTCTTAGGGTAGTGTCTATCTACCAGTTGATCTGACAGGTTAGCTGCGTGTTGTGTAAAAGTCTCCATAGTAGAACAGTCCCGCCGGAGTCGGAGGAACTGGCCAAACAGTAAGTTGTCACGCAAAGATTTAGGGTGCTGGCTCTCGTACAGGAGAAGCGAGTTCCTTGCCATCGGCTTACGAAAAAGTTCACTTTCCAAACCAGTTGGGGTGACATAAATGGAAAGATCCAAGAATGAAATCTTCTCTTTACTAGTCTCAATGGCGAAGCGCAGAAATCTATTCTGAGAATTTAACCACTTATAAAAGCAGAGGACTAAGTCTAGGTCACCTCTCCACACCACCAGCACATCATCAATATAGCGCTTCCACCATACTATAGATGTGAAAAAGGGGTTGGATGTTGTTAGCACAGATGACTGTTCAAACATATGAACATACAAGTTAGCCAGGGAAGGAGCAAAAATGCTCCCCATGCTAGTCCCCGAGGTTTGGAGGTAGATAGTATCCTCATACCTGAAGTAGTTGTCCTTCATGGCAATAGTTGCTAGGGCCATTATAAAGGGGACCGGAGTAATGGAGTTGAGATCTTGCCCTTTCAGGATGGACCTGATGGTGTCCAAGGTCTCATCCTGGGGGATTGAGGTGTATAAGGATTCGACATCCATAGAGACCAGATAGTCTGTCTCCTGATGGTACTCTATCGTTGGAATCACTCTCAAAACATCTGTGGTATCTTTCAGGTACGTGGGCATATTATGTGCTATGGGTCTTAAAAAATGATCCACAAAAGCTGAAAGTGGCTCAAGTAATGATCCCTGGCCAGAAATAACCGGCCTCCCAGGCGGTGGCCTTTGGGGCTTGTGCACCTTAGGCAAGGTGTAAAAATAGGGCATGGTGGGCTGTTGTGTCTGTAGAAATTGTGATTCCAAAAGAGTTATCCAGCCTTCTGCCAATGCCTCTTCCACCAAAATTGTTATCTTGTTCGACAGTCTGGCAGTGGGATCAGTCGTCAAAGGTCAATAAGATATAATATTGCTCAGTTGTCTTAGACACTCCGCCCTGTAGGTGTCTACATCCTGTATCACAATGGAGCCACCCTTGTATGCGGGTTTTATGACTATCGAGGGATCTTGTGCAAGGGTTCTCAGTGCTTGTTTTTCTTCTCCTGAAAGGTTGCTATAGCCACTCTTAGGAGAGGTCCAGATCTTTTCGATGTCATCTTTCACCGCCTGCTCAAATGTAGCTACCTGAGGGGGTACCGCATGTGTGGGTGGGAGAAAGGTGGATTTAGTTCTTAAGCCAGTATTGACGTCTTTCTCAGAATCATTCTCATCGTTGACTTGATTTTTGAAAAAGTAATGTAGTCTCAATTTCCGAAAGAACTGGGCAAGTTCTATTTGTAATTTGAACGGGTCCCCGTCCACTGTAGTAACAAAGCCCAAACCCTTATTGAGAACGACTTCCTCAATTGCTGATAAAGTTGACAGCCACCAATGGATCCTTTTCCAGGCTATCCGAACTATAACAACCAGCCTTTTTTAGGTTTTGGTCCCCAACGATCTCGGGGAAAAGGAAGACCCACACAAGCACAGGCGTAGGGGCAGGTCCATTGGGAAGACACAACAGGACCCCATGCGTGGACCCGCAGCCACACGAGGAGGAATGCCCAAGAATAAGTAACCCATTACATTCCGGTCTGGTAGTGTACCTGAGCAATAGAACTTTAACAGCAATTGAGGAAGTCGTTCTCAATAAGGGTTTGGGCTTTGTTACTACAGTGGACGGGGACCCGTTCAAATTACAAATAGAACTTGCCCAGTTCTTTCGGAAATTGAGACTACATTACTTTTTCAAAAATCAAGTCAACGATGAGAATGATTCTGAGAAAGATGTCAATACTGGCTTAAGAACTAAATCCACCTTTCTCCCACCCACACATGCGGTACCCCCTCAGGTAGCTACATTTGAGCAGGCGGTGAAAGATGATATCGAAAAGATCTGGACCTCTCCTAAGAGTGGCTATAGCAACCTTTCAGGAGAAGAAAAACAAGCACTGAGAACCCTTACACAAGATCCCTCGATAGTCATAAAACCCGCAGACAAGGGCGGCTCCATCGTGATACAGGATGTAGACACCTACAGGACTGAGTGTCTAAGACAACTGAGCAATATTATATCTTATCGACCTTTGACGACTGATCCCACTGCCAGACTGTCGAACGAGATAAAAATTTTGGTGGAAGAGGCATTGGCAGAAGGCTGGATAACTCTTTTGGAATCACAATTTTTACAGACACAACAGCCCACCATGCCCTATTTTTACACATTGCCTAAGGTGCACAAGCCCCAAAGGCCACCGCCTGGGAGGCCGATTATTTCTGACCAGGGATCATTACTTGAGCCACTTTCAGCTTTTGTGGATAATTTTTTAAGACCCATAGTACATACTATGCCCACGTACCTGAAAGATACCACAGATGTTTTGAGAGCGATTCCAACGATAGAGTACCATCAGGAGACAGACTATCTGGTCTCTATGGATGTCGAATCCTTATACACCTCAATCCCCCAGGATGAGACCTTGGACACCATCAGGTCCATCCTGGAAGGGCAAGATCTCGACTCCATTACTCCGGTCCCCTTTATAATGGCCCTAGCAACTATTGCCATGAAGGACAACTACTTCAGGTAGGAGGATACTATCTACCTCCAAACCTCGGGGACTAGCATAGGGAGCATTTTTGCTCCTTCCCTGGCTAACTTGTATGCTCATATGTTTGAACAGTCATCTCTGCTAACAACATTCAACCCCTTTTTCACATCTATAGTATGGTGGAAGCGCTATATTGATGATGTGCTGGTGGTGTGGAGAGGTGACCTAGACTCAGTCCTCTGCTCTCATAAGTGGTTGAATTCTCAGAATAGATTTCTGTGCTTCACCATTGAGACTAGTAAAGAGAAGATTTCATTCTTGGATCTTTCCATTTATGTCACCCCAACTGGTTTGGAAAGTGAACTTTTTCGTAAGCCGATGGCAAGGAACTCGCTTCTCCTGCACGAGAGCCAGCACCCTAAATCTTTGCGTGACAACTTACCGTTTGGCCAGTTCCTCCGACTCCGGCGGAACTGTTCTCCTATGGAGACTTTTACACAACATGCAGCTAACCTGTCAGATCAACTGGTAGAGAGACACTACCCTAAGAAACTTATCAAGTGCTCTCTCAAGCGAGCTACAAACAATAACCGGGAGGCACTCCTTGAGCCCCGGATTGCAAAACCTCCTCTGGACCGCCTTAGATTTGTAAGCACATTCAACAGCAGGTCCAATTGTGTTCAAAACACCATCAGAAAACATTGGTGTATCTTGAACTGTACCAACGATAAAATCGAATATCTACTATTCGCTTTTAAACGTTCAAGTAATTTACGAGATCAACTAGTACATACGCGCCCCAAAGAGTCATCTAGAAGGGAGATTGGGACATTATGGGACCTTCCAGCAGTGACTGGACATCACCCTTGTGGGGCCTGTTCGGTTTCTCCACAGACATGCAAGACAACCAGTATTGATATTGGTATCACCCGGCCATGGGAGTTAAAACACTTCACTAATTACAACAGTACCAATCTTATCTACCAACTGACTTGCCCATGTAACGAAAGGAACATCGGAGTGACCACTAGGAAGGTCCGCACCCGGATGCTGGAACACAAAAGCACCTTTCAATGTAAAAAAAGTGTTTCCAAATTGACCAAACATTTCATACAGCAAAACCATAATGAATCAGACTTCACTTGGACGGTCCTTGAAAAACCTTTCATTCCCACCCATATAAGTGATATATCGAGATTTCTGTTCATCAAGGAACAAAAATGGGTTTATAAACTACATACAGACATTCGAGGGCTGAATGATGAGATACCCTGGTTTAGCTTCCAGTAATTCTATTTTGGCAAGAAAACACTTTCAATGATATCTGTCTGTTTTCACTCACCATGCACAGAAATATCTAGTTACCCTGGCTGCACATAGAGGTTGGGTTTTGTTAATAGTATCTGGCCAGTATATCAATATACTTTGCATATACTTACTCACAGCTGAGCCTTATCGCTGTTTGATTGTTTTCCAGAACTTTCTGATGTATGCCGTGTACAGAACTAGCATGCCCCTGTTGTTCCTCATGGATGGCTTGTACAATACATGACTAAACTGTGTTGTCATTTCTCTAGTCGGCCCCAACTGGTGAGTCTACCTCATCCTGATATGTTTGTTTATTGTGGGACCGCACTGCTACTGGGCATGACCAGTACCTTTCTCTTTTATTAAGTTCTACTTTCTACAGAGCGTGTTTTCTTTGATTTATTGTCGGCATTTATCACCGCCGTAGTTTTAGACTACAACTATTTCATACGTGTCGTCATTCTGTAGTTTTGTGTAGACGCGAAGTGAGAGCCATTATTCTGCTTTAGATGCGGGAATTACTCGCCATATGCTATTAGCTTCAAAATACTGTGGAGATCTTAAGCATTTGAACAAGCGAAAATGCTGTGCATTGTGGACAGGCGCCCCCGCGATTGACAGAACTACAGACGTCTAGGCTATGACGTCATTTTGTAGTTCCAGCAGCATCGCGAGAGGACGCGCTTGTTCGAGGGCCTGAGTTACCGGCTCTGTTCGTTTGTTTTGTTTCTTTCGTATCATTTGAGACACTCTCCAGGCATGCAGGCATATTATATTAAACATCAGGTAGGGTTTGCTCACTTTCTAATACCTTCCTTTTTATCATCGTTTTTTGGAGATCTTAAGCATTTGAACAAACGAAAATGCTGTGCATTGTGGACAGGGGCCCCCGCGATTGACAGAAGTACAGACGTCTAGGCTATGACGTCATTTTGTAGTTCCATCAGCATCGCGAGAGGACACGCTTGTTCGAGGGCCTGAGTTACCGGCTCTGTTTGTTTGTTTTGTTTCTTTCATATCATTTGAGACACTCTCCAGGCATGCGGACATATTATATTAAACATCAGGTAGGGTTTGCTCACTTTAGAATACCTTCCTTTTTATCATCGTATAACGAAAGGTTTTTTTTTTTACATGCAACCCACACTGATTGGCTGATTACGAATGCTTCTGACCATTCTTAAAGGCTGTACCTGTCCTGTTCGTTGCCTCCCCCTGACACAGTACCGGCCAGAGGCAACGACGGACAGGTAAGCAATACATCTGTTTCCCACTATGTGTGGTTTTTAATAGACCCTGTTGGCAAAATGCTCCATAGCAGGTATATCTCTCTAGGGGTTGTCTTAGTGTGTTCTCTGCCAGACTCCTAGTGCAAAGGGCTATTCGATCAGGATCTAGCAATGGCCTGTAGAAGATAGCTACAACCTGCCACACTGGAGGGTTTGAGTGCTGTGTCTTGATGGACAGATCATTGTAAACGGGACTATGATAGGAAGTTGGCTCTGGGAGTAAGCTGCGTGATAACCTGGGCTAGGTATATACATGACAGAGCAGGATAGGCTTATTCTCTCTGCTGTATTTAAGGTCAGGTTGTCTTACTTCTACAGAGCGGGGTCTCACAGTTCCTGAGCCAGGTCCAGGAGAGTTGAGGTCTGTTCCCCAGGCATACTGGGTGAGTAGATACTGTCCCTACATTGTAATACTTTGGACATGTTATCTTAGATAATTCGTTTTGACAGCAGGGTCACCGTGTGATTTTTCTATTGTAGATGTAACAAACACACCAGGTGACACCGAGGAGATTTAACAGACGACGGAAAATATATCCTTTGCTGTTATAGATTTATATTCACTATTATATTTTGCGTTGACACATTGTTTGCACTAAATGCAGTAGCACTATTAATGAGAACAGAGGCCCTGAAGAAAGCCTGGGTCCCTTTTTCCCATTAGGCTAAAACATGTTGGCCCCCATGCAGATATTTGGTTAAACTGCTATGATATTGCACTGTTCTTGGTTTTAACAGGAAGAGGCCATCTTCAATAAAAATTCCTAGTTCTTTGTTCTCTATCCTATTTTAATTCACCACTTTTATTATTTTTTGCACTGCACCTGATTCCATCAGATCAATACCACATGGTCCAACAGTGATTGTGGGTCGGAACCCTAATCTACCATAGGGTACGATCTATGTCTTAATGATCCAGAGACACACGACCCTAAGGATGACCAAATGATAACATTGATCATTACAAGTCTTTGATGGGAATCCTACAAGAATCTTGATCTACAATCACAGGTGGCCCTTGCTTAATATTTCTTGTCTTCTGTCAGAACTATTTAGTCTTGACGCTAACTTGATGTACTCTGCTAGACGCCTGGTTAGTTAATAAGGAATTTCCAAGAGATTTTCCTGTAGAGACCCCTAGGTTTCCTTGTTGTTCATAAATGCTCGTACTTTGATCCCCCTACCAGACAGCTTGTGGTCCAGGCCTCAATACTATCTCGGCTGGACTACGGCAGCTCGCTGATGTTAGGGGTGAATCAAGCGGAGGCCTCTAGGCTCCAAAGGGTACAAAACGCCGCGGCACGGGCCATTGTGGGCCTCCCCAGACATTGCTCAGTGTCTGGTACCATCACGGCCTTACATTGGCTCCCGGTCAGACAGCGTATCAAGTTCAAAGCGCTGTGCCTGGCCTTCAAAATTTTGAAATCTTCTTCGCCGCCGGCACTTGCCAACCTACTCACGCCCTATATTCCTTTGAGATCCTTGAGATCGGAGGGGCTTCACCTGGCTGTCTGTCCACGCTTTAAACTGAGCAGAATGGGTGGCCGCTCCTTTAGGGTGCTTGCGGCAGGTTTATGGAACTCGCTTCCGGTACACATCCGAGCTCTTGAAGACTTGCTCGCCTTCAGGCAGGCGATTAAAACTTTCCTGTTTCCTGTGTCTGGTTAATTTCCTTTTCTTTTATTGTGTGTTATGTTATAGTGTCTGTCAGAGCGCCAGGACGCCCCTTTGCTGGGGCAGCTGTGCGCTATAAAAATATAAATAACATAACATAACATGCTTCACACACTGCCTCTGAGATAGGCCTAACTGCTCGTGCTACATTACCACAGGGTTGAGCAGGGGTTGTCAAAAGGGGTAGTCCACTTGCCCTGACTTAGGAAGAAGGGTCCCTATTTGGACATTGGCGCCAGCCATTGCCAACTAGAGACCCCCATTTCTAACAAAGTGTTGCACAAATACTTTACACATTGCTTCTAAGTAAAGCCTGACTGTTCTGTGCTAAGCTACCAAAGGAACGAGGACAGGTTAATTTGGGGTCTGCTTGTACCTTACCCTGACAAGGTTTATGGTTGCTGATTGTCCAAGACTTATACCCCACTCAATTTCTTACACTCTCTGTATGTCACACAACAGGTACACATTTGCAGTGATGGAGTGGGGGCCCCTACAAAACAGTATGAAATCCAGAGTGGAGCTTTACCGTCAACAGGGACACACCAATATACCCCATTTCAAGAATGACTGCAGATATCTCTCTGGGGTAGGGAGAACTTGCATTGGTAGCAGCAATGGTTTATGGTGGGAAAAGGAAGTATGTTTATCTATTGCCTTCAGGGAAGAGTTACCTACCAGCCCGCCCGGTTGAAAATGTTCTGCTTGTTCCATTGAACAGCGTCATTCATATGGGATATTGAAAGAGTAGGTATTTGCTCTGGGTCAGTAATTATGAGCATGAACTATGTATGTGATGCTTTATTGTGTGCATGGAATCTATTTTGGATCTTCAGTGTGTGTATAACTGAAATGAATGAGGTTGAGGATAAGCCTGCTAGACAGCAATGTGATTTGGTAGAAAATCAGGGGCAATCCTAGCCCCCTTTGAAGTCACCTTGGCTCATGTAAACTGTGGTTAAAGTGCAGCAGATCCTTTCGAAACACAAGACTAGTCCTTGCCCCTTAAATGCAACATTAAACCTCAGCTGTACAGCAGTGTTATGTGTCAAATAAAAGCAGGCGTGACCCCTCTCTTTCATTGGAATTGTTTACAATCCCTAACACCGAATACCCAGCTCAGCCTCACTTCCTTTCCTATTCCGCAGATCAAAAAAAAGTGGCAGAACAACCCGTGTGGAAGACACCTACACCTTGAAACCAGACCTTACACCAAAACAAAACTGGACTCTGAGATACACATCTCAGCCAAACTTGTAAAACTCCTCAAGGAAATCCAAGATTAATTTGTCTGAAATTCTCATTGAGCAGTGCTAGAGACCTCATATCTGTAAATGCTGATAAAGTTTCACTCCCAACTCCCCCTGCCAGGAAACTGCAACCTGGAGGTCCATGTTCCAGTTAATCCTCGTGGAATCAATTACAAATGGCTGCTGAAGAGGAGCACTGGAGGCCACCTTACACAAAGTAAAGACTTCCAAACAGAGGAGGATCCTAGGGAGCTGCGTCAGAGGATCTGGATGAAGGCCTACTGTAACCCAGGAAAGGACGTGCACTACCAGGCCATGTGCTGAGGCCCTGGGTCCCTGGACCCCATGCGGTGCCCTCCTACAACAAGGATATCTGCTCCTAAAATCTGCGCTCTTGTATTGGTTCTTTGATTTCTGCCGCACCAGACAACAGAGAGCTGCAGGAGGCAGCCATAGAAGGCGAAGTATTGTTGTGGAACAGACAAGAAGAAAGGCCTCTGTGAAAAATGTAAGTCATGACTTTATTGTATTCATACTCTTCTATGTAATACAGTGTTAATATTCAAATACAGATTATCACCCAGAATATATCAATAATTGCAATCAAATATGGGTGCCGTTTTTCAGTAGCTTCAAGTTTACTACAGCATTATGTACGCTTGCTAATTTTCATGCCTCTACTAAGTGCCAGAAGTATAAGACTCAGGGGTTTACCTTCACACATTTCCTAGAAGTGCACCAGGGGCCGTATTATAATAGCACCCCGGGGCGCAACAGGCGTTTGCGCCCATTTTGCGTGCCATCGGGGCACTTTGATTTTACAGCCACAGATGCTTGTGCATCCCTTTCTGTAAAACTCATTGCGCTGAGGCACATGAAGCGCCAGCTCCAGAATGCATTTCCTTATTTGCATGGGGGCGTGTAACATACAAATGAGAGATTCTTTTTGTCGTTGCACCCGCGCCGTATTACAGATGCGGGCGCAGAAGCAAAGTAGGCTCTCAGTAGGCGCTCTGTCAGTGCACCATCTAAAAGGTGGTGCACTGTCAGTGCGCCCCCTGGCTGCAGCCCTTTAGAGGGGAAAGGGGGTTCAACAGACTTCCTCCTGCACTGACTGCACTCGCCTGCAAGGGGATGTTTAATTCCCCTTCAAGGTGCAGGCAGACTGCCACCTGTACTGTGAAAACACGGAGCAGCTTCAAAAGTCATTCCGTTTTTCACAGTAATGTCTGCCCTGGGGGAACCGACTTTGCAGCGCAGTGCATTAATAATAATAATGCATATTTGTAAAGCACAAACATATCACCTCTTAAGGGTTTCAAGGAACTGGGGGCTATAGGGGGATCAACTGTGCAATTGCCCAGAGTCACATGATGCTGAGCTGAGCTGCCACAGGCGCCGGGGTGGGAACCGCCAGCCCTAAGCTCCGGAGTCAGTAGCTCTGGCTGCTGCGCCACACTTTAGCTGCTGGGCCACGCCGCTGCCTCCACCATTCACCCTAATACATGCATTTTCCTTTTTTGCGCCGGGTGCACCTCTTAAAAGGAAAATGCCTCATATGTGCAAAACGACCCCAGGTTTTAGAACCTCATGTGGAAGAGGATTTTGGGCATGGTATTTTTAAATAAATATGTTTTTGCTGAGAGTAACGGGTTTCTGTCACACCGTTCACGACTTGCATTGAGAAAAAGCACATATGCTATTTTGCATGAAACACAATTTGAACTTTAGTATCCCTGACCTGATGTGTTCAATTTTTAACTCCTGCAACAGATTGGCCTTTCATAACAACCCCCACGCTCACACCCTGACCAAACACCCAACTCCCTTTAAAAAGTAAACATGGTGGGGGGCGTGGCTTGCGCGCCGCTGTGATATGGCGTGTTGCGCTTGAGCTCCGGGGTGAGTTGTTCCCGTTGAGCGTTTTTCTCCGTTTCTTCGTGCCCTTTTCAGCGGAAAAACCACACACCTACGGCGGAATATGCGCTGATCTCCACGACGCTGTTTTTCCGCGATTTCAACTACCGGAATTATGCGTTCTGCTTCCATCCTCGCAGGCGCTCGCATTCCTGAGGAGCGGCCGCCATTTTGCCGTGTATGACGTTCCTGTCATCTGCTCTCTGAGGCGCCGCCGCGGATACATTCTAACAGTATTTCGTGTCTATCTAAGGATTTCTTCACACGATGGCTACATTGGTAACATTTATGCTTTCTTTCTACTGTTACTTTTTGCTGCTTGGCTGGGTTTGAAAGTGCTCGCAGTTTTTTTCTTTCTACATGATTCATTGAGGTGCTCATGTCGATATCCTGAGGTGTTTTCCTGTTTATTTTTGCTCCTTTTTCAACCGCTAGATTAGCATAGCGTGTTTGGAGCGTGAATTGCCTCGTTTCTCACTGTTTCTGGATATTCTGCGCAACTCTGGTGCTATACTTTATCCCTGTGACATTTTTGCTAGTCTCCTGCTACAACACTGTCATTATGAGTCGCTCCTTGAACGGCAAAGACTCTAAAGACCCAGGCACTTCTTTGAAGCGACTTAAGTCAGTCTCTCCGACTCCTGAATCACCTCAGGCGGACAATACTTCCACATTGGACACCATTTTGGCGCGTCTGAATGAGGTTCATGATATTGCGCAGTCAACTAAAACTAACACTGACTTATTACAAGTGGAAGTATCTGCCATCAGGAATGATTTTAAAGCCCTATCTCTACGTGTATCAGCAACAGAAACACGGATAAGTTCCGCAGAGGATGGTATGCAAAAGCAATCCAGGTCGCTTTCTCAGATGGAGCGGTCTATGGCGGCGATGCGCAGAGACCTCACGGAGCAGGAGGACCGTAATAGGAGATCTAATCTGCGTATTTTTGGCCTGCCGGAGGACTCAGAGAAATCTTCCTCCTCCATGATTGAATTCTTATCTCATTGGATTCCTGATACACTTCAACTATCTTTTCACAGAGACTTTGAGATTGAAAGAGCACACCGTGTTCCAACGTTCCGTTCTAAGGCAGCCACCCAGCCAAGAGCAATCATTTTTAAGCCCTTACGACATCAACACACTGAGCTGATTTTGTCACATATGCGCAAGATTAGACAACTCAACTGGGAGGGTCATCGCATATCCATTTCCCAAGATTTTGCCAGAGACACGGTCATAAGACGGAAAGGTTTCTTGAATCTTCGAAAACGTCTCACAGACTTGGGCATCTCTTTTTCCTTTTCTGGCCCATCCAAGTTTCGCATTACTTATAAAGGGCGTTCCAGAATCTTCGATGAACCGGCAGACTTGACAACGTTCTTGGACAACCAGGAGGAGATAGAGATGGAGATTCAACGTGCAACGACGCAGACTCCTGGGGCCTCAGGGACCTGATTTATTGTTCTCTTTACTTCTGGTTATGTCTTTTTCTGCATGGTTACCTTCTCTTTTTTCTCCAGCCAGGTTTTCTTGTTGATCTTCTCCTCTGCTATCGTATGTCCTATCTCTGTTCTTCTTTCTATACTACTCTGATAGTTCTCCTTTCTTTCTAGTATCCGTCTTCTCCTTCTTTTTTCTCTTCATTATTTTTCGAGAAACTTCTTGTAGATCCTTTCAATTTTTTCTTCTTCTTTCTTTCACCCGTCTTCTCTGATTTCGTGTGTACCTCTGTTTCAACTCCTTTTTCTTTTTCTTGCTCCTCTCTATTTTTATTACGGAGTGTTTCACTTATATTGTTGCTGTTTATACTTACTAGTTACCTGCACTTTTTAGAGTTCTTAGTTGCAGATTTATTATCTTTTAATTAAGTACTATTACTCCTTTCGATAGCATTGTTTATTATATTTGCATTATACTATGTAGCATTGTAGTATCGTGGGGTAGACTTCTCCTTTTTCTTTATGCTCGTTTTCATCTTCCCTCTCGGTTTCTTCCTAGTATCTCCATGCTGTTCTCATACACCTTCTATCTTTCCTCTTATGTCACTCCATTTTATAGTATAGTTAGAATTAGGTGTTTTGTTTTGATTCATATGCGATTTCAGCACTTCTTTGTTCCTCTATTCACAAAATGATATATGCTATTTACGATGTTTCATACATAATACAGCTTTTCCTACATTTTATGATATTGTTATTTATGCCATGCTCTTGCGCTTGATGGGGTAATATTAATCTATTCTGAGTGGTATTTTTCTTCTAATAGCAATGTAATATCTCATTATAAAATGTATTTCTATGTGTATGAATTTTCTATTGCTTTTTTAGTTCACTATCAGTCGTTTTTTGCATAATGGGCTATTCTTCTTTACCAACTTTTGCTCCTATAACGGGTCTTCGACTCGCCTTTTCCACGTTCTCCCTTGCATGTTATGGGTCTCTTTTAGACCTCCCCCTCTGCCTCGTTTCTCTATCCTTTCTAATCTTTCTTCTCTCCTTCTGGCTTTTCTTTTTTCATGGTTTTCCCACATGATTGCTCCCGTAACATCTATTTTGTTTTGTGGTTGGTCTACCATATTCCTCTACTTCGTCTTTTCTCTGTTATCATTGTTGTCTTCGAGTGTATCCCCTTCAGGTAGATGCCAGGTTTAAATGTTTTATCCCTTAATGTTAAGGGCTTAAACCATCCGGTCAAACGATCTAAAATCTTAGATTATTGTAAATCTCTCTCAGCGGACTTAGTCCTATTTCAAGAATCTAAGATCACTAGTAGAGAAGCGCTATTTTTGAAGAAAGAATGGGTATCGGATGTGTCTTGTTCGGATGCTTCTGGTAAACGCAATGGTGTGGTTACGTTGGTTTCGAGAAATTCGGGTTTATCGATTATCTCTTCTGAGCATGACTCTGATGGTCGATGGCTCCTTTCTAAATTATCAGATGGACAGCATGATTTGTTTGTTATGAATATATATGCTCCGAATATTGATGACCCTGCTTTTTGGAAATCCATTTCTAAAAAACTGCATGATACCCCACATGCGGGTAATCTTATTGTGGGTGGGGATTTTAACTTACCTATGGACCCTTTATTGGACAGGAATTCCGCTTTTCAGTTTCGTCCGCCTAAAGCACACAAACAGATGCTTAACATGTGCTCCATTGCTAATTTGCATGATATTTGGCGTCTCCATAATCCCACTGGTAGTGACTTTTCTTTCTTTTCCTCCCCTCATTCCTCATTTTCTCGCATTGACTATCTCCTAGTTCACTCTTCTCTTGTCGCAGCCTCTTCCTCCCCGCTTATACATCCCATTGTCATCTCCGACCATGCTGCGGTTACTTTTACGCTTTCGTCCTTTGCTCCGAAACCACGTGGTCGTTCCTGGAGACTTAATACGGAGGTGTTATATGACTCTACCCAAGTGGAAGAATTTTCCAAGGATATCAACACTTTTTTCCGTGAAAATGAGGTGTCTGTATCTTCTCCAATAATTCTTTGGGACTCTTTTAAATGTACTTTCCGTGGCCAAGTTATTGCATGCATGTCCAAACGCAATCTAGCGATTAAAAAAGAACTTACTGATTTATCATCTGAAATCAAGACTTTGGAGGCTTCCTTTAGACATACTAAAGATCCGACTATCCTACAACAAATTAAGCTTCTAAAATACAAATATAATACAATTGTCACTAAAAGAGCTCATATTGGTTTCCAAGCACAAAAGTCCAAAAAATTACTCTTAAAGAATCGGGCTGGCAAACTTTTGGCTGCTACATTAAAATTCCAAGACTCCTCCTCTAGATCCTCTCAGATCTCTTCTATTAAGGACCATAATGGCTCTAAAAAATTCCAAACTGAGGAAATTCTTGAAGTTTTTCGTGATTTTTATAACAAATTGTATACCCCCTCTAACCAAGCCTCTTTTGACAAATGTCAAGATTTTTTAAAATCAATTCCGATTCAATCAGTATCAGAGGAAGATCGATCCACTCTAAATGAACCTATCTCACCTGAGGAAATAGTTTCTGCTATCAAGGCCACCCGTTCGGGGAAAGCTCCAGGCCCTGATGGTTATCCGATCTTATTTTATAAAACCTTTCTCCCGTTGCTTGTTCCTAAGTTGCAGGCTGTCTTTGACGCTTTTGTTCGTAATGGATCTGTCTCTGGTACGGCTGCCGAAGCCACCATAGTTGTGATCCCAAAAGAAGGGAAGGACCATTCGGACCCTAAGAATTTCCGCCCTATTTCGCTTCTCAATATGGAAGCGAAGATTTTTGCTAAAATCCTGGCGAAACGTCTAGAATCCTTTATTCCCCATTTAGTCCATCCCTCCCAAACTGGTTTTGTTAAAGGTAGGTTAGCAAGAGATAATATTCGCACTTTCTGCCATATTATTGGGGCGGCCAAGCGATCCCAATTACCGGCCGCGGCCTTGGCCCTCGATGCGGAGAAGGCCTTCGATAAGGTTTCTTGGCCTTTTCTTCGAGCTGTTTTACATGCACATAACCTCGGGGACTCCTTTATTAACATGGTAATGTCTTTGTATTCCCAACCTAAAGCTAATATTAGAGTTAATGGCTCCACATCCTCTTTTTTTAATCTCTGCCAAGGAACGAGACAAGGTTGTCCTTTATCCCCTCTCTTGTTTTTGTTATCTATCGATCCTCTCCTTCGGCTGATTGATTTACACCCCGATATCAAAGGGTTCTCTTTTGGCCCTCATTGTCTAAAAACTGCAGCCTACGCAGACGATGTTCTTATTTTCTCGGACGATATCGCATTAGCCATTCCTGCTATCTCTGACACCATTTCTTTATTTTCTAAAGTTTCGGGATATACCCTAAATAAAGACAAGACAGAAATGTTCCCTTTAAATGCCTACTGCTTTCCTGCGCATATGGGCTCGGCTGGCTTTAAATGGCAAGCTACCCATCTTAAATATCTAGGCATTTATTTTTGTTCGACACTACATACCACGGTTACGTATAATGAGTCTCAAACTCTGGCTAAAGTTCGTCGTCTTCTGGATACTTGGTCTCCAAAACATATTTCATGGTGGGGGCGCTTACAAACCCTTAAAATGATGATCACGCCGATCATCAATTTTGTTTCTTCCATGATTCCGATTAAATTATCTGACTCTTTCTTTCGGGAAATCGATGGTATCACCTCCAAATTTTTATGGAGCGGAAAACGTGCTCGGTTGGCATACAAATATTTACGTAGATCCTGCGATATGGGTGGTTGTAACTTCCCAGATTGGGAAAAATACCAGACTGCTTTTTTGGCCTCTCAAGGTGCCCTTTGGTTTTCTCCCCCAACCCGTCATATCCCTCTATGGATACTCATAGAGCAGGATTTAGCTGCTCCCTTACCACTTGCCTCTTTGTGTACTACTTCCACTCTACATATTCTATTCTCCCGATCTATCATAATTGATACAATCATCGCAATTAAGAAAGTGGACAAGAAAATGGCATTTCCTCTGCACAAGACTAGATGGTCTTCCATTTGGCGTAATTCCAAAATTAAAATCAATATCACTCCCGCACTCATGGCGTATTGGGCAATGAAGGGTGTCTCTCTTGTACAACATCTGTATAATGAGTCTGGTGAGCCCTTACCTTTCTCTACTTTAGCGCTCAAACACTCTCTAACAAATCTAGACTTCTATACTTTTCTTAAAATCAAGGTTGCAATCTCGAAAACTCGTCTTCACCCCTCCTCGTCCACCATCTCTCTGTTTTCTATCTGGCTCAAAGCGGGTCATGTTGCTTCCCACATTTATAGGTTTCTATCCTCTTCTTCGCTTCCAGATCAGACGGTTGCACAGCAAAAATGGTCGCGTCATTTTGATCACAATATTACGGACCATATCTCCTCCGAAGCTTGGCAATCCATTGGCAAATTAGCGTTACGTAACAAAATTGCTCCTTCCTTAATACAGTCCAAGTTTTTCTCGATCAATCTACTCCACTGGACTCCGGTGCGTCTTCATTCTCTCAACCTTAAAGAGGATGACCTCTGTTGGAGTTGTGGCGTTGAGACAGGTGATTTTCCTCATATGTTCTATAACTGTTCCTTACTTAAATCTTTCTGGGACCTTATTCAGCGACATTTGTCTCTTATCTTTGAAATTGAGCTCCAGCTCTCTTTTCCTTTAGTTATTTTGGGCCCCTGGGCGGCTCCTACGCCTCTTCCCCTTGAGCCATTACAATTACAACTGTTAGACCTTCTTTTATCTGTAGCGATCAAAGTTATTCTTATGGAGTGGAAGTCTTTCTCGTCTGTCTCCTATCACACTTGGTGGGCATGGGTTTCCTTCTTACGCAGTGCTCACACTTCAGTAGATCTAGCACATCTGTCACCTTCCATCTCTAGTGGGGTCTGGGCAACTCTGGATGAATATATGGAACTCTCTGCGAATGGTGTTGTCCCTCAATTTCCTGCTGTTATGTCTACCTAATTTTTTGTTTGGTAAGTTGCATTACATTGGGTTGTTCCTGTGGGATTCCTTCTTTCTTTCTTCCTCTTTCCTGTCCTCTCTTCCCGTTCCTTCTTTCTGCTGCTTTTTTCCTTGCTCTCCTTCCTTCTTCCTGTTGTTCCTCTTACATCCCCCTGCCCCTGTCCTCATCTTACGGACTGATACGTTCTACGTTCTGAACAATGTATTCCTCTTTTGGCTCAATTCATTACCCTCATTTTAGGTGCCTGTTCTCCAATTTTATTTACATTGAGCTTGTTATTGTTCAAATATTGCCCATGTTTTCACATTTCTGCTCATATTGGAATGTATCGCATCTTTGTATTTTGATTTGGATATTATTTGGATCATTATTTCTCTCAATAAAATCCTCTTGAAATGAAAAAAAAAAAAAAAAAGTAAACATGGTGGGCTCTTCACTTTCCTGGTTGTTGGGTTTGAGTTTGGGCACCAGGGTGATCCAACAAAGAAGATTCCTTCTCCCCTGCAGGAGCTGGCAGATTGTGGGCTCTACCTTCCTGTGCCAGCACCCCTCCCCTTCCTGTAGTAGGAGTAAATACATGCACATTACTTGAGCCTGAGAATGACGCTGGACATGGCCAGGCTGGGGCAGAGTCAACCTGCCGCTCTGTGAGGCCAGTGTGCATGTGGGCACACAAGCAAAAATGGCTCACCCTTGCCCCCAGCAGATAGATAGCAGCAGGGAAACCTGCAGTCAACTATTTGAATGTACAGAGCATCGACAGCACATTAACATCAAAAGGTACCTGGCCAGCTATAAGGAGGTTCTGAAAACCGTTGTAACTTGCTGGCAGTGTTGTTTCAGCCCTGAGAAAGTGAAAGTAAATGGTGTCCTAAACCTAATTTATTATGATATTTTGCTTTGATCTTGCAACAAAGTACCTTTTTCTCTAACAGTCTGGGTGCAGGCAGGAATTACTGCTGGTTGGCTGTTCCAGTGATCCCCTGTTCATAGTTGTTGAAATTGTTTAATGCTCTACATTTCATATAGTATTTTGTTGTGTACAGTGAACAAAATATTTTTCTTACGTTAAAGCACTGAGTGGACAATGATTTATGAATGGTTATTATGCGGTCACCTGAGTTCGGATTGCTTACCTCACACCACACATCCTGAAAGAAATCCCTGAATGCTGTCTTGATTCCATGAGAGGTGCTGAGGGATGATGCTCGTGGTGCATAGTTTTGGGTCCAAACGTAGAGTAAACAAGTCATTTATTTGTAACAGGCTCCAGATGTCTCAATTTGAGCCTATTACTCCCCGATTACCCTGTGAAATGAAGAGGAAATCCAAGTATATTATAATAATGCTTTAATCAAACGAAGAGCATATGGGAAGTAATCCAGCAAGTTCAGTATCCAAGAATAACTGACTCTTACACAGCAATGCAAATACATGACATATGTAACATTCCACATTCAGAAGTGACATGAGTAGAATGTGAAGGATTAAAGGAACAGTAATAATAAATAAGCAACACAACACATCCCCCTATCTAATAATAAAAATAAAAAAGAAAGAAAAACAAAAAAAAAGGAATTAGGAGGAACTACGACTAATGGTTGTGAAGTGCTAACTATTGTTAACTATTATTAGTGATATAGTCTTTAAGCCACAAAGGCACCACACTCTTCCTTGAGGAATGGCGGAGAGAAGAATCTCCACTAGTAGGTTGAACCTTGTCCTCAGGAGTGAAAACGGAATCTTCAGAGATGTTGTTAGAAGACTCAAGATCACTATTTCCAGAAATATTTACATTTGAATTTACATTTAAGTCAGGCATACAACTCGTACCAGGATTCGCACTGGGATTGTCAATTGAATTGTCATTGACATCAGAACTTTCAACATCTAAATCTTCTGGTTTCCAACAAATGTTAGGACTAGAAGAATTACAAGGATTACATCTGGCAACTCTACCTAAGTTCCAAACCTTTCCATTGCTAAGTTTAACAGAATTCTTTAAAATTTCCATTACTTGAAAAGGTTCAGAAAAGGTAGATTCACCTTTCTGTACCTTATAAGGTTTTTTTATTCTAACCCAATCACCAATATTTATCCTAACTTCTTTAGATCCATGCTTCCAATCATGATATTTTTTACTTTTGTCGTGTACCTGTACCAATCGTGCCTTAACAAGATCCTTAGAGTAGGGTTCAATTTCTCCAGAGAATAGCCAAGTAGGAATACTTTTGGAACGTGGGTTCCTACCTTTCATTAGGACAAAAGGAGAAATACCAGTAGAATCATTTACAGTAATACGATAATTCCAAACAACTTTTCCAACCTGAGTTGGCCAATCCAAATTATTGCTACTAGAAAGTTGAATAGTATTCTTCAAAACCCTGTTAAAGCGTTCTACAACTCCATTTCCGCCTGGATTATAGAGAGAAGTTGTTCTATGCCTAATACCAAGTTTACTAAAATATCTTTTCGCTTTAACAGACAAGAACTGAACGCCATTATCAGTGAGAATGCAAGAAGGAATGCCTTCAGTAACAAAAGTTTCATCCAAGAAACTCAAAACGGAATCAGTATCTGCTCTCTCTACTATCTTAACAACTGGCCATTTTGAAAACAGATCAATGATGACTATTAGGTAACGATGAGAACCATCTTGATCTTGAATGGGACCCATAATATCCACAGCAACAGATTCCCAAGATGAATCAGGGGGGGAACACTCCAACATAGGAGGGCGGAAAGTACGTAAGGTTTTATCTGCAGAGGCACAAATGACGCAATCCCTAACAATCTTTTCTATCTGAGAATCACAACCAGGCCACCAGAATAAGTTTTTTACTAAGGATTTGGATCTCACAATACCAGGATGACCTTCATGGCAAAGTTCAATAATGCCCTCACGTAAACCACTAGGGGGAACGATTTTCTCACCCCTCAATAAAGTCTCCTGGGAAACAGAAAGTTCAGACCTGACCTCCCAAAAAGGTCTGAAAATATCATCCAAAAGATCTTTCTTATCTGGCCAACCCTCAATTGTGTAGGAAATCACCCTTTGTAAACATTCATCAGACATATACTCATTATTCCACTCTTCTCTGCTGAATGCTGAAAGGCCTTCATCATGGACATATGCTATTTGTAATTCGTTCCAATCATTATTGTCTACCTCTTCCAACATCACGGGCATCCTTGACAGAAAATCCGCAAGAACATTGCTTTTGCCAGGAACATAAACAATCTTATAAATGAAATTCTGTAATCTCATGGAAATCCTAGCTAAACGAGCAGAAGCATTAATAACCCCTTCAGTAGTCAAAATCTTTACTAATGGTTTATGGTCACTGCGTAACAAACACATTTTACCCCACACAAAAGATTTAAAATGATCAAGAGCCCAGGCACAAGCCAAAGCCTCCCTTTCTATAATAGGGTACTTTTCTTCACAAGGAGAAAGAGATCTTGATGCATAGGCTATAATATTTTCCTTCCCCCTCTCATCAATCTGCACCAACACAGCTCCCAACCCTTTGTTACTTGCATCTGTAGTAATTACATTTTCCAAAGAGGGATCAAAACTGTGCAAGGCAGTGGTCTGGGCAATAGCGTTCTTAATATTCATGAAATCTTCATCACAAGACTCTGACCATTCAAACTTCACACCCTTTTTTAAAAGTTGCCTAATATTGTAAGAAACACTCGCAAAATTAGGAACATATTTAGAGCAAAACTCAGCCATTCCTAAGAATGACTTGATGTCATCTTTACTTGTAGGAACAGGAGCCTCGGAGATTGCTGAAACCAAAGAGGGTTTGGGTTTAACTCCCTCAGCGTCAATGATATGGCCTAGGTAAGTTACACTTTTCTGAGCAAATTTACATTTGGAATGTTCAACAGTGAGGCCTTTACTTTCAAGGATATTCAAAACTTTATGTAACCTTGATAAATGCTCATTTTCATCATCTCCGAAAACCAGAATATCGTCCTGAAAAAATCTGACACCTTTTTCTTCATTAAATAATTGGTACATAAGCCGTTGAAAAACAGCAGCCGCTGAGGCTAAGCCAAACGGCATGCGTTTATATCGGAAGCAACCAAAAGGTGTCACAAAGGACGTGAACTTCATTGAATCAGGGCAAAGGGAAATCTGGTGGTATGCAGATGACAGATCTATGGTAGAGAACCATTGAGCATTTCCAATACTCGAGACCATCTCATTGATCTTGGGAAGTGGGAATTTGTCAACCACAATGTTGCTGTTTAAATATCTTAGGTCTACACACAACCTGATTTTGCCATTGCTACGTCTTGCGACGACAATTGGCGAAACCCATTCACTCGCTTCAATAGGTTCTATGATGTCAGTAGACACAAGTTTGTCCAATTCTTTACTGACCTCATCTCTCACTAAAATAGGCACATTCCTACACTTGTGCACCTTAGGACAAGCATCATCCTTTAATATGATTTTATGTTCAAAACCAATTAAATTTCCCAAAGTTTTACTGAAAACTTTTGGAAATTTCTTCAAAATGCTATCCGTAACAATAGAACAATCGTCAACTACTAGGACTTGTTCTTTACTATTAGGATCCAAGATGATGTGGAGTTGTTTTTGGTCGAACCACCCTAAAACAGGTGGTCCTTTCTTCGAGATGTATAGTTTCCCTCTACACTCCCTGTCCTTGAACCTGAAAACAAACCACCGGAAACCCAAGATGGAGATAGGGTCTCCCAAATAACCTTCAGGATGGATATCTGATGGTAATAATCTCTCTCCAACATGTTGGGTAAATGAAGATTTCCACATTTCTTCATTAACAATGGTGTAAGGTGAGCCCGAATCGGCATAAATTTTTACAACTACACCACCAATACTCATTGTGCAAATAGGTTTGTTAACCATATCTTCATCTCTTATTCTTAAAACTAACTTATCGTGAACATTCATCACTAGATTATCCTCAATATCATTTTCAAAATTCTCTTCCTCATCAATGTCATTTACGAAATTTACTTTACTTCTCTTTTTCCTGTTGCATGCTTTCGTTAAATGACCTTTCAAACCACAACTAGAACACTTGGCTTTCAACCCAGGACATCCTTTGAAGTCAGCCAAATGGTCTAAACTGTTGCATCTGTAACACTTAAGTTTAAAATTTGAGGAGGACTGAGGATGTTTAGTTGAGGAAGTCTTGTTGTTAGAACTAAAAGACTGCCTAGAACTATAGTTAAACCTTTTTTTATCAGTAGCATTGACTTTGCAAACTACCTCGTTAGTCATTGCACTATTATCATTTTTTATCACATTGGCACATCTGCCAGACATTTCTGCCTTGCGTGCAATGGCAAGAATATCATCAAGAGGAGAATCCCCATTTATCCATAACCTATCCTGTATGGAGGTATTATATGAATGCATAACGATTTGGTCTCTAATTAACTCTTCTTGTAGAACACCAAATTTGCAATCCAAAGACAATTTCTTCAGATCAGCTAAAAAATGATCAATATTTTCTTCTTTAGTTTGTTTCCTAGAGAAAAATTTATACCTCGTTACGCCAATACACACCTTAGGAGCAAAATAAGTGTCTAAATGTAAAAGTGCTAACATATAAACATTTAAATCACCAGGAAAGGATGGTTTAGTCATAGTTTCATAAACTTTTAGTCCAACAGGACCTAAGGAATGAAGAAGAAGTCTCTTTTTCTGAGCATGAGACATTTTTCCATCCTCATCGCCAGTGAAATGAAGAGGAAATCCAAGTATATTATAATAATGCTTTAATCAAACGAAGAGCATATGGGAAGTAATCCAGCAAGTTCAGTATCCAAGAATAACTGACTCTTACACAGCAATGCAAACACATGACATATGTAACATTCCACATTCAGAAGTGACATGAGTAGAATGTGAAGGATTAAAGGAACAGTAATAATAAATAAGCAACACAACACCCTGGGACTCCTGAACCCGTTACCACAGTCAGTGGTGTAACGAAACATTTGAGGGGACACCTGGAACTCGATCTTCTGCACTGTGGGGGCTATTGTTACAGCCACTGACCAAAGCAATTCTTCCCTACATCCACATCTGAAGCCGGCAAAAGGTTATGCACTTCTAAGCACGCCATTCAGGTTGGACGCATGTCCAAGGGACACTAAAATTTACCAAAGTTTCGACCTATTAGCTAAATCGAGACAGCTAAACTGATTATATTAGATGTTGCAACACTTTGTAGGCCATTGTGAGTTTTAAAATCAAAATGGAAAAGTTTAAACGTTGATCTACAGATCCCTGTATTTCACTAAAACAATATTTCAACAATATGATACACCTTCATTTTAACTAATCAAAAACGCCAATGTTATGACCATTCTGATTGGCTGTTGGAAGAAAATCGGTATGGATGTTACAGGGACTGACCATGACTGGCATGCTGGTGAGAAACGCAGTTTAATCTAGGGTGATTTAATTTAATATATACCATGCTATTGTACTTTAACGACACACGATTGCGATTGTCATTCAATTTAATGCATCTCATTTATTTTACATGTATTTTAATTCAATGACTCAACATTTTTTCGGGTCATAATGACATCATTTCTCTAAATGCAGGTCCATTTTTTAAGTCTTGTCCATTTGATCTGTACATGATTAAGGATTTATTCAGTCGGTACAAAAAGGCACACGCATTTCCCCAAAGTACAAGTACATTTCCATATAATTATAAGGGAGGCTAATATGTAAACATATATTTTTCACAAATACATCTATATTACTAACATTTAAGAAAAATCAAGGTCTGACTCCAATCTAATATTTCTTCTAAAAAATATGCTGCCAAAGTTTTAGCATACAATATCAACTTTTTGAGCCAATTGAAAAAATGCATTTAAAGACAGTGCATGTCAGTGTGCTTCAAACTGCACTTGTGCGATTTATGGCATCTGTTAGTCTGATGGTGCCAGTAAGAGCCGTAACTACCACGGTGTGCACCTGTTACAACGCATTTTTTACAACGCACTACTGTTACAACGCATCCATTACAACGCGGATACTGTTACAACTCATGTTTTTACAACGCATTTTTTTACAACGCAGGTACCTTTACAACGCATACCATTACAACGTAAGTATTGGTAAGTATATAGTTATTTTTTAAATGTTATATGTTTGGGGTAAAGGGGTATTTTTAGGGGTTAGGGTCAGTTTTGGGTTTTAGGGTAAAGGGGTATTTTTAGGGTTCAGGGTCAGTTTTTAGTTTTTGGGTAAAGGGGTATTTTTAGGGTTCAGGGTCAGTTTTCAGTTTTTGGGTAAAGGGGTATTTTTAGGGTTCAGGGTCAGTTTTTAGTTTTTGGGTAAAGGGGTATTTTTAGGGTTCAGGGTCAGTTTTCAGTTTTTGGGTAAAGGGGTATTTTTAGGGTTCAGGGTCAGTTTTCAGTTTTTGGGTAAAGGGGTATTTTTAGGGTTCAGGGTCAGTTTTCAGTTTTTGGGTAAAGGGGTATTTTTAGGGTTCAGGGTCAGTTTTCAGTTTTTGGGTAAAGGGGTATTTTTAGGGTTCAGGGTCAGTTTTTAGTTTTTGGGTAAAGGGGTATTTTTAGGGTTCAGGGTCAGTTTTCAGTTTTTGGGTAAAGGGGTATTTTTAGGGTTCAGGGTCAGTTTTTAGTTTTTGGGTAAAGGGGTATTTTTAGGGTTCATGGTCAGTTTTTAGTTTTTGGGTAAAGGGGTATTTTTAGGGTTCAGGGTCAGTTTTCAGTTTTTGGGGTACAGGGTAAAAATAAATTAAATTTAATTTTAAATTAAATTATTTAATAGTAAATAAATTAAATTAAATTACATTGCATTATTTTTGGGGTTGAGGGTCAGTTTTGAGTTTTTGGGGTACAGGGGTACAGGGTAAAAATAAAGTTATATTTTTTTTTATTTTCAATAATTAATTTAAATTATATTTCATAAAATTACTTTAATTTATTTTTGGGGTTTAGGGTCAGTTTTCAGTTTCTGGGGTACAGGGGTACATGGTAAAAATAAAGTAATATTAATTTAAATTTAAAATAATTAACGGAAATTAAATTATTTAAAATTACATTAAATTATATTTTTAAAATTAAGTTACTATTATATTATTAATATTAACATATACTTACCAATACTTACGTTGTAATGGTCTGCGTTGTAAAGGTACCTGCGTTGTAAAAAAATGCGTTGTAAATACATGCGTTGTTACAGTATCCGCGTTGTAAAAACCGCGTTGTAACGGTATGCGGAGTAAAAGTCCGCGTTGTAACATCATATATCCAACTACCACCATTGGAATTATGAGATCTGGATCCGGTGCATTTCACCCTGACATTTCAGAAGAGACTGATATTAGCAAATATTTCCTGGAGAGAAATGGGGAAATACTAGGAAAATGTGCTTACAGCATTCCCTAATCCTGGTAGATCCTGTTTTGTGAGGGAACTCTCAGGGTAACCAAGCAATTCTCTGGATTCTCTCCGCAGAAAGGAAATTGGAGGAGGGGATTAATGGGACAAAAACTATGGCCACTCCTAAAGAGTAACTTACTCACTTTGACTGATAATATAATGAGCATTTGGAAAAAGCTTGAGCTTATACAAAGTATTTTTGGGTACCTTGATGTAAAACTGGGTGCAAAAACATCCGGGTGCAAATTGGAAAAGCTTGGTATTCTTTTTGAATCCGATTTAGATTTTTCACTGGAAAACAGGACAAAGTATTTGAATGTTTTTAGGCCATCTAGTTGCATTTTGGGCGTGGTTTTGTGCTAAGTTTTAATATTAGGAAATAACTGGTGGTAAACCGGAGTGCAAAATCAATGTAACAGAGCACTAGTTATCAACAAGTATTGGCTAAACCAATAAGTCAATCCTTAACAAGCTAGTCTTATAGTTAATTTTTTATTGATAAGTTCCGTGGTTGGGCGGTCAGGGGTACTGGCCCGTGGTTCCGATTGGGCGCTGACGTGCTTGCCTTTGGCATGCCAAATTAGCTAACTATGTTATACAGATAATTTCAGTAGAATAATTTTACTAAAATCAAAAGATCTTGGGTAACACAGACTTAAAAAAGACAATCAGTTGACATTGGCTGCAAGCATCTTGCAAGAAAGGCAAAAAACAAAACAAGAAAGATGGCAGGTAAGAAGTGAGAATACAAGAAAGAGGTTGCTGTACTGTTCCTATGTAGAAGTGGGGGAAGTTTAACTGGCATGACCAAAGGTGTTAGAATGACACCTTGGGGCATCCATTATGTTGGATGTATTTGCCTCACACACCCCGAAGGATGTCATGCTTCATCATTGGCGTTTGCTCCTCGTCGGGGAGGCGGTGCAATCCCCGACGGGCTCACCTCAAGAGGGGCTCTTTGGCGGAGATCTTTTATCCAACAGCCTTATGGTGAAGTGGGGGTGTGTGGGCAGGATGGTGTTTGGTGATGGTATGATTGTTAAAATGTAGCAAGGGGTACCGGAATTCACTTTATTCTGGGGGTCCCCTGGCTGCAATTAAAACGTGGGACTAGCTTGCTAGGTGTCAACAGGTAAGGTTGAGTGACACTAGAGAAGGCTAGAGATGAAAGTGGTCGACATGTTTCTCGCTTAGGGTCAAGTTACCCGCGATTTATCAGGACCTTATAAAAAGTGAGGAAAGGAAAAGACATGCTCGTGTCATGTATGTGGTGTATGTTACCTCTGTGGGGTCTCCTATGCCTAAAGGTCAGGGACTATTTGCCACATGAGGGTCGGCGGGACTGAACATCAGGGGTGAGCCCATTAGGTGAGGCTCAGCAAGCCTGTGTCCGCGCTGTGAGACCTACCCGTATCCGCCGAGCTCGAGTTCGGCGGATACGGGTAGGTCTCACAGCGCGGACACAGGCTTGCAGAGGTAACATACACCACATACATGACACGAGCATGTCTTTTCCTTTCCTCACTTTTTATAAGGTCCTGATGAATCGCGGGTAACTTGACCCTAAGCGAGAAACATGTCGACCACTTTCATCTCTAGCCTTCTCTAGTGTCACTCAACCTTACCTGTTGACACCTAGCAAGCTAGTCCCACGTTTTAATTGCAGCCAGGGGACCCCCAGAATAAAGTGAATTCCGGTACCCCTTGCTACATTTTAACAATCATACCATCACCAAACACCATCCTGCCCACACACCCCCACTTCACCATAAGGCTGTTGGATAAAATATCTCCGCCAAAGAGCCCCTCTTGAGGTGAGCCCGTCGGGGATTGCACCGCCTCCCCGACGAGGAGCAAACGCCAATGATGAAGCATGACATCCTTCGGGTGTGTGAGGCAAATACATCCAACATAATGGATGCCCCAAGGTGTCATTCTAACACCTTTGGTCATGCCAGTTAAACTTCCCCCACTTCTACATAGGAACAGTACAGCAACCTCTTTCTTGTATTCTCTGTACTAGATACGGACACAAGCTGTTACTGGACCTTCCACCATCCTGAGTGGTAATCAGTGTCCGTTGATCAAGAGATCAATCTTCCTCCCTCCTTTTTGATAAATAGGTAAGAAGTGAGGCAAGAAAGATAGAAGTAAAGTAAAAGAAGGCAAAATCAAAAGAAGGAAAGCGAAAGAAGGCAAGAAGTAAATGGGTAAAGCAAAAGAAGGAACAAAGGAAAGCAAAAGGAGAAAAAAAGGAAAGCAAAAGAGGAAAAGGTATAGGAAGAAAGCAAAAGAATAAATAAAGAGAGAAAGAAAGTGACAGAAAGGAAGAAGTAAATAAAGTATAACTCAATACAGACCAACTTTAAATGGACACAATTTGATATGCTGTGAAAAGTACAGACCTGCCAGGAGATGGGATCTGATAAAGATCGGAAGTGCTGTGTGGTCACTTCAGAAGCATCCTGCTATCACAAAAGGCTCTAAAAATCAAGGCAATACAATAGCAATTCTAAAGTAAAAACAAAAACACCGGTACTGAATAATAATAAGAATTTGTTGAGTAGTTAGTTAAAACTATTACAATTTTAGCATAAAATCATCAAGTGTAACAACATTCCAATTTACATTTTAAATTTAATAAAAGTTAAAAATGTAATTTGAACTTCTTACATAAAACTTTGAACATGGTATATCTAATGCCAAGCCAGCACATTTGTGTTCAAAATGTGGAGAAGTCCGCTGGCTGCTTCGCAGTGATTGTGTGGAAGCTCTCAGTCCGTACTAATGACTGGATACAGTTCTTAGCTCCAATCTGGGAATGTACATCTAAAACCAGAAAGGAAAGTGAACTATGTGAAAGTTAATACCAGATGACAATCGTCCTCAGTGACACTGTCATTTACATTATCTTCTCAGTGCCCTTTTTTGTTTTGTTTTATTCTTTTTTATTTTTTTGCTGCAGAGTGGTTATTGTGCAAAAATGCAAATATGCAAATCAATGTAGCGAGCACTTAGAAGTTAGCGCGATCAAACAATATGTCACAAAGTGCATCAAAACATGAAAATAAAAATGTACCATGTACGAGTTGGTGCCAGATGACTGATGTACAATTACACGGTGCCCTTTGTAGCAGCCACATAGTTAAAGATGTTGTGCAAAATAAGCAAATTTAATGTAGCAGTAGTGTAATGAATTATTAAATTGAATATTAAACACTATTTATTTGGTATTTGTAGTAATTTCATGACTTGTTGCAGGAATTTTGCTGCCCTACATGAAATCCCAAGAAAACGGAAAGCAGGAAGTAGAAAATACCATCTCCAGTTGTTCACAGCTGGGCAGATACACAGAAGGTGTAGGAGTGTCCCTTCCGCCTTTTCCATGTTCGTTTCCATGTTGGAACCTGATCTTTGGTCACTGGTAGTGAAGGGAACTAGCTTGTGTGCTACTTGTGAAAGAGCAAAAAGTAGCTGCTCCACTGCCCCATACTATATGATGTAGTGGGTGGAGCAAAATGCTGAAGAGAGGTGGCTGAAAATCCCTATTTGTAAGTATATTATAGACATTTTAGTAAAAGCAAAAGGGAGATTAAAAATAGCCATCTAATTTAGCTTGTGAAGTTCAGCCAAAATAACGGGTATAAATTTAATATAAAAAATAAGCAATATAAAAAGGCACATTAGACCTAAAAACTAAACTGTATTGAAGCAAAAAGACAAGTAACATAATAGACGACAAATCAACATACAATGATCATGGTTAATTCCTAAACAAACTGACCTGTGAGAGAGCGCAAATCAAGTAAAATGTAGAGGTGCACCATATTTACAAGCACGTTGCACCAGTCTAGTTAAAGGAACACATAAGAGTGTCGAATTTATAGAGTGCATACATATAAGAGTGTTTAATTAATACAGAGTGCATATATCAGTATGAAAAGCTAATGTAGGAGTGTTTAGAGATGTTAGAATGATATTAAATTCCATGTTATGTGGCTGTTGCAGAGGAGAATGTAATAATGCTAAATGTAGAAATGTGTAGGCCTCATGGCAGTTCACTGAGAAAGAATACGTGCCTTTACAATTTCACATGATATGGATTACTGTTGTCATAATTCAAAGTATTATTGATCATAGAACTGAAAATATACGTTTTATAGAAGTGTTCCCTATAACCAGTTGTGTGTAATAAGTTAGAATACTGTTTAGGCTGAGAAATAAAGGTTCATAGTGTGCACAGGCCCGTTTCATGTAATTCTAGTAGGCCTGAAGAGATAAGGTCGTTTCTTTTGATCTGCATGTGCTAGTTAGAATCAGGTTGTGTTAGGCATAAATCGTGGACCATGCTCGAAGGTTTACGACTTAGGAGATAAGCTGGAGGCCGGAATTTGGGGCCCACTTCATGGGTGTCTGTTTGCAGGTGCGAGGGGGTTCCAATCAAGTGAGTGATGAATAGAGCTCTGTTCTGGGAGACAGGCACAGGCCTGGAGGAGGGTTCAGGAATTTCCTGGGGGGTACCGTCTTGCCGGAGAAGAGCCTGAGAAGCAAGGTCAACGCTAACAATGAGCCCAGAGGAGTATCAGCATGGAAAAAGCCAGAACCGACACCACGTTAGGGGTGTACGTGAGGGGCGTCTCTGAGGGGCGTTTTCTACTGTAATTGTGATTTTGTATTAGGGACAGCACCCCTGGGTGGAGGTAGAGCAGATGGCCTGAGGAACCTAAGAGAGCGGATGGGTAGGCAGATAGCGCATAACTGTGATGCACAGATTTACAACAAAGACTAAGGGAAAGTGAGTGATCTTCTTTGGGAGTCACCACGGCTGACACCTTTTAAGGTTAAGATCTTGCTAAGTAGGGATGTCACTTAGTCTAGTGTAGGGACAGTCTAATTTGGATTTTCCTTCCCTTTTGTAAATGTCGCACAAGTTACAACTTGTGTCCATTCTTGCAACCTTGGTGATCTTTAAATTAGTTTTGGTGATACTCTTCTGTCGCCAAAGAGCATTTAGAAAATTCATGTTTGTACTAATGCCAGTGTATCTTTTGAACCTTATATTGAGATGTTTGTATCTCCAGTTATCTTTGGCTTTATAATAAAACTTTTAAAACTTATTCGTAGTAAGTGGTTCTTCAGAGTTGTGCAAGTCTTGAACTGATTAACCTAGTAGTGGATTGCTTTTTACTCTATGACAGGTAGCAAAGGTTCAGTCGACCTGAGTTGGGATCTAGATCTATAGTGATCTGATAAGAGATCAAAAATCCCGCCGTAACACCTGCTTCAAAGTTACACAAATCCCGTTTTACGCCAACCCGAATTTCACCTTTCTATTATACGCAACTTCCCCTTATTTTGGTGCACTTAGAACATTGTTGATTTTTGATTTCCCACTTTCCAACGCATTTCTTTTTCCATCCCTTTATAGCTTTACTAGCACTTTAGCAAGGAATGCCTTTTTCACAGATGAACCTAGTAATATAATTCACTGTGTTGCCCTTAGCCCTTGTCTGGAATCTTCTTTTCACATTTTGTGCGCCATCTGATAGTTATTTTGAAAGTGCAATGTTTTTGCCATGTACTCCACTGTGGTGGCTGATGGCATGCTAGAAAGTTGGTTGTGGCATAATAGTATTTGTGATGCTAAAGAAGCGCATATCCGTGACTGTGTTCTACCGCACTCAACTAATGAAAAACATGTGTGTATAATTGGTGTTGTTATAATGATGGGTTTGGCTACATGTAGGATTGTTATTGCTTTGCCCAAAGATAATTTCAAATTATATCACTATGCAAAACTATATCTACATGGAAATACACACTAAATGTACAAAATATACATGTGCTCTTTTTCCAGGCCAGCATCTTTGTTGACAGCCTTTTCTGAGATCCACAGCTACTATTTTTATCTTAGTTTTAGGTATTTTGAGAAATGGACCTACTGTCCTCTTTCCACTGTTACATATTATTTCCGCTGTTCATTGAACGTCACAGCCAGTTGAGCGCTGATTCTGCTGGCTGCAGTTCTAGGCCTGAATCTTAGCCATCAGGACAGAACATTTGAGAGGAAACCCCCTTACATGTTGTATCCCATATTCCAGTAATTTGATGACGTCTAGGTTTGAATTTGAAGTGGTTGGCTGGAAGGCCACCTCCACTAAATGAGAACAGATAGGAAAAAATGAAATCTTTTGGCTTCATTTTCCAATCATATCTATGGATGCGTGAATGCAAGTAAACTAACACTGAGGAGAAGGTGGCGGGGCAGGGGCTAATAAGAAACCCTTAAAATCTCAGATGTCAAACATTTTGTACCTCAAAAAAGATGTTTTTTGTTAAATGATTTGTCTTTATGCATTTATTATACTTTGCAAATATACACTTCTTTCTTGGTCAATCAGATTTTTTTTGCTTTTTGTCTTCCTCATCTTTATTTTCTTTGCATGTTTATTTACCAGCAAATTCTGCCGACATGGGAGCTTTTTGGGCAGGATAAGGGGTACCTGGACCTAAGTTTTGCTTTAAATGGCACCCCCTGTTTCGGATCGGCCACTCGAGGCTCTTCCTCATAGTTGGCAATGCCCCCTGATGACGGCTACTTACTGGGCCGTGCAGCGCGTCCTCGCCGCTGGCATGCCAAAAGGCACACCGAAGGCAAGCCCGTCTATACCCGTCCACGCCCAGACAGCGGCAAGCGCCAGGACCCCGGTTGATCGAACCCCTACTGTTACTCGCCCATGGACCTGATAGCATTGGCATCTGTAGGTAAGGCTTATCATTGTATCACACTTAAGCCAGAGGATATTAACAGGGGTTTCAGTTGTTCAGGCTGTAACTTTGCCCTCCCTTCCTCCAATGTTTGTAACAAAACACCACTGTGCAACCAGACCACAGAATCCGTTAGCTCTGGGTTACATTGCAATAAGGGGAGACTCAGCTCACTTAACTGCGTTCTACTTAACACTCGGTCTTTAGGAAAAACATAGCTTGGACTTTGCTTACAAACCCAACCCAACTTTCCTCACTGAAACTTGGTTTGACCGAGCATCAGACCCAGCTCCTAACATCGCAGTGCCAAACGACATTTCCATCTTCAGACTTGATAGAGTAGGCTAATGGGGGAGGTCTCGCCATTGTATATCGGAAAGTAAATAAAGTCAAGTTTACGCCAGCCCTCCTTTTCGGTGGAAAAGCTATTATGGTCAGCTTCAAAATTGCAAAATAAACTACTTTCAATGGGCTTTTAGTTTATCATGGCCCTAGATAGAGGTTTCCTTCCAATTTATAATTCCGTTTGGTATCCTGTACCGAATTACAGAACTTTACATTTCTAGGTGCTTTTAATTTTCACTTAGAGGTGGCAACCTTCTGAATATGATAAAGTTGATCAATGGTTGCAGCAGCTTTGGCCTCTTGCAGCAAGTAGCAGAGCCTACCTTTAAGGCGGGTCATACTCTGGATGGAAATTTTTACAAATGATCTTTGACTAAAAATGGAAAGATCTCCTCCTCTGTATTGTCTGAGCATAATAGTGTTTTAACCAAACAGGAATCTGGCAGAAGCCTGATCAGAATACCAGCTAAATCCCTGTCACCTTAGGCCCTTGGTGCAAGGTTGTGAAAGGAGAATTGGAGACCATTTTGAGAAAAAATTGTCCAGTCAGGGACTGACACATCAACATAGCCTCTAGTAAAATCACAACCTGGATAGACTCTGCTTTGACCCAGCTGGCACCTGAAAGACACACCGTCATCCATCGTAAACAACCCTCTGTGCCTAAGTACACCCCTGAATTAAAATGCCTTAAACAGAAGCGGAACTACTATGGAGAAATGAGTATAATCTAACACCTAGAGATCACAATAGCAGCACTTGTAAAGAGTATTTCACTCTGATTAATAGTACGAAAACCAAATTCTTCTCCAATAAAATTAGCAAAAAAATCCTTATCTGAGTTATTCAAAACTATCACTACTCTTATGAATTTTAAACAAAGCTCCCCCCATAGTTTGGACCAGAATAGAACAATTTTCAAAATAAAATACAGGATATCTATGAAGAAACTGTAGTGACTTCTTCGGTAAGAGATGGGGGAGGCTCAGATACCTCCCCAAATCAGATATTGGTAGTCGCTCCTGACACAACAGACCCAGTGAATGAAAGTCGCCAGGAAAGCCTATGAAATTTCTCCCCTCTATCAGAGGAGATGGTGTAGAATCTCATAATTAGTCTGGGTCTGGCTCCCCAGTCGATACCTGCCCACTACGCATTTGGCATATGGTACCACATCTAATGGGAATTCTTATCAAACTTCTGAATCAAATTCTAGAGACAGGAACCTTCCCAACATCCTGGAAGTGAGCATCAGGGCTACCATACTGAAAAAACCTAATCTTAATCCATCTGATGTAAAAGAATATCAGCAGATCTCTTGATTGCTTTTCCAGACTAAAATCCTTGAAAAAATAATGAACAAGGATCTTACTGTATTTTCGGAAACTAATGAAACCCTGAACCAGGTACAACATGGTTTTAGAACCCAGCATTCCACAGAGTTCATCTTAGTGGAGACCTCTGAAGAAATCTGTACGTTTGTGGATGAGGGGGGGGAGAGTGGCTCCTTATCCTTCTTGATCTCTTAGCCGCATTTGATACTGTTAATCATGAAGCCCGTATCAAGCGACTTGGGAGAAACAGGAGTGATGGCACAGCTCTGGCCCACCTTAGCTCATTTCTGACCAATAGGTTACAGAGAGTGGAAGTTAAGCTCTTCTTTATGCCATGCAGAGTCTGCAAGGATCATCTTTATCCCCGACGTCAACATTTATACCACCCATCTGTTAGAGCTTATGCCATCCTGTGGTTGTGAACTGTTTCCTACACCGACGAAACACACATTATTGTTGCCATTCCTAAAGACGATGGTCCCACTGCCTTTAACCTTAAATATTGCCGAAACCTAGTATCAATCTGGATGCAGATAATTTTTTTAAATTAAATGTTGAGAAAATCGAGGTGATCCTCTTTGGAAAGACACCACTTTTTTGGACTCCACTTGGTGGCCAACAGATTTTGGCCCATTACCCACTCCTGTCCCAAAAGTTTGAAATCTTGGCATAATTTTCGGTGACCAGCTGAGTTTTGCAGATCAATCACACCACCTCCACTTGTTACTTTATCGTTTGACTGCTGAAAAAAGTGTTCCCTTTCAGTCTACCTCATCTCCAAAAAACCGTTGTGGTTGCACTTATCCTTTCAAGGATAGATTATTGCAATGCCTTGTATTTAGGCATCGCGAAAGCTGCACTGACAAAGTTACAATCACTGCAAAACGCAGCAGCCCGGCTCCTTTTGAAAAGATCCTAAATTCTGCTCAGTTACTAAAGACATATGGGACCTACTCTGGTTACCAGTAGTGGACAGGATTAGGTTTAAAGTGCTGTGTATTATTTCACAACGCACTGTAGAGAAAGGGTTAGCATTACCATCAGAACATTTTTCGTCGACACTTCCCACAACGGGTCCTACGGTCCGCAACACCCCAGCCCAGGACAGACACCCCAGCCCAGGACAGAGTGTTTATTTGAAAAGTTGGGTTGCCATTTTGGACCAAGTTAGAATTTCAGCTGGGCACCATTTCCTGGGAGGACACCATTTCAGGGAGAGGACTCATAAAAACAGATGGAAAGCCAATTGCGCAGTGCCTGTCCGTGCCTGGACAGGGCTCAGGGCCAGATATTCTGGCCTTTCTATACCAGGGCAACTGCCTAGAGGCATAATTTTAAAACTTAATAAAGGTAAAAGGGAAGGCTGAATAAATATTAACTGCACCCTTTTAAAGACCAAAGCAATAAAACGATACTTAAACTGCGGACTTAAAGTAAAAGCCAAACCCAGTAAGCTTTTTGCAGAGACTAAAATAGACCCAGATAATAAAGCCTTCAGAATAAAGCCTTCAGGGATACCCAAAAACAGATGAAGACTGCTAATATCGAAACTAATACTCTAAATGGTTTCACTACAAAAGACACAACCAAAAATAATACGATATTGTGCAGATTATTAAATGCAAGATCTCTAATAAAACACAGTAATGAATTCAATTTATTTATGGAGACATATAGACCATTGATATCCCTTCTCACAGAAACCTGGACAAACACCACCTGTGACATAGATATACAGACAGCACTCCCAAAAGGCTTAACATCTATAGATGCAATAGAAAACACAAGCAGGGAGGAGGGGTAGCAATCATTGTAAGGGAAGACTTAAAAGTGAGTTATCAACCATCTATATCCTCTTTTGGAGAATCAATCACATTATCGATAGAGAGCACTAAACAAACATCCTTTAAGGGTAGGTTACTCTACAGACCCCCAAACCCTAGGAAAGATTTTCCGCAAGAAATAGCGGATATTGTGGAAAACTTTATTCTAGGAAATAATTTTATGGTCCTGGGAGATTTTAATTATTACTTTGAGACAGAGTCGGATTCTGACACGGCCCCACTCTTGAAGCAAATTGTTCCTGAACCAACACATCAAGCAGGGCATACTTTGGACAGGAGTTTTACTAACAATCCTACCCTAGTCAATATAAAGTCTACTCATGTAGCCTGGATCGATCATAAAGCAATATTGTTTGACTTGCTGCTTCTGAAATCCAACTGGAACACAGCGAAATCTGACACTTGTCACCAGTCAAGAAACTGGAGAAATGTAAAAGCAGACCAATTCAATAATACTCTAAAACAAATTAATGTAGAGATAGGGAAATGATGTGGTGACAGGAGCCGAACAATATAATAAATGGCTGAAGACAGCATCAAACCAAGTAGCACCTGTTAAAATGATAAAACTAAAACTGCAAAATCCATCAGCTCCTTGGCTCTCCCCAGAGCTTAGAAAATGTAAGCAAAACTGCAGGAAACAGGAAAGAAATGTAGAGTCTCATATAAGGAGGAAGAAAAAGAAAAATACAAACACTCAATAGCAGTATATAAAGACAGGATTGTAAAAGCTAAAGTAGCATATTTTACAAATAAGATCGAGAGCGCTAAAGACTCAACCAAAGAGCATTTTTGCACATTAACTGAATTAACAACCAATCCCAATACCAAAACCACAAATGCCAATCAGCCCCTTTGTAACATGCTAGCAGATTTCTTCCTAGAGAAAGTAGAAAAATTAATAAAAACTTCTCAGGGAGTCAATCATGCATAAAGCCAACACCTGGAACAGAGGGAGATCATGACCCTAATATAACCAATCCTTTGAAGAAATGTAGCCCTCCATCAACAGAGTACATTATAAAGCTATTAAACACTGCCACCTCGGGATCGCCAAAGGATCCATGTCTGCCTAATGTAATAAAGCTAGCAGCAGAAATTACTGCATCTAAATTAGCGCCTATTTTCCAAAATATGTGTGAAACAGGAACGTTTCCTAAGATCTGGAAATAAGAAGTTAAGAGCCCTCTTCTAAAGAAAGTTTCTCTTGATCACAAAGATCTGTGCATATATAGACCAATTTGCCGTCTCTCATTACCTGCAAAAATAGCAGCAACATTTCTGAACGAACAATTGGTTTCCTTTGTTGAAGCAAATACATTTTTGGATAGGACACATTTTGGCTTCCGGACAGGCCACAGCACAGAGACAGCACTGCTCAAGGCAACCAAAGAGATCAGGCAGGTATTAGATCAGGGAAAAGGGACTGCCTTGATCCTGCTTGATTTCTCAGCGTCTTTTCACACTGTCAATCACCAACTACTACTAAACTGCCTAAAGACATGTGGAATCAGAGGACAGGCGTGGAGCCTGCTGAAATCCTACCTAACAAATCGAGAACAAGTAGTGAAGTTAGAACATTTCACTTCTCACTCATTCCCCCTGCCTTGTGGAGTCCCACGGGGATCATCAGTGATCCCTACTCTTTTAACATTTATGTCTCTCCATTAGTAGCACTGATAAGAAAGTTTGGCTTCTCACTCACGTCCTATGCTGATGACACTCAAATAGTCGTCTCCATAGAGAAAAATGATGGTAGCATTGGAAACTGATTTCAGAACTGCATGATAGCTGTTCACAGTTGGATGGAGGAAAATTGCCTTAAATTGAACTTGGAAAAAAATGAGGCCCTTCGGTTTGGACCTAAATTACATTTTTGGGGCCCTGATATATGCCCAACCAATATGGGTCCAGTCGCCCCGCCAGTGGAAAAAGCACAAAACCTAGGAGTAATTATCGATTCAAAACTCAATTTTACAGAACAAGTAAATGCAGTCACCTCCTCCACTTTCAACACCCTCAGAATAATTTAAAAAGTTCTGCTTTTTATACCGGCTAACCTGCATAGGACCCTAGTTAAAGTATTAGTTCTCTCTAAAATAGATGATTGCAACAGTTTGCTTCTGACAACCCCAAAATATAATTTGAACAAACTTTAGGTCTTACAAAACGCCACGGCCAGACTCCTAATAAAAATCCCCAAATTTTGTTCAGTGGCTCAAAAACTAAAAGAACGACACTGGCTCCCCATTAAATAAAGAATAACCTTTAAGGTACTCTGCTTAACCTACAAAGCAAGTCACAATTTGGGCCCAGCCTTTCTGAACCATAGATTCAAGCAGTATGTTCCAGCTAGGAAACTTTGTTCAGCCACTGCCAATCTTTTGACACAGCCCATATTTAAAGAAACTAGATGGGATGGAAAGACCATTGTGATGGAAGCAACCAAATATGGAATACACTCCCTTTAGGCATTAAAAATGTACCCAGTCTTCTTTCTTTTAGGAAAGCTGCAAAGACCTGGTTGTTTAAAACGTGCTAATTCTCCCAGCAGTCTTGATCACATGCGCAACTGAAACAAATAGCGCTTAGATGCCCCGGGGCATTAATGCGCTTTATAAATAAAATTAACATAACAAAATTAAAATAGCATTTGTTAAAAGCCCCCAAGATAAAATAAACTAGATGGGGTGGCAGAAGTTTACAATACCTTGAAGCTAAACTCTGGAACTCACTCCCTCTGACCTTGAGATCTCAGCAAGTCTGCCTTCTTTTGTCCCGTGCTCTCCATGCCACTGGAGTCAAGCTATCCTGTCTGATGAGGGCTGAAAGCCAGAAACCGGTCCTAGGGTGCTTGTTCGCGCTGGACTGTTCCTATTGGGCGCAGGGTCAAGACTGATTTGCATATGGCTGGGTCCAAACTGGAATGGTATGGTGAGCAAAAAAACAATGGATTTAGGCTCAGATCTCTATACTGGGGTGAATGTATGACATTGTTCTGCATTCTGTCCATCAATTGTTGTTTTTGCATTTGTCACCCCGAACTTGGTTATTATTATTACTATTTTTAAATCCACTTGGGAAGCAGATTCTGCCGTGCAAAATTGACAAAGTTTGCTATAACACATGTTCTGCACTAAAACAAAATTGTTTATTTATGCTACCTTAGCCTCCCTGGATCAGACACCAGGATTCAGGGAGGCACCTGATACCCACAGATATTTTGAGAAGCTGCTTGCAGGCAGATAGAATAGTACTAACACAGGGGACCTATTCATAGGCCTACCATGACCCAAAGCATTGTGACTTTACAAAAATGTTATCTACATTATATACATGTACATAGGGGCTTCCAGCCCAATTAGTACATTGTTGTGTCATTCACATTTTAATTCCACCCAATGCGACATGCAGCACGGAGCAATCCTGCATCATCAAATGGTTAACTAAATTGCGAGTGCCTGTATTGAGCTCTTTCATTAGGAGCACAACTGCCCACAATGTAGCTTCCTTCGGTGCTATAGCCTACATGGGCATTGTCTGCTTTTGTAGACCAAAACATACTTTTGCTTTCAGCAGTGTTTCTTGTGTATATTGTTGAGTAAGGCCCACACGGCCCAGCACCTTTACCAATAATAAAGGTTTACCAAAACAATATAAAAACAAGCACAGACAGAGCCAAGAAGGTTGCAGCCCATGCCACACCAATTTGCTTTGTCTAAGTACGTTATTGATTGAAACAGCATCAAGAGAGAATTACTTAAACAGCATTGTTGGAGCACTGTCTGTTTTCATCCGCTCTGCGTGGGGTTGGCAGCAGGGACTGGTATACGGCCCAGGACTACACCAAAACCCCCTTCCAACCCCCACCACACAAGACCTTATCCCCACGTGCAGCGCGAGTTGGTCGCAGGGATTTGCCAATCCCTTGCAGGCATCTAAGACCCCATTTCTGGCCAGCCCCCAAGGTCTTATGGTCTTGCAATGCTCCAAGGCCCTGCCTTATTTTGTTTGGAGATGCCTCGGTTCTGCAGTACTACAGCAAAACTACCGATGCCAAGCTAGCCACCGCTGTGGTACCACCACGTAACCCCTGTCCCTATGGGATCCCACCTCCACTTGGGCCAGGGTTTCAGGGCACTTCCACTATCCTCTCTTATTCCTTATTTTAGTTTGTTTTTCAGGGCACAGAGACAGAATCCTAGAGCAGAGTCCCATAGTCCTAAAATGGTGCCCACAACATTTTCTTCTTGTGGCCGGCCAATCAGTGTTTTTCGAGTTTACAGTACTCCATGGCAGTACCGCATACTTAGATATCTATGAATTTCAACCCCAAATTTCCCAAAAACTATTGAACAGATTTAAAACAAATCACAAAAAGCACATTTTCTGGAGTAAGATCTAGCAAGATCTAGCGTTCTGCCAAAGTTGGTGAACTTCCATTCAGCCGTTTTGGCTGTAGCATTGTCTAAAGTTCTATTGGGAAAGTGCATGGGGACATTGTGTTTTGGGACAACCCTTTAAGTTTTCTCCACCCCGCTTTACACACCACCCCAAACAAAAAGGAATTGAGGTTGTTTTAAAGTTTTGTGAAGATTCATCATAACCTGCCAAGGTTATTATTAAACCAACAAATCTATTTTCTTTGGAAACCTTGCTCTAACTATAACTACACAGTAGTGACAATGTGTTGTGCATGAAGGTAGCTAATCATAATAATATCTATTCCCACACCAATTTGTTAACAAAGTTTCTTTGAGCTGCTAATACTTCCATTTGCCAGTTTCTTCTAAAGATGTAAATAACTTCAAAAATCCCAGAGCTATACGTGTCCTTCACATATTAAATGCAGGGATTCCCATGGCTATTAGGTAAGTAAGGACTTTCAAATAATATTTCTCCGTTCAAATAGATGCTTATTGCTACTGCCTCGATAGCCAGAAGAAAAGTGGGGCAAGCTTGTTCCACCTCCTATTGCATTGAGCATTAGGGTTTGGAATGAGGGAGTGTCAAACGTTTATGTGTCTATGTGGTATCTGTATAGTGTAAACTTAGCCAAAAAGGCAGCAGAGATTTGTACAGGGTCAAAAGCAAGGATACAGTCAATAAGTGATTGGAGGAGGAGCAGGGATCTGAGAGGGGAGATGGTCTGTTACTTCTTCTCCATGTAATGTTCTTCAAAGAGTTGTGACTGTAGCTCTTTCCTGCATTGTATTAAGTTGAGGTGGTCCGGATGGAAACAGGTATATTGTTCCAAATGCTAGTTGCATCAATGGAAATGATCCTTTGTTATATATATATATATATATATTTTTTTTAGTGTATCTTATATAGCGCACGGCTACCCCAACGGGGTGTCCCGGCGCTTGCATTGGGAAACCGTCCTGGCTTTTCCCTGTGAGATAACCCGTACTGGGCATCCCCAAAGTGAAAGCCAGGCATCCCGCCTCGGGGTGCCGTAGTGGAGATTAAGTAAGCTATTGCCCACAGTTGCAGAGTGTGAACCCGTGATTCGAGTAGGCACCGAAGTGAGAATTATCGAGTCCGTGGACACTTGGGCTCAGACCCTGCCGCGTCGGGCATTGAACCCTGGTCCCGGGTCTGACCTCAGCTTCCGGGTATGCCTCCTCTAACCATTGAGTCACACCTCTCCACACCGGCTCATGCCACGGTCCCCCTGGGTCCCATCTCTTGTCTGACTGTGTACTGCCTGGGGGTTTCCGATCCCTGGAGGGGAATTTCACCCATGTACCCCCAAATCATTGGCTTTGTTACTTGCTGTAGGGAAGAATTTAGATTTATAGACTTTAAGCATTCTTGCTGCAAAACTGCAAGCAGCTTTTTCATGTTGCATAATGCACTGACGTCTTCTAGGAAGCAAATAGCCCCAATTTCAATGTGAATCAAATATAATGCCTGAGCATGACAAGGCTGTATGTATTGTTGATGGGTCTCAATGTGCATGTGAATTTTCATTTTTGGACCTATCACAATATTTGTGAGCTGGATAAGCTCGTGGTCAGGAGCGCACGGTCCATGGAGTAATAGAATATGCAAATGCTGTTTTAGAACTACAAGCATCATTGGTTTGTTGCATATATCAGGACTGGTGTACATTTAATTTCTACTCGCGTATTGTCCCGGGCACCTTTCCTCCAAGTGTCGTCGTAAACATTAATATAGGCTAGGAGATGAGTGGAGCAATGGCACCCTTTCACACTCCATTAAAAGATTAAAATACTTTGGTTGGAGCTGTTGTGGCAGAAATGTTCCCCATAATGACTGTAGAGTGTTCTCCCCTTCCCCTGATTTCCCCTAAATTTTCTCTCTCTGTGCCTTTCATGTTTTGCCCCAGCACACACAACAAGTACATTTGAGTAGTGAGGACCCCTGCAAAATGGTATGAGATCCAGAGTGATGCTAAGCGGTCAACAGGGGCACAACAGTGTACCTCAATTCATGAAAGTGAGTACTGCTATCTCTCTGGGCTGGAAAGAATTTGCAATGGTATCAACAATGGATTATAGTGGAAGGAGGAGGTATGTTTATCTATTGCCTTAAGGGAAGAGTTTTCTACCAACCTGCCTTGTTTAACCCGTTTAGAGCGTCGAAGTTCAGCGCCCAGTGCTGACGTTCGAATAACGGGTGGGGCCGCGTCCGCCAACGGACGTGCGCAGCACTACCAAGGGAGTGCACGCAACGACCGTTGGCCGACGGCAGCGCTTAAGGGGTTAAAAGGGTCTGCCTGTTCCATTCAACAGGGCCATTCATACCATCCATATAAGATATTGACAGCACAGGTATGGGTAAGTATCAGCATGGAGTATCTACGTGCTTCTCTACTGTGAGCCAGCAGGAATCCATTTCGGATCTCCAGTATGTGCATAAATGACATGATGGAGGTTGAGGATGAACCTTCCAGACAGGGATGCAATTTGTTAGAAAATCAGAGAGCATTGTAGTTTTTTCATATGGTAAAGTGTAGCAGGTCCTTTCAAATTGCAAGGTTCAAAAAGCCCTCGCCCATGTCCTGCATCATTAATTCCAAGCTATGCTGCTGCGTTGTGTTGTAGGTAGGTAGTGGTGTCCCCAAGCTCACCCAAAAACTCAGCTCAGGACCCTTTTCTTTCCCAATATGCAGATCCCAAAAATGTAGCAGAGCACCCTGTATTGAAGACACCAACTACCCGACACCCAAAACAAAACTCGACGCTGAGATACACATCTGAGTCTACTAAAGTGCCCAACTAGTATACATTTTTAGAGAAAGCCAAGATTGATGTGCCAGAATTTTACCTTGACTAATACTAGGGGCTTTGTGCTTGTGAACACAGATAGAGACTTCTGAGCTCAAAGGGGTGAAGTCTTTAACTTGCTTCTTCCCTTGCCAGGAACTGCAAACATAAGCTCTACACACCCTTTCTACTCATGGAAGTTGTCTGTAATCAAATCCTAATGACGGCTGAAGAGGAGTAGTGGAGGTATCTCTACACAAAGTAAAGGCTTCCTAAAAGAGAAGGGACTTGAGGAGCTGTGTCAGAGCATCTGGATGTTGGACTGCTGTGACCCAGAGAAGGACCTGTACTACCAGGCCATGTGCTAAGGCCCTGTTTTCCTGGACCCTCTGCAGTGCCCCCTAAGAGCAAGGACATCTGCTCCAGAAATGTGTGTTCCGGTATGGGCTCTTTGATTTCTGCCTGTCTGAACCATGGACAGCTGCTGGAGGTGGCCAAAGAAGATGATGTACTTTTCTTAAGTTAAAGTACCAAATGGACAAACATTTTTAAAACAGCTATGTGGGTGCTATCTATCAGATAATCTGAATGAATGATGCCAAGTGCCAAAATGTAGGGTTGAGGACAGTGTTGTCCTCAAGAATAGATGAGGCAATGTGTCTCTACAGACCTAAAGATACGATTCAAAAAAGCATTTTAAAATACAGTCAGCAAATAAGGAGTGACTTAAAAAGGCTAGTGAGCAATACAATTGGAAAAACCAGGAAGACTCATTAAAATATTAAAGTGCAATACAGAAGGCAAAAATATAGTTTGTGTCAGTGAATCAGTTACAAGCCTCAGAAATCAATTGCCATAAAGGCTCTTAGTATTCAAAATGAATGCAGCAAGGAGCAACATCTGGAAAAAAAATTATACCCAGAGTTCAACAAATTCTTTTTATAGAGAATTTCACAACAGAAAGCAATATAAATATTTCAGTCAGCCCAGGGTGACCAAATGTATCAATACAACAGCAAATACCAGTGCGAGCACTATCCCACACTATGAATAATACTATGAGGCCTTCTGACCTAATGTTATTAGAGGTGTCAGAACACATGTGGCTACTAAAACAATGAAGAGCCTCATAAATGAATGCCATGAACTGAGCTAACAGGAAGGGCCTTGAAACGTAACTAAAGGTTTACTCCAGAGCTCTTCAAGAACAGCATGTCAACACAAAGCAAACAGTGCACATGTTGCTGTGGTATCAATGAGAAATATAAATACATTATGATCTAGCCATGCTAATACAAGATAAAGTCGAGGCCTAGTTTAGCACAGTCAAGAAAACACAGTTCTGTACATCACATCATTATTGTTTCAATTGCAAAATAGTAAATGTTACTAGGCAAACCAGAAAATTGCTGCATGAAATATTATGCACTGAACTGAGTTCTGATTATCTATTTTTCACCACATTGTGAAAGGCCTTGGACTACTCTGCCTCACTACAATTAGAGAATCAAGTGCTGATAGGGTGTACTTGGTGCTCGGTTTAGGTCGAACAGTAGAGTAACAGTAGAGTAAGTCACAAGACATTAAAGGTGAAAGCCTTCAGATGACACTTTAACCCCTTCTATGCTCATGATGGAGCCGCTCCGTCATGAGCCTCGGTTAAGCTGTGCTCATGATGGAGCGGTTCCGTCATGGCGCGCCTGCGCGGCGCGAATTTCGCGCCTGCGCTGGACGTTCCATTGAGCGGGCGGGGCCATGACGGAACCGCTCCGTCATGAGCACAGCTCAATCGCGGCTCGTGACGGAGCGGCTCCGTCACGAGCATGCGAGCGCCGCTCGGCCCCCCGCCCCCTTAGCGCTGCGGCGGAATTCCCGTCGCAGCGGAGGGGTTAAGAAGATTATTCCTGGATTGTCCTGGGACTCCTGGGCTCGTTTCCACAGTAACATGTCCTAACACCACATCGAAAGCTGGCAGAAGATTAGAGTGCATATGTCTACGTAAGTCATACAGGTTAGCTAGCCAGCAGGGAACAATTCAATTAATCCCACATGTCTTTAGCATTTCTTTAAAAATCACTTCTGAATTATGGATTCTAAAATCAACTGACAGCTCGTTCCATAACGTGGCTGCAAGTGTCGCAAAGGAAGGCCACCCATCCTAGCTTTGTTGAATCTAGGAACATGAAGGCGGCACTGATTGGCAGAGAGAAGAGATCTTGTGGGATTGTATAAGTGGAACCTATTCCTAAAATAGACCGTGCATATTTTCTGGATTGATATGAATGTGATTAACAGGGCTTTAAACTTGATCCATTCTTTGGTTACCAGTGGAGTTGCTTTAGGCCAGCCTGAATTGATTGAGTCTTATTAGTCTTGAAAATTGCTCTGGTGGCCGCATTTTGGACCACTTGAAACTTTTTTTGGGGTAAGCGAGACCACCTAGATAAAGAGAGTTTATGTAGTCTAGTCCAGCAGTGACTAGAGCTTGCACAATCGGCCTACGTATTCTGACTATGCAGCAAAACATATTGAATTAGTAAAGTTAAACCAGGACAGGATGTTTGTAAAGGATGAAAATCGGGAGCTTCACAAAAGTTGACTTGCGGAAATAGGTCTGGACACTCCTACATACACCATTATTGATAAAAGTAATACAACTGAATTTTAAATTGTTTTGCACTGAGCACAAATAGCCAGAACTGCTGTGTTTTACACCTTCTGAATTAGAGAAAAGGTTATCTTCTGTATTTGATTTAAAAGAGAATGACGACTCAGGCGTGTGTGATCAGTAGGTTTGCATAAGATATGAGTTATGCTTTTATCTTGTTTCCTGTTGTCCATTTCTGCAATTTCTCCCAGTTCAATCTCACTCGCTGTCTCCCTTTTGTCTCTGTCAAAGGTCTCCACAGGGTGCTGGTTATGATACTCTGCTGATCAAGTCAAATAACAATTGTGCCCAGTGGCGTAGCAATGCTAGGTGGTATCCGGTGTGGAAAATTTCTTGCTTCCCCCGGCTTGAAAAAATTGCAAAAATATGTGTTTAAAACACATATTTTTGCCATTTTGTCAAGCTGCTGGTGACAAGTGTCATCACTGAGGGGGGTGACAAAATGGCAAAAATGTGTGTTTAAAACACATTTTTGCCATTTTGTCATCTCAGTGATGACACCCGGCTCGCACCCACCTCACCCCGCTTCCTACACCCCTGATTGTGCCGAGTTCAGCTAGAAATGGATGAAAGTCCTTCATGATAAGCAAAAAGTAGGCATTTCACCCATTTATTTTCACCTGCAGAGCAGTACTGGGGCTGATCCTCAAAAGGCACAGGTGCTTCTAAAAGCACTGGAAGGCGGTGGGAAACTTATTTACCGTAATGTTAACTGCATTATGGTAAATACATGCCCCAGACAGTGTACTTGAAAGCAACTTCCTCAACAGAGAAGTCTGTGTGTCACATCCGCCTGCAGGATCCTCCCCAAAAGCAGTTGCCACATAAGCTCCCCTGCTGTTAAAGATGCTTTGAAAAGCACTGACAGGGGCCCGGCCATCAAAATTAGCTTAATTTAATCACCATTAAGATGATTACATTCATTGGCGGCTAGTGACATTTGAAAGTGGTGGGGCAAAGCAGAGGCAGGTCTCGGGGCTAACGCATATATGCCATGGAGACTCGTAACAACATAAGAACTTACCGGCGTGGGTGGGGGCACTCTCTGCTCCTCCCAGCCACAAAGGCAGTGGTCCTCTTATCTCTGGCTTCTCCCACTGTTACAGCCTGCAGCAGTCAAGTGACAAGCTATTACAGGTTCAGTGTAGATTCACTCAAGTAGAGGCAAACAGTGTCTGAGATGAAAGCGGGAACTATAGACCGATGGACAGTGTTAGTGGCAGTGATTGAATGAGGGTTAGTATGGTGGTCAGACACACAACATCACTATGTCAAAGGTTCATTGACACAGTTGCAGTGCATCCAAACTTTGACAGGAAATGCTCATGAGGAAGACAGCCACAGTGAGAGGAAGAAAGTGGCAAGAAACTTAACAGCACATGCTTCTGACTCCACCACCACTAAGGGAGGGAACTTCCGCCACAACTTCTCCCAGAAACCACCACGGAGTGAGGTGACCGAGCAACTGAACCTTACGGATCATGGAGCTGCTTTCATGCATGAGAGCAGCTCAATGATTGGTCGGAGCAGACTTGGGCAACTCTCCTTTTGGACTAGGAGTCCACCAGGCTGCTCCACAGCTTACAGATTGCTGTAGTCCGAAGTGCGCATGTTGGGCTGCTCATGGCACAACAGCCGACCAATCTGGTATGCGCACTTTAGGCAACTGTTTACAAGTCAGAATGGCCCCGCCCTCATATCCATTCAATTAATTTTAGTTTCCTGTACCTGCTGCACTTGCAGCAGGCAAGGTGATGCTCCTCTGCCCCAAAGGAGGACCCGCACCTGATTACGTTGTGCAGTCCTATGATAGTGCTCAGAATTCCTAATTCCTTGCATTCCACAATGTTGGTAAAGAGAAATTCTTGTTTTGCAGGGCATTTTGCCTCTTTTTTTAATCCATGGCAGGCGAAAGTTGAAATTACAGAGTTGCCGCAGTTTCACGTCCATTTGCCATAGATTGAAAACATGGAAATTTTGCCCAGGTGACTAGTAATATCCCCAGTCACCTATAGTAAAAAAAATACATAGTTGCTCAACTTTAATATGCTATTACAGTAAAGCGAGGCCAGCCAACGTTGGGATGAGGTTACTGAACTTAAACGTAACCTTGTCAAAACAATTATACACGGAATAATGATGAGCGAGTACCTAAGGGCAAACTCAGCTCCACGGGGTTTAATTGTGAAAAATGAACCTTTCATCTTTCAAAACGACCTAGCCTTCAAAAAAGACTGGTCCCTAATCAGCTGGCATTGCACACAAGACTGGCTGGTCTTAATTGTAAAGACGGCGGCCCGCATAGCAGAGAATATGAAAATAGAAATTCAAGATCTGGAGGTGAAATTAAAAGCTTTCCAGACACCAGCTGAGCTCAAGAAGAGATTAGATGAACTAAATAAAACAATGAGTGAATTTGGAATCTCGCTAAAAGACACCGAATACGTGAAATTTCACAAAGACAGAAAAGCGTTCTCTCATGAGAAGGTCTATCCTTATATCAAGGAAGACTATGTCCCCTCGGGAAGAAATGCTGGCTACAACACAGACAGCGGGGTTTCAGATACAGGCTCTGACTCATCAGACTCCAACTATAACCGTAATCAGCCTAGGACAAGACGATCTAGAGGTGGCAGGATGAGAAACAGAGGTGGCTATGGGTGGCCACCTTTTGCAGGACCACCACCACCCCCCCAATTTTACTATGGCCCGCCACAATTCTAACATCCTTATCCGCAACAACCTTTCCCATACTGGGACAATACTCAGTCAGTAGGAAACCAACACCCGTCTTTTTTATCGAGAGGCAACAGGCCGGGAAGAGGCAAGACAAGAGGTCAGCAGGTACAATGGGCACAGCACCTAGAGACCGGCCGGGCTCATACACGGAGCCAAGGCCCAGTGAGTGCTCCATCAACGAGCAACCAGTAGGTTTGGTGGTAAACCTTTCAGATAAAATCCTGACAAAGGATCAGACAAGTGTGTTGGAGAAGGGCCTGTGTTTTGTCCCAACAGCTACTTTGGACAAGTTCAAATTGTGCTGCGAATTAAAAGAATTTATTCTATCAAATTGCAAGTATTTTTTAAAGACAGACCGTCCCCTGGAGGGGACACAAGCGATACTGGATTGAAGCGAAAATCCACGTTCACTCCCCCTGCAGCGAGTTTGCCAGTTGAGCTCCTTGCATTCGAGAAAGCGGTTCTCAAAGATGTAACCGACTTAGATCCCTGTTTATCAAATACATTCCACAACACTAGTAGACTAGAGAAAGAGGCAATACAACAGCTATCGAATGACACCAGCCTCACAATCAAACCCGCCGACAAAGGCGGTGCTACAGTGGTACTCAACACAGAGGACTACGATCGTGAGTGCATCCATCTGCTGGCAGATCAAACAAACTATGAGCCCCTAGCGGATGACCCTACTGAAAGGATAAGAGTTGAGATCGCCAGTTTGATAGAGGAATCCCTTATCAACGACTGGCTTACTAAGAAGGAAGCTGATTTCCTGGAAAACAAGAACTCCAGAGTACCCTACTTTTATACGATCCCAAAGATTCATAAAAGGATGGAAAACCCCCCGGGAAGACCCATCGTCTCTGGGATAGGGTCCATCCTGAAGCCCCTTTCCAAGTTCGCGGATGCGTTCTTGAGACCTCTTGTACAAAAGACAGAAACATACCTACAAGATACCAAGGCAGTGCTGTGTCTATTAAAAGATCTGGACTTCCATCCCACCACTCAGATTTTGGTGGGACTTGATGTAGAAAGTCTATACACGAGCCTGCCTCACAAAGAAACCCTTGAAATTCTTGAGGAAGTGCTCTTTGAGAGCACGTGGCAATACAAGACACCCAGGCATGTGGTACTTGAGTGTTGTGGAGAAGCGTGGCTCATTGGTTAGAGGCGGCAGACCCAGAAGCTGAGATCGGCCGTGGGCCAGGGTTCGATTCCCCGCCTCGGCGGGTCTCGGGCTCAAAAATTTCATGGAGTCGACAATTCTCGCTCTGGTGCCTACTCGACTCACGGGGTCACACTCTGCGACTCTGGGCAATAGCTTGCTTAATCTCCACTACGGCCCCTCGCGGCGGGATGCCTGGCTTTCACCTTGTGGATACCCGGCCGGGTATCTCACAGGGGAATACCAGGACGGGTTCCCTAAGCAAGCGCCTTGAGGCCCATGGGTTAAAGTGCGCTATATAAATCGAAACACATTTACATTTACATTTACATTGTCGCCTGGCACTCACGGAGGGTTTTTTCCTGTTCCAAGATACCCTGTCCCGCCAAAGACATGGCACAAGCATGGGTAGTACTTTTGCGCCGAGTGTGGCAGGCCTCTATGTACACCAGCTAGAGAAGAAGAAGATCCTGACTCATGACAACCCACACTCAGGCCACATACATATGGGGAAGCGCTATATTGACGACGTGCTACTAATCTGGGAGGGTGATGAAAGTGAAATTGAACTATTTCTAAATTGGCTAAACCAGCAGGACCCCTTCCTTAAGTTCACGTCCACCCTGAGCAGATCAGAACTGGTTTTCCTAGACCTAAATATAAGAGCAAAGAATGGGAAACTTGTAACCACCACACATTTTAAACCCACGGCTAGGAATGGCTTGTTAAAGTTCGAAAGCTTTCACCCAAGACAACTGAAGGAGAATCTGCCATTTGGGCAGTTCTTGTGCCTAAGGCGGAATTGCACAGAGAAATGTGATTATGAGAAACAAGCTAAGGATTTAAGCAAGAGACTGCAGCAAAGAAACTACCCCTCACACATAGTCTCAAAAGCAAAGAAGAGAGCGTCCAATAACAACCGGGATGCTCTCCTGGAACCAAAGACTATCCCTGTACCAAGTAGCGACAGCGATAGGAGACCGATCTGTATCACCACTTATAATGTGGCTTCTGATAAGGTATCAAAGATTGTGAGGAAACATTGGAGGACCCTAAACAGCGGGGGCCGAGATCTGGCGTTACCTATGTTCAGCCACCGAAAAGGGAGAAACCTGAAAGACCTGTTGGTACATACCAGGCCAAGAGAAAAGGTGGGACAAGTACGTCTTTTACATCCGTTGCCACTTGGTCACTATCCATGCACTGACTGCAGCGTTTGCCACTTAACAAAGGCAACTAAGAAAGTGACATTCAACAATGGGGTCACTTGGGACATCAGGTCATACTCCAATTGTAATACAAAAGGCATGGTTTACATGATCACGTGTGCGTGCAATCTGCACTGTATTGGTATGACGACAAGAAGGGTCTGCACACGCATGATAGAACACCGCAGCAGCTTTAGATGCAAACATTCTAACACCAAAATGACCTCACATTTCTTAGAAAAGGGACACATCACCAACGACTTCAACTGGGTGGTCCTTGAGACTCTACAGCCACAATATGACCTAGAAAAGAAACTACTGGAAAAAGAGCAACGCTGGGTCTTCAAGCTTAGGTCTCACGTCTTGGGTCTAAATGATGACATACCATGGGGGCAACTGACATAGACAACCACTCAGACAGCAGGTTCCCACAAATATGAAGTGAGAAAAGAATGCACAGACCCTTGCCTAGGTGTTCTGGGAGACTGGCCCAATAAGAGGTGTTGTAACACTACTATATATTCACCCATCCCTTCAGATATGCATGAAGGGTAAAACAACAACTACTACCACTAGTGGCACCTAACTCAAGTATTTGAAAACACCATAGGGTCAGAATAACACTGTGTTAATACCCTAGTAATATACGACAAGAATTTTAAAAAACGGGTCAAAAATCGTTTTTTTAACCAAACAAAGGGGAGATACTCATAATATACCAACTGTTAACATGAGAATGAGTAGTTTATCATTTTCAAAAAACGAGACCCCTTTCATGTGAAAAAATAGTTTTTAATAGTGGAAGATCCTAGGGTACACACAAGATCGCGCCCGCTCCTATGGATAGTAACTAGCACATTTCAGGAATTAGGCCCGATTTTATACAATTGCCCAGAGACTTTTACTTTTTTGAGCCCATAGTGTGCGAATCCGAAAATACTTATTTTTTCAAAAACGAGGCCCCTATGAGTTAAATATTGTAAAAAACGGTACCAGAATCCTGGAATACACCCAAGATGGCACCCGTTAAGCACGCGACCACCGCGTGTACACGCGCTAGTCTTTCTATTCTCACACCAGGAAGCAGGATACATGAGCAGGCACCGCCCTCGGTCCACTAACATTCGGATCGGAGCGGTTTGCCTAGGTGAGACTGATTGTGGTATCCCGGCAGCAAGTAAGTGTTTTTTGTAGGGTTTTTGGAGGCACAGACACTGGGATAATCTCCTAGTTCTTTTACCAGCCTTTGGGAAACATTTATCTAGGGAGACAGCTAAGGCTAACAGACACCATTCTTCTATTTTTCCGAGATCTACCAGGATATTGTACCCCTACCGATTCCATGGGGCACAGTTAAGCCTCTTTTCATGTATGTAAAAATGTCTTTGTGTGAGCGTAGTCACAACAGTGTGGTTGTGTTATGTGTGTGTTCACTGTGTGCTCACCAAGAGGTGCTTAACCACGTTTTCAAAAACGTCTTCACATCAATGGGCCACATGAAATACAGTCAATATTCTTAAAGGTCCATGCAATATGTGTGTCATGTGAAATCACAAGGGTAACTTGATACCCCATAACTATCACTATTGTTTTCTTTTTTTTTACAGGACCACGTGATTAAGTTTGGTTGCGTAGGTACCAGATGCATGCCTCATTTATTTGCAGCATTAAATTAATTATTATTATTATTTCGTATTTAATAGCTTATTAGGCTTTGGATAAGGAGTGGCGAACACAGGGCTGGTCCCTGTGTAGCCCTGAGGAAGTGCTAGGGGGACGCACGAAACATGTTGGCGGACAGGAGTTGTTAAGTACACCTACACCCATTACAATTTAGGTATTCTACCATTTATACCCCATTATTAGCTTTACCACCTGGGAGCCAGAATAAAGTATTTGCAACTCACTAGGCAGGTAATTTTAACTAATCACATATACTCCACTCCTTCACATCACATTCCTTGCACCACACATAGTCTTTTGTAAGTGCTCCTACGTAATTCCGCAAGTCCCAGCACGCCCCAGTCCGTAGAGGGCTGGGATGGCCCCTATGATGAAGCATGTCACCGTGGGGCAACCCTGGTGAGTGAGGGGACACCTAAAAAAAGGAATATTTTTTATTTTTTTCCCTTTTTTCTTTCTTGGAACTATTGACACTATTCCAACACCATTGTGTGCTTTGGGAATAGAGTCATAGACTACGGCTGGGTTCTTGATCTCTGTCCCCAGAGATCTTGTGTGACTTATTAATACTAGGAGGGTGAGCCCTAGCCTTTCTCCCTCTACCTCCCTTTTTGTTAATGTAATTACAGTAAAGTTCTAATGTCAACATTCCTGCCGTTAGAGCCAGCAACCAGGGTGAAAGTAATTGAGACCTGGTTTTTACTTTTTCTGATATATTTTTCTGAAAAGAAAAAGTGATCAGCAGTAAGGAGATATTTATGGTACCATGTTTTATTTTTTCCATGGTATAGAACATTGCAGGAAATATAGAATCTCTGCCCAATCTGAACCACAGCATTTTTAACCTGATTTATATTAAACTATTTCCAATATCTTAATTCAAATAACTTCTAACTGCATTTAGGAATGTTTAATTTCACAGTACAGATTCTGATTTTCTTGCCTGCAATGAACATGAAAGAGCAAGACACCAGGGAAGGTTTGTAGGTATGACCATGTATTAGAAGGGGGCTCTAAACAAACCGGGGGCACAGAAAGCATACCTGGCAGACCGGCTGGACTCCACGCATCACGCCGCTTGCCTTGCTCTCCCCCGCGGCCGCATCTGCCATCGCGGCCGCTGAGAGGGGGGAGCACTGCTGCCTACAACTCCCAGGGTCCTCGCTGGGACTCGGGGATGCCGCCTGCAGCGCCATAGTACCGCGCCCGGAGGCGCATAAAGAGGCGACGCTACTGCTGGGGAGCGGGGGCTCTAAACAAACCGGGGGCACAGAAAGCATACCTGGCAGACCGGCTGGACTCCACGCATCACGCCGCTTGCCTTGCTCTCCCCCGCCGCCGCATCTGCCATCGCGGCCGCTGAGAGGGGGGAGCACTGCTGCCTACAACTCCCAGGGTCCTCTGCTGGGACTCGGGAATGCCGCCTGCAGCGTCATTGTACCGCGCCCGGAGGCGCATAAAGAGGCGACGCTACTGCTGGGGATCGGGGGCTCTAAACAAACCGGGGGCACAGAAAGCATACCTGGCAGACCGGCTGGACTCCACGCATCACGCCGCTTGCCTTGCTCTCCCCCGCCGCCGCATCTGCCATCGCGGCCGCTGAGAGGGGGGAGCACTGCTGCCTACAACTCCCAGGGTCCTCTGCTGGGACTCGGGGACGCCGCCTGCAGCGTCATTGGACCGCGCCCAGAGGCGCATAAAGAGGCGACGCTCCTCCAGCGTCGCGGGACGCGTGCGGGCGGAGCCCGGGCAGAGGGCGGGCCATCTGGGGCCATCCGGGGACAGAGGAGGCCGGGCCGGGCCCAAACTCTTGGCTGTACATCCATCATGGGTAAGAGAAAGCTACACGTATCGTTGGACCAGGGAGGAACTAAACCCAAAGTTCCAAGGAAAACTGCCACCATTATCTCCTACCTTACATCTGCAGTGGGAGTATTGTCCTCGGAAATCGCCACAGCTGAGAAAGAACTTGGTTTAGTAAGTAATGATCCTGATTCGTCCGGTCCCCATAGTAATGTCACCAATCGGGCAAATCACATCCCATTGGAGCCCACCGTAATCAAGGTGAATGCCGGCCCTACAACTTCAGTTTCATTAGTAGAAGATACTCAAACCAGAATTACCCCGGTTTCACCCTTGCAAATAACGGTAGGATGCACAGAACCCCTTAAAGGTCCCAGTCTCTCGCCAAAAAAAAATCAAATGGGAAGGAGGAAGCGCAAGGCGGGGAAAACTAATATTGATGTCATGAGTGATGATAAAGACATCTCTAATCTGGAAACTAGGATACAGGACATCATGGAGAACTTTTTTTCGGAGCAGTTAGAGCTTATCCTGACTACTATAGCTAAAGACATTGTAGACTCCCTGAATAGCTGTGTTTATGATTTAAGTAAAAAATGTGAAAAAATAGCGGCAGCAGTAAATGGGATTAGTTGCTCCTTAGAAACGAAACATATTAAGGGCCCATTTTGTACTAGAGACAAGATTGGTGCAGAGAACACAGGTGCAAATGTCCAAAAGGGTAGAGTCCCTGGCATGTTGGCATCAGACAACCCGCAAAATTGCACAACACTTAATGTGGGTACGGAGGCTATAGCAAAAGAGATGATGACACCCCCCAGTGATCCAGGGAACAATACTGATTTCATCAAAGTAAGCCCTATAAGGAAACATGGAGCAAAGGCTGAGTTCCAGCGTAAGAGGCCAACGGTTGTACAGCCGTGGATTAATCTACCTCCGGCCGCAGCACCGTTTGTCGCTATCCTAGTGGGAGTTCCACTATTGAATGTGGGGGATAGGGAGTCCACAGATGGGTTACTTCATCTGACTAAGAGATGGTGTGACCAGAACTGTACGGGTAGCACTGGTATCTCCTCAAACATCTCTATGGCAAGAAGAGTGGGATGGCTAGGGAATACTAGAAAGGAGATTGAAGGTGATTGCGTTGTAGTTAATTTTAACAGCGCAAGTCACCCACCGTGATTCCTTTGGGATGCATCTGAACTGAGGTATGAGGAAGGAAGGGTGAGGGCGGTCCCCTTAGGATTCTTCTATCCCCCAAGGACTACCGTGAGGGCGTCACAGGCAACAGTTCAAAGGGTGGTAGCTGAGCAAAACAGAGTAGCGGTTCGGCCTCCTGATATGGATCAGACAGGATGGTCCTCAGCCATTACGGGTAGAAAACACTCAACCCATCCTTTAAACCAGGTGACCCAGATAGAAATGAGACATGATCCTATTGCATTAACAAACAGGTTTGCTAACTTGGCCGACAATATAGAAATTGACTGACTAGCCCTATCCATTACTTCATCTGATAAACATAACACTGACAGAGGTACACTGGATAAAGATACAGATATTGACCATCTAATCCCAGAGTCTGATATATTCAGCATTATGTCATGGAATATCGCGGGACTGCGGGCCAAAAGGGCTGACTCTAACTGGTTGTCATCATTAACCTCTTCAGATATTGTTGCATTCCAAGAAACTTGGGATAGGAAGGGAGATTTCTGGGTAGATGGTTATAGGACCTATTCAGTGCCCACACGGCCCTCCTTAGCTGGGAGGTCAAAGGGGGGGGCTAATGCTCTTAGTCTCCACCAAATTAAAAGGTACAGTAAGATTGGTGGATGTTCAATCCCCAAATGTACTTGCCATAGACTTTATGGAGTTAAGCCATGGTAAAACACTAGTGATAATTTTTTATAATGCAGAGGAGGGGGGGTTACGCAATGAACATCTCCTTCTTTTGACTCATTTTTTAGAAGAGTATAAAAGTCACCAAACCACTTTTGTGTATATTATTGTTTTGGGAGATTTTAATATTCATTTATGTAAACACAACTGTCGAATAAGGGAGGATTATGGCCCTGCGTTTGCTTCAGTCCCCCACTTTGAACACACAATGAAGGGGGAGGCTCTGGAACATTTTCTGGCATCCTGTGATCTATATGAACCAAGCTTTTACGATAATCAAGAGAGGGTTCCTACAATCAAGGGTAGGGAGAATAACTCAATTATCGACTATATATTTGTTTCACCAGCCCTGTTAAAACATGTAATTGTGTATAATGCATTCTTGTCCCAATTTAGTGATCATAATCCAGTGATTATCAAACTTGATTGTGGGTTTGCTTTCCTAGAATTGGGATCTGGGGTTAGAGGGCCAACACATGTCAAAACAAAACAGCAAGGGAGGAGGCTGAAATTGTCTAAAATTATACCTGAAGATCTGCTAAACAGCTTACATGTGAGAGTTAAGGATGAACTGGAAATGTGTAAAGATCAGTGTCCCCAAGGAAAGGAAATAATTATTGCCTTTGAAAAAATATGTCAACAGGTGGCCCTGGAACTCACACGCCCAACTAAACATATCCCAGCTAAACTGAAAAGATGGTTTGATTCCAATTGCTCTAGAGCGCACCAATCCCTGATGAAAGCACTGAAAACCGGACCTAGAGATAATTTATTAATTAAAGGTCTAAGGAAAGACTATAAAAATGCCCAGTTAACCAGAAAAAAGGAAATTAACCAAAGGGCGTGGGAAAACCTAATGGACACGGCAGTACTGAAGGATAGTGCTAAGTTTTGGGACATAGTGAATAATCCTCTTTTTACTGGGGATGAGAACGGGCCACTGGATATTAATATCCCAGAGCAGGACTGGATATCCCATTTCGAAATGATCTACGCTAGTAAGACAAATTTTCCCCCTTTTTTGGCAGACACGGAAGATGAAGAAAGGAGAGAAGTGGTCTTTGGTACAGTGGAGGTGGAGCGGGCCATAAATGATACCAAAAGTAACAAGGCGCCTGGCCGAGACGGAGTGCCTGCGGATTTATACAAGAGTAATCCAAAGGAATGGGCAAACATCCTGTCAAATGTTTTTAATTCAACTGTAAAAGCAGGTTTTCCTGAAACATGGGCCAAATCTATTATAATACCGGTGTTTAAGAAGGGTCAAAGGGGGGACCCGCGCTGCTATCAACCCATTTCGCTGATTGACTCATCGGTGAAAATTATGGCCAGAGTCATACTGAATAAATTGACAAAATGGACCACGGACAATAAAATCTTGTCGGATTGTCAGTATGGCTTCAGAGCAGGCAGAAGCACAGAGGATCAGTGCCTGAATCTTTACCTGATATCTCAGAAATACACTAGAGCGACCAAAGGGTCGATTTACCTTGGTTTCATGGACCTCTCCACAGCGTTTGATCTAGTTAATAGATCAAAGCTGTGGAGGATGTTACTGGACCTGGGTTTTGAGCAGGGCTTGGTGCTTTTTTTGGCAGATCTACATAGGGTTTTAACGGCAAGTGTAAGGCTAACACAGGAAGGAGTTTGCTCACAGTCTTTTAAATCAGGTAGAGGGGTCAGACAAGGGTGCATTCTGGCCCCCCTCCTTTTTACTTTATATGTTAATTCCTTAGATAAATATATGTTGACATCTACACTGGACATACCATATAGGAGAAACTTCCATCTCAGTTCTCTTATACGCGGATGACCCGGTCCTAATAGCCCTCACCCCTCTCGGTCTACAAAGACTTTTAACTGCGTTTGGGGTTTTTATGGATTCCTTGGATCTGGTTGTAAACAGTGCAAAATCTAACACCATGGTATTGGGTCCTGGACGAAAGAAGGCTAGAACATTTTTCTGCAACGATGTAGAAGTAAAAAGGGTAAAATCCTTCACATATCTGGCATATTGTTCGATGAACCATGCTCTTGGTCCCCCCAACTTCTGGCAAAAAAAACATCAATGACCAGGGCAACTTCGGCCGTCAAAAGTTTTGCCCAAAGACTAGGAGGCAGGCCATGCGAAGCTGTACTTTCCATTTATAAAGCCAAATGCCTTTCAGCAGCAATGTATGGATCAGCAATCTGGGGGTATAAGCAAGCGGAGGAATTACAAAAAGTAGAGAACAAATTCTTCCGTTCTATCCTCTCAGTCCCTCAATCCTCCCCTACCTTTTCAGTACATCAGGAGTTAGGGATGGGGTTTGTGACAGATTCTATCAGTGTGGCCCCCCTTATCTGTTGGTTGAAAGTTTGGATTAATTCTGACTTACCCCTAAATCATTTGATAATGAAAGATTGTCTCAATTTAGATAAAGCTAAGGATATCCAGTGGTTATCCTACGTGAGCCATGAGCTGAGACAACTGGGCCGACCTGAACTTTTTGAAAACCCGGCATCTATTGCCAAAGGGGACATTGGCTGGGTGAGGGAAAATTTTATGGCCCGTAAAGCCATGGAGAGGGAGGAAAAAGAGCTTAAGAATCCCCTTATCAGAGACCATTATTTACTGACCAAGACACCAGCGATAGAGCCGTATCTACAGATAGTTACAAGGCCTTTCCACCAAATTTTATTGACAAAATTTAGGTTTAATTTAATTCATTTTGCTTTGGGAGTGTTTGATGGGTGGAGTAAGCCTGAGGATACGGCACTTTGCAAATGTGATGATATGTCTATACAAGATACAATGCACTTTACCTTCTTTTGCGAATTTTATAACGAGAGCAGGTCAAAATTCCTAAAACCCCTGGTAAGAAGTCTGGGGATTGCCCAGGTGAGGCCTGCTTTATTATACCTACAGATGCTTGATACTCCCTGGGTAATTTTTAATGTGGCTAGTTTTCTGGTTGCTGCTATACGTGCAAAGAACTTAAGATGTATAAATAATGGTGTTGGTATGGATATTCTGTGCTCATGATCACTTCTACTGATTCTTCTATCTACCTCACATTTTTAAAATGATGCCTTTTGATAAAATTGTAAATAGATTGTTAATGTTGATTTAAAAAAAAAAATTATGATGTTTTTAAACAGCACAATGAATGGAATTTTTGTATGTTTATGTGTACTTTGTATGATTTTAATCAATCGAATAAAGTGGTATTGACTTGACTTGACTAAAGAACCCCCTGCAGTACATTATAAGGGCATTGAAACTCACTACGGAGTTCCATCACCTTATAAAAGAACTCAGTGTTTGGCCACATTCCTATATGGTCATGGAACTCTACAGTAAACATGCAATTACCTTATAATGTATGGAATGAGGAATCTTGTCCTATAAATATTGATTCAAACAGCTTATACTTCTCAAATTTAATTTAGTAATTTGCTGCAAAGGCATTAAGTGAATAATGATATACTTGTATTTCATTACATCTAAAATCTATCATTCGATTGCTTTCTAAACACGTGATACAATAATGGACATTTAGTACATAGAGGAAAAACATCAATGCTTCTGTTTTTTTCCCATAAGTAATACATGACAATGAAACATAGTGTCTGATACAGATCTCGGCGGATCGGTTATTCCGTCACAACAGGGACGGATATTCCATTTGCTGAAATATAAATCCTATAGGACATAGTGGGATTTATATTTCGGCAGACGGAATATCTATCACCGCTGTGACAGAGTAGCACAGCTAAGCTTTATGTCTGCAGGGGAATTTGGGTAAGAAAATGTTGGGGGATCCACGCAAGCCACACGTTCATGGACTCTCCTGGTTGTCTAGTTTTCAGAAATGTCTGGGTTTGGTAGGCTTCCCTAGATGGCCACCGAGCCTTGGACCAAATATGCAGGTGCTCCCCTTGCAAAACTTGTTTGTTTTGTGCAAGAGAATTTTCGGGTCGCCACAGTATGTTTTAGGCCGCCACAGTATGTTTTAGGCTGTTCCCTGTCACTGGCAATTGGCCCACCCACACAAGTGAGGTAGCATTTTTGTCAGGTGAATGTGACTTTTTAGCTACATTTGAGGTTTGCAGTGGAGTCTGGGTAACAAACACTTGTGGGGATCAAAGCACCCGACACTCCCTGGTCTTCCCAGAGTGTCTAGTTTTGAGAAATATCTGGGCTTGAGAGGTTTCCCTGGATAGCTGCTGAACCCAACTCCAAACATGCAGGTGCCCCATACATTTTTTGGCCGTTCACTGTTGCATGCGCTGAGCACACCAACACAAGTGAGGTAGCATTTTTATTAGACAACCTGGGAGAATGCTGGGTTCTATGAAATTGGTGCTGGCCTGGTAATCCTACAGTTTACCACACAGAAATGTGAGGAAAAAATATGTTTTTGTCAATTAATCAAATTTACAGGGACTTCTGGGTAGGTAAACCTTGTGGCATTCACACAAAACATACCATATATTATTCCCTTAGTGACCAGTTTCCAAAAAGTTGTTAGGACAGAAGGTCTTCACTACAGAGAGAATATGTGCCAACAGTAAAAAGCTAAAAAAAATACCAAAACATAATTGCACACCCGTCCACCAGTCACTCACAGACAACTGACAAACACACCTCATGCCAGTCAATAGACATACTAGCTAGCAGCCACCAGCACACCCCCAATCCACCCACACTGCCAGCCAAGCACCAGTCCACGCACACGGCCAGCCAAGTGACAGACAACTCACACCGCTAGCCAAGCGCCAGTCCTCGCAAACTGCTAGGCAAGCACCAGTCAACACTAGGGGTGGGCGTAGTACTCATAGTCGCGCTACGCGAAGACGTTCTCCCACTACGCGAGCTTCGCAAACGTGTGTAGTAGCTTGTTGGACCCATTCGCGGGGCGTTTTTCTTGCTCGAGAGCGCGTTGTGCGTGTTAGGGGCGCTGTCTGCATGCTCGGGGGATCATAGCTCGCGAACTTACCCATGCGGTGGGCTATGGGCACGGCCATCTTGTTTTTTCAAATGTCCCACCCACTCGCGTTGCCTTATTTCCTGTTCCGGGGTGCGTGTAACGTGTTCGCGATGTGCATGTCATGTTCGGGAACACTCTACTTGTTCGCGACGACAAGTGCGTGTTAGCGAGAAATATAGCGTGAACTTACCCACGTGGTCGCGACGGGCGCGGCCATCTTGTTTTTCACTCTGTGCTATGGTTCTGGGCCTAGTTTTCTATCCATCTTTAATCTTTGCAATCTTTACTTATTTTCACTGTTTTTCTCACTTTTTTTATTTATCATCTCTGTCCCTAAGTTTATATATTGTGATTTATTTCTACTTTCACTGTGTTTTTGCTACTTTTCTACTGTTTTAATTTACTTCTTTATTCAAATTCCTACTTCTTCCCCCTAACTTTCTTTTTTCCTTCTTTTCTTTTCTGCCTCGACCCCAGAACCATGGCCATGGGCAGCAGTACCGGTTCCAAGGGTAAAGCGCCGGCTGCCTTGCGGCAGAATGCGCCCTGCAGCGGTGCAGGCCCGACAACTTTTTGGGGAGGCGGAGGTGGCCGCCCTGGTTTTCTTCATCCAGCGCCACCTCCCCTTGACCTTGGCAGCAGGCGGCAGGCCAGGCTCCAGGTACCTTACCCTGGAGCATCACCGCCGGTGGGCAAAGGTGCGCCAGGCAGTGTTTTGCTGCTCGGGGATCTGGCGCACCCACCAGCAGCTGGCCCACTGGTGGTCCGACATCCTGGACCGGGAGCAGGGCCTGTTGGACCTGCTAGGTGTCGAGGTTGTGGGGCTTGGTGAGTAGCTAGTAATATATAGTAGTATAAGTATTGTGTCTAATTCTTGGACGAATAACAGGATTACTGGTGCGCTTAGATACATTGCAGATCAATTCCGTTCCAAAATCTTCTGTGATTGTATGACACAGGTGCTGCTCGACACTTCTCTTACTTGTTTGTAACTTTGTGCTAGCTTGGGCTGATTATTGATGTTAGAGTTTACTTTAGAGAACTGAAGTTAGTTATTGCTAGAGTCTAGTCCTTCCATTGTCCTTCAGTGAAATAGTGGTGGATGGATAATAGGTTTACTTAGTAATAGTTCATATTTTTTTTACGGTCTGCGTGACACCTCCTCTGTCACTGAATGCTGCTTCTTACCCCTGTCCTCCATAGAACCTTTTTCGTAGTTTGTTTAGTGAGTGGTAGGCTTAGCAATAGCATTGTCACTGAGTCAGTAGCAGAACATCATATGACGCAACCAACCAACAATTTGGTGTCGCAAAAATGTATGCATGTGTCCTTCATCGCATCTATGCATTTTTGCTGGCAAAAATAAAATGGAAATGTCGACTTACTGAACAATTGGCCCGTCTGGAATAGGTGGTGTAGGTCAGGTGGTACTGGCTTCATTAGCAAGTATTCTGCAATCAGAATGATTATGGAACATTTGATTAGTGTACATATAAATCCACGGTTCGTGAATCCTGCAAGTCATTAGTCATTTAGATAGGTCAATTTTATTGCAATTGTTGTTTCCTAAAATGTTTGAGCGTTTTTTAATGATTTTTTTGTTTCACAGCACTCAATGTTTCTCTCTTTCTTAATTTTTTCTTACATGATCAGCACCCAGGGGCAAGAAGACGGGGTCCGAGTCGGCGGGACAACAACCACCAGAGGAGAACTCCTCTACCGAGGATCCTGCTGCTGGCCCCAGTAAGTCCCACAGTGCTTATATTATTAACAATATTTCCCTAACTTTTAACGCACCTTATTTTTTAACAAACTATTAATTAAGCTTCCTCCTAATTCATTTTTTAACAGGAGCTTCTTTGATCTTCATTATCTGTTTTCCAACTTTTGGGTATCCCTGCCTTTCAGATTATTCAAACTGCCTCTGCTATGACTCTCTGTACTACTACTATTAGACTGTCTGTAGCTAAGCTTGCCCTGTTGGCCACTCTTTAGTTAAGGTATTCTTTTGAATAAAGCTGTGATAGAATAGCTGTAGGCCCTGGGTCCACTCCTGTCCTTTGTGTTGTCCTTTTTAATCTCTAGGCTTTGACAATTCCCACCAACAAAATGTGCAACCAGATGTTTGTCTAGTATTTTTTGTTAGGGTAGTAGTACATACTAATACTACTGTTGTGGTATTCTGCACAGCCACATACAGAACTATGCACAAGAAAATAGGATGTTGGTGATGGGAGGTTGGACCTTACTTACACCTCAGTCACAGAACTCAGAACCCACAATTCACTGACCGACTAGCTATAGTGTCTCAGTCATTAGACATTTGGCCCGACCCGCAACACGAAGATACCCAACGATTTTATTAAACAACCCAGAACATAACACCCTTTCCCTCACTCACTCGAGTAAGTCCACACCACAGACACTCCAAATATACCACAGAGTCTATGTGCAAGTTCAAAAGCTTTATTTTTTTCAAATAATAACAAGCTTTGTAAGTTGTTCCATGAAATACATCCAGCTCCAACATGCAAAATAAAGATTAAAACTAAACATTTGTACAACTAGTGCATGATAGAGAACTGTGGGAATTGTGGGAGACCCCTCACTGTTGAACGTATACTGGTTACATGCATCTTTCATAAGCTCTGCAAATCTCTGGTTCGTAGAAGGCAATCTTCTCATCTGCCTATTATGAGAAAAATGGGGCACGGTAGACAGTATAAAATACAATTATGCAAGCTTTTTGCAGTCATGCCAAAAGTGTAACATTATGGTTAAGCAATAGGGACTAACCAAACTCTATAAAAAAAGTGCCTTGTTTTTCAACCTCTTCACTTGTATGCAACACTCATCTGGCCTGAAAGGCGTCTTACTGCGCAACAAGCTGCGAGGTAACAACATGCGCAAAACAGTAGACATGAATCTAAAATGGTTACATGGCTCAGGCTAACTTTACAAAGACTAGAGTAGGAGTAGAGATGAGATGACCCTAGGGACCATATAATACATTAATACTACTAATGTCTGTCTACTGACTACTGAAGTACCCAATTTGGACTAGTGATGATTTATGTTGTACTTGTACTTTAACAGTTTTTTCAATCTTCCTTCCTGGTGAAAAAACAAGTAAAATAGGGGGAGGAGTACAGGCATCTAAAAAGGTGTACTTGTTTTTATAGGTGCACTACCAGTACCAACCACCAGTGCCGACGGGGCCAGCAGCGATGCCAATGCTGCCAATCAGGAGGGGGCAGGAGATGCGGCACCTGCAGGAGCACCAGTGGGAGAGGAAACAGCAGCGGTGGGCGGTGGTAAGTTATATTCATTACTTATTGCCATTACTAGCTGGAAGGGGAACACTTCCCTCACTGTACTGTGAGACGTATGAAGTTGTACTAAAAATAAAAAATATACGAGCTTCCTCACCTGCAGCTTAGTTAAAAGTAACAGGCATCTGCGTATCCTCGTATGTTGGTGTTGGACGCAAGCTTAGCTGACTTGCCAGCTACAACCTACAACAAGGTTATCTAATTTATGTAAACTAGAGATACGAAAAAGACTGGTGTTCTTCTGTGTACTGGAGCCCATCCATAGTACTAGGGTAAGTATAATGCCGGAAAAAAACTCCAACAAATGTTAGAAGCCGGGGAAGCAGGAGGATAGATACCTAAAGTTACCAGAAATGTTATGTACTACGCTTGCTTGTGCTACTGTGCCACTATGTGTTGAATTAATTTTGTGTTACTGTTTTGCAAAGTGTTTCGGTTACAATTCTGTTTCTTTCTTTATAGATCCTCCTTCCCAAAAACCATCACAGAAGGAGTTGGCAGCCAGGGCCCGGCAACGGAAACTGCAGGCCATCATGGAGGAATACCGCCGGCTGCTGGCTCAGGCCGAGGAGGAGGAGGCGGCGGCAGCAGCTGCTGCCTCTTCCAATGCCCCAGGCCACAGCCAGGCCCCCCCTGCAGGAGTACAGCTCCGCGGCCAGTCAGCCGCCCACCACTGCCATTTGTCAACATCTGCCGCCCCCCCCACATGGATGCAAATGTAGGTGCAGTGCATTTGGCCAACAACTCCTCCTCCAGATGGCACAGCTGGAGGACCAATTAGAGGAGCGTGTCAAAATCCAGGTGAACAAACACCTTAAAGCCCGCCGATTGTAGATGGACCCTGTTGATTTGCCTCTTTTTTAATACTTTTGTTGGTGGGTGGGAATTGGGTGTTGGGGTTTCTCTTGGACATTCGTTGGACTTGGACATTGGTTGGGGTTAGGGAGAGGGGTGGGTGAGGTGTCGGATAGGCTATTTTTTAATGAAAATAAATGTTATTTATTTATACTTACACATATGATGTTAATGTTTTGTGGTGGGGTTACTGTTTCATGAATTAATGTACGTCACAAGGTTTACTTGCAGATGAAGGGCAGGAGCCAGTGTTTGATTTAAATAATCTGCCAATTTTGTAACATGCAAACAGATAGATGCGGTGCCCCTCACTGAGTTATATTTGTCCTACTAGTGCTACCAGTCGCTCCTCCTACTCCATTATACCTCCCAGCAAACTTATCTTACCTGTGATTGATGATGATTAAGTTCAACACAGCAATGGCTGCATGGTTTCCCAAGACAATGGAGAAGATGACGTGGTTGTGGTGGTAGTAGTAGACACTGGCACTAGCATTTGCAAACAAAAAAAAATAGACAGTCATTTGCCTGAGACAGACTGTGGGAGTAGTAGAAAAGTACAGTACATAAGAAAACTGACAAACAAACAATACTGCAACTGCTAAACTAAAGGAAAACAATGGTGTCAGGGACAGCCTAGTACAAGAAGATAAGAAGTTAAACTGTATTTGTGTTGAAGGAGTCACTTAAACACAATCCTAATTCGTAAACTTTAATGCTGTAAATGCAATCAATGCCGGCAATTAATTAAGATATATTCGGTGGGTCCCTTTGGAAAATTAATTGGCTTGTACATACACTGAGCATGGGTGGGCAAGCAGAAGAAGGTCCTCGCCCTGCCTCGTTGACATTTAATTAGTGTTGCTTTCACCACATCTGCCCCAGCGTGTTATCAATTGTTGGTGTAGATTTCATGTAGTCACATCACAACTCAATATAAAACCTCACAGCCCAGGGGAAGAGAGTTAGGGTTTGATGAATGGATGGGAAGAGGGGTTTGGGGAAAGGTTTGACAAAGAAAAACAGTACGCATGGAGACAACAAAAGCAAAACAATGAAGATGATGATTGATGATCCACTATCCAATAAATGTATAAACTAAAGGTAGAAAAAGGAAATGCATGCATGATGAAGATAACTTGATGGTTAATAATGAGTAGTACTTAACTACTACTACACAATTCGACAGTACAAGGAAGTATTTATTATATATGACATTTGCCTTGGCTGTATGCCCTCAGAGAAACCCTAATTACCTGCTGTACCGGGCTGAAAGCTAGCAAAGAAAATTAAAAAATAGTTGTAGGGAGCAATTACCAAACAAAGTCACACAGTCGTAAAATGAATGAAGAGAAAAAAGGAATCAAATTATTAAAAATACGAAAATGATACTAAAGTTACTGTATTATCCAGGTCCAAATGAGTAGTTGTATCTCGTCATTCATATTGGTCCTCCCTTCCATGGACACTCTGAACATCATTCTTGGGTGCCATTGGCTGGCTGATGAGGATTGGTAAGGTAAGTGTGAGTTGTTGCTCCAAGTATAATAGCACTGGGTAAAAGTCCAGCCTGTAAGTGTTGATGGAAAAACAAAAGGGGTATTAAAAAATAAATGAATGAAAAAATAAAAATCAATTACGGTGTAGTGCAAAAAGACAATACTCGTGAGCGAGAAGACTTTCAGACTGAGGCGGCTTAGATACATTGTGCCTACTCTACTAGTTACACAGCATTAATCTAGAAGATAGGAGCCAGCACAGAACAGGCCCACAGCACCGGGCCGTGAGTCCGTGACCCAAACTCCATTTACCTTAATTTTTGACGGAGCCAGACAAAAGGCATATACACACAGCAACATAGCATTTTACAAATCATGTGACTAAATCAATGTGCCACTGTCAGTCATCATACCACTATTCGACTCCACCACTGCACAGACATGTTGCCTAGGTCTGCTATGGTTCTTGTTGATTGGTTGTGTTTACCTTGTATTCCACTTCCTGAAACATATTCAATCAATCATCTGAGATCCAACTGACTGACAGCGTGCAAAGATAGTATGGTCGTCATCATCATCAATCATCATCAGGTGTGGTATGTGTAGGTGTTGTCCAACAGACCATTAGCAACTCAGTCTGTAGTGAGTGACTACTGTTATGTAGGTCCAGACTGCACTGAAGTAGTAGGAGTACAATTGGTGAATATTATTAAACAACATGGAAACATTGACTATCACTGGAGTCACAAGTACTTTGTTAATATTTAAACTAATAGTATAGTTATACTTCATGCACATTTGCTCAGAGTCAGCACGCATCCAATGCAATGCATGGCATCATTCATTTCATATACCTGTCTTGCTCTTCTCTTTAGCTGTCAGATCAGAGATGCTGAGCCTTCTGTAAGTGATGACGAGTTTACTTTAGTTTTGGATGCCTGCTCAAGTTCTGCCAGTGAAGAGTTGTGTATGCCTGCAGACAGAGGTGGTAGCCTTAAGACAGTGATGAGTTTCGGATTGGAAATAAAACAGAAGATGGCTATAGTCACGTACATTTCCCTTGTAATGGAGGGACTGTTAGAGGCTACATTATTGTACTATTCTCCATCTCCATCCAATATCTGGCAAGATGGAAATGTATTTCGAGTGAGTCAGGAAGGTGGGGCAGGACAATGAGGAGTGGAGTGGACAGTTAAATGCACAGACGTGCAACTTCAATAGGTAAATAAAATTAAGAGACAGTGGTGATGGATTTGTTGTGGTTTGATTTGAACCAGAAAGACAGATATACACACAAATAAATGAAGGGAGAAAGTAACAATTTGAAAGCCTAGTTATCAGGGAAGAGGAGCTTGTCTTCAAACCCTAGTGGTTCGGACAGAAGTAGGTCATATAACCCACTAGTTATGTCTTGGGAGTCTCTCTCCTCTTCCTGCTGTGATTCACGTATTTTGTAGTCCGGTGGTATGAAGTGTTGATTCATTTTGATCATGGTTAACCTCTCCACGCTTTTGGGTGAGAGACTGGCCTTTTTCACAGTTACAATGGCACCAGCAGTGCTGAAAACCTGCTCAGAGGAGACACTTGCGACTGGGGAAACCAGATACTTTATCGCCAGCCTGCTGAGCACTGGCCATTGGCTTATTTTCCCATACCAATACACCAATGGACTTTGCTCCATGAACACCTCTGTTGTGTCATCCAGAAAGGCCTGGACCATTCGCTCAATGTTCAGTGGTGCTCCGATTTGATTGGCCTCTTTTGACTTTGCATCAGCAATGGACTTACTCATCCCTTTCTGTAGAAACCAAGCAGCTATTGTTTTTGTTGTGTCTGATGAATCAGATCCTGTTAGTGCTGTTGATGTTAATGGTAGTGTTGATGACTGCTGGGAAGCAAACGCACTGCTCTCATGCCCTGAAGAAGAACTTGACTCTGGAGGATGCCCTGTAGTATTTGCACTGTCCTGGGCTGGCACTGGCAGGCCTCTAATTGAGAGCCGTTCATTTTCTAAATCAGTGGCTTCCTCAGCTATTAAAGATTTTTACTTGGCAACATCCCCTTCTGAAAAAGGAATTACTGCATTACTGTTCAGAAATAATTTGTACTGTGGATCCAAAATTGTGGCAGTAATGTAATGTCGATGTGACAATCTTTTTTTGAATCCTTGTATTGTCAGATAAGCGGGCGGCTAAGGCGTTCGCCAAATAACATGCGTATACTTTTTCTTCCACACCTTCGTATGTTTCAGACACCTCCTTCAGCTCTTGCTCTAGCATGTACAACAATGGGATAGCTTGGCCCATAGTACAGTCCTCCCTGCTGACTGCATGTGTGAAGACCTCAAAAGGAAGTAGCATCTCCGTCAGGTTTTAAATGAGGTCCCATTGCCACATCTAAACCGTCATAGCTTTCACAGTAGGATCCCCTAATCATCTTGTCATGACATAAGCATTAAGTGGTATGTACTGCTCAAACAGACGATCAAGCTTGTAATACGTTAAGTTCCAACATGTTGGGACCTCCTGGATTAGTGCTTTGACTGGCATTTTATGCTCATGTTGAATGACCCTTAGCTGCTTCTGGGCTTTAAAAGAATGGTTGAAATGTGTGCATATTCTTCTGCAGGTGGTCAGTAAGTTGCTGACTTTGCTTTCATTTTTCAGAAAGTTTTGAATATCAATATTAATGCAGTGTGACAAACACGGGACCCTGAAATAGCCACCATCTTTCATGGCCTTAACTACATTACTGCCATTGTCCGTGGCAACAAAACCAATGTTAAGCCCTCTTGGTCGCAGCCATTCAAAGACCTTGCTGTTAAACTCAGCCAAAATGTTTGCAGCAGTATGATATTTCTCCATAGCAAACATGGCTACAGTTGCATGTCTGCGAGCCTCATTAACCCCTTCAGTGCTCATGACAAGGTCAACTCGTCATGGGTTTTACCTGCCCTGTGCTTATGACGAGTTGACCTTGTCATGAACAATGTGTATCAAGGATCTTCAGCACCCAGCGGGAAAACCCCATAGCAGCCAAGGTGTTAAAAATCTAAACAGTGTCAACGCCTGCAGATAGCTTGTCTCTAACACCTGAAAAAGAGATCCAGTGTGCAGTGATGCACATGTAATCAGTGGCTTGACAACTGGTCCACATGTCTGTTGTCATGTGGATACCTTGAACAGCACTCTGATGTAAGGCTTTTCCAAGCAATTCCAGGACGTGGTGATGTAGTGCTGGAACAGCAACTCTGGCAAAATAGTAGCGGCTGGGAAAGTTCCATTTTGGGCAGATGGTTGTCACAAATTCCAGAAAACCCACCCCTTCAACAAAAGAAAAAGGGAGAAGGTCCAGTGCTAACATTTTAGCAAGCTTAGCATTGTACAAATGTGCTATTGGGTGGTTGCGTTCGTACTTTCCCTCCTGCCTAAACATGCTAAGAATGGTACGCTGCGTGGTATTTCTTTCGGTTAGGCTCGATGCAGCACTTTGCATTGCAGACTTCGCAGTACTCCTTAGTGTCTCCGGCTGACTCTTACTCTTGTGCCACTAAGATGTTGCTGATGCGGAGGATGTGGGCTGTACCACTGCAGTGCTGGGGGCAGGGGTACTTTGTGTACTACTACTAGATAGAATCTCTCCCTCTTCTTCTTCTTACTGTTCGACCCTGAGTGGACCTTCTACTAGTTTATCCCCACCAACATCAATGGTTCCAATTTTTATGATACGAAGGTGGTCCTCCCACTTGATTGCATGGTGTTTTTTAAAATGGGTCATTTGGCCTCCGGTACCATAGTTTGTACCAAGTTTACCACAACTAACAGAGGAATGACAAATGGAGCTTATAGCAATGTTGTCCTCCTTTGCACTAACCGTAAAGAAGTCCCACACTGGGGAGCTTAACTTTTGTCTCCTGCAAGAGGTGCCACTTCCAATGCCGGATGAACTGGAGGGTGTGTGTTGAATTTGACTATGTGGCTGCGCAGTAGTACCACTACCTACTTCTGCTGAGGTGGTGCTTGTGCTGGATGTAGGACGCTGCCGGCCCTTTGCTAATGTAAAAATGGAAGCTGGAGGTCGTGTTGGTGTTGCCTGTGTTGGAGGTATGAGTGCTACATCCCTACTAGTCGCAGCCATTCTGGATAGGGTGAAAATCTTGATCTCCATGTCCTCGGGGCCAGGAGTGATGCTTATGATCATCATCATTATCCTGCTGTTCTACATCAACCTCCATAAGTGTAAGGGTTTCTGGAACCTTCCTTTTTCCTAGCCTGGTCTTGGGATGTGTCTCCCTCTCATGCTCAGGTTGTTGTGGCTCCCAAGTGAGATCTAGATCATCAGAAGGAATGCTTGGCAAAGAACTCGATGGACTAACCCACCTTTTCCTTGGTGGGGATTTAAAAGACAATAGATCTCCTGCATGAGTGGCTTCCTCTTCTTCTTGCTCTGCATGAGGCTCAATTTCCTGAACTGCCCCTACTTCGGGAGGAACAACAACTACTATTGCAGGCGGTGGTTGTGGTTGTTGTTCACCACTTATCTGCTGTATTCCCTCATGCGTTGATTGTGTACTACTTTGAGATAGCGATAAGTTTAGGTCAGGCTCAGCATCACTGCTTTCCACCATTAGGGTGGCTACCTCTTCCACACTCATCTGCTTGGGCCTGGGTTGGGCCCACTGAAGCGGACACCACTGCTGCAGGCATACTTTTTGGTTTCCCAAAAAAGGTTTAGGGGTCAACACCAGACTTAAGCGTCACTTCCTTCTTCTGTTCCTCCTTCTTCTCAGCAACTTTCTTGGTCTTGGAGGACCTGGTACCTGCTTTCTTTGGGCCCATCTTCTTCAGATGTCAGCAGCACTCAGTTGCACGAGTTGCAGAGATGTCTGGTCAGGTCACACCACACGTCACGTACAACAGAAGGAAGTCGGTCTAGCAGTACAACGGGCGATGAATGATGACAGACACCTCCTCCTCAGTCTGTTGTGCACCTACAAGCGAAGGCAGAAGAGTAAGAATAGCAAAAGAACTAAAATACAAATGTAGTGGAAGTGGAACTTGTTTAGTCTTAATTTGTGCATCATGTCGGATGGATGCAGCATCAGTGACCTGCAGCAGATAGCAATGGGGATGTAAACAGTAAGCCAACAGAAACAATGGAAAGACACACAGGCCTATGTGGCAAAAACAAAACAGCACACTACTACTACCACCACCACGGCACCCAGTCACATGGTGATTCATCACAGGCACATGGGTAAAACCCAGAAAACAATAAACTCAAGCAGGCCTATATCCCTATATGGCCAGATAAAGGAGGATGCCTGTTACACATCACAGCTTTATGCAAAAAAGAAAATCCCCATGGCTAAAAAGGTTGGAAAGTTACACAACAACAGCACATACAACAAAGGCATTTATTAACACACATCCAAAAAGTTAACTACACCCCAAACACCACATTTGGGAATTCAATCCAATGCCATCCGTGCCCTAAATGATGTTAAATTCAACAGACAACTTAGAGGCAGCTACATCAAGCACCCCCGCTGACTACCTCTGGGACGCCAGGCCTACTGGCAGAATAGAAAACAAGTTTGGAGACCTATGGCAAAAGCACGGTGGAATATCACAAAAAATGGCCACCACCACATGGTCTGGCCACCCACAACAACATGAAAAGAAAGAGAAGACAGACAATACATGCCTATGGAAAAAGGACAATGCTTGGCTTCACAAAATGGCCGCCACCCACATGGTCAGCCCACCCTCAAACAACAAAGTACATACAGAGGACAGGGACAGGAAGTTGACGTCTCTGGGGAACTAACTTCCTCTTTTAAACAAGCATTTGCAATGCAATAGGTCTCGCATTAGGAAAGTTTGAGCTATTGGTATTGTAAATGACAATTTTTTGATTTATGTGTTGGTTTTGAAAATAGCGAAATTAATAGTTTTGTCATTTACAATGCCAATACTTTTAACTTTTGCAAATGTGACACCTATAGCATTTGTAATGCAATATGTGTTGTATTAACGTGACTTAGATATATTGATATTACAAATAACAATTGCTTTTAATGTTTTGTAATAATTAATACTTAAATAAAAGTTATTGTAATTTATAATTGTAAAAGCTTAAACTTTTGTAAATAACTTTTGTGAAGATTATGTTCAGTGTATTTTATTGTGACGAAAATCCAAGAACAGAAGTGAAATATTAATATCTTTTTGTGACATTTGTAATAAAGCTTGAAACATTGAGAGAACTTATTTGAGCCAGTTGTTGTTGAATGGTTGTACTGACTGATGCTGTGTTGGCGCTGAGTGATGTTGTGGTGGCGACAAGTGATGCTGTGGCATTCAGGGATGCTGTGGTAGCGCATAGTGACGTTGTGGTGCCCCTGTGCGATGCTGTGGTGGTGCTGAGTGATGCTGTGGTGATGCGATAGATAGATAGAGTGTAATTATGTGGCGTGTAACTATGTGGCACTAAGTGGTTTTTGGCGTGTATGTTGCATTGACTGCAGTGTAATTATGTGGTGTGTAATTATGTGGCACTGAGTGGTATTTGGAGTGTATGTTGCGTTGAGCGCAGTGTAAATATGTAACATATACTTATGTGGCACTGAATGGTATTTGGAGTGTATGTTGCATTGAGTGCAGTGTAATTATGTGGCGTGTAATTATGTGGCACTGATTGGTATTTGGAGTGTATGTTGCTTTGAGCGCAGAGTAATTTTGTAGGAGTCAAAAATGGCTGATCTACATCCAAGGGGGGCACAAAGTGAAGACAAAATATTGGCACCCTAAAATGAAACCAACATTTACCCCAAGGGCAGCTCCCCCCAGATACAGAAACTTATTCCCAGGTGCTTTGTGAGTTTGCAACTGCCTGCCCTACCTACATGGAAAATTGACCTAAAAAAAACAGCCAGTCTCACCCCAAGGAGGATGGAAGCAAAAGAAAAAAGGAACTGAATGGGCCAATGTCCTAACAACAAAAATAGACTTTATACCACAGCCCAAGCAGGACTGGCACATGCGAGACAAAGGAACACTTGTCCCTATAAATCTATTTTTGTTTTGTGTGAAGTCTGGAAAATAGGCATTGTTCGGGTCACTGACGTCCTGTCCTATCCGCTAGTGATGTTTGTGATGTGGGAAAAATACAACTTGCATTATTAGAGTCTGACACCCAGACCCGTCAGCACTGTACAACCTTGTCCAAGGCACCTAAAAATTTGACAATCACTTCAACAATGCACAGGGACAAGGCTCCATCCACGTGAGTTGGAAATACCAGCAGCCCTCTGTCGAGACAATGATGCACATGTCCATGCAAGCCTATCCCAGCTTTACTAAAATGAAACAACTTCGTTTTCAGGTAAAAGTGATTATTGTCCAACTTTTTAGGCCTCCACAACTCCACCTGCTTCTATTGCTTCCAATTTAAGTGTACTGACTGTAAATCAATATTTTATCGCAAGATGTGCTGCTGCGCGGTCTTCTTCGAGTTATAAATCTTTGTGTTAGGTGGAGCACTCCCTTAAGCTCTAGAGAAGCCACGACAGTGAATACACAGTGCCATTATGCCAAGCGTTAGTAGCCCAGCCACAACGTGTCTAAAGCGGAGAGGTTGGTTCCTGCCCCGCCTCGGGTGGCAACTCCCTGTCTTGAAAGGAATGCGCAAACCCCACCGCCTCCCATACTAGGACGTGCGGGGTGCGAGATAGGCACACGCATCCCCTCCTCTTTCAGTATTGCACTGATGCTCTTCGGCAGGGCTGCGCGAGGCGCGGCCCACTCGAGACCACACCTCGGCCTACCGACGTCACCGCTCACTGCGTCGCACTGAAGGTGGAAACAGGGATTCAGACCCATAGCTTACTAGAGCCTAGGGGTACACAAACCGCACCCTAAATAAGCCAGGCGGCCTCACCCACTACCATAGCGCAGCACTGCATGCACATATTAAATTAATTCATAATAGCTAGGCGGCCTTAGTAGTTCCTTTGTTTTTATGAACTAGATAAGCTCCCAAGGCAAATGAGCAGCTTCGTTACGAATGAACAAAATAGGAAGAGGAGCTTGTGCAATGTCGCATGAAAATTAGGCGCCCGGCTCTCCAAATGCACAGTCTTTCCTGCTAAAGCAATCGTGCATTTAATTACTGTGAACTGTCACACGTGTTATTACGCTGGGATGTCGCTTTCACAGACACGTAAAATGAGCTCAGTGACCATCAGAAGGTGCAGAGTAATGTCTTAGTCCAGTTTGTAAAGTGCTATATTGTGTGTGATTAAACAACCCTTGTAAACATTTTAGATCATTAAGCAGCTCCATTTATCCTTGCAAGGCAGCATACCTCTGGGCACATATTGTGGTGTTATGGCCCACAGTTTAAAAAACAAGCGCTATCTCTTTTGCCCTCATTAATGCTAATCTGTTGACCTCAAAAGTCTGGCTTTCTTTGTCGTGATTTGGAACTGCTGCCGAAAGACCTCTGCAGATGTCAGCCGCGAGCGTTTAACCATCCTCTGACTAGCATTGTTCCGATATCCTGTTACTGTGTATTTTTAAGCATGAAGTTATTTGTGTTATGAATAGATTGTGCTAGCTTTGTGTGTAGCGCCATATGTCATTAGGAGGCTGCTAGTATGGACATTAGCACGTCTAGATTAAAGGCCAAAATCGAATTTTACCTTTTACTGAATGGCTATGCGAAAGTTGGCAGACTTCGTATTTTGGCAAAGCAAGTATACTTCGGAGGTTTGTGAGGGTTCTCTCTACAGAGCACCTCAGTATAAGACAGACTGACACAAAATGTGCAAAAGGATTTGTTTAAGATTTTTTTTAAAGTGCTTCAAAATATAGAACTTGGTTGCCAGCATTTGTAGAACTGTCAGTAAAGCTTGGACTCCACAGACTCGCTTGCGATTTTTCTTAAAAGGTATACATGTTTGTGATCAGGAAGCTTGCTTTGCAAAATTACGCAGTTACATTTCTCTGCAAGCAGCAGCAGCCCGGGAAGACGGCGGGTTTTCTTGTTTTGCGATCAGTTCCTCCCTTCACCCTGGAGACTTACTCCTCAGCCCCTCCGCTGAGGCATCTTAAAGGTCAGATATAACCATCCCAGGTTGTCTTTAAACGTAATGTAGGATTACATTTCCCGGATTTCTCTAGTTTCGTTGTCCATGAAAGCTTCCCCAGCTCACGGGGAGGGCGGGACGGCAGAATGTATCCAAGTCGTGTTTGGTCCACTGCTGTTTACACCTCGCTTCCATTGGCGGCAGCTGCCTGACGCCCCTCTGGGTAGGCTGCACCGTAAGATCCGGCCGTGGGAGTGGAAGAGACCCATGCGTGTCAGGCTGGGCACTTGTACCCATGGAGGACGCCGAGGGGGCTGAGGCAGGGGGGCAGGTCGGAGACTTTCATGGTGACGAGGAGTTCATCGAGGTGTTGGAGAGCTGAATGACGACGGCCAGTACCCGGGTACTGAGGGGGCGCAGTGGGGTCAGGGGTACAAGATGTGCTGTCTGGAAAGTAGGAATGAGGCGGAGGCGGGGGCGGTCGGGTCTCTATGTGTGTGTGTGTGTGTAAGTGCGTGTGCGTGCGCGTGCGTGTGTGTGTGTGTGTCTGTGTGCATGCACGTGCGTTAGGCTGACTTGCTGGGAATGTGGACGGAGCCGACGTGCGCGTGCACGAGGTCAAATCCAGCGGAAAAGCGCGTGGCACCCTCTTGTCCGTCATTCCCCTGAAGTCGATAACTATAGTTGTCGATCTGGACTGCATCCTACGGATGCTTACCAGCTCGACCTAAAAATGACTCCATGCTCCAAAAACTACAACCAAATGACAACCTGAGGAGTTTCTTTAGCAAAATGAATAAAATCATCATTTTCTAGAAGGTTTTATGCAACTCAAGACATATTGCTCGTAAGATTGCAAATTCGGCGTGTTCAGCAGCGCGAACTGTAGAAAACGTCGTTATCGGGTGCCCGAGCACGCAGATTGAGCACGCGAAGAAGACAAAATCTGTAAGGTCGCGTTGTCGCACTGTGCAAAGTTACCAAAACTACGAGAGCTGAATTCCTAGGGTTACCTACTGCCAAAAAAGCCATATTATTTAGCACACACCCAAAACCTGAAATTCCACACCAAAAACCACATTTTGCAAATCAATCCAAAGCCATCCATGCCATACATGATGTTACAAATTAAACAAACACCACAAAAAAAGTTGATTAACTTTCATGCACCCATGATGACTCAAGTAGTACCTCTGGGCCTACTGGCAGAGTAGGTCACAAGCTTGGAGGCCTATGGCAAAAGCACAGTGGCTGGTCCCACTAAATGGCCACCACCACATGCCAGGCCACCCACAGAAATCTCATACAATGAATTCAAGCAGGCCTGCACTAACTATATGAACTCCTAGGGTTACCTATTGGCTGAAAAGCTAATATTTAATTAATACACACACAAGAATTGAAATTCCACTCGAAAAAACACAGTTTGCAATTGAATCCAATGCCATCCATGATGTTTAAAAACTTTAAATTCAACAGACACCACAGAAACATGGTTGGACCCAATGGTACCTCTAGGCCTACTGGATGAAATTTCAAAGAAATACAACTTGGACCCTCATGAAAGTACAGGCCTCCCTCAACAATAATTTTGAACAAGGATTGAAAAGCCCAGAAAATTGTAGCATAAAAAAGCCCAAATCAAACAAACATGTACACCAATTCTCCAACTTACTTGTAAAAGAAAATTTAAAATCCAAAAGTCCTCAATAGATCCAATCAAATGATATGATGCAGCAGACCTACACAAAAAGTGATCCTTCCAGCTCCAAATCCAAATGAAAGAGAACAGCACATAGACAAACCACTGGAAGGAGCCTGGTGGACAGGAACAGGAAGTTGGAGACTCAGGGGCACTTCCGTCCTCTTGAAAAAAAGAGTAGAAAAAAAGAGGACTCTTGCACAAAAGACTACAGCCAAATCACAATCTGAGGAGTTTTCCTGAGCAAAATGATAATTTTCAAGAAGGTTTTATCATGGTCAAGAGATATTCTGTGCCAGATTGCAGTTTCTGCGTGTTCGGAAACGCGATCTTACCAACATTGCGCCGGAAGGAAGATCGCGCCTACTAATGACGTGATCGTGCATCCAAATGATGTGATCGTGTTCGCACAGTCTTGCGGGATTGTGCGGCTGGATTCCAAATGTCGTGGCGCACGCGACCAGGAGAGAAAATCGAGAAGGCGAATGCAGAACCACTGTTAGTCGTTACCGCGCATGCGAGAACGCTATTGAGCGTGAGGAAGAAAAACAACTACGCTACGCTGTAGATTGCAAAGTAGTCCACAACTTAGCGTTCACTGTGAAGCGCGAAGTTGCCGCTACTTCGCCAACTCCGTGAGCGGAGCGTAGTTCACTGCCCAGGGTTAGTCAACACCCACCACCAACCACACACACCATCATCTAAACGCCAATCCACTCACCCTGTCAGCCAAGCATCAGTCCATGCACACCACCAGCCATACCCCAGTCCATGCACATGGCCAGAAATGCTCCAGTCCACACACACCACCAGCCAAGCGCCAGTCTATACACACTGGCATCCATGTGCCAGTTCATACAAACTGTCAGCCAAAAGCCAGTGCACACACAGCCAGACAAACTCCATTACATGCAGACCATCATCTGAACTCCAGTTCACATACACACAGAAACTTTCCCTGGTGTCTAGTGCTTTTTCCACCCCCCTTGGGGGCAGATCGACCACAAAGATATAGCTGATCTGCCCCAAGGGGGAGCGGAAAACAGCCAAAATATTATCCCAATAATGGGGAGCGACGGCTACCCAAGGGCCCGCTCCCCTACATGTAAACAAGAAAATCCCTGGTGCTTAGTGGCTTTCTGCCCCCTCAGGGGCAGATTGTCTTAGAAATACGATTGATCTCTGCCCAGAGGCAGAAAATGGCCCAAAGTATGGCCAATTTACCACTAAAGGGGAGCAACCCTTGCTCAAGGACCCAGGGAGGCTCGATCCCCCTGTGCGCCTTCTAACTCATCTACCAGGCCAAGCAGCATACGTTTTTAATGCATCTGTCTTGCAGAGGCAGCATTGTAAAAAGACATAAAATGACCAGCAAGTCAATGAAACCTCTGCAAACGAAGCCTAAGCAATATTTTGTATCCTGGGTTGTTCAATTAGCTTCTGAAGACCCATAAGGAAGACACCAGTTTTGCAATATTCCTTTCTTGTGATTAGGTAAATTCCTTGCGCTGCACCGTTGCATTTGGTTAAAAGGTGTCTGTATCAACAAGCTGCTTTCTCTCCTAAAGATTGCAAGTGGTAAAATTTACAAATTCAATATTGCTGTTCACAAAACATCAATTTGTACTCATTCATGGATCTACTCATAGGCAAAATAACATCTGGATGGTATCATTTTATGATTGGGTAAAGTTTCTCCTAGGAATGGATTTGTATTATTACAGGGTGGAGACAACGGCAAACTTTGGTTCACATCCAAACTCTCAAGTTTCTCAAAGTTTGCAGGCTGCTCAGCAGGAGTATTCTTGCAATTCGATTTGCCTGCTTCACAAATGTAGTCGAAAGGTTGCCCTTCTAGGGTTTAATTTGGAAACCACAAAGAAACATTTTGGAAATCAGAAATGCAACATATATCTATACTAATATAATAAAGAGAGAGCCCAAACCTTTGAGGCGGGTAATCTCAGGAACCACAGCACCAATCACAACACCCAATACAGCGTTGGAAAGGGCAGTTGCAGCAGAAGGACATAGGCTATGCAGATGCCCACCATATACATTTAAAAGGAAAAAGAACCGTGCTAGCAAAGTAGTCCCTTGTGGGCGTGTCTGCGTTGTGCTGTGGGCGTGTGCTGGGGCGTGACAAACGCTGGGGGCGTGTGGTACGGTTCGCCCTTCAATATTCTTTTAAATTGCATTATTTATATTATTTGTATTTATTATTTTATTGTATTACCCTTTACACCCTAAAAACTAACCCCACCCTGCTCCCTTTAAATACCCCTGCACCCCATATTCATAACCCACCCTTACTCCTTAAAATACCCCAACACCCTTAAACACTAACCCATCTTAACCCTATAAATATACCCTGTACCCCAAAACCCAAACCTATCCCTAAACCCTAAAAATACCCCTGTACCCCAAAACCCAAACCTAGCCCTGAACCCTATAAATACCCCTGTACCTCAAAACCCAAACCTACCCCTGAACCCTAAAAATACCCCTGTACCCCAAAACCCAAACCTAGCCCTGAACCCTAAAAATACCCCTGTACCCCAAAACCAAAACCTACCCCTGAACCCTAAAATACCCCTGTACCCCAAAACCCAAACCTAGCCCTGAACCCTTAAAATACCCCTGTACCCCAAAACCCATACCTACCCCTGAACCCTAAAAATACCCCTGTACCCCAAACCTAACCCTGAACCCTAAAAATAACCCTGTACCCCAACACCCAAACCTACCCCTGAACCCTAATATACCCCTGTACCCCAAAACCCAAACCTAGCCCTGAACCCTAAAAAATACCCCTGTACCCCAAAACCCAAACCTAGCCCTGAACCCTTAAAATACCCCTGTACCCCAAAACCCAAACCTACCCCTGAACCCTAAATATGCCCCTATACCCCAAAACCCAAACCTAGCCCTGAACCCTAAAAATACCCCTGTATCCCAAAACCCATACCCATCCCTAAACCCTAAAACTACCCCTGTACCCAATAACCCAAAACAATATCTGAACCCTTAAAATACCCAAACACCCCAAAACATATACATCAGTACCCCAAAACATATACCCCTATACCCATACTTACCTTATCCCAAAAAAGATTTTTAATCTTGCTTTCCATTCATGCATTTACAACAAATTTCGTTGTAAATGTATGCGTGGTAAAAGCATATAAAATGTAATGCCATGCGTTATAATGGCATTGCGTAGTCATGGTACTTTCGTAATGAAAGCATGCGGAGTGATGGTATGCGGAAAGAAAGTTGCGGAATAATGGGTGTTTACCCTCCCCCGGTAAGTACATCGGTGGCACGGCGGCCCACATCTCCAGCAACATACTCATATTTTTTCACCACCCATTTGAAAAATGCACAGGTCTCTCTCATTGATGGCCAGCACCGACATACACTTTTAGACACACCTCCCGCCACAAGTTCTAGAATTGCGAACTTTAGAGCTGGGGAGCTACGTTCGAATCTCGGCATCAGCTCAACATCCTGTGATTCCAGGCAAATCGCTTTGTCTCTCCGTGCCTACCACAAATGAATGTGTTCTTCTGTAATGTAAATTGTGCTCATGCCATGTTGTCGAGTTCGCGCTATATAATATTGCAAGGAAAAATAAAGTAGGGAAACTCGAGTTCACACACTACTGAACGCGCACTCTTAAGTGCATCAGCAGTGCACTGTGAATCGGAGTGTTTCACAGGTCTGTCACAGGTAAGAAATGCTATCAAAACGAAATCCTACAAAACAATATACTACTGGCCAGCAGTAATTCATACCCGGACAACGTCGGGACGGGCTGCTAGTTTATTTCTAAAAGCAAAATGTAATTCAAAGATTCATTCACCCTTACTAACCTTTTCATCTTTTTGTTCCTCTATGGGGAAACAATTCACTCCTATGCAATCCACCAATTTTGGTGAATGTTAACTCCTCTTTCCCTCCCTGAAAGCAGATTTACTCCAGCCGCTGACATAATTAAATCTCTGTTAGCTATTAGGGTGGTAAGCTACGAGCAAATGTTTTGTGGCGCCTAACCAATGTCTGCAGGTGTCTCATGATGGAATGTCAACAAACCCACCCATATAAGATTTACTCACATGACGCCATGATGTAATCTAACATTATATAAATCAGCATATGACAACAACGACTCATACTCTTAATATTTAAGTTGAATTTTCATTCGTAAATGCTGCTATTTTTTTGTGAATAGTTGTGTCTTGTTCCTTCCAATCTTTGAAGTGGATTACACCCGAATTTCCTGGCCGGATTCACAAAGCCTTTTTCTATTAACATTTGGGTCTTGCTCCACACTTGGGTGTGACATCATGTATATCCAGAAGTAAGACATCCTTACTCATGGAAAAAATCTTTGTGAATCAACTCCATGAGTAAGCATGTCTTACTACTACAAAACTACTCTTGTTCTTACTTTTTCCAATTCACACAGCTATATATTTTTTTAAATGTCTTGAAAAGGATTTTATTAATATCCATATCCTACACAAGCTTAAGTTAAGCTAATGTAAATCGATATTACACAAAATAATTTACTATGAAATACAACGGGCAAAGCAATAAAACTTGTTTGTTGTGCAACAGAAACTTTACAGTCAGTACCGCAACCTGGGACCTCCCAAACATCCAATAAATATGGCACATCTACTTTCCAAGAACTGATTCTTATCAAATCCAAGGATATATATGCACCAAAGTTCAAAATTGCAAAAATAAACATCTAGCCAAAGCAACAATGATCTAATTGCACATTCTCTAGAAAACAAGAAAAAGGTTATTCCATGCATAACAAATGCAATTGTCATGCAACAAAACATCTGACACTGATGCCCACAACATAAGGGTCAATATCTTAGGCATGTACAGAAGTGCACAGAATACATGCCCAATATATCGGTATTTTACTCATACGTTCGTAAGATACACAGCTAAACATTATTGTAAGGGGGGTGACCAGGCGCTGCTCATGGGAAGGCCCTGGAGCGAACCCAATGTTGGTCGCCGTTGAGTATGTGTCTCCTTGCCATCCCTCTCAGTCCAGTGTACTCCAGTTGTCTGCACAAGGATTCGCTTTTGCCACCAGGAAGGGCCAGATCCACTGCAGCACAAGATCCACAGCTCTTCTCCTCCACATTGCTCCTCTACCGCTTGGCTCTTTTCATGGAGTGCTGTAGCTCTATATGGTTAGCTCATCCCAGCGGTCTTCGTCCTCTATATCCTTGAGATAGGCGCAGGTCCCTCCAACATGCAGCACATTGTGTGGTATTCGTGTACGTATTGTGAGTGTGCGGCACGTGTGTGTGTGTGTGGCGCGTGTATGGTATGCTAGTGTAGAGCGTGCATGGAGTGTGAGTGTGGAGTGCGTGGTAGAGCATTTGTAGAATGCAGGTGGGAGGCAGTTGCTGGAGGGAGTGGCGGAGGAGGTCCGGTGTTCATGTTGCTGTATTACCTGATACTATCTAATAAAGAAGAAGACTGAACAAGCAACCCTGTCTGCGTGTACCTGCTTACAATATATGGCGACGAGCGGGATTCAGCGACAGCAACATTGAGCACGAATTTTTTTTACAATTTTTAACTTTATTGTTGTCATTTAATTGTTGCTCAACTACTTTTAAACGATACTATTCAATTAAGCCAAGCAGCGATCTCCTCGACGAACTGGTATGCTTTTCTCTTAAAAAAGAAATTATTTTTACCTTCAAATACACTATTCCAAATAGTGCATCTTTCGAGTTGCTTTCTGAACCGGCAGCAGCTCGCGCGAGTTGTTTCCAGGCAAGCAACGCCACAACGTCATTACTACGTTGAGGGTCACCACGTGATTGCGTAGTATCGTCAACACGCTCACGCTGATTCCTACGCACAGCGGCCATTTCTGTTGCCTTCGTTGCATAGCAACGCGTTTACGGAGCAACACACCAAATACTAGACACGCTAAGGAAACAACGCGCTTTGGGAAGAAGTAAATAAACATTAATTGTGAGTGTTAATTTCAACGCCGGTTGATTTTTTTTCTGCAAAGTACCAGTTTTAACATCGTGCAACCGGCGAACTATTGAGCAACACAACCATAGAGGTTAAGTACCATTCTAAATTTTGAACTTTGGTGAACTATTTGCGCAAGCATTAGCAGTTGAGTGAGCAACATAATTAGAAGAAGTCAAGTATTAACATACTATTTTGAACTTTGGTGAACTTTTTGCGCAAGTACTTACAAGGAATTTTTTTTTTTTTTTCTCTTTGTATGGTTATAACTTGTACTTCATTGAAATGTCTTCAATCCTTCCACCACCATTTTTTCTAGCAGAATCTGGTGAACCTCCTATTGCATGGGACTTATGGTTAGACATGTTTGAAGCTTATGTAGAAGTTTTAGCTGAAGAGGAGTCATCACAAGAAAGGAAAGTGTCATTACTTAAACATAGATTAGGTGCTGTAGGATTAAGAGAATTTAAAAATCTCCCTAAAATTGAGAATGCTGGTGATATGGGGGTTTACCAATGTGCTGTCAAACAAATGCAAGAAAGATTTGGGAGGAAAATTAACGTAGTGATGGAAAGGTTCAAGTTTTATTCAAGGGCTCAGAAAAGTGACGAATCTATTGACCAATTTGTATCAGCTTTAAGAGGGTTGGCTGTCACATGTGAATTTGAGAGCATGACATATGACCAAGTGTTGCGCGATCAGATTCTCATGAAGACAAAATCAAAGAAAATTCAAGAGAAACTATGGTCATCTGGAAGCACTTCTTTAAAGAATGCTATTGAAGTAGCTAGGGGTGTAGAAATTTCTGACCAATGCATTCGTGAGGTCAGGAATGAAAAGAATGATTCTGATTCTAATTCTATTAATGCTGTAAATAAGGGTGACATGTATAAATTCAAGAGTGATAATAAGGTAACAAACTTTTCTTCTTATCCTAGTAAGAAAGGAAATGAAAAAAGTTTTGAAAGGAATAATGACCCGAAAAAATTTGCATGTTTTAGATGTGGGTCTTCTACTCATTTAGCCAATTACAAATGGTGTCCTGCCCTTGACAAAATTTGTACCAACTGTAAAAAGAAAGGACATTTTACCAGAGTATGTCGGAATTTCAAGGCTAAAGTCAACTATTTACAAGATATCGAACAGGATGACATTAATTGTGTCCAAGATGGGAATCAAGATGATGTTTTCCATGTTGTGGGTGACATATGCAGCATTCACGATGAAATTGCTAAAGGGGCATGCAGAGTTAAAAAGTTACCATCTTGTTCTGTTAATATTGATGGGATAGAAGTAAAGGTCATGGTGGATTCTTGTGCCTGGTATACTATTATGGGTATGGATTCATTTAAATCCTTATGGCCCAGCAGGCCATTATTAGGTCCTGATATACATCCTGGAAGTTACACTGGACACAGAATACCGTTAGAAGGGTTTATAATGGCCAAAATAAGTTTTGGATGTAATTCTTGTCAGGGAAAAATTTACGTGGCCAATAAGGGTGCAACAATTTTGGGATGGCCACACATTTACGATTTAGGCATGAAAATTGACCCTAGACGAGAATTCCCAGTTTATTCTATTCAAGATGAGTGTATTGAAAAAGATGCTTACTCGAGCCTTCCAGAAAAATTTCCTGATGTATTCTCAAGTGGAATTGGTAAAATGGTGGGATTTAAGCACAGAATAATTCTAAGGGATGGCGTATGTCCTGTTCGGCAAAAACTTAGAAATGTTCCGATCAGTTACAGAGAAAAACTGGGCGAGATACTCAAAAAACTGTGTAGTGATGGCATTATTGAACCGGTTGAAAGTTCTGATTGGGTTTCACCAGTAGTTATCTCGCTTAAATCCAATGGCGATTTGCGCCTGTGTGTAGACCTAAGATGTTTAAACGAGGCTATTTGGGTTGACACATTTCCTCTTCCAAACTTGCAAGAATTGACATCATCTGTGGGTGGGTCTTCTTGGTTTTCCAAGATAGACCTAACTAGTGCATACCATCAAATCGTGTTAGAGGATGATTCTAAACATTGCACTGCCTTTATTACCACAGAAGGGATGTTTAGGTATAAGCGCATTCCTTTTGGGCTTGCTAGTGCATCTGCAGTGTTCCAAAGGGAAATGTGTAGAGTTTTACAGGGGATCGAAAATGCAAAAGTGTTTCAGGATGATATCTTAATATTTGGGAAAAACAAAGAATGTCATGATAAAGGCTTGTTTGCAGTTTTGGAAGCATTAAGAAGGAGTGGACTGACTATCAAGAATGAGAAATGTGTGTTTGGGAAATCTGAGGTGGAATACTTAGGTCATGTTATATCTAAGGATGGCATTCGACCCAAAATCAGCCATGTTGATGCCATTTTAGCCGTCCCAGAACCTACAAGCAAAGAACAATTAATGTCATTCCTGGGACTGACAGAATTTTATTCACGATTTATTGAGAACTATGCTTCAAAAGTTGAATCGCTAAGATCCTTACTAAAGAGAGGTGTTACATTTTCATGGGGTGATCAACAGAGAATGTGTTTTGAGAAAGTGAAGAAGGAAATAGTTTCCACGCCTTGTTTGAAACCCTTTTTACCAATGGCAGAATGTGTTCTATCTGTGGATGCGTCTGGGTATGGCATTGGTGCTGTGTTTTCCCAACGGTCTAAGTCTGAAAAATGGGTAGTAGCGTATGCTTCACGTACCCTAACCAAGGCAGAACGGAACTACTCCGTTATAGAAAAGGAATTGTTAGCTGCTTCATGGGCAGCTGAAAGGTTTCTAATGTATATATGGGGAAGGAAGTTCAAAATCTGTACTGACCACAAACCATTAGTGAACATTTTGAGGCCTGAGGGCGGGAAGAACTTAACACCAAGATTGGCTCGGTTGGCTTCAAAGCTCCAAATGTTTAGTTTTGACATTGAATATATTCCTGGCAAGGACAATGTTGTTGTATATGGTTTGTCTAGATTACCCAATGCAGGTATGTCGGATTTCAAGACCAACACTGATTGTGAAGTGGCGTTTACCGCTAAGGATGTATTCCTTATTGACGCTGAGAATACTGTTAGCGGTATTTCTGAAGCATCTTGGGTGAGTGAGATGGAGAAGGATGTGGTCCTGAAAGAAGTTAAACAGTTCATAGTTAAAGGATGGCCTAGAGAGTCACAATTACGCGGTGAATTTATTGCCTTTTCCAAGATTAAGGATGAGTTGTGCATTGTTAATGATCTCATTTTAAGGGGTGACAGAATTGTGCCTCCAGTTGGGTTAAGGAAGGACATTGCTGTGAGAAGCCATTCGGGACATGGGGGCATGTCTAGTTCAAAGAGAAGGGTTAAGGAGTGGTTTTGGTGGCCAGGTGTGGACTCTATGGTGGACAAACTAGTTAGGGATTGCAAAATTTGTAATAACAGTGATAAGGTAGCTAAACCCTTGAGTGTACCATTATCCATGGTGGAGCTTCCCGAGTATCCATGGCAGAAGGTAGCTATCGACTTTATGGGACCATTTTCAGCCTTGTCCTCTGCAGACTGTTATGCCATCGTATTGGTGGATTATTATTCAAAATGGCCCGAGGTAAGAATGGTGAACGGGATGACAACGGATGTTGTCATTGAGTTTTTAGAAGATGTATTCTCAAGAGAGGGTGTACCTGAAATGTTGGTCTCGGACAATGGGCCCCAATTTGTTTCACAAAAAATGGATGAGTTTTTATTGGCAATGGGCGTTAAGCATATCAAGTCATCCCTGTACCACCCAGAGGGTAATGGCCAAGTTGAGCGCTTCAACAGGGTGGTCAAGGAAGTGATTGAATTGGCATTAAGTGCAGGGTTACCCTGGAGGAAAGCCTTGCAAGAGAGGTTGACTGCCTATCGTGTAACTCCCCACTCAGCTACTGGGAAGACACCTTTTGAAATTTTAAGAGGCAGGAAGCCATTTGCGGGATTAGTCCCCTGGTGGTTGAGAAAGAGGAATAATAAGATGCAATGTGACTCTAAGAATGTTGATGAAGAAGTCAGATCTGAAGTTGAAAAGTATCAAAACCGTAATCAGCTGTATCATGGGAACAGATGTAACTGGCCTCTAGTTAAGGTAGGTCAGATGGTTAGGGTAAAGAACCCTAGGAAGGTATTGAAGGGTGAAAGTGTGTGGTCCAAACCTTTAAAGGTGGTTAAGGTTTTTAGTGGTGCTGTTGAGTTGGAGGATGGCAAAAGGTGGAATTTCCGTCAATTGAGTTTTTGTAATGAGAGGAGGGGTGTGGTTGGTGTACATTCCGATGATGGGTCTTGTAGTGGTTATTTGTTAGGTGATGATTTTGGTTTGGCTAAGGATTTGAGGCTGACCGGTAATGCAGGTTCGTGTGATCTTAGGGGTGTTGTTGACGCTCGTGATGTTGGTTCTTCTAGCGCTAGGAATGTTATAGATGCTGAGGGTGTTGTACCATTTCGCTCTGATGTCGACATTACTGGTGAATGTCTCCGCCGGGGCGATAGGGTAAGGAAGATGCCAGCTAGGTTTTTGGATTTCAAGTTAGGGTGAACTTAAAGGTGGTTCCTTAGCTTTTCAAGGAGGAGGGTGTGTGGTATTCGTGTACGTATTGTGAGTGTGCGGCACGTGTGTGTGTGTGTGGCGCGTGTATGGTATGCTAGTGTAGAGCGTGCATGGAGTGTGAGTGTGGAGTGCGTGGTAGAGCATTTGTAGAATGCAGGTGGGAGGCAGTTGCTGGAGGGAGTGGCGGAGGAGGTCCGGTGTTCATGTTGCTGTATTACCTGATACTATCTAATAAAGAAGAAGACTGAACAAGCAACCCTGTCTGCGTGTACCTGCTTACAATACATTGCGTGGTTTTAGCTTGCTCCCCGTGCCCAGAGACCATCGGCTATGTTTGCAGGCCCGATCTCCTCTCTCACTGGACCCCAGTGCGGCACAATGGGGGTGGATAGGGTTCCCCCGTTGGAGCTGCAAGATCAGGCGTCCGCCATGTTCGGACCTGGTCTCCATCTTCTTGGGACCAGTGGTGTAAGTAAACTAGAGGCCCCCCTCTGAAAAGTTTATAGATGGGGCCCCCTTTCCCTAGTCCACCATCTACTACTTTTGCTGAGCGGGCCCCCTGGAGCTCAGGCCCCCTGCACTGCGGGGACTTATGTTTAGCCACTGCTTGCGGCCACCCCACTTTATTCAATGAAGGGGAAGAGGATATCTCAGCTCCTCTTGGCAGCAAAACTAACCGTCTGGGCCTCTGGGGAAGGACACTGTGTCAAACACTTCAATGTGGCTACAGAGAATCTGACTTCTCTGAGGGCTGTTCATCATTTCAGTGTCACAGCTTGGCTCCTCCAGGTCACTTGTGTCTATGCCTAAGGAATAAGTTGATTGATACAGGGCTCCATATCTCCCACTTCCTCCTCACTCTAGCTATAGTTATTCCCCATTCACTATAGGCAACAATGCGTACCTATGATTATTGAACTTGAACGTCCTAATGATGGTTTTGATATCGAGCCGACATTAAGGACTAAAAATGAAGTGTGGCATAAATCGTGTTTTCACAAGTGCAACAATCTAAAGCTGCAGTGGATTCAGAAAAGAAAACATAGTGATGCTGATCTATATTGCAGCCCAAGATGCGTGGGCCAACGTCAATGACCATCAATATGGAGCTGTGATACAGGGTCCTGCACAGGTGGTCCTCACAGAGACTTGTGCTGTGATGCATTGGTGCTGGTGCTAGATGTGTCATGTTGGTCTGGTGTTGTTGTCGGGCGATGTCGAAGAAGCCATCAGTGGTTGCGAGGACTTGCTATTAGATGAGTTGACTTTGAGGACGAACTGCGTCACGCTGAGCCGGATTTGATGGTGGTGAGCTGCATCATACTGCATTGAGATGCATGGATATGTGTTGACATCGAAGAAGCCTGTTATGCCCCTGTGGCTTGAACAGGGCGCCAGCTAACTTCGCCTTGAAGAGTTCCTGGAGTACTGGATCCACATAGGCAGGCTGGATTCAGAAGGGCAACTTACAGCACCAGAAGAGTCCTGGTACAGCAACAGCAGGCCTTGGCAGCAAAGCAGTCCTTGGCCAGCAATCAGGTCAGCAGGGCCGACTTCACAGCTGGGCAGTCTTTTTTCCTGGTACAGTCCACATGTCCAGAAATAATCAGAGTTGGGTCAGAGGGTCCACTATTTATTCTTCGTGCCAGTGTTGAAGTTGTTTGGTGTGTTGGAGTTTCTAGAGGATTCTACTCCCAAAGGTATTTGGAATTTTCTTCCTCCCTGTCCTGGCCCCAGCTTGTCTGGCGGCATATAAATGTGAGTGAGTGTGAGTGTGGTGTGTGCAAGCAAAACTAGTGTGAAACCCTTTGTGAGTGTGTGGAGGCAGAGCTTTTGTGATGGGCAAGTATGGTAGGTGGCCGAACTGTCCCCCCATCAAGTTAGAGGCAGCCACCCTGCCAACACCTATACCTCCTTTGTCTCACTGTCTGGAAGCTGTACACAAAGACCCACTGCCAGCTACATCTAGTCATGAGACCCAAGAAACAGGCTGCAGGCACCTAGAAGTTGGGACAAGAAAATACCAACTTTCTAAAAGTGGCATTTTCAAAACTATGACTTAAACTCCAGCTTTAACATTAAAGAGGGTTTTAAATTACAATTCTTTTGAGACCAAACTTGACATTCCTACCTGCTCCCAATTGAAAGGTACTACTTACAACTGTAGTAAGGTAACCCAATGTTATCCTATGGGAGAGGCAGGCCATGCAGAAGCGAGAAACTAATTTAAGAGGATTTTTACTAGCAGGACACATAAAAGTTAAATGTACATTTCCAAACTTTTCAATACATGGCACCCTGCTCTATGGGCTGTTTAGGGCCTACCCTAGGGATGACATATGTATTAAAAAATAGGGTTTGGCCTAGCAAAAGATTTGTTTTGCCAGGTCTGAATGGCAGTTTAAACTAGACATGCAGGCTGTAATGGCAGGTCTGAGACATGTTTGAAGGGCTAGTTAAGTGGGTGGCAGGATGAGTGCTGCAGGCCTGCTAGTAGCATTTAATTACAGGCCCTGGGTACATGTAGTACCACATTTTTGCAGGGACTTACAAGTAAAGGCAACATTTGGGTGTGAGCCAATATTACCATGTTTAAAGGATAGAGCACAAGCACTTTAGCACTGGTTAGCAGTGGTAAAGTGAGCAAAGACCTAGAACCAACAAAAGCGGGTTAAAAAACAGGACAATGTAGGCTAAAAGATTGAGGATGACCCTGCAGAGAGGGCCAAGTCCAACACTGTCAAAGAAACAGTTGCAAGGGTCATTATTATGAGATGTGCAAATTTTATTGCAAAGGTAGACTAAATCTGGTGATAAATATCAGCGGGTCACACCACTCTTTAGACTATTCTTAATTCAATAGTTGCCACCAATTCTGAGTTGAGTCCTCGTAAATGATGCATATTTCCCTTTGTTTAAGAATCTATTTTCACTGCAAATATTAGCAGATTTGATCTTCTGAAATTTATCGAGAGAAGGCATATTTTATTGTACTTGGTAATTACCACATGCAGCAAAATCCAAAACTCACATAATTGCAAGCTTGTGCATACAGGAGTTTGCTCATGGATCCAATGTTATTGCGATCATAGAATCGAGGATCAAAATATGTAGCTAGATTTTTTGGGGCTTTGACTTCAAATATCGACTCATCCAATATACATGAAAGCAAAAGGAAAACAAGAACTCAAATGTCTGGCTTGTAAATTAAAGTGCCTGGTCCGTAACTGATGGTTTTATGTGCTTAATTAGTGATTATATATGCCTTCTGCCACTCATGTATCCATTTATCTACCACAGACTCATTCTTACATTAACCCACTCCACAACCACAGTAAAACACACTCCCAAACTCAACAAAATATGCAAGAAAAAGTTAAGAATAGAAGTAGAAAAAAAGAAAATATGCTGGCATTTGCTTCCTGTTACAAATCAAATTAAACACAGCAGCAGATGGCCTTATTGCATGACATTTTCCATTGTGTATTGTTGATTAAATGTTCCAGCATGGCCGCCATGTTTAGAACCAACGTGTTGGCCATCTTGGAATGGTAAAAGTACTCTATGTCTAGTATAGTTGCTTAGTTTACAGAAAATGGGCACGTGGAATGTGGTGCAATGCAGATTAAATGAGCAGCAAACAAGCAACTGTCTAAGAAAATGTAATATACTTAAAAATATTTTTTTTTAAATATGGGCAAGAAAAAGAATGAAAGGAAAGACCTATAAAGCGAGAAAATATCAAACTAAAGGACTAGCCCACCAGCCATGGGACTGAATCACACACATTTAGAGGCAGATGTGCACGTGTGATGAGGCATGCCTATGCTGATAGGGCAACAAAGTCAATGGCTAAAGTTTCCCCGTTATAATTATCATGCTTTTTCCCTTTTGGGTATTCCCTTTTTAAGTTACATATATTGATTATTTATATAAAAGTGACAAATGTGGAATGCCCTTTAATTAATCTCACCATTGATTGCAACATGATAATCAAGTCTTCCTGAATACATTCATAGTGTATGATCTGAATTGAATTCTCCGTTCTAAATAATTGTTTTTGAGTTATGATGAAGGCTTCATGGAAGCTGATATTTTTATTTCATTCATTATTACTATTCAATAAAGGTCACTATTTTGCAGAATGAAAATAATTGAAAGGGAACCAAGGCATTTTTCTTCTAATTGTTAATTTTGAAAGATACAACAATGAACAGATAATGGTATATACGTTAAGAAAAGTGTGTGATGACGGAGAGAGAAACTTTGTACCAGGAAATTGACATAGGCAATGCTAGATCTTATCTCAACTTTTGCTAAAGGCCAATAGGATGTGTATTTAGCCTTTCCTTGCTAAGCTTATCACCTTGCCTTCCAACAGTAGACAATGCTATCGTATTGAACATTAGCCTCATTGTTCAAAGCAGGTATGTGGGTGTTAACCATCTTTGAAACTCGAATTAGGACTTTTCTTTTGGTTAGGAGTTTAGTAAGCCAAAGATATGAGCGTAGGATTGATATAAAACTACATAGCTTATATGTTGCAATATCTTTTGTTGTTAAAACCTCTTATTACCATTGCAGCTACTATTCTGTTTGTTTTTATTACAGTTACTACTCACAATGTATGCAAACGTATATGATGAAGATTTGTGGATATTTTTCTGATATATCCATTGTTTCTTAGTGTTCTTGAGTCTGCCTTTCTATTATGGGAAAATGTTTGGGTTACACCAAGCACTCCTGTGACACCCCATATAATTGATTGATCCTGAAATACATCTTACTGGTCAGTGGGTTGTGAGGTGGTGGGATCCAGTCCATCTGGATTTCTGTCTTGTATTGGCACATTTATAAAATCCTTAGCACCACAGTGTAGAAAGCCTATTTCCAGGCTGAGTTTTAGAGGATCCAGAAAATATCTCAGGAGATTATCATTATAGGCACACTATTGATTGTAAATAATAAGCAATGTCATGACCTTCCCAAATTAATCTTTCACATTTTTACCTAATTTGGGATAAATTCGATTTCTTTCATGTTTGGGTTGTTAAAAGGACATTAATATTATATTGTTAACTGTTATTTATGTCATATAGTAAGTCAAACTATTATCATTATTGAATTATCACTGTCCTATTGCTGACAATGATTAAAATTTGCAATCTGCAATTTTTCATTCTACACTCTTTTGTGGGCTGTCTCAAAAATGCATTTTTCCAGCTTACCACATTTCATGTGTAGTCTGTATAGTAGTAGAATCTCAGAGAACTCCAGAATATCAACCAGGTAGGCTAATAGATACGTGTCAAAAATATCACGTAAGATGCCATTGAGTAATTGCTGATGTACAGTTAGTGTATTGGAAATGCCAAAGGCATCACAATGTTTTTCAAGTGGCCATATCTTGTATTAAAGATTGTTTTCCATTCATCTTCCTCTCTTACACTTCCTAATTTGTATGATCCCCTAAAATTCAGCTGGGTGAATATTTCAGCATGCTTCATTTGCTCAAGTCAGACTGAGATAAATGGGAATCTGTCCCTAACAGTGATTTATTTAATTCTGTGTAGTTTATTCAAGTTTGAAATCAGCTGTCCAGCTTCCGCATAAAGAAGATTAGTGCCCCCACTGGAGATGGCGGATACATCCTTTTTAAATTTTTCCTTGATATATTCCTTGACAACCTTGTCTTCCCTCCCACCATCAATTAGTACATTTTGCCACTGGGTATCTATGCACTAGGAGACAATCCATGGAGTAGTCATAACTCTGGTAGGGAGAGGGTTTTTTTTGCCTCCTTTTGACTAAAAATATAAGTAAACGCCTTGTATTGTGGGAGTAGAGAAAGGTAACCTGACTATTTCCCACACCTTCCTTCACAAAGCCTCTCTTTTTGCAATAAGGTGAGTTCTAGTTGATGGTAGAGGCTGCCAATAAATTGCAAGATGATGTCTTCTAAACCAAGGTATATCCAAGATGATAGTAAAAGATGGAATGTCTGTGAAAGCCACTGAAAGAGATTCAATGTCTCACACAATAGTTTCCATCACTACAGGCAAACTTTCTGAAGCCATATTTGTAGAGGTTAACAAAGTGTCATAAATGCCTTAAATCACTTCTTCTTTTCAAAGGAAAGGAAACTTAGTTTGCCTATGAAATGGACAACCCATAAAGCAACCTGTAGCTCTTCAATCTAATGATGTGGACAATTCAAAGAGGACATATGAATGAGACTGATCGTTGGGAAACACTTGACTTTCTTTAACACTCAACCTCTGTTTGCTGATCATGGTCAAGGTTTCTCGTTTCTCGCCAAAGAAGGGCATTTAAAAAAATATATTATTTCTTCACCACAGTGCAAACAGACGCCTTCCTTGCCTCTGCAGTCCTTTTCTTTGCTAGTTGAAGAATATTTGAGGTTGCATTCTGCATTAGTTCTGGAGCTTCACTGTCTGAATTACTTGAATCAACTACTTTCAAATAGTTCAGTGCTTTTCGGCTTTTAAGAGTTTTAGCTGAGATTTTATTTACATGGTAAAATAAATCAAAGAGTTGTAGCTGTAGGAAGTAGGCTACTAAAGAGGTGTTTTTTTATTCTTTCTAAAGCCCATTATAAAAAGCGACTGCAGCAGCCTCATTGATTCAAGCTATGCTGTTTCTTAATTGCTGTAAATGACGTATATATGCAATAATACCTGGTGTTCCTTGTCTCAAGAGTAGCAATCCAATATGTGTGGCTGGCACCATATGAAGGTGTCCAAAAATTGTTGACAATCTAATAAAGTGGTTATACTGATGAAGTGTCATTATTCATTAGTGGAGTAGCCCAATTTAATGTTTCTTTGACTAGGCATAGAAGGATGAAAGCCACCTTAGATTGAGCCACAGGAAAAAGGGGGGGGGGAGACTCAAACAATGAACTTTTAACAGTGGAAACATGCAGGATTCTTTGAAAACTTCTCATTTGCCATGGGCAATGGAACGGACGCTGGGAGACTCTGTATATCAGCTCAGATTGAATCTATTCGGATCTGGAGTGGTTCCTGAAAAGGTATTCTCAGAAGCCAATGGATGAAAATAGCTCATTAAGTTTTTTTTAACACCTTGGCTGCTAGGGGGTTTTCCCCTCCTGTGTTGCTTTCTAAGAATTCCCATTGTTCATGACAAGGTCAACTCGTCATAAGCACAGCTCAACCGTGCCTCATGACGAGCTGGCCTTGTCATGAGCATGGAAGAGGTTAAAAAGTAATTGTTACTGACATTTTAAAGCCACATAACATACACTTGCATATTGGGATCATTTAGCATGACAATTACTCCATCCCCCTTCCTCCGACCACCAATTACACCCCTAACAGCAATCCACTACAGTATATTGCATTTAGTGTAGATAGTGGCAGTCATGCTCCGGTTCCGTAATGCATGTCAGTAATTAACCATAACCCCCGTTTATCCCCTCCCTCCCTCCCCTTTCCGAGTCGAGGTCTATAAATAGTAAGATGTATCTTGTGTATGCCCTCCCCTGAAGATTAGAGAGGGTCCCAGTGGGGTCCCCCTAGGAGATACCCTGAGCTATTTTGTCAGGGGATCCACCCTCCAGTCCTGATCCGAGGTTCCTGCTGTGCCTGAAGCTGGGGGCCCTGCAAGTCTGCCAACATCAACGCCCAGCCCCTAAGGTTGTCCTCTAATTCATCATCCTTATGGACATGCTTCATGCGCGCTGCCTCGGCAGTCGTCCATTCACACATATCTTTCATCCATTTCCCTGCAAGTGGAGGTGCGTGGCGTTGCCATGCTATCACAATCCATCTTTTGCCAAGACCGATCCTAATAAAAGAAAGCTCTTTTGAGTGTTGGAAGCAGTCCTAGCAACACTATGTGTACCTCCCCGGGCACTACTCACCCCGTGGCCACGCGCAATCGAGTCCTCACCGTCTATCAGTATGTTGTCAGATGATGACACGCCCACACCATATGTATAAACTCTGCATCTAAAGCTCCACAATGAGGGCAGTCATCGAAGCGGTCTGGATATATTTGACACAGGGTCCACGGGGTAAGGTATGTCTGGTGTATAAAGTTATATTGGGTAAGTTTAAAGCATGCATTGGTACCCATGGCCCTGAATTTTCAACCAGGTCGGCACGGTCAGGGTCTCCATAAGCATAGTCTCCCATTTGGCTTCGATGGGGAGGTGCTTCCCGCGGTCTTCATCTGGGAGCGCTCTGTACAGGTGTGAGATCAAATGCCGGCCCTGAGCCATAGTTAGCATGGTTTGCAGAACATAAGTGTAGGGAGGTTCTACAGGGATGGATGGCCAAAGTTCACTTGCCACACTCAAAATGTTCTTTCCCATATTGCAGGAACTGGTCCGTCCCCTAGTCAAAAGCAGCTTCTGCCTCTGTCCTAGTAAGAAATTGTCCATTGTCATAGAGGTCCCCCATCAGGTGACATCCCCCTCCTCCTTCTCCACACTGAGATAGAGTCCGCTATCTGTCGGAATGGCTTTACTACCCATAGCGGCATATAAGGGACGTATGGTGCGTACCTTACTACCCTGCAAACCACCCTTTCCCATATCCTGGCAACATGTTGCATAATCTAGGAGACATCCAAGGGAACCCTAGACCCGTCACCCGAGTATCAAAAGTTCCGGCAAGAGTCGGTCCCCACACGTGCCCTGCATGAGTTGATTTTCCAAATTCTCAGCATCATCCAACCAATGGACCACTTGTTGCAATTGGAATACCGTGTATTAAAGATCCAAGCGGGGCATATCCAGTCTACCTCCACCCAACGACCTATGTGATGTCTGCAACCATACCCTTTTCATAAAAACTCCACCATTGTCCCATCCAGCGTCGAAAGTAGTGGGTGAAGTTTTTTATAAAGGGAATGTTGCATTGTATAGAGACAATGTGGTAGGATAATCATCTTCACAATAGCTATCTTTCCAATGAGGGACAGGGGCAGGTCCCTCCAGAATCTAATAGATCCAAGTAGACCTTCAAGGACTTTCCCTATGTTAAGGTTCAATTAAGAGGAGACTGTATTCACCCATTTAATTCCTAGGTCTCTTATGCCTTCAGTCGCCCAGGGCAGTCCTACATCGGGCAACTCCTACCTCTGAACCATCGCTAGTCTCCCCATTGGGAACAGTTTAGATTAACTTAGGTTTATGCGAAGTCCCAAGAAGTTCCCATAGGTTTGCAGAATATCAAGGAGGACCAGCATCGACCACTCTGGTTCTCGGACATACACCAATGTATTGTCCGTATATAGGTCGACCACATGACATGTCGCCCCTAGATGCACCCCCCACAGAGGCAACCAACCCTGAAAAGTGGCAGCCAGAAGGTTCCATGGCAGTCGCAAAGATGACTGGGGACAAAGGGCAGACTTGACATGTACCCCGATTCAGCCGAAACGACTTGAAGATCATAAACAGGAGCCTGTTCCAAACCGCTGTAGAACCGACCACATATAGGAACAGAGTTTTGAAGGCCTGTTCTATATCAAGGAGTGCCATTATGTAGTCATCTTCCAGGAGGCAAGAGGTAAACTAGACATGTGCCAGGTGTCAAAGGTTATGAGTGGTGTTCCGTTTCGGTATAAGCCCGGCTTGATCACTATGGATCATGTGGGGCTTGTGTGGATGAAGACGGCCACCAAGATTCCGCGGAGTATTTTCATATCAAGATTCAAGAGAGAGATCGGTCTGTACGAGCCAGACAGCACGGGGTCCCTATCTGGTTTCAGAATAATAACTACTAACTCCTCTCTCATAGAAGCTGGAAGGGTCTGAGTCCTACAAGCTTCAGCTTAAACCTCCAAGAGGGGATCCACCAACTGGAGTGCAAACTTCTGGTAGAACTTAGTTGGAAGACCATCGGTCCCAGGACTCTTTTCCGGTTTCTGGTGCTTAATAGCAGTCAGCACCTCTTCTCTAGTTATCAGTGCTCCAAGAGATCTCTCCGCTTTTGGGCTCAGCCGTGGCAGGTCAATAAAATCCTGAACCATTCCTGGTGTCGAGGATACTGACTTCCAGTATATCTTGACCAGATGGCTTATCAAGGCATCAATAACTGCGTGCTGTGTGTATATTGGTTCCCAATTATCGCCTTGGAGTTTCAATATGGGTGTGATGGGTGATTCTTTTTTTACAAGTCTTATCCCCCTCCATGTGCAAATATTGGTGATAGGCCTTGTATGTAAATTTTCTAGCCTATCCCAGCTCTCCAGCAGAGCCTTTCCAGTCTCTCCAATCCCTTGTGATCTGGGGACTTATTTGAAGCCAGGCCTCCAATCTACTCAGCTCCTGTTCCTGAATTTTTTTGTTGTATTCCAATTGCCATCGCACCCCATAGCTTGTCTTAATACACACTTCCCAAAGGATGACCTTCATGGCCTCCAATTCCACTCCCCGGTTTAAGGCTGATCTCTAATTTACTTCAAAATAATGTGTCAGCGCCTCGGAAACCAAGGCCACAAAGGGGAGGGTCCAATAATGCTTCCACACTTAATCACCAGGAGGGTATTGCCGGGAATTCTGGCATTCCCCAGAAACCTAGTAGGGTAGGGGAGAGATCTGAGATAGATCTAGGCAGATATGTCATTCCGTCCATCTCTCAAGTGAGATCTGACGTGAGAAAGAAAAATTTCAGTCAAGTAAATGTCCCAGTTGCTGGGGTATGACATGAGGACGTTCTTTTGTCTGGGTTACGATCCCTCCATACATCCTCCTGCCACAAGCCCTATAAGAGATCCATCAAAGTTTCCATCATCCGGAGCTTAGTATTTGCACATGAGGGCTCCCTGTCCAGGGTTCCATCTATCATGCAGTGCATGCCTCCTGTCACGATGGCAGCTGTGCCCAAATATGGTACCGCCGCTGCCATCAGCTCTGGGAAGCATGAGGAGAAATAATTATTGGGGGTATATATATTAAGAATACATTGTTCCCTACCATCTAACATGCCATGTTGGATAACATACCTCCCCTCTGGATCTGTTACGTGATGTAAATGTTTGAAGAGAACCCCCGGTGCCACCCGTATGTGTCCCACGTGCAAAGCCTAAATAGGAGGTGGCATAAAGCTGCCCACTCCACCTCTCCTTGATAGAGGGCAGCGAATCCCCCATATGTGGGTCTCCTGTAAACACGCAATGCCACCCTGTAATGCCTCAGATAGACCAACACACGTCTGCATTTACCAAATTGCGCTATTCCCCTGAAATTCCGTGTGGTTATTTTCATTATGGAAGGAGCCAAATATCCGAATGCCACCCTCTAACCCGTGACCCAGCCCAGTCTGGTCCTGGTCCATACACCCTCCAAATGGGGCCCCACAGTAGCTTTCTTTGAAACAGTTGTCACTGGAGTAACAGGAATAAAGCAAACCTTGTCAGAACTAATGCATCTGGAACAATCTCAACATCCCCCCTCCCCTTGGTCAAGGTCCCCCAACCCTGACTTTTCCCAAACACAGAAAGCAAAGAATCGTGGTTGCTGCCCCATTACCCTACCTAACCCAAATCTTAATAGAGCAACTATCCACAATTCCATATTCCTTAACTCTACAGAATATACTAAATACTACACCAGTGGTTGGCCTACCGGCCAGGGCTGAGGCTACTAGCCCTACACACCGTGCCTAGTCTCTGGGGGGGGGGGCAACTCTCCACCGACAAATACAGTGTATAGAGGAGAAGTCCAATATTAGCACACCCAGCACATCGTCCCAACTTCATGGAGTACATTATTTGTCCTATAAGATTTCTGCCCAATTGCATACTTATCTATCCCTTTCAGATACGTCAATGCAGCGTTTCTTCAGATCTCCTCCCCTTGAGAGAGGCTTGACTTACCATTTGGTCCTGTGTGGTTCCATCCGAGTCCGTAGCCATGTCCGACACCCGCAACATCCAATCCGGGCAGACTCGGATTCAACCCGGGCTCCCTTCACCTTGTTTGGGCCTTCACTGCGCTGTCTTCTCTACCCCTGTTCATGGCCAGCAAGATACGTTGCATGGGAGGACCCAGTTGTAGACACACGGCATGTGTCTGACTGTCCCTGAGAATCCAACCAGTCACAGACTTCCCTCGCCAAGAAGAAAAACAAAGCTTTTCTTTTATGTTCAATGCACAATTTGGCTTGAAAGAGGAGGCTGTATTTACAGGTCAGATCTCTAAGCCATCGCTTGACTGCCATGAGCGATTTTCCATTGATCTTGAATGCATTGCGTATACCCTGGGAATATTGCAATGGGATAATCTTCGAAGCTCAGCGGACCCCTGGTGCGAGTAACTTTTAGGATAGCATCACAGTCCCTGTGGTTGAAGAGTCGGGTGATGATGACGCCGGGTGGTGTGTCAGGCCTCGGAGGGGGAACCAATGCCCTGTGCGCTCTTTCCACGTTGAAAAAATGAGACAACCTCTTAGGGGCTAGTACTTTCACAATCCAGTCCTCCAGGAAGAGATCCATTGAGGGGCCCTCCACCTTCTCTGGAAAACCCACAAAGCGTAGGTTATTCCAGCGCGATCTTCCTTCGGAGTCCTCTACCCATCTATCAAGTTGCACTACTTTTTTTTTTAAATGCCAGCACAGTGTCTTAGAGCTATCGGAGCTCCATCTGGAGAATGTACGCGGTGTGTTCAGGAGTGGTCACCCTCTCGGAAACGTTATACGCAGTTCGCAACACAAGAGATTGACCTTGATGGCCATGGAGTCTATCCTGTGCACCATGTCGTCTCATGTTTTCTGAATCACCAGCAGTACATCTTGCAACAAAGGTGCAGCCGCCCGATCTCCATCACTTCTGTATTCTTGTCCCCAAGCATGTTCTCTTGCGACCCAGTGTCATGGGGGAGCAGCTGTACATAGTTCAAAATTTTGTTAGCTTCCGGCGTCCGTCCTCCTTTATCCTTCACCATCTTGTGTAAACCACTGGAGAGTTGCCCGACACACCACTGCGCCTGAGGGGTACTCTCATCCCAGATAGGTCTCAACCTTTTGGATCCTCTGTTTTAGGTACCCTCCACAGGCCGCAGCTGTAGCTCAGTGTAAGTCTGGTAGGGCTTCTCTATGTACGTATTGGCCCCTCTCCAGGCAGTTGTGGTGGGCCGAGTTCTCAGGGCATATCGGTTACTGGAAGGTAAACCATCTTAGGCAGAATTAGGGGGGATCCCTTCAGAGCCAGAGGTTTTCTGGGACCGACCTCAGGGTCCTGGTTCAAGCTTAAATTGCGGGAGGCCCCCCTTCACATTCTTTCTGTCTACCAGGGGGGCTCTCAGGTGACCACGGGCGTTCGCTATGCCAGGCCTCGCCCGGAAATCCGGGCGCAGATTACCAGCGTCAGCCCAGAGGCCACGTCCATTCACATCTGTTTCCCCTTGTGGTTAGTGCTGAGCCACTCCTCCGGTCCTCCGCTAAGGGAGCCAAAGCAACCTTCCCGGCAGCTTCACATGGCCCAGAAGAAATTGTCACACCTCAGGACCTACCGGGACGGATTGCCAGGCCAGGTTCTTCTCGTTTCAGGGTCCACTGCCAAGGACCACCTTACTGTAGCCAGTCCCAACATCTTCCAGAGTGCGACAAGACAGGTTCACTCACGGAAGCACCCCGACCAGGCGCTCTGGCCTAATCAGGTTTGGAGCCATAACACCGGCCTCTATGTTGATCACTGGATTCCCTGTCACTGCCCGACATCTGGCGGCATGAGGACTCTATTTGAGAGCATCGCAGGTTACAGCCCGTCTTCCTCGCAGCCATCAAACTGGTGTGGCCGCTTCACCAGGCCTCAGCTGTTCCGGGGCCCGTATACTGTTTGGGCTACCGTCTGCCCCTTTCTCGAGCCCAGACGAGCCCCCACAGATTCGGGCTATGTTCCCTTCATTCTGGGATTGTACCTCTCTCGGGAGCCTCAGCATATTGTCGGATGCAGAGGTTGTCGAATGGAGCACTGGCAGACGCATCTATGCAGCCATGTTGCCAGGCCACTCCCTTAGCTCATTAAGTTTAGCTAACAAGAATGCCCTCTCCTGATTTGCTCTATTCACATAATTTTTTATCTTACGTGTGACATGTTACATAACTTGTAAGGGATGCACTTCTGAGTTCATACTGCTAAAATGGCCTGGCAATCCGTCCGAATCATGTGGATTGTGGTTACACTAAGACACCAGTCCCACACCTCCACATCAGTATAATCCAAGAGCACAGAGAAAGCATTCCTGACACTATAACCCATGGGGAAGAAAGGGATTAGGAAGAACACAAACAGGGACCTGAATAAGGCTTACATATACTGTAAAGTCTCACCGCTGTCAGAAAGTTAAGAGGAAACCCATGTACACCAACATGAATTCTGTAGACAGGCATTTAGTAAAGGAAGTGCAGTGTAATATTGCTATGCAAAGTGGCAACATGCCACCTTCCCTGTAGCAGTGGGTCATAATGCTAATCCCACCACGTTTATACGTTTTTACAAATATTGCTTCAGTTTAGCATACACATGAAACCGAAACTTGTTAACAGGTTCAAGGCTTTCTCATGAGAAGACTAATAAAAGGATATTGAAAAAGATACAAGAAGTGTGGACTATCAGTCACTCAGCTGGCCATTTTGTGAATCCTTGTTCAGTGTGTCAAAAATGAGAATTAGGATGAATCCTTCAGCCTCAAGAAGGCTGAGCCGGCCTGTGCATAACACCGACACAATGTGAAAACACGAAGTTGATGAATCAGCATGACATTTGCTAATACAGTGGTTTAAAAGCAAATTTTAACCTTGGCATTTCCTAGATTTGTACATTATTCCATTTGTTTTTCGACTAGGTTTACAGAAAAGTATCCTATGAGGAGACCTCTTAACTCTGATAATTCATTCTATTTACCAAAGGAGGAATATTTCCAGCTTCCATGTTGTTGTGGCCCAAGAGGTTGCTTCATAATATCATTTTCTTTCTAGAATAGCTAGGATCAATATACAGAAAGTCCTCAACCATTACCAAACCTAACAAAAAGTTAGGCCTATAAGCTTTGCCACTGCATTTTCAAAACAAATAGACCCACTGGGTCTTAAATGGTTGTTTTTGTGAATACAATCTACTTACATTTCAAAAAGACATTCTTAAGTTACATCTTGTTTCCTTGCCCTTTTTGGGAATTGCAGGATGAGGTTTCACAGAACAACTGACTTATATATTTTTTTATTATTGCACACAGGTAGGATTAATAGTTTCTAAAGCGAACTAAGCTGTACATCAGCTATAACATAGATATGATGAGACTAATTGTGTGATGAAATATGTTTGGGTTGTATTAAGATTCACCTTTTTAATTATTTTGTACAGAAAGTTACTGATAATCATGTCAATAATTGTTACGTTGTTTGTGGAGGAATAGCACAAAATATATCAATTGTTGTTGTAAATACAGTACTCACATTTTGACCTACAGATGAGTTATCATTCGACAGGTTTGTCTGACTCCTAACACCACTCCTCACATGGACATAGCTCAGTATGAGAGATGAGCCCTAGTCTCTGAAAAGGTCCCAAAGTATTCCTTTTAAGGCTAGGGAAATCTACTGGATGGAACCCAAATAATTAAGGCAGACAGGACACAGGAGCAAAGTTTCAACTTCCTTTGTGAAACAGGTCACATATAATTTCAATAAATGTAAAAATCCATACATTGACTAGGAACATGATCTTGTTATGAACTGTGTGAATCTGAAAAATATATTTTTTGTCAAAGGTGAGTGTGATGTTTGAGCTATGAAAAGTAGCACCCCATTAATCATTGGCTCTTAGTGATCAAGAACCTTGTAAATATGCAGATGCATAGTGTCCTCCACAGCTGATATGGTTACAGATTATCTGCTCTAACAGTGAAATGCAAGTTTTTTTACGTTTCCTGGCAAGTTTGAAGATGGTTTCACAACATTTTGATGACATTGCATATTTCAGAAATAGTTTTGTGCTTTTCTGTGTTAGTTTATTTACCATTTGAATATCATTTGAAGTTATTTCTGTCACAAGCGTAAATTGAAAACAGAATTGCAGACATCAAATAGAGAAAATGTGTTGGAATCTTTATTTGTCCAGAGAAAAACAACTTTGTGAAATTTATTTTTGAGGGAAATTGCTAGGCTCACAGCCTGTCATATTATTTGATATACAGTGCCTGACGGGCCAGATTGGCATCGTAGGGCCGTTCATGCTTTTTATCGACATCTGGCATTCAGTTTCTATCTGGAAAGAAGTGAACATCTTCATGGACAACATAATCAACCTTTAACGTTTTCAAACATGTAAATGTCAATATCACAAAAACACAAAAACAAAAATAAAATACTGCACTTATGAAATCAGAAGGATATAAAAACAAACTTTTTTGGGTCCATCCTCGCAAAATAGTTTATATTAAGCAAGACCTGCTATTGTAAGGGGTACAGCAAAGTGGAGACCACATACATGAATGAATTCACACAAGCGAATATAGGACAAACTTCATTTATAACTTTCTTCCAAACACCAATTAATAAATGCATGTTTGGAAATGGGGCACCAGTTGACAAAGACAGCAGTGAGTGACATTTAAGGAAGAAAATTGTACTCTGGTGGTGATGTGAAAAACATGGAATTCCTTTCTTAGTTGCCGTGTGCTTTACAGCAATTGGTGATGCGGATTAACTACAGCCTCCCATTAAAAAAAAATCTTTCACTCATGTCTCACAGCAGCCACGTAGTTGTGCAAAATGGCTTACAACATTGACAAAGCCAGTAGGTCATATAGACTAGACCCAATGGATTTGCCAATGCTTATTTGTTCATGAGCAGATGTGTAAGATCAGAGGATCTCTTCCCAAAGCATTACTCTCACACACTCGGAGACATGAGGAAAGAGAAAAGAGAAGGATAGGCTCTCTCTCTCTCCTACTATTGATACCGTTTCATTCTTAAGGACCCCTTGAGGACAATGTCCTATCTCTTCTTTCTGCTACTTTGTTATAGTCCCTGGATACATGAAGATGTGTAATGTGGGAACACTCAAGGGTGGGCCTCTCAGCTCTCACTCTAGATTTGAGCAATGCATGCAGCTTTAAGAGAAAGAGAGCAGAAGAAAGGACGCATTCATAAGCACTCCACTCTCACAAACAGATTCTGTGTTGAGCGAGGATTGTGGGGGATGAAAGAAGCAAGGGTGAGTATGGGGTGGTGAAAGCAGCAATGTGAGACAGTGGGGGGCAAGCAAAAACGTGGGATGGGAGGGTGGGAGAGGCAATGGGGGCAAACAGCAATGCGGACAAAGCAACAATGCAAACCTGGCGGGTGGCAGATGAAAGCAACAACAATGAGGGTAAGCAACAATGCAGGTGGGAGTGAGTTGCAAATACATGCATGCTTATAGGGTACTATAACTAAAAGAAAAAAGTAGTCCATGTGGAAGGACGCTCACTGCACAAGGAAGCCGTTCTTGGGCCATGCTCTATGGGAGAAAGAAACACATGAAGAGGAAGTGAAGCTGGTACACGCTGACCAGAGAAGAAAGAAAATGAGAGTAATGATGAAGCCAACCAATGGTGAGCAATAGGCAGGATACAAGCTCCATTAAAAGTAAACAAATGTCCCACAAGCAACAGTACATCAGCTGTCTAAGGAGTGTTGAGATAAGAGAATGGTCCAGAGATCCCGAGTCTGGATATGAATCCTAGGTTTCTGGAGGAGTTTTGCTCAAGGCTCTGGACCTTTTCAGCCTCAAAAGAACAAGTGAAGAGAGGGTTGTGAGCATATATTCCTCCTTTCCAAGCACGTATGTATACCCATCAGTAGGCTAATTCCTTTCTTTGGATGTAACACAATACAAGTAGGTTGGGGTGAAAGTAGTTCTTTTTACTTACCACTTAATTAAGACCATTTCACTCAATATAGATTTTTCATAGAAAATGTTGTAAAAGGGAGATAACAGCGGACACGTGTTTCACCCCGTGTGGCGAGTAAGGCGAGGGCTTTCTCAAGGCTATTTATATCATTCCAGCAAGACAAAGTATCAACATTAAATACATTTTTAAGAATTGTTGCGTAACATTGTTTCAAACATCCAAATTTCAAGATCGTTTCGGTATAGTCTCTCGTCTGGTCACCGGGTAAATGGACTCAATTAACTGATAAATAAAAAGAATTACTTTCACTCCGACCTACTTGTATTGTGTTGCATCCAAAGAAAGGAATTAGCCTACTGCCACTTTTGCTGTCTAAGGCGTGACATGCAAATTGTATTACCAATGACAAACATACACAACTTATCAAAATACCAGATGGGGAATACAAGTAGGTAATGCTGCTGGACCATAGACTGCAAAGCATTTCTAAGACATGAGCATTGTTTCTAAGATTAGGTAGTTTATATAGTGTGGGCTCTATGTCAAAGTGTTGTCTCCAGAACCGTTTTGCCATAAAATTGTGGGGAAAATATTGAGGCCCCCTTATCACTAAAGTATAGAGATATATGTAAATATAGATTTACTGATTTTAACTCCATACGCATGTAGTACCTCGACAATATATATTTTGTCATGTTAAGCAGATGTGGAGATCAGTAAAGTAAACCTATACTTCCCTATATATACTTACCTTGTTGATATGTGGGTCACCTATAGTTTGTCCTCTCTATAATAGCAAGACGATATTTTGGAAACAATATTCTAGTGGAGTAACTTTACTGTGATGTCCAATGACTTTTAATTCACCAATCAAGGAATCGAATGACATCCCTCCAATTGGAAAGGTTGACAATATGATAATGTCTTATGACTACAATCTGTAAGGTTTTAACGGATGTGTGAAGAACAAAACTAACTAGCTATTAATAAAAGTTGGATCTGTGAATTATCTATATATTCTGGTTGTTCAATGACAATTTAATTGTTGATGGGCATATTGATGATGATATCTTTAAAGCTCACTCTAGGGGGGCATGGACACCTCTGTTCCTCAAATCTAGAATCGTTATATGGTTCCCCATTTCACTGTAACCTGAGTGAGTCTGTCCAATTCGCTTTTAATATGAAGTTGCAATACACTGAGGATTTTTCCTGAATTTTGAGGTAATCTGGGCGTGCTCATTCTTTTACGTGATCACTGGCAGTTTTCATCTACATACAGGTCTTGTGTTCATTCCATACATTAAGATATCCAAGGCTGGTTGTTTGGTAGTTGCATGTTCCACAAATTCTCCAAACTGGAGCACTGGGAAGAGTTTTATCTGCAAATGTGCATGTAGGACTTCCATTTGTTGACAAACAAAGGTATGCTCCAGGTCCCTTTGATTTTGATTGAAATAAAAGTTTGAAATTAAATGCAGTTTTTTTGAAAATGTACTCAAGTGTTTCACTGCTGGTCAATATTGGTTGCTTTAAAAGGCCCATGTTGGTGTGGGACTACTTATTCTGTAGATCTGATGTGCCTGTACTGCAGCAGATTTCTCACTATGTTCGCATTGGAATTCCCAGTCAATTTGTCTAATGTCCCATCAACATAAAAGACATACTGATTGTGGCACGTATTCATGCCTAGTCAGCTCATCTGTGTTTCTGTCTTGATATCTGACTACCTGGCTGCATACGGATGCTTTGAGGACCTGAATCAAATGTTAGTTTGTTTTATTTAGCAAAAAAACATAAAACACTTATTTAAACATGCATAAATAACATTATCTCACATAAAACAAATATCCAATACATATCAAATGTTTACAAAACAAGGCTCAGTTCTTTTCACTTAGTTGTCAAACTAACTGGTACTTATGTACAGGGAATTAGTTTTCAGAGGTCTACTCCCTTCCATTTAGTGTGGCATACTTTCTCATCAGGTTCTTCATCTGAGAAGCAACCCAGGTTTTGATGATGCCCCCTATATACCTGTGGTACTGGGTATGCTCCTGTAAGGGATTAATAATAAACGTAGATGTGGAAAAATGTTTGATAACATTTTGTGAAGGCAGGGTATGTGGGAGCTGTTCTTCTCTTTTAGCGTTAAATGTATTAGAGACTGAACTTGCACTAACATCAACCAAGCTTATGTTTTCCTCTATCTTGAATTGATGTCGCAGCATACCATGTTATCTTTGTTGCTGTTTTTCGGCTCTAAATTAAGAATTGTAAGCTCCTCACTAAGAGATTGTGAGTGTTACCAGAGGGTCCTCACCACGCTGTACCTAACCAAGGATATCTCAACTGCCTCCAACTATCGTTTATACAATGTGTCAATTATAGTGCCTGAATAAACTGCGAGAGCAACTGAATTCAATGCAATTGTATTATGAGAGTATCCTCAAATATATTATGTAGTGCAATCTTTCTTCTTGCTTGTTCCTCATTGATACGTATACTGAGAAACCATGTACCTGTGTAGTAATGTATTAAATCCTTTGTCTAAAGTTTAATAAAAGGACATACTTTTCCTCTGTAAAAAGGAACCACAGTTTTCACTTTTAGAAGGTGAATCTATGCTGGATTTTTCATTGAACTTTGCTAAGTTCTTTGTACTTATGATCTGTATTATTTACTGACAACCATTTTGATGATATATTTCATGTATTTTGCTCAATAATTCTTTATGTAAACCCCTTAACATTTGATCCCGGTCTGTCATTCTTAAAGGGAATGTCACAGTCCCTACTATTGATTTTATATCAGAAGAAATAGAGATGGGTCCACTTAGGAAGTACAAAAGTCCGTATAGGACTACACCGTTCCAGGTCCGAGCCATTGGTGTGCTCTTGGTAAGGTTATGAGAAACTAGTTTGCACGCCAAAAGATTTGGTAGAAGAGCTGATTGTTCTGGTAGAAGAGGGTCAGCATAACACAATATAATTGGCTATACCACAGATTACCACACCTTTATGGTTATGCAGCCCCCCCTTCCCCCGATGGGATTCAAACTGACCCAGTCCCTACTTGATACTGATTCTGGTAGACGTGGTGGCTGTAGTTGGACAACATGAGTATTAATAGGGACCTATGCTCATTCGGAGAATGAATGAGAAGTGAGCTGTGAGTCACTGCATGTTGGTATTGTGGTGGAATTCAGCAGAGGGATTTTGAGGATAATTATTATGTGGCTTTAGTTCTTGGACTAGTAGGAATGATGGTTATTGCTTTCTTGAACATATTGTAGGTTTTTTTAATCAGATAGATGTGTGAGTTGTTAATGTATGACATAAAGTGGAGAGAGGTACCTCAAGTTAGATTATTGAATCGTTGAACTTGTCTGCTAAGGTGAGGTGTACTGTAAGGTGCCATCGGTCAAACCAAGATAGGGATGTAACCTTTTCTATTGTATGCGTGTATTATTTGCACTGGGTTGTGGTTCATTTCTTAGTGCACAGGAGTGAGCGTACTGGGTACAGTGAATGCCATGAATCAAAAGTCTACTGTTGTGTGAGAGTAGGTAGTCTTCTTGCTGTTACAGACATTTATGTCGAGACAAAGTGGTCAAATGAAGAAGTTTGGGGAAAAGTGGTTCAGTAGGTCCTGGCAACATTTTGGTGTTGCGTCATTTTGGTGCAGTGTAGGGATTAGCTGGCGAACGCTGTAATTGTGCTGCAATAGTGTGACATTTGATGGAGGCGCGCTGGTATTGGTGGGCAACAATTGTTCACATAATACTACACGGAGAGTGTGAGACTGAAACAGATAGTGATTAAGAATTTGTCAGCATTGGAAATCCCTTTCCGAAAAAAGAGAAAGATGTGAATAAGGAAGAGAAAGGTCCACCTGAATGTACACCAGTTAGAAAATGGTGGTAAAGAAAGGGTTACACACTTGCATGTCGCTTAGCCAATGGCACAAATATACATCCAAAGAGGGAGAATTACAATTTCCCCTGAGGAGGAATTTCCATTTTCCCAGAATACAAAATCTGACATGAAGGATGTATGATTTGAGACCTCAGCCCAGATCCACACAGTTTGAGGCTTTAAATCTTCGGGAGCAGGTGGCAAGCGAAAATAAAAAGTTTGCAGTAAGAATCCATAATATATTGTATTCATGGTTAATCACACAGGAAGATGTAAGTCCGAAAAGATGGAGGGAAGAAATAATTGAGACCATTGGAGCTTATCCTTTGATAGAGAGCAAAGAAATAGCACAGGAAAACTTTGGGAGAAAGGGAACACCTTCCTAGATGAGATTCTCAGCATAAGACCACCCCCATATAATGCAGCAATTGCACGGAGCTCTACAGTCGTGGTGGCAACTGAGACTACAACAGATACTGAAAACCCTACAGCAGCTCTTGCGCCCCAAGTTATTCCGAAACCTCAATGTCTCCCCCTGCCCAGCACTCTGCAAGCACACCACTATCATCAAGTGCCTCATTCTCTTCCCCTGAACTCCTCTAAGTCAGACCCTTTCAATTGTCAGCCAAGACCTCAACACCAGCGTCCAGCATAACAGCACTAAACCTTCTGCAAAGAGAGATTTCGACAAGCTCAAGCCTTTATTGCAACTCTACCAGTCAACCAATCAAGTACAGGACATACTCCACATAGACATGACCTTGCCCAGCTGAAAGCTGAGTTCTAAAAAATCATTAAGGGTAACGTAGGGATGGATAGCTTAGGACAATACAATGAGAGCGGATTGCTCTATATGAGGAAGCAGCTGCGAGGATAGCACAAGAGGCGCATGCAAGAATGGATAAGGTGACAGATGAATGCAGCATTAATTGGACACAGAGAGAGAAACTGCAGAAGAACGTTAGGATGATAAAGGGTGAGAAGGAGTTAAGTTACTAAAGGTGAGAGGACTGAAAACACATTGAGAGAGTTAATTGAGAATATTAGGGATTGGAGCAAGACAGAGAATTTGAGAGAGCTGTGGTCCAGGAAGGAACGGGTTAAGGTTAAATGAAAAAAGGGAGTTGCCAAGAAAGATGAGGTAGAAGCTGCAGGAGAAGAGGTAGGGGAATACCCTCTGAGGAAAGTACAGGGAGGAGCATATGTACATGTGCCATGGTCCCAGACAGATCTCTCCCACTTTACACATTCTCTTCCTAAGTTAAGGGAAAATCCCAGTGAGTGGTACACACAGATGAACCAGCTTGTGACCATTTTGAAGGTCTTGTGAGAGGATTTTGAAGGTCTTGTGAGAGGATTTGAATCTGTTGTTTGACGTGGAGTTCCCAAAGGACCTATGGGCATAATGCAAGAGAGCAGTGAAGTTGCCAACCCAGGAGCCCTGTAGGGTAGCAGGAACAAATGCACCTTCATACTTGATAAAGACCGAATAAGAGTACAGTACAAATACTTAAAAACCCAAAAGAAAATTAATTGGCCTAAGATTTTCCAAACCTCTTAGGAATCTAAAGAATCATGCATACTTTGAGAGGTTGATGAAGGTCTACAGGGATCACAGAAGGACAAATGATCCACTTGGATATAGCATTGACGGGTGCCTCGCCTTTTTCATGCAAGAGCTACGTCCTGAAATCAGCAACCAAAGCATCCAAGGTGTTCTTTTTTGGCAGAGTAAACCCCTTGACGAGATTCTGCAGTATGCAAAACAGACATTTTAGAAGCCAAGTGAAAGGGACTCAAAGAAAGGTTTATTATCACCCAGATTCAATTAGCGTAAAACGGAGGTATGAAGGGACTTAAAGTACCCCATCAAGGACCTGAAATTAACCCTGTAAAGGAATAATCATGCTGGAGTTTCCATTGCTTATGGAGATAGTACCCGGGGATCAGGAAGAGGTCTAGGCAACGCAGCAGGAACTAGCATAAGTGCCCTTAATAAGGTTACCCCATGCCAGATCTGTAACAAGGTTGGGCATTGGAAACAGGAGTGTCACTACAATCCTGATCCAGCCATGATTTATGCCCAGGCTTTGAATTTTGTGGTGCAGGGAGAGCTTCCACCGATACCCAGACCCCTTCTGCCAGCTCTAAAGATGCAGAAACCTGGCATGTCACAGAGTTCCCCTGGCCCTATGCAGATGCAAAGAGGAAATCCCCCTTTCCAATAGAGTAATAGGGTCACCCATAATCCATTTGCATCCCAGAATGCTCCGGTTCCTTTGATGTATGAGAGTTCCACACATTTTGACCAGTTCCAATGATGGTGCCTGAGGGAGGAGGATGAGTGTGTACTTGGCACAGGTTTAGAAGTTGCCCAGAGTGGACAGTAAGCAGATGGAGAGGGTAACAGTAATATGGTATCTTTCTTAATAGACGCAGGAGCCACTCGCTCAACTGTTAGAAAAGTTGCGATCCCAAATCTACTACTCTCTGGAAAAGAAGTCCAAGGTGTAGGTATTGCAAATCAGCAGCATATCAATCATATTACTGCCCCTGTCACTTCAAGATTGTAGAAATGCAGTTACTATGCACAGCTAGGGATGGCCCAGATGTTCCATTGCAGTAATAGACCTAAAACGTCAGAGACTGAATGGGACGATCAAACCTAAAAAGGTCAAGACCTGTGCCTCTACTCTTCTTAAATGGCCGGATGCACTACATCTGGTATTAAGGAGCATAAAAAGCTCCCATTGTAGACAAGCAGGATTGTCTCCTCACTAGATTTTGATAGGAAGAGCCATGCAAATTCCTTCTGTTCCAGCAGCTGCTCTTGTGAATATCACAGATGATGTGGTTCTCGAGTACTACAAGTAATTGGCTGGTGTTGTGTTTTCTATCTCCCATCAGGTTGAAGCTGCTACTCCAGCTGTCCGAGAGTCTTCGTGGAGGATTTGAACCTTGGAGATTGGGTTCACATATAGAAACGCATCCACAAGTGTTTTCTAGAAGAGCATTGGAGAGGCCCATACCAGATGATCCTGATCTCCAACACTGCTGTTGAGTGTGCTGGTTTGCTTAACTCGATACACGTCTCACATACCAAGAGGGTAAGACTAGAAGAGGAAGAAGCAGAACCAACATCCACTGGTTCCTCAAGTCACTGTAAGTTCAAAGTTTCTGAGGCCTCAGAAAAAGAGGAAAACCACTCTGTGCACTCACAGTCTCTCACAGCAATGCATCAACAGAAAAAAGTATGAGGTTATGGTGTCATCATCCCAGTAGCAATTAAATCTCCAACTGGTCGCATAAAAATGCGCATTCACAGAGACAGCAAAAACTCGTGGAGAGTTGAATCAAACCTGCCTGAGTAAAGATCATGAGAATAAAAGAGTGGGACGGCCAGAGAAGGTCCCACTTCTGAGAGTGAATCGGCCTGATCAGAGCCAGAGAGCAGCTCTCAGGATTGCAACTCAGCTAAGGAAGGCTGACCAAAGACTACAACAACTCAAAAGAGATTGTTGACGACTAGAAAAAAATCTGAAACAATAAGGGCAGTTAGCAAGTTAGAAGAACTAGAAATCACTGAATACCGATACCAGGGCCGAGATAACTCCCAGAGTCTTAAGTCTCGAGATGATGCGGAATAAAAAACACTATAGCTTTTCAGATAGGGTGGTGATTATAGGGTAGAGATTAGAGGACTAATTGCTTCATCCAAATGTTTCAGTCTATTTCCTTGATTTGATTTTACCAAAGATGACACACCAATGGTGCAAATTCTTGTAGCTCTGCCAGTTGCCATTTCTCGTTCTATGATTGGATCTTGGACATCTATCTACTGAATGGAGAGATTCCCTGTACACCGGTAAACACCACAGTTCAATTGATTGTCAGTAACCCAGTGCAGGAAAACAAATATTCACAGTTATAACATGTAGTTTTAGATGTTAACTGAGTATGTGAAAGTTATGCAGGTAGAAAATTGTTTTGTCTACTCCTACCTTCCAGCCTCTGTGACTGAAGGGGCAGCATACTTCCATATGCCTCTGTCTTACTCTTTTTTGTGAGCTATCTTTCTGAATATATATTGTCAACATAATTCTATTAATGTTGTTCTATTCTGATTATGCCAGGCCTTTACAAAGTCTTCCAATCATTACTGATGCAACTATACGTGTTTGTGGGCTACTAAACAGGTTTATAGTTCTTCCAAAGCCTTTAAATGAAGGGATCAGCATGAGCATATGATTTTTAAATTTTATTTATGTTACTAAAATGAGCGCTACTAATCAAAGCATGCATGATGTAAAGTGTAGGATTAACAAAGAACAAATCATTTTTGCAGATGAGTTACATGAGATAAGATCAGACAAAGAGGAAAGACAAGTTAGGCTCGAACACGTTATTGGGAAGGGTACACAGATTTTAAAGGAACCACACCCAAGACTGAGCTTTGACATTGCTAGCAGGAGAACTTTATGTATGGTATGGATGCAGAAAGAAACTGTTGGGGTATTGGGGTGGAGTGAATTTGAGTATTGTTATTTGGTCAGAGACAGAACGTTTGCTAAATTAGAGATGACCAAAAAAGGTACCTATTATTTATTTGGTAAGTCAGCTTATTTCCAGCTAACAAATACCTGAGTAGGTAGTTGTTATGCATCTTTAGCCTTCCCCAGAATCTATCATAATAATGAGCTAGATTCACCCCTTGATTGCCATTTAAAATGAAGTAAGAAGAGCTTTTTTGTTTTTTAAATTGTTTTTATTGAACATAATTAACAGTTACAACAAACAAGACCATCATGCCATGGACATCTGCAATACAGTTTTGGCGAATCTGTGTTCCAGCAGTACAGAATCATGCAGGAGTATCAAAGTTGGGCTCATGGCGCCTCAATGTCCTCACTTATTGGATCAGTTTCTGGTGGTGTGCAGATATCTCCTCGGTATGCATTCCAGACATCCCGTATCTTCCCCCATTTGCCGGGTCTCCCTCTGGCCACATACACAGCTCCTCTTCCCGAAACATGCTCGACCGGCACCCCATAGTTGTGCGATATTTCGCTTGGCAATCATACAGGCAAGTGTTACCCAGAGCCTGCCGTGACTCGTAAGGTCGGAAGGCTCCCATACATTAAGCAAACAGCGGCGTACCTCTAGCACAATCTGTACACCCCACACCTCACTCATTTTCTCGTGAATCTTGGTCCAATAGTTATGGATTTCCGGGCACTCCCACAGAATGTGCATAAAGGTACCAGTCATACCACAACCCCTTCGACAGTCCTCGTTTGAGGCAAGCCCCATTCGGCACAACCCTGGGCCCGTGGTGTAGGACCGGTGAAGGATCTTAAGCTGCACCAACCGAAGTCTCATGGAGATCGCCACTTCCCGAGGGGAGGACACAGCCTCCACCCAATTCTCATCATCCAAAATCAAACCATCCGCAACCCATTGCTCCCGGACTTTAACCAGGGGATCTTCTGTGTGGTTGACCAATTTCTTGTAAACCATAGAGATCGCTCTGGTGGGAAGATACCCATCCAGGTTTCGGGCTTCCAGCGGCGAGGCCTCCGGCGGCGTCACATCGCGAGGGATAGCCGCAGCCAGAGCATGTTTAATTTTCAAATAGCGGTATCGCTCACTCTCATTCAGATGGAGTCTAGACTGCAATTCCTCAAAAGTCAATATCCCATTCTTGCCCCATATGTCTCGGACCTGGGAGATACCGATCAAGTCCCAACGATCGAAACCCTTCGACTTCCACAGGCTGCCCAGGACTTCGGAGTTCCATAATGGCGTGGCCATAGTTATCTTACCCTCCCATTTAAGAGCACAATTGGCATCATGCCACGCTCGTGCCAAAGCCGGCGCGGGACCCAAAAAAAGGGAACCTGCCTCGCTTGGCGTACAATATCCGGGTATATTCACCCCCGGCAACTGGCCACGATCCATTGCGAACCCGGGGTCGGCCGGGGAGCCATAGATCGCTTGATTGATGGGGGCCAGTTGGGAAGCCCAGTAGTATTTCCTAATGCCATTCCAACCCAAAGAAGCTGACGCTGTAGCGATTCTATCTCGTTGAAATAGGAGGGAGGCACGGGATCAAAGAAGTTCTGTAATGCATATAAAAACCGTGGTAGCGCCATTATTTTAAACAGAACCGCCCGACCCAATAGGGAGAGCGGCAGTTCCTTCTATTTTGCAATATCCCGGCGGAGTCTGGCCAGGGAGGGAACAAAATTAGCCTCGAAACGCGTTTTAGGATCCCGGGAAATGTAGATACCATGGTAGCGAAAACCCCCCTGTTTTACCCTTACCGGACAAGTCTCTGGCAATCTGCGAGGGTCACCGCTCAACACAAATAGGACCGATTCCTTCCAATTGATGGCGAACCCCGAATATCTACCATATATCGCCAATATATCCATGAAAACAATGAGGGACTGCCGGGGGAGGTCAAATACATAAGGATATCATCCGTGTATAGCGAAATTTTGTCCTCCCACTCCGGAGTCCAGCGTAACCCTTTGATCGATCTATCCCATCGTACCCAAGCCGCAAGCGGCTCCAAAGCCAGGGCAAACAAAAGTGGTGAGAGGGGACATCCTTGTCGGGTGCCCCTTCCAAGCTGAAAGTCACAGACTTATGGTTGTTCACCACTACCCGGGCCAGCCGAGCAGAATACAGGAGACGGATCCATCGTATAAATTCCGGGCCGAACCCAAATTTCTCCAGCACCGCAAATAGATAGGGCCATTCCACTCTGTCGAACGCCATAGTGGCGTCTAACGACAAGAGCACCGCTGACTCATGGATGCGAGCTGAACCCGCCACCACCCCATTGAGTCTACGAAGATTAAGGGCGGTGTTGCGGCACGGCATGAAGCCGGACTGGTCTGGGGGTACCAGCTCAGTTATGATTTTCACCAGCCGATTCGCGAGCAGCTTAGCCAGATTCTTGCGCTCCGCATTTATGAGAGAAATTGGGCGGTAGGAGGAACTGTCCAAACAAGGGTTACCATCCTTATAAATAACAACAATGTTGGCAATACGTTGGTCATAGGGAAGTACGCCATTTTCCCTGCTCTCTAGATACATGGCCTTCATGAATGGAGCCAAGTGGTCCGCATGAAGTTTATAAAGTTTAACGGGAATACCGTTCGGGCCCGAGGCTTTCCAGGAGCATACCCCCCGGATAGCCATTGCCACCTCATCGTTTGTTATAACAGAATCCATAAACTCCCGATTCTCTGCGATAAAACAGGCATTGGGATGTCTCGGATGACCTCCGCATTCTCTTCCACAATGTGTAGGCCCGCTGAGGTGTAGACCTCCTCATAATAACGGGCAAACTCGTCTACTATGAGCTGTGGATCTGTCGTGACCCCCGAGCCCGCGATCTGCAGCTCCGGGACCAGACGCGATCCCCAGTCACCCTTCTCCAACCATGCTATAAGTTTCCCAGCCTTGTCTCCGTGTTCGTAGATTCTGCTTTGGGTGTTAGCGTGTTGTTCCCTCGCCCCCTCTCGCGCTAAGTGTTTGAATTCGTCCTGAAGAAGACCAAGGCGGTGTACATCCCTTGGGTCCCCAGTAGTGGAGACCTCTCTCTCCGCGGCCGATAGCTCCGCCTCAACCCTGTCGATTTCTGCCCTACTCTTCTTCTTCTGCCCACAGATTAGGGAGAGAGCCTCCCCCCTGACGACAGTTTTGTAAGCCTCCCAGAGAGAGCATTCACAGTCAACTGTCCCCGTGTTCTCGCTAAAGAGCTATCGGTGACACGCACCAGCTCTTTTTTGGTAGCGGGGTCTCTCAACCGCCAAGCGCTAATTGGAGCAACCCTAGCCACATTGTCCGGTCCAACTTTCAACTGCAGCCAAATCGGAGAGTGATCGGACACTCCCCTGGCCAAATGACGCACTTCCTGAACGAATACCGTCTGCGACGCAGGCAACAGCATATAATCAATTCTGGAGAAAGAGTGGTGCGCAGCGGACGCATGCGTGTACTCCAAGTCACCAGGGTGTCGGAGCCTCCATATATCCACCATACCTGTTCCAGTAACAAAATTCGACAACCATCTGCTAGAGGGCAGTAACACACGGGAGGAGTACCTATCCAATTCACAGTCCATGACCGCATTAAAATCGCCCCCTATTACCATGATGCCAATGGGCAGCGACAAAAACATCCTACTCAGATCACGAAAGGTATCAGTCTGCAATGTGGGGGGAACATATACTGAAAGGAATGTGATTGTTCTGCCCTCCCAAAGCCCCGAGATGCCGACATATCGGCCACGATTATCAGACCAGGTAGTCTGTATCGTGAGCGGGAAGGAATTTTTAACTAGTATCCTTACCCCTCTGGAGCCTGGGGTAAAACCGGCATGGGCGACCAGCTTATACCCTCCCCTGTGTAGCGCCATACATCTCTTTCCCATAAGATGAGTCTCCTGGAAGTAATAAGAGCTTTAAGCAGATTATTAGTAATATTTTTGAAGCATTTATACCTTCAATAGGAGTTGCATTAAATGATGTCAAGATTAGAAAGCGATCAACCCTCTTAGACCGGCTTGCTACTAATACAACTGGAGCTCTAAATGTAATAAATAAAGATTTGCTTACTATAAGAGCTATGATCATGCAGATCTGCCTCGTATTAGATTTGCTTCTTGCGAAGGAAGGCAGAGTCTGTAATGTCATTCATGCCCAGGAATGCTGTGCCTATATCCTGAAAGTAGATAACCAGCTTACTGATTATGTTGCAAACATTACAAATATAACACATGAACTGACTAAATTGAAATAGACAGGTGTTTGGGAAGAATATGCTCTGTATTTTGGTCTATTAGAATAGGTTTTGCTCAGATGGGGCATTGCCATCGCATATGTGCTTCTCTTCCTAAAGTTCTGCAAGGGAATTTCATCAAGCAATGGGATGAACTGTGGGTTTAAGAAGCTGTTAGCAAGAAGAAAAAAAAGAAAGAGAATTGATGTAAAGATTGAAGAGATGCAAAGCAATCTCTATGACACCAAGAAGAACTTGGGAAAATCCAAGGAAAAGAACCCAAAGCTGATGACTGCTGTACTATAACAAAGATGTAAATTGATGATTTAGAAATAATAGGGGGGGGGGGTGTTCTAGGAAATGTTTTTCTCATTTAGCTTTAAATGTATTAGAGACTGAACTTGCGCTAACATGAAACAAGCTTATTTTTTCCTCCATCTTGAATTGATGTTGCAGCATACCACATGAACACTCTTGTTGTTTCTTGTCTGTAAATAACGAACTGTAAGTTTTCAAGATGGTGACGTATTACAGAGGCTTTTCACGCTGTTGCACCCAACCAAGAACACTCCAGCTGTCTCAGACTATATTTTATATATATATATATACGCAGAGGGTTGCAAGATGCAGTGGAAACTAACAGTCATGGCCCGTCCCCTGCCAAGGTGGCTGTGCGGGCCGGAGGAGGGAGCTGGGGGGATGGGGGTAGGACAGCTGGTGCTGAAGAAAGCTTCACGGTACATGAGGTGTTTGGTTAGCCTGAAACTGGCGGCCAATTACCTCATGCGCAGTGCACTCCCACACCACAGTGTTATCCCGATGGACCCGCCCCTAAGGCTCGTCAGAGTCCTGGGGGCTGGATCCAGGGGGATTAAACAAAAAAGATAATAATACAGGTTAGAAACCTGTTTTATTATTGGGTTTTTTTGCGCCTGGTGGCAGGGGAGCGGCGCTCCTCCGCCCCAATGGAGGGGCCGCCACTGGAGACTAAGAGGTACAGGGACAAATATCTTGGAGTCTTTCTGCATTTTAATTTTCCTGTATGAAGGAAATACGAAGAGGCCTGTCCTGAAGAAGGTGCTTGATGCATGAGAGATACTGGAAGTATGCACTGGAACATGTCAACAGAGATGACCAGGAGGGCCAAGTGGATGGACTTGCTAGTTTTTGTTGATGGTTGGGGTCCTAATAGGGGGATGGATAGCATAAACACTTTTTGGAAGCCCGTTTGGATAATCCTGTGGTGGGGCATGCGGATCTCGCCAATATATTGCAGTGAAGCTAAACTGCTGAGCATACAGCATTTTTTGATTGCACAGGATGAGGATGGCATGTCAGATATCACAAAAAAAACTAAATTGAAAGGTAAAGGTGCTGCTGAAAGACTGATGAACATACATTATTGGGTATTTATGTGACATACATGTCGTATGAGAACAACCGAGTGCTGTATTGTACGTTGGTGTTGATGAAGGATGGGTGCCACCATTCAAATATTTTGTACCTTTGCTTAAAAGGGTGAGGGAGATCAGGATATGGCCAGAGTACCTGGAGATTAAAATCTAGTGCCGGGTGGGAGGAATAGTATTCGGGAAGGGCTGGTATAGATAGTGAAAAGTAACACAAAGAGGCATAATGGACGAAACATAATTAAAGAAAAAAACAGTCCAGTAACTTGCCCCACTCCCTGTGATGGAGATTGAAAAGGAAACTCATCATCTCTTTATGCTTCAAGTTTTCTGTATGAAGTCATTACAATAATATGCAGGCACTAGACACTGATGGCAGCTGAGTAAGGCTTCAGAGAACATCATGCTTAGAGAAGTGGAGAGCCCAGCCCATCACATTGAGTTATAGCTCGGTACATTCTGTTTGGTGGTTGCAGGGACCATTGCTTAGTCATAGCAGGGGATAATAATAATATACAAAGGATATGTGCCAAACCACTGCACCCAGAGAGAAGAAAACATGTTGTGTGAAACATCACTTGAGTGATCCCAGTGATGTCTACATTTTCAAAATAACATGGCTTGGATACAGACACCACAGCATACTACTTGAGCCTAAAAGATGAGAATGAAACCTGAAATAACTAATGAAATGTGCTGCTTTCTAACATATTGTGGGCATCCCTTACTGTAGAATACAGTTACTTTTCTGAATACTCATTGCTTATGGACATAAGTTTATGACTGATAGTTATGTAGCTCAAGAACGTCTAAAGTTAAGCAGAAATCGAGAAAATTCTGATAATTTTGATAAGTATTTGCTCTTAACTTAAATGAAATTAATGCATGCTTGTATAATTATTTCCCCATCCAAAAACATTTGCCCTGGTTCACATTTTTTCCTGCTATGTCATATATTTGAGCTTTGTCTGTTCATAGAAAAATCCCTATAACACTGCCATATAGTATATACATGTAACAGAGAAATGCCCACACTAGTTCCTGCCTTCAATATCTGGTTGGTCAAATGGAAGCACCAACAAAACCAAGCATATGGTAATTAAAGAAAAGATGTGCAAACAATTTTCATCAACAAACATCAGGACTTTATTCTAAAACTTCACAAGCTTCATATGCCTGAGAAGACCCAGGACCAACACCAAACCCTCCTCATTTGTGAGTTCAAGCACAGCTGATCTCATCCCCAAGCAAAGCATTGCACAATGTCATGCCAGCAAGCAGAGGAAATGTCCCACCACAGCCATCTTAGATTACATACACCGTGTGCACGGAACACGGATATTGCTACAGCAAACAAACTGTGCCATCAAAAATAACTGCTCATTAATATGCATTTTTGGAGCAACTTGTTTCTGTTCTGAGCAGATATTTGATCAGTATTAAGGAAAAATTGAATAGTGCAATGGCATTTCAAAATTGACTTTGTAGTGCATGTATTTCACTATAATAGCGCATTTCACTATAAAAAAAGATGTCCTAGAGGTTGAATGACAAAGGGTCGGGCAGAGGAAAGGTAGGGGGGAATCACACTTAATGGTGTTCTTACCCCTTTGAAAAGACTTGGTTAATTGATGTGAGGAAGAGAATAGTAATGTTCAAAGGCTAATAGTAGAAAAAGAAAATAGGTGGGTCTGAAATAGAATTCTCCAGAAGTTGGGAGTCAAAATTAGCTCACTTGACAAGATTAAGGCTCCTACTATCAGGGAAAGAGAATTATAAATTGTGGGTTGCTACTTTAACACAACAAATCTGTTTTTTTATTTTTTTTATTTTATTACACAAGAGCCAAACACAGAGCGCACTGTAGCGCAGAACATAATTTCCTTTTCGCATAATAAACTCAAAATCGCAAAATTGTTGGTCAAAAAGAAAAAACAATCATTGTTTAGTCGACATTCTGCCAGGGACATCCTCGAATTTAGAAAATACCAAGTATCAGATGTCTACAGTTATGAACTAACAAGGAAACCTTTAAACAGTTGAAAGAATCCCTCCCCCAAGAACTCAAGGCTGTTTCTACCCTACCCACCTTCAAGGCTGCAGTAAAATATGTAGATAAATGCATTGATTAGGAGACACTCAGGAATGGCCCAGAAGACAAGTATACCAGATCCCTTGCCCACACCTAGTTTATTATAATTCATTACATGAGTAAATTTGAATATAAGTCAAGTGCTCGTCCATCTTATTTCCTCAAAATACTCCTCGCACATAAGAAGGACTTCGCTCCACCCCTTAACCACTATGTTTCAGTCTTCGTTCACCCCCAAAGTTGATTATGTTCGGTTAGCCCTTCCATTCGAAATGCTACAGCTGCTTAATAAATACATATGTTAAATGAATGCAATTAAAATCATTTAGAAGCACAAATGATTTAAATCCCACCAGAATGCTTCATTCCAAATGATGAAAAGTTAGCACTGAGCAGATATCTTTTCAGTACATGCTGGGCCAATTCACAGAGGTAAATTTACAGGTGAGGATTCTACACTTGTAAATTTTCTCTTACACTTTGTAGTAAATTTACTACTTATGGTTATTCATCATTTTAAAGTGTAAATTTATTTAAAAGGGTAGACTCACATATTTCCCCTCTAGCAAAAAGGGTGTGAAGCCAAATTTACTAGAATAAAGTTAGTACTAGTGACTTTTCACACATCGGCAGAGTTCTCCACTACCGGGGCACAGAGACTCCCTATAGTAAATTATACGGAAGATTTAAAAAGGGTATTATATATATATATTTTTAAGTAACTGGTTCACAGTTTCCTCTAAGGAGAAACTAGTTATGGCTTCTACTGGATGATCCATATTACAGTCACTAACTGTCAGTACTACCTCACTCTCCAGCTCAGGGACCTTTCCTGAGTATAAAGTTTGGAAATACTCTTCTTGAAGTTGTAAGTGAAAATCATTTTCACAAACTGGCTGTTTTGCCCCTTTTGAGAAGTAAATGCCAAAATAGCTGAGAGTCCTTCGATCTGGACGCCTCCACTAGTGTACACCAGTTTCCTGCCTCCCAAGCCCTTGTGCCTCATCCTGTACTCTATTATAGACTCTCCTTCTGTCTATTTTATCAATCCTTATTCCTTTTTTAACTGTCAAGGTTAAATCAATGCTAGAGTACCTACAGTCCTTGTTATACTACGGGGCATTGTGAGTTACTACATTTGGGCTGCCCTTTTTGCTAAAATAGGGCTTAATGTGGTTTGATAGGTGTTGGAAAGTAGACATAATGCTGTGGTCATTTAAATCTGGATTACCCAGGACATTTAAAGACTGGGCCACCTCTTTATAGATGTTTGGTAGAAGCTTTTCATCAGCAATTACCTGAGACCATTTTATCCTCCTGTTATTATTGGTTGTAATGATGGGGGCCCACACTAAATTTGTCTGGAACTGCTGAATGTTAACGCCAGATAGCTTCAGAAGCAATGCATCATGATCACTATCCTCTGGGTTTAAAATAATCATATATTTTATTTGTGACCAAAGGTCAATATCTACCATAATAAAATCAATCCTGCCCCTGACGCTTCCCCTTTTAAATTTAAATTTAGCTTCAGCATCTGAGTGTGTCCGCCCATTTCAAGCGCAAAAGCATGGGCAAGGGTAAATGACAGGACTTGCTCTCCTACCTTAGTACTCCTTTTCAGGGCCGGTATCTGTAGTCTTTTTATACCTCTAGTATGTTCTTCCTCCTGCACTTGTTCCTGCACATGATCTATAGGTTCATAGGTCATATTAAAATCACCGGCTACAATGAGATGATATTCTTTACAAGAGTTGTCAAGAAAGTTGTTGAGCATTGAAATAGTACCAGAGTCCTTATGAGGATTAGTAAACCAATTATATAGATTAATTATCCTAACATGGAAGTTCCCTTTCAAAGAAATTAGCTCTAATCCAAGGATCTCCTTCCTGTGAGCCTATATTTAGCTGCTTAATTTTACAACCCAAAGTTATCTTAATCCAGATTAACAAACCTCCAGCGGGTCAACCCGCTGTTGAGTGTCTAGCTTCAATACTAAACATGGTGTACCCACACTATAGTGCTGCTCGTTAGGCCAGATTTTCGGGAGCAAGCAGACATATGTGACTACTATCCACTAGATTGCCCCAATCTGGGTTATTTAATTTAGCCTTTATCCCTGCAATATTCCATGAGATAATATTTTATTACTGACATATTTGATGTAACCAAACTTCGAGTCTCTAATTCTCTCAGATTATGTTTTGTAGTGCCCCTCATTAGTTGACTAGGTAAAGCCATGTCATGGGACAGCATCATTTTAACACTGCCCATCTTTAGTCAGTTAGGGATATCCAGCTCAGAGAGAGCTTTGTATCTATTGCTGGTTACAAGGGGGAATTGTTCCTTACGTGCATGGGGATAGTGGGCTGTGTGAGTGTCTGTTATAATGTCATGACCCTTATGCTTAAAATGTCTATTAAAAGAAAACAAAGGCATAATGCCAATCCCTTGGTCAGGGCCCCACCCAACACGTTCCCTCCTGTCTCTGATCAATTTCCCTGCTAGGGCTGGAGACACGCTTTTAATCGCCACGCAGTCTCCACAGGTAGACTTGCGTAGAGGACCAATCAGACTCACTCTTCTTACAAACAAAATGTCACCATAAGTAGTATTTGTCTAATCAGAGTTAAGGGATAGCCAGGAGCAGACTTGATTTTTCAATTGGATTGTGGTTTCCTCAATATTACCCTGTAGCATGGGGACGTTGGTTAAAATTGACACGTAAGGGCAGCATTCTGGTGGAAGGTCCAGATTAGTCCCATATGAGGAAGGATACATGTTAGAGGTGCCATCTGGTTGTGGATTTGGCTGTCTAGTAGGTACAGTGACATTAACATTTTGTGCAGCATGGTGCACTCTTGGGCTACTCCCTACGTTTCCACCCCCTGTTGAGTAATCAACTTGTCTCAAGGCTAGGTCTATGGATTTACCTTCCACTTGATCGTCAAATCATTTTGGAGTGATAACTGCAAGAGGAGGTTGTATGGCTTTACTACTATCTCTTCCTGCCATGTTAGACTGTCTTACTGGTTCTTGTCTTCCCCCCAAGGCAGGGTATTCCCGACCTGTAAATCCAATTTTTCCTGCCCCAACCATGAGTTTATTAATACTCTTTTGAACATCACCCACATTAGCCTCATGTTTATCAAGTCTATCCATGAGTGGTAAAAGATTCTTTAAGAGTACGTTGGCCAAATGATTCTTTAGCGTCTCTATGTCATGCTTGGATAGAATTGTAGAGACTGGAGGCATAGGATGAGATCTTGGCGGTAAAGTTAATGTGGTTGTGGTGCTTTTAGTACCCTCCTGTGTTAACAACTTTGTTTTTTTTATGATCTAGTACTTGCTCCCAGAGGGGGTTCTTGATGTTTCATTTTGCTTTTCCTTTTCGATTGTCGGAGATGTAGTAAGGCAGGGTGGGGGTGGGGACTTCATAAGGGCGGATTGGTCTACTTTTGTCTGTGTGCTCGTAGGAATTCCGGACCCTGCATCCCAAGGCACCCTGTTAGGAGTGTGATCAAGATTCAGAGCAATGAGTGATCCACCCTCCATGGACAACCAACATTCCACCACTAGGATTTCTTTATCCAAGGATCGGGTCAAAAAAGCTTTTGCTTTGTCATTAAATAGGCACTCACAGCCCCACAAGGTATAAACTTTAACTTAGTCCTAGGACACAATCAACCTTATTTGGCATAAATTATGGACCCCCCAATGAACTGCCACGTGCCACCAAGTGACTCAAGCCCGGTATGGGAATAGAGAGTAAAAGAAGAATGGAAACTAAGAGGATGGGCCCAACCCAGCCTCCTCAGTGCTCCGACGGGTGTGGACGGCCTGCCCTTGGTCCAGGCGCTGCCTGAGCACGCCTGCACGTGTCCAATGCCGTGGGAGCCCTGAGCAGTTTAAAAGCATCTCCTGGCGCGTAAACGTGTGTCAGCGGCTCCTGCCGCGAAGTACGTTGGGGGATGGAGTCCCTGTGAGGCTCTGGCTGGCCCCGGCAGTGGTGATTTAAGATAATGGGTTCCCACACTGCGGGCGTCCTGAGCAGTTTAAAAGCGCCTCCTGGCGCGTAAACGGTCGTCAGCGGCTCCTGCCACGAAGTACATTGGGGGATGGAGTCCCTGTGAGGCTCTGGCTGGCCCCCGGCAGCAGTGATTAAGGTAATGGGATCCCGCACCGCCGGAGCCCTGAGCAGTATAAAAGCACCTCCTGGCATGTAAACAGGCATCAGCGGCCCCCTCCGCGGAGTATGTTGGGGGATGGAGCCCCCATGAGGCTCTGGCTGGCCCCGGCAGCGGTGATTAAGGTAATGGGCTCCTAAATATTGGACTTTAGGTGCGATTTATTTTAATACTACATAAAAAAATAATTTACTCTATGTAAGTTAATTAAATATTTAATTCAAAATTAAGTTAATAGTCCTGTCGCATTTTTATATTTTTTACAATGTATTAAAAATGACACAATGTTTAAGTACAGAATTAATTTAAATGAATACGAATAAAAAAATAAAGGTTCTTATATTTTAAATTAAAAGGTTACTAAAATATACGGACTTAAAATAAAATGTGTATTTATATATCCTTTTGTAACAATAAATTCATATATATTTTACAAATTCATTTTTTTTAACACAGTTTTTTATGGGGGTTTATTTTAAGTCCCTGTCGCTATTATTTTCTATTGGAGGGTCTTTTTTTTTTATTATATTTTTATTTTAAAATATATAAGCAAACATGCAAAGAATCAAAGCAAACAGAAGAAATCAAAAGACAGCTTACAACAAATTAGCAAACTTTACTTTGGCAAAACAGTATCTATCTGAGGGTAGACTTGATTATGGAAATTCCCTACTGGGAGGGATCAGGGAAGACCTCCTATCTAGCCTGCAGGTTGTACAGAACACAGCCGTGCGCCTAGCCCTCAATCAGCCTGTTCGAACACCCTCGGAACCCCTTCTACGACAGCTGCACTGGCTGCCTGTTAGGAAAATAGCAGAATGTAAGCTTTTGTGCCTGGTGTTTAAGTCACTCCAGGGGAAGGGACCAGCTTATCTATGGAAGAAGCTAAAGCCATATATCCCCTCTCGCCAACTGAGATCGAGTGACCAACACCTGCTCTACCCCCTTGGAAACAGTAGATTCAGAATGGACGGCCGCTCCTTCTCTTATCTCGCCCCCTTTCACTGGAACAGAATGCCAGATAACATCCGTGCTTGTCCCAATCTCAGGCAGTTTAAGAAACTTCTCAAAATATGGTTGTTCAGCTATTAACCAGCAAACTCGGCTCTGCTCTGTCTGTTATTCAGGCACCGAGAGATCACCCCTGGGATTATTCGTTTGTGCCCTATGAATGCAAGATATATATACTACTGTTTTGGGTCCTTTATGGGTGGAGTGACTTTATAAGTGCTCTTGTCAATAGCAATGTGCTGACTCTTTTCTGGGTGGGGGTCTGTCGCTCCCTAAAACCCTCCTATTTTTATGTTGTGAGTTTTGTAGAGTGCATGGCTGCCCAGGGGCTTGCCAGCGCTACAGGGCAGGGGAGAGCATGAACCAGTGATTCAGCCTGAAAACAGCCAAGTCTTCAGTGTTTTTCTGAAGGCCATCTCATCTGTAAGGAGTCTTAGCTCTGTGGGCGTGAAATTCCAAAGTTTTGGTACTATATGCGTGAACGATCTTCCTCCCCATCTGTATCGCCTAATCCTAGTGGTTTGGCCAGGCGATCTGAAGAGGATCTTAGGGCTCTTTCTGGTGTATAGGGTGTGATCAGGCCCTGTAGTAAGTTGGCCCTTTTTTGTTTAGGTCCCTGTGTGCTATGCACAGTGTATTGAATTTGATCCTGGCCTGCACTGGCAGCCAGTGAAGTGTTTTCAGAGCCTATTCCGCTGATTCATGTCTTTGTTGTGTTTCTGAGTAGTCTGGCTGCCGCATTTGTACCACCTGTAATATATTCAGCACGTAAACACAAACATAAACATTAGGGTTTGCGGCTGACTGCATAGCAAGCCTTCTGGTTCGACAGGGGCACTGACTTACCATATAATTAATTGTCCTCTATCCCTACAAAGTGACTGATTCTGCCCCATCCTTACCAGCAGCCTAGAGACACTGACTCACAATGTGTTTAATTGAAAGTTTTTTGTACTGTTGTTTCATATGTCATTACCTGCATGCCATACACAGATTCTCCAGACATGAGAGACTCACATGTGAATAGAATGCAAAAGAATCTACCCAAATCCACCTGCCATCAAGCAGCATTGTTCCGACATGAATGATTGCACCCCAGTCCTGCAGGCCTTCCATAGGCCAGAAGTGTTGCAATGACATCTGACTGAGAAGACTTCAGAGCAAATATCTGTTCAAAAAGATGGGTTTGTAATGTTATCTCTGATATAGAATGGGCAGCTTTTGGGAGACAATCATGATATGTATGGCTGACTCTGCCTGCCACTTTTACCAGGTTTAGAAGTAAAATTGCTAACTCTAGACTTCATGCCTCCGCATAGACACTGGAAATACGGTCCGCACTGGTGGCGAGGGCCGGACACTCATTGCGAGGATCCTGCACTCTTAGCAGTACCTCTGCAATGAGTAACTGCAGTGAGGAGGTTCCGCCACAAATGCGGGTCACCGCCATGAGTACTGGCCCCCCTCCCACGACTGTGGGGCCTCTGCCAGGGCCGGACTGGGTACCCAATGCAGCCCTGGCAATTTTGTTGGACCAACCCCCCTGGGTGGAGGGAAGGGGCGCGCAAGTGTACTCTGCTGCTTTTGTTACTCGGGGACAAAATTGCAGCACCACAGCAAAACCTGCCCATAGTAACAACACAAGCCCCCACTGCTGAAAAAACAGCTCCCAAAATTCCAGCCTCATGGGAAACGCCCAATGCCCGCTATGGCCAGTCCGGCCCTGGCCTCCAACACGAGTGGGGAGACCTTTTGTATATCGGCCTCAATATTTCTAAAAAACAATGTTGAGATTGCATGCTTATATTTTGCATTTACGAACAAAACAATGCTACAGAGATTGATTTTGTTATTTTGACTGCGGAATATATGAAATGGACAATGCATATTCTCTGTGTGGAGTGCGAATTTAATAGGTGAAATTCTGACTAGAGAGTTTAACATTAACCCATAACTGGCAATCAGTCTTGACCCTGCGCCCAATGGGAACAGTCCAGCCCTAACTGCCAGGCCAGGTCCTCCCTGGACTAGAAACAATCATCCTAGGACCAGTTTCGGGCTTTCAGCCCTCATCAGCCAGGATAGCTTGACTCCAGTGGCATGGAGAGCACGGGACCCACGTCTGGACATACCCGTCCCACTAGGGGTGACAAATGCAAAAAGAATAATTGATGGACAGAAAGCACAACAATGTCATACATTCACCCCAGTACAGAGATCTGGGCCTAAATCCATTGTTTATTTGCTCACCATGCCAATATAGTTTGGACTCAGACATATGCAAATCAGTCTTGACCCTGCGCCAAATGTGAGCAGTCCAGCCCGAACTGCCAGGCCAGGTCCTCCCTGGACTGGAAACAAGCATCCTAGGACCGGTTTCGGCCCTCATCAGCCAGGATAAGCTTGTCTCCAGTGGCGTGTTATTCCTTAACATTATTTAAAGGTGGTGGTAGAACACCAATTTACGGAGTTTGTTAAAGGAGAGGGTCTGCAACATCCCGCTCACTCAGGGTTCCGTGCAGCTCATAGCACGGAATCTGTGCTGGTGGAGGTTGTGCAGGCCATTCGGGAGTGCTTGGACGCCGGAGGGAGGGCTGCATTAATTCTGCTTGACCTCTCGGTGGCATTCCGTACGGTCCCCTCGCTCTCCTTCTCTCAAGTTTGGCTAGGATAGGTGTTTTGGGGATAGGCCCTTTCTTGACAGTTGTGCCCAGCAGACCTGGCTGCCTCCTTCTACTTCGCTTAATCAGGCTGTGACAACGGGAGTCCCTCAGGAGTCCTCTCTTAGTCCCCTTCTCTTTAATATCTATGTGACACCCCTGGTTTACCTGGCTGAGAGTTTGGGGGCTAAGGTGATGGCTTACACGGATGATACGCAGTTGCTCTTCACCTGGGACAGGGATGACAATTCGGTTACCGTAGTTCATCACTGTCTCTCCTCTCTTTTTAGCTGGCTCTCAGGAGCACAACTAAAATATAAGGAGGAGAAATCGGAGATTCTTCTGTTTGTAAAATTCCCTCCTAAGTTTAGGGAAACTCTGTGGCCACCAGATTTTCCCCAGCCATCTTCTGATGGGAAGCCTTCGAAGAACTTGTGGGTCTGGTTTGATGAGAGTCTTTCCTTCTCTTCTCACATCACGAAGCTTGCCGGCACCTGCTTTGGCCTTCTCAAGACTCTGAGAAAATGTTTCCCTCTCATACCTCAAGCAGCCAGAGAAACGGTCAATTGTGCCCTCTTCTTGTCTCAATTGGATTATGCTAATGCGCTTTACATTGGTATTCCTGGCTACCTGATTAAAAAACTGCAGGTTGTTCATAATTCGGCAGTCAGACTTCTGCTGGGAATTTCATCCAGACATAGCGAGCGGCGCCATTTGCGCTCGCTACATTGGCTTCCCGTAGCTGAAATGGTCAAGTTTAAATCGCTGGTACTAGCCCACCGTGCCCTTCACGGCACTGGACCTTCTTATCTGCAAAAATGTTTCACATTCTACGCACCCTCAAGGCTGCTGGGATTTGCATCCCTCCGGCTAGCAATGGTTCCTCGATTTCAGTTTCAGAGGCTGGGAGGCAGGTCTCTGACTCAGAGGGCGGCGGCAGCATGGAATGCACTTCCCTTGGCTCTATGCAGTATTGAACACCTGTCTGCTTTCAAGACAAGCATTTACAATGCAATGGTCTCAGCATTATTAAAGGTAGAGCTATTGGCATTGCTCATGACTTTCTTTTTTTTTAAAATATCATAAATAAATGGCATTGTCATTTACATTGCCAATTGCTTAATCGTTAAATAAATGGCTTTGTCATTTACAATGCCAATAGCTTAATAGCTCGCAAATGCATGACCGATTACATTATACTCTGCTCATACATCAGAACTGTACCTGATTACATTGTGCAGGCTGCTGACTACTTTATCTGAAGACAGTTGAATTCCACCCTTATTCACCAGCCTAGCATGTGTCGAACTGCTGACTGTCATACCCAGACATGTTGCATCTCAGATCATTGGCGCTCCTCCTGTACCTAATGATGGCTTCAAAGCATTGTATGTGTCTGAGAAAGAGATATGAGCGGGGGAAAGAGAGCAACTAAGGTTCTATCATGAACAATGCAAGCCTGCAACACATTAGTTTTCTGCTGGTGCATGTCCGTGATGGACCGGGGGGGGGGGGGGGCGCAAGCATTGTCTCGATTGGCCTGTGCCTGTTTGTCCATGTTCTCATGCTTGCTTCTTCTCCTTCTCGTAATCCTTCAGGCTTCCCCCATGCCCCTTGCAGACTGTCTGATTGTCTTTTCGCTCCCCTGGTGGCGTGAAGAGAAAGGAGAGGTGTAGAGATATAGAGAGAAAAGAGAGAGAGGAGTAACATTGTGTCGCAGAGTAGGTGATGCATGTGGTTTATGCAGTGTTGCCTAGTCTGGACGTTCAGGGTGGCTTATGGGAGGACAGGTAGTTGTCCAGCGACAGCCACATCTCGCTTTTTTTCCCTGAGTTCGGTAGGCTGTTGGTTGTTATGGTGTCGGCTGCTCATAGGAATATGACCCAGTTGAACCAGGCTTTAAAAGGGGCCTTTGCTGTGTCTTTCCAGTTGTTCAACACCGTCTTGACCGCCGCTGTGAGCAGGAGGTCAATCAGGTCCCTGTCATTTTCGGATGTTATTGATGGGTCGGTGTACCCCAGTGCTAGATAGTGAAGTCCAGTTTTAGTGTGGCACCTGTTACGTCATTAATTAGAGTATTTATTGAGTCCCAGAATTTCCTGATCTTGGTGCAATGGAAGAGGAGGTGTGCAAGGTCCCCCTTCTGCTTATTGCAGTTCCAGCGGAGTCGTTCTCTCTGATACCCATGGTGGCCAGGCGTGCTGGGGTCCAGTAGGCCTTGTGTAACAGCCAGAATTTTGTCTGATCTAGAGTTGTTGTCACCTTTCTTCTCGACGATGAAGACCAGAGGTCTGCCCTTTCCTTCTCACTGAGCTCTCTCCCTGCCACTGCTTCCCAATGGGTTATAGTTTTGTTATTTAGTTTAGAGGTTTTGGGGCACAGGGCTCTGTATGTGTACTAAGGGATCATCTGCATTAACGGACAAAATTGCCGGGCCATAAATCACTGAAAATCTGCTGCAAGTGTGGGACTAGAGGAACGTAAACCTATTTTTCCCCATAGGCACCCTCTACTATATATTTTCATCACATGCTGTCGTATCGTACCTTTCACCCATGTGTGTCCCTTAAACTGACACCGCCCATAAAAACCCGTATGTAACAAGAAAAACACATGCCTTCTTTCTATGGATGTTGCACAATGATGGGGAACGCATGGCATTCCGTCCCTGCAACTTTCTGTACTCCTGTTTGCCTGTTTATCTCTCTTTGGGCCCGTCTTCTGTATGGAGAGAGCTCTCCTGGTATTCGGCCTTGGAGGCATGTGTGAGCGCCGCCACCTCTCTCTGCTAACAGCTTCCCTCTCTGTCATCAGGGGATTATGCACCTGCCAAAGTTTTCAGAAACATGGAGAGCAGCCTCGAATTTCACCATGGCAATGTCAATGTTTGCAGAAAGCATTAATGACATGCACCATTTTATAGCAGACGTAGGCTAAATTATATATTGACATTTGACTAATAAACACTCAGCTCGAAAGTACTCATCTCCGCGACCCCTAGGGAGGAAGGCCTGGGTGTCAGTGTAGGATTCACATTTGTGGCCTGCGGGTTTTCTTAGCTCTCTGGCGCAGGAGTGAACGCACCGCCCTAGTTCAAACGATACTGGTTATACATAAAGATTTGATAACTGTTTGCGAGGCGCCACAGTTCTTAGGTCACATGCAGGGCTCGCTGAATTGTTTATTTCGCCGGATCTGGCTGGGTTTCCTTTCTGCTTCTGCATTTCAATGTACCATCTCCACAACAGGTATTGTGAAAGTTTCCTTGGAGCCAGCGCCTCTGAAGGCGGGAGCTGCCTTCACGCAACGCCTGCCTTGACCGTAGGCTTCGGGTCCTCCTTGGGCCACGGGCTGTTACAAGCAGCGAGCCTCCCAAAAGTGCAGGCCGAAAAGAAACTCGAAGGTGCCTGGCAGAATTTCTCCTCACAGCTCACACCTCCATGGGGAGTCGCATCCTCTCCTCCACCCATCCCTCCCAAGCAAGCCAAGAGCAGGCGACGAAGCAGCACTGCGTCCCTTCTCCTCACATCTGCATGCAAGCTTTATTGCAGCAGGACCAACGCTCTAGCGATTCAATTAAGCACGATTTTATGTGTGTGCAAACATGAGGAACATCACGTTTCCCTAAATTGTATGGATTACGGGCACCCGGGCAGAGCGCAGAAGTCCCGCGTAATTAGCAGGCACATTATCATTCTGTGCACGCTGCCCCTCACAAGATATAGTGCAGAGATAGCATGTAATGAGCTCACCCTCTGCCCCTCTAAGATAAATTATATCTCTCCCACCCGACCCTCCAAGCAGTGCTAAATACATCTTATTAAATACACCGCCATTCATAAGCAGCATACGGCAATGCGTCTGTCAGCCTTGAGCTGCAGCCTGTGGAGGGGGTTGAATAGAAGGAAAGTGAGGGGAGGGTGGGACTAACAGCTATTTTATATCTGTTTCTTATGGGGCGGGGGGAGGGGGGTATGGAGAGTTCTGGCACCCCTGGCCTTTAACCCCTCTTGCTTTTGAAAGTCTTTGGCCACAGCACATCAATAATGTAGTTGAGTATACGGAAAGGCAAAAAGGCATGTTTACTTTCAATAGTAATAATAAACAGAAGCAAACCGAGAAAAAAATTAGTTATGTGTACTGCAATAGATTGAAATAAAAGAAACAGATGATGGCACATGAGCACTGTAGAGCCAGGCTGTATAAATTAATGTGTTTTTGTGTAATGTAACTGATGTGCATGTCAAGCGCTCCAATACCTCCAAGTCGATTGGCGCTATATGAAACTGCTAAACAAAAGAAAATAAGGATTGCGGAGGGGGTAGGGACGCATTCCACTTGAGTTAAGTCTATGGCTGCGTTCTTTCCTGCTGCAGCCATGTCAGTGAGTGACTTGGCGGAACTAATTCAAAGGGCAGTTGAGGGATAGTGACTATCTAAGATCTCCTCCACTGCATGCCTCCGAAGCCTAGCCCCGCTCGGTGTACATTAAAGTACTCAGTGCCGTCTCACATGAGGAGCCTAACCCCGCTTGGACGCTGTGAAGCTAGGCTATATCCATGAATGTGTTTTTCTGCAATGTAACTGGTGCACATGTCAAGCACTCCAATACCTCTGGATCGAGTTGGCGCTATATATAACTACTAAAACAAAAAAAATAAGGTTTGCCGAGGGGGTAGGGACGTATTCCACTTGAGTTAAGTCTGTGGCTGCGTTCTTTCCTACTGCAGCCATGTCAGAGAGTGACTCAGCGGAAGTGATTCAAAGGGCAGCTGAGGGCTAGTGGATATCTAAGAACTCCTCCACTGCAGGTCTCCGAAGCCTAACTCCGCTCGGTGTACATTTAAGTACTCAGTGCGGTCTCACATGAGGAGCCTAACCCCGCTCGGTGAACAATTAAGCACTGTGCGGTCTCAAATGAGAGAGTGCTGAATCTGAAGTCGCTTCAGGAGGCAAGATAATACTAGAAGGAGGGGAGGAAAAGCACAATACAGATTAAAACAAGATAATACTAGAAGGAGGGGAGGAAAAGCACAATACAGATTAAAACAAGATAATACTAGAAGGAGGGGAGGAAAAGCACAATACAGATTAAAAAAAGCAAAAGACGACTGCTGCAGGAGCTGTGTGCGTTAGGAGGAGGGGGAGGGCTTATAACGCGGAAGCAGAAGCGAAATGAAAACGAAGCCGGAAAAATATAACGAGGAAAGCGACTGCTGCAGGAGCTGTGTGCGTTAGGAGGAGGGGGGAGGGCTTATAACGCGGTAGCAGAAGCGAAATGAAAACGGAGCCGGAAAAATATAAAGAGGAAAGCGAGAGCAGCCTACCTCAACCTTACCAGCAGCAAAATGGCGGCCTCAAGCTTCCGAAATTTTTCGGATTCGTCGGCGTGTTTTGCTGTCCTGAGTGACGGACGACGTCACGAGCTAAAGAACAGCAAAACTTACGGCCCTGAATCCGAAAGAGACGGGGCTAAATTTAAGTGACAGCCCTCTCCTCCAATGGCTGGCCTCCGTTTAGGAAGCCAGCCAATGGAGGAGAGAGGAGGGTTAAACGACCCTACTAAGAAACATAAGATCTCGTCCCGGAAGCTGGCAAGCCAGCATTTCCGGTCCTCGACCTAAAAAATCTTAAAAAGTATCTTTTCATCTGCTAGCTTCTTGCTCCTCTAAAGTGTTCGCGCCGGGACACTCTTGAGTAGTTTTTCATGTTTCATTTGTAGCCTCATTTGAAAACTGCCTAAAGAAGTGAAATCTTTTCTCAAAAGCTTGCAATTAAATGACTTTGTTAGCTTATTTCTTGTGCCAGTCAGTAAAATCTTTATTTGGTTTATATTAAAACTATAAAAGAGCATACAAATCCAAGATTACACATAGTACATTAAAAATGGAACAAATACAGAATATTGCATGAAAAGGGAAACCTAATTAAGACCACAAGTTAATTCATAGTAGATACACCAGCAGGATCCCTACTTCACAAACGAGGAACTCTTAAACACCCTATGTGCTAATCACATATCTACTACCAGTTGTTGTATTCTAAGGGCCTGGCAGAAAACACTAGCCACTGGTAGAGAAACTTCAGGAGTAAAAAGACCACAGAAGGTTCAGACTGCCTGAAGTTACAATTTATGGGCAGTGGTTTAACATAGCAGGCCCTCGGCACATGATAGTACTTGCAGACCAACAGAACACCTTCCAGCAGCCTCTGCCACTGGAACGAGACGTGCCAGCTGGTTTTCCCACCACCCATATCTTTGAGAGCTGACTCTCGCATTGGGGGACGATCACGGACGGCACCCGGGCAAACTTTAGGCCAAGCACGAGCCCGTCCATGTATGTCTGAGCCCAGAAGCGGCTGGTTTGGGCCACCTCTCTTTTGCCATAGTTTTCAGGTAAGTCGCCTCACCCTCCCCTCTTTTCTGCAGCCAGTATCTGCCCCTCTGCCTGCACGGCACCGGTCTATTCTAGCAGGTAGCTGCCCCGCAGTGCTCCCCCTGCCTCTGGCAGCCTTGGCCCACTATGTGGCCCTTATCTGTCTGCCTGCCTGCTGTTATCTGTCTTCCTGCCCTCCCTCTGTGCCGGCTTTGCCTGCTTTGCCCCTGGCCTCCTCTTGCCCGGCTGCACCATAGAACCACCGGTGTTCCCCTACTGAACCATTGAGCCAGTAGTCCCCCCTCACACTCACCTCCTGCCCCTCTTTCCGCTGTGCAAGTTACCCCCCTGCAGAGGTCCACCACCATCCCCTCTCCTCCACCCCCCACACCCAGCGCCCTGATTCCCTCTGGGCTATCCAGACAGCCAGGAAGACATCATACAAACTGAACTGAAAATGAAACCAGTAAGGCCCAGCTCCTGGAGCTCATTCGATATGCAAATGAAGATGGCAAGAAAGATGAAGAGTAAGCTGACGATTCGGATCTGTGCTGTTCTCTCCTGCCACCGTCTGAGCTTGACTCACCAAAAAACTGACCACTGACCTGCTATCTAACTTCCTGGCCGAAACTGGGTGGAGAGTATGATCATGCCATGCTGGAATCACAGCCATTCATTCCCTCTACAATGTTTCTATTTTGGACAATTAAGTATCCCTATTGTAGGATTAGAACCACCCTTAAAGATGATTTTTGATATTTTACCTTGCTCGACCTGGCATCCTCAGTCTGGTTTCCCCTGACCTTTTTCTGACCATGCACTTCACTAGTAACCAGTGCTAAAGTGCATATGCTCTTTATATCAAATATGGTAACCGTTTATCCACAATTGGTATATTTGATTTACTTATAAATCCTTAGTAAAGTGCACTATGTGTGCCCAGGGCCTGTAAATTAAATGCAACTAGAGGGTCTGCAGCACTGATTGTGCCACCCAAGTAAGTAGCACTTTAAACATGTCTCAGACCTGCCACTGCAGAGCCTGTTTGTGCAGTTTTAATCTGCTATGTCGACCTGGTAAGTTAAACTGCCTGCCAGACCCCAAACCTTCCTTTTTATTGTATACAGATCACACCTAATGTAGGCCCTGGACAACCCATGGGCAGGGTGAGTAGCATGTAAAACGTGGGACGTGTACCTTTAAGTTTTACATGTCCTGGTGGTAAAATACTTTAAAATTCATTTTTCACTACTGCAATGCTTATCTCTCCCATAGGATAACTTTTGGACTGACATATTCAATTTTATAAGTGTAGTTTCCAATTGGCAAACTATGGGGAAACTACATCTGGTGTCTTTGGAATCACCAATTTAAAAATACAGCTTATTGTGAAGTTGGTTTTTAAATTGTAGTTCTAAAAAAGCCACTTTTAGAAAGTTGGCATTTTATTACTTATACAAATTTGTGCTTTTCTGCATGTCTCTGGAATAAACATCTGGGGTGGATGACAGCTGGCTTCCTGCATTCCCTCTAGACAGCCACACACAAATGAAGGATAGTTATGACTGCCTAGTCATCTGCATGTTGATGGGTCATCCAGAGCAGGAGGGGAGGGAGGACCTGACACTGTGCACCTGAAAGGGGTGGGTCCTGTCCACACACAAAGGATTGCATACTTTCCTGGGGTGAGTCGGGAGCCAGGGCAGGAAAGGCAGTTCATAGCATCTCTTTGAAGTCTCCCTACTTCAAAGGCCAAATGGGGTATGAGTAATGGGCCTCTGACCCCACTAACTCAGACTATTGCTGGACCTAAGGGCATTCTGCCAGGAAGAAGACCTGCCGTCCTGGAGGAGGGGCTGCCACTCTGCTAAATGTATTTGCTGTGCTGGCCTGATGATTGTTGTGCTGTAGGAGGGACTGACACTTTGCTAATTGCTTTGCTGTGCTGGCCTGGCCTGCTCCCTGTTGCCTGGAAGTGAGAAAGACTAAACCTGCTCCCTACATCCTTGAACTTAATATTCTCCAAAAACTAGCCTTCTGTTGCTGAAGTCACAGGATATCAAAGACTTAATCTTGCATCTTCAACACAGCACCTGAACTTTACTTGCTGTTAGTCTTTCTCTGCCAGGTGGTGACAATCCAGCCCAGGGCCCTAGGAAGTGAGTTTAAACTAAGTTCTGCATCTGATTAGAGCCTGTACATCACATTTGTTGCGCCAATCGGAATCGATGCTTTGCCTGCCGCGAGATAGGGACTAATGCTACATAGTCGCATCGCACTCAGCATTTCATTCTGTGACAAGGGATAAAGGTACTTTGCTCAGCGGGCCCTGCGTGGGTCCTGTAGCTGGCCTGTGCTCCATCAGGGGCGGCCTGAACGCTTGACTTTGTCCCAGGCCCGCGAGACCTGTTTAACCCCTTAAGCGATATTTGCTTCTAAGCTCTATTTTGACACTTACTCTTTAAAAATTCATATCTTGACTTCTACTTATTAGATTTTTTTTACTTTGATTTTCTTTTGTTTAGAATATAATGATCTATTGTTCTAAATTGGTATGAAGTCTTTTTGTGGTGTTTTCACTATGTCATTGTGTGATGTGTTGCAAAAATACTTTACAAATTGCCTCTTAAGTTAAGCCTGCCTGCTCTGTGAGAAGCTACCAGAGGGTGAGCATGGGTTAAATTTGCTGTGTATCCGACTTACCATGACTAGAACTGTGGTTACCGCTTGGAGAGGGCGCATATTCTGCCAACCAGAAACCCAGTTTCTAACATACCCTACTTCCTATTGAACTAGAGGTCAATGAGGGGAAAGCACTGCCCATCGGAAGCCACACAAGAGGCGCATCTTTGACAGGAAAGTAAAGCGTCCCCAGCCTGTTCAATTAAGACTACTTTACAATGACCATTAGGTCCACATCTTTGAAAATAATAACATAATATATGTGGCTTCAATAATCCAAGAAATTGACCTTCTTTGGTGGACTCAAAATGGCAAACAATTACATATACCTACTCCAGGATACCCATTTCCTGCAGTAAACAAAACTAGGTTGAAGTCCAGCTTTTCCTACTCCAATGCCACACCTTTTTCGGTACGGGAACCGGCTGGAGTAACTAATTCTCTCAAGAGCACTATCTCCTTCATAGAAGATGATTATAAATCATATAAAGGTGGTTTCTGGGAGGGCTGCTTGATCAGTCTGGCTCCATCTATGCCCTGAAATTGGGATAGGAGAAATTCTTGAGGAACACCCTACAAATCTTGATGGCCTTCGCCAAGGGCCCCTTGGTCCTTGAAATAGATTTTAACAAGGTCCTTAATGTGGCTCAAGATAGGTCACATCAATGCCTTAAGGGAAACATCAGTGTTATCTTTTGAAAAACACCAATGTTATCTTTCGAAGAGCAGATGGCTGATTTACCTGGGACTGGTGGACACATGGAACACCAGGCACCCCCTGAATATGGATTACTCCCACTTTTCCATAGCACACAACACCATTGCCAAGAGTGTCCTTGTACTACTGGATAACAGACCTGAGCATTCCTTAGAAGAGGCCGAATAACTCCCTCAAACCCTACTGGACTATGGGCGTATCTATTACCTTATGTTGGGAAGTAGGCATTGGAAACAGTCATCAGGGCTCGTAGTGCCTAAACTTGGTGAAAGGTCCCAGCGATTAAAGTCCAACTTAGAGTTGAGGCTAGAAACTCCTCAGGGAACACTCACATGAGCACTGAGGGCCAGCTCCAGGCCTTCTGGGCCGTCTAACAAGCTTTATATACAATTCTAGTCCTCAGGAAGTACGGACCACATATCTAGACTCAGTTACACTCCCCAGGTCCTCCCTGAACTGGAATACAAGTAACCCAGTACCAGTTTCCTCCTAGTTATGGGCTCATCAGCTAGATACAGCTTGGTTCTGGTGACACAGTGAGCATGGGACACATGTCTGGGCATACCCATGACACTTAGGTCAGTACATAAATCAAACAAAAGGCGATAGGAGGCTGCTTGCAATAAGTCTAACCTCTGACAAGAGCTCGGTCGCACTCCAACCCAACTTGCTAACAGCCTGTTACATTTGATGTGGATTCATAAAACTGTGCTAAATGGGGACCCCCCCCCTGTAATTTTGACCCATGCTGGATTTCCACAAAACATGACATAGTAATAGAAACCTATTTATTTTAAGTGTGTGCAAAAGTTTGTTCAGATTCATCACATACTACGAAACTTCTTTGCAGACAAACTTTGTCAGCCCAATGTATCACACAAATTTTAAAATACCAAGAGTACTGTTAACGTCATGTCTGCCAGATGTTATGCATATTTGTCAAACAGTGCCAAGATTATAAAGAAATCATTACATTTTTTATCAACTGACAAGATATACAAAAAAAGTAACCCTTTTAAGCCCATCACCACCGTTCTCAAATGCTTATATCGAAAAATACTAAACAGATTTACAGCAGTACAGAAATAGTACACTTTTGTAGTAAAGTACAACTTTTATGCTATGTTTGGTATAGATCTGTTTAGTGGCTTTGGCTGTAGATCGAGCAAAATTTCCAATGGGAGCTAAAATGGGGAAAACTTGTTTTTGTCACCCCTTTTAATTTTTTACACAGAACTGCCGAAAATTTGTCATGCCAGACCTTAGTTTACTGTTCTAAGCAAGTGTCAAATCTAATGCAGATCTGTTGATTGGCGCCAAAGTTATTGGCAAATCAAAAATGCCTATTCAATGGAAAGAGTAGCTTAACCACAAACATTCCATGCAAAAAGCAAAACTGACTACGTTTTGGCATGCCAAGTTTCCTGCAGATTCATCTGTGGGTGGAATATATTAGAGTCGGGGTAAACAAGTGTTCTCCATGTTCCCTCCTACAGGAAACTTTGCTATCCACTACAAAAAAAACACTGCACAGAATTACACCAACCTTGCCATTAAACAAGAACTTTACTCAAAGGCATACAAAAATGGAGTTATGTTGAGCGGGACTGGAAGGGTTAAATATAGTACCTCGAATGGTGATTAGTGGCTGATGGGTGGATTCATGACTCCAAAAAGGATGCATCAGTTTATTTAAATAATACATGAACATCATTTGAATCTTTTTGTTCCATCCCCATTGTGGATCTGTGTCTCTTTTGTTAGTTGGTGTATCCAGGAAGCCACCAGGTGCACTTACTACGCATAGGAATTTGCCCCCTTCCTCAGTAGAAGTAGCCTGGAAACAGTTAGGGGCATTTGTTACCTTTCCTGGGGTGAAACTATCACCCTAGGTATTAAGTACAGGTTCATTTGTTACTATCTCGAGTGCAGAATCACTGCCCCAGACTTAATATCCTTGCTCACACCCTTCATGAAGACACTCCACCAGTAACAATGCCCAGAGTGTCCACACGTTCTTCTAACCCCATCCACCGAGATGAAATACCAGTACAGACTAGTGAGGCTGCTTGTTCAGCTGTCCTCCCTTATACTAACATTTTATCTGGAGACATGATTATTCTGACCTAGCCAAACAATCTTACCTGACTGCCCGTAAAGAATTTAAGACAGCTATCCGTTCAGCAAAAACCGAACACTTCGCCAGTAGGATCTCTCTGGCAGCTAACAAATCTAAGGAGGTGTTCAGAGTTCTGAACGAGTTAACCACAGACGACAGGACCCTTCCAGCCCAGACCCCTACTCAGGAGGCCTGTGACACCCTGAACTCGTTTTTCTCAGAAAAAATTTCCACAATAAAAAAATCCATTCCTTCACTCCCCCAACTGTCACTACCGGATACTTCCCTTAACAACCCATTGTCCTTCACTTCTTTCCCAGCTCTAGACTCTTCTTCTCTAGCGGAACTAGCCACCCGGGTAAAATCCGGCTCCCCAAATGACTGCTGCCCACCGTCCGTTTTGCGGAGCATTTGTCTCAATTTACCTGACAGTATCCTTCATCTCCTTAATAGCTCCCTCAGTAGCGGCATCTGCCCCACTTCCTTCAAGGAAGCCATCCTGGTACCCTTACTAAAAAAGCCTGGCGCCGACATGTTGGAGCCATCGAACTATCGCCCCATCTCCCTTCTCCCTTATTTCTCTAAACTTATGGAGGCTCACGTCACTCGCTGCCTGTCCAGGTTCATAGAATCTTCTGGTTACCTTGTACCAACTCAGGCCGGCTTCAGACCCGCCCATTCTACTGAAGCCGTTATCCTGGCAGTCCTTGACACACTCAGAGGCAACGCGGACGGGGGAAAACCCCAAGCCCTCGTCCTACTGGATTTGTCGGCCGCGTTCGACACGGTGGATCATGACATCCTGCTCCACCGTGTCGGCCAGGCGGGCATCCAGGGCGTTGCTTTTGAGTGGGTCAGGTCCTTTCTCACGGGGAGAACGCAGGCGGTCCGCCTGGGCCCCTACACTGCTAAAAAAACTCTCACTTCCTGTGGTGTTCCCCAAGGCTCTTCCCTTTCCCCGCTCCTCTTCAATCTTTACCTCCGACCACTTATTCAATCACTTCTGAAATGGGACATCGTCACTTATAACTATGCTGACGATCTCCAGATCATCTTCCCCCTCAACTCACCAAATGCCATCAAAACTTTTCATGGAGCCATGACTTATATCCAACTCTGGATGAACCAGAACCAATTAAAGCTGAACCCCGGTAAAACTGAGCTCCTACTACCTGGACTCAGTTCCACCTACTGGGGCCCACAGTTCTGGCCTCCAGAGTTCGGCTCCCCCCCCGTCCCTGCAAAAACAGTAAAAAGTCTAGGTGTCATCATTGACACCGAGCTTTCTCTCAGGGCTCAGGTAGGAGCGGTGGTTTCCTCCTGTATGTTTCAACTTCGGAGGATCCGCAAAATCCGCCATTTCCTTCCCCCGGCAGCACTCACCCAAACTGTTATCTCGCTGGTACTTTCCCGTCTGGATTTTTCCAACGCCATCTATCACGGTCTACCACAATACCTGACTCAACGCCTCCAAATCGTTCAGAACCAGGCTGCCCGCTTGATCCATGGAACACCCAGATGGCAATCAGCTAAACCTTTGCTCGTGAATTTGCACTGGCTCCCGGTCGAGCGAAGGGCTGCCTTCAAGGTGGCTTGTCTTACCTTTAAGGCACTTCACTGCCCTTCCCCTGCTTTCCTGAAATCTACCATCCACCCTTACTGTCCTACACGCCATCTCCGATCTGCCCACCTTGACTTGTTGATCATCCCCAGGGGCAAAACTAAGAGATTCGGCGGACGCCGGTTCTCCCAGTTGGCCCCTGGACTCTGGAACACCCTCCCTCTCTCTATCAAATCCTGCTCTTCTTTTCTCAACTTTAGGAAAATGTTAAAAACTTATCTTTTCCCTACCCCCACGTAGATTCTGTTACCTCTACCTCCTCCTCACTCTGTTCTGTCTACCAGCGCCAGGAAGCTTCGGTGTCAGTGCGCTTTACAAGCTACACTTAACATAACATAACATAACATATCAATACTGAACTCGAAAGTAGCAGGGATCCAATCTACATCATGTGAAAGCGAGTGGGGACACTTTATTGATGGGTATGATATTTGTATGTATGTTTTTAGATTCTGGTTCGAGAACTTCTTTATCCCAGAAGCTGCATCTGTTGGTTGCAGGCAGAGCATCTTGAGGACTACTGGTGTTGCTTAAAGTTACTTTACCATGTTTTGTTACTCAGCTGACCACCAGGTCCAGTGATATTTTGAGTCTAATATTCACCCCAGCAACTGGTAGGCCTGTGCTCACAATCAATATTGACCATATCAGCGTTAGATTTCAGAACCGCTCCTCTGTTTTGCACTTAATAAATGATATATTGTCATGTTATAACAATGCCTAATATGTGATTATTGCAAGTGACTTAAATCTAACCCAGTGGCGTAACGAAACTTGTGGGGGCCCCCCTGCAAAGTACAATGAGGGGGCCCTCTCACCGGCCCGGCCCACCACTTTGCCCCACCGACAAAAATAAGCAGTCGCCTAAAGCCGTATTTTCAGCACTTATCTGTGCATACTTCGAACAGCAAATATAAATAGTATTCACTTTAGTCGTGTTCTAGGGCTGCCTGAACGATGAGATCCATTACTGATAATTAAAGGAAAAAAGGACAGAAGCGTCACATTACAAATTAATACATACTTTTTCTTTATAACCCTATTTAGTGCCAAGACGAGGTCTTTCCATGCTCTTTGAACACATGGCTGGCATTTTTCTTTTGACAACCCTACTTTATATTCCTTTTCATGAAATGCATTCTCACACTACAGCAGTAAATGTAAATTTCAAAATGCAAGGAATAGGCAGAGTGGGGGCCCGGGAGTACTGGAACCAGATAAAAACGAAGCCCTAGTAACCAGTTTACAAAGGTATGTTGACTGTGCACCTCAGATAGAGCGTACAGCTGACCGTTGTGGTGCACTGTAGCACCCAACAACACTTTTCAATAATGTACATCAAACGCAGACATGTAATAGCGCTCACTGGGTAGATCTTATACAGCACATAGCTCAGAAATACCATATAGATGGATGGCACACAGCTCCCAAGAGCATTGTATGTAGTTTAAAACACGCGCAAGCACCAAACAAAACGCTCTGGACAGACCTTGCATACTCCCCACATAGCGCAGATATACTATACAGCTGGCTGCAATGTGGGCCCGAAGAGCACTTTTCAATAGCAAGGAACGCACACAAACTTCCTACACAACACATTAAATATAACATTTTGCTTTCATCTAACTAAGTACAGACATGGCATTTGGGCCATCGGCCATATTTTCCATAGAATGCATTATATAAACATAAATAACGTACCATAACATGTAATTGCTGCCCCTATAGTTGTGTAGCTCTATCCATAACTTGGTCATCAGAATGTGCTACAACAAAGACGATGATGCTGGGCTGGTAAACCAGAGAGAGGGCCAGCTCTCACTATTGAGAGGTTCAGAAGTGCATCATTTATTTTATGAGGCAGGCCGCCTGGCTACAGTACTGATATGGGGCAACTGGTGCACCCATGCTGCAGCTGTGCGCTACAACTACTGCGCTGATGGCCCGAACTCTACGCCACTCTACTCTATGCCACAGCACTTTTGGGTAGAGCTGCATCAGTGAGTGAGGTGTCCCAGTACTGGGTTAGAAGTGCTAGCTGCAGATCAGAAATGATTGGGCACATGTGCAACTCTGAGCGGATCTCTGTACTGGAATTGCAGAAGGGGGGTGTCCTACATGCCAGACACATGCTGGGAGAGTGGCCAACTAGACGCTGAGCACAGAGGTCATCCCCAGAGTGCAAGTGTCACGGCCCACTCTAAACATATCCCAGAGTGCTCTGAAAAGTTGAGACTCCCCCACCATACCCTGGGTGCTTGCCCTCTGCTGGCCCAAAGCTTGCGTCAGGGGTCGGGCACACTAGGGTTCCTCCACAACACAAGACCCAAGGGAATGCTGGAAATGAGCCCAAGCTAACAAATACGTCCGTGCAAGTCTTCCTGCTCAGTCGGAGGCTGTGCAGATATTTCACAGCATCTATTTACAGGTCTAAAAGCACAGTGAGTAAACAACTAGCAGGCTCCATTTACAGCCTCAGAGAAGGCTGTGCACACAACCAACTGCATCTATTTACAGGCCTCAAAGCAGGCTGAGCAAACAACTGGCAGGCTCTATTTACAGTCTCAGAGGAGGCCGTGCACACATCCGGCTGCATCCACTTACAAGCCTCAAAGCAAGCTGCATAAACAGCTGGCAGAATCCATTTACAGTCTCAGAGGAGGCCGTGCACACATCTGGCAGAATACATTTGCAAGCCTCAAATGAGGCTGCTTAAACACCTGGCAGGATCCATTTACTCCCTTAGAGGAGGCTGTGCACACATCTGGCAGCATTCATGTAAAGGCCTGAAAGGAAGCTGCGTACACAGCTGGTAGGGCCCATTAGGAACTCGGAGGAGGCTGTGCACACATCCGTCAGCATCCATTTACTGGTCTCAGAAGAGGCTGACTACAGCTAGCAGGATTAATTTACATGCTTCAGACGAGACTGTGTACAGCTAGCTTGCAGGATCCACTGTGACCTCGGAACAGCTGGTGTACATAGCTGGCAGGATCCATTTACATGCCTCAGAGTAGAATGCACAGCTGGCTGGCAGGATCCATTTACATGCCTCAGAGTAGACTGCACAGCTGGCTGGCAGGACCCACTATGACCACTGAACAGCCGGTGTACACAGCTGGCAGGATCCATTTGCAGCCCTCAGAGGACACTATGTACAGCTGGCAAGGCCTGTTAAGAACCTTAGAGGAGGCTGTGAACACATCTAGCAGGGACCTCTCCAGGCCTCAGAGGAGGCTGTGAGCAGAGCTGGCAGAATCCATGTTCATGCATCAGTGGAGGCTGTGCACAGCTGGTTGGACCTCTTTCAGGCTACAGAGGATGTGACGTTTTGGCACCTGTATAAGTGACCATAAAACAATGCACTGTCTGTTTTAGGTATTTAGCATGGGGTGTGGTTAAGATTTTGAAACCGATCAAAAAGGGGTCCATTCACAAACTGCATTTTGTAGTACATAAAGTAGTACTAAGTAGTACTTCTCATGTACTATAAAATGCTATTCACAAACCAACAAGCAGAGTCCTCCATACCTCCTATCTTTTCTATGTCAAGATTTCTGTAAAAGTGTCGAAGGTCTCACCACACATAAACCTACGGTTTAGCTGTAAATGTTGGAGGGACAATGGAAAGCTGCTGGTAAATGAGCCATAGTTATTACTAAATAGGAGGGGTCAATGCACAATATTTTGACTTTGGTCCTCACAGTGCTGGATTGTGTGCTTGAGTTGAAAATATATCAGTGGGCTTCCATGACAGGTCCTCATACCAGTAAAAAAACTGTTTTTAGTGTTTAAAAGTGCTGGGTTTTTCCCCAAATGTTTTAGTCCACAAATATTCACTTTGGTCCTATGTATGACATTTGAGACTTCACAAGTGGACTAGCAGTCTGGAACAGAAAATACACAATTGATAGAAGCCATAGCATGAAAGGGGAGTTAGAGGCAAAGGAACTGAGAGCATTGAAGGGAACCCTTGGCTGCAGAGGGAGTGAAGTATGGAATCACTTGGATGCTGCAAAGCCGTGGGGTCCCAGGCTTGTCAAAAGATATTGTGGGACCCGTGTAAAAAAAAAACCTAGATATAGGGCCCTCTTTCCTTCATTTATGCAGGCGGCAAGGGAATCAGATTCAATGTAATGAAAAAAAAGGTGCTCGACGGAAATAGAACAGGGATTGCTGATTATTATACATGATCTGATGCCATCTATTGCCAATTCGATGTAAGCTGCCTCATCATTAATATTAAAAGAAATGTCAGGCATGCCTTATAAATCTATAAATCAATGTAGAATCAGGAGTGTGTGGCCCTGCAAAAATGCAGGACCTGGGGCATAATGGGGAAGTGAAATGCTTAGTTCTCAAGAATATTGAAGGGGGGGTCCCTGTGGGGAGGGAGACCGTGAATGTTGTGATAGCTGCATGATGGGGCAGAAGAGTGTGAAATCATAGAAGCATGGGGGTTCTGTGGAGTCTGGGCCCACTGAAGGGGCATTCAAGGAGCCTGGTGGGATAGATGGTACAGTTGAGCACTGGTTGCCGTTGGGGTAAATCCCTGCGGCCAGTGGTGCATAAAACGCAAGATCTTCATGGATAGGGCTGCCAAGCATATAGGATTCAATAAGATGCTATAAGATAAGATGCTATACTCATGGTTAACTTGTCTCCAGTCCTAAGCATTCTTTGACTCCATTAGTGGATTCTGGGAATTGCAGTCATGAAGACAGTGAGTTTTTAAGGGAAAGCTCACGCTGGAAGAGAGGTATTCTCATGACATTGGGTCACATAACAGAACCTGGAGGATGAGCAGTGGTGTTTGGGATCCCTGGGGTAGAGGAGCGATCAGTGTAGTTGCGGCCACTTGAGTCTGGGGAAGACACAGGTGAGTAGAGTACAAAGTGAGTGTATGATCCCTGCAGGGCAGATCTAGGGGAGGGGTGTAAATGATTTCCGTGGGTCATGACTGTAATTTCGAGAATCGGTTTAGCCATTTAACACTTTTAGGGACAGGTATGGAAAGTCTTCCAAGGGCCGTTTTAATAGCAGCTTTGTGTACATCGGACTGGGACATGTCACTCCAGTCCCCTCATCCTGCACACATTTTAGCATGTTTAGAAGTCTAAAAGGCCTCCAGAGGTCACATTGAAATCAGTTGTCTGATGTAAAGCTGTTTACGGTGAGGTCAGTACGGGTGCGTTCCTCTTCAAACAGCCTCAGGCATGCTACACCTCGTCCTCACAAGGAGAGTGGGCAGATCTGGAAACGTGCTTCAGATTGTACTGTTTCTCTAGACTTTATCCACCCCCACTCACAGATCTGGGTTGAATTCATCGTCATTCTTTAGCTCACTTCGCCACCTCAGTTCAGACCCAGCTATATGCAAATTAGTCTTGACCCTGTGCCTCAAGGGAGCAGTCCATCCCGAACTGCCAAGCCAGGTATTTCGTGAACCGGAAACAAGCATCCTGGGACCGGTACTGGGTAACACCCTTCATCAGCCAGGCTAGCTTGAATCCAGAGGCAAAGTGAGCAAGGTACCCACATCTGGGCATACCCTGCCAACTTATGGTCAACAAAGCAAACACAAGAAGATGGTGGACGGAGCGCTAAACCTTTTCAGATACTTACCCCCAGTCATAGATCTGGGTTGAATCCATCATCATTCTTTAGCTCACTTTGCCACCTAAGTTAAGACCGGTCCCAGGATGCTTGTTTCTAATTTAGGGAAGACCTGGCTTGGCAGTTCGGGATGGACTGTTCCCAGGCAATGCTGAATTATAAATCTATGAGAATAGTCCATATGGGATGAGAGAGCTTTGGCCATCCTGCAGCAATCTACACCAGACCGTGTCCCACATACATCTGGCAACCAGACGTTTAATTAACAGTGGGAGAAGGCGGTGAAAGTATCCAACAGGAGGAGGCGGAAAACGTTTTCTTTGGATAAAGAAAAAACTGCTGTAATAAACATCAGTAAATTTCAAAGGCCCCCCTAATTTGGGTTCATTCAGTACCATTTGCATAAGTGATTGAGCTATGTCCAAACAAAAGACATAAAACCTCGAAAAGCAGTCATGGCTAACAATGTAAACGAATACCTGACAGGACCTACTGTATGCGCAAAGATGGTCAGTTAAAGAAAAAAGATTGGAAATTTTAGGAAAATGCTAGTTGAGAGAGAAGGGTAAAGAGCATCAAACGTCACAAAAATCACTGATTAAGGCACCAAATAAATTTATACTACCTGTGCATCCACCAGACTCTTCTTCACAAATGTCAGCTCCTGGGTAAGACAATTGTAGGTACCTCAACAGGCCATGTTTGCACCTTTTGTGGATAGGTAGTCTTCCACATCTCCATGGTGTAAGCGTTGTCTTCGATGTATAAATACACATGAAACTTAACCATATGCACAGCGTTTCCATGCTTGATGCTGTCAATTGTACATCACTTTGTTTACCCCAATATAAAGCTAGTTTTACCTCCACACAATACATACTTCTTTTTCACCAACACAATGTTGAAACATTTTCGATACACAACCTGGGTAGATGCCTCCGAATGCAAAGAGGAGAAGTTTTGACTAATTTTCCCAATTAGATGTTGAATATGGCAGATCTAACATTCTATGGTAACTGCACCAGCCCTCGACATTCTCCATTGTTTTAGCAACAGTTTATTCATGGCAGGTAAACAAAATACAAAGATTCTAATGTCAATCAGTGCCCATTGTTAACTGTCCTTCGAAGAAAACAGCGTTTTTAATGGAAACTACCCCGAAATAAACAAGTGTAAACATAACAGGGAACATGTTTAATATGACTCATATAGCTATCCTGGAGATATGGTGGTTTGTGATTTCATCATATTACAAGGTCACACCATTAAAGAATTGGAATGAAATTTGACACTCACTCGACACACACCGCTTCGGCTTTTCAATTGAAATTTAATGCATCCCTCACGGGAGGACCTTGTTTTCAGGGACGAAGGAAAATAGACCTCTCAATTTCAAGTTCGATATGAATTTTTGCTCCACTGGAGCACAAACTATAAATATTGAGAAACATCGCAACGCATGCCGTTCTACAAAGGGAAGTGCTCTACGTCATAGGAGACAGTGCAACTTAAATATACGGCAGAGGTGAACAATAACATCTACCTGCATAGTACTGGGACCTTCACAGTGCCACCAGTACCGACATCAGGCCGGTCTGAATCTCGAAATCCACACTGCAACAGCTGAGCAGCACCAGGGTAGTGAGTGGCTCCCCGTTTTGGAGTCGGGCCACTCCTGACCTGCCTCCGTGCCTCGGACATACTCACTCACCTAAGGCCTGGGCAGCAGAAGACAAGGCAAGGCTAGCCACCAGCCAGCAGGGGCTACTACTCTAGTTAGTATAATTAAACTATCCTGGCACGGCGGCCGCAGGGTCCGCACCCTTCTCAGTAGTACAAGTAACGCGCACTTTTAATTACAATGCGCATGACAACGGCAGGCATTACTCACCAGTCCCACCTCCACCATGAAGACCGCAGCACCGCACAGACGCATAGAGAACTGCGCGCCACGCCCACACACACCATTTCATTATGAAGAGCCAGCCCGGGCTTACTGCGCACCAACTATTTAATTAATTTATTAAGAGGCCGGTCGGCAGGCCGTGCGTGCGCACAGCACCATAATTAATGAAAAGAGGCTTAGACTAGAGGCCGTCACATTGGCGTGCGCGCACCATTTAATTTATGGGGACTTGAGGAGGCCGTTCGCAGTTGAGCACCATTTTATTTGTGAATACTTGAAGAGGCTTGCTTGCAGCTGGCTCCGCCAAATGAGGGGGCCCCTGGAGTGTGGGGGCCCTCCCGCACCGCGGGGGCTGCGGGGGCCTGTGTTGCGCCCCTGATCTATCCTATGAGCCCTTTAGCATTTTTCAGGAACTAACTGCCATCGAAGACACTTTTTGGAGTATCCCTGAGCTTGTTGCCCAAACCAAAAAGCAAAGGTCAAGGCCAGCTTTGGAAAGGGTGGGCATATCTCTCACCTTTGGCCTTCAAGCCTGCAATGGCCTCTTCTATATCTGACATTCATGCTGCACCAATATTCCGAAGGGGGGATTACACTAGTAACTTAGACTACATTCTCCTTGATGTCCGGATCTGGGGATCCATGAAGGACTTGAAGGTCACTTCTAGTGATGAGACTGACCGTGACAGACTAACCCTTACCATCCAGGACCTGTTGTTCTTCTCTCAGCCTGCTCAAGAGTCCCCCAGCTATAATGCCATGGCACCAAGTAATAGCCGAATACAAGTCAAATGGAATGCCATCTGCTCCTCGGTCGATTTGATGTTCAGAATGTATGTGTTTGTGGCTACTATCCTGGGGTCAGAAGTCAAAAATGCGGAACACCATAATATAATACTTGAGGCACATAAAAAGTTATTCATGAAACTGAAAGACTGGTTTAAAAATGCTTTCAAAAGGGTATTTAGGTCTCCCCAAATACAGGAATGATTCGCCCAAGCTTTAAGAAGTACTAAGAAATGTATTTTCTTCTATCCTAAAGCTAGCAGGCAGGTTAAAGATTAGGGAAGATAGAGCTTTTTATAGGGAAGTCCTAAGGCATGAAAATCTGTCTGTGAAAGTAAGAAGTAGGATGACCTCCTTGATGCAGCAAATAAAAAGACCTCAAAACCTTTTGGCACTTTGATATCTAGGATGGTAAAGATTATGCCATGATCCCAGAGGTACATATTCAACCTATGGAGTGGATTGTCCACTTTGAATGTTTTTATTCGTCCTCACATGCGCCAATACTAGGGCCATCTAGTGTCGCACATGAAAACAGCCAGTTGCCATGCCTTGCCCTGCCACCAGTTATATTCTCACTTGCTGACAAAGAAATAGTGGTCATGTCCCAAAGACAGAAAAATACCTCCAGGCTGGGCAAGATTCCTGTGGACATGACCCACTGTGATCCAACAATTTGGGTCTCCTATATCAATCAGGTTTCAAAATGGGATACCAGCAGAAGCTTTGGTCCCTCCTACTTGGAATGGTGCTGGCCTTCCAAAAAGTTTGTCGAACCTTCCCAGCTACTACACCCTTCTGATTAATCTCTTAGACAACTAGCAGAGCCTTTTTGTAAGCAAGTGCTTGTGAAGGTATCAGAGTAGATGTAGACAATTAAATGAAATGTTGACACACTTGCAAGCAGGTTTTAGATCAGACGGGTACTTTGGACCAAGTGTTCCGCTCATCAAGTGGAAGACCATTGACATCAGTGGTGGGAACCTTTTCGTTCCTTTTATTGACCTTCGCACCAGATTCGATTTGGTCCTGGAGCTAAGCTCTGAAAAGTAGTGGCTAGAATGGGTGTTCCTAGTAACCCTATTTTTATTATAACCTGCCTCCATCAGGGTAATCAGGCCCAGATATGGTGAGGTCCGTGCGGCAAACTCTCAGAGAAAATCAATGTAGAGGAAGGAGTGCACCAGGGTTGTGTTCTGGCTCCAACTCTTTTCCTTTTGTTTATAAACAGCTCTGTAGGTGCTATTTTGGACTGCGCTGATTTACTCGTAACGGGTCAAAAGCTGCCCGCACTTTTTATTCATGGATGACACCCTTTTAATTTCCATAACTGCGGTTGGGCTGCAAACTCTTATCAGCAAATTATCGTATGGGCTATAAATCAATGCACTGAAAACAAGAATTTGGGCGTAGTACAAACTGGAGATGTTTAAGGGGAGCATGTGCTTGGGAATTAACCTTGTTGATTAAACACAAGGCTTCGGCACAGGTGAGGTTTGCTAAAAAGACCTCCTTCTATCCCATTTTGCCTCCTATGGAGATTTATAATGCTGAGATTCGAAGCGCCACACTGTATGATGTGAAGTTGTGGTGTTCTTTCAATAGGTCAGTTATGGGGGTAGAGGAAAACAACTTCATCAGGTCGCACTTAAAAATCGTCCTTGGCGCCCCTCTTCTTGCCCCTGTGACTAGATCTTGCTTTAAACCAAATATCAGAACAAGCCAAGCTTCTCTCTGTCCTACTCTGGATTCGAGTATGGAGCAAGTTATTTAGGTTTATGCCGAGCCGGACGCGTTACAGATGACCATGCACTATTTAATACTCTGTTTTTAAATCTGCCGCCTACCAATCTGCCTGCACTTTTAATGGGATTTTAAACTTGCTATTTGCACCTGTTGAATTGTATTTTAAATCTTACTTATCCTTACTGGCAACTGTCCCGCCTCCTGTGTCTCCGATTCCCCGGTCCAACACGGCGTTTGCCGATTGATTGGAGGGAGCCGGATACCACTATCTGTCCCGGCTGAACCCGCCTGACTTCTGGCGGGGAGAGCGGAACACAGGGCTTTCCCGCGTCCGGCAAGCTATTTAGGTTTATGCCGAGCCGGCATGCCAAAGGCAAGCCCGTCTGCGCCCGTCCACGCCCCGGAGGCGACCGGCGCAGGCCACGCTGCCGGCAAGATTTTGCACAGCCAGTGTATAAACTACACAAACGACGCACTCTTAGCGATGAGGAGGGAACCATGCGTATACCCCCCTTTTCATATATCTGGTATCTAGCAGCAACCTAGGAAGACATGCCCCTATGTGGTTGGCAGGGCTTTACCTCTAATACCCAGCAACCTTCAAATAAAGGGACTGGGGGAAACCTAGGCTCTGGTGATTCCACCTACGGCCACAGCAAAAAAACAACTTTGCGCCCTACTTCTTAACACCCGGTCTCTGAAAAAACACACTTTCAATATCCACGGTCTACTGGTGGATAGATCGTCGGATATTCTATTTTTAACTGAGACATGGCTGAGCGAGACATCTAATCCTACTGTAGCATTGGCTATCCCTACGGGTTACCAGATTATCAGGAAAGACCACCAGGTAGGCATAGGGGGTGGCATCGCCATTATCTTTAAAAACCACTACTCCTGCTCTACTAGGCCCGAGGTTGAAGTGGAGGGCACAGAATGCCTCGGCTTTCACCTTGTGATATCATCTCATCAGTCCATAGCGGGTATCCTAATATATAGACCTCTGGGGCATGCTGGCAGGTTTCTAGCGGCAATCGGCGATGCTGCTTCGCCATTTGTCCTCAAATATAAGCATTGCCTGGTGCTGGGTGATTTTAATCTACATATGGATGTTCCGGAAGATACAGACTCAGGCAGATTACTAGACACACTGGAGGCGCTAGACTTCGATCCTTATGTCTCTTCTCCTACTCATGAAAAAGGCCATACCTTAGACCAGATCTTTTCTACAATCACATTAGGCATGAGTCAGCCCCTTCCTCTCGTTTGGTCTGACCATTTTCTTCTTGAGTTTACATGTGAGAAGGCTTCTAACCCTACCAAGGCTCCAGGGAATTGCAAAAACATTAACTACAGACCCTTTCATTTAATCACACCGGACGCACTTCTTTTAAGTTCAAGTAAAAGTTTATTAGAATAACAAAGGTGTCATTACAGAAAAAGAAATGAGACATATTATTAAGGCCCTTAAAAAGCACCCGATCATTCTTAGCGGGGACCTAGAGAAAGATGTCGAGGACCTTGATGACTGGCTTTTGCGCCAGGCTGGGGAATTTGCCCCCCCCCCGCCTCTCACTCTGGTAAGACGACCAGGCCATTCGCCCCCTGGTTCACCACTGCTCTCAAAGAAAGTAAGAGATCATGCAAGCATCTCAAAAGGGTCTGGCGGAAAAACTTTGACCTTAATGATAAAATCACGTACACACAGGCATTAAAGACCTATTTCACACAAGTCCTGGAGGCAAAAAAAACTTTCTTAGCTGCCAAGATCGAACGTGCGTCGAACAAAAACAAGGACATTTTTTAAATTGTCAGTGATTTCTCCTCCCTGGCAGTAGTAGCCAAGTCATTTTCTCCCATTGAGGCATGGACGAGTCGAATGGCGTCCTATTTCCATGATAAAATCGTTAGCATTCAGGAAACCTTCCTGAACTCTCCTCGGGCTCAGAGTGACAAGGGTGTGCCTAGTCCTCCTCAAAATCAAGCTAAGGGCCCTTCTTTGGAACAGTTCCCACTGATCCCTATGGAACAAACTCTTGGAGTCATGAAGGGCCTCAAATCCGGCTCTCCCTCTGACCCTTGCCCTGCACACACATTGGCATCTATCGCGGATATCATTATTCCAGCATTCAATCAGATCCTAAATCTCTCCTTGAAGATGGGCCAGATCCCTGGCAGATGGAAGAGAGCCAAAATCCTGCCTCTCCTTAAGAAACCTACCCTGAACTAGCATATAATTACAGACCCATATCACTGCTTCCCTTCATGTCCAAAGCCCTGGAAAAAGTGGTGAACAAGGTCACCACAGACTTTATCGAAACCAACTCCTTACTCCACCAGAGTCAGTCAGGGTTCAGGGCCAACTTCAGTACTGAGACGGCACTCCTGGAAGTTTCTGAAGCTATAAAAGAGGAAGTGGACAGAGGTGGCAAAGCCATACTGACACTCCTGGAATTATCAGCGCTGTTTGATACCGTCCCCCACGATCACCTCCTGCAGCGACTCCGGGAGTGCGGGTTTGGGGGTACGGTACTCAACTGGTTCACTTCCTTTTTAAAGGAAGACCAGCAAACAGTATGGGCTCCACCTTTTGCTGCCCCGATCCCACCCCTTGAGGTGGGTGTGCCCCAGGGCTCTATTTTGAGCCCCATCCTCTTTAATCTGTACATGACAATCCTCGCAACTCTGTCTGAGAACCACGGCGCAAAAATCGTATTGTATGCAGACGATACGCAGCTGCTCTTTACCAGCGGCAAAGACATGGACTTCAAGGGCGACACGATTAACAACTGTCTTACAAAGGTATTCTCCTGGCTCCAGCTCAACCAGCTTAAATGCAATCCTGGTAAATCGGAGATTATCTTCTTCGCGCCTGTCCCAGAAACCTCTGGCACAGTTGGTGGCCCACTGACATGTCCCCTCTCAGGTCTCCTGTAAAGACAGTGAAAATTCTAGGGGTGAAGCTCGATGTAAATCTCTCCATGCAGGCACAAATCCAATCTGTGACTGGGTCGTGTTTTGGCCTGCTTAAGATGCTGAAACAGTTTGTGCCCCTCTTATCTATCACCCACAGAAAAACAGTGGTCCATGCATTAATAACCTCCAGGTTGGATTATGTGAATATATTCTATCTGGGTCTGCCTGAGTATCTACTGACTAGACTACAGGTGACTCAGAACGCCGCAGCCAGAGCCATACTCATGTTGGGTCCCAGAGCCCGTAGGCTGCACAGTTGAAGTCTCTTCATTGGCTCCCTGTCTGCAAGAGGATTCATTTTAAAGCCATGGTCCTGGCTTTTAAGGCCCTTCACGGCTTAGGTGCTGGGTATATTACACAAAGAGTTCAATTTTATCATCCTCACCGTGCCCTAAGTTCAGCAGCACTGCAACTGGCTCGGTCCCCCAGATACTTTTGGGCACGTATCGGGGGTCGCTCTTTCCAGGTGCAAGCAGCCAAGTTGTGGAACAATCTACCTATCGATCTAAGGCTAACTCTGGATCTCCTGGGGTTCAGGAAATCTCTAAAAACGTGGCTGTTTCAGCGGTAGACCTCAGTGCTTGGCTCCCTTTTCGGGCTGAGCCTTCATCCTGCTTCAGCGTCGGGACACTCAATCGAGTAGCTGTGCGCTCTACAAATAAACTTTTAACATAACATAACATAACTAGAGAGCAGACACCCTACAGAAATGCCCATGCAGAGATTGTTGGCTACTACAATAGCCAGAAGATCCCTTGGCTGGCTTATGTCAAACAGACTTTGATCGACCTTCGATTGAGAGAGTGTTGGTTGGACCCATCTTCAATCTGTGCATTTTGAATGTTTTTGTACAGAATAGATCCTGGGAAAAGTAAATCGCACAAAGCAAAACATCATTCATCACGGGTATTTGGCCCAAACCTTTCTCTTTCGCAAACACGAACAGGGAAGAGGAATTTCTAGACCTCATCAATTCTACGCTAGCACGGTTGTACTTTTTGAAGTTTAGATCAGGCATCTTGTCTATTGCTGTCTTTACTTCATCTTGACCATCATCTGCGAACAATTCCAAGTCGTGCCAGCTGTGTAGTTACCCGGTGGAGAAGGAGGCACATTTTTATTTTTTGTCCTGGATATTCTAAAACTAGATCTCGTTGGATAACACCTGGGTGCCGACTATTGGGGCCAAAAAATCGGATACATGCTCTACGGATCTGAAAAAGCGATCCTGGTATCAAATGTCCTGTACTTGTTGTGGCTGATTCGAATACACATACTGGCCTCCCGTCCTAGCTAGCGTCCTCCTTGAGGCTCTAATATTGATTAATTGGTGCTCTTATGTTTTAAAACTGATACTAATTGTTACTGGTTGTATCTTGATTTTATATGTTGTATATATTGCTATTTACTTATCTATTGGCCATTTGCGTTTTTAATATCAACAAAATGTTCAGCAATTTTTTTAGACCTTATACTGCATTTACTTATTGTCTTTTATGCTTGTGTATTGATGAATGTTTACATTCGATCTAAAAAATTAAAATTAATTGAAAAGAATCCAGGCCAGACCTACAAACCAGCCTTCTTTGATTGACTGGTTGTTGCAGATGTCATTGCCAAAATCCGTGCACCGAGCATCAAATTGGGAACACATATTGAGTAAACCGGGGCCTAAGGGAGCGGGATAAGAATACCGTCACTCACAGGCCCATGCGAGGAGGTCCCAAAGCACCCCCGGCAAGAAAAAATAATTTAAAACAAATATATTATTTCACATGATTCATAGATCCTGGACTCTCTCTGAACTTATCGGATCCTCATATTTATCTGCAAATCTGGCCCTGTGTCTGTGAATTATGAGTAAAATTAAAAAGAAAACAGTTTGCATACCTCAGCTTCGCACAGCCACTGGCCTTGTGCAATGGGGTTGAGCAACTGTGAGCAATAGGATCAGGGCCTGGACATAGCCCAACTCCAGCATCCATCCTCACTAGGCACAAACGGTTAATTTGCACATTGTGGGAGGTCATCATCATGACATTGGTAGTTGGCTAGGGTACTGGACACTGGGCCTAGCTGAAGGCCAGGTCATGCTGTAACTGCTGCAGCACACACCCAAAGGCAATATGCATCATGAGTTGGTTAGGTTGTAGATTTATATAGCACGGCTTACCACCCGTGAGGATATCCAGGCACTGTCCATGGGCACGGGAAGATTAAGTGATTACCCCAGAATCACAGGACGTTGCACCGATGCTGAGACTCGAACCGGGATCCCAAGCGCCAGAGTCAGCAGCTCTGGCCACTGCGCCACATCATCTCCTCTGTAGATGATTGGATACAAGCCTTGGCCAAAGACTAGCCCTGTGACTAAGAACCTTTGCACATAGCGTAAGAGTGTGTGCAGGAGAGATTGGCTGTCAGTAGAGTATTGGGTGCAGGACTTGGCTGCCTGTAGAGAGGATTGCTTTCATACAAGTGGAATATAGTGATTCATAATAAAAAAATCATTAAAAATGGTTAAAGTAAAAATATTGCTAGCTTTAGTTATAACAGTTCAATGTATGTTTAAATAAAACCTATGAAATTCACATGAAAACACTGCTCAAATGCAGTTACAGTTATGAAATTCTGCAAATTATGGTTAACTCCTCAAACCATAGCTCACACAAATGCAATGTAAACAGAAGTCCTCATCCTAGGTACATCCCCCTCTGCATGGGATGACTCTTGGTGGCCGGAAGCCCTTGGAAAAGCACCCATCCCGACAGACCACGCACGGAACCTAGGCGTTATCCTGGACTCTTCCCTTTCAATGGACAGACAAGTCAGCGCCGTATCCTCATCTTGCTTCAACATTCTTCGCATGCTCAAAAAAACATTTCGATGGATCCCCACCGAAACCAGGAAAACAGTCACCCATGCTTTGGTCACGAGCCGACTGGATTACGGAAACACCCTCTACGCAGGCACTACCGCTAAACTCCAAAAGAAACTCCAACGAATCCAAAACGCCTCAGCCAGAATCATATTAGACATCCCACGCAACGAACACATCTCTGGTCACCTGAAAGACCTCTGCTGGCTACCCGTCAATAAGAGAATCACTTTCCGACTGCTAACCCACGCACACAAATCACTCTACGACATCGGACCAGAATGCCTCAACTCAAGACTGTCCTTCTACACCCCCTCCCGCCAACTACGTTCCTCCAGCCAAGCCCTCCCCACTGTACCTCGCATCAACAAGACCACCATGGGAGGCAGATCCCTCTCTTACCTGGCTGCTAAAACATGGAACTCACTCCCCACTCACCTTCGCCTTACCCAGAACCACCTAGCTTTCAGAAAGCAACTTAAAACGTGGATATTTGACAAGTAATCCCCCCCCCCCTCCTTAGCGCCTTGAGACCCTCTGGGTATGTAGTGCGCTATATAAATTCTCTGACTTGACTTGACTTGCACAGCATGCTCCGTGCTTAGGACCTCACAATGTTCATAACAATAAATTAGGGGACTTCATGCGTCATCTTTAAATTATAACACATACACCAAGAGATCATTTGGGATGGGCGGAACTCACTGAGTTTCACTCCACGGAGTTACGTGAAAACTACTCGAGATTCTGCGGAGTTCCATGAATAGGCAGAATTAGGTACGTCACACTGCTCGTGCTGATTATTAGCGCAGGGAGGTCATTCCATGCTGACAAATCAGCACAAATGGCACCGCACAGCATGCCATAGGACGCTGCTTCTTGAGTTGAATTTGCTGCAACTCAAGTAGAGTTTCTACTCCCCGCGTTGGGGAAATATCGCCGGGTGCCCTCCTAGCAATCAAAAATCACACTAGGGCCGGGGTCTCCAAACCGGTCCTGGAGGGCCGGATCCATGCCAGATTTTTTGGATATCCCCATTGAGATACATGTAGTTATTTTAAAAATCTGGCATGGATCCGGCCCTCCAGGACCGGTTTGGAGACCCCTGCACTAGGGGATGCTAAATCAGGCTCATACTCGTCAACTTACCGCTGGTGAGTCACTAGTGAGAAAAACCCAGTCACACAGCAATTGGCGGAATTTGGCTGGAACTCCACTCCACGTGCATAACATGGAGTGGTCAAAACTCTGCCAAATCTGCTGGCGGAGCAGAATTTATTGCCTACCCCTAAAGATCATTGTGTATCCTATTAGTATTGTTCATATATACGTTCCATTAACATTATGTCATGCTATAAGTGAGATAATTTATGTTATTTATGAAGGCATCTCTTATTTATATTTTGGAATAAAGCATGTTAATTATACATGGCAATTAACTTGTAAAAGTGTAGAGAAAGTTAACTCATAAACTCCTATGTTTAATCTTCAATGGCGTTTTATGTTGGACAAGACCGTGCATTTAAATAATGTAGCTACCTGAGTTATGTCCAAGACTTAGGGGAACAGCCTTTACAATGCGTCTTAAACCATGCTGTACCTATACAATGGGGTCCAAACCGCGAATGCACCTTTACAATATATTCATTTACCAAGCAGGTTCTTACAACCACTACCCTTAGGGAAAGCGTTGTTGTACTGATGTTGGACTTTAAGTACAACACTTCCCTCTACTGTTGCGCAGACTGAAGTTGGAATAATTAATTGTACTGCTCCAAAGTCCAGGGCTTTTTCCTAAGGCAAGTCACTGTAACGACTTATGTGGTCAAGGAATACGTTGTAAAGGAGTGGTCGTAGTTTGGACTGCGTTGTAAAGGCATGCGTGGTTTGAACATACAACCAAGGCTGAATGTGAGACTAAAAAACAACCACGGGAACTGCATATGTAATTTTAATAGTAAATGTTTGTGTACTTTGCAGTGTATGTAACTCTGGTTTGTAGTGCTTTGTGCTGGCAGGATTTATAGCAATGTGGGGAACGGCCACAGTCTTCATCAAATTTGTGTATGAAGGTATTTCTTGGATTTGTGCTTTACATAACATAATATTGTACTGATTAAGTTTAATAGACTACATATGTCTAAATAACAAAAATGTATAAACTTATTCTCATCGTATGTATGAAGTGGTGGCTTTTACTTTTGGTATGCAAGTTGGCTTCCTATGCCTGGACAGACAAAGAGCCAACATCAGACCGTCCTCATTTGGCCAGTTCAGGCACAGCTGCCTTCAGCCAAGAGCACAATATTGCACAATGACACGTCAGCAAGCAGAGGAAACGTGCCAGCCAACTTAGATTACATGGGACGTGTGCCTGGACCACAAGTAAACACTCTGCCGTCAAAAATAACAGCTCATTACTATGCATTTGTTGTCAACTTGTTTCTCTTCTAGGCAGCTATTTGATCAGTATAAGGAAATTGTGGAATAGTGCAATAGTATTTTAAGATTTACTGTGTCAGTGCATGTCCTAAAGGTGAGATCACAGAAAGGGTGGAGCATAGTAAGTATGAGTGAATAACACACAATGTTGGCCTTTCGCCATTGAATAGCCTTTGGTTCGTAGGAGTGAGGAGGAGAAAAGTAATGTGCTGAGACAATTTATGTAAAGGCACACAAAAGAATTATCCATGTTTGAAACATATTTTTCCAGAATTTGAAAGTCAAAACTAGCTCATTATCCATTATTAAGACTGTTATCATTATGGAAACACTATTATAACTTCAGTAATGCTGCTTTAAATGAACAAAACTATTTTTTGAACTGTGTTTTGTGTGAATATTCTGCAAACCAAACATGGAGAATGGGGAACATTAAAAATAATTCCCCTTAGGCGATGAAATCAAACCGCACAATAATGAATCCAAATGAAAAACAATGAGTTAAGTAGACATCCGGACAGGGACATCCTCAACATTAATAAGACCAACCACAAGCAAATACACATATAAAACAGTGGGAAGAGACTAGTTTTTTGGTATATATGGAATGCTAATACTATGGAAGCGTTCTAACTCCTACTGTGAGCTGGCACTGGTTTGCTTTAGTGATGATCCGCCGGTGGCAGGGCTGGGGGAAATCGATCACACCATGGGAACATTAGGCAAGCAAGAATGACTGCAGAAAACAGAATTGGCTGGACTCCTTTATTTCGATTCCCTGTCTAATTGCAAACATTGACCTACTCGTAAGGAGCTTGTAACCCGTATGTTCTGTGATGTATCCAAGGAGTTCCTGTCCTTCCAATCCCTGTAGTTTGGCAACTAGACTGCTAACTCACTGTGCAGTGTTCCCACTATCGAGGAGGTTACATCTCCCTCCCACTGAACGATCTACTGCATTTTTTAGATTAGAGGTCTATTGCAATGGTGTGCAAGGCGTACTTTGGTAACAAGAACATTTGAATGGGTGGTGGTTTTGATTTTTCACTTACTATTTGACACTGGAAATATTCCTAGAGTGTCCTCAACCAGTTGATCAAGTCTTAGGAATTTGTATCTAGGTGTCGGTCAGTACTATGCCTCTCTGAGACGGTCAGTGCTTCATGTTGTTGCTGGAATGCTGATAAGTATTTTGGGTTACTCCCTCCTCAAGTAAGCTTTCTGTTTTGCATTTGCCTTTATCACTTCTGTCAGGGTACAGATGGCTTGGGGAGGGGCTTCCTCAATTAAATCGAACGGTATCGATGGTGATGCTGCATGGCTCTTTACAAAGTACAGTTTTTTTATGGCAGGTGATGGTGTGCTTCCCATCAAAGTGACTGGGTGGTGCAATATACAATCTGCTGGGTTGTTGTCTTTCCCAAGTTTGTGTCAGATTGAGTATGAGTATTCTTGCAGCGCAGATTTCCCACCGCTCAATTCTCAGTGCCTTTTTTGCTCAGGCATTCCAAAATGTTGCTATGTGAGCTTCATGATCAGTTATTAGTTCAAAATGCTTTCCAAAAACGAAGATATGCTAGTGTTCACATGCACAGATAATGACCAGATTTTTTTTTCGGCTTGCAACTGGGATCTTTCGTTGTCCAACAGACTGCATCTGTGTAGGATAGGATGCACCATTCTTCGCCCTGTCGAAGTTGTGCCAAGATTTCTGCTGCACAAACTATGAGGCTTCCACCATGGGCTCTGTGTGCCACGCTGGGTGAAAGTATGCCATGTTGGTGGCACTGATGACTCTTTCTGATTTTTTGGAATGCTTATAAAAACACCAATGTCCATGAAAACCTGCCTTTTTTGTACAAAGCACAGTACCTTGTCATTCCTAGGAATGACCTAACACCTTGAGCATCTTCAGCACATCGGGTTGGTCTTTGAGCACTTTCATTTCTTCTGAATGTAGCCATATGCCATGCTTCAAAAAAATCTGCACCTAGAACTTTAGCTGAGTTTTGTGAAATTTGCACTTGACCTGATTTAGGGTTATGCTGGCTTTTCAAAGCACTCTGAAAACTGTAACTAGTGCTTGCTCATGGTTTTCTGAACATTAAGATGTTGTTGGTTGTAGTTTATGGTGTTTATGACTGGACTGATGACTTTTCAGATGGCTTCCTGGAAAAATTCTGCTACTGATGATACTCTAAAGTTGAGGCATTTGCAGCAAAATAACCCTAAATGTGTAATGAATGGTGTGATGTATCTTAATTATTCATCTAGTTCTAACTGGAGGTATCCCTTGTGGAGGGGGGGGGGGGGTCCAGCTTCAAGAATATTCACACTTCATTTGGGAGTGGGAGCAAATCCAATAGCTATGGCCCTAAGTGCCACACTTGTTGAATTGTTGCGCTAAGCAGCCTAAAATCCACACATACCTGCACTTGTCCTTCTGTGTTGCGCTTGGGCAATAACTCAAGCAGTGTTACTCCTTGCGGTTTCCTCATATCTCATGGTGTTACTCCTTGCGGTTTCCTCATATCTCATGGTGTTACACCTTGCGGTTTCTTGATGATGTGAGACTGAATTCTTGGAGTTCTTCCTCCACCCCCTTTTGTAGGGGAAGTAGTATCCTCTGTTGAGCTGGGCTACTAGCTTGATCTTTTCATTGATGTGTAAGAGTACTGTGAAGTCTTTAATTTTCCTCAGTCCTGTGAACAGTTCTGGAGGTCAACTCACACCTGGTGGGATGTCCTCTACTATGTATAGGACTGCAATTAGATTGAGTTGTTTGGTGGGGGAAGGTTGAGGAGGAAGTCGGCGGGGCCTGACCTGTCCATGAGGTGTATTTCGGTTTCCGTGGTATAATTCTTGTAGGTGATTGTTGTTTCCCAAGACATGGAAGTGGTGTATTGGCTATCCATGTGTACACTTGTACTTTGGCTGGTTGTAGTTTGGGTTTTGTCTTCTAATACTCTATTATACAGATGTAATCGAACAATTTCCACTGTCTGGTATAAAACTGTTGTTGTGACTTCCCATCGTCTTTTTTATACGTGGACATTTCTTCTTACTTCCATCCTCATTTGATACAATGAGTAAATATTCATTGCTTTCCAGAGATTCAGAGTATGTTGAGTATATAATTGGGTAATGGCGGTTGTTAGAGAATAATTAGGCAGCCATATTGTTTTTACTGACCTTGGTTGTGTTCAGTGTAAGGGCCTTAGATATAGGTAAGTGGTAGGTCTCTACCTATTACCACTTTAATAAAGTAGTAATAGGTAGGGGCGTTTATTTATAATTTTTCATATTTTTGAATACGTTTTCAGCCATGTACTGTGGTAGCTTCAAGATATTTTGTCAAATTCCCCGAAAGTACCACAGAGACAGATATCAGGAAGTTTTAATGCCTTATAACTTAAAAAAATACTTACCCTATTTAACTGCAGTTCCTAAAAAGCATAATCTGTGCACCATAATGTATAATCCTGCTAAATTTCATGTTAATCATTTCAGCCGTTTTCCCACTATGTCAAATACAATAGCCTATGGAAAATGCATTGTTTGAAAAACGCATTTTATGGACCTCCCCGTTTTATCTTTGCACCTCCTTAATGTTTCACTGCAGAAATGTCATCTCAAATTGCAGAAACTGCTATAGGTCCAGAAAGTTTTGTGGTGAATCATAAAATAGGTGGAAATTTATTAGGTAGCTAAAATCGGAGGAATTACTATCTCTGGGAATACTAACTGTAACTACAGTGGCAATCAGATTTATGGGATTTCTTTCTTTTTATCTAATGTATCTGTTATGGATTTGTTTATTGGTTTACATAATCATGTGACCATACATGTGTCTGTCAGTTGTTCAGATAGTAATTCTTTTTTTTTTTTTGTTTTTTGAAAACCTTTATTCAAAAAAAAAAAAAAGGAAGGAGATACATGCACTGGCCCACAACCATCATGGCCGGCCGCAAAGACAATCAATGAAAACAGGAGAAACTGGAGCCAATCAGTAAACAGGATATATCAAAGTACACCAGATGTGGTTGTGGGGCTCGCAAACAGGATATGAGGATTTCATTTTTAAATTTAAGAAAAAGAGTAGGGGCTGCAACAACAAGGACATCACACCTTACAGGATAGAAGCACAAAGGAGACGATTGGGACTTACCCCAATTACAGTCGGAGATAGGCTATGACTAAAGCAACTATGCAATCTGGGCAGCCACGGCGATAATACTGGACAATAAACCACAGTACAATAATCCACATTTCTAAAAATCACCCCAGAGAGCCTACCCCCCAAGAACAGAAAAACAGAGGCTTGTTGAGAAGCCGAAAAAAAAAAAAAAAAAAAAAGGTGCAAGACCAAGAGACAGCCAACCCTACGAAAGAGGAAAGAACCCTCCCAAAGCCGGAAAAGAGCGATAGGGACCATAGAACAAAACAAACTAAAATAACAAACCCCCCCGCACCCGCCACCCTGCACCCCTGTAATGGCTACGGCCTAACCCACTAACAGCGTGCCTGTCGCCCCGGAACTGCCCCACAGAAGGGAAAATATAAGAAGAAGTGGAGGAGGAGAAAAACAAACAGGCCCCCGGACACCTGGTACCCTCCGCCGGCGGTGACCCCCCCATAGCATAATCATCATCAAGCAAAGCAAAACGGTCAGCATTATCACGGGGAGGACAGTCACCAGGAACCCCCCCAATCCTACCCCCGGCCCGGTGAGGTATTCGGTGCAGTCCCGGCAAAAGTAAACGGAGCAACCCCAGGGAAATAGAAGTCAATCCTGCAAGCCTCACGAGGAGATTCATCGCCAAAGTCATAACAGTTGCAAACAAAGGGAGCGTCTCAGATGGTCCAAAGCAGTGGCAAGGAACAAGAAAACCTCAAAGTCAAAGTCAACCCTGACCAGAGCGAATCCGTTCCGGAGCACATACCGACCAAGCCACATCCGACCAGAGGCAGTCAAAGCGTCCATGGCAGACCAAGGCAGTGAAGGTGAAGCAAAGTCTGGTCACAAAATGGCGGCATCCGTTATGCAAACGGGCCAGGACAAAGGAAAATGGCGATCCCCTTCGACGGGACTCTGAGACTCGGCAATGAAGAACATGACATCCAGTGACGATACACCATCGGATAGGAGGCTTAGAGGGAAGACCATGTACTGTAGCAGATGAAGGAAAAGTGAGGCCGACTCTCAAAGGAGCAAAGTCGGGCTGCCGCTCGGGCTCCTGAAGATGGTAGGTCAAATCGTTCGACTGGACCGCAGACTTCTGTGCAGGCGCTGCAGCGTCCGTGGCCGGTCGCGAGCAGACATCATCCAGTTTCGCCGCCAGGGAGACACATGCGCCGGTGAATTGCGAGCGGAGCGCCCCAATCGCCGCCATTATGGATCTCAATGAATGTGCGCCATCCATCCCCTCCATCCCGGGGTCCAGAGGACGGAGGGGGACACAATCTCCAGCCCACATCGCCGGGCTCCGGGCACACATTTGGCGACCGCAACTACAAGGGCGCCCCGAACTGGCACACTCAGCACAAACACCGGCCGTGGGTGCAGCCCGTCAGCCCCCGGACCGGGAAACGAGGGTCAGGCACACAACCCACAGCTACGGTGCAGGAGGATCGCAGCACGTCACAGTGTCTCTTCTCCGGCACCATCCATCAGCGAGGACAAGAGTCGCAAGCGGAAAGAATTATTAAAACCTGGAAGACCGGCCACAATCACGGTCCCACAGCCGATGTTGATCAGGTCCCTCCGGGTGTTTCAAAAATCGAGGTCCGGGCGGCAGCCCGGGAGTAGGCCAAGAATGGGACACGACATAACTTCGTGGCTGAATAAGGTAGGAGATCCGGGAAAGCACCGTTGGCATCAGGCATCCTTCATACATCCAGGCACAGGGCGTGGGTAGAGGATAAACGACAGGATAGACGAGCCGCCGGCGGAGGTCGGCGGAGCCGGGAGCTTATGCGGCCATCTTGGTTCGCGGCGTAGCTCCTCCATTCAGATAGTAATTCCTAAACTTTATTTTTTGGGCTTCCTAGCTACATTTAATAGGATTGTGTTACATATGAAGGCTGATGTGAATAACAGACAATCTTTATTGTTGTTATAGAAATTGAGATTATTATTTTTTTCCTAGTGGCTTATAATCATGTCCTCCAAATAGTAGTTTGTGTAGTTTACTGCTAGGTCACTTTTTCATTTTGTTGCACAGGGGGACATAAGGAAGATTGTTTTTGTTTGGCTTGGTCGATATAGTTGTATTTTGTTATGTATTTGTTTATAGGTTTCCATTGGTTTCGTTCCTTCTTGACGGGCCGTCGACAAACGGTCTGGGCCTCCGCCTGCTCCGCCGAGATGGCGCCACTGGGGGTCGGGGTCCCTCAGGGCTCTGTTTTGAGCCCGACCCTTTTCAATATCTTCATGACCCCTTTGGCGGCTTTGGCGGAGTCTTTCGGGGCTCAGAACGTTTCTTACGCTGACGATACCCAGCTGCTCTTCACCTGTGAGAGGGGTGCGGACTTCAACGGAGAGAGGATCCGGGGTTGCCTTGAGGCTGTGTTTCAGTGGTTCCATCACAACAGCCTCAAGTGCAACTCGGATAAATCCGAGGTCCTCTTCTTCGGGTACAGTGTAGATCCGGACTGGAAGGTGTGGTGGCAGGAGAACATGTTCCCACCAGCTAGTTCTTCCCAGGTGGCGAAAAACCTTGGGATTAAGATCGACAATGGCCTCACACTGCGCTCCCAGATAATCGGCCTTACCGGCACATGTTTTGGCCTGCTCCGGATGCTGCGTAAGTTTCTCCCTTTACTATCTGAGGAGCACAGGAAAGTCACAGTGCAGGCGATAATTGGTTCGCGTATTGATTATGCGAACATTCTTTATCTTGGCCTGCCGGAATACCTGCTTCAACGGCTACAGGTGGTCCAGAACTCGGCAGCACGGGCTATCTTTGGACTATCTCGCCGTGCTAGAGCCTCGGGCCTCCTGCAGGCGCTGCACTGGCTTCCCATTCAGAAGCGGATAATCTTTAAGGCCTTGACGTTGGCACATAAGGCGCTGCATTTCACAGGAGCGAAATACCTTCAAAAAAGGCTGGCTTTTTATCATCCAGCCAGGTCCCTGAGGTCAGGGTCCTTGTACCTTGCAAATGTTCCTCGTGTCAAAAGGGCACGTATTGGAGGCCGTTCCTTCAGATTGCTAGCCCCCCAGCTCTGGAACACGCTGCCAGTGGTGCTACGCAGCACGTCTAACTTACTGGCTTTTAGGAAAGGGCTTAAAACTTGGCTTTTCACCTCTTAGCGGCGCCCTGGGTTCTGTTTCTCTTTCCTCTCTGTATCTTCTGTTTTTTTAATTAATTTCTTTTCTTTCTTGTTGTGTTATGAGATAGGTCTGCAACCAAAGCGCCGGGACACTCTTTTGAGTAGCCGTGCGCTATAAAAAAACAGCATAACATAACATAACATAACATTGGCGTGTGACCATAAATTAGTCTATCCGTTTCTCAAGTAGCAATTCTGAAACTTTACAAATCCAGTCTACTTTATTTTTTGGGCTTCCTCACCACCTTTAGTAGTGTTGTGATACACAGAAATCAATAAGTTGTTGATCATTTTAACTTCATACCCATTTCATAACATCACTTGCAATAGCAAAAATAATCATCTACATATTCTAATGTACATTGCTGTGAAATTTCACTACAATCCGTTCAGCCAGTTCGCCGTGAAATACAAAAGTCTATGTAAAATACAGTGGAGTGCAAGTGTATTTTGGGACCCCCTTTTAACTTTGCACCGTCTTCACCAAACACTGGCAAACTTCCAATGCTTCACAAATGCAATGGGGACAGTGGTCTACAAAGTTTTGGGAAGATTCGTTTAATGGGCGCAAAGCTATTTAGGAACAAAAATCAGAGGAATTCCTATTCTGGCAAACCTAACTACTGAGTGGCTACCACCACTGAGATATATATATCGCAGTCACCAGTAGGTAATTATGGTTAGGACCATGTTTCCATAGAAAAAGCATTTTTTGACTTGCTCAGTCAGATGTTAGCATTTTCCCAGATGGTAATCCCATACTAGAATGTTAGTGTACTCATAATAAGTCCTGTATCTCAAAATGTCCAAGGGTTTTCAAACAAAGAAAGTTTAGGAACCATCCTTCTCTTATCTATTATCCAAAGCCAGCAATAACTGAGACAATAACTTGGTAGGCAGCAGTCTATCAACCAGAACACTCCCAACTTTAGTATTGAAATCTCCATAAGCCAGGTTCAGGTTAAACAGTGTGAGAAAGTAGTGTATTTGTAGGAGTGGACTGGTGCTCACCACAAATAATAAATTAATCATCTTGTTAGGTCCAGCCAAAGGTTTGAGTAATTTAAACCTGAGCTCAAACCCCTGGGAGCTGTGGCACAGAGAAGACAGGCTTAACTTACCGAAAATGTGTAACGTGTTTAGAAGTGCCAAAACAGTTGAAAAATAAAAACAAAACGTAATGAAAAATCCTACTCCAAGTTATAAAAATAAAGAAAAATGTAATAAGCAAACAAACACTAAAATGATAAAATCCAATACAGGGAACTTCAGATATGATTTTTTAAATATTTAAGTGAAAATAATGCCAAAAAGCACAAAGACCCAAAGATAGTTAATGATCATATTAGACCGGGCCTAGGTGTAATTTGTGTCCAACTGTAATGGAGTAGATTGGCGCCACTAGATCCTGGAAGTAGAGGAGTTTGAAAAACATTTCTAAATACTAGAAGAAAAAAAAGTAGAAACTTGATGTTGTGGAGCTGTCAGTTGAATACTTCTTGTGGCTGGTCCCTAGAAGTTCTGGATCTCTTGAGCAAAAGGCTTGAAATAGTCCCAAACTTCTTTTGGTGTCCAAACAACCACAGGAGTACTCTTCCAAGGCACACATGACCTCAAGGGGAAGCACTTAGATACTCTCATGCTGTCAGGAAAAAGCCAACAGCAAAGTCCAGCCCAGGTCCAGTTACCAATAGTCAGCTGGAATACTTCACAGGAATGTCCCTTTCAGCTTTTTAACCACCCTGGGGATTAATCTTGTGATCCACGGAGATCTATTTGTCCTTGGATTTTAAGTGGAAGAGGACCCAAACTCCTCAGGTTATCCCCACACATGGCAGATCCCAAGTACATCAAGTATCCTTTCACAAGCCCAAAAGAGTATTGAGAAGGCTGGGTGAGGTTCCAGCTTTTTAGGGTTCACAGCCTGTGGGTGAGGGACACCCTAAAACACTACTAGTTCTGCTCTAGAATAAAGATTCATAGGAGCTGATCTACATTCTTTTGCAGTAATACCTGTTTGCTTTACTGTAAACAGGTCCAAAATGCCTTGTCCGCAAGCATTTTCAAGATTGTAAAAGACTTTGGTAAACCAAATTGGGCTCAGAGGGATGGGGTGGGTAAAGGGTTGATTATGGTAATTCCTAGTGTCCACCCACAAATAATATTTAAATCTAGTTGCATTAGACACTGGACCCACAGCAAATCCAGTGATAGTAATCGGTTAGGAAAAAAAGCAGGTCCCTTCAGCCAAGCAGATAGGTGATACGTAAGAATTGCCTTGGCATCATGTTCTCCTCCTTTCAAGTGCACCTTGTGTATTACATGTGATTCAACACACCTGCCAAGCAGGATTTGACAGTGTGGTGCTACAATAGATGCGCAGCCCCCAAAATGAATATTATGTGGACTTCAGAGGAGTCACCTCTGCTCATTCAGGTCAGCATATTGTGTGCTTCTGGGAGGAGTTTCACACTGCTGGGAGTAGCTGGAGAGTGAATGCAAATAGCCTCCTGAAGACTCAGGCAGGTATCTTTCTAAAAGTTACATTTCCTTAATTTTTAATACAAATCCAGCCTCACCATTTATTTGGATTTTCTGTATCTATTCAAATAATGGTTACATTTGTTAGAGCCAGTCCATTCCAAAGTTAGCAGTAGTGGAATTTTTCTTACACTTTTAGGGCCCAATGTAGGTCGGTCGGTAACGGCCGAAAATCGGTATTTTCGGCCGTTACCGACCGGTATTCAAGGATTGGCATGTAGGGGCACAATTTTACAGAATCGGTAAATTTACCGATTCGGTAAATTTACCGATTCGGTAAAATACCGAATCGGTATTTTCACCGATTCGGTAAATCTCAGATGTAGGTGGGACTCTTCTGAGTCCCACAGGCCCTACAAAATCGGTATTTTACCACACAATCCTATTGTGGGGTAAAATACCGAATTCAGGTGTGCATGCACATGTGTGCATGCACACCTAGCCATGTGACAGACAGACATGCCCTTAGGGCATGTCTGTGTGCCACATGGCCCACATGCCTATTTGTGGGGTGCCAGAGGGTGTCAAAGTGACACCCCCTGCACCCTTGCAAAATTCGGTATTTACCGATTCTGTAAATACAGAATCGGTATTTCCCATTGATTCCTATGGGCTTCAAAGCCCATAGGAATCAATGGGAAATACCGATTCTGTATTTACAGAATCGGTAAATACCGATTGTTACAGATTCGGTATTTCAACATCTGGAAATACCTACATATCCACCCTTTAGATTTACCGATTTTTAATTACCGAATCGGTAAAATTCGGTAATTAAAAATCGGTAAATCTAATTTACCTACATCTGGCCCATAATCTGCACACTGGTTTTCTAGATAGGGCAGCTAGGCCTGCCACAGCAAAAAGTGTTTTGGGCCTTTCCCCAGTAAGGACATTTTAACATTTATTTTTTGATGTCCCACTTTTTAATACCAAGCACCCTACCTTGTATGAAACAGGATCTCCACAGTGGTGGCTTACTAACATTTAAAAGGAAGGTTTCTACCTGTCAAAATAGTTTTTTTAGGAGGTAACAGAGCAGGTTTAAACTGTAGGAGTCAGGGTACAATGGAAGGCCTGAAGTCTGGGTTTCCTTGTCACACTAGTGCAGACGTCTTCAATCTGTGAGACACAACACCCACAAGAGCCTGGGAAGGGGGTGCACATTCCCCAGCCTCACTTGTGCCTGGAATTCAAAACATTTGCTTTCATTCTGGAAAAAAAGACACCCATCTAGGGGCGCTCAATTTGATTGTTAAAATGCTTCAGCTGAAGGTTCATTAATTGAGTCTCCTGGGCTGTGAAAAGCTTTTCTGTCAGGATGCCTGCTAGCCTCAATGAAATGCAAATGTGTGCTATTTGTTAATATCCAAGCGTAAACAGAGTTTGGAAGCCAGGGCTGGCTTTAATTGTTTAAATCACTCCAAGCTTTGTGATGACAAAGATTTTTTTTTTTTAGTGGTAGTGCAAATAGTTAACTTGTCTGTGAATTGTGTGCTTGTCTCAATTGTACTTACACAGCCCTTACCCCTAAGGAGGTGTTGAAGGGCCTGCTATGTAAAAAGAAAATTGAAATACTTATGCTATGGTATCACTAAAATCTACATTTAGCAAGCACCATTTTATTCTAAAACTATTCAAACATTTTGTAGCGGTCTATCTTATACCCTGTGACATGCAAGTATTAAAAAAATTACTTGCATATTCACAGTGCTTTCTGTCAAAAGAAGTGACCTTGGCGCACTAAAAATACACAAGTCACTATTCTCCACTGCACCAACCAAGATTTATTTATGTGGCTCTTTGGTTACATACAAACCTCTGCAGTGCATTAACTAACAGAGGTTTCATAATGAACTACAGTGCATCCCACTGAGTAACAACTTTTTAAAATGTATTTATCATTTAAGCTGCCCATTATTTTATATGTAGCCACCAGATGGTAACAGACCAAAAAACGTACAGAATATTTTGGGGCTTATTTATGAGAGACTTTTTTGATGTTCCGGCGGCACAAGTGTCTCAACTATACCTATGAGGCAGCGCAGAGTAAGCCTGCATGGCTTTATTTATTTATTTATTTATTGAGCTTGTAGAGCGCGACAGCTACCCACAAAGGGCTTCGCGGCGCTGGATGGTCAGAGAACTGGTAACCTAGGTACTACAGACAGACAGAGTTATTGGTTGAATAGCCACGCCTTAATGGCTCTACTGAAGTGTGTATAGATGGTTTCTTTGCGGATGTCAAGGGGGAGAGAATTCCACAGTATGGGGCCAAGGTAAGAGAAAGAGCTGCCACCCATCCTAGCGAGTTTAACTCTAGGTACAGTGAAGTTTCCGTAAGATGAAGATTGGAGGGGGCGAGAGGGAGTGTAGGGACGTAAAAGGGATTTCAGGTATTGTGGGTCTGTGCCCATTTTGATTTTAAACATATAGCTCAGGGTTTTGAATTTAATACGATTCTCAACCCTGAGCCAATGTAGGTGGCGCAGATGTCCGGAGATGTGAGCGTTTCTGGGAATTTTATAAAAAGAAGTCTTGCGGCAGAATTTTGCACCAATTGCAATCGTCTAGTCACTGCCTTGTTAGCTCCTAAGTAAAGGTTGTTACCGTAGTCCAGCCGGGATGTTATAAGGGCATGGACCACCGTTTTTTGGGTGTTGTTAGGCAGCATCCTGATGATTTTCCTGAGCCAACGCAAGATTGTAAAGCAGACTGCAGATACCTTGACTACCTGGTGGTGCATGGTCAAGGCATCATCAATCGTAATTCCCAAATTACGGACGTGTTTGGAGGGCAGCGGGAGTAGACCCATCTCGGCAGGCCAGTGAGACGGGGTCCATAGTTCTTTCTTTTTCCTGAGAATCAAGACCTCGGTTTGGCCACCGTTGAGTTTTAGGAGATTGTTATTCATCAAAGTAGCGATTTTCCCTAAACCAGATTGAAGAAGGGAGGTGGAGCCGGGGTCACTATTAGAAAGGGAAAGGGTGATCTGGGAGTCATCTGCGTAAGTGAATAGGGTAAGACCAGCTTGTTCAGCAATGTAAGCCAGAGGCCTGATGTATAAGTTAAAAAGCAGAGGACTGACTGAGTACTGAGCCCTGGGGTACCCCATATGGTGAGGCGTGAAAATTGGATGTGGTAGAGAAAATTTGAAATGTACGATGGGCAAGGAATGAGGAGATCCATTTCAGTGCTGGACCGCGAATACCTAGTAAGTTTAGTGTATTGATGAGTATGGTGTGTGAGATTGTATCAAACGCTGTGCTGAGGTCGAGCAGTGTGAGCACCGCCGTTTCTCCTCTATCGAGATGTTGGCGCAGGTTCTCCGTTAATCCTAGTAATGTAGTTTCGGTGGAGAATCTAGTTCTAAAGCCAGACTGAGAGGGATGAAGAATTTGATGGGATTCAATAAACTGGGAGAGGTGTAAGTGGATGTGTCTCTCAAGGATCTTAGAGAAAGCTGGTAGAAGAGAGATTGGGCGACAGTTGGACAAGTCGCTAGGGTCCGCTGAAGGCTTTTTCAAGAGAGGTGCTACCATGGCGTGCTTCCAATGAGCAGGAACTATGGATTCAAGCAATGAAGTGTTAAGGGTGTGTAGTATTAGGGATAAATGGGGATTGTCTAGTTGTTTTAGTATAGGGATGGGAAGGGGTCTTTGGGCGACCCAGATTTGAATTTCCCTAAAAGTTTATCAGGGAGTCCAAATTGAGAAGGGGCCAGGAGTCCATGTTGGGGTCGGTGAGAGGAGAGTCGGTAGTAGATGGGCAGGCAGTGGGGAGGGATGTAGGTGTGTGTAGTTGCGGGGTCCGATCGGAGTGTGATTTGGCTATGTCCAGGTAGATGGTTTCAATTTTTTTTTTCGTGCAGAACTGTGCAAGCTCTTTGCACTGGTTGCAGTTTAGGGGCGGTGGCATAGCAATGGTCTCGAGCCCGCCAGCTCTTTGACCAGTCCGAACAGCGTTTTGGAACAATTTGTCGTATCAGAAATAGTTTTAGCGACAAAGTTGGCCCTAGCCGTAGCACATAGATTGTGGTAGGATTTTTTTGCCATTTTGTAGGTTTCTTTGGAGTCGGGGAATAGTCTTTCCTCCAATTACGTTCTAGGCGCTTACAGTGGATTTCTCAGTTTTTAAGGATTCGCTGAACCAAGGAGCTGGGTTACGATGGTTCTTAGGCTGTTTCTGAGTGAGGGGGAGACAGGTATTTATGGCACCAGAGAGCCAGTTGTCAACATCTCCTGATAGTGTATCAATATTGGACTGACCTGAGGGTGGATTGGAACAAAGGAGCAGGTTAAGGGCATTTATATTACGTTTTTTCCAATCTCTTTTCGAAATTTTCAAGGGCAGACTGGGAAAGGTGGGAGCGGAAGGGGGGGGCGATACTGAATTTCGATAGGAAATGATCCGACCAGTCTAAAGGCACTGCTGAACTGCAGTGAATATGGGAAAGGTTGGAGAAGATAGGATCGAGCAGATGTCCGGCTTTGTGAGTGGTGCCAGAGTTAAAGAGCGTAATGTTCATGGCAGCTAAATCGGATATGAAGTTGCTGCACATAGAGTTTTAGAGGTCATCTAGGTGAAGATTGACGTCCCCGATGATTGAGAAGTTTTTGGAGTGTATGAGGAAAGGGGTGATCAAGCTAGGAAAGGATGAGACCCAGGAACTGGGGGGTCCAGGCGGACGATAGACTAAAAAGCTTGAGAAAGTGAAATTAGGGTTAAGAGAAAGTTTAAAAAGGGCAGCCTCGCAGTTGGGGAAATTTTGAGGATCAAATTTGCATTGGAGGTGGTTTTTAAAGATCATTGCTATACCACCCCCTATTTTGATGTCTCTATCCATCCTGACAATAGCGTAGTTGGGAGGTACGGCTACAGCGACGTCTGGACCCGCGCTTTCATGGAGCCAGGTCTCTGTGAGAAATAAGGCGTCGGGTTGTTCATCTGTCAGAAGGTCGTATATGTCCCTTTTATGCTTGGGTAATGAGCGGCAGTTAAGACTAAGGAAGGTGAAGTTGTTAGTGGGCTGGGTTGATAATAAGGGGCTGGCCATCGTCCCTGGCAGGGGGAGGATGCAAGGTTGAGTAGAGTGCAGGGATAATTTGCAGTTGGGGCATGGCGGGGTGTTTGTCCTGTCAGTTGGGAGCCAGGTACAGCCTTGCATGGCCTGGGGGCGAAGAGCTTGGAGCTGGTCTGCAGAAAAGACAATTCGTTTAAAGAGTTTTTGTGCAGGGGTCGTGGCCCCTGGCCCCGGCTGGGCGCAGTAGGGCGCAGACGGGCTTGCCTTTGGCGCGCCTTCAGCGCACCTGCGGCGCGCCCGAAAAGACATATATATTAAGTAGAGAGAGCTCTAGGTCATGTGACCGTCGGAGCCCGCCTCTACCGAGCCCCGCCAGCTACGAGCAATTAGGTGGAAGTGCTGCGCACAACACCCTCCACAACAATCAGGGTAGGAGCCTTGCGGTGGACCGAGGGGAGTGCGCGGTTTAAAAAGTGGCAGTGAAAGGTACTAGCGATTCCAAAATACACAGTTTTAAATGCGTGGCAGTGATGGAAAGGAGATATATTAAAAATAATGTAGCGCTCAGGAAAACAGACCTGACACCATCCGCTGCACGTGAGAAATGGAAGGCATCAAGTAGTGGGAATCTCTAGGTCATGTGACCATCGAAGCCCGCCTCTACCGAGCCCCGCCAGCTGCGAGCAATTAGGTGGAAGTACTGTGCACAACACCCTCCACAACAATGAGGGTAGGAACCCTGCGGTGAACCGAGGTGGGAGCGCCGTTTAAAAAGCGGCAGTGAAAGGTAACAGAGATTCCAAAATACCCAGTTTAAAATGCGTGGCAGTGCTTGCAAGGAGATATATTAAAAATAAGGTAGCGCTCAGGAAAACAGACCTGACGCGATGCATAGCCTGATAGATATGGAGTAAGACAAAGAAGAACAAGTCACTGCGTTGTCTTACTCTGCGTTATAAAGGCATTCAGTAGGTGTTGCATTGGGGGTTCCCATGCAACACCCATGGATTTTGATGCTGCTCCATATTTACAAAATCATGTAAACCTAGAGTAGTGCCAAAACCTTGCACCTCCCCAGCGGAGGCGTAAAGAGGGGAAATATTTTAATTTCTCCTCCTTTTTTCCTCTTTCCATATGCGCTGTATTCTGCAGCTCCCATAGAAAGAGGAAAACGCTGTGCCCCCCTTCCTGCACAAAAACAATCCTACCTGTGTTGATGTTAGGTAGCAATTTGTGTGCCAACGCAAGGGGAAAGGACAGGAATGTGCTGTACTTCATAAATAAGGTGCTTTACTGCCCTTTCACATTGGCGTATGGCAGCGCAGCAAGAAGACTTGCGGTGCTGCCCTGCGCCAATTCCTCATAAATAAGGCCCTTTCTTTTCTGCTACACCTTTGACCACACCCCACGCTCATAGACCATTGGTTTTCTACACACTGTCTATATTTTTCTCACCGTACAAATTATTTCTGTTGTGGGAATTGGGGACGTTTATGGTTGTTGATAGTTGTCGATTAAGAGGAGTACCAACAATTTTGACAAGGCGGTCTAGGCATCAAAAAGTTTGAGGACCTCTGCAATAGTGGATGGCACAATAAGTGCTGCAGTGGTGGTATTTAACTTTTCAAGCCATGAGTGCAGTTTCTACACCATATACTGAGGCATTAAAGGAATGTTGAATATCCCAGTCAGGGATTTGCCAATTGCTACGAAGTTTTTGGGATCAGAGCACATACCCTGGGCAAGAGTGTCTCATTGTGTAGATTCTAAAACCCCAAAACAACATTCAGCAAAATAATGTGGGTGACCATGCTAAAAAAACATTTTTCCCTGACAGCCACATGCTATTACTTTCTGCTTTTGGAATGCAGCATGCTTTTTACTGGAAACAATGGTACAACACTCAAGCTGTAATTTGGTTCCAAAGTTATTTGTGTCAGCCATAAAACTACCTCTTTTAATAAGGTAAGATACCTCTTTGTCCTTTTCATTTACTACCTATTTTCCCATATAACCCCTATTTTTGTGCAACACCAGATGAAGATTTGTTGAAGTGCTGCAGGTCACACAAACCTGATCTAACACATGGATTGCAGGTCTACGTTTTTTTATGTGATCTATCCCCCCCCATCCCACTTTGCTTTACATCTGAAATTGTATTTTGTATACATCTGATGAGCTCAAGTTCTTGGGGAGTGCAAATTAATCTATCTCTTTACAGCCTGATGACAAAATAGCAGTGGGACATTGGCGAAAAGGAGCATCTGCTCTGGGAGGTAACAGAATTCAAAAGTGTTGAAAACATCTTGGCATAAAATATCCAAGCAGGCATTTCATCACAGATAAATGTTAATTGACACTGGAGCCTTGGTCTGTCTCGGCTGCTGAAATGAATAGACATTATTAAAGGATAGATACCCAGCTCATTCAGTGCAATAAATCAAATATTGCTAAGCAAAATTGCAAATCAATTGCAGACGACTTTATACTTCTGTGGAATGCAAGAATTATCCTGCAGGATGTTAATATTTGGCAACATAGTTTGAACAAAGTACAATACTATGCTTGAACAAATGGACAGAATGTGAAAATGTATATATATATGTAGAACAAAACTCCCTCGAAGAAAGAGCAGAGGCCACACAGGGGAAGTTTCGGAGCCAGCATTTATTCACAGTTCACACAGCATGGCGAATGCATTTCAGCGTAGTAGCCTTCTTCAGCCTTATTCAAATCCTCCTCACTTCAGATTTTAACTGCCGCCTGCCAGAACAACGGGTGTTTAGTCGTACAAAAGACCTCCAAAGTCGGGTCTTTAAAACATTCCTCCTCTCAAGTAGTAAAACCACAAGTTGACGAAACTGTGTGCTGGCCAAAGTATTTTATTTTTAGTCAGCCCTCGGACGCGTTTCGCCTGACCAGCAGGCTTGATCACCAGGTGATCAAGCCTGCTGGTCAGGCGAAACGCGTCCGAGGAGGAATATATATATATATATATATGTATATATATTCACTGAAAAAAACGTAGGTTTCACACCAGTTATAGTTAGCTTTTGACACACATTCACTGGATGGTGTCATCAGTGATGTCATGAGTGATGTCACTGACCATGTCATGAGTGATGTAATCTGTGACGTCATCAGCAGTGCATTACAGGTGCGCAAGTTATAGTGAGTCCAACTAACTATAACGTGGGAATTTCAATGGTTTCATGTCATTAAAATTTTCAAGCTAACTATAACTGGTGTGAAACCTATGGTTTTTTCAGTGAATTTAATAGGTTTTTTAAATGCTAATTCCTAACTATAACTGGTGTGAAACCTATGGTTTTTTCAGTGAATTTCATAGGTTTTTCAAATGCTAATTCCTTTCTATATCGAGTTTGTAACCTACGATTTTCTTTGATTTGCTGTTTTGTGTGAGTATTAATTAGTATTATTTTTTTTTATAATAATATTTTTGAATTTTTTTTTTAATAATTTTTTCCTGGGGCGCACCAGTAAGCTCTCCGGAAAGCGCACCCAGAGCGCTACTTGCGTTCGTGTAAAAAAATATGAATGAAAAGAAATAATAACGCAAGACATTTAGTACCATACATATAAAGCAGTTTTTTTGAATAAGGAAATGAAAATAATTTTGCATTTCCGTGAAACTATCAAAACGTCACTTAGGCGCGCCGCGTAAGCACCCCCGGAAGCGCCTACGTTCGCGCCACGTACGCGCCCCCGCAAGCGCCTACGTTCGCGCCGCGTAAGCGCCCCAGGAAGCGCTCGGGTGCGCGCAGCGTCAGCGCGTCAAGTCATGTGACCTTAAAGTAACACTTTTTATTGGTTGCTAACAGTTTTTTTTACAAAGAATGAAATCCCCACCCATTTCCTTCACTTCTTCTTTCACTTTTGTGACTGAAAGACCTGCCTTAGGATATCTTGGATAATCATGGCTGCCAGACCATCCAGCAGTGAAGATGACTCCAATGATTTCATTGATGAAGAGCCTCCTCAGCCGAAGGTCAAAGAGCATTTCATCTGGAATTTTTTTCCATACCTGATGACCAAAAGAAGGTCAATGCTCCAAAAGTGGAGTGCAGGATCTGCCACACAGTCCTGTCACGGGGTGACCCCACTAAGAAATATTCTTTTTGGAACTCCACAATGCTTCGCCATGTGGAGAGGAGGCACCCCCAAATTTTGCCCGGGAAAGTGTCAGGGCTCTGGCACAAGACGTTCCCAGTGATGGGACCTCTACATCAACCAGAGGACCAACAACATCGGTGAGGGGGAGATCACAAGAGCTGGTTCCGAACATTCAGCCTGCATTTAATAAAGGCGTCCTAAAATGCAGATACTGTGATCAGCTACTTACCTTTGGGGAGCAAAGTGTTCTGCTCATGGTTCGAGCATTGGAGAACCATCCCTGCCGTTCCCAGCCCTAATTTTTTTTGGTTTTTTTTGCTCCTGTTGAGCAGTTTCCATTCCCTGTTTTTGTTCTGAAAAAAGAAAAAAGAAGAAAAAAAAAGTTATTTTCAGAACTACCTCGAATTCTCATCAAAGAGCTATATTCTTAAAAAAATGAAAAAGAGTAAGTGAAGTGGAGTGCATTGATAATGGAAAGGAAAATGAGTAAGAAAGAACAGAAAGGTATGAGAGGAGAAAGGAAGTGAAGTAGGGGGACTGAAAGAAGGTGAGTGTTGGGAAGGAAAGTAAGGAGAAGGAGAGTGAACATGGGGAATGTGGATATTCAAAGGAAATGTTGAAAAGGAAGGGGCGTGGAAGGGTAAGAAAAGATGCATTGCTGTAGTTGCATCATTTTTGTGACACACTCCAGCAATGCATCACTTTTGCGCTTACAGATACGTCTGAAATATTGACGTATCTGTAAGTACTTCCGACATAATACGTCATATATTTAATATGACGCATGACTAGAAGACTGAAGGCCTCATTTATTTGGCCATGCGTCACTTTAACGCCACCGGTGCGTCACTTTTTGTGACGCACCAGTGCTGTAAAATATTTACCTTATTCAGTCATATTTACAAAGTGATGCATCTAGGTAGATGCGCCACTTTGTAAACCCCTGCGCCACATTATACCTACGTCAGGTGTAATGTATGCAAAAGGGACGTATTTACGCAAGAAAGGGTCGTAGAGGTGACGCAGTGAAATCTATGAGATATCACTGTGTCACTTTTATGACACTGTTGCGTCCAAATCTCACAGCAGGCGTAAGACTGATGCAGGCCCTTTCACATGGGCCTGGCCCCATGTGAAAGGATGCATTGCTGGAGTTGCATCATTTTTGTGACACACTTCAGCAATGCATCACTTTTGCGCTTACAGATACATCTGAAATACTGTCGTATCTGTAAGTACTTGCGACATAATACGTCATATATTTAATATGACGCATGACTAGAAGACTGAAGGCCTCATTTATGAGGCCAGGCGTCACTTTTACGCCACCTGTACGTCACTTTTTGTGACGCATCAGCAGCGTAAAACATGCTCCTTATAGAGTCATATTTACAAAGTGACGCATCTAGGTAGATGCGTCACTTTGTAAGCCCCTGCACCACATTATACCTACGTCAGGTGTAATGTATGCAAAAGGGACGTATTGACGCAAGAAAGGGTCGTAGAGGTGACGCAGTGAAATCTATGAGATATCACTAAGTCACTTTTATGACGCTGTTGCGTCCAAATCTTACGCCTGTTTCACAGCAGGCGTAAGACTGATGCAGGCCCTTTCACATGGGCCTGGCCCCATGTGAAAGGATGCATTGCTGGAGTTGCATCATTTTTGTGACACACTTCAGCAATGCATCACTTTTGCGCTTACAGATACATCTGAAATACTGTCGTATCTGTAAGTACTTGCGACATAATACGTCATATATTTAATATGACGCATGACTAGAAGACTGAAGGCCTCATTTATGAGGCCAGGCGTCACTTTTACGCCACCTGTACGTCACTTTTTGTGACGCATCAGCAGCGTAAAACATGCTCCTTATAGAGTCATATTTACAAAGTGACGCATCTAGGTAGATGCGTCACTTTGTAAGCCCCTGCACCACATTATACCTACGTCAGGTGTAATGTATGCAAAAGGGACGTATTGACGCAAGAAAGGGTCGTAGAGGTGACGCAGTGAAATCTATGAGATATCACTAAGTCACTTTTATGACGCTGTTGCGTCCAAATCTTACGCCTGTTTCACAGCAGGCGTAAGACTGATGCAGGCCCTTTCACATGGGGCCTGGCCCCATGTGAAAGGATGCATTGCTGGAGTTGCATCATTTTTGTGACACACTTCAGCAATGCATCACTTTTGCGCTTACAGATACATCTGAAATACTGTCGTATCTGTAAGTACTTGCGACATAATACGTCATATATTTAATATGACGCATGACTAGAAGACTGAAGGCCTCATTTATGAGGCCATGCGTCACTTTTACGCCACCGGTACGTCACTTTTTGTGACGCAGCGGCAGCGTAAAACATGCACCTTATTGAGTCATATTTACAAAGTGACGCATCTAGGTAGATGCGTCACTTTGTAAACCCCTGCGCCACATTATACCTACGTCAGGTGTAATGTATGCAAAAGGGGTGTATTGACGCAAGAAAGGGTCGTAGAGGTGACACAGTGAATAAACTGGGTTTTCCCCATGCTACGCTCCCCGGTACGCTCTCCGGTGCGTGTACCGGGCGCCCCCCGTGAAAATCGTCAAAAAAATAAAAAATGTTTTTGCCCCACGGGGCCCTTTTATGGCCCCCACATCAAACCTAAGGGGTCAGGGGGGGTCTACCCTGCCCCCTTTTGGTAATTTCCCCCTTTGTTTTTGCCTATTGTGTCTCGATCCTACCGAGACACAAGATGGCGGCCACTCCGGACTATTTGGAATGTTTACAGACACCCGAGAGCCAATCAGCTTTCTGCGCGCAAGTCGCGTAGCGCGCCCGGAGCGCTCCCCGGTGCGCGTACCGGGGCACTGCCATAGATATATATATTTTTTTGAACCTAAATTACTCAAAAACCACTGGAGCACATATCTTGAGACATAGCAAAGGCACATCGGGCTACCAGTCCCTACAATTTTGCCAAGTTTGGTGGAAATCCATTCAGCCGTTCAGGCTAAAAGTGAGGTCGACCGCCCTATGGAAATTAACATGGGGAAAACACGGTTTGGGACCCCCCTTTTATATATATATATCTATAAGCGCGCCCCGGGAACGCGCACCGGGACGCGCTCTAGCGCGCTACGCGAGTTCGCGAGCGGAAAGCTGATTGGCTGTCGGGTGTCTGTCAACATTCCAAACAGTCCGGAGCGGCCTCCATCTTGTGTCTCGGTAGGATCGGAACACAAGAGGCGGAAAAACAAAGGGGGAAATGACCATAAGGGGGCAGGGTAGACCCCCCTTGACCTCCTAGGTTTGATGTGGGGGCCATAAAAGGGCCCCGCGGGGCAAACATTTTTTTTTTAAAAATTTCGATTTGCGCGGGGGGAGCGCCCGGTATGCGCACCGGGGAGCGTACCGGGGAGCGTACCACAGGGAAAAAAGAATGATAGATTTTTAAAAAAAATTAGCTTTTTTTATAAATTGGAGGTAGTTCTAAAAAGAACTGTTTTTTTTTATTCTTTTTGTTGTTTTATATTTGTTTATTATTTTTTTGAACATTTTATACTTTTTTTGGCTTTTATGAACAATTTTTTTTTTTTTGGGGACAAACAAAAAACAGGGAATTATAAACGGCTCAACTGGAGCAAAAAAAATCAGGAAAAAATTAAGGTTTCTTTGGGCACTTGTGGTTGTCACCAGCCCGGTTGATGAGTTTAACACTTTGCTCACCATAGCAAATTGTACGCCCACAAAATATGCAAACAATTTTGAAATTTCCAAACTGGGTTTGGATGTTTGGGACCATCTCCCTTGTCTCTGGTCCCGATGTAGTAGGTTGGGTACTTTGGGAGGTGCTGGGAGAAGATTGGGGAGGGTTCTCTGACCTCTGCCGCACTATAGTTGTTAGGGTGCCGGCGTTGCATGTGGCGAATCATGGTGTTGTTGCCAAAAGAATATTTTTTGGCAGGGTTCCCCCTGGAAAGTACTGTGCCACAGATCAAACAAGTAACCTTTGGCGCATTTACTTTCTTGAGGCCCCTTGGGATTTAAAACAATTCCCACACAATGTGCTCCTTTGGCTTGTAGGGGGTAGTATCTTCTGGCAGGTAGCGCCGCCTCTCCTCCTCCTCCTCCTCTTCCTCCTCCTCTTCATCTCCACCACTGTGGTGTTGTGGTGGTCCTCTTGGTGGTGGTGGTGGTGGCTGAGATGATCCTGCTGCTGCTGCTACTGTAGCCATTTCTCAGTACAAATAGGTACTAATAGGTTTGGAAACAGGTCTTCCTCACTCAAAGTACAAAGTGAGAATGAGGAAAAAAGGTGGGGCTTTCATCATTAGGAAAACAAAACTGTCCTGAACCAATGAAAAGTGTTATTTTCAGGTCACATGACCAGGGCTTTCATCATTTGGAAACCATAACTGTCCTGAACCAATAAAAAGAGTTATTTTTAGGTCACATGACCCAACGCGCTTACGGTACGCGCCCCGGGGTGCGCCCAGGGGCGCGCATCGGGGCTCGATCGTATGCGCTCGGGTGCTTCCGGGTGCGCTTACGCCCTGCGTATCACGCGGACGCTGCTACGCGATACGCCACGATGATGTTTTCGTTCGCGGCAATAGCGCTAAAGGGACGCTCACCAGTACCTGCACTGGGGCGCACTTCAATACTGCGCTTACCGGTGCGCTCACCGGTACGCGCACTGGGAGCGCTCAAGGGCAAAAAAATAAAAATAAAAAAATATACATATAAAAAATAGTATTACATAAATATACAATATAGGATTCATTATAAAAAATATTATTTTTGATAGCAATAGAAATTTGCTATTAAAAAAACTTAGAAATTCACTGAAAAAAACATAGGTTTGAGGCCCTATATATAGTTAGCAATTAGCATTTTCAAAACCTATGAAATTCACTGAAAAAACCATAGGTTTCACACCAGTTATAGTTAGGAATTATCATTTAAAAAACCTATTAAATTCACTGAAAAAACCATAGGTTTCATACCAGTTATAGTTAGCTGGAAATTTTACGGACATAAAACCATTGAAATTCCCACGTTATAGTTAGTTGGACTCACTATAACTTGCGCGCCTGCAATGCACTGCTGATGACGTCACATATTACATCACTCATGACATGGTCAGTGACATCACTCATGACATCACTGATGACTCCATCCAGTGAATGTGTGTCTTTCTGAAAAATAAATATGTTTTATATATGTACTAGCAGCCCTCCCCAGCGTTGCCTGGGGTAGAAGTGGGCTGGGGGCTGCATTTCAGGTTTGCGTGCTCTCCCGCCCAGGCCCCCGCCCGCCACGACATTGTCTGTGTCCCAGACAATGTTGTGGCAGGCGGGGGCCGGGGCGGGAGAGCACGGAAACCTGAAATGCTGGCTTCCCTCACCCCCGCCTGCCCTGACATTCCCCAGCAGCCCGTGCCCCGCCGGCCCGCCCTGACCCTGGCTGCCCAGGATTCTTACCTTGCCTCAGCTGCTCACACCGCCGGTCCATATTTCTCCGCTCCTCCGCTCTGCCACTCACCACCTGTCCGCCTCCGATCCTCCCCGCGCCATATCCGCCTCTCTGCTCCGCCGCTGGCCTCACTTCACCGCTCCTCCCCTGCGCGCCATGTCTGCCGCTCCTGAGACGCTGCTCCTCCCCTGCTCCTGACGTGACGACGCACAGTCGCGGCCGGCGCTACTTTGGGGGAACTACTTTTTGTAAAAATTAACTTTTTATATAACGTTTATTTTTAAATTTTTTAAAGCCTATGACCATTTACACACCCTGCTGATTTCAACGGTGTATCGGGTGTGTAGATTGGCACTGTGGTTCCCGAGTTTACCTTGCCTAAAGGTGTAAGTTCTCTCTTTATAATAGTAGTATAGATATAGATAGATAGATAATAGTAGTATAGATATAGATTGACCATGCTGCATGCTTGCTGTACTACATCGCCAAAAGGGTGAGACCTGCTTGTTTCGCCAATGCTTGTTAATACGCATCTCTAAAGTGCAGTCAAGCAAGGGTGGTTCCTATGCATTTTTGTGTCGTTTGTTTTCTTTGTATCCTGAATCTAATTGTTTACTGCTAGGTTTTCAGTAGGTGACAAATTGAATTATACAGAGTATAAAAGGGGAAGGCTGCCAAATGGCCTAATGGTTGCCTTTGCAAATGCATGTAAATTTGAAGATGAAACCATATCATCACCCTCTATTTTATTAACTTTACTCCCCATATTTGCACAATATACATTTACATTTTAGGCTCATGTTTTTAATTTTTCCTATAAATGTCAAAGCTGCGCTCTCATATTTCTCTGCTGCTTTTCCACCAACTGAATTTTAAAGGAAAGTAGTGTTTTTAAAGTTGCATATACACACAAACACACCTATCGCTGTTAGGAAGTCACCTAAAATTGAAAGTTGTTTGAAATCAAAGCGTCACCCGATGCCCAGTGTAGCTCTGTTCTTACAGTTCTGTTCATAACAAACAGAAGTCTTTTGAGCGCAGACACGTATACTGACTGATCTGTGCATGGCATGTGCAAAGATTGATCCGGTGGCAGTTTGCAAACGTTAGAATAGTACTGCTAAATCTGTTCCTTGGCGTCCGCAATATTTTGCTACATTTTCGTTTTTGAATTGTAGTTTAATTCTTACAGGGTAGGAAGGTGGGCGCCTTTTCATCCCGGTTAACGCGATTTCGGCAAGGCATTACTTTCATTCAATCTTAAAATCAGGAATGTCAGGCAGCAACATCCCAGTGGTCCTGCTGTATGCACACGGCTGTTTACTGATCTGTTAAAGATTCTCAGCTACTGTTTCGTACAGATGCATACTACATAATGAAGAGGCATGCAGTTCTATGTGGGGAAGTACTGGACAGCTGTGTTCATGCTTGCATTCTGGGGTCGGGTTCGCGCTATATAAATCTCTCAAATAATAACTCACATTTTGCAAGCACACATCTGCTGCTCCGCTCCTCTGACGCTGCTCTGACCTCGCTCCTCGACGTGAGCACGCACGTCCCGGCCGGCGCTACTTTGGGGGGACTACTTTATTTTTAAAATACATTTTTTAAATAAGGTTTATTTTTGAACTTTATATAGCCTATAACCATCTACACTCCCTGACGTTTTGTAGGGTGTATCGGGTGTGTAGATTGGCACAGTGGTTCCCGAGTTTCCCTGCCTCAAAGCCTGAAAGTTTCTCCTTTATAATAACTCACATTTTGCAAGCACACATCTGCTGCTCCGCTCCTCTGACGCTGCTCTGACCTCGCTCCTCGACGTGAGCACGCAGGTCCCGGCCGGCGCTACTTTGGGGGGACTACTTTATTTTTAAAATACATTTTTTAAATAAGGTTTATTTTTGAACTTTATATAGCCTATAACCATCTACACTCCCTGACGTTTTGTACGGTGTATCGGGTGTGTAGATTGGCGCAGTGGTTCCCGAGTTTACCTGCCTCAAAGCCTGAAAGTTTCTCCTTTATAATAGTATTATAGAATTATAGAATTATAGATATGTAAAGGTCGATGGAAGAATAAATGTTTAAATAAGTTTTTTAAATGCTAATTCCTAACTATAACTGGTGTGAAACATATGGTTTTTTCAGTGAATATATATATATATATATATATATATATTACCTACTGGCTATCGCCAGTAGGTATATATAGTTAGAATTTTTTCCCTATGGGACTTTTGAAAATTCTATGTCTAATAACTTTGGCGTTTGTGGACGGAATCGGCTGAAATTTTCAGGAAAATGGCACATTTTGTTTCTGAGCAGCCCCTGAAAATTTGGTGGGGTTTCGTCAAGGGGGGGCTGAGAAAAAAGGGGGGTCCCAAAACGCGTTTTTTGCATTGAGTTTTCCATAGGGCGGTTGGACTCACTTTTAGCTCGAACGGCTGAATGGATTTGCACGAAACTTGGCAAAATTGTAGGGACTGTTAGCCCGATGTGCCTTTGCTAGGTCTAAATATATGTGCTCCAGTAGTTTTTGAGAAATTAACGTTCAAACCAAGATATATATCTGTAACAGCGCTCTGGGCAGCGATCCGGTCCGCTTACTTTTCGCTTATCGGAACTTTGCGCGCAGAAAGCTGATTGGCTCTCCGGTGTCTGTCAACATTCTAAACAGTCCGGAGCGGACGCCATCTTGTCTCTCGGTAGGATCGAGAGAGAAGAAGAGGTGGAAAACGAAGGGGGAATTTAATGAAAGGGGGCAAGGTATCCCCCTCTTGACCCCCTAGGAATGTTGTTGGGGTTATTAAAGGGTCCCGTGGGGAAAAAAAAAAAAATGATTTTTCACGGTAGAAGCGCGGCCGCGAACTGGTAGCGAAACGGGAATTCGCCATTTTGTGCTTCGTAAATTAAATTACTAGTTATAAGTGGGTGCGGGAGACGTATCCTAATCCCCTATGTTTCCTGAGGGTGGCTGAGGAGGCTGATATATGTTGATACATCTCTTCCAGCGGCTGTGCGTGAGCTTTTTTTTTTTTTTTGCTGCGTGACAGTCCGGAGCGGCCGCCATCTTGTCTCTCGGTAGGATCGAGAGAGAAGAAAAGGTGAAAAACTAAGGGGGAATTTAATGAAAGGGGGCAAGGTATCCCCCTCTTGACCCCCTAGGAATGTTGTTGGGGTTATTAAAGGGTCCCGTGGGGAAAAAAAAAAAAAAATGATTTTTCACGGTAGAAGCGCTTCACGGGCCGCGAACTGGGCCGCAAACTGGTAGCGAAACGGGAATTCGCCATTTTGTGCTTCGTTAATTAAAGTACTAGGTATAAGGGGGTGCGGGAGACATATCCTAATCCCCTATGTTTCCTGAGGGTGGCTGAGGAGGCTGATATATGTTGATACATCTCTTCCAGCGGCTGCGCCATCTTGCCTTTTTTCGAATGCCACAATTTTGTCGTGCACGGCAGCCATTTTAGATGCCAGGCTGGTTCCAGGCTATCACCTAACCCTGCGGATGTAGTTTATGGCCCCAGCTGTAGAGAATTCAGACATGCCAATCCTCCTGATTCAGGCGTGTGAGTACTGATTTCAGTGCTAGTCTCCCGCCTCCCGATTTCTGCAAGCAAAAACCCGGGGGCATATTACGAACAACTAGCGATAATTTTTGTCTCTAACTTGTTTAGAGACAAAAATTATCGCCGCACATCGGCGATTTTTATCGCAGATAAACCTTGCTATTATCGCAGAAAAGTCCGCGATATTCATGTATTATCGACCTAATGCTCTTAGCCATGTTATCCACCTCCCATTGGATAACATGGCTAAGAACTGCTCAGGGCAGGTGTTAGATTTTGGAGATATTCGCGCTTAGCGCGAATATCTCCAAAAGTTGGTAATAGAAGGTAGCGATGTTAGGGACTGTTTCCAGTCGCTAACATCTTGGCACGCCACTTTGCATGTCATTAGTGATAAGTATCACTGACATGCAAAGCGGGGCCCAAGATGGTCGCTATCTCCTTTTAGCTGTCACTAACTGGTGTTAGCGACAGCTTGATAATAGGGAAATAATTTTATCTCCGCTTTCATGGTTTTTAAAGCCAAAAAAGCGGAGATAAACCCCCTTGATAATATGCCCCACGATTCCTTGGGGGTTTCAGCTGACAGGGCTTGGTATTGTGTTACATGGTAATTTTTCCAGGAAACGTCAGAGGGTCGATGCAGGGGTTCTAGAAGAGGTGATAAACCATTTAAGCCTCATGAACAAGCGCATGGTCTTTTAAAGATTTGTGAAGTACTCGGGGCGGCGGTGTGTGTGTGCCCTTTTTCAGGAGCGGGCGGGGGGGCACTGCCAGCAACTTGCCAGGTCAGGTAGTGTTCAACACGTGCATCACCCTTTCTCTGCCTGCTATTGCGCTCCATGCTTCGGAAAGGTAAGAAAAAGAACGTGCATTTGAGTTTGAAATGTCCGATCCTGCAGCAGCACACTTCCAAAGCCCACACATGACAATAACCCGATTTAAGGCCCCATTCACCCGTTTTTAAAAAAATAGATAACACTCCAACAAAGTAAGGTTATAAAACTTTATTAACTACTAACTTTAACAAACGGAACAAAAACTAAAAACATTTAAACATTTCTCAACACAAAAAGCAACAATGGTTAGAAGCTGTCTTTTGTGCGAATAGTCCCAAGGCAGCACAACGTGCAGAGTTCTGGACGGCACCCAGGTGATGTCGCCTGGGTGCCGCACTGGTTTAGGGATCCTACAATGCTGCTCCGAAAATTGGCGTGGGGCGTCCCGGGTGGGGCGGGGGGAGGCCTCGTCAGTAGCGGTCTGTTGTGCGAATAGTCCCAAGGCAGCACAACGTGCAGAGTTCTGGACGGCACCCAGGTGATGTCGCCTGGGTGCCGCACTGGTTTAGGGATCCTACAATGCAGCACAGAAAAACAGCGTGGGGCGTCCCGGGTGGTGCGGGGGGAGGCCTCGTCAGTAGCGGTCTGTGTCCAGTGTCACATGGCTGACACAACATGTACGACAGGCACCCAGGTGATGTCCAGTAAACTGCCGCACTGGTTTTGGTATCCTACAATGCTGCTCCGAAAATTGGCGTGCGGCGGCCCGGGGGGGGGGGCGTGGGGGAGCCGGCGTGAACGGGCCTCCCCAGGTGGCGGCCATCTAGCTGAGTTGCGCTCGCTCTTGCGGCCACAGCGTCTCGCTCACCATGTTGTTGAGTTGCTCCCACTCTTGCAGTGCAGCGATAGGCGGCTGCCACATGGCTCTTAAAATGGCGGACAGCTCCTCGGTTTTAGGCCTGGTCCACTGAAATGGTCCTGGGACACTTTGGAACTCGGACGCTTGCCTGCTAGGGCTTGGGTTCCATTCTCGAAAAGCGTCCCCTCAGCCGTGAAGATTGTATAAAAGTCTTGGGGGCCCCCGACTCCCGCAGGCTTCCGGTGGGGAGCGGCTGCCATGATTGCTCGCGGAATGACCACGACGGAGCCACGAGATGGTGGTGCTCTCATGCTGACGCCAGCTTCAGTCTGAATGATCCAGAAACAAGGTGGGGCTTTCATCGTTTGGGAAAAAAAAATGTTCTAAACCAATGAAAAGTGTTATTTTTAGGTCATATGACCAAGCCTTCCATCTTTAGGAAACCAAAAGTAAAATGAACCAATGAAAAGTTTTATAAACAAGTCACATGACCTGTTATGCGACATAGGGCTACAAAAAGCGTAGAAAATCCGTTGGCACGTGAGGCGGCGTCAGTAGCGGACCGATGTGCGAATAGGCCGAAGGCAGCACAACGCGCCGAGATCTGGATGGCACCGAGGTGGTGTCCAGCAAATTGCCGCACTGGTGTGGCCATCCTACAATGCTGCGCCGAAAGACGGCGTGTCCAGCTGAGTTGCGGTCACTGTTGCGGTACAGTGACTCGAACGCGCCGAGATCCGGATGGCACCGAGGTGGTGTCCAGCAAATTGCCGCACTGGTGTGGCCATCCTACAATGCTGCGCCGAAAGACGGCGTGTCCAGCTGAGTTGCGGTCACTCTTGCGGTACAGTGACTCGAACGCGCCGAGATCCGGATGGCGCCGAGGTGGTGTCCAGCAAATTGCCGTACTGGTGTGGCCATCCTACAATGCTGCGCCGAAAGACGGCGTGTTCAGCTGAGTTCCGGTCACTCTTCCGGCACAGTGACTCGAACGCGCTGAGATCCGGATGGCACCGAGGTGGTGTCCAGCAAGTGGCTGCACTGGTGTGGCCATCCTACAATGCTGCGCCGAAAGTCGGCGTGGGGTGCCCCGTTGGCTTATGAGGTGATGTCAGTAGTGGACTGATGTGTGAATAGGTCGGAACCAGCACAAGGCGCCAAGATCCGAATGGCAAGTCCTGGATGTTGAGTGCCTCAGTTGAGATTTCTGAGCAGTGCTTGTAGGACTGTCTGAAGCTTATTTGCACCTGTTGCAGCTTCACTAGGTCCGGCGGAACTTTTTGCCTTTTCCTTTCTGCTTCTTTTCCTACAATGCGTTTCATCTGAAGACACGACCAGGTCCCTGAATGTGTGCAGGGGGACGCTATTGATTGAATGAACGCGCCGAGATCTGGATGGCACCGAGGTGGTGTCCAGAAAATTGCCGCACTGGTGTGGCCATCCTACAATGCTGCGCCGAAAGTCGGCGTGGGGTGCCCCGTTGGTTTATGAGGTGATGTCAGTAGTGGACCGATGTGTGAATAGGTCAGAACCAGCACAAGGCGCCCTGCACTGTTGAGCCTTTTTCAATGTCTCTTTTTTGTTGTTTCCCCTCCATCAAAAACAAAACAAAAATACAAGGCGCCAAGATCCGAATGGCAAGTCCTGGATGTTGAGTGCCTCAGTTGAGAGTTCTGAGCAGTGCTTGTAAGACTGTCTGAAGCTTATTTGCACCTGCTGCAGCTTCACTAGGTCCGGCGGAACTTTTTTCCTTTTCCTTTCTGCTTCTTTTCCTACAATGCGTTTCATCTGAAGACACGACCAGGTCCCTGAATGTGTGCAGGGGGACGCTATTGATTGAATGAAAATGGCGGCTTGACACAAAGCTGACTCAAGCGTTACTGTTGGTGCTATACAGACAAAAATTGGTTTTCAGTTTGTACATTCTTCAGGTTTTTTTTTCTCCATCCAAGTCTGATTGAGAGTTTGTAGAAAAATGGCTTCAGATTTTCCACATACTACTCTTCAACATTCTTCCTAAATGTAACAATGTGAAACTCACTAGGAGAACGGCTGTTTCTGTTTCCTTTCAAAATGCTGCCACCAATATTTTCTGAATGGAAGACACCATCTTGTAGCATAAAGGGCCGAAAGGGGTTCTGGTCTGGCCGATGGTTGGTGGAGACATTTTGACTATATCTTGGACCTGCCCGGCCTCGCCCAAAATGGCGCCGGTATAAATGGGACTCGTAACTCTTTGCCCGCAAATGTATATCTAGAAAATGTTATTGTAAGTGGCCCTGTCGTATTTTAATTACAAAATGTACGTCCACCGATTCCGCAACTGTTAGACACCTTTGTTCTTGTCACCTAATGGCCCGCTCGTTACGTTCTTCTACAGTGTAAATGTCTCCTCATCATATACGATTTCAGTTTGCTCCGTGGCCGGCCCACGTGGTTATAGGCCCGTATTTGTATACTGACATTTTCACAATAAAGGTTTTTAAAACAAAACACGGTAGTAGTATTTTCATTTGTAAAGTTTTTACTTTTAGTGACTGTTTTCGAATCAGTAAAAGGCAAGTGAAATAAAGCAGTCCAATTACATGACGGATAAAAGGTATAATATGTAGGAACGCAGTAAAGATAAATGGTGAAGGGCAGTTGTGTTTTTCATGTCTGCAACATAAAGTGATCGATAAGAATCTGATAATCAGGCGTATCGGCGACTAAGACAGCAGGCCGAATCTCTTTTACTCAACGGCTCCGTCATGGAAGGAAGAAACGCCCTCTTTCTCGAAAAAGGAATATATTTTACTTGCAAGACAGTTGTAAATTTTCCGGGAAAGTACATTAGCCTGGAATATTATAACATATGTTTGAAAAAAAAATATTGTTCGAAAATAATAAAAAGCGTAATTTTTAGGTCATATGACCAAGCTTTTCATCATTAAATTAACAAAAGTAAAATGAACCAATGAAAAGTTTTATTAACAAGTCACATGACCTGTTATGCTTACGTTACGCGCTGCGCGCCGCGCCTCGGATCACTTCCGGGTGCGCTAACGCGGCGTGTCATAAAACGCATTACGCGACAACGTAGGTCAAGAATATAGTCTAAATGTCTCCACCAACCAGCGTTCAGAACACAACCCCTTTCAGCAGTCAAAAAAGTTCTGTTAAATGACAACAGAGGGGACAGGCAACAAGAACCATCAGTCAAAGAGGGGAGGGCAAGTTCTTCTCTTCCGGGTCATGTTGGGGCGCTACCGGAACTGATCGAATTGGTAGTCTACAGTGTTTCTGGATGTTTCAGACTAAAGCTGGCGTCAGCATGAGACCACTACCATCTCGTAGCTCCGTCGTGGCCATTCCACGAGCAATCATGGCAGCCGCTCCCCACCAGAAGCCTGCGGGAGTCGGAGGCCCCCAAGACTTTTGTAGAATCTTCACGGCTGAGGGGACGCTTTTCGAGAATGGGACCCAAGCCCTAGCAGACAAGCGTCCGAGTTCCAAGGTGTCCCAGGGCCATTTTAGTGGACCAGGCCCAAAACCGAAGAGCCGGCCGCCATTTTGAGAGTCCTGTGGCAGCCGCCTATCGCTGCACCGCAAGAGCGGGCGCATCTCAACTACATGGTGAGCGAGACGCTGTAGTCGCAAGAGCGGGCGGAAAACAGCTGAATGGCGGAAGAGGCACAGTGTAGCAAAAGCGGGCGGAATAGCAACTAAAACGATAAAGGGGCGCACCACTACAGCTTGTCTTCAGGTCAAACGGATTGTGGGACAAGGTCCAGAATTGAAGAGTCATCAAAAGGCAAAAAGTTCCGCCGGACCCCGGGAGCCGGCCGCCTATGTCGGGGGCGATCTCAGGCTACACCAGTGCTATAAGACTTGGGGAGGGTGTCGGAGCCAAGCGTCTTCTCCGAGTCCATGGCCATCACACCGCCCCTCAGGGGCCTCCGTCAAGCTGTTTAGGAAGGTAACATATCACATTGTTTTCTAATGCAGTCAGGTCCACAAACGACACTCACTTACTTTGAGAATAGTGAAGCTGCAGTAGGTGGAAATAAGCTTCAGACAGTGTTACAAGCACTGCTCAGAACTCTTAACTATGGCACCCAACATCCAGAACTTATGCTATTTGAGAATGGTAGTGACATCGAAGCATCTCAGGGACCAAAACCATTAACGTACTTTCACGTATGAAAATCTTACTTGGGGAGGGGGCAGGAGCGAAGCGCCCCCTCCCAGTCAGCGCCACCACACCGTATGTTGAAAATCTGAAGCCATCGTTCTACAAAGTCAACCAAACTTGGATTGAAAAATCTAGAAAAATGTACAAACTGAAAACCAGTTTTGGTCTGCATAGCATCAGTAACAACGTTTGAGTTAGCTTTGTGTCAAGCCGCCATTTTGATTCAACAAAGCACAGGCATTGAAAAAGGCTGAAATTCAGAACTCTAAACTATGGCACCCAACATCCAGGAGCTTGCTATCCGGATCTTGGAGCCTTGTGCTGTTTTCGATCTATTCACACATCGGTCCACTACTGACATCATCTTATAGACCAACGTTATGTAAATAGTTTTTTAATAAAATGTTTTACCCTGTTTCTTTGCTGGTGTGTTGTCTATATTTTTAATATTTGCATAGGGTTTGTCGTTATTTTGTGCGGGATGGGTGATGGAGCCGAGCTGTCTTGCAGCCCTCATGGCGTGGAGCTCAGTTCATCTCACTATTTTCGTATTTCTCAAGAAGGGTTGTTCCTAATATTTCTATTTTAGCGAGGTCAAAAAGAGATCCAATTAGTGGCCTACTGATTTTGTTCGATTACTTTTATTTTTTTACACGATTTTTCACTATCTGCAAAGACTAAACAGAGTATTGCGACTTTGTGCTTGTTTGTAAATAGAGAATGATCCAAAGAGAACCAATTCTAAAACAGTAAATGCTTGGACAACAATCAATCAAATGGAGAGACAAGGAGGCACGACGGATTACAACGGGGGTAAAGGCCTGCGTTAACTACCCTTCAGTATCTGCAAAGAGAGAGTACTACTAAGGCAAAAGAGGGGAGGGGGGGGGGCAGCGTTCAAAGCACATCAGCGTGCATAAATACGAAAATGTTTTTATCTATCACGTACTTGACATTTTAAAGCTTTTCATATTTGCTATTAAAAAACCAATGAAATTCACAGAAAAAACCATAGGTTATAGTGGATATATAGTTAGGAATTTGCATTTACAAAACCTTTAAAATTCAATGAAAAAACCATAGGTTATAGGCCATATATAGTTAGGAATTAGCATTTACAAAACCTTATTTTACTCGCATAAAACCATTGAAATTCCATATATAGTTAGCTAACTATAAGCGCTAACTATATATCGCGCACCCGCAATCCACTGCTGATGATGTCACATATTACATCATTCATGACATGGTCAGTGACATCACTGATGACATCACTGATGACATCTCAAATGACATCACTGATGACAACTCAAATGATATCAATGATGACATCTCAAATGACATCACTGATGACATCACTGATGACAACTCAAATGACATCACTGATGACATCTCATTTGTCATCACTGATCACATCACTCATGTGATAATACAATGAACCTCTTCAGACTCTAATATAACCTTACATACACTCAGTATAAACAGACACTCACAGACTGTCACTCATCCATGGAGTTACTCACACACCTAGTCAGTCATGCAAAGAATCAATCACACCTCCATTTCCTCAACTATACAGTTATACACATCTTACTTATTCAAACATATAATAACACATATTTACTCTCTTATATAATCCCTGATACAAGCTCACAGTGATCGATACAGCCACTCACACATTCACTGGCTCTTATGTTCAGTTATTTATATATCTCAACTCTCACATGTATTGTGTTTTACATACGTACTTACTTGCACATGTAGCAATGAGAAATCCATTCACTCACCAACACACCCATGCACAGTCAACCGCCCATATAGCTGTTTACACATGCACTCTTGAACTCATACTCCTAGTGAATCAACTGCTTACACATCTATGCACAGAGTCACGCACCTCCCAGCCACCCACACACACACTCAGCCTCCCATTCAAATACTTGGGCAACCAATCAATAACCCATATGGCCACTCTTATAGCTACTGATCAACACATGCAGCAGCTTACACAACAACAAACATACTGATGCACGAATTAAGACAGTTTAGTCACTAACCCATGTACTCAGTGAGACACATTTAATCACTCACTCATACAGTCAGTCATGCACCTACTAAATTCTTCATCCAGACACTTATACATCCACTCATTCTTCAATATGTGAAACATATTTAAACTTTACAGACACATACAATCACTGGATGTTGTGATCAGTGATGTCATTTGAGATGTCATCAGTGATGTCATCAGTGATGTCACTGACCATGTCATGAATGATGTAATATGTGACATCATCAGCAGTGGATTGCGGGTGCGCGATATATAGTTAGCGCTTATAGTTAGCTAACTATATATGGAATTTCAATGGTTTTATGCGAGTAAAATAAGGTTTTGTAAATGCTAATTCCTAACTATATATGGCCTATAACCTATGGTTTTTTCATTGAATATATATATATATATATATATATATATATATATATATATATATATATATGCTCCTTCAACCGGTTCACCGTGCAACAGAGTATCCAATGCACGTTCCCCAGCACGCAGACATCCAATCAATAGTCCAAAGCCAGTCTTCAGATGTTCTTATTTTTTATTTTCTCAGCATAAAGTGCAGGGTGCAAAGAAAAAGAACGTCAAACAGACGCGTTTCGGGCGTAAACGCCCTTGCTCACTGTAACCTATGGTTTTTTCAGCGAATTTCATAGGTTTTTTTAAATGCTAATTCCTAACTATAACTGGTGTGAAACATATGGTTTTTTCAGTGAATGTGAATATATATATATATATATATATATATATATATATATATATATATATATATATATATATATATATATATATATATATATATATATATATATATATATATATATATATATATATATATATACACATACATTACCTACTGGCTGGTAGGTATATATAGTTAGGACCTAGTTTCCATAGGAAATCCGCAACATTCTATTGGGAATAACTTTGGCGCCGGTTGTTGAATCTTTGCAAATTTCTCAAAGAATCACAACAGGAAATACAAGGCACTGATGGAAAAAATCAAAGCCAGGCCAGACATCGTAGTAAGATGGTCCGACAAAGGAGGCAACATTGTGCTCTGGCCATTGGAGATGTATAACACAGAGGCACTTGGTCAGTTACAAGACAGAGAGTGTTATACAAGGATAAGCCCAACCCACTTGGTAGGTATCCAAGAAAGATACCATAACGAACTGTACAAATGGAGGGGTAAGGGCTTGCTAAGCAAAAGTGAATTTGAATTTCTTAAAACGGATTATCCAATAACGGCACAATTGTATCTAATCCCCAAGATACACAAGAACGACAAAGTGCCACCTGGGAGACCGATAATCTCAGCGATAGGAAGCCTTTTCGAAAACACAAGTGTGTTCATTGACCACTTTCTCCAACCTGAAGTCAGGAAACTGCCGGCATACATAAAGGACACAGGAGACTTCCTGAAAAAGATTTATGATGTCGAGTGGAAAGAGAACTATGTATTCTTAACATTAGACGTCCAAGGTCTTTATACCAGCATTAGACATAAGGATGGTCTTAATGCCATAAAACATTTTTTGGGAAAAAGACCGATCGACCAGTATGAACATACCAAATGCTTCTGGAGATGACTGAGTGGTGCCTCACAAATAACACCTTTATTTTTGATAAACTGTTCTATAAACAAATCCAAGGTTCAGCAATGGGCACTTGCTTCTCCCCCAGCTATGCGAATCTGCATATGGGCTGGTGGGAGGAGCGGGTGCTAATTACCCAACACCAGGAGACAATGGAAAAGAATGTCATTGTTTATAAACGTTTTATTGACAATATCTTTATTTTGTGGGAGGGCAGTGTGGAAAGTGCGAACAGCTTCACAGACCAGTTAAATGAAAATTCACTAAATTTAAAATTTACGTGTAATGCAACTGAGAGAGCGCAATTTGAATGCAAAGTATATAGTAACCATATCTAGACGTATATGTTATAAACGTAGGAATGAAACGCATATCGTAATGTAAAGTTGGCGATTATAGCATAAAGGCCAATGAATGTGATAACATGGTATAGGAAATGTAAATGTATTCACACGTTAAAATGCATTAGATTTAGAAGACCCGTATACATGATGGGTATATATAGAAATGTGTAGAAATGCTTAGGAAATATCGAACGTGCACAGTAGAATTCGTGTACGTGTGTAACTTTAAACATGTGTAACTTTAAACGGAGAAACGTGGATAAATATATAAGAGAACTCACATAAAGATGTAACCAAGGAAAATGCATAAGTTATATTCTATGCAGTCGTATTCTATGTATTTCATATATTTGATGTAGAATGTATTTAAGTATAACTAAGGCTTTTGCTGAAGTACGAATATATAAATGTATGCCAAAGGTTATACTGTGTAGAAGGTTTCTGTAGGAATGCTGGAAGAGTTTAGGTCATTTGTGTTTGTAACCTAACTGGTCAAGAGCTCGCAGGAGCATAGTCAAATGTATGTAATTTAGAGGGCTTGTGAAAGTCGTAAATAGCTTGATGTAGACGTGAGAGCCAAGAAGTCTAGCACTTGTTAGATTTAAGGTGACAATGCCGGACGGAGCTTATTGCTCGAACGTGAGGAGAGACACTTTGAATGTAGACTATGTTTTGACAAGACCATTCACAGGACCTAGCGGGGTCAAGTTAAGAGACATAGAGTTAAGGCCTTGTCTAAATTCATATGTTACACGATCTGGAAGAATCAATAAAAAGTCGACGATGGGATGATGGAGATGACATCTGAAGAAAAAGGTCAACTTAAAGAACGACGCAAGGAGTGGACCAATGGAAGAAGCAGGAAGTTGACATCATCGGGGAAAGTCCGTGGTGGGCGTCAAGGGGCGTTCCACCCACACGGTGATTGTGTATTTTAGGGACAGCACCCCGGGGAGGAGGTAGCAATTGGGAGATTAGGAACAGCGAGACGAATTGCTCAGAGCAAGGGCGAAGGGTAGATGCCTTGAGCAGATGCGCTGAGAGATCAGAAGCGCAAGGGAGCAGTAGGCCGAGGACCCTGAGAGAGCGGATGGGTAGGCAGATAGGGTACTGCTTCTGAAACTTAAGATTTCCTTTAGAGGCTAAAGAGAGTTTGAACTTCTTTGGAAGTCAAACTGCTGACACCTTTTTAGGGAAGAAACTTGCGAAGCAGGGTTGTCACGTAGCATAGAGTAGGGACAGATTAACTTGATGATATTTTTTATCTTACTGCAGATGACGCAGAAGGAACCACTTCACACCGAAGCTTAAGCGGCTGATATTGTAACCAATTTTGTATATTGTATTCTTTTGAGATTTTATCCTGAGTGGATTGTAACGCATTCAAATTAACTTGATATAAACTCTTAAAACTTTATCAGTTGTAAGTGGTTCTTCAGAGTGGCGTCAGTTAATGGGGTTTATCTAACCAATGCGGGGGTGGTCCTTTCCTCAATGACAGATACGAGCGGTCCAAAACAGATAAACGGGATTCTTTATTAAATTTATCATAATCATAAATTGATATCAAAATCTCGTTCCCCGCAGTTGGTAGCAGAGTATGATGGTTATCTTCTTGAGGAAGACGACCTAGGCCAGGTTAGTTTACCCCAAGGTCCCTAGTCATCATCGACCAGAAGAAGAATTGCAGCCGAAGACGGTGCTGATGGTGCGTCGAGAGAAAAGCAGCAGAGTCGGTCGAGAGTGAGTATAAGGGTCATGCGTTGTAAGATTGCGGTGTTTTATGTTGTTCCTGTGTTGTAATGTCAAGCGGAGTTGAATGCCTGTAGTGTGATTGGGGGAAGGTTGTGAGCGCGCGCAACCGGATGAAATCTTATGTCCAGAGGACTTAAGTGGTTCAGGTGTATCGAACACCTAGAGTAATTTGACTACCATTGAAAGGGGGTCATGAGGTACCATTGATTTCCCGACAGACCGATGATAGGGGGAGCGTATGTGTGAGTGAATGAGTAGCGGACGCTGGTCGTACGTTTACTGTGTGTAAGTAACCTATCAGTTAAGGCAAGTGTCCGACCGTAAGAGGAAAGACGCTGTGCCAGTTGAGGTAGCAATTACAGTTAGACTGTGGCCGTACAGTCAGAGAAAAGTGATCGCTTGGACGGAAGTAGTCATTTTTCAGTGTATGAATGAAAACGCATATGAGATCGTGAGACGAGTCGAGAAACGAGAGAAGCTGCTGAAGAAGAGACAAGTGACGTCAGCGTAGAGCCGCGCTGAGATTGGTCGGTTAGTGTAGAACCGTGCTGGGATAGGCTGATTAGCGAGAGTCGTACAAGGATTGGTGGTTGTTATCAAGACGCAAATAAGTAAGAAATATCGTACGTTATCAAAATGAAGTGTTTTAAGGGTTTAGGAAAAATCTTTAAAAAGAAAAGGAGAAATTTATATGCCGGAGAAGAAGCTCCACCAGAAGGCACACCTGCATATCATATGGCAGTAAATGTAGGCTTACACTCGATATTATGGATTTCCGAGTGGCACAGGCTAACTGAAGGGCAAAAAGAACTGGCGTTTCCAAGATTTGGAACGTTTAAATTAGAAGTGTTGAATCAACTGAAGGCGACGATGCTTTCAATGAGACCTCTACCGAGGCCAACACAATTTGAAGCTCTTGGTGTGTGGTTTAGAACAGCACACGAAAGGGGCGTAAAGAGGCGCCAAGAAAGAGTGAGAAGATCGGTAAAGGCAGTGCAGGATGCTAAATGGGACGATGAAGCTAAGAAATGGAGGGTACAAAAGATAGAAGCGGACAAACTGTTCACCATGATAGAGGCTACGGGAGAAAGGAAACCTCTAGAACAAGATGACGAGGAAAGCGAGTCGGAGGAGGATCTAATAGAAAGGTTGTTAACAGATAGACCACCTCCATACAGCGGTGAACTTGCGAGTCCCATATTACCGCAAACAGACGGAGCTAGGTGGGGGGAGTATAAGTCGATCCCGGTAACAGAGTGGGACGCTAATAAGACTGAGGAAATACCCCAAACTAGTTCTGAACAGAGGGTAGTGGGAAGATTTGTGGTCCAGAAGGTGCCGGAGACGCAATGCGCTAGGTCATACCAAATGCCGGACGCTTTGCAGGTCCCGGTCACCATAGGCCCTATTGTGTCAATCTATAACCCAGAAGGGGTCCAGCAGGAGGAACAGGCACGATGGGACAATGAAAGAGCAGAAGAGGAGAATAGGAATGCCACAATGAATTCCCACAGGCAAATACGAGCACCAATAAGTCGGAGTACCCCATTAGATTCCGCAACGGGTCCCAGGGTAGAACAGGGAGGTCGAAGAGGACCGATGGATTTGAGGGGTCCTAAACCGAAAACCCATAAGGAATTAAGGGAATACCTGAGAGAATGGGACGCTGCCGAAGAGGCTCGGAATAAAAGTTTAGAAACGGGATCCGAGTGGAGAGAGCAGGATAATAGGATTCTCTCTCATTGTGGAGCTGGCGAAAGCAGCCCCGAGTGGGAGAGAGGAAGCCAAGAGAGCAGAAGAGATACTTATCCCGCTGATAACAGCAATAGACTAATGTGCGAAGACAGAAGTGCAGGGTGTGGCGAAGTGCCTCGTGTCACCTTCAGTGAAGGGGAACATAGGACACAGGAGTACCGGAATACCTTCAGGTGCACACACCATGCCCCAGGTGAGAATGTGAGACATTGGAGTCACGGAAACATGGAGAGTCGCGAAGCGTCTCGACATGCATCCGGAGATAGTGGAAGGAGTCATGAGAATTTAGGGAGTCGCGAAACGTCTCGCCATGCATCCGGTGATCACGAAAGAGATCACGGGAACACGGAAGACCGGCGAGGGCCTTTCATTTTATTAAGCGACACCAGACAACAAGCAAGTTATAATGGGTTAGAACCGAACGGTGGATCCTATCTCACATCTGGAGAAACCGAGCCTAAAAATCGGAACATAGGGTTGGGGGACGGAGCATTATTCCACCATACCCCACGTGGAGATGGAAAGGCTTGGGATCTAGAAGGGTGGGAACGAAGAGATGGAAGGAAGACTCCTCATAACTCACCTGTGCTCAGGCGTAGGGCGCATAGTGGAGGTGAGAGGGATATGAGAGAAGAACATAGAACTGAAATGCTGAAAGCTGAAATAAAAGCAAAACGGCTTGACGTGATGAGTTTGAAGGCAGATCTGGATGAATTGATTGATGGTACAGTGCCATTAGAGAGATTAGCCTCGTATACACCAGATGAGATACTGTTCCTATCCAAAGATATTACTCGAAGAGCGAGGTCAGCTCATGAGAACTTATCTAATTTAGCAAACAGGTACATGGTAGACCTGTCACGAACTAAGGCTTTACAGAGTAACCATAGGCTAACTTGCACGGATCAGGATTTGGATGATCGCAGAACGATCGCGCTGAAAGTACACATAAGGGAATTGATCGTAAGTATCAGAATATGGAGAGATCTAGATAGATGGGAGGAAAGATGGTCCAGAAAGGGCTCTGTTAGACGGAGTGTACTTGAGGGCTCCCAGGACACGGGCTTGATGCGAATGGAAGCCTTCCCTTTGCGAGAAATCGCGAATGGAAGCTACGTTCATGTGCCCTGGAGTAGGGGGGATTTGGCGGCATTCACCAATTCCTTCCCAAAGCTTAGGGATAATCCCGTCGAGTGGTATAAGCAGGTAGAAAGATTTGTGAAGATCTCAAAGGTACTGTGGATCGATTTGAACACACTGTTCGATATCGTAGTACCCGGAGACTTGTGGACGGCGTGCAAGCTTAGTGTTGAATGGCCCACTTGTGAGCCATCAAGAGACGCCAGGACGAATGGTCCATCTGATAGAGTCATGGAAAAATACGAGAGAGTAATAACGTGGCTAAAGGAGAAAGTGCCGGTGCAAGAGATAGACTGGGTAAAGATAGATCGGACTACCCAAGAGCCGAAAGAGACAGTGCATGAGTTTTACGAGAGATTGCTGAAAGCATTCAAGCAATACAGCGGGTTAGATGTGATGGATCCCAAGGACATAGGACAGTTTGTTTCAAAGTTTGTCTTAGGATTGAGACCAGAAATATGCCTAATGATCCAACAGCATCTGATCTGTTGGCAGAACAAACCTTTAGATGAAATTCTGAGGTATGCAAGGTACTGTAGTGACGAGATAGACTCTAAGGCAAAGAAGCTTAAAGAAAAGTTAATGCTAGTGCAAATGCAAGCTGCTGGAAAGGATAAACCGCGGCAGCAGGGAACAGGAACGCAGGCAAAGAAACAGAATAATCAGAGCAGAGACGAGGAAGAAAGACCGAGACCGAGAATGGATATCGCGACACTGAAAAAGACGACGAGATGCCATCAGTGTAATGAGGTGGGACACTGGCGACGCGAGTGTCCTTACAATGTTGAGTCAGGGGAATTCGAGCAGGAGGAGGAAGAGGTTCAGAACAACGTGGTTAAGGGAGCCACAGTCCCGAAGGGCAGGCTTGTCAAAGGGGGGACTCAAACTCCTCGAGCCCCGTTTCCTCAACCACCTCGCATCTCAAACGGAGGGAAGACCTACAGACAGATGCCATTGTTTGTAGGAGGAGAGGAATGCTACTACGTTGATCCTCTTACAGGGCAGCGGGCGAATAGGGAGGAAGATTGTACTCTAGGAGCCGCTTTGGAAGTAGATCAGAGAGGACCATACGTAGAGGCGGAAATAGCGGGATGTCCTACGACCTTTTTGGTGGATACAGGGGCCACTCGATCCACGTTAAGATCTGCAGTAGTCCCGGGTCTGCCAATATCAGGAGAAACGGTTCAGGTGGTAGGAGTTGCGAACAAAAGGATGACGAATCCCTTGACCGAACCAGTGTCAGTAAGGATAGGGAATTACAGTGACGAACATCAGTTTGTGATCTGCGATTCTAGTCCTGTGTGCTTATTAGGGAGAGATTTGCTGTGCAAACTGAATTGCACGATACATTGCACACCTGAGGGAGTAGAAGTGCAGACCAATGATGAGGACGCTGATTTTAAAGTTGTAAACTCAAGGGAATGTGTGGAACTATATCCTACCTTAACAGTGGAGGAGCTTCCGCAAGACTTGAGAGAGAAAGTCTCAGCTGAGGTATGGGATTTTACTGGGGAAGAAATAGGATTGATCAAAGGAGTAGACCCGGTAAAAATCTTGGTAAGACCCCATGCTGAGTATCCAAGAACACCACAGTATAAGCTAACGACAGAGACGATTGCAGGAATAAAGCCTGTGATCGAATCCATGATTAAGCAGGGAATACTGAAGGAGATCGTGGGTAGTCCATGTAACTCCCCGATCATGGGTTTGCAGAAACCTAGTGGAAAATACAGAATAGTGCAGGATCTTCGAAAGATTAATAACATTGTTGTCTCATGTTGTCCAGTGGTACCGAATCCATCAGTCATATTGTTTCAGATACCGTTCCAAGCTGAATGGTTTACCGTGATAGATTTGTGCCAGGCTTTCTTTTCGATACCGTTAGACGAAGAGAGCCAGTATCTTTTCGCTTTCAAGCTGGAAGATCGCGTTTTAACATGGTGTCGTATCCCTCAGGGGTATACAGAAAGCCCATCGATCTTTAACCAGCTATTGAAGAAAAATCTTGAGAGTCTAGTACTGCCCAAGAATTCAGTTCTGGTCCAGTACATAGACGACCTCCTAGTTGCGTCAGAAACTGAGGAAGCTTGCAGAGAAGACACCATCACCTTGTTAAATCACTTGGCCGAGAACGGACACAAGGTGTCTCCAAGTAAATTGCAATATTGTAAGACTGAAGTGCAATACTTGGGCCACAGAATTGAAAAGGGAAAGCGGAAGGTGTCTCCAGACAGAATAGAGGCGATTATGAAAATGAACGCGCCTACGACACAAAGAGAAGTCAGGATGTTTCTAGGCATGGTCGGTTATTGTCGACAGTGGATAGCAAACTTCTCACTGAAGGCAAAACCGCTATTACAACTGACGCACAAAGGAGTAAGTGATCCGGTACCATGGGACAAAGATTGTTTGATGGCGTTTTTGCAGCTGAGGGAGGACTTATGTTGTGCCCCGGCTTTAGGAATGCCCGATTACACCAAACCTTTTTTGCTTTACTGCTGCGAGAGAGAGGGATGCGCGTTAGCGGTACTAGCACAGGTCCATGGATATGCGCGCAGGCCAGTGGCGTATTTTTCGGCTACATTAGATCCAGTAGCCGCAGCGTTGCCCGGATGTCTCAAATCCGTAGCTGCAACGGGTGTCAGCATTGAACGATCTGAAAGCGTAGTTATGGGTCATCAGTTAGAAGTGTATGTACCACATTCTGTAGAACTGTTAATGACCAGGACTAAGACTCAGCATCTGACGAATAGCAGGCTCACACGCTACGAGCAGGTCATACTGGCTGCCGAGAATGTGACCCTCAAGAGATGCTCTGTCTTGAATCCTGCAACCTTGATGCCACTTCCGAATGAAGTGGACGACGAAAACTGTACAGAACATGACTGCCTCGATGTGACTGAACTATGTACCAAACCGAGACCTGATATCGTAGATGAGCCATTGACAGACCCAGACGAAATTTTCTTCGTTGATGGTTCATGCGTAAGAAACGATGTCGGTCAGCTGAGAGCAGCTTATGCAGTCTGCACGATTACCAGAGTTATAGAAGCCGCTTGCCTGGAAGGAGTACACTCCGCACAGGTAGCTGAAATCGTGGCTTTGACTCGTGCTTGCCTAGCAGGCGACAGACTTCGAGTCACCATATACACCGATAGCCAGTATGGATTCGGCGTAGTTCATGATTACGGGCAGTTATGGTCTCAAAGAGGTTATATGACCTCCTCGGGTTCTCCTATTAGGAATGGAGAATTCGTGAAACTACTGTTAGAGGCTTTGCAAAAACCTATGGCCATAGCTGTGGTCAAATGTGTAGCACATACAAAAAATACGGACTTTGTATCACTGGGAAACAAATACGCAGATGAGGTAGCGCGTTACTGCGCAGAGCAGGGATATTCTCACACTGATGCCAAAGTGGGGGGAGTCCAGGAGAGAACTGAATTAACCATGTTGTTAGACACGGTGGATACGTGGGATGAATTGAGAGCTGTACAGGAAAATGCACCAAATGATGAGAAAAAGAGCTGGGAAACAGCAGGGTGTGAAAAAAGTGAGATGAATTTCTGGGTTTCTGCAGATGGAAGGGCAGTATTACCAAATGAGCTTGTTAGTCCAATGGCAAGGAAATTGCATGGATCAGCACACATAGGAAGAGATGCTATGGTAAGAGTATTCAGACAAACGTGGTTCAATCCTAAATTTAGAGTAGCGGCAGAAGCAGTGTGTCAGCGATGTACGATCTGTCAGCAACTAAATGTGGGAAAGAGAACACCAGTTACCTTGAGTCACATAGGAAGGTCTGGGGGGCCTTTCAATAGGATGCAGATTGACTTTATAGAAATGCCTCCATGCAACAGACTCAGATACGTGTTAGTGATCGTCTGCATATTTTCTAGATGGGTTGAGGCTTACCCTACACGTAGGTGCGATACACTTACAGTAGCAAAATTGTTACTTAGAGAGTTGATACCGAGATTTGGGGTGCCATCCTCTTTGGAATCGGACAGAGGAACTCATTTTAATAGCGAAGTGGTGAAGATGCTGTGTTCAGCTTTGAATATCGATCAGAAGTTACACTGCAGCTATCGACCAGAAGCTTCAGGGATCGTAGAGCAAATTAACAGTACTATCAAGTCCAGACTGGCTAAAGTTTGTTCATCGACATCCCTGAGTTGGCCAGACGCACTTCCAGTAGTTCTTATGAGCATACGTAGCACACCTGATAGAAGAACAGGCCTCTCTCCACATGAAGTGCTAATGGGGAGAGCTATGAGATTGCCATCGGTTCCGACTGCAGCGCTAGTGAACATCACAGACGATTTGATCTTGGACTACTGCAAGGGACTATCTGATGCCGTTAATTCTGTGTCCCTCCAGGTCCAGGCTGCAGAGGTTCCATCAGTACAAGACTTGTGCCATGACCTGAGTCCAGGAGACTGGGTCCTGGTGAAGAAGCATGTCAGGAAGAACTGCTTAGACGTGCGTTGGAGAGGACCATTTCAAGTCATACTTGTAACGAATACCGCAGTGAAGTGTGGAGGTCTGCCAAACTGGATACATGCCTCACCCACCCGAAGAGTGCCAACACCTCCAGAAGACACAGCTCCTCTCTCGGATGAGAATCCGGCGGGAAGCGGAGAAGCCATAGAGGGGGAAAGCCAAGCTGTGGAGGTGATCGAAGAAGCTGAAACTGTGTTGGAACAGGGCGACGAAGGTCAGGACACGAGTGGGACCGAAGTCGCCTCAGGAGAAGAAAGTAATTGGGAATCCGACACAGATATCGAGCAGGCTGAGAGTGACCAAGAGACAGGTCCTAGAACAAGGAGCGGAAAGACAAAGAGTGAAGAAGCCAGTTGGCCGGAGAGAAGGAAAAGGCCAAGTTCGGAAAGGGAAAAGGAAAGAACTCTTGCCCCGATCGCTGAAGAATCGGATCAGGAGGAAGAGACGACAGATTCAGGAACTGAGAGTCCACGAAGATCAAGAAGGGTACGTGTGCCCTGCAGAAGGTACGCCACCCCAGAGTGGACTTATCTAGCAGATGTATTGGGGACAGAAATCTGGGAGAGTGAAGAGCGTGAAAGTAATCGATCTCGATCCATTTGTGGCAGTGGAGATATGGATGTTGGCACCTGGACTCGAGACTGAGGGGTTACTGACTTTCACACTTCCCATACCCCCACGTTTGAGTAAAATTCAAGATCTAGTGCTAAAAAGATTACAATTTCCAACGGTTGGTCAGCAAATGACAGAAGAAGAAGAAAAAGTTATTCGCTTTGAACTGTTAATTATTGTTGTGAAAGCTGCAGGTCCGAAAATAATTGTTGATGCATAAAAGACTTTCGTATGTATGTTATAAAGAAGAAGATAACCTAGCGCCGAGTGGAAAGAAGAATAAAATTAGGGATTACATTTAGAGGACGGAGAAGGGCTAGGGTTGTCTGCTGCTAAGAAGAGAAAAAGACATTGTGGTGAAAAGATACCTGTTGATAAAAAGCACTTTAAAGACTGTGAAAGCAAACAAGCAACCAAAGACTGAGAAGAGAACTTTCGCTAGAGAACGAGGTACGCTGTTTGATGACATGGAGAACGGCAACCCAAACAGAAAAGCTAGATGTATAGTAGGTACACTTATAGCAATAGTGATATTTCTCATAATCATAGTAGTAACGATATCTTACATGACAGGACATGAGAATGATAAAAGAATAGCAAATGTAAAAATTGTAACGACCTTGAAACCTGCTCTTGTGGGAAAGAAGGAGGAGAGCAATGTTACACGTGAAAAAGCGTTACTTGCAGATGAAGCTCGTAGATTACATATAGACGAGTCACAGGGAAACTTTAGGTCAAATGCATATGCTAAATTATTGTACGAATATATCGATGCCATGGAGGCCAAAGATTGCTACGTTTGTATGCAATTGCCGGCTTCTGTAGACGAAGGCATTAGATATCACCATCTCCCATTGACTTATGGGATAACATGTAGTTTACTGCTTAGTATATTTTATGGTAGAGAAGGATTTGAGTACTACTTTTCAAATTATGATTCGGTACTGCCCGAAGTTCCGAATTATAAGCAAATGAATAAGTGGGACTACTACAAAAAGGAAGATAGATTGGCTAAATTCTTTCTTCCTTGGGACACATTAGATACATCATATGCACGAAGAAATAATCTGACTTGCAAGGTATCAGAAGTAGAGAAAAGGTTTATAGCACAAGTAGATGATCGATGCAGACGGCAGAAGATTCTAAAAATGTCAGGACAATGGAAAATAGATTGGACAGAAGAAGAGAAGGCACATAAAAGGAAAGGTAGCAATGGTCCAATAGCATTGGATAGAACGCAGAAAGGAAAGTTATGTTTAACTCGAAGCAAAACGTATTATGAGAGTGAATTTGTAGGTGAAGTTAGTTGCGAGCACTCTTTTAGACTAGAGTACTACACGAAAGATTTTATGAAAGGGATGCAAGCTATTCCGAATGTGTATTTTGTATGTGGGAGAAATGCCTATGTAAAGCTTCCAGACAATTGGTATGGTTCGTGTTACTTGGCAATTGTCTTCCCCAAAATATATCATGCAAAGGATTTAGCGATCATGGAAGGAAAGGCTTCGAGGAGAACGAAAAGGGAAGTAGGAGATGCAGAAGTAGTAGGAGATGTATTTGGAGCGATGTTTCCATTGTTAGGTTTGATTCTTAACGATGTTAAGATTAGAAGGTTAGCGACAGTCGTGGATAGATTGTCTACCAGCACTGCAAGATCATTAATGTTAGTAGAGGGTGAGATGCAGTCGATTAGAGCAATGGTTTTACAGAACAGACTTGCTTTAGATGTGATATTAGCAAAAGAAGGCGGAGTTTGCAAAGCTTTGAAAGTTCAGGAATGTTGTACTTATATTCCTGATAATTCAAAACCACTTGAGAAAGTCATACAGAACATTACACAGATTCATCAAGAAATTGGAGATTTATCAAAAGTAAATGTTTGGGAAAAAGTAGGAAATGGAGTGGGAAAGGTTGGAAGTTGGTTTGCTAATCTAGGCAAAAGTATAGTTTGGTATATTTTAAAGCCTGTATTAATAGTATTAATTTGTATAATTACATTATTAGGATTAGTAAAATTGTATAAATGGTATAGGTCGAACCAGTTACAAAGATCGATGAGAGACCAAGAAAGGAGACTAGCTGTTCTACAAGATCAACAGTATAAAAGTCTGAGAACACTTGAATCGATAAAAAGAGGAACTGATGTAACTAGTTCGGTATAAGAGATGTATTCAAATTGCTTTTAGTGATGACTCCTAAAAGTCATCAAAGGGGGGAACTGAGAGAGCGCAATTTGAATGCAAAGTATATAGTAACCATATCTAGACGTATATGTTATAAACGTAGGAATGAAACGCATATCGTAATGTAAAGTTGGCGATTATAGCATAAAGGCCAATGAATGTGATAACATGGTATAGGAAATGTAAATGTATTCACACGTTAAAATGCATTAGATTTAGAAGACCCGTATACATGATGGGTATATATAGAAATGTGTAGAAATGCTTAGGAAATATCGAACGTGCACAGTAGAATTCGTGTACGTGTGTAACTTTAAACATGTGTAACTTTAAACGGAGAAACGTGGATAAATATATAAGAGAACTCACATAAAGATGTAACCAAGGAAAATGCATAAGTTATATTCTATGCAGTCGTATTCTATGTATTTCATATATTTGATGTAGAATGTATTTAAGTATAACTAAGGCTTTTGCTGAAGTACGAATATATAAATGTATGCCAAAGGTTATACTGTGTAGAAGGTTTCTGTAGGAATGCTGGAAGAGTTTAGGTCATTTGTGTTTGTAACCTAACTGGTCAAGAGCTCGCAGGAGCATAGTCAAATGTATGTAATTTAGAGGGCTTGTGAAAGTCGTAAATAGCTTGATGTAGACGTGAGAGCCAAGAAGTCTAGCACTTGTTAGATTTAAGGTGACAATGCCGGACGGAGCTTATTGCTCGAACGTGAGGAGAGACACTTTGAATGTAGACTATGTTTTGACAAGACCATTCACAGGACCTAGCGGGGTCAAGTTAAGAGACATAGAGTTAAGGCCTTGTCTAAATTCATATGTTACACGATCTGGAAGAATCAATAAAAAGTCGACGATGGGATGATGGAGATGACATCTGAAGAAAAAGGTCAACTTAAAGAACGACGCAAGGAGTGGACCAATGGAAGAAGCAGGAAGTTGACATCATCGGGGAAAGTCCGTGGTGGGCGTCAAGGGGCGTTCCACCCACACGGTGATTGTGTATTTTAGGGACAGCACCCCGGGGAGGAGGTAGCAATTGGGAGATTAGGAACAGCGAGACGAATTGCTCAGAGCAAGGGCGAAGGGTAGATGCCTTGAGCAGATGCGCTGAGAGATCAGAAGCGCAAGGGAGCAGTAGGCCGAGGACCCTGAGAGAGCGGATGGGTAGGCAGATAGGGTACTGCTTCTGAAACTTAAGATTTCCTTTAGAGGCTAAAGAGAGTTTGAACTTCTTTGGAAGTCAAACTGCTGACACCTTTTTAGGGAAGAAACTTGCGAAGCAGGGTTGTCACGTAGCATAGAGTAGGGACAGATTAACTTGATGATATTTTTTATCTTACTGCAGATGACGCAGAAGGAACCACTTCACACCGAAGCTTAAGCGGCTGATATTGTAACCAATTTTGTATATTGTATTCTTTTGAGATTTTATCCTGAGTGGATTGTAACGCATTCAAATTAACTTGATATAAACTCTTAAAACTTTATCAGTTGTAAGTGGTTCTTCAGAATGGCGTCAGTTAATGGGGTTTATCTAACCAATGCGGGGGTGGTCCTTTCCTCAATGACAGATACGAGCGGTCCAAAACAGATGAACGGGATTCTTTATTAAATTTATCATAATCATAAATTGATATCAAAATCTCGTTCCCCGCACCAGCAGTGAGAGTATTCAATTTCTGGATGTGGAGCTGTTTGTAGAAGATGACAAAATACAAACACGCACGTACCGCAAGCCCACTGCGGGCAATGCAATCCTCCACGCCAACAGCTTTCACCCCACACCACTTAAACAATCCATCCCGTATGCAGAATGTCTCAGGATGACTCGCAACTGCAGCACAAGCGAGGGGTTATCACAAGCCAAAAATAATCTCTTCACGAGATTAAAACAAAGAGGATACTCTGAAAAAACATGCAAGGCTGCAGAGGCAAAATGTAGTTCCAAAACCCGCCATGAATTACTATTTCCAAAAGAACCGGAGTCTGGGGCCCCCGCACTAGAAAGACAACCACCCAGGTTAATCACAGGTTTCAATCGCCACCAAGCCAACCTTCGAAAAATACTCAGAAGGCATTGGCCGCTGGTCAGAAATGACACAACCATAGGAAACTTAGTGGGTGAAAGACCACTAGTGTCTTTCAGGAAAGCAAAATCCATGCGGCAGCAATTAGTCTGTAATGCCCCAGCTATACCTAAGCAAAAAGTCTGGTTCCAGTCACAAAAAGGCTTTAGGAAATGCACTAAATGTAAGGCCTGCATTCATGGCAAAAATACCACCAGCATTACAGTACCCTTTCGCAAGCAACCCTACAACCTGAGGGATCACTACACATGCAAAACAGACCATGCTGTATACATGCTGACATGTGTATGTGGCAAAATATATGTTGGGTCGACCATTCACCCAGTGCATGTTAGGGTATTGCAACACCTAAGGGCAATTACAAATAAGGACCCAGCTTACCCTGTAGCTAGGCACATCCACGAAGTACATGGTGGAGATGCGAAAGGTTTAACTTACTGTGTCTTAGACAATGTCCCGAAAAATGTTAGAGGTGGCAACCGCAAACTTGCATTGCGCCGCCTGGAATCCAGATATATTATTCTGCTGAATTCCAAGATCCCCGTAGGGCTGAATGCTGACGAAGCCCTAAGTGTGCATATCTAGAGCAGCTCACCTCTCTTTTCCGAAGTACCCTGTAACATCGCATACCAGTTTACGCGATAAATATTAAATAATCACCTTTTCTGTCACATGGTCACACAGCACCCCGAGTAGATGTCAAACACCTCACAGGCTTTATTGGCACACCTTGTATTTTATACGTGAGAAGAATCCTTCCCATGTAGGAGAGTAAATGTGCACTTGCGCGGGACCGCAACCTCTCCATTTGGTTTGAAACTGACGGCAAAAGTAAATTGTCTTTGGAGGCTCACCCTGACAAACAGTGGTCTAAATTACCGGCTGCATGAGGACGAGTGGTATAACTGCAACATGTTCTGCCTCTGCCGCCAGGCCAGCAAACCGATGTCCGATGAAACTGAGCCCATTTGTGTGAACCGTGGTGCATGAAACCAATCACGGACACGGATTTAACACACCTTCCATCTGATACGCCCGACCCTCTATGACGCAGGTTAACATGCAGGGTGTCACGTATTACGGGGGTTTGTTCTTCCAATGATTAAACTTTTAAACTAATAATGCATGTACAATACAAGGTTCAGAAACGCAATGAATATGTATATGAACATGATGTAAATGTTTGATTAATGCATGCCTATGAACGTGACATATATAATGTACTGAAACCGCCAAAGTATATCAGAAGTAATGTCAGCAGTCACGTAATTGTGTGGGTGTAACTCGTAGTCACCAGGGCAACAAACCAATGCCAATTAGGGATGACAATTATGACTCATGTGAAATTTTGAACATGTATAAAAAGCGTTACTTTGTCTGGTCAGATGTTAGTGAGCAAGGCAGAGGTAGCCGCCGAAACGCGTCTGAGCAGAAGTTGATGTAAAATAAACACCCTTGAACTAAGATACACGGAGTCAGCGCCTTCTTGGATGGTGAAGTTTGGTTTGGTGTCAATATATATATATATATATATATATATATATATATATATATATATATATATATATATATATATATGTATATATATATATATATATATATGCTCCTTCAACCGGTTCACCGTGCAACAGAGTATCCAATGCACGTTCCCCAGCACGCAGACATCCAATCAATAGTCCAAAGCCAGTCTTCAGATGTTCTTATTTTTTATTTTCTCAGCATAAAGTGCAGGGTGCAAAGAAAAAGAACGTCAAACAGACGCGTTTCGGGAGTAAACGCCCTTGCTCACTGTAACCTATGGTTTTTTCAGCGAATTTCATCGGTTTTTTTAAATGCTAATTCCTAACTATAACTGGTGTGAAACATATGGTTTTTTCAGTGAATGTGAATATATATATATATATATATATATATATATATATATATATACACATACATTACCTACTGGCTGGTAGGTATATATAGTTAGGACCTAGTTTCCATAGGAAATCCGCAACATTCTATTGGGAATAACTTTGGCGCCGGTTGTTGAATCTTTGCAAATTTCTCAAAGAATATGGCCCATTCCGCACCACTTCTTCCCTGAAAGTCTCGGGTAGATTCGTCAAGTGGGGGCCGAGAAAAAAGAGGGCTCCCAAAACATGTTTTCCCATGTTAATTTCCATAGGACCTTTAGACACGGCTACAGCCCGAACCGCTGAACGGAATTACACCAAATTTGACAAAATGGTAGAGTCTGATTCGCAGATCGCCTTTGTGCTTAAATGGTGTAAATCCTTCCAGTAGTTCCTGAGAAAATTAAGAGAGTAAAAATGTATATATCTGTAAGTGCGCACCTTGCGCGCACGTACGCGTACGGTATGTGTACCTTCCCGTGCACGAGCCGCATGCTGATTGGCTGCCACTGTCTGTCAACACTCCAAAACAGAAATTGTTGGCACCATCTTGTGCCTCGGTAGACTGAGGCAGCAGAAAGCAGAAAAACAAATGTGTAGAACTCCAAAAGGGGGCAGGGTTAAAGCACCCTGACCCCCTAGGGTTGCTCAGGGGGTCCCAAAGGATCCCCAAGTCAAACAAAAAAAATTGGGGGGGGAAATCGCGGGGTACGCGTACCATCTGGTGCGCGTACCATACGCCCACCCCGCGATTGGTCACAAAAAAATACCTCATTTTTTGCCCTGGGGGTCCTGTGGGACCCCCTGAGCAACCCTAGGGGGTCAGGGTGCTTCTACAATGCCCCCTTTTTGAGTTCTAAAACTTTCAGAGCACGAGCTGCATGCTCATTGGCTTTCAACACTTCAAACCAGGAAGTGTTGGCAGCCATCTTGTGCTCGGTAGACCGAGGCACAAGAAAGCAGAAAAACAAACGTTTAGAACACTAAAAGGGGGCAGGGTAGAAACACACTGACCCCCTAGGCATGCCCACTCTACATGGCACGTTTGCACAGTTTAAGATGGGGAATTAATTCCTATTCAATTCAGATGTACCCTAGAGGGAACTAGTCCAACAGGTATCTCCAGTATGCGCCATGGAGCTGCGCTGAAGAGTGTTGTAAAAAGGGGGCGTGCCTTCTGAACACCTGCCTGCAACAGTAAAGCAGTATAAAAAAATAACAATTAATACATTTAAAAATTGTCATTTAAAAACCTTTGAAATTCACTGAAAAAAACATAGGTTTCATGCCTCATATAGTTAGGAATTAGCATTTAAAAAACCTTGCAAATTCACTTAAAAACCATAGGTTTCAGGCCTTATATAGTTAGGAATTAGCATTTAAAAAACCTTTGAAATTCACTGAAAAAACAATAGGGTTCAGACCTTATATAGTTAGGAATTAGCATTTAAAAAACCTTTGAAATTCACTGAAAAAACAATAGGGTTCAGACCTTATATAGTTAGGAATTAGCATTTAAAAAACCTTTGAAATTTACTAAAAAAGCAATTTCAATGGTTTTGTATGAGTGAATTGTCCAGCTAACTATAATACCCCTAAAACTTATAGTTTTTTAGTGAATATATATATATATATATATATATATATATATATATATATATATATATATATATATATATATATATATTCACTGAAAAAACAAAAACAAAGGTTACAGGGTCGTAATAGTTGGACTCAGATTTCACTCATACAAAGCCATTGAAATTTAGCAGTTATAGTCACCCGAGCTAACTATCACTTACGCCCCACAATGCACTGCTTATGACCTCACATATTACAGCACTCATGACGTGGTCAGTAACATTACAAGAGCAATCTCGAATGTCATCACTCATGACATCATCCAGCGAGTGAAAGTGTTTGGAAAACTTTTCTGAGACTTTAGTTATATAGAAAGCTACTGTATAAGTTAAACTACTGTTTTATCTATACTATTATTGAGTGATACTATTTCCAAGTTATGTTATCTGAGTATCTGCATGACTGGCTATATGCATGTGTGAATCGGTATCTCATTGGCTGTATAGGTATGTGATTGGGTGTGTGAGTGGCTGTATGGGTTAGTAATCGGGTGTGTGAGTGACTGGCTCTGTGAGTGTCTGTATTGGTGAGTACGTGGGTGTGTAAATGGCTGTAGTCGTAGATGAGTGCCTGCCTGTGTTAGTGGATATATGGGTGGGTAAGTGGGTGTGGGAGTGAATCTATTGGAGACTGAGTGGTTGTGTGAGTGGTGAGAGACTGGGTGTATAAGTGGGCGCATGGGTGAGTGAGTGGCTGTTTTAATGGGTCTATGGTAAGTGAGTGGCTATGTTAGTGGCTATACTGCACAGTCTGTCTGTGTGAGTGACTGTATGGGTGAGTTAGTGGGCATGTGAGTGGTTGTATGCATGTGTGAATGGGTGTGGTTGTGTGGGTGTGCAAATGGGTGTGTGAGTGGCTGTATGGGTGGATGAGGTGTGGATGAGTGTGTGTGTGATTGGCTGTATGAATGACTGAGTAGCAGTGTGAATGGCTCTATGGGCGAGTGGGTGACTGGATTTTTTGAAAGGGTGTGCGGGTAAGTGAATGGATGACTGAGTAGCTGCTTTGCCAGTATCTGTGTGAGTGGGTGTATAGGTGAATGAGTGGGCGTGGGAGTGCTTGCATTGATGTGTTAATGGTTATGCAAGTGGTTTTATGGGTGAGTGAAAGGATGAGTGAATGGTTGTATGTGTGAGTGGCTTTTTGAGTGAGTGGGTGTGTATCAGTCATGTATGGGTCTGTGGATAGGTATGCGAGAGGTTGTGTGGGTGTGTGAGTGGGTGTATGGGATGTTGTGTGCTGGTGTGAGTGGGTTTGTGTATTGGTATGTGGAGTGATGTCACTGACCATGTCATGAGTGATGTAATATGTAATGTAAAGTGCAATATGGGGGCATAAGTTATAGTTATCTTAGGTAACTATAACTGCTGAATTTAAATTGTTTTCTATGAGTGAAATCTGACTCTAACTATAATGACCCTGTAACCTTTGTTTTTTTAAATAATTTCTAAGGATTTTTTATTGTCATTTCATATCATGTCTCCGTAAACTTTGTGTTTTTAGTGACTTTTGAAGGTTTTTATTTTTTCCGAGCTGAGCTGTAACCTTTGAGAGTGAGTGTGTGAGTGGATGTATGGGCTGTGACTGGGTGTTTGAGTGCTGTATTGGTCTGTGAGTGGGTGTGTGAGTGTCTTTATGGGGATATAAGTGGGTGTGTGAGTAGTTTTAAGTGTGTATGTGAAATTGTGGGGGGTGTGAGTAGTTGTAAGGCTTTGCAAGTGGGTGTGTGAGTAGCTGTGTGGGTGTGTAAGTGGGTTTGTAAGTGGCTGTAAGGTTCTGTGTGTGAGTATGGAGTGGTTGTATGGATCTGTGATGGGCGTGTGAGTTGCTGTATGGGTCAGTGACTGTGGGTGTGAGTACTGTGTGGCTGAAGGATTGGTTTTGTGGGTGAGTGATTGTAGGGGTCTGTGAGGTACATACTACTAAGGTGGACAGGGCAGGGCCAAACAAGCGATGCCTCCAGGTGATTTTGCACTTTTGCAGTCTCAGTCATTCAAAGGGAGAACCATAGACTCTGCTCTCACCAGGAGAGGCCACATTTATACAACAGGAGTCCACAGTTTTGCCCAAAATTTCTTCCCAACTGAAGTACTTTCTATGTTATCACATTGGGTAAATGTCAAGTGCATATTCTACACTACAGCTGTTTGATAGATATCAAAGAAATGTCTTCGGCAACCTTGTGATTGTTGCTCGTGCTTCTTCATCAAGAAATCTGTGACAACAGGAATGTTCCTATAGAGAAGACCTTGAGACTACAAAGAGGTGATTGTTTGGTGGAGATGTCTTCATATTTTTCAGCATCAAGAACACTTCACCAAAATCGGTGGGAAATGCGCTGGGGCCTTTTGGTAATCTGTCCATCATCCTAGAAAAAGGCTGGAAGATGTTTTCATATTACTGAATTGGGCAGGGCAATCTCCTCATCTCCAACGGGAGCCAGCATTTTTCCTGTACATAGGGCCAGCCATAAATGCTGCTCCCTACATGCAGGAGCTATCATTTCATCTGTTTTCCTGCCTGCTTGATAGTGGGCAGGAAAACAGATGAAAAGTCCACTCCCAGTGAGCGGGAGCAGTTTTACTGCCCGGTGTGAGTGTACCTACAGTATGCTCTCGCTTGATGGAAGCTGTCAAAACGCCTGCTAAGCAAAGGAGAGCTGCTATTTCCGAGGGTGGGTACCTCAGGAGATAGGGAGATGGCCTGGAGGGGTGGTGGTCCCCAGGGCCATCAATGGCTCTAGGAGGGGGCAATGCAGCCCCCCTCCTTTCAATTGACAGGGCCCCAGGACATTTTCAAACATCGGAGAGGGGTCCGCGCAGTTCCCCATATTTTATATTTTCATGCCCTGAGGAGGTGGTGGTCCCCAGGGTGATAGAAAGTCAAAGGTGAGGAGTAACATGGTCCTCCTCATGGAGCCATTGCGGCCTAAGGCAAGTCTGTATGCACCCATCCGTGTCTGGGCGGCGCCAGGACTTTTGGTTGTGCTACTGTGTCCCGCAGACAGGACTCATCTCTGGAGCTCCTGCAGCTTGCTCCTTCATCTCCTCTCACTTGCACCAGGTTTTCAATCTGTCAGGAGCGACTCTGGCATGTGAACACTGTGATTTTGTCACTTTGACCATCCCAATCTCAGGCCTTGAAGTAAGTGCAGCGCCTTTGCTGGGTTTTTCCCACGGCTTAAAAGCAAGTGAACCTGTTCGGGTTCCTGAAAAAGCTATTTTTCCCCTTAAAATTATTGCTCTTTCGTGAAGCATATATTTGAATTGCATGATTTCATCTCGGACGGTGATTCCAATGCTATTTTTCAGACAGAAACCTGGCTCTCTGGAAATGCAAGCTCCAATATTCTACTGGCTGTTCCTGTAGGCTATGCAATAGCCGGGCAAGACAGGAAAGTCCAATGGGTGGGGACATTGATATTATTCATAAGAAATCTCTAACATGTACCTTTACTGAACTGACTGTGATTGGCTGTGAGTCAGGGACATTCTGGCGGGTCCTGGAATTGCGTTCTCAGTGAAGTAATGAGGCCCATGGGGTCTTGTCCCCACACCATATGCATATGCCTGTGGAAGATGTCCCAAAATGTCATTGCTGCACCAGTGGATTAGTCCCAGTAGAGAGAGGTAAGTCGCCACAAAGGTATATGCCTGCCAATGTCCATGAGAATATGTTAACCAGAAAGAAAAAGGAACTGGGTAAGGAGGGGGCGGAGATGGAGGGACATCGGGGATGGACATGAGGGGCCCTGGGGTGGCCTTGCTTGGGCCAAGGCAGCTGTCCATAAGCATCTTAAGCACGGGAGCAGTGACGAGGGAGAGTGCAATTAGTAGGCTGTCAGGGAGGGCAGCCAAGCAGAGGGTCCCCCACATGGGGAGTCATCTATGGGGCTTCACTCAGAGGGTGCCTCCCCTCGTGGTAGCAGGACATCTTCGAAAAGCTGCAATGCGTGCAAGCATGGGGTAAGGGAGCGGCAGTGTTCTATTTTAGATAGATGCTGGATTAAAGGTTGCCATACTCTCGTAAAGTGAGTATCAGTATTAGCAGTGTACGCGGAACGTGACCCCTGTGTGCCAGTTGAGGGCTGTGGTGAATAATGTGCTCATACTTTGTGGAAAGACAGCCATTCCTGGATGGCTAATGCCAACAGTCGAAATGCTTCATCTTTGAAACCTGCAAGGGGCAGCCACAAGCCTCACCTCAGCTCTTCAGACTCAGACATCGCTGGGGCCCTAACGCTGTCAGTTTCCCCCGCCGCCATGCTGGTTCCATGGCTCGGCCGCTGAGGGGGGAGACTACAGCTCCCAGCCTGCCACGGGAACACCACCGCCCACTTCCGCCAGAGCACGCCTGGAGGCACTTAAACACCGAAAGCTCCCATAGAGGAGAGGGGGCATCTTTGAAACCTGCAAGGGGCAGCCACAAGCCTCACCTCAGCTCTTCAGACTCAGACATCGCTGGGGCCCTAACGCTGTCAGTTTCCCCCGCCGCCAAGCTGGTTCCATTGCTCGGCCACTGAGGGGGAAGACTACAGCTCCCAGCCTGCCACGGGAACGCCACCGCCCACTTCCGCAAGAGCGCGCCCGGAGGCGCTTAAACACCGGTAGCTCCCACAGAGGAGCGGGGGCATCTTTGAAACCTGCAAGGGGCAGCCACAAGCCTCACCTCAGCTCAGCTCTTCAGACTCAGACATCGCTGGGGCCCTAACTCTGTCAGTTTCCCCCGTCGCCGTGCTGGTTCCATCGCTCGGCCACTGAGGGGGGAGACTACAGCTCCCAGCCTGCCACGGGAACACCACAGCCCACTTCCGCCAGAGCGCGCCCGGAGCCGCTTAAACACCGGTTGCTTCCTCCGCCTCACAGACGCGTGCGGGTGGCGCCAGGCGGAGCCCGGGCAAAGGGCGGGCCGTCTGTTGCCGTCAGGGCCCAAAAGAGGCCGGGACGGGGCACATCCCTAACAACTATAATGGGAAAAAGAAAGCAGGTATGTCGCGGGGACGATGAAGGGACTAAAGCGAAACATCCCAGATAGTCGGAATCAATCATCTCATACCTAACATCAGCGGTGGGGGTCTTGACCAAAGAGATCGCTAACGCGGAGAAGGAGTTGGGGCTGGGGGAAGGGGAGGCCGAATCGGCTTCACTTGTTGAGCATAGCCGGCTGATTCCTTTGGAGCCAAATATTGTGATAACCACCCATGAAGCGGACTCGCATCATATTGCATCACCTACTGTACAGGATGCTCCTGGTCATCAGCTGGGCACTCCCCCAGTTGTTACCCCACACAAGACGCATGGGAAGCGCAAATCGCAAAAAATATTTGGCAGGAGGAAAAAAATCATGACTGAGACCAACCCATCAGACCATCGTCTTAAGGACCAAATTGGGAAATTCGTAGAGGACCTATTCACCACACGTCTGGAACCAGCTCTCGTGTCCATTATTAAAGACATTGTAGACACGTTAAATACCTGTGTAGCTGGGCTCCTGTCTAAATGTGAGAAAATTGATGTACTTCTCAAACAACACATGGGGGTAAGGGGGTGTCCAGCCCGATGACAGGAATCAGTTGTAAATCAGCCAAGGGCTGACGTTGTAAACATGGACCCTTCACCCTGTAGGCCTCGTAGTCCTGTGAGAGCCGCAGACACGGTAGGGTAGATATCTGCAAGGGATGGGGCAGGGAACTTCACACATGGAGTAAATGCCAGGTGCAGCCAGGTGCACGACAGCAGTAGACATCACTTACAGCCTTGGTCGACCTTACACCTGCCCCCGGAGGCTGCTCCCCTGGTGGCCGTTTTTACCTGGGTGCCACCGGTAAGGAGAGGTATTATTGAAACAACCCCCAACCTTATGAATCAAGCTAGACAGTGGTGCCTTCAGTTTAGCACTGGGGGAGTCGACATTGCACGCACGGTCACCATGGCAAAGAGGGTCCACTGAGTTGGGCATTTTCTAAAGAATATTTCGGGGGACTGTGTAGTGGTGAATTTCAACAACAAAGCCAGTGCTGAAAGATTATTCTGGGATGGCTCAGACCTTGACAATAAGGGTATTAGACCACTTCCCTTGGGTTTTTTTTACCCACCAGCTAAGGCGCACAGTCAGTTTCAGTCATCCAATCGGGACCAACATCAAGCACACGCCATCATATCAGGCCAGGGTAAGCAGAGCACACAGCTAAGATCGGCACAGCGGTTGCCACGGGGGGGGAGAATGGTTCCACAAGTACAACACTAGTTTCCCCTGCACATCCTCAACCTAGGGGGGAGGTAAGACTCTCCAATCGTTTCTCTCCTCTGTCCCAGATGGAGGCTAATGATTGACTCTGTCCCGGAATCCAGGGCCAGGGGTATGTGACTGGCATCGCAACCCATGCACCTAAAACCCAGACAGCATCATGTAAAATTTTAAGCTGGAATTTGGCAGGTATTAAATCTAAAAGCACAGACACAATTTGGCTGCAATTCATAAGGCAGTTTGACATCCTTGCCTTTCAGGAAACCTGGGATGCTGAGTCTAGTTTCATACTGGACGGTTACCATAGTTTCACTAACCCTGCGGTTCGAGGGACTGTGGGGAGGCCAAAGGGGGGTTTGCTCTTTCTTATCTCTCTAAACCTTGCTGGAACCTTTAGAAAACTCAATGCGGAGTCAGGTAATTTCCTTATAGTAGAATGGTCCGTCTCCGATCAGTATTATCTCTTAATAAATCTATATGATGCTATGGAAGGCTCCCTACAGAAGGACCATTTTAGTGTTTTAGATCAATATTTGTCAGTCTATAAGATTAACAAGTCTTTTGTACCAGAAATGTTATTAATGGGAAATTTTAACATACATCCCTGTCCTTGGGACTGTTACGGCAGAGACGATGGCGGGCAATCGATCAGGGGGGCTCCTCATTTTGAACATAGCAAACCGGGTGAGGCCTTGGAGGAACTACTCTCCAATTTAAACCTACTTGAACCGGGTAAGGAAGATGGTAGGGAGAGTGTCCCCACTTTTATTGGACGGGGAGCTAAGTCTGTTATCGACTATATTTTCCTATCCCCCCCTAGCTTTGATTAAGACTTTGGAGTACAGAGTAGTGATGTCGACCTTCAGTGATCACAACCTGCTTTCATTGGAAGTCGAGTTGGGGGGCAAGAAGAATGTCATCACTGATACAGGAGGGGAGGCTCCGCGAAACTTAACCACAAAAGATCAAGGCAGACGGATCAAATGGGACGCTGTAGTCCCGGAGACCTTCTTTGAGGATCTGGCCATCAAAGCTGAGGCTATTTTGCTATCTACCTGGATGGTTCCACCGTGGGCATGGAAATTATATCATCATTTATAGCAATTTGTAAGCAAATTGCGGAAAACTTACACATGGAGAGCAGGCCACATACTAGGAAGGCACATAAATGGTTTGACACCACGTGCTCAAAGGCCCACGGGGCTTTCCTTAGGGCCCTTAAGAAGACCCAGAGGGATAGGGACCTAGTCTCCTCTCTCCGTAAGGAGTATAAACAGGCTATCACCACGCAGAAACGTAAAATCAAAGAAGAGGCTTGGGATAATCTGGTATCTATTGATGTATTAAGGGACAGCAGAAAATTTTGGTCCACCATTAACCACCCATTCTTTTCTGAAAATGATAATCTTGATATGGAATGTGAAATTCCTGATGACACTTGGCTTCAACATTTTAGGAGCATCTACGATGGCAAGGAGTATAACGAGCTAACATCAGGTAGTGACATAATGGGCCGGCCCACTAACCCTGTCAAATTTGATTTGGCCGAGGTAGAAAAGGCCATTAGAGGTACGTCCAAACACAAGGCCCCAGGGCCCGATGGGGTTCCTGCCGACCTTTAAATCCAATATCCAAACTTTTGGGCGAAGATCTTAACCAATGTCTTCAATGCATGTTCTGTAGTAGGCTTCCCTCCCTCCTGGGACTCCTCAATCATAGTGCCGGTTTTTAAAAAAGGGAGCAGAGGGGATCCCGCCTTCTACAGGCCAATCTCCCTGTTAGACTCTGCTGTTAAGATCTTGGGTAGAGTCACTCTACAGAAACTGAGAGATTGGATGTCGGGCAGGGGGATGCTCTCGAACTCCAGTATGGTTTCAGGGAACACAGAAGTACCATGGACCAATACTTAAACTTACATCTCCTGATAAGGAAATATACGATAGCAAAGGAGGGTGTCTTATACCTCAGGTTCATGGACTTATCATCAGCGCTCGATCTGGTGAATCACACTAAATTATGGCGATTCTTGCTTGAAATTGGCATAGAGACATCCTTAGTTTATTTTCTCAGTGACCTCCATCAAGACCTCTCGGCAGCCGTCAGGGTTATGCAGGATGGCAGGTGTACTGGTCAATTTAGCTCTAGGCGGGGGTCAGACAAGGCTGCATTCTGGCACCTCTCCTTTTTACTATTTATATTAATGCCCTCGAAGAATCTCTGTCCGTGGCCAGTGCAGACATCCCGCGTGCAGGGGGAACGGGTATTCCGGTCCTCCTGTACGCGGATGACGCTGTACTAATTGATGGCACAGGCCTGGGCCAACAGAGGTTGCTGGACCATTTTGGTGGCTTCATAGAGTCCCTTGACCTTAAAGTCAACAGTAATAAATCTCATGTAATGATCGTTGGGGCTCGTAGAAAGGTTGGTAAGGTTAAAACATTCAGCTGTCTGGGCGCGGAAGTATCAAGGGTCCCAGTGTTTACTTACCTGGGAGTGCTCTTTGATGAGAAGGGCAATTGGGGCCCGCAGCAAAAACAGAAGTGCAATGTTGTTGCAAGATCCACAACAGCCCTTTTTAGCTTCTCCAAAAGGTTGGGAGCATGGCCCATGGAGGCTATGCTCAAAATATATAAATCCAAGTGCTGTGCGATTGCCTCTTATGGGGCATCTATATGGGGTTACGCATCTTTGGGTAAAATTCAACTGGTTGAAAACAAGTTCCTTAGATCCCTGCTAGCGGTATCCCAGTCGTCTCCGACATTTGCTGTACACTCCGAAGTGGGCTTGGGCTATATTACAGACCATTTAAAAGCGGCCCCACTGATCTGTTGGGTAAAGACGTGGCTCAACGAGGAGATCACCCTTAACCACCTTATCCTAAAAGATTGCCTAACCCTCGAGAAGGCAGATAGAATCCCATGGCTGGCATACGTTAGAGCGGCGTGTGACAGACTGGGACGCCCAGAACTATATACAGCCCCGGAGGGAATTAGGAAAGAAGATTTGGTTTGGATTAAACATAACTTCCGGATTATGCTGGAGGCAGAAAGGGAGGAGCAGGAGCTCAAAAAACCAGGTGCAAGAAGTATCTATGCCCTACAGACTTCCCCATCAATTGAAGCTTATCTGAAGATCGTCACTAAGCCTTTCCATCGCTTTTTGTTGACAAGATTTAGGTTCAATTTAATTAATTTCACTTTGGGAACTTTCCCGCAATGGTGTAAACCTGAAGAGACCGCACCATGCTCATGTGACAACTTTTCCACACAAGACAAACTCCACCTCATCATGTTTTGTGACAACTTTTCCAGAGCGCGTAAAAAATTTGAAACCCCATATTACGAGAAGCCGGATTTGTTTAAGTAAGGCCCGCGCTCCTACATTTGCAATTGCTGAGTAGTGTGCGCGTTGTTTTTAGCGTAGCTAGCTTCTTGGTGGCTGCAGCAAGGGTGAACATTAAAAGACTTATTTGCATGTAATATCACAGTAGGTCTAGAGGGGGGCATTCTTGTTTTAAACTTATGGAAATGAAAAACATGCATTTTAGATCTCATAATCCATATTTTATCTTTCCCTATTTCTGAGCTAAATGTTTGTTTTAGACACCTGCCTATCAATTGTAATTGCTTATACCATGAATTGTAAAAAGTGTACATATATGAATGATAACAACTGAACGCATATCTATTTTTATCTATTTTATGTCTATTGGATGTATGTATTGTTGTTTCTTTTATGATTTTAAGTAATCGAAATAAAGATTTTTGACTGACTGACTGAGTATCAGTATGTGTGATGCGGTTAGTCAGGAGTTCCATATCCATAATGTGCCACAGCTGGGTGAGCCACAGTGCCACCTGGGGAGTTGAAGGTTTCTTTCACTGGATGGCAATGACCTGCCTGGTGGCCCCTAGCATTTGTAGAATTAGTTGCCAGTCAGAGTGTGTCATGCACTTGAGTGAATAATGCCGAATCCCCAAGATGATGACCTGCGTTATGTTTGGGATGGAGAATCCCACTGCATCTTTAATATGGCTCAGCACCTATTTCCAGAATAGGGCTAGACCAGGACAAGACCACCAAATGTGGATATAAGAGCCTATGTCAGAGTCGCAGTGCCAGCATATGGATGAAGAAGCAGGGAACATCTTTTTAAGTTGGGCAGGGGTATAGTACCAGATGATCATCACCTTATAAGCTGTCTCCCGTTGGTTGATGCTTCTGTAGGTCCTGTGGATATCCTGCCACAACAGCACCCAGTGCTCCGGAGGGAAGTCCTCTGAGGAATCAGAGAGCCATTGCCGTTAATAAGAATGAGGGGGTCATGCATTGAAGTGTTGCAGGAATTGATACATGTGGGAGATCAGTCCTCGCGAGCCGTCAAAGGCCCACACCAAGGTCTCAAAGGGGGTAATTTGGAGCGTGGCCCCTTGAATGTGTGCTGGTGCGTGCAGCCAGTGGCAAAGTTGCTAATACTGCAACAGCCTCGTGTCTGAAAGGCAGAATTCTTGCTTGCATTGGTCAAAAGTTCCACCCTTCAAACCAATCAAGTGTTAGGGGAGGGGAAAGAGGTAATGCCCCTGCTCATCGCCAATTTATTTCAAATGTGCAGTACAGTTCTCTTATGGGTGGCGATGTAGGCGCTGCCTGGTCACGAGCGCTTTGGGAGACAGGCCAAGTCCCACAGAGGCCTACATCACACTGCCCTGTCCATATGAAACCAGCGTTTCTCGCTCTTGCAGACCACCCACTCCGATATAAAAAGCAAATGTGCTGCCTAATAGTATATTAGACAAGGAAGTTAGGGCAATCGAGCCTGCCCCCCACCCCGGTCTCTTGGCAACATTAAAATTTTATTAGAGAATCGCGGATTGCCCCTACCCCAAATGAAGGAGTTGACACCCATCTGAAGACTAGTTAATCATTAGGGAGGGACTAGGGATTGGAAGGTCTGTTTCATTCCCCAGGGTAAGTAGGTTATTTATCAAAGAGGAAACAGACACTTGTAACACTTAGGCCATTGGTTATATAAGTTTAGAGTAACCTCAAGAACCCAATGCAAATGTGGTAGGTGCGGTATATTTGATTCGTCCGCCCCGCATATGGGTAGTTGGCCGTTATCATTGGTTACTCCAAGTTAGTGATGTTGCCAGCCTCAACCCGAGGCACCTCTGGCCTGTTGTGCAGTGTCCAGAGAAAGAGAAAAGGAGTGTGTCAAATTAGAATCTCAAAAAAAGGAAAGAAGGTTTAAAAACTGAAAAATCACCTTGGATGATTTTATTTATTAATGTGATTTTCAGGTTGTTAAAAATAATCTGTTACTACTCAATTGATCGAGTTACCAGATCAAAGTAGTTAGAAACACTTATTACACAAACGTCGACATGTTTCTGCTCTGTCGGCCCACAGGGGTCTATAGAGCATTCGTCAGGACTCACAACAAAACAAAAATTGAACAAAAATTGTACGTATTACTCACACCTTTTGTGCTGTATTATGTTAATAACCTGTGAAATTTTCAAGGATATTGACTCCTCCGGTTTCTGAAAAGAAATAGCGAGAGGACAAGAGAAAAACACACTCGTTGCAAACATCCTAATTTAGGCTAGTGCATTGGGTAGAATAATAATTATTATTCATTCATTCCAGAATATCAATACTGGGAAGGGGGGTACTTCGTACCAGGGTGGAGTTTAACGCTATAGACATAGTTATGGAGATTATCATTGAAAGGAGCTGTAAAAAGCACACTCTGCGGGGGTAAGTATTAATTGTTACGCGCTGGCTTTTCTGGGTGCACGCGTAAAGAAACCTCCGAAGGAAGGTAGGCGGGTTATTTAAAAACGCAGCGCAAGGTATGATAACGCGCTGCGTTTTTAAATAACCCGCCTACCTTCCTTCGGAGGTTTCTTTACGCGTGCACCCAGAAAAGCCAGCGCGTAACAATTAATACTTACCCCCGCAGAGTGTGCTTTTTACAGCTCCTTTCAATGATAATCTCCATAACTATGTCTATAGCGTTAAACTCCACCCTGGTACGAAGTACCCCCCTTCTCAGTATTGATATTCTGGAATGAATGAATAATAATTATTATTCTACCCAATGCACTAGCCTAAATTAGGATGTTTGCAACGAGTGTGTTTTTCTCTTGTCCTCTCGCTATTTCTTTTCAGAAACCGGAGGAGTCAATATCCTTGAAAATTTCACAGGTTATTAACATAATACAGCACAAAAGGTGTGAGTAATACGTACAATTTTTGTTCAATTTTTGTTTTGTTGTGAGTCCTGACGAATGCTCTATAGACCCCTGTGGGCCGACAGAGCAGAAACATGTCGACGTTTGTGTAATAAGTGTTTCTAACTACTTTGATCTGGTAACTCGATCAATTGAGTAGTAACAGATTATTTTTAACAACCTGAAAATCACATTAATAAATAAAATCATCCAAGGTGATTTTTCAATTTTTAAACCTTCTTTCCTTTTTTTGAGATTCTAATTTGACACACTCCTTTTCTCTTTCTCTGGACACTGCACAACAGGCCAGAGGTGCCTCGGGTTGAGGCTGGCAACATCACTAACTTGGAGTAACCAATGATAACGGCCAACTACCCATATGCGGGGCGGACGAATCAAATATACCGCACCTACCACATTTGCATTGGGTTCTTGAGGTTACTCTAAACTTATATAACCAATGGCCTAAGTGTTACAAGTGTCTGTTTCCTCTTTGATAAATAACCCATCTGAAGACTACAGATTTCTGCTTGGTGAAATAGGTGTGGGAGGGGATTGGAAGAGATAGAGCACTTTCGACAATATAGACATTTTCACTGCGTTCAGGCGGCCTAACCATGAAATTGGAAGCAATTTCCAGCATCTTAGGTGTTCCCTAACTGAGCACCAACATTCTGGCCAGTTGGCCTGAGACCATGAGGACAGTGAGGGGGTAATATTAAGGCCCAGATACCGGAGAGAGTGGGCCGCTCATGTGAACGGTGTGAGGGAGGATAGTTCTAGGACCTCTTGTGGAGAAAGTGTTAGATTCAGCACCTGTGACTTCGCTATATTAACTTTGAGGCCTGAGACCCACTCAAACCTGTGGAGGAGCAAAATAAGTGCTGGGAGGGAGTCCCTGGGACTGGTAAGATTGAGTGATAGATCATCCGCGAAGAAAGCAACCTTGTGTTCCTCCCCACCAAAGGGGATACCATGGATTGCAGAAGATCGGCAAATGGCTATTGCCAGGGGTTCTACTCCTAAGGCAAATAGTAAAGGGTATAACGGGCATCCCTGATGGGTGCCCCTTCAAATCTGTACTTGGGGGTGAGGAGACCATTTAGGTCCTGGGGACCACCACCTCCCCAGGGTTTATTATTAATAATAACAATAATAATAATAAGGCATCTTATAAAGTGCATAGCTACTCCAACAGTAGTGTCCCAGGGCTAGAGGATCAAGCTTGCATGATTTGGGCAAGTGGGGCATGAAGGATGCCATGATCCGAGAGGCCATGGCTGGCCCAAGTCCATTCTTCCACAGGACCTCTTTGAGAAAGGCCCAGTCCACCCTATTGAACGCTTTCTCGGTGTCCAGCGATAGGAGACATGCTGGAATATTTAGCCGCTGGGCCTTTTTCACCAGGTGAGCTACACGCCTGATATTATCCACCCCTTGACGATGCTGTCTGAACCCCACTTGGTCTGGCTGTATCAAGCCAGGGAGGTAGGGTTTCAGTCAGTTTGCTAAAAGTTTAGTGTCTTTTTTGGCATCTGTATTGAGAAGAGATATAGGACGGTAGGATGCGGATGATGTTGGGTCCTTTCCCGGCTTGGGTACAGAACTGTCTCGGTGCGGGTCATTGTGGGGGTAAGATTAGTACTGTCAGAGAAAGAATTGTAGCGGGCAAGAAAGTTATCTTGAATGTGTGTGAGAAACATGAGATAGAAGGAAACTGTGAGTCGGTCAGGGCCCGGGGTCTTGCCAATCGGCAAGCTTTTCAAGGCCTTGTGAAGCTCATCTAATGTAAATGAGGCTTCGAGAGGGTCCGCATGCATTGGGTCGAGAGGCGGAGTCAGCTCTCTTTACAAAGCCTGCTCAACTAACTTTGCCCTTTCAGTGGTTCTTATTTATCGGGACCTAGCACTGCTTCCAACTGTATCTCTTCTTTAGTAGAGGTTCTCTCCTCTCTGTTACTGCACTATTCTAAGTTCACTGTTCTAGGGGACCTCAATCTCCATTTTGAGGATTTAACCTGCTCCACAGCCACTGCACTAAGTGCAGATGCAGCAGGTCCTTCGTTCTTATGACGAGTTTCCTGGCCCACCCATAAAGGGGGCCACAAGCTTGATCCCATTTTTTTTCTAACTTGAGTGAACTAATGGTTACTTCTCTATTGCCACTTTTATGGTCTGACCATCTTACCTATCCCTTTCCAGGTTCCTCTATGTAAGGCGTTCCCTGACCCAATCTCAGGACAGAAGGGCAGGTCAAGGAAATGGGCCAAAGTCACTACAACTAATTTCACAAATGCCTTGATTGACACCCATCCTATACTGTGCAAATGTGCAAGTGGAGTACTGAGTCTCTGGAGCCCTTGAACATATTGCACCTAGAGTAGATCAGAAGCATGCAGAACCAAACCCTCGGCAGACTGGTTTAATGAGGACCTAGCTCTGCTAAGGAGGAAGTGTAAACGTTGTGAACACATCTGGTGTAGGAATTCTGATCAGGGCAGTAAAGAAACATACTGCGCTGTCCTGAAAACGTATCATAATCACATTAGGCAGGCATGGTTGGAATTTCATGCCTGCTGGCACAAATCTCCTCCAGGGTAATCTTTGGAATTGTTAAAAGCTTAGTCTGCTTGGATCGGGTCTCTGCAACCATCACCCCTTCTAAAGAGAGTTACAACACACTTGCAGAATACCTAGTAACTTATATATTCCTCATTTCCAGAGGCAGCTAAAAACACTCCCTGTATCGATCTCTGGTTTGAATCTTCTTCGGAACCTGATAGGTTACTTCAGTTTAAACTTCAAGCTCTTTAAGTTACAGTCCTGTATATCTTCAGTCAAGTCCGGTTCTCCCTCTGATCCGGCCTCTCCCGATAATCTGGAGCTTGGAATGGATGAGCTTCTTCAGTTTTCAGAGATCTTCTCAACAAATCCTTATATTGGGCCAGGTGCCTCAAAATTGGAAGCACGCTCCACAGGTCCCCTTAAAAATAACCTTAATTGGATCCTTTGAAATCTGAGAACTATAGGCAATTTCACTGCTTCCTTTTCTATCTAGAGTGGCAGAAAAGTATGCTAAGCAGCAGAACTCAGTCACGCTTTCACCCACAGTGTAGCACTGATTCTACCCTCCTTCTTGTGTGTGAATCTATGCACCAGGTTATGGACAGGGGAAACACAGCAGCACTCCTGTTGTTTAGGCTTCGAGGTCAGCCACTTGACTCTTCAGTGGTTAGCATCCTTTCTGCAGGGCCGCTCTTTTCAGGTTAAGCAGAAGCCTTTTCAATCTCACATGATTCCTCTGGTTCAGGGGGTGCCCCAGGGCTCTTCGATGAACCCCACTTTGTTTAATTTCCATATATGCTCCCTGGCTGATGTTATTGAGCATCATGGATTTGATATTATATCACATCATGTTTCCTTAAGCCAACGTGCTGGAATCTCTTCCTGTCCTGTTTCATACCAGTGCTGGGATGCCGAAGAGTAGCTTTGCGCTCTACAAATCCCTAAACCGAAACCTAAACCATATCATATGCTGATTACACTCAATTGATTGTCACCTTATCTCAGAACTCTACCTCCCCACGGGCCTGCCTGCCACAAGCTGCCTAATCACTGGACCTCAACGGCCTGAAGTTAAACACATGCAAGACGGAGGTCCTCATTATGGCAATCAGCCTTCCCTCTGGTCCCCTGACTGGTGGCCAATTTCTCTTGGTTCCTTTCCATCTCCTAAACCTAAGGTCAAAGACTTAGGCATCTGGTTTGAACAAGGTCTTACTTTTGAGTAAAATCCAATAAAGAAGCGTGGTGCTTTCAAAGCTCTCTGTTACTGTCCCAGAATCTTTCAGAAAAAACTGGCACAGCGTATCTGGATCCTCTCATTGCACCTTACTCCCCGCTAAGGCATCTCACGTCTTCAAAGATGCTGTTGGCTGAGGTCCCTCGGGTGAAGAAAGTTCATATGTGCAGAAGCCCTTTTGGTTTCCCTGCGTCCAAGTTATGTAACTCTTTCACCCTGCAGAGAAAGCAATCAAAAATTGAACTCTGGTTTTGGAACAATTTAAAAACTTGGCTTTTTAAATAATTCACCTGCTGTTCCGATTCTGTGTGTTTTTGCTAGGGGTTTGAGCAGCGAGCACTGGGACACTATTGTTGGAGTGAATTTTCACTGCAAAAATATATATTTTTTAATGTTTTTTGGCCCTGGCAGCGTCTCTGGGGACCCCAGCACCAGGGTTTCTATTCTGCCCCCTTTTCTTTATTTTTATGTTTTTCTTTGGGACTTGGCTGAGGCTGAGTCCCAAAATGGCTGAGTCCTAAAATGGATCCCAACACTTCCTGGTTTAAATGTTGACATCCATTCAGATCTCTCCCTTGATATACAAATTTGGGTTTAGTTTAAAATCTCAAGAACTACTGAATGGTTTTACACCAAATAACAAAAAGCACGTTTTTCTGGACCAAAGGATACCTTTCTGACAATATTGGTGTAATTCTGTCCAGTGGTTAGGGCTGTAGTCATGTCTAAAATCTCCATGGGAATTAGCAAGGGAAACGCACTCATTTTGACCCCCACTTTTTCTCAGCCCCCACTTGACAGATCCCCCTGAAACTTTCCATGCACAACTATAAACAGTAGAGCACTTGTTTTGAAAACTTTTGTGAAGATTAATGAAGCTGCGCCAAAGTAATAAGCAAGTAAAACAATGCTTTTGCTATGGAAACTAGAGGCCTAGAAGTTAGATCTTGGTGGACAGGTTACTCTGTCACAACAATGACTTATATCCCATCCACCAACATATAAATCCCATAGGACATAATGGATTTATATTTCGGCAGACGGGATAGCCACTAAAAATGTAAAATTAAGTTGTTTTTCACGTAGTACAAACATGTGAAAAAAGTAATTGATTGCAAAAATGCACAAGTAAAGTTGCATTATGATTCTGTTGCAAACCTACCCGCCCCTCAAAATCAACAATTATGATGTGTTATGTAAACCATAACACACAACTTTCATGCTCTTGACCTGACAAATGTCATCACTGATGACCCTCCAATAAGTAGATCTCAACTTTTTTCACACCTCTTAAATTAGCAATTCAAAGATTTTTGACATCTTTATACATATGCCTACACTGCAAATCTGCATAAAACATGTGATCCCTGACATGGGCTTAACTTGACATACAAAACAAACAGAAAACTAAACACACCTTCCAGCTATATTTGGTATACATTCTTCAAAAGTCACCAGTTATTATAAACTATTTAATTATGACTGCTTGGAAGATCTACTGGAAACCGAACATATCATGAATACGTTATGTACGTAACATGTCTCAAAAATGTTTTGAAAGTTTGTTAAATGACATCACGGGTATTATCAAATAAAAGATTTTATTGACTCACCACCCCTTCAACTTTGCCCACCTTTTGTCAGAAACCTGAACTTACTGTATGGGGGTATAACCGTTAGTAGTCTACATAATGTCATGCAGATTCATTAACCAGCATGAAGGTTTTAGCAAATGCATATTTGTTTGACCTCCACCTTTTAACCCTGCCCCCTTGACAGATTTGTATGAAACGTAATACATCAAGAGAACGCCAAACAGTATCTGCTATATTTCATGCACATCTATGAAAACTGTGCTAACGTTATCAGCAAATGAAATGTTTTCACTTCACTTTTTTTTTTGAATTTTTTTGTGTGTGATTTTATATACATACAGAACCAAGAAGGAGGGGGTAAAGTCACTTTACTTTTAACTTTACCCCCTCCTTCTTGGTTCTTCATTAAACCGGAAATTAATGCATTTGATTTGATTTGCTAACAACCTGCAACATTCCATAAAGATTCATTACACAATGCCGAAGTTATTCGCATATGGCCCCCTTCCCTCTTACAGGATATGCAAAAAAAGGCATACCAGCAGAGTACTTAGCATGCTAAGAAGCAGCCAGATTTTATGTGGATTTAACACATTGTGCAACCGGTATTTATTGGAAGATTAAAACCTTTTTGATGCTTCTCCCTTTAACTGTGTATTGGATCTGTTCCAATGTCTATCAGCCTTTGTACAAATGTAAACATGCAAAGGTTATTTGCAAGTTAAAAAACACCTTTTCATTAGTCAAGATATCAGGATAAACTGGAAGAATGAAAAATAAGCCAACGCCCCCCCCCCCCTCCCCCCACCCCCCAAAAAAAATGTTGAGACACAGATATATCACATCACACTGGGAAATATAACTATCAACAAGAATCTGAATGGAACAAGGGAGAAAAATGGCAAACTTTTCCCTATAAGTGTGAATAAGATTGAAAGCTCACCGGCCATGATTCGAGAAGAGGAGTCAAACTTTGCACAAATGAGAAAAACAAACTCTACTGGTTAAATTTTGGCGAAGTTTCACAAACAGAAATCTTACAGATCATTGCCAAAAGTAGTCCATAATCACACTTCACAGACTCTATTAACTCAGTTCTCCTAAAGTAAATAAACCATGCCATAATATCATTTTGGCAGTGGAGCAGCAGGGATGCCATTCGTCCCAATGCAAACAAGAAAATCATACTCCCATACTCTGTTTAACTAGTAAAAATATATTCACAAACTGAGGTGAAGCTGCCCTTCACAACCCTGGGCAACTGTGCCACTGCACCTATTGTACTATTGATAACTGCACCCTTATACTTTGGATTTATCAATCAATCCCTCTTTACCCCAAGTAAAAGTTACAGACAATCTCAAAATTGACAAAGTCACAGCTCTTCTCAAGAAACTAGGAACAGACACAAAGCTGTTAAACAAGTTACGTTGAACCTTGAGCCTTCAATTTCCAGCTAAAGTATTAGAAAACTGTGTGGGAAAGCAGGTTACACAATATATCTCAGGAAGTTATCTATGGAACAAATATCAATCATGATTCATAATAGAAGGCACTAAAGAAGTGCTTAATTTGTAAAATATTAAGTGCCAGGGCTCTGACCAGGAGGCCACTTCAGCTTGCACCACCCACCACCCTTGTCATCGCTGCCAAAACAACTACTAACCATCTCTCTTGCATGAAAATGCGACAGTTCAGATTATTCCAGTCCCCAAAGCTAAAGGAATGGCTGGGGAGGCAGGTATTACCCATTTTAATGTATATTGTAGTCCTAAACTACTGTTGTTCTGCTCATTTCTAAATTAGATGAGCAGCGCCACCATGTGGTGGACTGTTCTAAGTATGGTGTTGACAATTAGGTGCCGGTGCAGAGCACCGGAAACCAATTAAGTGCTGGTACTGAGCACCCGAAAGCACCGGTTCAAATTAAGCACTGCATATGAAAAAGTCACAGCCACTGGTAATTACTCGGAACGCATTCCAGTCCATAATTATTTTGCACACCATGCCACCTAAGTTTGGACCCTGCATATACAAATAACTCCTGATCCTGTTCCAATGGCAACAGTTCAGACAAAACTGCCAGGCCAGGTTCAGTGGCTGAGAATAGTTGAAGCATTCAATTAATCACTTTTTGTATACTTCAGGTAGAATGCAGCACCAAATCAACCATTCTTAGTATTGTTGATGGTCCTCTAAACACTTTAGGCATATGTGTTTTACATTGTCTTTTCCTACTAGAACTTTCTACTGTATTTTATGCTAGATTTGATACAGTAAACTGCCTCATCCTGCTCAATATCATGAGTGAGAGGATGGGCATTAAAGACGTATGGCCTCATTACGAATTTGACAGTGTAGCGCTGGCTAGCGCCGGCACGGCACCACCAAAGTTATGCATGGTCCACCTGCCAGATTCAACTCGTGTCTGGCTGGCTTTTCTTTTGAAGTTCCCACGTTGGTGCCCTGAAAACGGGCACTGCAATGGAAACGCAAAAGCAGTTCCAGCACGGCATGGGCTATGAAGTCCATGCCTTGATGGAACTTGGGGTGCATGCAAACAGGAGGGCACATGCAATGGTCCCCGAAAGCATCCCAATGGTGGTGGGGGATTTCTTGCACACAGCCTGCCTTTTCATGGCGGGCTCATGGCCATGAAAAGGCTTGCGGTGGGGAAACTCATAATATGCTCGGTGGGCTGCGGCGGTCCAGCCTTGAATATGGTATACCCCTATCCGCTGCGCACGTCCAGGGAACAGTGGTACGCTGGCACAGTCGGAGCAGCAGTGGGGGTCTGAATGGCCACCTCCAGACTGCTAATTTGCCCCTTAGTCTCTAATTCACCCATGGCATATTTGGAAAGCTGAGTACAGAAAATAAAAATAGCCAACTCTGTCAAGCCAAGGAGTTCCACAAGGTTCCATGCTATCACCAACACTCTTCTACATGTACATGAGCCACCTATCACACAGCTTTACAAAAGAAAAATCTCATGCCTTTTTTTATATATTTGATTCTTGGCTCTACAGGACTATCACTTTACTGAGTGTCATTGTTTGTATAGCCGAAATACTAAAGGAAATGCAAGCCTTGTTGGCATAGCACCTTCTTACACACTACCCTCACAAAAGTGAGTTATATAGATTTCTCCCTCACATTGCACCACTCCCATATGGCAATGGCCGGACAGTTGGGCCATTGAAGAGCACAATCCAAAGCTAGTACACCAATCAAAATCAGTTGACTTTCCTTTAAACAGAAACCAAAACCTTCAAGCTCATGTAAATGCACTAAGAAAAGAGCACAATACTAACTGAAACTTCTAAGAGGTATTAAAAGCATCATTCCAAGGGAAGATTTCAAGCACATTACACATGGTCATATTGTCACAACTAGACTGTGTCAACTTACAGCTGTGTGACATTCCCAAGATACACTTACAGCACTGTTAAGCAATGCTGATCTCACTCAAATGGTTACTACTAGAAGTCAGACACCAATTCAAATTAGTTTGCATGCATGCCGAACCATTCATAAAGGCATCCATAAATACATGACCCAAAACTAAAAACATATTTTAGGAGCACAGGTAAATTGCTGCTTGAAACTCCAGACTAAAAACATATTTTAGGAAGACAGGTAAATTGCTGCTTGAAACTCCAGCCTACAAAAAAGGGAAAACACAGAAACAGGCTTTCTCAGGAAATACCCCAAAGATCTGGAACTTTTAACCCTTCTCCCTCCGAACGCAGCATAGCTATTAATCCTTCAAGAAAGAACAGAAAAACTTAATGTTATAACATTTTTTTGGACACATGAAAAGCCCAATCTTGGCAAAAAACGTCAGGTGATTTAGTCTAATTGAGAGAGGATATAGCCTTACGGCTAGAGTGGTCGGCCTCGAAGCTGGGAACCCGGGTTCGAGTCTCGGCAATGACACTCAACATCATGTGACTCTAGGCAAATCACTTAATCTCTCCATGCCTAACAAAAATGAATGTGTCCTCATGTAACAAAACTGGTGCTCTTGTAAAGAGCTCTGATAGCCGATGTCTCAGGTCTAGTTTGCAATATATAAAACAAAAAAAAAGGTTTTCTGGAACCACCCCTTTTTTCAATGAGAGCCTGTGTTGTAGGTTGGAACACAGGCTCTCATTGAAGTCAATTGGAGTCTGACCGAACGGTGTTCGGAAACATCGTAATCAGTCAGTCGAACTCCCTGAACCAGAGTCGGCCGTAAACCATTCCGACAAGGAGTCAGTTGGAATGCTTTCCAACCAACATCACAATGAGGCCCTTGGTGTGTAGAATATAAAATCTTTGTCCTGTTGGAAACTTTTTTTGCAGAGACAAAATACTTGTGTGATACATTCTGAACAGCAAATGTCACCTGCATACTCTTCAATACAAAGATTTACAGCATGTTCAATACCTCTACACACCTAAGTTGCATTAGGAGCACATGTGTTCTGAAAACAATTACGCCTATTAGCTGGACACAGGCTGTATAAAAGTTGGTAGTAAAGTAATATGGTAGTTACCCACCGTCTATGTGAACTATAAAGCAAAATTGCACTCTCATTAGAGGAGGTAATCAGTGATGTCATGAGTGATGTCATAAATTAGGTCCTAGAAAATGTCATGAGTGATGTAATATGTGAGGTCATAAGTAGTGAATGAAAGGGGCGCAAGGTATAGTTAACCCTGCCGCTGCATATTCACCTAACTATAATATCACTTTAACCTTTGTACTCTTCGGTGAATTTCCACAATTTTCTGAATGCAAAGTAATATTTTATCACTATTGCAAAGCCAAACCTCCATCGGTCACGGTCTTCAGGCATGTGCAGTGGGGGGCTAGCGCAGGGCCTGGCCTGCTGCCAGCCCTATGGCTAAACCCACAAGAGGCTGTCAACCCGATGCTACGCACATCCTTTGGTTAGCCGGTGAGCCTGAGGACCCCATCGCCTAGGACAAAGCATATATATTAAGGGAGGGGGCATGCGGCCACCCTACCTTAGCGCTACTTGGCCCTGGGAACCCCTTCCCCAATAGCTGGTTACAATAAAAAGTGGATGGGGCAGTGTGGCCCCCTCCCCTAGCCTTAACAGGGCACCAGGTACCCTATTCCCATGGTCAAATTCAATTAAACGTGGAGAGCCGTGCAGCGCCCCTTCATGAGCCTTCTTCAGGCCTGGGGACCCCATCCCCTGGAGCCAAAATCTTTGGGGAGGGGGTCATGCAGCTCCACTCCTGGACCATAATAGGCCCACTGGGACCCCATCCCCGGGGACCAAAAACTATTTTAAAAAAGGGGAGGGGAGCTGCGTAGCATGACTGTCATGTAGCAGCTCCAAACTACAAAAAAAAATGAAAACAAAATCTTTTATTATTCACATGTGAAACATTATAAAAGGATTTTCGAAAACTGACAGTTTTCTAAAATCATGTCATAGAGCTCCCAATTTATCATAGAACTCCCAATTTACGAGCTCTAAATACATTTTACAAGCATCTCCAGTATCAAATTATGTTACAAGAAGAACCTATGGCATAAAACAGCATCATACATGCCTATCAAAGTGCAGCATTAATGTGAACTTGTGTCAGTATGAGAGCTATAAAGCAGTAAATATGTAGGACAACCCGGAAATGACATGCGAACATGGTTCAGATATCACAAATTACCAATATTTAATGAAAACAAGTTGCCCAGCCTCAGCTACAAGTTAAACTTGTAGGACATTTATTAGAAGATTTTCCATGTGGAACATGTCTTAAAGACAGATCTGGTGGACCCAAGAGAAAAAGTCTGGATATACATCATTGTACTGAGGTACACTGAGCATCTGTGTCAATAACATCTGATTACTGCATATCTCAAGATATTTCAGGACTTAATTGATTCCAGTTTGCAAACAAAATCTTCAATCATGATGCCTTTTGAAAATCTTGTAGGTGCATATTTTTCCGTGACACCAAATGAGGGCTACAACAGTATTTGCTATCTATAACCAACATCCAACACTGCTTTGTCCTGGCGGGACTATGTTTGGGCATAACTCAACTCCTAGTGGTTTTCCCTAAAATTAAGCAATGGCTGCAGGACATGGTAAAATGTCTGTGTGATGGTAGAATGTCTCAATCTACTTTGCTTTTTATTCCATTTTGTAGTTTTTATACTGCCATTAGGAAATGTTACTTAAAACCTTTATTTGTAGGACATAGCATCAGGAGGCATCAGGATGCCTTCTTGCTATCATGTTCTTTGGGGACTCAAATACATGTCTTTGAGTTGCCTCCTTCATTTGGAGAGCAACCCACATTGGGAAACAGATCAGCCCTATGTAATAACATTTTAAGTCGTGGTTGACCTATGGATTCTCACAGCCTTAGGGTTCACCTTTGGTTATTGTAATTGTAGGCTAATCCCCATGTTTCACATTAACATAGCGGATCCTATCTAGAGGTTTTTTTAGAGAGAATTTGGAGGTATTCCTGCTGTATTTTTAGAAAATCTAGTTGGAATATTATCTGTCACATGGCATCTTAAGCACTTTGCACTTTATGGTGGCCTTTCCTGGCACAGCCTAGAATACAATAGGCCTCCCTAAGATCTAACCAGATCATCTCTTCTTTCCGCAAAGAACTAAAAACTTTCCTATTCAAAAACTAGGCACCCCTCTCCCCCTCAGAGTACTACACCCTCTACTCAGCGCTTGGACGCCCTCGGGCAGCAGCTGCGCTATACAAATCCCCTTTTCATTTCATTTAGCGCATTGACAAGATGACCTGTTGCACATTTTATCCTGCACTCTTGTCACTTCATATACTATCTTTAGGCATTGGGATAACATTATTATCACCTTTAAGGCAAGCAATTTTTAGTTGACATAATTAACTGTGTTGCCTATCTCATAGTTTTTTTCAATGCATTTTTATTAGTGGCTATCATTGCCGATAAATATACATTGGCCTTTGTGGCTTGTTTGTCTGTTCGTTTTGCTGAATATTATTGCTGTTCTGTTTTTATGGTGTTTTAATTTGTTTTATTATTTCTTTAATTTTCTGTGTTCTTGTGAGTTTGTTTATGTATTTATTGAATACTTGCTTTCACCTTGTAAAAGGCATTTGCTTTTATGGCCTTTTGGCAGAATAAAGTTGTTTGAATTGTAGTGAATGAAAATGTTAGTACCCCGTCCCAGTTTATCTTAAGCCCCATGATGGATCTACTCAAAACGTGACATAATCATCACACAGATAAACCTTCTAAATATCTGGCAAATTTTTGGATGAAAGGTTCCAAATTTACTGACAAATGACAAGTCTTTGACCCCTCCTTGAACTCTGCCTCCTGGTAGGCCTGAATGAATGTAAGAAAACCAAGAGAAAGTTGAACATGCTAAGCCTCTGGTAAATGCTGTGTAAATTCACCGAGTAGTGTCAAATATATTAAATCAAAAATGTTTTTGACCTTGTACATTGCTAATGGCCTGTCACATTTGATACAGAATCACCAAACAGTGCCAAAGATATAAGCAGATGAAAAATGTATTGACTGTTCTGGTAACTATGCCTTCCCTGGATGGATTGGCAAAACACTGTGTGTACTAATAGAAAACTAATCCTTCCAAGCATCTTCCAAAGGTTATGCTGATTCACCACACAGAGTCAAAAGTATTAGGAAACAAACAAGTGCAACCCCTTTAACTGATCCCTCCTTGATGGATCTGCACAAATTTGAAAATATCAAATCAGAAGTAATTCCCCCCCCCCACAAAAAAAGTGTATGCCAAATTGTGTACTTATTCCTCACACTGTGCCATAGTTTTAAGTATATTCAAGCTCAAAACTTATAAAAACTACAGAGCGCAATTACACCATACTTACAAAAGCATCGTTTTTTAGTAAAGTTCTACTTTCCTGTATAGTTTGTTGTAAATCTGATCAGTGATTTTGGCTGTAGGCACAAGAAAAAATTTCTGCTGGACCTAAAATGGGACACACTTCTTTTTTGACCCAGCACAGAGTTGCAAATTTGATATGCCAGACCTTGGTTGACTAATCTACATGAGTGCCACTTTGGTGCAGATCCATCAATAGGGACCAAAGTTATAAACAAATAAAAAAAATAGCTCTTCAATAGAAAGTGCAGCTGCACCATAACTACACAGGGGTGATGTAATATATACAAATATACACAGTGAGCATAATATGGATTGTGCAAACATTTTCATTGTTGATAGATCCTCACTCATTCTGCTATTCCTCCTCCATTGTATCCAGAATTAAGGAACCAGCAGAAAACTCCAGCTAAAAAATAGCATTGGACTTGTTAATACCCTATTAGAAGGTCTATTAGAACATTGGAATGTTGGGAGCTCCATTGCAGACAATGGAGTGCTCCCTGCTTCTACGGGCCAGTAAAGGCCCGCAGAGCAACATTCCAATGTTCTACAAAGGCTTCTCGAAGCTCGAGGGGATTTATATCCCCTCGAACTTCGAGAACCCTTTGTTTAATTTGCTAGAACATTCTGCCCTCTAGTGGCAGAAAGTTCTAATAGCCTTATAGCCCTTCATAGCAGGGCTATACCGGCTATTAAAGTCGCCTTCGGCTCAGGCCTTTAACGATTCAGCAGGCTTTTAATAGCCGGTATAGCCCGCTATGGCGGGCTATAATAATCCTTTTCATGCTTGTATGAAATGGTTAAAATGTGGGTCAACAGAAGTAAAGTGTTTTCACAGACAATATAATTATACAATTATCCTCATTTTGAAACAATGCTCACAATGAAACTCTGGAATAAAAGTCCATCTTCTACCCACACCATCCAAGCATAGCATGGTGAGACTTTTTACTATATTAACATTTTTCTCTCTTTCTCCATCTCCGTCTCACTGCAAGATGAAGTGCCTTGGTTCTCTGATCAGAATATGTGATTGTGAGTTGGAAAGTGCAATTGTGCACTGGTATTCGCACTGATCGACGAGTGCAAGGACAGCGTAAATTGCAACTTTTGAGCTAATTTGCCAGTGCAAATATTTGTGTACCGGTCACTCAGTAAAACCTTTTGCACTGGTCTGTCAGTGCATATAGAGGTTAAAAAATGCACTGCACTGCTGACATTTATGTAGTCTGGGCAACATCCTTCTTTATTCTTTACAATAGCCCTCTTTCCACTTACCACCCCTATGTGGGGCACCGAATCGCTTGTCTGCAGGGCAGCAAGTTATGCCATGTAGGGTGTGTAATTATAAGGGTGTTGCTTTTGTCTTTTTATTCTAAGTAGGAAGTGTTTCTATGTCGTGCTTGATGACCACTGATGCAGTTATCATGTTATGGGACGCAGCGCTTAGCAATGTGTTGGAAGTGTGAGACACATGCACAGTGTATGGTTTTCAGTAGGTTGTCAGCTTTGAGCAACTCTGCAGGCCCCTTAGAGAGGATTTGTGATAATATCAGTTTTCTTAAGTGGTTACTGCACTGGGTTGTCCAACCTGATATCTTGTTTAAAGTTTTTGGCACTGAGCAGGTTGTGGTTTTTAACAACATAATCATTGACATCATTTATTGAACAAACGTTACACAATTCACATATGTAACATATACCTAAAAGTACAGGAAGAATGTATTCTGTACCTAAAATTTTATATGAAAAGCTGCAATGGCTTTGGTATGATATGATACAACCCAGAGCTGTTTGTACCGTGAGGAATTGATCTTCTGCGCATTGTGTATGTTATTTTAAATTTCGATGAAAGTAGTACCACTTTAGATATGTTGCAATGCAGCTTCCATGCACAGGAAATATTTGCCAGGAAGTCCAAGTAAAGAGATGTCGAAAACTCAGCCCCAAACAAACTTTTAGTATTTATTCATTTGGGAGTTTTGTAAACTACCACGTTTAGCTATTAGATTACTGCAGGGCCCCATCCCGCAATTAAATCTACACATTTGCGGTGCATTCACGGGTTAAGTATGGAATGACATGACTAACTCTTGATGGTGGCCTCGTTGTAATACTAGGTTACAAGATTAAAAACAAAGCAGGACGTTAGGATGTTCCAGCAGGTAATGGGAGACAGAAATGCCTGGCATCCATTATCTGACATAAATGTTTATGCATCAATTCACCTAGGTCTTGCTGGCGACCTACAACATTTAAACTTCAAAGTTGGTCATTCGCCTTTGAAACAAGACCACCTACGTTTACTATACATCACTATTTTAAAAATAAATGCTTGAGGGACAAAGTAAAATGAACTGCTGTAAAATGGAAAATACTACAGTAAGATCAAATAAAACGACACTTTGATGGCAAGAGGTGATCTACTGTCAGGAGCAAAATTCCTGTAAAAGTTAAAAGGGACATGTTTACAGAACCATGACTTAAATGGGACTATATTGTACCTAATAGACTCTCTTTAAAAGATGTTTACGTACAAAAATAGATTTATAGAGATGATCAGCAATAACATACCTTTCTTTTAGTTCTTTTTAACAGAATGTGCTTGGATTCGAGTAGGTAAACTTCAGGGACCTCTGGAGGGAGCTGCTCTGGCTATAGTTAGCAGAGGAATTGCTAAATATATGCAACACTTCGTCAGGGGTAGTAAGCGATAGATCAATGAAATGCAATTTAAACTACAAATTCCTCTGTGAAAGGGAAACTAGAAAGAGAGGAAGATCTAGTTAGGTGAGAAGCACTCCTGAAAATTATGAATTTTGCTGTGACATATCGGACCCACACATTATATGTTGGAATTAAATGTATTGGATTCTGAGAGAGGTGAGAGACCTCTAATAAATGAACAACCACAACAACACGTTCTAACTACTTTAGGGCAACTCTATCAGTGCCACCCGCTGAGGAGTAGCATTTACTGCTACCTTCAGCACTCTGCAATAAAGGACTTTATGATTATCAGACACAACCCTTGGCAAATCTATAACTCAATTTGTCTAAAAAAAAAATCCACTGAATACACAATCGAAAGCTATATGACTTTCAAAATTTTAAACTAGAACTTTACTAAGCTGATCATTTCCTACTTTGGGATTTCAGAAACCACAGTGCAAAATAGGACTTCAATATTAAGCAGGGATAGGAAAGAATAATGGCTTTATAGGATAAGAGGGAACAGGTTAGAGGATAGCATAAAAAATAAGGCTTCAAATTTTGAGTAGATACTTTTTTCCAAGTGAGGCGCAGCACATTAAATAAGTCCATTCACCATGGAAACAGCTTTGATCAGCAGGTATGCTTTGTATGCATTGCATTTATCTTGTCAACACCTGCATGGTTTTCAGTGAAATGAATGTACTTTGATATTTAAGATGTAAAACGGCAGTTCTAGAAACCTGCTACGCTAAGATGTTTAATGGTGAATCGGCAAATCAGCATGACAAAAGGTAAAGGGAAGGTGTGTAGGGGAGGAGTGGCCCAAAACATGTACATGTATTGTGACAATTTCTCACAACGATTTGTCCGAGAACCCCTCTATGTCCAAGACAAAAACTTAAAAATAGGAGAAGCGGTGGAGAGGGGCCTGGAAACTGAGGCACTCAAGCTTATGTCGAAGTAGACTGGTCCTGCAGCTGACAGTTTACATTTTCATAAGGCTTTTCAGGGGGTTAAAGAAATGACTAAGACCAAACACCCTAGAGGTCCACTGGGTAGTCACACCTATTCACACCTAGGCACATGGATGAGTGCACACAGGCTCTCAAATGCGCAGGGGTATCTACTGCAGGATCCCACTTCCGGTTTCTTTTTGGACGCTCACATCAACACAACGATACAGGGCTCAAAACTTTACTTTCTCCAGCAGCTGGCAAACAGAACACAGCAGCTGGAAAAGTCCCACACTAATTGAATGATGCACTAGAGAATTTGCATCTTCAACGTGTTTGTCAAATTCAGTCTACAGTGGCCAATGACACCGGATAGAAAGAAGCCTTCTAGAAAATCTAACATTATTGTGCCATGCCTCACATCATATAGAAAACGTTGGAATGAAGCAAGTTAGCACAATATTAAAGCCCAAATACATATCAAAGGAAATGCACGGAAGTTGCAGTGTCCAGTGGGTTCATCAGTTTTCTTTACTGACTAATTCCTAACCTCTGGGAGATACAGGGGTTGTAGGAAATGGCAAATTTTGCTGAAGAATTCCATAACTGTTGTGTAAGGTTCTAAGAGTAGAGAGAAAAGTCAATCGTGGGGAGGGGTTCTGATAAGGGGCGAGAGAAATTAAAGGAGATGAGCCAGATGGAGTAGTTTGAAGGATCATTTATTGGCTATTATAGAGGTTGCTAACATAACTGATATCCCCTGAATATATGAAAGCAGCTCTTGTACGCCTCACACTTAAAATCTTTCGGAGAATAGCTAGGCAAAAATTGGCATAAAATTGCCTCTACTAAATTCTGTCATACTGGTAACCTGGTCCAACCAATGAGGGGATGAGGTCAGTCTCACCACAATGACCCAACATTGTCTGTTGTCCTCTGTTAGAGTAGTACTTTAAAAAGTCAGGAGGACATTTCATTATTTAAACATGACACATTAAGGGTCTCTGGGATCTGAATTAAAGTGCAATGGTGATATGGGGTCAGTCAGATCAGCCTTGTTCTATCAGAGCAGTAACCTATCAATGAATTCATGCCTCTGCGTGTAGAGGTTGTCAGATTGGCTATGGTATGACCATGATCTGGCCCATCAGAGGGGATTGGGGATGTGCACCTACTCTAAATCGATTTTTTGCCATTAACTAGAGTGGGTGAAATAAGTGCCATTAAAAAGGTGCATAGGTTCTGATCATGTCACCAACCTGGATTGCTTCGCCATTGTCTTCCACTCATTTGGTACAGAGTGTTAAGAAGTATCCCTGCCTTTAGAATGCTTTTTAGGTTCTGCTTTGTCATTATGAAGATTAATGGGCCGTCAGTGAGAATTCTCTTTTGGTACAAAGAGGTATAATGTAATGGTGCCCCCCTAGCTTGGGTTCTGGTTTTATTATATGGGCTGTGTAATGGCCCATATGCAAGCAAGAAACACAAAACTTTGTCATGAAACAATGATGTGAACGAATCCCACAACAAGTGATGTACTTGGATCTTCGATGCATGTAAACCAACCTTTCACCTCAACCACAAGACTGAGGCCCAAGGAGAGTGCTGGTATTGCACTCTTAACATGCTCATAGTAACTTATTAATAGCCATGTCGTGAAAGCAATTTAATAGTTTGTATCATATGATTTCATGCCTAAGAATAATTCAATATACAACTGAATACACTATGGAGAACAAATCTCATAAATGTAAATGTATTGCGATTTATATAGCGCACGTATCACCCCAAGGCATCAAGGCGCTTGCTTAGGGAACCCGTCCTGGTATTCCCTTGTGAGATACCCCGGCAGGGTATCCGCAAGGTGAAAGCCAGGCATCCCGCCGCGAGGGGCCGTTGTGGAGATTAAGCAAGCTATTGCCCAGAGTCGCAGAGTGTGAACCCATGAATCGAGTAGGCACCGGAGCGAGAATTGTCGAGTCCATGGACATTTTAGAACTCAAGTCCCCGCCGAGCCGGGAATTGAACCCTGGTTCCGGGCTGACCTCTGCTTCCAGGTCTGCCTCCTCTAACCAGTGAGCCACACTTCTCCACACTTCTCTCATAGAACCACTACAACCAATATTGGCAAATAGCCACCTAGAAGTCACAGCATCACTGGGAAGCAACAACCTCCCAGCAGAGTACATTATACAGAGCACCTTTCATAGACACACAAAACTCTACAGATATAATATGTAGCTTGCTATCACACAACTCACCATGGTACTAGCCACTAAGAAACAGCACATATAGGCTTCAAACTCAACAAACATCTTCCATACATCTAGCACAGATCAACTATGACATACTGTCCATCACCATGCTCATAGCATCACTTTCTACCATGATATGCCACACACAAACTTCCAAAAGATGTATTGGAAAAAACTCCTGACATACATCCACCACAGACCAGGCACACCATATAGCTGTCTATCACAATACCCAACAGCACTTATCATCAGGAAACTACAGGCAGAAGGTATAGTGCTGGAATATTTTAGATCGAATATAATCCTTCAAAAATATTATTGAGGTCAAAATAGCAAACACCAAAAAAATCATTAACATACGTACTTCTAGGTGAGTATAGGTTCATGTACCTTAACTATATATATATATATATATATATATATATATATATATATATATATATATACACACACACACACACATAGCGAGAGAGGGAGAGTGAAAGGTACATAGACGTGGAGTTAACAATAGTAGATCTGTACTAATGTATAATGTATAACTACTATTGTAACATATTGCGTCCAAGTATTCAGGCCACAATATTTTAGCAGTGACAATATTTCTGTCCTCAATATAGGTCTATCACCCAGAACATGAAGAAGTACTTGCAAAGCCACATGACCTAAATGCTTATCCAACTACATCTCAATGAATACAACTTAGATATCAAACTGTGCATATGACCTGAACAACACATGTGTAATACATCATCACAAGCTGCATAAGACTTATTTCTGTATTGGAAAGCTTGAAACCATGAGGACAATCACAGAACTGCCAAAAGTGCTATGAAACCATGCCAGTGGCACAATGTGCATCAGACCAAAGGCAACAATACAATATATTTAAAGAATATTTTTTAAACCGTTACTACCTAATCGATTTGGCAATGCAGTTTGGTCTTAGATCTATAGTTACAGGTTGCTTCAAAGTTGTTTTCAGGGGTGGCTTTCATGGTCAAATATTGATTCCATAATGTGTTTATAAAAGTGTTTCAGGCAAATATATCCTCCAAGACACCAACTGGATACTTCTAACATTAAATGTATGGTCTTCAAACTAATAAACACCACACTATTTCCCTATGAGCTCATACCCTATCCTCAAATATCTATAGAGAGGTGCCCCTTTACATGATAATGTCCAGATAACTGAACATTTGAATGTATTACCTTTAGTTTTAGCAATTCAATGTCGCCCAAAAGAATTAAAATGTTAATACATTTGGGGAGTGTTAGGGAATGAACTGACACACTCTGAAGCAGAAGCAACATTTTCCTGCTTAAGGCAGGAAGTATGGTGACAAGGGAACTCTCTTCCTTGAATTCTTCTGTCTAGACTCTGTCTTAAGCAGTAAAAAGCTGCTTTTGCTACAGAATGTGTCAGTTCATTCCCTGACACTCCCCTAATTGATGGTGGTCACTAGTAGGTAGTTATAGTTAGGACCATGTCTCCATAAGAGAAGTGTTTTTTTGACTTGCCTTTATCTTTGGCGACACTTGACAAATCTTCCCGAAATGTTTTTTTTAAGTGCCCCCTGTGGGTGTAGTTGTGCATGGAAAGAGTCGGCTCAATCTATGCAGCGGGGGCTGAGAAAAAAAGGGTGTTTCAAAAAGTATTTCTCCCATGTTAATTTCAATAGAGTCTTTAGACACGCCTGCTGCCCGAACCGCTGGACAGCATTACACCAAATTTGGAAGAAAGATAGATTTTGGTTTGCAGAACATGCTTTTTTTATTTGGTGAAAATCCGTTCAGTAGTTTTTGAGATAACAAAACAAATCCAAATTTGTATATCTAGGGACGCAGATCCTCCGAGGATCCGACAGTCCCTGTGCTCAAATCTGATTGGCTGCCAACACTTCAACCAGATAGTGTTGGCAGACATCTTGGGACTAGAAACAAAAAGATTAAAATAAGAGAAGGGTGCAGGATATAAATACCCTGACCCGTTCGCCTTGGTCCCGGGGTCCCTATAGGGCAAAAAAAGCGTTGCTTTACAAATTTGTTGCCGAAAATCATGACAGATCCGCAAGGCCAGTTGAAAAAAAAACAAGTGGCTGCCCTGCGCTCCTTTTGAAAAGAGCCTTTGGGTGGACCAGGTCCCAGGGGCATGGTTAAAAAAAAAAAAGAGCAGTGTGGCGCACGGGGCCCCCCTCCCAAGGCTCTTTGAGACCTGGGGACCATCACCTCCCAGGGGCTTAATTTTTATTAAAAGAGGGTAACCACTCAGAACCCCCTCCTGGGCTACTTAGAAGCCCCAGGGACCACCATCTAATTGGGGCTTCATTTTTATAAAAGGAGGGGGCCACACAGACCCCCTCCTGGGCTTCCTAGAAGCCCCAAGACCACCACCTCCTGGGGTGAAATCAGCTTTAAAAACTGAGAGGGGGGCTAAGCAGCCCCCGCCCAGGCCATATATTGCCCCAGGGACAGCCTACCCCTGGGTCAGCACCTGCTGTCTCCTGAGGTACCCACCCTTGGGAGATAGCGGTTTACTTTTAGTTCCTGCCAAGCAACCCTAACTCTGCTTCCAGCAAGCGGTAGCTGTCAAAGTGCTCCCACTTGCAGGAAGAGGAATTTTCATCTCTTTCCCTGCCCACGGACATGCAGGCATTAGAAAGAGATGAAAGGATTGCTCTGGCATGCAGGGAGCTGCATTTTCAGCAGCTCCCTGTGTGTAACAGCAACACCAGCTCCGCAGGAGGCAGAGAGCCTGCTGGGATCATGGGGGCCTTGAGGCTCCCCCGTGGTTCCATAGCACACTGGGTGCCCCGGGTGGGTTTCAGGCCACAAAGAGAGTCATGGCTGTGCCCCGGAGAAAGGGTCCTCGGGGCCAAAATCAGCCCGGGTAGGGGATGTACAGCCCCCTCCCCATTTTCCTTAGTAGCAACCTAAGGTCTTTCTGCCTTTTCCCACATTGATGGACAGCTTAACAAAAGGCCATCAAGTGTGTTTACACTGTTCAAAATGTTTTATTGAATTTTGTTTAAAGACAAATAATAAAGACAATACATAAAATATTATTGTTAAGCATATAATACCAATGCAACAATGCATACAATAACAATAGTCATCCTAAAACTACAATAGGTATTACAACAGTACATATTCAGGAGAAATATAGAATGGGAGGGGAAGGCAGGGAAGGGAGGGGACATATAGAACACGTATTGTATAATATATATATACAGAGCTACTATATTTTATAATAAGAATAGACCATATAGTTTAAACTGAGAATTAAAGTCATAACTACAACATTAAGAGGATAAGTATACATCAACAGGTATCCAAAAAGATTGATAAGCAAAAGAATTGGGAGTAATTGCATTCATAGATAATTGTGCACCTCTTCTAGTGAAAATAACCCATGACCACCAAGCATGAACAGATAGTATAGAAACTTCTTTCCAGCAATAAGTGATAGATTTTAGCGCTGCTGAGATTAGGAAATTGAAATGTTTGCTTTCTAAATCACGTAAATTTTGTGATAAAATTGCAGATTTACATATTATTAATTGATAAGAAATATCTATATGACAACCCAAATTTCAGACCAAAATTTAAAAACCAAAGGACAACCGAAATGCATATGTTGTAGTGTACCTGGATGTGATTTACAATGCCAACAATCTGCAGATGGAAGAAGTTTAGCCTTGTATAAATGTGATGAAGTCCATAAATGATTATATAAGATATAAGAATTGGTTTGGCAAATTGAAACAGGTAGCCAGCCAGATATACTACCAACCTAAATATCCTTCCACGTATAAATAGTTAAGAGAAAGCAAAAGTTCAATATTTCCAAAATTTTAAATCATCTCTAAATTATTACCTAAAGTATCTGATCATTTTTTATAAAGAATGGAACCCCCATGAGACATTTAGAGACTATTTGAATGCCATTAGAGGGAATATCGTTAGGGAAAGAATCTAAGATTGAATTACATACATATTGATACTTAATAGTGTCAGACTTGAGTAAACCAAATCTTGCTTGGAGTTGATCAAAAGCAATAAAAGTATTATTGGAGTAAACATCTTTGAGGTAAAAAATATCAGCTTTAATCCATGAAGACCAGAAACTAATATTTCTGTTTAATTTAATAACACTACTATACCATAGCGATAATTCATCAGTATTATTCATGGGAAATAGAAAGATTAAGTCAAGATCATCAAATAACATTTTAGTAGATTTAATAATAACTGATTTTTGAAAAAATTTAGTATTATTACACATTGCCATCAAGGTAGGTTGTGGAAATGGACTAACTATTGATTTCTCAATACGTAACTATGCAGGAGGATTATTTAAAAATTATTGATTAAACCATAATGAACTTTGTTGTAAAATAAAAGCTTTATGATAAAGAAAAAAGTCAGGGATACCAAAACCCGCATTAAGTTTAGGCACTTTCAACTTGTTATAACAAATACAAGGAGATTTGTTGTTCATTAAAACTTTGACAAACGTTTATCAACATCTTTATAAAACTTTAGTGGAAATTGTGTAGGGAGCATGGCTAGGGTGTAAAAGATTTTGGAAGCAATAGTCATTTTGATAGTGTCCATTCTGCCCCACCAAGAAAGATGTAATGATGCCCATTTAGCCGTTTTGTTTTTAATATAGTTCAGGACAAATTCACAACTTAAATTGATTGTAGATTTTATGGAGGCGGAAAATAAAATTCCAAGATATTTTAACTTATTCTTTTGCCAAATAATTTCCCGCATAGGAAGCATATTAGGAGTGCAATAAACATTTACGCGGAAAAATTCAGTTTTTATTGGTATTTAAAATATATCCCGAAACTCTAGAATATTTTGTAATAATGTCCATCAGTGAATGGAATGAGGATTAAGGGTCACTGTTAGAACTGGCTATTTCTGGTTGGCTAAGGCTGACGCCAAAGCCAGGCAGAAACCACCATTCTAGTCAGGGCAAGGGAGTCACACACCAAGATAACCCCTACTCTCCCCCTTGGTAGCTTGGCACGAGAAGACAGGCTTATCCCGGAGGCAATGTATAAAGCATTTGCGTACGCACACAACAGCAACAACATCCTAGGCGCACCACAAAAGGAACTCCACACAAGGTTATAAAAAAATAACTTCTGTATTGCAAAACACATCAGATAGTAATCACACAATATACATGGTGCCAACTGGCACGGGCAATATTCACAAGGGATTATTTACACAGGACAGGGCCACGTGGGCCACTGTCAGAATCAGCACTTAGTAGAACTAGAAATACTGTTAGAAATAGCACTTTGAACATATAACAATCAGAAGTTTCACACATGATGCATAGAACATTCAGAGGTGTAGGAAAGACACATGACGTATAAACATACATTCAGCGGTGTAAGAACAAGGCACATGACGCATCAAAACACATTCAGAGGTACCGGAGAAACGCATGATGCCTAAAACATTCAGAGGTGTAAGGGAAGGACAACACATGATGCATAAAACATACATTCAGCGGTATAAGAACATGGCACATGATGCATCAAAACACATTCAGAGGTGCAGCACAGGAAAACACATGATGCATAAAAACATTCAGAGGTGTAGGTAAGACACATTATGCATAAAACACATTCAGAGGTGTCACAGGCATAATGGCATAGCACATTACGCATAACTCACATTTGGGCCTAACCAGTAAAAACTACAGTAGGCGATTTCTCACTAGTCTAAACATATTAGACTTTCCCCCTAAGCATAACTCACATTTAGGGGCGTAACTCACATAGTGAAATAAACTCTCACTAGCATAAACCTACATAGGTAAAATAACCTCATAGTCATATTGCGCAAACATCACCTTAGGCAATTACTATCAAAACAGCAAAATCACATTGCGCAAAAATCACATTAGGGCCTTAGGCCCTACCCACATACCAGCCCCCTGGCCAACTGGCCATCCAACAAGGGGACTCAAGAGCCCTGTGTCCAGAATGTCAGGGCGCGCTGCCAATGCAGCGCCAGTCAGGGGTGCGCCACCGGCGCAAACCTAAACGTTGCAGCTGCCCACTAATTGCTGGGCAGCTGAGAACACCAACAGGGCCTAAACGTTGCAGCTGGCACTAAGTGCTGTGCAGCTGTAGCAGGCCTGGCACCACTGTGCCTTCTCTGTCCCACACAGGGACTCAATCACATTGCGCCTAAACGGTGCAGCTGCTCACTAATTGCTGGGCAGCTGAGACATCAGTAAAACTGTGGCAGTGCCCTCACTGGCCCTAGGTACAGCTCAGCGCCAACATGTAGGAGCCACACAGGCTCTGGAAAATAATGGGGGCGAGAGAGCCATCTAGCTCCTTAAGGCAAACATGCCCTTGAGCCTCTCAGGCTCTTTAAAAAAAATATGGCCCCCTTAGAGCTTCGTGGGCTCTAACAACACAAATATGCCGCCTTTGGAGCCTTGCAGGGCTCAAAACAAACAATGCCCCTGAGCCTCTCTGGCTCTTAACACGACAATGGTGCTTTCACTGGCACTAGAACTACACAAGCCCAGGAGGGGACGGGCATCGACAATATGCCCCGAGGTGTCCCGGGAGCCATCTAGGCTCCTTAAACAAATATGGCCTGCGTTGGAGCCACACAGGGCTCTAATAGAAAACATTCCTCTCTGTTGGAGTGGCTTGCTGCTTGATGGGGCCGCTCTGACTGCCACAGGGCCCTCACTGGCCCTCAGTCATTCTCGCGGGGGTGGCCCTCTGTCAGGCGGGGCCGCCCTTCACCATCACTGTGCCTGGTACAGGCACCCACACCCCGGAGCCACAGCAGAGCGCCACTCACCTCTGGGACAAGCAGGCTCCTCTCTCTGCTGCGGGACCGGCATTACATCTCCCGGTCTCGCAGCGCTTCCCTCGGCGGTGGCAGCGGGCGGGGCTCTCTCACTCCTGAGAGCCTCGCGGAGACCTGCTGCACTGCGCTCCACCGGGGGCGCATCCAGGCGCTGCAGGGCTCCCTCCGCTCACGGGAGCCCTGCCGACCAGCCGCCATGCTCCTTCCTCCTTTTCTTTTTCCAGCCGCATTCTTCCTCCCGCTTCTGTCCCGCTGGCCCCGCCCACAACCAGGCGGGCCGCGGTTCCCGGCGGCAGGACTTCCTTACCGATGGGGTAGGCTCCCTCTTTAAATACAAATAATACCGGAATGCGGCCATATGCGGCGTGGGCAGCCGCGGAAGCTGAATAAAAGCGTTACCAGGCGCTTAGGGGCAAAGTCAAGCGCTCCCAGGCGCTAGTGAAAAATAAAGCACTCTCAAGCGCTAGGGGCCAACTAAAACGCTCCCCAGTGCTTATAAATCCAATTCAGGGACAAGAGAGGGGGAGCACAGCAGCTCCCAACAAAGAAAAGTCCTCCAGCTCCCCCAGGAAAGTCCATCAGGTGTCCTGGGGCTGGGCAGGGCCCAGGGAGGCAAGCCTTCCCCTGGGCCCAAGCAGCAGCAGGCCCTTAGCAGGATTCAAGTCAGCAACAAGAACATTTGGTAAGGGGACACAGCCCCTTTTTATACAGAGAAATCCTTTGTCTAGCAGGGCGCAGGCAGTGTGAGAACCAGCTAGAACTGGTTATAGGGAATCCCTTTCACTGGCCAGGCTAGGGACATCAGATGCACCCCAGGGGGCGGAGCCAGAATTGTGTGGGGAAAACCCAACCCCATTCAGGACCCTCAAACCAGACAGTCAATCCGCAAGCAGGCCCATGCTCACTCTTGGAGCCAGGCTCCAGCCAATCACACGGCAGACACAAATTACCCAAATATGCCAACTTCTAAAAGTGGCACTTCTACACTAGACACAATCATACCGCATATACCATTGCGCAGCATTCAATCTCATGAGTTCGCACATACCAAACTCGACCCTGCACTCCCCACACATCAGGAACTACCATGGTCATACATATTCCCCATGCATTCCTACGGGAGGGCAGGTCACTCTCACCACATATACAGAGAGCTCAAGCACTTTACACTGTACCACAGTGAAAAAGTGCGCAGAGGCCTAAAATCACCAACACCAGGTCGCAGAAACAGGCTAGGAAAAAGCAAAAAGTATCGGGGTGAACCTGCCAAAAGGGCCGGGTCCAACAGTCACTAACAAATGATAGCACATCATCAGCATAAGCAAGGGTTTTAACAATAACATCCTTAATATTGATTCCTTTAAAGTTCTCACTTTTCTTATAGAGGTAAGAAAAGGTTCAATGCCAATTAAAAATAAGAGGAGAAAGAGGGCATCCTTGTCTTGTACCTCTAACAAGCGAAATTTGATTTGAGATTTGGCCATTATTTAAACAAACGACCTGTGGGGGCAAAATATGAAGCTGAAATCATGCGTATAAAAATATCTCCAAAATTAAATGAGGATAATGTATGAAATAAACACTGCCAATGAATTTTATCAAATGCCTTCTCTGCATCCAAGGCTAAAATTCCAGAAGGTAATGTTAAAGTATGACTTTATTCAATAATGTGTAGCAAAGTTCTTTTATTGTTAGCGGAATATCTATTTTTCATAAAACTAGATTGGTCTGGATGTATAATAGAATCTAATATGGGTCCCAACCTAGTAGCAAGAATTTTAGCATATAACTTACAATCCTGATTAATTAAGGAAATTGGACGATAATTAGAAACTAGAGTGGGATCTTTATCCGGTTTCCGAAGTACTATAATTAAAGCTTCCGTAAAAGAGCCAGATGTAGTTACAGTGGAGCCAAAAAACGTAAATAATTGGTGTAAAAAGGTAACAATCATGTTGAAATTCTTTATATTATTCTGCTGGGATCCCATCAGGACCAGGAGATTTATTCTTTTTAATGGATTTTATAGCTGATAAAATTTCATTTGTAGTAATAGGTGCATCAAGACCATACTTATCTGTTTGTGAAATCCTGGGTAACTCACAGGAATTCAAAAAGGAATCTATCAAGGAAACATCTTGAAAATCGGGTTTATTATAAAGTGTGGAATAGAAACTTAGAAATTCATCTACAATATCATTGTGAGAAATAGCAATTTTACTCTGATAACCATGAATTGAATTGATTTGTGTTTTATCTTTTTTTATACGCAGATATTTAGCTCATAGTCTTCCTGATCTATTGGCATTAAAACTAAATCTAGCTTTAGCATTAGAACGTTGGATACCTGCTCTCTTACTAAGGAGCGAGTTAAATTCATAACATAATTTTTGTAGTTTAAATTTATATTGGGGATTGTTGGATATAATAAAAATTCATTCTAATTTTGCAATCTGGTTTTGAAGGTTTTTGGCATGAAAGGTTTTATTTTAGTGGACCATAATAGATATGGATACACCTCTAATATAAGCTTTGAAAGCATCAACTATCTTATTTACAATAGCATCCCATCTATTAATCATAGAGGTAGAACCTTCAGGATTGAGTATAAAATATTCTTGAATATCAGTTAAAAGTTTATGCTTGTTATACTCATTTAAAATTATACCAGTATTCATTTGCCACCTAGATTTTTTTAGTAAAAGCGGATTCTAAATTCAGAACCAAAGAAATCATAGCATGGTCTGAAATGTCAATGCTACCAATAGTAGGATTGGATATTGAACTAATTGAATGTCTGGATACCAGTAAACAATCATTTCTAGAATGGGAATTATGAGGGTTGGAAAAGAAAGTGAAACATTTTTCTGTAGGAAAATGTAATCTCCAATTATCTCCCAATTTAGTAGCTTGAAGAAATGATTTGAACGCAAAATAAACTTGGAAGGATGAAACTTAGTAAGAGATAATCTATCAAGTAAGGGGTCAGAAATAACATTAAAATCACCTCCAACAATTAAAGGGACATTACCAATCTTTAGAACCTCTGTTGTGAGATTAGTCCAAAACACTGGATCATCCGCAAGTATAAATCTACCATCCTTATCAGAAGTTTTACTCAAAATATGACAATGTAGTTTCTTTGCAAGTAAAATAGCTACACCGTTTTTTTATACCATTAGCAGGAGAAGAGACAATAGCATCTACCCATTTTTTCTTCATATAATCTAAAATTTTATCATCTATGTGAGTTTCCTGTATAAAACAAACATCTGCTTTGTAACTATTAAGATAATCTTGAATTTTTGTACGTTTAACTGGATGGCATAAACCTTTAACATTTAGTGAGACAACATTAATTTGCTGTGTGTTAGCCATAATAAAAGAATGGGGAAAGAAGATGGAGAAGAGGAAAATTAAAGAAGATCAAGAGAATGAGAACAAGCCTTGGCATAGCCAATAGGTCTCGCCTTTAGGATATTATAAGTGTTTAGCCATGCAACAGTTGATGTTGCACCAAGGATATTGTGCTGCATAATTAAATACTTATATGGTCCCAAAGGCAAGATGGGTTTAGTTGTTATGGCAACCACATATGTAAGTTGAATGCTACGCTTTGTGGGAGCGCAGTGAATGTAAATGCTCAACTAGTGACACTTTAAGACACTTTAAGACAAAATACTGGGGTGCCTGCTATCGCCAATGCATTTTGCACTGGTGTTAGAGGCCCTTGCAGAGTGGATACAGGTAGATGCTCAGGTGTGGGGCTGGAAATGGGGAGATTCCTCGGAAGATGGCATATCACTTATGAAGATGATATCCTATTGTATTTTTCATACCCAGAGTTATTCCTGGAAAGACTGAGACATATTTCGACTTTTTGGGCAAATCACTGATTTCCCCTCTAGGGCCCGGAGGGACCACTTCCGTGGACTCTGCAGGTGGCTCTGAATCACTTTAAATACTTGGGCATCTGGTTGTCCAAACTGGAACAAACACACTAAGAAGATAACCTGGCCCCACTTCTTAAGGGGTTTGAAAAAGAGGGACAGCACTGGAGATTGCGGACACCATCCTTTCTTGGGTGGATGGTAATCTTTAAAATGATCGCTCTCCCTAGTTTTACATACATTTTACAGAACAGGACATTCTTTATTCCAGACACTTTAACCGAGCAATCAATAGGCTGCTACAATCCTTGCTGTGGGTGAAAAAAACTTGTCACGCATCTCCACTTTCTAGAGATCCATATTCCAGGATGCCATTATGTTGCCTAATATACACAAATCCTACGAGGTGGCACATATCCAGATAGTGAATGAGTTGGCATTTGCCCCGTTAGACAATCTGGCATTCAAGGTGGATAAGGAAACGTGGGCAAAAGAATACTTACAGGTGCTCTGTGGGGGGGAAGAGGGGGTGGGGGGGATTGATTCCGGTGACTGCTCCCCTAGCCACAGCAATGGTGGTATCCCTATGGCGTAAACTAAATAGAAGTGTGATAGGGTAAGAGACTCACTCCTAAAATCCCCCTGTGGGTGGGGACACGACCATGCCCAGTGACAGCACTACCGGGCAGAGGAACATGATGGACCTTTCCACATTAGATTATGTGTGTGATGTACATTGAATGGTGCTGGTGAAATATTTGGAGTTGGAATATGCGCTGCACCCAACGCAGATTTTCAAATATTTGCAACCATGACATGCCTTACAATCACATTTCTCCACTGTGGCGGTACAGCATGTTAATTGAAACGGTTTATAAAGAAAGAACTCAAATTAAAAACAATTACAAATAATTTGGGGGAAAAAAGCAATTGGCAAGGGAGAGAGTGTGAGAGAGAGAGAGAGAAAGAGAGAGAGAGAGAGAGAGATTGATTGAGATTAATTAAACAACACAATTAAACTAACACAACAGAATAATGCCCGGGTGGACGTTCACTGCTCACATAATGGTTGGAGACAATCTTCCCTCTGACCTGAACTCAAAAATACATGCATACATGATTCGTCATTCACATTTTATTTCCACCCACTACAACATACAGCATGGGAAGTGGGTGTCTATGGCATTCTCCTCTTGCACAACCACATACAATGAATTTCACTTCAGTGGCAGGGGTTACTATAAACATGTGTCTTTGGAGAAAGATAGATATACACACACACACATATATATATATATATATATATATATATATATATATATATATATATATATATATATATATATATATATATATATATATATATATATATATATATATATACGCACATATATATATACACACATATATGTGTGTTTATATATATATATATATATATATATATATATGCATATATATATACACACACACACACATACACACACACATACACATACACACACACACACACACACTCAAACCAATTTATTTATTTTTTGCTGTGGGTCCTTTATTTATATTTTAATTATTGGCGGGAATCCGACGGCATCCAAAAAACAAAGGCTTATAAGAACTAAGACAAAACAAGCACTGAAAGCCTAAAGGTTGGCAGGCAATGCGAGACACTGACTTTGCCAATGCTAATTAAATAAGAGGCTCCTGCTGCTTACAAAAGATTTTCACATTTCCAAGGGGTAACTCCATAATCCAAAGAGATGATGCATGTATGCACAACTAACTGGTTTATTAGTATATTTAAAAGAAGGACAAGGATTAGACAAGGGAAAGGCTGCAGGTGAAAAATGGAGAGGACAAGTGAGCGGAAAAGTGCATTGTCACTGGTAATTTCAGTAGAGTAGATCATAATTTCTTTGTTTGAGTTACTTTTATGCATCACAACAGGCCTGAGAAAAGTTAGGGTGGAGACTAAGTGAGAGACTCAATTCTCACCTGGACATCAGAGGACCAGAGGGCTCAAGCATAGAAGCACAGGGTTTAATCCCTTAGGGCTACTCCACAGCTCAAGTGTCGAGAGTTTTAAGGAGTGAAAGAGCGGGTAAATGTATACTATAGATCACAGGCACGCATGGATGAAGGTCTAGTGATGAGCACAGGGCGTCCCGTCCGTACTAGCAGCGAAGAGACCGGCAGTTCTAAAAAATAGGTGCTGAGACAGGTGGGTCTCTATTGGGCTTTCCAGTGGCGTAGCTAGGCCTTAGGCCACCCATGGCAGTTCCTGCATTTGCCGCCTGGAGTGGCCTGATAGAAAACAGTGGAGTGGAGGGGGTCGGGCTGCTGGCATCCAGGCGGCCGCAGGTAAGGGAGTGCTGGCTGTTCATGCTGCCGCAGGTAAGAGCAAGGGGGGCTGCCACCGCCCCCAAAATTACTCACCCCCCACCCTCTCCAGCTACGCCACAGGGGCTCTCCACTTTTGCCCTGATCCTCAGGGTGAAAAACAAATCTAAACTCTGCAGCAGTGTCACCCCTTCACTGCCTTTGATGTAGTCAAAGAGACTCATGACAGTTCTTTCACAGTCCCATAGTTCCAGAACTGAAGCATTTTCAGATTATATACAAGGAAACGGTAGCTGCTTATTTGCTCAACTAACATCAATTGATAAAGCCAATAGTCCTGGCTTGTTCTAAGTGGAATGTTACTTGCTGTATTATTTATCATGGTGCAATGACAAACAACAAGTTTACCAGTGGGGCGGCACACTAGGCTAAACACAGATTTTTTAGCTTACGTTTTTAAAGCCACGCCCTTAAGTACATCGGCCACGCCCCTTTGAGAGACACTTCCCCCTTTTCATCCCACTTAATGCCCTGGGTAAAGTACTAGTAGCAAATCAATAAGGAATCCGTCCAGCTTCTCCCCGAGGGCCCCTGCCCTCTCGCACTGTCCACATCTGGCAGCCATGGCAGTGCAAACCAGCTAAAATGGCTCAGGGAAATCCAAGATCGAAGTCCAGGAACGCAATACAATTTCTTTCCATTGCTTACATCAACACAGGGGCATGGCCAGGATTTTGCAGTCACTATCGGGCCCACACAGGGAGGAATAACTCGCACCACAATTCAGAGCAATAAACAGAAAATATAGTTATGATGACGAGGGACGCGCCGTCAGAGGCTGAAAAATCCAGACAAAATATTTACTCAGCTGTTCACGCGGAGAAGAGGAAAGTCACGAAACGACTGGAGCGAAGACCGGAAATTTTCACGGAGAAGAAAAAACAAGCATTGGCCGCGTGCGAGGTGGGGAGGGGGAGAAGCGGGTGTTGTGTGTGTGCTCGGCCAATGCACACAAAAACAAGCATTGCGCGCAGGCGTGCGCGAGGGGGGTGTGCGGCCGAGAGCAGGCAGCGTTTCCCTTGTGGGAGCGTGCGACCAAAATGCCTCTGCGCGCTCTCGCAAGGAAATTGCCAAAACGTGCAGGTGCTGCATTGAAAGCAATGTAACACGTGCATGTTTTTGCCTGGAAAGCTGCATCCATCTCAAGAGGTCTCTTTCCTCTGCAACGCATGCGCGTTGCGGAAGAGAGACCTAAAAAGGTAGCGCCAGATAAAGAAGAAGGAAAGGTAAAATGAAAAAACATGGAAAAAACGACAAACAAGAGACAAAAATGTGGAATGTGAAACGTGCACACGCTTAACAAGCATGACCAGAACTGCTGGAGCCTTTTTATAAAGAAATTATTGAGTCAGAAGAGACATATCAGATAAAAATCATGTAGCAGTCATTGGTATGCATAGAGTGCTGTGACTGGCGATCTTAAAAATTTCTCAAATCCTCAGGGTGCTGAAAAGATTTCGAGAAGTTATCCTTCCAAATGCGCATCATCGATGGATCAAAGAGACCATATTTGTAAACTAGACTTGGTAGCACCGAATATGCAGAAGACATTTATCCAACAAGGCTGCACTTACTAATTAACCAGATGACGACTCTTCTGGGTATAAATGAGGTTTCAGTCTAGCCCAGATGCGCATTTCACAGAAATTCGTCATCAATTGGAAGCACTTAAAATATAAACATAGCTGGTGTTCCAGTTGAAGCTCTATTTTGGTAAAGCGCAAACATTCATAACTTCTTGCGCTTGGTGGAGGGAAATCAAATGTGTTTTTGTCCTCTCGAATTTCACATTGAAAAACTTTCTGAAATCTTTTATGGAGGTGAATGCATTGTTGATCTAATGGAGCGTAATCTGGTCTATAGTGACTGTGATGAGTAGTTTGTCTCTTGTCGTATGCTGGTGAGAGCAGAGTCCATGGTTCACCCTTTTAAATACCTTAAGTATGCAAATGCCCAACATCCATAATAACACTCACACACCAACTCACAGACAAACACAGGCACTCAAACCCTCACGCATAGACCCACACAACCACTCACTAACACACTCAAAGACCCATAGCACCACTCACAAACCCAGTCACAGACCCACACAGGCACTCACACACCCACACAGGGACTAAAACACCAACACACAGACCCATAGCACCACTCACAAACTCACACACTTACTCAAAAACCTAAACAGGTGCTCACATACCTACGCTCAGACTCGTAGTGTCACTCACAGGCCCAGTCACAAACCCACATAGGCACTCTCACACCCCCACACAAACACTTGTACACCCACTCACAGTCCCATCCAGGCATTTACACAGCTTCTCAGACCCATAGCACCACTCACACACTCACTCACAGACACACAGGGCACTCACACACACACAGCCACTCACACACCCACTCACAGACCCACACATGCACTCACACACTCACTCACAGATCCACACAGGCACTCACACATCCACTCACAGACCCATACAACCACTCACAGACCCATACAACCACTCTCACACACACACTCACAGACCCATACATCCACTCATATACCAATTCGCTGACCTATACAGCTATCTACAAACCCATTGTCAAAGTTTACAGGTTAAAGTTAGGAAATAAAAATCTTTAAAAACGTGGAAATTTACTGAAAAAACAAAGATTACAGGGACATTATAGTTAATAAATATTTTTTTTTAAACCATAGAAATTTTATTTAAAAAAAAGGTTACAGGGACGTTATAGTTAGGCTCATATTTCACTCATACGAAACCATAGCAATTCAGCAGTTATAGATAACTGAGCTAACTATAACTTATGCCCCCACAATGCACTGTTTATGACCTCACATATTGATAAATAACAACAACTAGAGAGAGAGGGAAGAGACACTCTCAGTCCCCCAGGTTCTGATTATAAACAACAGAAGAGTGTCTGCACAGGGAAGCGTGGTATCCAGCACAGGATTTGAGAAGGAAATGAAATCAACCTATGAGAGAGTCACTTAGGGATTTCTTAGGAACCCCTCACTCACCACCCTGGGTGGTGACATGCTTCATCATCGGGCACACCAGGAGAAACCGAATGTCTCCCTGGTGTGCTACAAGGCCAGGTTACTGCGGAGCTGGTTTTGTGACAATAATGTGCAAAAATGTGAGTTTAAAAATGCCAGCAGGCTATACCAAGCAAAAAACTTTATTCCGTGGTTAGCTGGGCATAGATTAAAATATATTTGTCGGGAAATCTATCAACTAATGTGTTGGGTGTTTTCCCCTTTAAAGTGGGGTCAACTTGTTTCTGCCCTTATGTGTATTGATTTTACGGGGCATTCGTCAGGACCATGTAATTGTGTACCTCGGTGGTATGTGCGCGCTAAGGACCACCCTTGCCAGAGGACGTGAAAGTTAAAAGTAAGCTGTAAAAATAGGTGCAAAAAAACAAACCAGAAAAAGTGGTGGTTCTCACAGTTTATGCGGAACCTGTGGTCTGAAAAGGAATGACAAACACACATAGAAGACAACAACAATGATGTTAGTATTTAGACTGGAGGGTATTTTGCAAACACTGATCTTGAAGTTCTGTGCTTGGATTAGTCAAATGTGTGCCCGTGATAGTTACAGTTATTTTATGCCTGGAACTGTGTCATTGTGAGTCAGGCAGTTTCGAGACATGCAGTTGACGGGAGGAGGCAAAAACGATCACTAGTTAGCAAGATAAATGCTGTCACATCACTCGTGATAATGGGATCAATGTGCCCGAATGGAGGGCCGCTGTTGACATGAAACCAGACTGTTTTACAAGTGAAATAAAATGAAAAGTAAAAGGCAAAGTTCTCACTTGTTAGTTAAAAGATCCACACCTCATGGGTCTCGGGAGGGGGTGGTGGCGACAATGGCACACCCTAAAGAAGTGTGTAACAAACGGAGACCTGATTAGTAAAAGGAAATCGGAAACAGGTTACTTAGCTGTGCACAGTTTTGATTCGTGAGTGCCGTTTGGAATCAGGTCTTACGCCCGCAACGCCAAAGCCCCGGTGAAAGTGAGCCGCTAAAGTACTGTGAGCGTGGTAGGGCGCGGAACTGGAGGCGTTGCCGGGGCCAGTTGGAGGCGTGAGCGTGGAATGACGCTCGCGCCTCGGGATCCAATCACATATTGATCAACATCATCCGCTTTGGTATCGCTTTGTTCACCCTGAGTTGGGTAGGGTATGCCCAGACGTGGGTCTCTTGCTCACTCTACCACTGGATTCAAGATAGCCTGGTTGATGAGGATTATGAAACCGAAACCGGTCCCAGGATGCTTTTTTCCGGTCCAGGGAAGACATGGCTTGGCAGTTCGGGCTGGGCTGTTCCCATGAGGCACAGGGTCAGACTTATTTGCATATGGCCATGTCTAAACTGGGGTGGTGGAGTGGGCTAAAGAATGATGATGTATTAAACCCAGATCAGATGACTGGGGGTGAGTGTTTGATTTGGTCAAACGCTCCGTTCAGCATCCCCTTTGGTATAGCTTTGTTCACCCTGAGTTGGGTAGGGTATGCCCAGTTGTGCGTCCCTTGCTCACTCTACCACTGGATTCAAGAAAGCCTGGCTGATGAGGATTATGAATCCGAAACCGGTCCCAGAATGCTTGTTTCCGGTCCAGGGAAGACATGGCTTGGCAATACGGTCTGGACTGTTCCCATGAGGCACAGGGTCAGACTGATTTGCATATGGCCATGTCTGAACTGGAGTGGTGAAATGGGCTAAAGAATGATGATGGATTAAACCCAGATCAGTTGACTGGGGGTGAGTGTTTGATTTGCTCAAACGCTCTGTCCATCATCCCCTTTGGTATCCCAAATGACATCATCCAAAAAAACACTCACACCCTATAGAATGTTCTCCTACACCCACTCCCATTCAACCACTCACATACTCATTCATAGACCCAAATAAGCCCTAAGAAACTCACTCACTAACTAATCCATAAAGCCACTCGCCCATACAGCCACTCACACAACCACTATCTTACCCATACAGCAACTCATGCACCTACTCACTGACCAATACAGCTATTTACCCATCCAGACATACAATTAAACACCTACTCATACAGCCACTCACACCCCTAGTCAGTCACCCGTACAGTTACTCACAACCCTACTCACTCACCCATACAATAACTCACACAGCCACTCACTCACCCTTACAGGTATTCACACACCAACTCACTTACTCATCCATAAACTAGCACATTTGCATAAGATTGGTTACCAGCATCTCTGAGAACCCTGAGGGCAATCATGCTACCAGTAAAAAGTAGTTACAGCTAGGTCCGTACAAAATGTTTTGTGATGGAGGATTGGTCACAGAGATCAGGAATACGAGTGTGGCGGTATATTGGAACCTTAGAACAGACAGCATAATTGCAGGGTACCTGACTACATCTTTGGGCCTCTGGGAGAGCAGTTTACTATCTGCTTTAGTGTTGGCACCATCAAGTATTTGTTATGCTTCCCCTCAGGCGTTCAAGCAAACCTTGACTCCTGCCCATGTAATGGGAGCTCAGGTCGATCCACATTGCACTTTCTATTCTTTTGTGTTTTTATTCTATGTACACAAAGCTCTTTTTGCTCTCCCTGATAAAGAGGTGCAATATTACAAACTTTAGGACAGCATTTAGTGTGCTGCTTAAACTCAATGATGATGGGTCAATCGCTCATACAAGTGCTTTTTTGGGAACTGCTGTCTAAGCCCGTATTTCGATAAATAGTGACTAAATCTGAATAAATAATCATACAGTATTATTTCTTGCATGGTTGGTATGACATGGTAATTAATTACGTATTTTAAGCACTGTCTTCAATATTTATATTTTTCATTGAATACTTTTTACGTGTTTTGTGTATGTCTGAGCTTTTGTGGATACTTTCTGTACCTGAATAAAGATGGATTGAACAGACTAAAACATGAACTCACTCTCCTATACAGTCACTGAGGCAATCACAGTCTCCCATAGAGCCTCTCTCACACTTACCCACACAGCCACTCACACACCCACTCACTCACACATATACCTATATACACACCAAATCATGCATCCATACAGCCATTCATGTACCCTCTCAGTCATCAATACACTCATGCACATTCACTCATAGGCCACTCATAAACCTGCTCATTCACCATATACAGCCACTCGCACACCTTTCACTCACCCATAAACACACACACCCACACACTCACCTGTGCACCTACTTACACACCCATTCATGCACCCATACAGCTACTCATGCACCTCCTCATTCACCATTTACAGCCATTTCCCACCTGCTTACTCATCCATACTGCCACTCATGCACCCTCTCATTCACCATTTACAGCCACTTACACACCCACTCACTCTCCCATACAGCCACTCACACACCCATTCACTCATCCATACAGTCTCTCACATACCCACTCACTCATCCATACACCACTAACACACCCACTCACTAACAAATACAGACACTCAAACAGCCACTTACTCACGTATACAGCTACTCACGCACCCACTTATTCACCCATACAGCCACCTGCACACACCCACTCATACGCGGATAAACACAGTTGCACAGCCACTTCCATAATCTATGTTTTAAAATAGATTCACTCATAAGTACACAAGCTAAACTAATTTAACTTTTGTGTTTCCTTAGTATATATAGTATATATGTTTAACACTCAGAAACCTATAGAAAACACTCACAATTACTGTATGATTTCATGTATGATGTCATTTGAGATATCATCAGTAATGTCATGAGTGATGTCACAACCATGTCATGAGTGATGTAATATGTGAGGTCATAAGCAGTGCATTGCAGGGGCATAAGTTATAGTTAGCTCAGGTAACTATAACAGCTGAATTTCTATGGTTTTGTATGAGTGAAATATGAGCATAACTATAATCCCTTGTAACATTTGGCTTTCTCAGTTAAAAAAATATATAAAAAGAAAAAACTATCTAATATATATATATATATATATATATATATATATATATATATATATATATATATATATATATATATGGCGACAGCTGAATAAAATCTGAACCAGCATCTCACGTTTGGTCCGTGTCTGTATCCAGCGCGATCGGGGGATAAAGCGATTGCGGGAGGAGAACGGAGGTTGGAGTGTATATATATATATATATATATATATATATATATATATATATATATATATATATATATATATATTCACTCCAAGAAACCACCTCCAATCCGACAGGACCGGCGAAGCAGGAGACAGACCACAGCCTTCGGGTGAGTATTTTTATTTTCCAGTTTTTTCCGCTACCAACCAAACATGACGCGTTTCAGGCTATGCAGCCCTTGTTCACATGCAAGGCATTAGTGCAAATCGCAGTGCTTATAAAGTGCTTAATGTGCTCCGCCTACCACCTTGTTCCCCAGAGGGTCACGTGACCGATATGACAATGGAAAACAGACTATCTCATAGAGAAACATGTAATACTCTCGCTGTAAATATTTCAAATTCCTGCATAAATGCACATTGTGTACCCGGTCTAAGAACAATTATTAATTTCCTATTATCATGCATGTACACAAGAAAAATTATATTATTGCATATAGTCCTAAAAAAGGAACTCATGACTGGATAAATCCAGATAACCCATGTCCATAGCAAAAGTTAAGAGCAAAATAACACATGTTATATAGAGATAGTAACAATACATGAGGTAACCAATATAAACATAGTTATTACAAAGGAATCAGCCTTTGTCCATGGAGTTATTGGCCTGACGGAGCAATGTAAACTAACAACCACAAACAAGCTAGGACAAACCATGCCTAGTGTGCAAAGGAGGCTAAAGATAAAGTGCAGACTGCATGTTCATCAAGAATATAAATATCAAATTCATGGAATTTCATAGAAAGCACTGAGAAAAAAACATTATTATTACCTGTGATAAAATCAGGGACTGTTCTATGTTTTTTTATAAAATAGTATTTCTAAAACCATAAATTTCATATAAGCATTATCTAAAAAGAACATATCAGACTATATTATAAACATTAAATAGTGATAAAAAGTGATAAAAGTGAAGGGAAGACATGTGAACCCATGGTATAAAATGGATATGGCACAATATAGAAAATTAAATAACACATAAATATGCAAGCAATTCATCTTATTATACATATTCAGTGCTATTTGGTCTTGAGTGTTTCTTAAACCGTGATAGACAACAGGGATCCTGACTATCTATCACAACTGGATGAATGAGAGAGAGAGTGTTACTATAGGGATCTGCCCTATGTATTATATCCTGATGAGCAACAGGGAAACTGACTACTCATGAACCAAGGGCATAATATCTGACAGAAAACCACCAACGAAATGCAGAAAGGCAGCTATTAAAGGGAGGAACAGCTAAATTAACATAGTCAGATAGAGTTCGTAATGTTCTACAGGAAGTTGTAAAAATCCTCAGTATTGTTAAGACCGTTGGGCCATTTACTGTCGAACTCTAATATAAAACGTGTTTCGAGTTGTCGCAATAACAACTCTCTGTTACCTCCTCTGCGTAAGGGCAATACTGATCCTATTACAAAGTATCTCAAACAATTGAGATCTTTGTTATGTTTTGCCGCAAAATGGCGTGCTACAGGATACGATGGATCAGTATGCAGTATAGCCCTTAAATGCTTTAAGATTCTGACGTGCACCTGGGCTATAGTACTACCGATGTAATGTAGTCCGCAGGTGCACGTCAGAACATAGACTGCAAATTCCGTTTTGCAGTCATACCTGCCTTTAATAGGGATGTCACTGGAGCAAAATGGGGTACGGTAGTGTGTTTTGTTCTCCCCGAATTTACAAGCTCTACAGTGCGAGCATTTCCGAAATCCAGGTCTGGCCTTTAACCAAATGTCCTTTAGTTTTAATTCCGGACTCGATACATCTAAAGAACTACCCATATTCCTAGCTCTACGAAAGGTCACCACTGGTCTAACTGGTAAAGTAGGGCTCAGAATATTATCAGTCAAGATGATAGGCCAGTTTTTTTGGATAATTCTTTTGATGGCCTGTTCATCACTGCTGTAAGCGGTAATGAACCTGGGACATGTGTGGGTAGTGATGTCAGACCCATCGGAAATATCGGCATTGTCGGGATCAGGTGTCAGAAATAAACGCTCTCTACTTCTCAACCTTGCTTTAGCCAAAGCTTGGTTGAAAATGTGATTGGAATAGCCACGTTCCAAAAATCTAATTCTGAGGTCGTTGATACATTGGTCAAATTCAGATGTGGAGCTACAAATTTGTTTTACTCTCAGAATTTCGCCTAGAGGGATACTATAGATAGTGTGCTTCGGATGGAGGCTGGAAGCATGTAAAAGGGTGTTACCCGATGTAGGTTTCCGATGTAATGTGGAAATTAGTTTGTTTTGTTCCACATAAACCTGTACATCAAGGAATTCTATCTGGCGGGCACTGATGTGTGAAGTAAAATGGAGGTTTAAGGAGTTGTCATTGATTTCATTTATGAACAACTGAGCTTCTTCTTCACTTCCCTGCCAAAGAATAAAGATATCATCAATATATCTTAGATATTTGATGATCTTCTCTCTCACCCAAGTTGCGTGTGTTATGCCCAGGACCTGTTCCTCCCACCAGCCCACGTGCAAGCACGCGTAGCTGGGGGAGAAACAGGAACCCATGGCAACGCCTCGTAGCTGTCTCCATACCTCCTTCCCAAAGGCGAAAAAATTATTGTCAAGACACCAGTGCATGAGTTCTAAAATGACTTTGTTGTGTTCGTAAAAGTCAGCTGACCGGGTGTCTAAAAAGTGTTTAGTAGCCCTTAATCCCTCTAGATGACCAATACTAGTATAAAGGGATTCCACATCCAAAGTAATGAGCAACATGTCCTCTTGCCATTCCAAGTCTTTGATTTTCATCAAGAAATCGCCGGTGTCCCGCACATAGCTGGGTAATCTCTTAACCAAGTCTTGCAGAAAGTAATCAACATAGCGACTAACATTCTCTCCAGCACTGTTAATCGCCGAAATAATAGGTCTTCCGGGGATAGGCGAGACATTTTTATGTATTTTCGGGATTAGATAAAAAACAGGGAGGACCGGAAATTCTTTGTGCATAAATTTATATTCCTCACCTGGAATCAATCCCTCTCGCCGAAATCTACTGAGCATTTTTTCCAACAGAGTCTTAGAGTTCAGATATTCTTTCTTGTTGGTTTTGCTATAACAAGTAGTAGTGCCCAGTTGTCGCAAAGCTTCAGTCACGTAGTCACTTTTATCCCAGATTACCAAATTGCCGCCCTTATCAGCTGTTTTTACAACAATATTCGGGTTACTGGACAATTTCTTCATAAGCGCTATGTACTTTGCTTGTTGTTGATAATATTTACTTTTGTTACATTTGCAAGACTTTGTGTATAACAGCTTGATTTCATTGGTAATACAATCATGGAATGTGTTGATGGCGTCTTTGACCATTAAGGGTACAAATTTGGATTTATTTTTGAAAGGCGTAATGCCTGCACCCTTCTGGTTAATGTTGATCTTAGCCAATCTGGTTTGGGTGTTGCTCTCAGACTCAGAGGTAAATGGTTGAGAATTAGTGGCTTGGCAAAGGTCATTAAGATTGTGGATACATCGGCAGCTCTTACCTCCGACACCCCATCCGGGGTGTTAGTATCGATTGGGACCGGGATATCAGTAGTCGATTTTAAAGTTTGTGTGGCAAAATGTTTGCGTAGTTTCATTTTACGTATGAAGCGATAGACATCGATACGTGTCGCCGCGTAGTCAAAAGGCTGGGCCGGACAGAAGTTGAGTCCCGAAGATAAAAGTTGTTCTTCCGCTTTCTCCAGAACCACACTGGAGAGATTGATAACTGCGTTATTGTTACTCACTTCTTTCGTTGCCATGGCCCCTTGGTTTTCTTTTTTTGTTGTTGTCCTTTGTTTTCTTGCTTGTTTCCTTCGTTCTCGTCTTTTTTGGTTTTTGGTTTTATAACCTGCCCTTGACTGTCCAGGCGAGGGCGCAATGTTCTCAGTCTTTCTGCCACTAAAAAATCAAGTTCCTCACCCAAATCCAGAATAGGCGCTGGTTGCTGATCTCTACTTAAATCTTCGCTGGAAACACTCGATGAAATATTGCTGCTAGTGTCATCATTTAGCAGCGCCTCATCAAGTTCAAGATCATTGCGTGAAGTAGTAGGAATGGGTTGATGTTTAGTACTTCCACTGTATTGTTGGCGTTTTGCGGCGCTATATTTTCGAGCAAACGTGAAAATTTGTCCATGCGCATAGTCTGCTTGATCACGCGCAAACTTGCTGACCTTTCTAGCTTTGATCTTGTCTTCGTGTTTTTTTAGACAGTCGTTCATAGTTGTTTCCAAGTTTTTTAAGACTTCTTCGGACTCTTTGCATTTGCTGATCTCCTCATTAATTTTGTCGATATTCAACAGTATTTGATCTCTGTCGATGGCAGCATATTTTATTAGAATATGTACTAAATTCATTGAAGCTGCCAGATTACTTTGCCCCCACTCCTTGAGCATCATCGCATTTGGGTGATCGAAACTGGGGGCCAGCATAATGCGGAGTCCTCTTGGAACTCGGCCTGCGTCCGCATATTTAGTCAGTGAATAGTGTTCCCACCATTTGGTAATTTCCAAACGCTTTTCTTTCTCCAAATTTTTGTAAAGAGTCTTGATGTTACCTTCGCCAATTTTATCAGTCCCGGCCGGGACCTTTCTTATGGTTTCACTTGTGACGGTGATGTTATCAAATAGTTGTGCCGCTTCCGCTTCCCTAGCACGGAAAGCCTCCGCAGACATCTTGGTTGGCTATGCGGAAATGATCGATGACCTGGAAAGCACTGTTTACGCCGCTTGAAGAGATTGCTGCAGCTGCGGCGGTCGGTTCAAAAAGTGCTTTTAAATTTCCGAAGCACCTCTCCACCTATCTAATGCCGTGTGGTTAGAGCCAGGCTACGCACACCAATCCAGAAAAGCGGAGTCAGCCGACCCTGCCCAGGACCGTACCGCACTGGAACGCCGACTTCTTTACACCGTTGGCCGCTGATAGGGAGCACCTGCGTAGAGTTCCGATCCCGGAAAAACTTGCTTCTCGGTTCTGAGAATCAGGTGCCACACTCGAAGAGGGGGAAAATTACAAAAAACAAAAAACAATTTGATGGACAGAATGTAGATCAATGTCTTACATTCACCCCAGTACAAGGATCTGGGCCTAAATCCATCGTTTTTGCACTCCACACCACCCTGGGTCAGATAATGGCTTTATGCAAATCAGCTCTGACCCTGTGCCCCATGGGAACAGTCCAGTCCGAACTACAACAGCCATATCTTTCCCAGACCGGAATCAAGCATCCGAGGACCAGACCGGTTTCGAGGTAACACCTCTCATCAGCCCGGCTAGCTTGACTCCAGTGGTGTGGAGGCTCTGGGACCCACATCTGAGCTACCCCAGTACACTCAGGGAGAAAATTACAAAAAACAATTTGATGGACAGAATGTAGATCAATGTCTTACATTCACCCCAGTACAAGGATCTGGGCCTAAATCCATCGTTTTTTGCACTCCACACCACCCTGGGTCAGATAATGGCTTTATGCAAATCAGCTCTGACCCTGTGCCCCATGGGAACAGTCCAGTCCGAACTACAACAGCCATATCTTTCCCAGACCGGAATCAAGCATCCGAGGACCAGACCGGTTTCGAGGTAACACCTCTCATCAGCCCGGCTAGCTTGACTCCAGTGGTGTGGAGGCTCTGGGACCCACGTCTGAGCTACCCCAGTACACTCAGGGAGAAAATTACAAAAAACAATTTGATGGACAGAATGTAGATCAATGTCTTACATTCACCCCAGTACAAGGATCTGGGCCTAAATCCATCGTTTTTTGCACTCCACACCACCCTGGGTCAGATAATGGCTTTATGCAAATCAGCTCTGACCCTGTGCCCCATGGGAACAGTCCAGTCCGAACTACAACAGCCATATCTTTCCCAGACCGGAATCAAGCATCCGAGGACCAGACCGGTTTCGAGGTAACACCTCTCATCAGCCCGGCTAGCTTGACTCCAGTGGTGTGGAGGCTCTGGGACCCACGTCTGAGCTACCCCAGTACACTCAGGGAGAAAATTACAAAAAACAATTTGATGGACAGAATGTAGATCAATGTCTTACATTCACCCCAGTAGAAGGATCTGGGCCTAAATCCATCGTTTTTTGCACTCCACACCACCCTGGGTCGGATAATGGCTTTATGCAAATCAGCTCTGACCCTGTGCCCCATGGGAACAGTCCAGTCCGAACTACAACAGCCATATCTTTCCCAGACCGGAATCAAGCATCCGAGGACCAGACCGGTTTCGAGGTAACACCTCTCATCAGCCCGGCTAGCTTGACTCCAGTGGTGTGGAGGCTCTGGGACCCACGTCTGAGCTACCCCAGTACACTCAGGGAGAAAATTACAAAAAACAATTTGATGGACAGAATGTAGATCAATGTCTTACATTCACCCCAGTACAAGGATCTGGGCCTAAATCCATCGTTTTTTGCACTCCACACCACCCTGGGTCAGATAATGGCTTTATGCAAATCAGCTCTGACCCTGTGCCCCATGGGAACAGTCCAGTCCGAACTACAACAGCCATATCTTTCCCAGACCGGAATCAAGCATCCGAGGACCAGACCGGTTTCGAGGTAACACCTCTCATCAGCCCGGCTAGCTTGACTCCAGTGGTGTGGAGGCTCTGGGACCCACGTCTGAGCTACCCCAGTACACTCAGGGAGAAAATTACAAAAAACAATTTGATGGACAGAATGTAGATCAATGTCTTACATTCACCCCAGTACAAGGATCTGGGCCTAAATCCATTGTTTTTTGCACTCCACACCACCCTGGGTCAGATAATGGCTTTATGCAAATCAGCTCTGACCCTGTGCCCCATGGGAACAGTCCAGTCCGAACTAAAACAGCCATATCTTTCCCAGACCGGAATCAAGCATCCGAGGACCAGACCGGTTTCGAGGTAACACCTCTCATCAGCCCGGCTAGCTTGACTCCAGTGGTGTGGAGGCTCTGGGACCCACGTCTGAGCTACCCCAGTACACTCAGGGAGAAAATTACAAAAAACAATTTGATGGACAGAATGTAGATCAATGTCTTACATTCACCCCAGTACAAGGATCTGGGCCTAAATCCATCGTTTTTTGCACTCCACACCACCCTGGGTCAGATAATGGCTTTATGCAAATCAGCTCTGACCGTGTGCCCCATGGGAACAGTCCAGTCCGAACTACAACAGCCATATCTTTCCCAGACCGGAATCAAGCATCCGAGGACCAGACCGGTTTCGAGGTAACACCTCTCATCAGCCCGGCTAGCTTGACTCCAGTGGTGTGGAGGCTCTGGGACCCACGTCTGAGCTACCCCAGTACACTCAGGGAGAAAATTACAAAAAACAATTTGATGGACAGAATGTAGATCAATGTCTTACATTCACCCCAGTACAAGGATCTGGGCCTAAATCCATCGTTTTTTGCACTCCACACCACCCTGGGTCAGATAATGGCTTTATGCAAATCAGCTCTGACCCTGTGCCCCATGGGAACAGTCCAGTCTGAACTACAACAGCCATATCTTTCCCAGACCGGAATCAAGCATCCGAGGACCAGACCGGTTTCGAGGTAGCACCTCTCATCAGCCCGGCTAGCTGGACTCCAGTGGTGTGGAGGCTCTGGGACCCACGTCTGAGCTACCCCAGTACACTCAGGGAGAAAATTACAAAAAACAATTTGATGGACAGAATGTAGATCAATGTCTTACATTCACCCCAGTACAAGGATCTGGGCCTAAATCCATCGTTTTTTGCACTCCACACCACCCTGGGTCAGATAATGGCTTTATGCAAATCAGCTCTGACCCTGTGCCCCATGGGAACAGTCCAGTCCGAACTACAACAGCCATATCTTTCCCAGACCGGAATCAAGCATCCGATGACCAGACCGGTTTCGAGGTAACACCTCTCATCAGCCCGGCTAGCTTGACTCCAGTGGTGTGGAGGCTCTGGGACCCACGTCTGAGCTACCCCAGTACACTCAGGGAGAAAATTACAAAAAACAATTTGATGGACAGAATGTAGATCAATGTCTTACATTCACCCCAGTACAAGGATCTGGGCCTGAATCCATCGTTTTTTGCACTCCACACCACCCTGGGTCAGATAATGGCTTTATGCAAATCAGCTCTGACCCTGTGCCCCATGGGAACAGTCCAGTCCGAACTACAACAGCCATATCTTTCCCAGACCGGAATCAAGCATCCGAGGACCAGACCGGTTTCGAGGTAACACCTCTCATCAGCCCGTCTAGCTTGACTCCAGTGGTGTGGAGGCTCTGGGACCCACGTCTGAGCTACCCCAGTACACTCAGGGAGAAAATTACAAAAAACAATTTGATGGACAGAATGTAGATCAATGTCTTACATTCACCCCAGTACAAGGATCTGGGCCTAAATCCATCGTTTTTTGCACTCCACACCACCCTGGGTCAGATAATGGCTTTATGCAAATCAGCTCTGACCCTGTGCCCCATGGGAACAGTCCAGTCCGAACTAAAACAGCCATATCTTTCCCAGACCGGAATCAAGCATCCGAGGACCAGACCGGTTTCGAGGTAACACCTCTCATCAGCCCGGCTAGCTTGACTCCAGTGGTGTGGAGGCTCTGGGACCCACGTCTGAGCTACCCCAGTACACTCAGGGAGAAAATTACAAAAAACAATTTGATGGACAGAATGTAGATCAATGTCTTACATTCACCCCAGTACAAGGATCTGGGCCTAAATCCATCGTTTTTTGCACTCCACACCACCCTGGGTCAGATAATGGCTTTATGCAAATCAGCTCTGACCGTGTGCCCCATGGGAACAGTCCAGTCCGAACTACAACAGCCATATCTTTCCCAGACCGGAATCAAGCATCCGAGGACCAGACCGGTTTCGAGGTAACACCTCTCATCAGCCCGGCTAGCTTGACTCCAGTGGTGTGGAGGCTCTGGGACCCACGTCTGAGCTACCCCAGTACACTCAGGGAGAAAATTACAAAAAACAATTTGATGGACAGAATGTAGATCAATGTCTTACATTCACCCCAGTACAAGGATCTGGGCCTAAATCCATCGTTTTTTGCACTCCACACCACCCTGGGTCAGATAATGGCTTTATGCAAATCAGCTCTGACCCTGTGCCCCATGGGAACATTCCAGTCCGAACTACAACAGCCATATCTTTCCCAGACCGGAATCAAGCATCCGAGGACCAGACCGGTTTCGAGGTAGCACCTCTCATCAGCCCGGGTAGCTTGACTCCAGTGGTGTGGAGGCTCTGGGACCCACGTCTGAGCTACCCCAGTACACTCAGGGAGAAAATTACAAAAAACAATTTGATGGACAGAATGTAGATCAATGTCTTACATTCACCCCAGTACAAGGATCTGAGCCTAAATCCATCGTTTTTTGCACTCCACACCACCCTGGGTCAGATAATGGCTTTATGCAAATCAGCTCTGACCCTGTGCCCCATGGGAACAGTCCAGTCCGAACTACAAGAGCCATATCTTTCCCAGACCGGAATCAAGCATCCGAGGACCAGACCGGTTTCGAGGTAACACCTCTCATCAGCCCGGCTAGCTTGACTCCTGTGGTGTGGAGGCTCTGGGACCCACGTCTGAGCTACCCCATTACACTCAGGGAGAAAATTACAAAAAACAATTTGATGGACAGAATGTAGATCAATGTCTTACATTCACCCCAGTACAAGGATCTGGGCCTAAATCCATCGTTTTTTGCACTCCACACCACCCTGGGTCAGATAATGGCTTTATGCAAATCAGCTCTGACCCTGTGCCCCATGGGAACAGTCCAGTCCGAACTACAACAGCCATATCTTTCCCAGACCGGAATCAAGCATCCGAGGACCAGACCGGTTTCGAGGTAACACCTCTCATCAGCCCGGCTAGCTTGACTCCAGTGGTGTGGAGGCTCTGGGACCCACGTCTGAGCTACCCCAGTACACTCAGGGAGAAAATTACAAAAAACAATTTGATGGACAGAATGTAGATCAATGTCTTACATTCACCCCAGTACAAGGATCTGGGCCTGAATCCATTGTTTTTTGCACTCCACACCACCCTGGGTCAGATAATGGCTTTATGCAAATCAGCTCTGACCCTGTGCCCCATGGGAACAGTCCAGTCCGAACTACAACAGCCATATCTTTCCCAGACCGGAATCAAGCATCCGAGGACCAGACCGGTTTCGAGGTAACACCTCTCATCAGCCCGTCTAGCTTGACTCCAGTGGTGTGGAGGCTCTGGGACCCACGTCTGAGCTACCCCAGTACACTCAGGGAGAAAATTACAAAAAACAATTTGATGGACAGAATGTAGATCAATGTCTTACATTCACCCCAGTACAAGGATCTGGGCCTAAATCCATCGTTTTTTGCACTCCACACCACCCTGGGTCAGATAATGGCTTTATGCAAATCAGCTCTGACCCTGTGCCCCATGGGAACAGTCCAGTCCGAACTACAACAGCCATATCTTTCCCAGACCGGAATCAAGCATCCGAGGACCAGACCGGTTTCGAGATAACACCTCTCATCAGCCCGGCTAGCTTGACTCCAGTGGTGTGGAGGCTCTGGGACCCACCTCTGAGCTACCCCAGTACACTCAGGGAGAAAATTACACAAAACAATTTGATGGACAGAATGTAGATCAATGTCTTACATTCACCCCAGTACAAGGATCTGGGCCTAAATCCATCGTTTTTTGCACTCCACACCACCCTGGGTCAGATAATGGCTTTATGCAAATCAGCTCTGACCCTGTGCCCCATGGGAACAGTCCAGTCCGAACTACAACAGCCATATCTTTCCCAGACCGGAATCAAGCATCCGAGGACCAGACCGGTTTCGAGGTAACACCTCTCATCAGCCCGGCTAGCTTGACTCCAGTGGTGTGGAGGCTCTGGGACCCACGTCTGAGCTACCCCAGTACACTCAGGGAGAAAATTACAAAAAACAATTTGATGGACAGAATGTAGATCAATGTCTTACATTCACCCCAGTACAAGGATCTGGGCCTAAATCCATCGTTTTTTGCACTCCACACCACCCTGGGTCAGATAATGGCTTTATGCAAATCAGCTCTGACCCTGTGCCCCATGGGAACAGTCCAGTCCGAACAACAACAGCCATATCTTTCCCAGACCGGAATCAAGCATCCGAGGACCAGACCGGTTTCGAGGTAACACCTCTCATCAGCCCGGCGAGCTTGACTCCAGTGGTGTGGAGGCTCTGGGACCCACGTCTGAGCTACCCCAGTACACTCAGGGAGAAAATTACAAAAAACAATTTGATGGACAGAATGTAGATCAATGTCTTACATTCACCCCAGTACAAGGATCTGGGCCTAAATCCATCGTTTTTTGCACTCCACACCACCCTGGGTCAGATAATGGCTTTATGCAAATCAGCTCTGACCCTGTGCCCCATGGGAACAGTCCAGTCCGAACTACAACAGCCATATCTTTCCCAGACCGGAATCAAGCATCCGAGGACCAGACCGGTTTCGAGGTAACACCTCTCATCAGCCCGGCTAGCTTGACTCCAGTGGTGTGGAGGCTCTGGGACCCACGTCTGAGCTACCCCAGTACACTCAGGGAGAAAATTACAAAAAACAATTTGATGGACAGAGGGGGTCTCTGAACAGAAGCAAAACCGAACTTCTGTATTGTATCAACAGTCACTCCAAGAAACCACCTCCAATCCGACAGGACCGGCGAAGCAGGAGACAGACCACAGCATTAGGGTGAGTATTTTTATTTTCCAGTTTTTCCATTTTTTTCCGCTACCAACCAAACATGACACGTTTCGGGCTATGCAGCCCTTGTTCACATGCAAGGCATTAGTGCAAATCGCAGTGCTTATAAAGTGCTTAATGTGCTCCACCTACCACCTTGTTCCCCAGAGGGTCACGTGACCGATATGACAATGGAAAACAGACTATCTCATAGAGAAACATGTAATACTCTCGCTGTAAATATTTCAAATTCCTGCATAAATGCACATATATATATATGTATGTATGTATATATATATATATATATACATACACACAAATCCAATGATGTGCACACTCAGGATAGATGCTAATGCAGGGTTGTTGATTTATTGCATCATAAATCTCTTAACGCGTTTTTACTGTGCAAGCAGTTTTGATCAAATGAGAAAACTTTCAAAAGCGTGCTTTACATATCCTTGGAAAACATAGTGGATAACCTTCATGGAAAGATCATGGTCATAGGGTACACACAGTGGTGGCCATCTTAACATGGAGAACAGTATTGTCTGGTCTGGACACAGGGAATAGCAAGGAAGTGCAATGTGTACGTACTGCAGATGTCGCTATCAAAGGATGCCACATCCAGAGACAGTAGTGCACTCAAGCTCCAGAAATGCCCCGGAAAGCGTTTGCGGGTAACTATTAAATTAGAAATGTATGCAACCAGTTGCTAGTGTTCACAAACTGAATGTTACTGCCCGGGGGTGGAAGGTAAGCAATTGAAGGCAGCCCCACATTGCATGACGAGTGTCCAAGGTCCATTCTTTGTAATACATTCTTGGGCAGTAGTTGTATTACACCACCTAAGAAGAACTTACAATGCTCATAACTGAAAGAGACAATGTTAACACAAACGCGTCAAACACAATAGGAAGGGCTTTGCTTGGTGTAAACCTGTAACAAATACAGGATGGGGGATGGTATGTGAACTGACAAAAAAGATAGAAAAGGCATTGCCCAGAGAACTCACCTACAAATGCAGTCGGGCAATTGCTTTACATGTGAACTCTCCAACAAATAAAATTTTAATTTCATGACAAACAATAAAAATGGGCCGTATGTTGTTTATCATTGACGTACCTTCTTACACAGAGTTCTACCTCAGGAGGGTCTAAACAGATCTGGTTTTATGTTTAGTATTTTGTTTTGTGTGAATTAAAGTACTTTTTTCTTTTTAAAAGTAAAAGCACTTGCTGGGCATTGATTAATAATTGCAATTGTATGTTTTGCTTAGTTCTGAGTTTCAAACAACGTCTCTTCCCCAAGTAAGCCCTAGCTTGCTATGCCACTCTTCCCTGAGGCTCAACGCCTAACAGGGTGTTCTTGGTGCTCAATTTAGGCCCAAAGTAAGGTGGCCTCGTGCATTTGGCTCTGATACTTGGTTGATCTCATTTATGGTCACTTGATTGGAAGCAACTGTGCTAACCTGCAGAGATTTTGTGGCCCCTGATGGTGGAAAGGTTAACAAAGATCCTGTGTCCAGAAGAAGAATGGCAAATTGCCTGGTGTAAACCCATCCAAAACCCAGTAGGAATGGGTCATCAAAAATAGATTAGGAAGGGGAGTTCCATCCAGCACAAATACAATCTAAAGAGGTTTTACATTGTGACCTACATGAAAAGAGCCACAGGAAGGGTCTCTACCATTTTTAACATGGCAACCTTCTAACAAGGATCTCTAGTGCCGGAAGGACTATAGAAGTGTGGCTGTCATTGTGGTCATTTGTAATTTTATGTTCAGTATCTAACTATGTGTGAATTAAAGAAGATGTGTGCTGTTTAAATAGTTCTTGCAGTTTAAATTCCTTTCCTACCTCTGCTTTCAAGACTCCTGAACCCAGGGGTGGCAAGGAGAGTGATAAGGGTAACAAAGAACAAGCAAGGAGTAGTACTAGCCCCCCTTGGCCACCATTATTCAGCTTCATCGATTTCAGTCCTTGTTTCATCTTCCACCAATACATTAGGGATGCATTTTGGGACAGTCTATCTTGAAAACCAATCAGATAGACAATTATAGGTTTAAATTGTGCACTCTGGTTGAGTAGATGCCAAAGATTGAATCTAATAATTAGGGTTTAGTCGGGCCATTATAAACAGCAGAGCCCCCTGGCAGAAGGGCAGCATCAGTGCAAATGGCCGCAGGGCTGCGGCTGCCTTCCTGTTATCCCAGAAGAGGAAAGAAAACAAGAGGGATATCATTTAATACTCAGCATAATTGCAGGTACTGTATGTACACTTGCGCAGCAGGCTGGCCAATGCAGTTCCATCATATCCTGAAAAAAATCCCTGGAAAGGTTTGTCAGAACAAATTGGTAAACGGCCATGAGGAATTTGTAGACCGGCATCAGGTTTAATTTGTTTTAATTAAGTAATCGTGTTCATTCTGCCTTTGTGGCCCCTGGACTCCAGCCCAGGCCTCAGCTTGTTATTGTTTCTGCTCTCAAACCCTGGGCTGGTGGCCACCAAGGGAGCAGAGGTGATGAGAGGCCTAGAGGGCGGCCAATGTGTTTTTGGTTATGAGGTCCGGGGCTCCTTTGTCTCGCCCCCAGAAGGCATCGCTCGTGGCTTGCTTTGTGGTTCCGGGTCATTAGGGGAGCAGTAAATGGAGCCGCATGCGCAGAGTTTCTACATTTCAACATTCTTTTGTAGAACGTGCCTTTCATTTGTGAGGGATGCCAACCCCACATTTGCAATGAAAAGCCCACAACGGGAAGTGCAAGTGTATACTGACATTTTCACTTATAATGTCATACTTTTCAGCGTTGTGGTGGTTATTGTTATTTGACCTTTGCATGGTGCTCAATTTTCAGATGGTATTCTGGTTTTCGTGGACAAGCCAAACATGTTTTACTAAATGGTAGAAGAATTTTCCTTACCTTGTACCACTGATTTGTCATCTTCAGGTGAACGTTTTGCGTCTGAATGATCAATCGCGTAGCCAGTGAAGTAGGTACGTAACGCACGTTGCGCACGTGGCCAGTGTGTCTTGCGCCCTAGTGCAAGGAAGGAAATGCCCCCCCTCCCCCTAACCAACAATAATCAGACCTCTGGCCTGGGACCCAGTCTGCACCTGCTGCACCAATGGGAGCTATGCCCTCGTGCGTTATAGTGTGCCCTAGAATACATTCCTGACCTGTGATGTCATGAGCTGTAGAGGATTGGTGAAATTGTGACTACTCCGGCAAAAATGTCAAAATTAGAAAAAATGCAAGATTTACAAAAACAGAACTTTCCGACTTTGCTTGTTCTGCTGCCACAAAGTTAACCTGAGCAGGAAACTGTCATAAAGATGATTGTGTCAGTGCTTAGTTTGAGCCAGTGGCTGCTGGTGGAGGCCACTATCACTCATTTTTGGGGACTGGCACTTATTTTTCCTCATCTGACATTTCTCAGGACTTAGAGAGGGAAAATCCCAAAAAATGAAAAGACAGAGGAAGAGAAAGACGGGAAACCGTCAGGGAGAAAGTAGTAGCCTGCAAATGTGAGATAAAAGGGTAGCAGTGTCTGGTAGTGTATTAAAGAACCTGAGGTGGATATAAGACTCTGCAGCCTTGGTATTTGGTGCGCAGACATTGGGTTTCTGTGTGAAGCTTTTGGCACCGGCACTTTTTCTTTCACAAATTAAGCACAGGATTTCCTGTTACTAGTTGTTGTGGTGGCACAATGTCCTGTTGTAGGAAATCATCTCTAGGACCATTCTCTGTTCACATATACGCTCCTGCCGGCATGCATATTCAGCCAGATATGTGGCATGGCAGGCTAGGGATAGAGAAGTCCTTTATGTGCGTTGTTGGGCTCGGCAGCTACCTTTTCCCTTGGGGTGGAGGTGGGCAGTGGGATGTTGTCTTGAGGCTGGTGCGGGCAGGGTGGTAGAACTCTTGCCTACAAAGGCATTTGTCGCAGCAGTAATAAGGTCTGTCTGGTCTGTGACATGTGGTTACTAAAGCTGCCTTTTTAACTTTGTGAAGTTTGCAAATTTCCTGAAGTTTATTGTGAAAATAAAACACCAAGTTTCAAGGGTATACATTCACATTTTTTCACACTTTTTCTCTCAACTCATATTAACATGGAGGATGGCAGTGTACTCGGACTCATCCTCATCCTCTAAGCAAGTGAAACACACCCCAAAGATGTCTGTGCAATCCCCCACTATAAAAGCCTTTAGTATCCTGTAAAATAACTTCTTACCCAGAGACTTTACACTCTAAGGACATCTGGGGAGCCTTGAGTCGAGGTAAAAAAATACTGCTTTCGTCTCTCCTCTTCCCTGTGAAAAACACAGCAGGATTTTTAGATTCACTTAAAATGAAAACTGTTTAAGAGAAGTTATACTGTTTTGTCTCTGCTAATGATCCTGGCTGAAATTCTGTTTTTGTGCTTGCCTGCGGTGTGTTTTTCTCTCAGTGCCATCTGTAACTTCACAAATTAAAGGCTTTTCTTGTAACAATTTTGGTGTCTTTTCCCTCAATATACTCTAGCTCTCTTCTTCTGATGATCAGACCAAATCCGACTACGATTTCGATAATTCTAATTGCAATTAACCACTTGCAATATTTTATTTCAATCCGGTTATATGATCTACTCAGTGCTTCATCTGTACACCACTTTTGGATAGACCCTTCGCTATTCCTTTTCTCAGTTAATTTATCTGGTTCTTCATTATTTGATGGCCAAAACAAGGAATGTAAAACTTTTGGCAAAATCGTTAACCCGTTCCAATGACCCCCTGTTGCCTTTTCCAGAATCTAGTTCATCATGGGAATTCATCAACATGGATGACTTTCCTAATCACCGGCAGGATTCTGCTTCTAAACTACATGCAGTACTAAAACCTTCTGTCCTGGCTAACTCAAATAACAAGCAACTTAAAAATCATTCACAATTCCCAGATAAGGTGCCATCCTCTTTCTCAATGGACATTATTTTGGATGAAATTAGAGCATTAAAACCATACATGGAAGAAATGAATAAGAGATTACAAACGTTCATGGGAAGTGGTCTTTTATTAGAAACAGAGTCACGAAGGTTGAGCAATGAGGGCCTGTCTTGCATGATGAAGTTACTCGAATTCAGGTGCTAGAATCTGAAGTTCACTTTCCAAAAAGCAAGCCTAAGACTTAGAAAAGTTGAAGAAAAGGAATAACATCTGCATTTATGGCCTTCGGGAAGACACAGAGGGAAAGGATACAGTTGCTTTCTTCAACACCTTCCTACCAACACTACTTCATCTTCTGAATACTAATACTCTAAACATTCAAAGGACACATAGCCTGGGTCCTAAACCTAAACTCATACCACAGTCAAATCCTAAGCTAAGAGGAGCCAAGCTGTCATTTTTAGAATATATAGAGTTGTCTAAAGTTGTTTATGCAGCTAAATCAAAAGGCCAGATTACATGGTCAGGACATAAACTTTTCTTCACACAGGATGTTCCAAAGATAACAGCTGACTGGCATAAAGACGTTTTGGATATGAAACCGGATTTGAGAGCTGTGATTGAAGGTTTCAAGTAATTTACAAAGAAGAATCAACACCTTATGAAGAGCCCGCCATGTTATAATTTCTTTTTGACTGCAGAGGAGAAGCTATGGAAACATCTAAAGTTACAGTGACTTCAATGTATTATTATTTATTTGTCAGTTTGAAATATACAACATACAAAAAAAATCAATAAAACATTAAAACATTATGATAATAGTAGACAAACATAAATAAAAACACTGTGCACATTAGATTAAAAAAAACTAATTTAGCAGCTGATAAACATCAATTGGTCATAAAGTGACCAGTGCAAAATTAGTGCAGTTGCTACGGAGAAAGAGCAATTTCTTTGTAGTAAGCACACATGGAGAGCAGACTTTTTTTAGGACAATAACTCATCAAGGTTTTAAAAACAAGTAGCAGCTAGTAGGCATTAAACAGAAAAGTGGTCAATGCAAGGTTAATACAAATATGCGGGCAAAAGAAATGCCATTTACTATTAAAAGCATAAGTAACTTCGACATTGCTATGGCCCCAAAGTTCAGCTCCAGAGACTTTAATAATTTAATAATTTACTTGGAGTATTTCTTGTTTTATGCATAATTGTGTCTATTCTCTGATAATATTCTTCTGACTTTTCTAAATATTAATACTAATAGTACTACATATATGCCACATTCTATTCAAATTGCTTCTTTATTTTGCTTAGGTTTTGGTGAACATTGGAGTTTTGGTGTTGACATGTCATCTGAACCTGTGATCTCCCCACACCCAGCCTATTTCTGTGTTGTATAGGTATCTTTTTTGGTCAGCTGTCCCATATATGCTGTTTACCTGTGCTTGCGATTTATATTAATTATGTCCTGTTGTTATTTATGTGGTTACACAATGTTAAACATATTGCATCCCTGTAGTTCTCCATATATGACTTGTCTTCATTCAGAGCAGAAATGTACCTCTTTATCTATTTTTACATATTCACAATTCAGGTTCATTCGATGGAATGTTAAAGGGTGTTAGGTAGCCTGATTAAGAGGGAGAAAGTTATTTCATATCTCTTCAAACTAAAGGCTAATAGTGCTATACTTGACTGATAAGAAACTGGGTATTCTCATCCCCTGCCTATAATGGTACAGTCATTTTATGTAACAGGTACTCAGATATTGTGGTAGTATCTCAATGACCTAATTATGAAGGCTGATGGATTGCAATTTGATTATTAATAGATAAACTACTAATTACTGTTTTTAACGTTTACAGTCCCACACAACCCGACTTTTAATTCTGGCCACTCAAATTTAAAAATGATAATTACTATTGGGTGGTGATAGACACCAAATTACTGTTCCCTATTGGACCACTTTTGGACAGGAATTTGAGAGTTAAAATATATCCCTAATAAACTTTAAAAGCAGTTCACGTCTTTTTTATCTCAAACCTCATTAGCAGATTGATGAAGACTTTCAAACCCTACTCTAAGAGAATACACTTGTTATTTACTCATGCACCACCCACAATTTAGAACTGATTATATATATCTTAATAAGAAACTCTCTCAGACACTGATTCAAGTCAAAATTGGGGCAATCTTTATTTCAGATCATGCACCTGTGATAATTGATTAGAGTCTTATCCTCTAACAAAAAAAGGTACATGGAGACTCATTAATACATTAATAGCTGATCCTGCTTTTCCCTGGCCAATTTCATGATTGTATGGTATTTTTTTTAAATTGACAATGCATCTAACATACACTTTGGGACCCATTTAAAGCAACGTCTAGGGGATTTAGCAATACTTTTGTTGCAATAAAAAAAAGAAAATGAAATTGGAAACAAAAGATGCCTTACAGAAAATTAAAAATTTAGAACATGGATTTTATAGCTCAAATTCTGAAGACATATTACATGATCTAATTGCTACATCATTTGAATACAATAAAGTTGTCAGAAATGCTGCTTTTCCTATCCATTGAAAAAGAGCTTATGGCATTATGGAGGTCAAAATAAAACTGGAATGTTACTGGCAAATGATCTGAATATTAAAAAAAGAATGTCCTAAAGTGAAAACAATAATCAGTAATGATAGAACTCATTTTCATAGAGATGCAGACATCTTAAAAGAATTTACACATACTTTTACGAGTGCCTATATTCATTTGAATCTTCTCTTATCTTTGATGACATTTCTAATTCCTTAGGTTCAATTTCTAAACCAAGATATTCTAATGGAAATGTTTACAACCTAGAGGATGATACATTATGGAGGAGATCAACATGGTTATTAAAAAAGTTTAAAAAAAAATCCAAATCTCCAAGCCCGAAATGGTTTCACCAATGAATTTTAACTACACTTTTCAGGAATTCTTTTGCCAAAATGAGATAATTTATTAAAGTATTATAGTTTCCCCAGTGCTAAGTATGGAATTATTCAAGGGTCCTTTATTTGTATTTTTCCAATGGAAAGCTGTGACAAAAAATTATGCAAGCATTACTGACCTATATCATTGGTTAACGTTGACTATTAGATTTATGCACAACTCTTGGCCATACGGTTAGAACCACTACTGCCGAATAGGATTGGGAGAGAACAATTATGTTTTTGTGAAAGGGCAGTTAACATCTGACAATTCCAAGTGTTTTAAAAATGTTTTGTGTAACTTTCAAATATCCTCATTCTTTAGCAGGTATTACTTTAGATGCATTTGATAGATTGGAAAGGAATTTTATGTTCTAAACTTTGGTGTGGGATGGATTTAGATCTAAATTTATTAATTTAATATCCTTATTATATAACTTCCGGAGAACATTCGTTTTTTGTAAATGGTAATTCCCACAACTATTTTTCCCTCATTATAGAGATTAGACCAGGTAGTTCCTTATCTCCTCCTTTTTTCACTTTAACCTTTTTATGCAAAATACTACAGAATCTGGATTTTCAGGGCGTGTATTATTGGAAAATTCAGCTGAAAAAAATCTGTCATTGCTGATCATTTCTTTTTATTCTTTTTATTTCCCATTCCGACTCTTCTTTTTTGGAAAAAGTGACCTACTAGAACATTTCTGGTGTAATCTAAATCTTTCCCCACTTGCCAAATCACCCCGAAACTTTAAAGATAGGAGCTGACCGGAGCGCTCCACTACTTTTGAAAATTTCGCGAATATTCGTCAACCGGCGCCAAAGTTACTGGGAAAAGATAAAATGCATTTTGAATAGAAACAAGGTCCTAACTATAACTATCTACTGGCGCCTGCCAGTAGGTAATATTATATAAACAAAAAAAGAAAGATCCAAAGAATACTGGGCAGTTCTCAAGTTTAGGTGGAAAGCAGCTCCAGTATAGAGCACTCTGAACATCAGCGACACTCTAAATGTTCTCACCTCAAATGTCTGCTTTTCTATCAAAGTCTTTAAGCGTAGGATTATCTATATATAGATAGATATCTATCTATCTATATCTAAAGATCTCTCTCTATATATATATATGTATATATATATATATATATATATATATAAATAAATAAATATATATATATATATATATATATATATATATATATATATATATATATATATATATATATATATATATATAAAAACACTCCGCTGTCATACAACAGAAGGACCAGCACTCACGTTAGTTTCAATCCCTCATAGGAATTATTGCGTAAAACAATATATATATATATATATGTATATATATATTACCTACTGGAGTTGCCAGTAGGTATTTATAGTTAGGACCTATTATCCATAGGAAAACCGCAACATTCTATTGCCAATAACTTTGGTGTAGATTGATGAAACTTCGTGTAATTTTCCAAACTTTCGGCCAGCTCAGTTCTGCTCCTTCCCCGAAAGTTTGGGGGTGATTGGTGAAGCGTGGGCCGAAAAAAAAAGGGGAGTCCCAAAACGCGTATTCCCCATGCAATCGCCCATAGGACCTTTAGCCACGGCTACAGCTAGAACGGCTGAACGGAATTACACCAAATTTGGCAGAGAGGTAGTCCTCTGTTCCGACTTGTGCCTTTGGAATATCTGGTGTCAATCTGTTCAAAAGTTTCTTTTAAAATTACGGTTACAGTCATTTATATATCTATGGTCGCGGAGGATCCACGGATTGTGCTAGGATTGGCCTCGTAGGATAAGCGCACCGTTCCGATCACACGCTGAATTCTAATTGGCTGTCAAGCGGTTGTAAACATTCGAAACCAGGAACTGTTGGTGCCATTTTGTGCCTCGGTAGAAGCGAGAATGAAGAAGTCTGTGAAATATGTTGGCAAAACGTGAACAGGGGCAGGTTAGACATACCCTGACCCCTTAGGCCTGTTCAGGGGGTGACAAAGGGACCCATAGGGCAAAAAAAGTAAGAAATGTTGTTTACAAAAAAAGTCGCAATATGCGCGTAGGATCTGCGCATTTGGTCGCTGAAAAAAACAAAGCATGTATTTTTGAGATATATATCAATCTGATCTGTATAGATGTTGGGTGGTTCTAGAAAGAGCCCTTGTGTTTATTGAGAGATTTTAGTAATTACAATTAAGTACCAATGCAGAGTCTAAAGTTCATGAGTAAGACTCGGTTTCCTTCATCTGTATAATGTACACTATCTCATTAATAGATGCCATGCATATTGAAACGCAGATTGTTATGGTATATGGACAATATTCTATAGTCTCGTAGAAAAGTAGAAAGATTTATTCACATGTTTATTCACTTATCTGTGCAGATCAGGTGTTCCAGTCTTCCCCTATCTCAACGACTGGTTGTTGAAGGCGGGCTCACCCCAGACAATCGTCTCCCACCTCCAGGCTACAGTCGACCTCTTGCACCTGCTGCGGTTGTCTATCAACGTGCCGAAGTAGCACCTGTGCCCCTCTTAAAAGCTCCTCTTCATCGGAGCGGTTCTGGACTCTGCGGAGTTTCGGGTTGTTCACTCTGAATAGCGGGTTCGGGATATTTAGGATGATTCTGATCTTTCAGCTTTTATCCCGGGTCTCGGTCAGGTTGACGCTGCGGCTCCTGGGGCTGAAGGCCTCCTGTAGCCTAGTGGTGCATCACGCAAGGTGGCATGTGAATAAATATAAACGTAGGCCACGCAGTTTGCGTCCCGTAATATACACATTTCAGGGGAGGTGGTTCTCGGGGCTTGAGGGGGGTCGTTGAAGCCCACATACTTGTAAGGTCGTGGGGGGCATTGGACGCGAACGAGGTGCAAGGGGGTTGTAAATCTGGTGCACAGTGTTTTGTTTTACTTTGCTTTTCTTTCTGTGATGTAGAAGATCCTGGTTAAATATAACGGTTTTTGTACAGCCAGTACCTTTTAACCCTACCCCCAAATGGCTTTCTGCCTGTTACCATAGTAACAGTTCATGGAACACTTAAGTGAGCAGAGGTTAAAAGTTCACCACACTATGTTGCAAATGAGTTAGCCTCAGAATTATACTTCAAATTATAAATATAATTTCTATTGATGACTGCTACCTCCACAAAAAAAACAGACGTATGTACTTTTTAAATTAACTTTTATATAAAACAATAACTGGAACTATATCCAAAAGATAACAATACAATAAATAACTATAACTATAACTAACAAAACAATATAATAAACAACATATAATATGGAGTCCAAAATAAATATTTTAGTTAAACTGCAAAACAAAAAAGAAAATTAGTGTTTAAAATTAGATTGATGTGACTAAATGAGGTCAAACATTACAAGTCAAAGTAACACTTGATGATATATATATATTTTTTGAAATGTTCCCAGTGTGCCTGAAACACTTCCACTGGCATTGTACATGCAGACTTTGGTCCACCTTTTTATCAATTTTTGCAGTTTGAGATATAACGTCCTACCTCTGTTACTCCTCTCCTACTTTCTCCTTTCAAATTCTTTTGTAAAGAAGTTAACAACAATTAAAAGGAACATTGTCTGCATATTTTTAATAAAGCATTTGACACAATGCATAGTGACACCGTATTTATTGAATGTTTTGAAATTCATTTTCACAAGTCTTAAAAAAGGTGAATGCAAGAAAAGACTGCTTTCAAGAGGAGACCCCAATAAAGAGGACTGGTGTGGAACTGCAAGTATGCGGAAGCACTTCCAGACTAAGAATCTGGTCAACTTTGCAAGGGAAGAGTTAAGGAGATTGAGAGAGGCTCCTCCAGCTTCATGAGGATGCCCAAGTAACAGTGGAGCAACACCGTCAACCTCTACTGCACAGCCTAATATTCGTCCCCAATTTGGAATCCTTTAAGAAAAAAAGTCAGAAGGTTGGGAGCTCTGTATGCCATTCTAAAACCTAATCATCCATTAGTTATACAGAGATCCACCCTGTATCAGACTCATTCGTAGAAGTGTGAATTTGAGATTATCTGCCACAGAAAACCCCACAAGTACTTATATCAGTTACTTTTAAACTTCGTCGAGTAGTCGTATTGTGAGTATTTACCTTAACGTTGTCCGTAAAAAATGTGTGAATGTGCATGGCTTCGAACAACTAGTAAATGCCATATTTGAGACCGGTGTAATCAGCTGGAACAGGAGGATATACTTTTCTTCAACCTCGGCAACAAACATTCTGCAAACTGAAAAAAAGAGTTAAAAATGTATATGATGTACATATGTCTAAGATTAATTAAAATGTACATAAAAACATTTGTTCTCAATAGGATTGGTGATGAAAAGCAAATATCAGAGGTTATATTTGGCAAGCAAAATAGGAAATAGCATTGCATTGTACAAATGTTAGGCCGAGATTGGTCACTCACTCTATTTACATTGCAATTTTCGGCTGATAACATATGGAGAGCAGTCAGTGGATCTGGTGTGTCGAATTGTTCACCACCACATGCTATTGTGTATGGGCAGGACAGCTTGTGGGGACCAGTACATCTCATGGTTGAGATATCTGTATAATGAGATAGAACAGGGGGCAAATGAAGTTTAAGGTTATTAAAAAACATGGAGAGCATGCTAAAATACAACATTGACCAATCAATTACATGTACAGTGCATTGTGAGGAAGGAGCACATGACGCACTACTTAAAAAATGATATGCGGCAGGATTAAGTTATTGGCCCAGAAACATCGCCTACCAAGGCAAAGTATTTAAGTTATTTGACCTGGAAACCGTGCTAAAATACACTTTTGCCGAAAACATTACTTTTGCAATGCCTGGGGCACATGACGCACTACTTACACGAGAAAAACTACATTACATTCACTTGAACAGCATGTAGCACACTGCTGTAGGAGCGGCCACGAGGCGCTTGGCAAATTAAACAAACGCACCAGGATTAAGTGATTTGCACCAAAACAAAAGTTATTAGTCAACTTTAACAATATAAAAAAGCAGGAAAGCGTGCTTAAAAACAGCATTGCCAAATTGAACATAAATTGGCATTTACGCGGTATTTAAAGATTGTTCACATTAATTAATTTAATTACTCATAAAAAAGTGCTCACCTACGAAGAAGTGGATACGAACACTCATTTTCTGTGACTGCGGATTAGAAAAAGTTCAAGAAGATTGGCAGCTTATAAATGCTATGCAGAAGGATTATTGGTTGAGCATGATGTCACTGGGTGTGAGAGCTGTGATTGGGCATGTTGTAATTGAGCATGCGCAAATAAAATGAAATACGTTAGGGGTTCATAGCCAGATGGTGGGATGTATTGTGCACATGCGTAACATTAACACACATGTGCTACCACAAACATGCATGCACAAAGTGAAGGCAACCCCTACGGGGTACATACATAGATGGAGTTCGGATGTCCCCGTGGTCTTGAAGTGGCGTCAGAAGGGGGGCTTTGCAGTCCTCCTCCATAAAATAATAATATATAATTAGCCATGCCCCGGAATTGGCACAGGAGGGGGGCCACGCGGCCCACTTCCCATAAAAAAATTGCATACGTATACTCCGCTTATTGTCATTGTACCATAAGCGCACCCTTCCGATCAAGCGCTGAAGGCTAATTGGCTGTCAAGTGGTTGTCAACATTCGAAACTAGAAACTGTTGGCAGCCATTTTATGTCTCGGTACAAGGGAGGCTGAAGAGCGTGTGAAATGTGTGTTTAAAATGTGAAAAGGGGAGGGTAGACACACCCTGATCCTCTAGGTCTCCTCTGGAGGATCCCACAAGGTCTCCCAGGGCCCCTATTTTTTTGGGGGGGGGGAAATCGCGGGGTGCGCGTATGATCCGCGCATTCTAGTGATATTTTAAAAAAAAAGACGTGTGCTTTTGAACGTCTTTGTTAATTTGTATTCTTTCAACTGTTTAGAGGAGAGGCAGCAGTGCTGCATCCAAGATCCACCACTCCACCACTGAGTAGGAATAGGTAACGATAACACTATTTACCTGCTAAGTGAATTTCAACCCATAGGATAACAGTGCGCAACTCCATAAATAAATAAATAAAATGAATTTAAGTATATTATGAACAATACATAACATGTTTTGAAGCAGGTCTTGAACACTAGCTGGTAAACTAAAGCACCTGGCAAAAGGGCTTCTCCTCTTTCCTGACAGCACTATTTTAGGTAGAATTTGTGTAAAATCAGACAACCTCGCTAAACTGCATGTAAATATTTTAATGCACTCTTGCCTTCATAGTAGCTTTTAACAAAAGTAATTTTTACTTCACCTTACCTGCACAGCACACTTCATCCCAGCTGCAGCGTATTTCCCCGGTCCACCATGGATTTTTCCGTTTGAGTGGAGGGAAAGCAAATGCCATACCGAAAGTGCCTTCATTGTGCAGACTGGGGTTAGCAGTTTAGCTGCTGAAAGGGTATAAATTTGCCATATGACCCCGATGCGCAGTGGACACTTGATGCAGGCGCACCTAAGGCAAGAGCATCTGCACCTGTCCACGTCTGGCCCGGGCCTAGGGCCAGAAATTCTGGATCCTTGCCAATGCACCGCAGACCTTCTTCAAATTTGAAACTAAATCCCGAGATACGCACTAAAGGAATTTTATACTCTGCTGAACAACTAAAGGCCCTCAATATACCTCCACACCCTAACTGTACCAGAGAACACCCACTCAACAAAGACATATCCTGCACTAACTATAGCTTTCATTTTACTCCCAACCTAGAAGCTAAAACTCATCTGCCCAAATTCTACCCTTCCGCCTCTGAAAATAAACCTTTCTCTTTCTTTAGTATTAACTGCCGCTCTCTACCAAAACACTAATTGGATATTTTCGACTTGTTATCAAATGACAAACCTGAAGCAATCTTCCTTACAGGACCTGGCTTCAGGTAGCTCACGTCCTGATATAGCCGCTGCACTACCTGACAATTATGCCATAGTAAGAAAAGATAGAAACAGTAAAACAGGAGTTGGAATAGCGGTTATCTTCAAGAACATTTTCAAATGTGATTTCGAACACCTGCCTTTCCCACACTGTGAGGCCGCTCTTTTCAAACTACTACTATCCCCAAACTTCACCATCTCTGGTGTACTAGTATATCGTCCCCCCACTTCCTCCCCATCCTTAACCACAACCTTTGTGGAACTCGTAACCCCTTTAATTATGAAAGCAGCAACTTTTTCCCTCTTAGGAGACCTCATTCTCCATTTAGAAAACACTTCAAATACAACTAGCCAAAACCTGACCTCTGATCTAGCCTCTCTGAACCTTCATCTAAGAAATTCCGGCCGTACACATATAGCAGGACACCTCCTTGATCCAGTTTTTTAAAGTCTCACTGAGATTTCTTGCTCCCCGGCGGTGCCGACAACTTGGTCGGATCATTATTTGATAAAATTCAACCTAACACTTCCAGCACATCTATCTTCAACTCCAAGCACACCAACCTTAAGGAGCAGAAATTGGAAAAAGTTAAACATGGATACCTTAAACACCTAACAGTATTCCTACAAACACTGCCCTGTATCCCAAGTAAACAAGCTATCGTCTTCAGTACATAACTGGCTTTTAGAGGCCATTGTATACATGTTTACCTGTAACAAATAAAAAAATAAACCACCACCGGCCCCCGGCCCCATGGTTTAATGAGTCACTAAAAATGGAAAAATCAAACTGTAAAAACTTAGAAAGCAAGTGGAGAAAAAATGACACTTCCTCATCGAAATCCATTTATAGGGGTGCCTTAAAACATTATCACAAACTCTGCAAATAAGCTAGAGCGAAATATTTTTCAACTACTATTGCAAATGCTGCCAACTGCTCTAAGACTCTTTTTAAACAATTAAAGAACTGGCAGGCTCCAAAACTCAAGCCCAAGCTCCTGTACTTACTAAACCGAAATGCGAGATCCTGGCCACATTCTTTGTTCTAAAAGTGGACAAAATCTATCATGACATTGTACTCAATCAGGCAAAAACAACTTCCGCTACCCCTCCGCTCCCCTCCATTTTTCTTGACACTGACCTCCCTGGACATTCTCTGACGACCTGGCCCCCATTTACCATAGAAGACTTAACAACTGACCTAAATAACATCAAATCTGGAACGCCAAATGACCCCTTACCTGCCTCAATACTAAAGCAGCTAAGTGCTTCCTCATTGTCTGTGATAGTCAATCTCTTGAACACCTCACTACAGGAAGCTAATGTTCCATCATCCTGGAAACACGCTATGATTCACCCTCTCTTGAAAAAGGCAAACGCTGATCCGGTTGAGCCCAGTAAAAACCACCCTATATCATTACTTCCCATCTTCTCCAAAATTTTAGAAAGACACATTCACCAACACCTCAACCACTTCGTAACAACACACGGTCTTCTTCATCCCTCCCAGTAAGGCTTCAGAGCGTTGTTTTCTACTGAAACCACCCTCCTAGGGGTCACGGAAAACATACGTTGACACCTGGACAATGGAGACACCGTAGCGCTCATTTTACTAGATCTGAGAGCTGCTTTCGATACGGTGTCCCATACTGTGCTCATTAACACACTCCAGTCACAAGGCATAAGGGGGCTAGCTCTAGACTGGCTCACTGCATTTCTTGCAAAACGTACCTTCCAGGTCTTCCCACACTCAGCCTGCTCTGAAACCCACTCTTTTGCGCATGGGGTTCCTCAGGGCTCTATCCTCAGCCCCCTGTAATTTAATCTTTATGTTAGACCACTGGCTGCAGTAGCAGAAACATCAGGATTATCTCTCTTTTCCTACTCCGACGATTCTCAAATCATCTTCTCCCTATCTTCTCACAAAACTAATGATCCATCGATGCTCAAAACTGGTTTAAACAAAATAGCTCTCTGGATGCAGCAAAGGTTTCTCAAACTAAACGGAGAGAAAACTGAGATTCTGGTATTGGGAAAGAAATAAAGAGCTATGGAACCCCCAACATTGGCCAAACGAAATGGAAAATCTCCCATCTCCATCCTCCCAAGTCAAAAATCTGGGCATCATTATTGATGACTCACTCAGCATGCATCCTCAATCCATCAAAGTAGCAGCAACCTGCTTTACCATTCTCAAATGGTTAAGGAAAATCTGTTGGATGCTACCGGAATCCACCAGAAAAACCGTAATCAATGCTCTGATAACATCCAAACTTGATTATGGAAACATTCTCTACCTAGGATCGAACAAATCAGTAGTCCATAGGCTGCAGATGGTACAAAATGCCGCTGTCAGACTTTTTTGCAGAGTCCCTAAAGCCACTTCCATCTTAGCATACAGACGCAAGCTGCACTGGCTTAAAATTGAGAACAGAGTAAAATTTAAGACACTAAGTTACATGCAAAAAACTAAATCCTGCAGTGCTCCTCACTATCTCCAGTCCTTGGTCAGTCCTTACCTTCCCTCACGTAATCTTCGCTATGCCACCCAAGGAGGTTCACTTTACCTAAATTCAAACTAGCCCGGAAAGGCGGCAAGGCCTTTTCCTATCTCGGTTCCGCAATCTGGAACTCTTTACACACAACAATTCGCAACGAAGCCAATTACACACAATTCCGCAAGTCATTAAAAACCTGGCTTTTTGACAAATAACCATCCTGCCCACCTGCTCTCTCCATCTTGATCCGTCCTATGCGCTGGGAAACCCTTTTTCGGTATATGTTGCGCACTATAAATTTAAAAACTAACTAACTATATAATAATGAAAACAAATAACTTTATGTAAAAAACTTAATAAGAAAATGTGTAACGTAATTTTAAAAATAACATCTAAAAATAAAAAAATAAAAAAATGCAGTTAGAAAATATTTAAAGAAAATATTTACAAATTGGCATTTACAAAAAATCTTTGAAATTCACTGAAAAAACCATAGGTTTTAGACATGTTATAGTTCGGAATTAGCATTTAAAAAACCTTTGAAATTCACTGAAAAAAACACAGGTTTCAGACATGTTATAGTTAGGAATTAGCATTTAAAATACCTTTGAAATGCACTGAAAAAAACATAGGTTTCAGATAAGTTATAGTTAGGAATTAGCATTTAAAAAACCTTAGAAATTCACTAAAAACAACATAGGTTTCAGGGGTGTTATAGTTAGCTGGACATTTCACGAGTATACAACCATTGAAATTACCCCGTTATTGTTAGGTGTACTAACTATAACTCGTGCGCCCGCAATCCACTGCTGATGATGTCACATATTACATCATTCATGACATGGTCAGTGACATCACTGATGACATCTCAAATGACATCACTGATGACATCACTGATGGCACCATCCATGTGACAAGCTGATACACCTGATCATACAGTAGTATAATATTTTAACACACATGTTAAAATATGAAGTACTATATTTGGAACATTGACACACCAGTACAAGTTTCTAAAAACCCACTCAGTGATTCCTACATCTACACACACATCTAAACACTTACCTATAGATTCACTGATACATGCTAACAAAGATCAATAGAACACTACTAAATATACTTATATACCTACATCAACATTACACACCAGCACATATCCTATTCCTTTATGGAGACATCCTACTCACTTATGCAAACAATAGATCATACTTAAATTTACTTAGCTATACACTTATACAAACACCAATTTATTTATTCATATAGATAGTAACTCATACTTAGTGTGTTATAAAATCACCTAATGTTCCATCATCCTGGAAACACGCTATGATTCACCCTCTCTTGAAAAAGGCAAACGCTGATCCGGTTGAGCCCAGTAAAAACCACCCTATATCATTACTTCCCATCTTCTCCAAAATTTTAGAAAGACACATTCACCAACACCTCAACCACTTCGTAACAACACACGGTCTTCTTCATCCCTCCCAGTAAGGCTTCAGAGCGTTGTTTTCTACTGAAACCACCCTCATAGGGGTCACGGAAAACATACGTTGACACCTGGACAATGGAGACACCGTAGCGCTCATTTTACTAGATCTGAGAGCTGCTTTCGATACGGTGTCCCATACTGTGCTCATTAATACACTCCAGTCACAAGGCATAAGGGGGCTAGCTCTAGACTGGCTCACTGCATTTCTTGCAAAACGTACCTTCCAGGTCTTCCCACACTCAGCCTGCTCTGAAACCCACTCTTTTGCGCATGGGGTTCCTCAGGGCTCTATCCTCAGCCCCCTGTAATTTAATCTTTATGTTAGACCACTGGCTGCAGTAGCAGAAACATCAGGATTATCTCTCTTTTCCTACTCCGACGATTCTCAAATCATCTTCTCCCTATCTTCTCACAAAACTAATGATCCATCGACGCTCAAAATTGGTTTAAACAAAATAGCTCTCTGGATGCAGCAAAGGTTTCTCAAACTAAACGGAGAGAAAACGGAGATTCTGGTATTGGGAAAGAAATAAAGAGCTATGGAACCCCCAACATTGGCCAAACGAAATGGAAAATCTCCCATCTCCATCCTCCCAAGTCAAAAATCTGGGCATCATTATTGATGACTCACTCAGCATGCATCCTCAATCCATCAAAGTAGCAGCAACCTGCTTTACCATTCTCAAATGGTTAAGGAAAATCTGTTGGATGCTACCGGAATCCACCAGAAAAACCGTAATCAATGCTCTGATAACATCCAAACTTGATTATGGAAACATTCTCTACCTAGGATCGAACAAATCAGTAGTCCATAGGCTGCAGATGGTACAAAATGCCGCTGTCAGACTTTTATGCAGAGTCCCTAAAGCCACTTCCATCTTAGCATACAGACGCAAGCTGCACTGGCTTAAAATTGAGAACAGAGTAAAATTTAAGACACTAAGTTACATGCAAAAAACTAAATCCTGCAGTGCTCCTCACTATCTCCAGTTCTTGGTCAGTCCTTACCTTCCCTCACGTAATCTTCGCTATGCCACCCAAGGAGGTTCACTTTACCTAAATTCAAACTAGCCCGGATAGGTGGCAAGGCCTTTTCCTATCTCGGTTCGGCAATCTGGAACTCTTTACCCACAACAATTCGCAACGAAGCCAATTACACACAATTCCGCAAGTCATTAAAAACCTGGCTTTTTGACAAATAACCATCCTGTCCACCTACTCTCTCCATCTTGATCCGTCCTATGCGCTGGGAAACCCTTTTTCGGTATATGTTGCGCACTATAAATTTAAAAACGAACTAACTAACTATATAATAATGAAAACAAATAACTTTATGTAAAAAAATTAATAAGAAAATGTGTAACGTAATTTTAAAAATAACATCTAAAAATAAAAAAATAAAAAAATGCAGTTAGAAAATATTTAAAGAAAATATTTACAAATTGGCATTTACAAAAAATCTTTGAAATTCACTGAAAAAACCATAGGTTTTAGACATGTTATAGTTCTGAATTAGCATTTAAAAAACCTTTGAAATTCACTGAAAAAAACACAGGTTTCAGACATGTTATAGTTAGGAATTAGCATTTAAAATACCTTTGAAATGCACTGAAAAAACCATAGGTTTCAGATAAGTTATAGTTAGGAATTAGCATTTAAAAAACCTTAGAAATTCACTAAAAACAACATAGGTTTCAGGGGTGTTATAGTTAGCTGGACATTTCACGAGTATACAACCATTGAAATTACCCCGTTATTGTTAGGTGTACTAACTATAACTCGCGTGCCCGCAATCCACTGCTGATGATGTCACATATTACATCATTCATGACATGGTCAGTGACATCACTGATGACATCTCAAATGACATCACTGATGACATCACTGATGGCACCATCCATGTGACAAGCTGATACACCTGATCATACAGTATTATAATATTTTAACACACATGTTAAAATATGAAGTACCATATTTGGAACATTGACACACCAGTACAAGTTTCTAAAAACCCACTCAGTGATTCCTACATCTACACACACATCTAAACACTTACCTATAGATTCACTGATACATGCTAACAAAGATCAATAGAACACTACTAAATATACTTATATACCTACATCAACATTACACACCAGCACATATCCTATTCCTTTATGGAGACACCCTACTCACTTATGCAAACAATAGATCATACTTAAATTTACTTAGCTATACACTTATACAAACACCAATTTATTTATTCATATAGATAGTAACTCATACTTAGTGTGTTATAAAATCACCTAATGTTCCATCATCCTGGAAACACGCTATGATTCACCCTCTCTTGAAAAAGGCAAACGCTGATCCGGTTGAGCCCAGTAAAAACCACCCTATATCATTACTTCCCATCTTCTCCAAAATTTTAGAAAGACACATTCACCAACACCTCAACCACTTCGTAACAACACACGGTCTTCTTCATCCCTCCCAGTAAGGCTTCAGAGCGTTGTTTTCTACTGAAACCACCCTCATAGGGGTCACGGAAAACATACGTTGACACCTGGACAATGGAGACACCGTAGCGCTCATTTTACTAGATCTGAGAGCTGCTTTCGATACGGTGTCCCATACTGTGCTCATTAACACACTCCAGTCACAAGGCATAAGGGGGCTAGCTCTAGACTGGCTCACTGCATTTCTTGCAAAACGTACCTTCCAGGTCTTCCCACACTCAGCCTGCTCTGAAACCCACTCTTTTGCGCATGGGGTTCCTCAGGGCTCTATCCTCAGCCCCCTGTAATTTAATCTTTATGTTAGACCACTGGCTGCAGTGGCAGAAACATCAGGATTATCTCTCTTTTCCTACTCCGACGATTCTCAAATCATCTTCTCACAAAAATAATGATCCATCGACGCTCAAAACTGGTTTAAACAAAATAGCTCTCTGGATGCAGCAAAGGTTTCTCAAACTAAACGGAGAGAAAACGGAGATTCTGGTATTGGGAAAGAAATAAAGAGCTATGGAACCCCCAACATTGGCCAAACGAAATGGAAAATCTCCCATCTCCATCCTCCCAAGTTAAAAATCTGGGCATCATTATTGATGACTCACTCAGCATGCATCCTCAATCCATCAAAGTAGCAGCAACCTGCTTTACCATTCTCAAATGGTTAAGGAAAATCTGTTGGATGCTACCGGAATCCACCAGAAAAACCGTAATCAATGCTCTGATAACATCCAGACTTGATTATGGAAACATTCTCTACCTAAGATCGAACAAATCAGTAGTCCATAGGCTGCAGATGGTACAAAATGCCGCTGTCAGACTTTTATGCAGAGTCCCTAAAGCCACTTCCATCTTAGCATACAGACGCAAGCTGCACTGGCTTAAAATTGAGAACAGAGTAAAATTTAAGACACTAAGTTACATGCAAAAAATTAAATCCTGCAGTGGTCCTCACTATATCCAGTCCTTGGTCAGCCCTTACCTTCCCTCACGTAATCTTCGCTCTGCCACCCAAGGAGGTTCACTTTACCTAAATTCAAACTAGCCCGGATAGGTGACAAGGCCTTTTCCTATCTCGGTTCCGCAATCTGGAACTCTTTACCCACAACAATTCGCAACGAAGCCAATTACACACAATTCCGCAAGTCATTAAAAACCTGGCTTTTTGACAAATAACCATCCTGTTCACCTGATCTCTCCATCTTGATCCGTCCCATGCGCCGGGAAACCCTTTTTGGGTATCTGTTGCGCACTATAAATTTAAAAACTAACTAACTAACTATATAATAATGAAAAAAATAACTTTATGCAAAAGAAATTAATAAAAAAATGTGTAACGTAATTTTAAAAATAACATCTAAAAATAAAAAAAATTAAAAAATGCAGTTAGAAAATATTTTTAAAAAATATTTACAAATTAGCATTTACAAAAAATCTGCAAAATTCACTGAAAAAACCATAGGTTTTAGACATGTTATAGCTAAGAATTAGCATTTAAAAAACCTTTGAAATTCCCTGAAAAAACGACAGGTTTCAGACATGTTATAGTTAGGAATTAGCATTTTTAATACCTTTGAAATGCACTGAAAAAACCATAGGTTTCAGATAAGTTATAGTTAGGAATTAGCATTTAAAAAACCTTAGAAATTCACTGAAAACAACATAGGTTTCAGGGGTGTTATAGTTAGCTGGACATTTCACGCGTATACAACCATTGAAATTACCCCGTTATTGTTAGTTGTACTAACTATAACTTGTGCGCCCGCAATCTACTGCTGATGATGTCACATATTACATTATTCATGACATGGTCAGTGACATCACTGATGACATCTCAAATGACATCACTGATGACATCACTGATGGCACCATCCATGTGACAAGCTGATACACCTGATCATAGAGTAGTATAATATTTTAACACACATGATAAAATATGAAGTACCATATTTGAAACATTGACACACCAGTACAAATTTCTAAAAACCCACTCAGTGATTCCTACATCTACACATACATCTAAACACTTACCTATAGATTCACTGATACATGCTAACAAAGATCAATAGAACACTACTAAATATACTTATATACATACATCAACATTAAACACCTGCACATATCAAATTCCTTTATGGAGACATCCTACTCACTTATGCAAACAATAGATCATACTTAAATTTACTTAGCTATACACTTATACAAACACCACTTTATTTATTCATATAGATAGTAACTCATACTTACCCCATAACGAGACATTTTGAACGTTGTCATGGTTATAAAATCAGTATTACAAGTATACAGTTATCCATACATCACTCATACAATCACTGAGTATTATGTATACTTATTTATATACCATAACTGTCACATACACTGCCTTTTATATTTCTAGTTTGTTGGACATATATCATTGAGAAATATATTTACTCATCACCACACCCATAAAGAGATTCACTCACCCAAACAACTGTTTCCACATACAGTCTTAACCTCAAATACTTACTAAATCAACTATTTACACATCTTTCCACAGTCACTCACGTCCCACCCAACCACACACACATTCATTCACTATGCCATACAAATACTCATTTAAATAATTAATAACTAATGTAGACTTTCACATAGGTAGTAACCAACTTATGTAGTAGTTTACACAACAAGAGAGAGTGATACAGGTATTCATACAGTTTAATCACTTAAAATTCCTCACTTAGACAGTCAACCACATTGGTACTAAATCCTCCATTCACACACTTATACATCCACTCAGTTTTCAAGGCAGATTGCTATATATATATATATATATATATATATATATATATATATATATATATATATATATATATATATATATATATATATATATATATATATATATATATAAATAATACATATTTAAGTAACGAACCAAACCACTTTCACTGGATGATGTCATCAGTGATGTCATTTGAGATGTCATCAGTGATGTCACTGACAATGTCATGAATGATGTAATATGTGACATCAGCAGTGGATTGCGGGCGTGCGAGTTATAGTTAAGATAACTTACTATAACAGGGAAATTTCAATGGTTTTATACGAGTGAAATGTCCAGCTAACTATAACACCCCTGAAACCTATGTTTTTTTCAGTGAATTTCTAAGGTTTTTTAAATGCTAATTCCTAACTATAACTGATCTGAAACCTATGTTTTTTCTGTGAATATATATATATATATATGACTGCCACACACTTTAGGTCCTCGAGTGAAAAAGTAGACGGCACTCCAAGTCTGTGTTTCACCAAGAAAGATTTATTGGCAGACCCCCCTGCCCCCTTGACAAACGTGTTTCACCGTTTAGGCTTCGTCAGTGTCAACCATAATTGCGTGCAATACACCATTATATCCCCACCCCTCCTTGTACATAGAGAGAGGACTAGAGCTCGCCACGATCTTCTCAGCTACCATCTTGTAATGTGCAATATTTCACTTCATCTATACACATTAAAAACATTTCATACACCGGGGAAATGGTGACAATAAAGTGCTCGTGCAGTTTTAACCCCTTCGATGCGGCCGCGATTCCCCTGGTGTGCTGTAAACAGCACGAACAGGGGCGGGCCGTGACGAACCCCAGCCGTCATCAGCACACGAGCACCGTAGTGCATGATGGCTGGGGTTCGTCATGAGCATGGAAGGGGTTAAGAAAAACAACAAGGTTTATAGCCAACATTGTCTCTATTACATTTCATTTTAGTACCAAAGTGCAAAGGATCTTCTATTGATGTACTTGTATTCTTAGGTATTCCATTCTTCACTGCACTTATACATGCACTATTTAATTTAGCCCTGTATGGGCTTAATCGACTGTTGTTAATTCCCTTAACAAAAAAAATAAGAGAGAGGTTTAGACAAAGCAAAAGAAAGAGTCTTGAGTGTAGAGCGAGATTCACTATTGAATTCCAAGGATCATACTAACACTCAAGAAAACAACCAGGATTCTGAAGGCACTTTGAGGGCAATATTTACCTTCAACAGTAATTCAAATGAAATCTCTAAAATACTAGCTGACAAGATGGGATGTACTGACTAGTGACCCTATCATCGGTCCCAGTATACCACGCAGGCCCCAAATTACCTATAGAAAAGGCAGAAGCATAAGAGATATCATTGTTTGCAATGATATCACATCCAAAAAAACAATAAATGATCATCAACTCAAAGGCTTCTACCCCTGTGGGCATTGTAAAGCCTGTAGTATCAGCAGTATGGTAAAAAGTGTTTCCATCCCTGGTTTTGATACCCCCCAAAAATTGAGCAATTTCTGACTTGTAGTTCCACCTTCTGTGTATATGTACTGGTGTGAACATGCAAAATGAAATATGTGGGTAGTACCACATTTATGACCAAAAAAAGAGTTCTTGAACATATGCGGGCGATAAACAACAAAGACCCCCATTACCCCATAGCGAGACATTTTGAACTTTGTCATGGTTCCAACAGCAATTTGTTAAATGTCTTTGCTTTGGAACAAGTCCACTTGGGTCCAAGAGGTGGGAATAGAACTCTTGCCCTTCGTAAACGTGAATCGAAGTGGATAATTAATCTTGAGAACAAACATCCAAAAGGGCACAATCTGGATGAAGAACTTGCCTACCATCTAAAAGATTAATGTTTGGTCATGGTTACCTACATTTCATTTGATCTGTTATTTGCCAGTGTACTGTATTTAATCTGCATCTTGTTTGTGTTTCTCTGAATTCCATTGTAAATGTATTTTATTTTTTCACTTATAGGAAGAAAGGACAGGTTACTTGAATAGTGGATTGTTGTATTCATCCCTGACAACCTACCCCTTTCTTTCTGAGGGTCCTGTTTAACAGATATGAATTTGCACTTTCTGTGGTTATTTAAATTTTTGCAGGGATTTTAATTTTTTCCTCACATCTTTCTTGTCTTTATTGACACAGGATGCGTTTTTAGGTATTGTCTATGTAACGTGGCAGCTTTATGCTGAATATATACTATATAATTTATGGGACACCTCTAATTTACTGGTTTAGATCACAAGGATATTTCTAGATCAACTACAGCACTATGCCGAACACAGATAACAATATTCACGATCATTTTGGCAGCTATGTGAATAGACGTGATATCAGCAGCCTTATTGATATACTGAATTTCTTGTAAATAGTGTATACATGTATATTTTGTATCCTTGCACATATACATATAAATAAGCAGCTAATAGGATTTGTAACAATACTTAGGCACTATGTCGAAAGAATCTGTTATCCTTATCTGTAAATATGTGTATATATGTGAAATTGTTTTTATACACAAAGACTATGTACATATTATACTTTAAAGTTGGTGTTACCACTTATATGTATATACCATTCCAAGATGGCCGCCACATTAGGACTTGTACACCAGTTATCTAACTTTAAGTCCTTCTTTTGTGTTGTATACCTATGTATGGACCTCCTGTTCCAATATGCAATTGTGTGAACAAGACAGCTTTTGCTGTCGAAACGCGTTACTTTGCTTGAATAAACTGCGGAGAAATTTAACCCGAGTGCGAGCTTTCCTGTGAAGGATTGTTGTGTGGAACTAATTACCGAGTGATCCGCTCAGTGTTTGCTCGCCATCTGTCAATGGGCCCCGGACTTCAGGAGACGGGTCGCTTCTCTTTGGTGTATATATATATATTGTTACCGTGATCAGGGACAGCTTCATGTCCGAAACGCGTAGGTGGGGAACCTACAGAAAATAAACCAGTAATTCAACTATTGAAGTAGTGTGCGGCGTTTTTCTCTTTTGAGAGGTTTTTGCTGAAAACAATTACTGCGAGGGTGTCCTGAACCTTGCCGCCAGCACCAGCTACTGTTGCTCCTCTCATCTTGGGACATTTGCTTGTTGATATATATATATATATATATAAATATATATATATAGTCATGTGATTAATTTAAACATCAATCAATTAAACATCGATTTTTAATTCATATGTTTTTCAAATGTTCTAATGTATGAACATTCTGTGAAAATAAATGGAAGTGCAAAGGATCTTCTATTGATGTACTTGTATTCTTAGGTATTACATTCTTCACTGCACTTATACATGCACCATTTAATTTAGCCCTGTATGGGCTTAATCGACAGTTGTTAATTCCCTTGTTCTGTCGTTTTGGCCTGTATGGGCCTATAATACGATTCAAAAATCATTTATCCCAGATAATTGGTTGGAAGAGAAAGAAAGGTGGATATAAAAGAGGAGTAATATGGTATAAACTCAACTCGAACTTCCCAACTGGTTATCCCCCCCCTAATATGCCTGGCTGGGTAGGAGTTTTCTGATTGCAGATCTGCAGTTATATTTCATAGTACCAACTTATGGAATGGACCTGATCACTCCAAAAGAACCCAAAGTTCCTCATCGTTGTTCAATCCTCTAGGCTGCATGCTTTGGAGGTCAATTATGTACCTGGATTAACGATCTTATCCTATCTCCACCTCAGTCTTTTTTACCCAGTTGATCAATTAGGTAAAAGGACAATAGATCCCTATTGCTTTTGTGGTGGGTCTCGAAGTGGCGTGCCACCGGGTAGTTCGTATCTTTGTTTGTGATGGCACGCATGTGCTCCAAGATACGTTTTTTGGCCGGGTTAATTGTACTACCGATGTATTTTTTGGAGCACGGGCCTTCCAGGCAGTAAATTACAAATTCCGAATTGCAATTCAGGAATTTTGTAATCTCTCTCATGGGTCGTGGGTCATTTGGTCTTCCCTCATATTTGGTCCGCTTTTTACTGTACTTGCATGCTTTGCATTGCATGCACGGAAAGAAACCATTTATGGATTTAGATTTTAATGTTCTGGGGGATTCCTCGAAGTGGCTACTGGTCAGTTGATCGCTAAGAGACTGGCAACGCCTATAAGTTATAGACGGTTTCGACTGTAGTATGTTTTTCATAGTTCTATCTGTCCCTAGGATGTGCCAGTTTTTGTTGAATATCTGTACCAACTCACTAGATCTCATGTTAAAGCTGGTAATCATCCTCGCTACACCTTCTGGCTCAGCCTCCCTTACTTTCATCTTGATGAGGTATTTTCTGTCTACTAGCTCTGCCTTACTCACTGCACTTGTTAATAGTGATCTGGAATATCCTCTATCTCTAAACCTTGACAATGCCTCATCCCGTGCCTGTGAGAAATCTTTAAGATCACAACAATTTCTCTTCAGGCGTAGTAATTCCCCAAATGGGATGTTTTTAATCATACTCTTGGGATGATGGCTTGCCGCATGTAATACGGTATTACCCGCCGTGGGCTTTCGGTAGAGTCTGGTTTGTAAGGAGCTTCCTGTCACAAAGACCTCTAAGTCGAGGTAGTATACCGATGTCTCGCTTATAGTACTGGTGAATCTCAAATTGAGATCGTTGTCATTTAGCGTCGCGACATACTCCTCAGCTGAGGATCTATCGCCCCGCCAAATGACAAACAGATCATCGATATATCTCGCCCAGATCATAATATGATCTAGCCACTTCTCGTTGGTCCCCCCCCCAGGCCACGTGCTTCTCCCACCAGCCCACGAATAAATTCGCGTAGCTGGGGGCGAAGCACGTGCCCATGGCGGTCCCTCTCATCTGGCGATACATACTGCCTGCAAAAAGAAAAATATTATTGTGGAGGCAGAACTCTGTCATCTTCAATAGCATGCTGTTATGTTGATGATATTTCAAAGTTTTCTTCCCCAAAAACCATTTTATAGCAGAGATACCGTCTTGATGTTCTATACAGGTATATAGACTGGTGGCATCAAGGGTAATGAGAAGCATGTCCTCTTCCCACTTGATGCCATCAATTTATCTTATAAAGTCTTGGGTATCACTAACATAGGAGGGCAAGTCTCTAACAAAGGGGGCCACATAGCTGTCAATGAACCTTGATGTGTTCTTCAGTAAGCTTCCTATGGAGGAAACTGTGGGCCTCCCTGGGGTTTTTCTGATATCCTTATGCACCTTGGGGAGGTGGTAGACTGTAGGAATAATCGGATGTTCACAAAGCAAATAATCATACTCATTTTTATTGAGCATTCCTTCCTCCCTCCACCCCTCCAATAGTGCGTGATAGTTTGTTATGCATTTTGCAAAACCCCTTCTGTCTATGATTTTATAGCAACTACTGTCCTGTAGTTGTCTCAAGGCCTCCTTCTTGTATTTGTTTTTACTGAAGATGGCAATGTTTCCCCCCTTGTCTGAGGGTTTAATCTCAATCGTAGCATCATCCTTCAGAGACTTGATCGCCTCCCATTCCAATCGTGAGATGTTAGAGTTCTTTTTGATCAGTTCCGTATTTTTTTATGTCATTTTTTCCAGGTCTTGGAGGATAGCGTCATTAAAGACGTCTATTGCATCATGTGTAACATGAGGTAAAAATCTTGATTTGCGTTTTAGATTGCTTGGATCCCTCGTTTGTATAATCTCCTCCCTCCTTACTACCTCCATGGAGCTAGGCACATCATCCAGATCCGCAAGTCCATGCGCGGTTGTGAGGAGTGTTAGATCACTGTCCATGAGAGCAAGTTCGGTTTCTGCTGTTTCTACCAGAACAGTTTGAGTTCCAGATTGCTTTTTCAAGGCAAATATTTTTTGGAGTTTGAGCTTCCGGACAAACTTGAAGATATCTATTCTGGTTTGCACCGGGTCAAATTTAGCTGTTGGGCAGAACGTCATTCCTTTCTTCAGAATCATTTCTTCATACGTTGTGAGTTTTCTTTCAGAAAGTTTCACAATGGTACGTTCTTTCTCTACCACCTCCCCCTCCTTCCTTTGCTGCGAGTTACCATTGGTGGCGCCAACTGTGCGCCCCCTCCTGCTCGCCTTGGTTTCCTCCTCTTTTTGGTGGTGGTTTTTGTGGCATCTGTGGTTGGGCTCGATGTCTGGTTTCCTTCATCACCTGGTACTCGTCTAAAAAAGGGGGAGGGACTGTAGTTCCGCTATCATTAGCATTCTTCTTGCCTTTACTGCTCCTGGCAGATTCATCCTCTGAGATGGACGCATCCGATTCTGATGTAACCATCCCTGAGGGGATTTGAACTCCCTGAGCAAGTCTCTTTCTTGTCGCATCAAACTTTTTAGCAAAAGTGAGTATTCTGCCAGTTAGATAGTCCTGTTCGTCCCTCTAAAACTTAGTCTGTTTTCTTTTTTTTATTCCATTCTCATAGTCCTTCAATCTTTTTTGCATTTGATTCCACAAATCCTCAGCAGATTTTATATCTTTGTCCTTTCTGATTAAGTCCTCCAGTCTATGGATTTCAGAGAGGGCTATATCCCTATCACTCCAGGCATATTTAATTAACATTAGCAACATTCCTTTGCTTGAGTCGGCAGTATATATTGCCCAGTCTTTTAGGAATTGCGGGTCCGGATTCTCGTAAGAGGGTATTGTGAAAATCTGTAATCCTCTTGGGACTCTGTTACAGTCAACATAGCGCTGTAGCGATGTGGCCTCACACCATTTGCGAACTTCTCGTTCTTGTATTGGAGTTCTGGACTTTTTGGTACTGTCCAGAGGTGTCAGGGACAACACCCGAAGACCCCTGAGTTCTACCTGTCTCGGTGCACAAATAAACAGAAACACGGGCTTCTCGATGGTGGCGTCAAAGACCAAAGGTTTATTACTGCAGGGACACAGAAGTCACAGAAACTACACACGGGCAGAATCTAGGAGCCTGTTCCATTTGTACAAAGTGGGTTGCTCCTTAAATACAGTTTTTCTAGCTTGGGGCAACATTCTTCACATGCTAGTACAATTCTAAACCTTCATGTCCTAAACAATAAATATTTGGTGTTACACAAGAATCGTCAATAATATCTGATGTCAAAACATTACGAACGAGGGGTTCCCACTGTTCCATCATAATCCCATGTCAACTTTTCATTCAAGAGCCGGACCGCCTCATCATAAATTTCGTTACCTCCCCCTAATAAAGACCCAGAAGGAAAGGAGCAGAGCCAGGTGCAGAAGATAGAAAAGCAGGATAGGAGATGTTTGTGGGTCATAAATGGGCAAGGCTACCAGCTTCGGCCGTCTAATCATGATCAGGCCAACGAACACGAGAACCAGTATAGCAGGACTGGCCTCAGGCCGGGGAGGCAGCTTTTGCCGAGTCATGCGGCCACAGTGTTTTCTGTCCCAAGGTGCACTTGTTACTAGCAGGGTGAATCGCCGGTTAAGGCCTACGTGTCCTTAAGTGTAATGAATTGATCAGAGGTGACTGTGTGTCCATTGACTATGTGAGGGCAAGAATACAAAATGGCTGCCATAATCTAAAATGGATGCCATGGGTAAATCAGAAATGTGTTTATAACAAGAGTGCTCTTGCTCGTAACATAGCGAAAACACCAGGATATGCTAAATGGATCATTTGCGGTTCACTGGTACCAAAATTATGAGTTTACGACAATGTTGAGAACACGGGTTCAAATCGTCACGGAACCTCAGACCCTCCTTTTGCCCTTACATAGGCAATTACTCAGTCTATATCAGAGTCTATCTCGATGTTCATCAGGTCAGTGATATACTGTTGCATCATCATCCTTTCTCGTACCTTGTCTCCAAACACAGGCGGTTTTCTGAAACAGGTTGCAGCACCGAGACTACATAGAGCGGGACCACATTGGATAATAAGGCAGCACGAGAACAGGAATACTAGGATAATACCAACAACCATCAGAACCTTCCATCCCCACGCTGATAGTAGAGTCCAAAGCCACTCCATTAAGGACCAAGTTCCCTTGTCTACGTGAATAGAGTCGGAAATCTTGTGTAGCTTAGAGATCGCTTCGTATACAGTCGGAGCATTATTGGGTATGAAAACACAGCAGCTCGATTGGATCATTCTGCATACCCCACCTCGATCTGCAAGTATTACGTCAAGAACCATACAATTCTGCAACGTCATGAGACGATCCGCCTGGAGCTCAGCTGTTAAATTACTAAGGGCACCAGCAGTTTCTGTAATAGTAGATTCAACTACCCGTGTTAGCTGACGTAGATTTCTACTATTGGCCATAGGCCCCCAGAATGGAAGGAAACCTTTGAAGAAGTCTCCGGCTTCCTGACCAGCGGTATCCTCTTTGCTGAAAACACCTCTTGCTACTCTGGTCTTGTGATAATCTGGAGAAGCAGTGTATGTCAGAGGCAACAGTCGAGCAATATAACATGAACCTGAAAAGTCAGCAGGCAGCCATGTATATGCTCTATCCTGACAGATGAAGTAGGTACCCTTAGCAGTTAGGAAGGCAGGGGAGGAGTTCGACGGATACACATAAGTTTCAACACAGTCACTCTTCCCTAGCCGAGCTCTTGGATTTCTCCCATTTCCTTGCAAGCAGAATTGACCTCGGTGAGGTACGACCCAGACTGGAGTTGAGCTTTTACGCTTGCTTTCACCCAAACTAATACTATACTCCGTAGAATTCCAACTCAGATAAACCCGTAGTTCATCTCTAGGGACAGATGGGGAGTTATTGACGTCTTTAATCATGTCAGTTATTCCCTTTATCAAGGCTTTATTAACGGATGTATACTTAGCGGAACGTGGAGGACGCGGGGGATAGGTTTCGAGAGCATAGACAAATACAGTTTGAAAGACCCGACATGATCCATTATAGCTAAAAGGCAAGACCAGATAGGGAATGCCTTTATCCATAGTGTGGGGTATCAAACCACATACCCAGCAGTCTGTTGTGTTAACTACCAGTTGGTGTTGATGCAAGAGTTGTACAAAGTGTTATTTATAAATTCTGAGCATCTAGCTTGCTCATGCTCGGGGAACGGATGAAAGGAATGAAAAGAAACAGTAGTAGGAGAAACAAGATTAAGGGGAGGTACTGTAGCTGTTACCGGTGACAAAATTAAATGGACACCAAAGACAATTCCACCCACCAACGTCATTAAAAAAATCGTGGGGCGACGTCATTCGGTACCGGTCCAAAAGCCTGAAGAGTTCGAGAAGCTTCGTGTGAAGATTCCAGAGGGAGGCGCCCCACTTCATCGATCCCGGCATATCGCAAAAGTGGCCCGACGTTCTCTTCCACGAGGGTTCCCGTTCGGACGGCTGCAGTGGTCCGCTGCCTTGACTGTCGCCCTGTCTTGGACCCGAGGTGCAGACCTTAGTACGGCGAGACGAGTCGGGTTTCTCCTTGGTGACGTCTTCAGTACCTCAGTTAAGTATTAAGTGGTTGCTAGTTGTTTGGTTACTTCGTAAGGGTTTGCTCCTGTTTGGATAATCCTTTTAGTTCTTGGTTTGGTTTGGTTTCGTAAGATTATCACTGGTTGTTCTAGTTACGATAATCTTTTGGTTTAGTTTGGGTATCGATACATTTGTTCGCTTTGGTAGGCCTAAGTTCTTAGTTCAAGTGCGCACCTTTGTTTGTGTTTGTTTGTTCTGTGTTCCGGTTTATAAAATGGTAAGTCGGAAAAATTGTATGTTGTCGTGTTTTGGTTGCAACAGGGATTCCCGGTTAGAGGACTCGTGTCTGGTCCCTCCGATCGGAACTCCTCTTTATGATTTGTACTGTAAGTTCGGTGTGGGTCCTATCTCTTACAACGAGGTATGGATCCGATACACTCAGAAAGATGGTGTCCTTAGTTGGCCACTGCATGGTAGTTTTGAACCTGAAATTCTTGATAATTTAGAAATAAAATTGTCTAAGAAGAAAGCCCGGCCGGCAATGTTTGATTCTTTCCGTTATTGGCGGAAAGAATCCAAACAGAGAGAAACTAAAAAACTGAAGAAAGAACAGAAAGAGCAAGAGTTGACTTTAGAACAGTCTGACAAGCAGCTGCAACTCAATGAATCTGAGAAAGCGATAGAGGAGGCCAATAGAGAGCGTAATTTAGCAATAGACAAGTGCTACCCTGCCTTGCCATCGAGTACAGCTAAGATAGTAGAGGACCCCGAAAAGGATCCCCTGTAGTCTTACTTGTTGAGGCCACCCCCACCGTATGCACAGGGTGCTACAGCTCCACCTTTACCGAATGTTCAGTTACCGGTTGCTGGACAGCCTGGTATTCCTGCTCCTGCTCCCCTGAATCAAGCTCCTGTACCTCCTGTGGTCAATATTAATGTTCTTCCGGCACCCCCTCTTCCAGGGTTGCCAGCTCCTCTGCCTATGCCTGTACCACTGGTACCTGCTGTTTCACAAGCTCCTTTACCTGTTACCCCTACTGTCGCAGTCTCTTCTGTCCCGACTACTACTCTCCTCCAAACTTCTGCAAGCTATATGACTCCGCTTTCTGTTCGTCGGAGAATCACTGATTCTGTCACTAATATTCTATCTCCCTTTTACAAAACTTTGATTAGGAGTCCTGTCTCTGACTCCGTTCAGAGACGTAGTCAGCTTCCTAGTAGTGAAGAACGTGGAATATTAGACTCCACTGCCCTTAGATGGATTTCGAAAGTTGGAAGATTTAGTGTGCGAGACGTATTAGATACGTTCATGCAATGGAAGGAACCGACACAGCGCTATGTGTTTGATGTCATGTGTTCCCTTTTACGTGAAGAATGGGAAGAGAGCGAATCTGAACAGGTACCGGATGAATTAATCCAAGTTCAACAAAAATTTGCTGCAGGTATGATTGTTGGTCAGGAGATAAAAGAAGGAATGGAATTAATTTTAGATTTTAGATTCGATCCTTCCCTTCGTTCACCAAGGGATTTAGACAAACGTAGTACGAAGCAAGGTCGACAATATCCTATGAGGGAGGTTCCTCCAATATGGCGCGAAGCTGTTCAAGCTGACGCAGTGAATGGTATTGCAGCCGCTCCGGCCCAATTCCAGAGAGTGTGGATACACATCCGTGGAAACGAGCCGAAGTATTAGCAGTGAAACAGGCCTTGCCAGATCCGCGTAAAAATCTACTTGGATATTACAAAGAGTTGGCGCAAACAGTTGAAGCTTGTGTAATGAATTTAGCGGACATTGACATGTTATTTGGCAATGTAGTACCACAACCAATTTGGGCTAAAATTCGTAAAGAAAATCATCCAGTTGCCCTAGGTGGTGATTGGGCAGCTATAATAGCGGCAGATGGTCAACAAATAGGTGGTTCTAAACCTGAACCTCTAATTGCTGATTTGCCCGGTAGAATAATCGATTTAATGAAGACTCTGATGCCAGCATTGCGCGTTAACTGGGACAAGTTATCCGCATGCAAGCAAAAGAAGGACGAAAGTGTCTCTGACTTTTTCACAAGGTTTGAAGAAACTTTCGTAGATCACAGTGGTCAGGATATGAGCACGGAAGGAGGACAGAGATTATTTGTCGATAAATTTGTGCACAATCTGTTACCAGAGCTGAGTAATAAATTAAAAGATTCTGAAAGTGCGTGGGCTGTCTCTACCACTGCGCAAATACTTGCAACTGCCCAGTATTATGAAAATAGGGATAAAGAAGAGAAGGAAAAGTCAGATAAGAAAACAAAAGATTTAAAAACTAAAGTTCTTTTGCAGCAGGCATATCCGCCTCGCACGAATCAGACTAACACGCAGCAAGGGCCATATCAGAGGACAGACTATGGTTCTCAGAGACCGCAATACCAATGGAATCTGTGTGCTTACTGCAAGAAGGAAGGTCATTATAAGAATGAGTGTCCAGTATTAGCATAAAATAATGCTGCAGCAGCTCAGAGAGGTCGTGGTGGTTCTACGCAAAATTCTAGAGGTCGAGGACGAGGTGCTATGCCACCACAAACGAATGATCGCCCTTCTAATTATTTTGATCAGCGAAACGGACAGTCTGCCCAACCTACTAGATCTCAACAGTATCACGTTGAAGACTACTGTGAAGTTAGTGAAGAATTTCAGCAAAATGAGTACTAGGACAGCCATGGACAGAGAGAGGAAGTAGTATCAGTTCCAGTAGATCAGAGTGGGCCTTATGTCGCAGTAGCAACATCAGGTGTAGTCGAACCGTTTCTGTTGGATACTGGTGCAGCAAAAAGTTCTATCATACATGCGAAACTCCCTGGCGCACCTTTGTCTGGCTTAACAAATGTTTCTGTAGGTTTTTCAGGCGCCCCTGTTCACAACCCCGTATCTGGTCCTTTGTCTATTTCTGTTGGACCCCGTCAATTGAAAGCACCCTTGATTTTGACGACTGGTTGTAATGAAAATCTGCTTGGTTTAGACTTGTTAAAACGCCTGTACGCGACTCTGTACTGTTCTCCGGCAGGAGTACAGCTTACATTGGGCAAGAGAATCATCTCTCCGATGTACTTGTCAATGGATGCGCTCCCACTGGAGCTGCGTTCTCTCCTGATACTCTTTGGGCGACTGGTCCTAACGACGTAGGTCTTTTAGAAATTCCACCATATGTAGTCACTTTGAAAGCAAATGTCAAATTTCCACGAATCCCACAATACAAGATCTCTAGTGAAGGTGAACGTGCGCTTTTATTGATAGTTGCAAGATTTGATCAAGAAAGATGTAGTTGAAGAAACTAGAGGGAATGTCTGTAACAGTCCTGTACTGCCAATTCTGAAACGCACTGATCCTTCAAAGCCTCCAGTCTATAGATTTGTAATTGATCTTAGAGAGGTTAACAAAATTGTGATTCCACAGTTTCCTGTGGTTCCAGACATTACTGCATTGTTAACGTTGATTCCTGCTACAGCCACATGGTTTTCAGTTATCGACTTAAAGAATGCCTTTTTCAGCATTCCGATAGCCGAGGAAAGCAGAGATATTTTCGGCTTCTCTTTAGGAGGCCGAAGCTTCAGGTTTAAACGTGCTCCACAGGGCTATTGTGAAAGCCCATCCATCTACAGCCGGGCATTAAAAAGTCAGTTAGATTCCTTTGTACTTCCTCCTGGTACTGCTTTAGTGCAATATGTCGATGATCTTCTAGTGGCTGCCGATGACAAGGAAACTTGCAAAGCAACTACAATTTCCCTACTGCATCATTTGTCTAATTTAAATCACAAGGTGTCACCTTCTAAAATGCAATACTGTTGTCAAGAAGTGACCTATCTAGGTCATCTCTTGTCAAAGGAGGTCAGAAGGTTGACCCCAGAGAGAATAAAAGCAATTACGCAGATGAATGTTCCCAGCACACAGAGAGAAGTGCGTGCCTTTTTAGGTATTACTTCATACTGTAGGCAATGGATCCCAAATTTTTTGCTTTTGGCAAAACCATTGGTGGCCTTGACTGGGAAAGGTGTTCCGAGTCCGGTGCCATGGTCTGCCAAATGTCAGCAAAGTTTTTCTGAGTTACGAAATGCACTGTGTTCAGCTCCTGTATTGGGTACACCCGACTACAGTAAACCATTTACACTCTATGTCCACGAGAGAGAAGGTTGTGCGTTGAGTGTTCTGACGCAGCGATTTGGTGATAAACAACGTCCTTGTGCGTATTTTTCATCAACATTAGATCCGGTAGCCAGAGCGTTGCCTAGTTGCCTGAGAGCTACAGCCGCAGCTGCAGCGTCCATTCGACAATCTGCTGGTCTGGTCATGAACAACATGCTAGTGGTCATGGTTCCTCACGCCGTGGACACGCTCATGAACCGAACCAAAACACAGCACCTTACCAGTGCTAGATTATCAGGCTATGAGCTGACACTGCTAGCGAGTCATATTCAGATTAAAAGATGTAATGTATTGAATCCAGCAACATTGTTGCCGACTGATCAGGAGTCGAGTGATTCTGAACCTCATGACTGTTGTTTCAGAACCGAGGAAGAGACAAAAGGACGGATTGATCTTAAAGACACTCCATTATCAGATCCAGATGGCACGTTGTATGTTGACGGGTCTTGTTTTAAATTGGAGAATGGTGATGTAACATATCCTGGATTGGAGTTCTGGACTTTTTGGTACTGTCCAGAGGTGTCAGGGACAACACCCGAAGACCCCTGAGTTCTACCTGTCTCGGTGCACAAATAAACAGAAACACGGGCTTCTCGATGGTGGCATCAAAGACCAAAGGTTTATTACTGCAGGGACACAGAAGTCACAGAAACTACACACGGGCAGAAACTAGGAGCCTGTTCCATTTGTACAAAGTGGGTTGCTCCTTAAATACAGTTTTTCTAGCTTGGGGCAACATTCTTCACATGCTAGTACAATTCTAAACCTTCATGTCCTAAACAATAAATATTTGGTGTTACACAAGAATCGTCAATAATATCTGATGTCAAAACATTACGAACGAGGGGTTCTCACTGTTCCATCATAATCCCATGTCAACTTTCCATTCAAGAGCCGGACCGCCTCATCGTAAATTTCGTTACCTCCCCCTAATAAAGACCCAGAAGGAAAGGAGCAGAGCCAGGTGCAGAAGATAGAAAAGCAGGATAGGAGATGTTTGTGGGTCATAAATGGGCAAGGCTACCAGCTTCGGCCGTCTAATCATGATCAGGCCAACGAACACGAGAACCAGTATAGCAGGACTGGCCTCAGGCCGGGGAGGCAGCTTTTGCCGAGTCATGATGCCACAGCGTTTTCTGTCCTAAGGTGCACGTGTTACTAGCAGGGTGAATCACCGGTTAAGGCCTACGTGTCCTTAAGTGTAATGAATTGATCAGAGGTCACTGTGTGTCCATTGACTATGTGAGGGCAAGAATACAAAATGGCTGCCATAATCTAAAATGGATGCCATGGGTAAATCAGAAATGTGTTTATAACAAAAGTGCTCTTGCTCGTAACATAGCGAAAACACCAGGATATGCTAAATGGTTCATTTGCGGTTCACTGGTACCAAAATTATGAGTTTACGACAATGTTGAGAACACGGGTTCAAATCGTCACGGAACCTCAGTATCCTCTCCAGTTGTTGAAAAAGGGTTTGCAGGTTACTTGCTGGTGCTTGTGAAGTTGTGGCACCCTCTGTTGTGCTCGTAATAGCATTTATGCTTCTGAAGATGTCATCCGCCTCCCGTTCTCTCTCCGCTGTCATAGACATGTTTACGAAATCCGGGAAAGCACACTCACTTATACGCTGTTGTTTAGAGTCGAGTGGGGCACAACTACAGTTTGCGGGGGGTCCGCCAAAGGTGACTTGAGATACGGGACAGAGGTACGAAAATTAAATGTTAAATCCTTTGGGTACTTATGCATGCAGCGCTTACCCTCTGCCGGAGTTCAACAGTGGCCAGCCGGCTTACCGCGTCCTCCCAGCTCCGGTGAACCGCGAGCAGGTTTCCTCCGTTTACTTTTGTTCAGCACTTCCGCAATTTCGGATGCCAATGATAATCCTTCGTACCTCGGGTCGACGGCCAAATTAACTTTTCGAACAGCTCCGGCACCGCCGTCGCTCCTCCTTCCTCCTGGGTGCTCTGTCTCACGGTGGTGAGCCGCGTTCAATGAATGCCACACACTCTAGGTCCTCGAGTGAAAAAGTAGACGGCACTCCAAGTCTGTGTTTCACCAAGAAAGATTTATTGGCAGACCCCCCTGCCCTCTCGACAAACGTGTTTCACCGTTTAGGCTTCGTAAGTGTCAACCATAATTGCGTGCAATACACCATTATATCCCCACCCCTCCTTGTACATAGAGAGAGGACCAGAGCTCCCCCTGATCTTCTCAGCGGCCATCTTGTAATGTGCAATATTTCACTTCATCTATACACATTAAAAACATTTCATACACCTGGGAAATGGTGACAAAGTGCTTGTGCAGTTTTAAGAAAAACAACAAGGTTTATACCCAACATTGTCTCTATTACATTTCATTTTAGTGCCAAAGTGCAAAGGATCTTCTATTGATGTACTTGTATACTTAGGTATTCCATTCTTCACTGCACTTATACATGCACTATTTAATTTAGCCCTGTATGGGCTTAATCGACTGTTGTTAATTCCCTTAACAAAAAAAATATATATAACATACATATATATATATATATATATATATATATATATATATATATATATATATATATATATATATATATATATATATAGTCATGTGATTAATTTAAACATCAATCAATTAAACATCGATTTTTAATTCAAATGTTTTTCTAATGTTCTAATGTACGAACATTCTGTGAAAATAAATGGAATAAAATTCTGAACATTTTATCTAAGGATTGGCAATTATTGCTGAAGGTTATACATTAATTGATATGTTACTTGTTATTGCATTTCAACAAATTACTATTTATTTTTCTAAAATTATATTAGTACTAGTACTTCCTGTTGAACCGGTCATCCTTGAGGTGGTCTTTTCTCCAACCTTTTGTCTCCTATTTTTGCTCTATTGTTTTGTTGGCCATAGGACTCTGAGCACTTTACCACTGCTCACCATTGCTAAAGTACATGTGCTTCTCCACTAAAACTTGCCGACATTGGTATATAGCCGATTGGCATATTTACTTTACCTGTAAATCACTTATTAAGTGGTACACCCTGTAGCCAGGGTCTGTAATCTAAATGCTCCTAGTGGGCCTGCAGCACTCGTTGTGCCACCCACACAAGTAACCTTTCAAACCTATCTCAGGCCTGCCATTGCAGGGCCTGTGTGTGCAGTTTACTGCCACTTCAATGTGGTATTTACAGCCACTTGCCAAGCCTTAATCTCATCCCTGAAGTAGGCCCTAAGCGACCCTAAGGGCAGGGTGCTATGCAACTAAAGGCAGAACATGTACTTCCAAGTTTTATATGTCTGGCCGTGACAAACTGCTAAATTATTTTTTTCACTTCTGTGAAGTCTACTCCTTTCATAGGCTAGCATTGGGGATTTCTTAAAATACCTTTCAAGCTGTAAATCTTGATTGGAACGGAGTAGCTACTTCAGTTTAATATTTTTAAAATGGTCATGATAAAGCCTCTTTAATGGTAAAGTTGGATTTGACATTACCATTTTTTGAAATGCCATTTCTAGCAAGTGGACATTTCTCTGCTATTAACTTTGCTCTGTGTGCCTGCAGCCAGTCTCCAATACATGTCTAGGCTGGGTGACAGCTACACTTTATGCATTTGTTTTAGACCATCACAACACAGGAAAGGCTAGGTGTAACAGGGGATATATCTGCATTCATCTGCATACTGGGCAGGTTGAGGGGGAGGCGTTTCACACTTCCATCTGAATGGATTGTGTTCTACCCTCAAACAAAGGGCTGATTTACCAGCTACTAGTAGCCTAGAGCCAGGGCTCGGCCGAAAGGGATCATTGTGCACTTCAGAGTAATCCGTTGAAGTCCCTCCCCTTTTGAGTATAAGTACCGGGGCTTTGGCACTACCAAATCAGTACACTATTGGACATAGTAGGAACTCTGCTGAAGTAAAGAATACTGTGCTGAAAGGATTGCCACCTTGTTGGGATTGGCTGTTCTGGGGAACTGCTTCTCTGCTTTTCTGAACTGCTGTGCTACCTGCTGATCTCTGTCCTGCTGAGGACAATGACAGGACCCAACTCTCTTGAACTCAGATTGACTCAGTGGCTTGCTGGCTTGCCTACGGTTCTTTTCTGAAGTATCAGGGACACAAACGACTTCCTACATTCCTGATAGTGCTGCTGAACTTTGCCCTCTGTGAATCCTTCCCTTGCCTGAGGTGCCCCCTCCAGTCCTGTGCCTCGAGAGTGGCTATCTGCAGCTTTTTCATACCATGATGTCGACACAGCACTGAATTTGCGCCAATTAGAGCTGACCGATCACCTTCAACACCAAAGCAGAGGCCACTCAATGACAGTGATTTTACAGCAGGTGCTACTCGACACCGATTGACGGTGTAGCTTGACAATAAATATCCAAATTCTTTCTATGGGCTTGAATAGTTTAGTTGTCCTCTAATTCCATGTATGGACCTCACAAGGATGACACAGTGAGTCTGCTTCGATGCATTCATAAAAATGCCTAAAAGGGCTCTCTTTGCTTGCTAATATATTATGCTGCTAATTTTTTATTTGAAAAAAAATTACAGACAAATCTTATGCTTGCACACTCGTTTGCACCCAAATAGAGATTCTGATGCTTAGCACCCTGCGGTTTTTGCCCCACATGATTCTTCCAAAGTCTAATCACACAAATCAAGTTGGAACACTATTACTTTATGATGGAGGAAAACACAGACAATTAGTGGGTTATCGTGCATTTTTATCTGAAACCTTGAATTATGTATAAGCAATAAGTGTGGTAAATACCATATCCTGTGGCATTTGGCATTTATAGGGTGAGCATTTAGCACGCATAATTGCATGGCTATAACATTAAGGATCTTAGTGTAGTATTTCTATTTACAAAATAAAGGCATACGTTTACACCCATATATTAACTCCTACAAATGGGTGTAAATGTGTGAGTTTTGGAAATTCACAGACTATTTTGTTTGCAGTTTTATACAGGAGCGGCTCATGTCAGTGAAAAGAGGCCAGGCGGTGGGTCAGGGGGGTGGATGAGGGGCGACTGATATAAATAAAAAAAATTAAAACATAAAAAAGAACTTACCTGCCGCCCTCCTGCATCTCACTCTTCTGCTCTCCACTACAGGCACAGGCTCCCAGACTGTCCTGCGGCCAATCCTGAGGCTGCTTTCATGCATGAGAGCAGCTTCAGGATTGGCCTGAGTGCCATTCATTTGTGCTCCCAGACTGGCTGGGATTCTGTGCCTGCTCTCTCCAACCCGGCAATGCAGCTCGGGTTGGAGAGAGGTTCAGTGAGAATGACTGTTTGGCTGTCCTGAGACAGCCTGAGAAACCATCATGCGCACTGATAACAGAGCCCACTACTCCCCCTCCAGTATTGTCACCCCTGGCCCCGCACCCAAGACTCGGCACACAGTCACTTAATAAAATGGGGGTTAAACCTGCTTCATTATCATTTTATTTTTCAAATTGTTTGAGGGTGCTGACAGGGAGAGAGATGCTTTTCAGCCATAGCTGTGGTTTTATATAACAAAACCTCGACCTGAAGGTATTGGAGGGCTTTACATGAGCGCCAGTTACATCACATAAGGTCACATTCATATTTTAGGCATCGGGAGACTAATGGCACAATTACGACAAGGCAGTCCCGCCAAGCATATTATGGCCTCAGGACCGCTGTGCCACCTCCAGCAAATGGCGGTTCCCTGGTGACATTGGTGATCCTATGGCGGTCTGACTGCCCAAGTCATAATGGAGAGGTCGGACCGCCGCACATTGACGTGTCAGGCAGTCCGCCAGACTCGTAAGTGGGCCCCAAGTTCATATTCACATTTTAAGCATGGGACTATTAAGTGATTTGTACAGAATCACAGGATGTTGAGCCAACGCAGAGACTCTAACCTGGCTACCCAGTACCAAAGTTAGTAGCTCTGGCTGTAACACCACTTCCTGACCCATTCTCAATAGTTCACCTGGAAGCATCATTTGTCCACAAGTCACAGTTTTCTAAGATGTAATATTTGGATTCTCTTGTGACAGCTGCTACTTTACCAAAGCGTAGTTTTTCGGTGGATGTACATCCACATTGGAGAAATACAATCTGTGGTTAAAATGCATTTTTTCTTTTTTTCCAAAGTGAAAACATTTTCCGCATGCAGAAATTCTTTTTTTTTTTTTACAACCACACAACGTTTGGGGGTGTTAAGTTCCCCTTACCACCCTGAAAGGGGAGTTACACTAGTCCTTTATAGAAACACATCTATGACAAATAGTAGGAAGTGGTATGAGAGAAGTTTACAAATACGTACAAACTCATTTGACAAACCACCCATTCCATTCCGTTGGAGTTTACTATGGCTACTTTAGAATCAAGCAATTGTGGCATACAATTATGTGGTAGTTTTTATTTATATCATTTGTAGAGTGCACTGTAACCCTGCGGGCATCCTGGCGCTGAGAGATGGGTCAAAGGAAAGCAATCAGCCATGAGCGCAAGAGGAAGGTATACCAACAAGAGTCTATTACTATTGCACCGGGGGGATTATACCCTCGGAAAGAGCCAGGTATGGATTTTCTTGCGGAACAGCAGCAATTCGTGAATTTTCCTCATTTTGAGCGGGAGGCTATTCCAAAGACGAGCTGCTGCCACGCTGAACGCTCTTCTTCCCTTGGTCGCTTTCTTTATCATGGGTATTCTAACAAGGTTGGTGGAAGAGGAACGGAGGGTTCGGATGGGCTCATACTACTGGAACTTGTCCTGGAGTGGCTTAGGGCCCTAACCATGCAATGCTTTGAACACGATGCACAAGGACTTAAATAAAATCCTTTGGGGAACTGGGAGCCAGTGTAAGTCTGCCAATGCTTGTGTTGTTGAAGATCGGCGAGTTCGGGAGAGTGCTAACTTAGCTGCTGCCCCCTGGATACTCTGTAGCCTGGCAATCAAATATCCATAAACCATTTAGTTCTGCTAGGTGTCCTTTGTTGAGAGATGTAATGGAGCTACTTTTGCAACCAATTACGATTTCAGGACTGAAATGGCTTTATGAACCTGGTCCCCTAGTATTCCTAGGCTTTGTGCAGAAAACTATACTTAAAAGCAATATACATGGTTGGGTATTTCCCATGAATCCTAGCTGTATTTTGAAGAGCATTCAATTTGTGTGATATATACAATGCATATCATGTTGTGTGCTCTTATCAGCAAGTCTTATCATTTTCAAAAAATTAGTTATTAAAAGCTCTTAAATATGTAAATTAACCTTGTCGATGTTATTTTCTAGCAACGTCTTGAGAAAGCTTACTTGTAAATTGCACTTTAAGAAAATGTGTTTTAGTTTGGAGTTTTCAAACCGCTCCATATGCAGCAGCAGATGGTTCCTCTGCTTGTAAATTACTCTCTGATTGAAACACATAACATGACCATTAATCAGAAAACATCTGTGAATGAAGCTTGTAAACATTACATGCAATAGGTCCAATAAACAGCTCTTTATTTTCATGAGACATCTCATATGCATTAAGTAGGAGAGAATCAACATTCAAATGTATTCCACAATGGAGTCTATGAATAGCAGGGGAGATGGTGACGGTGATGTAGCCCAGAGGACCCATCTAGTCTGCTGTTAAGATATGGTCAAGCATCAAGTCTTCCATGGAACGTTTTAAGCTCTATTACTACCATGCATGTCAGACTCTCTTCAGGGGGGCCAGGGGTACTGGGCGTCAACAGTAGGGGTTGAGGTTGCTTGCTGCTAGGGTGCACCCAACTGGGGCTTTGCAAACTGGGGCACATACCACCCCTTCCACATGAGACTACCAGGGTAGCAAGAGCGAGCAGTCACAGACTTTTCGAGGAGGTAGTGTCTGGGTGCTTGAGTTCTACAATCAACCAACAGACAGAATAATCCTAATCTCCAGCCCAGTGCTTTTCTTTTCAAGAAAGAAAATATTTTAGTCCCTCCTTTGCCCAGAAAACCACACAATTCAATAAGTATAAAAGGCAGTGTCCGGGACTGTGATCCCCTTAACGTGTTAAACCCTCCCCACTACCTCCTGGATGGTGAGTCTCTAACTCTGGTTTCCCTTCTATTTGTGAAATCAGGAGTAGCATGAATCAGGCTTAGGTGCAGTTTTAAGTGGCCTTAGTCGGTTTGCTTTTGGTCTTCCCACTCTTTTGCATGGGTGACTCTTTACTAGTCCTTGTTCGCTGCCTTGTACCGGGGATGGCCCTCCCATGTACACAGTGCACATGTCTCAGTTAGCCGGCAAGTCCCCTGGAGTGTCCGAGCAGGTCTAGCAGTAGGCCCACCCAGCATTGATCAGCTAAGCCTTGGCTCCAGGGCCTGTGCAGCTACAAGCCCTGCCGCACCAGACTTTTCTGGCATGGTGATGCGGCGGCATCTGGACTAAAGTGCATGCTGCAGTTTGGGCAGCAGCAGTCTTGGAGGATGCAGTCCCAAATGAAACAAAAGCAAATACAGCCCCAGCTGAACTTACGCAAGCCAACAGTTGCTGGCCTCGATTGGCGTGACATAATTCACCTATTCGGAGCAGTCATCAGGGCCTTCAGAATTCCCATAGTGACAGCCCTTGTCCAGGCTGATGGAACACACAGTTGCAGCCCTCACTAGGACCAGAGAAGCATAGTGCAAGGATTCCTGCCAGAAAGTGAGATGAGACACCTGAAAGACCCAGATGCACAATGGCCCTTCCTAGTTCACCTCTGAGCAGTCTGCGCACTCAAAACATCCTTTGACAGCCTCTTCTCCTGTAAGGCTAGTAAGACCCCTCCTCTCTCTCAGCAGGCAGGCAGGCTACTTCAGGTGCTTTAGGGAAGATCCACAGCTTTTCCAACTGATGTTCAGACTTCAGGTGAGATCCCCTAATCTCTCTGACACTGGTTGTCAGACAGACAACAGCCTTGGTTGCACAGCAGTCCTGTGAGTTTTCTGCAGAGCACTACCTTCCTTAGTCATAAATGACTTGGAATTGGAACAAAGTAGGGTGATTTTGATCCCTATTTCTATATGCGACTTCAAGAGAGGAGATATGGATGGTATGAGTTGAACTGTAAAACATATTTGAGCGTGTACTTCTTTCAAGTATTCTCTTCAGGCTGGTCTCCATCCTCAACCTTTGTGTAAAGTGATGTTACTCACAGGAGGTAGTACTGGAGTTGGCTCCATCCTGAAACATCCAAGTCAGAGGCTCAACGATTTTCTGCATCTGGCTGTCAAGAGCCAAACTGAAGAGGTAATCAAGGACAGACAGAAGGGTAGATCGGACTTACTAACATCCTCACATTTTGCAACAGAGTCTGCAGTCCCACCCATACCATCCAGCAAATAGCAGTACTCATGAAGATGGATCAGCAGCTCCTGGCTAACTAAAATACCTCATAGAATTTCTAAATATAGCCCTATCTTCATCCTCCTCATTTCAATGTCTGGGGTTCCTCCCTCCAGCTACTGTAAAGCAGGGAGTGAACTTCCAGTGTCTGTGAGTATAGTCCTCATACTCCGTTTTGTGCTAGGTCAGACCAATGATCAGGCACGGCCCGTTCCGGGCGTTATACTGGGGCGGTGACGTCAGGCAGGGGATGGGGGGGGTGTTGTAAAATGCGGGATATAGACCATTAGAGGTAAGTACCGGGGAAAAAAAGCGAATTTCGTTGCCCACGCTGCATCACATTTGGCAATGCAGCGTGGGCAACAAAATTCGTTTTATTTATTGTTTTCGGTACTTACCTCTAATGGTCCATATTCCGCATTTTACAACCCCCACCCTGACCCTCCCTTGCCTGACGTCACCGCCCCAGTAACGCCCGGCACGGGCCGTGCCTGCCAATGATACCCAAAATGTATCTCACTGGGCTCCATTACAGTGACTCACTCACACACCATGCAAGTGTTACACTCTCTATGCAAAGAAAGATGCTTGGCATGCACTCATGATGTCAGCACAAGGATCTGGGCATATGCATAGAATTGAAACTTTACATAGGTGAGCCAGTAGGACTCAAACCCAACGGCAAGATCTGGTCACGCTATTGATTTCTCCTAACAGTAAGCTGCAACACCTGCTCTATAAGCTCTTCCCATGACAGAGACAGTAACCTACTACTTGCAACGAGGGCACACTTGGTATGCCCCTGAAGACCATACAACAGGTCTAGGGCTTCAAATAGTCAAATACATACCTGGACTCTGTGTACATGTTTAAATTAGTGTGATTCCAGGGTCAGAATAAAAGTCAGGACATGTGGTTTCATGCATTTCCACCTTTTTTATTGAATGTCATCATGACTTTTTCTCACACATACGATTCACTGCAATTAAAATACACCCTTTGCAAGTGGCACCCCTACTGGCATAGGCATACGCCATCTGCTGCATTGATCACGTACAGCCATCCGAGAGTCTACAAGAGTGCACTGGGTTCAGCAACTGCACTTTAAGGTTCACTGCATCAACAACAAAGGCATTTCCATGTGTAATCGATAATTGCTCTGCAAGCAATCAGGCAACCTGGCAGGCTCTTTTACTAAATTGACTCATCCTTGAAGCCAGAACCTTTAACGCAAGAGAGATGATTGATGGTCGCTAGTGGACTCTACTATGCAACAGGGAACATACCCCTACCGGACATTATATTCTGTATCACAACACATAATCCCTAATAGAGTGGAGACGTTTGGTGTGCTGACATGGGGTATACTGGGACTGGGTTCAAGCAGCCAGGAAGTGCCTTATTTTAGATGTTTCAGATGCACTATTGACGGTGCAGTGATTTGGTGGAACTAATGGCTTGGCAACACATTGCATTGCAGTCACATCCCACAAACTTTATCAGAATTGTCACTGATTTTTGTGGCTGACAGCACAAGCATGTGATGTTTCTTACACTGGGGGCAGTTTCCATCTTCTTGATTAATGACACATTTTGGAATAAACCTTTTCCTTTCCACAACCTGGAGTTACAAGGTGCCCTTTTGTAACCACTATCTTACATGCTTGTAGATCAACGGGAATTTATCATCACTTCTAAGGTGTCAAACTCTTACAAGGGGCCAGTCTCTCCAGCAGACTGTTTTCTGAGATCCTTTGCAAGTCCTCACTTTGAAGTCTTTTTGGGTGCACCTGATGAGAATGGATTATGGTTCCAGGAGATGGGTCGCCACGATTAATGAACAGGAACAGAGTCTGCCATTTTGTAGTTCCATGTACATGGATACTGCAGAGCCATTTGTGGTAGAATGAGGGGTGTCCCTGTACTTTCATAGAAAGGTGTAGATGGCACTTTCTATACAATTCCCTTCAGTTTATGCCATTAGAAGTTCTTTAAGGCACGCAAAGTGCTTCTTGTTCTTATTGGCTTTCTTTGCTAGCGTGAGGGTAAATGAATGCGATTCATTGCTAAGAGGTCTCAGATAGTCTGCTCCCACTCTTGGAAGGTTGGCTTTTGTCTGTTCTGAGTTCTTGATCATATCATGAGTGGTATAGATGTTGTCCGCCTTCAGGATTACTTCTTCAACAGCCATTGGGTTAACATGTTTGACTTCAGGATACTACATAAAATTGTCTAGAATGCAGAGTATGAACATTAGTTAAGGTAGGTTGCCAAAATCAGCTCATACTTTGGTCCATAGCATGTTTGGGTGATTTTGGTGTTGACTGGTGATTGAAGTCTACTCGACCCAGCTGCCAGATATCAATCAGTTATTAGCTAGTTCCCATACTAACTTGTAAGAATTGAAAACCACACATTCCAGATGACTCTGTTCTTGGTTGTGACTATTCTTTGGTGCCCAGCATGGGTTAGCTACAGAGTGTAGGTTATGAGGGGGGCTGGCAAGGTGATTCATGGCCAGGACTAGGTAAAAATGCACATATTTTTCCATGTGTAATATGTGCAATTTTCATATAAATTTTTTCTATGGGAAAGACATATGGGCCTTCGTCTGCAGGAACTTTGCCAGAGTTATGCCCTTGCATATAAAGCTACGCGACATATCTGTTCAATACATTTTCTATACAGTTTCTAAAGGCATCAGGTGAACTTTGCTAGCATGCCACATGGGACCGCGGCACTCCTCCGATTTCACCGTTCCTTTCAGACACATTCTGCTTTAATCAGTCACCTGCAGTTACAAATTACACCAAAAAGCATAAAGCATCATATATTACATCGGCTCGCCAAATAGGCAAAACTCCATGATTGGGATTTACCCGAGATTACATTCATGTGATAACTTTTTTGCTGGGGCCTAGTTGTGTCCCCCTTGGCACTAGTCGTTTAATGGAGACAGCACTTGCCACACATTGTGAAGGCCTGACATAGTGGTACATGCCTCCTGCATGTGCATGCAGTGGCATAACGCAAAATGATGCCCCCCCCCCCACCCCCACCAACGGAATGTGAAGAGGGGTCCTTACCCTCACAGTTACATATTGGTCTTAGGTTGAATAACATAGCCCGCCACACCCCCTGAAGAGCTTGGCTAGCCCCCCTCCCCCTCCACATAGAGGGGTTGCCGAGGCCTGTGTTACACCCATTTGATTCGATATTTTATAAAGCTCAGCAATTCAATTACCCGAGGCATCAAGGTGCTAGAGACCAACCGTCCATAAACAGGAAGTAAGGGGAGAAAGAGACTCCAGCTAGATGCTAAACCGCGAAAAGCCAGGTCTTGAGAGCTTTTCTGAAAGGGAGCAGAAGGAGGATGGACCTAAGGGCAAGGGGTAGGGAGTTCCGAAGCTTGCTTGCAGCCACCGAAAATGATCTGTCGCCCCACTTCTTCTTCTTGGTTCTTGGTACAACCAGCTGCATTTGGAGCGAAGAACGCGAGGGTCTGTTGGGAGAATGCCACTTGAACACTTGTGTGTTTGGGAAGGCTCTGCATTATTGTTCTCCGGGGGTTATCTCGTAGTTCCATCATCAGCAGCTAAAGGCAGTCATTGGTCTCAAATCACCTTTTTACATCCGCAAGAGACATGGGCAAGGACCCAGAGCTTTGTAATAGGAGCTACAATTGAAGAATCCACTTCTGTATATGTGGTGGCAATATGGATGAATATCTTTGGAAAACAGGGATAAATAGCTTGACAAACACGAATTGCGGATAGAACGTCTCCATTTTGCATTTAGTTATGGCTGTGTCTGCTTGAGTGAGGCTTAAGATGAAACTGGAGTGAACTACTCATGCATGAGTTAGAAGAAAGTAGTGTGAGAGGCGACTGCACATGTGGATCTCCTTGCCTGCCTTGAGGATACGGATGAAGATTACATTTCTTAGGTTTGAACTAATAAGGAGCAACCAAAAGAAATGCACCTGACTACAGGCAGCCATGCTAAATGATTTTATGACTACACCCCACAAGCATGCACTGCATACAGGCAGCCATGGTAAATGATCTTATGGCTACACCCCATAAACATGCACTGGATACAGGCAGCCATGGTAAATGATCTTATGACTACACCCCACAAGCATGCACTGGATACAGGCAGCCATGGTAAATGATCTTATGACTACACCCCACAAGCATGCACTGGATACAGGCAGCCATGGTAAATGATCTTATGGCTACACCCCACAAGCATGCACTGGATACAGGCAGCCATGGTAAATGATCTTATGGCTACACCCCACAAGCATGAACTGGATACAGGCAGCCATGGTAAATGATCTTATGGCTACACCCCACAAGCATGCACTGGATACAGGCAGCCATGGTAAATGATCTTATGGCTACACCCCACAAGCATGCACTGGATACAGGCAGCCATGGTAAATGATCTTATGACTACACCCCACAAGCATGCACTGGATACAGGCAGCCATGGTAAATGATCTTATGGCTACACCCCACAAGCATGCACTGGATACAGGCAGCCATGGTAAATGATCGTATGGCTACACCCCACAAGCATGCACTGGATACAGGCAGCCATGGTAAATGATCTTATGGCTACACCCCACAAGCATGCACTGGATACAGGCAGCCATGGTAAATGATCTTATGGCTACACCCCACAAGCATGCACTGGATACAGGCAGCCATGGTAAATGATCTTATGGCTACACCCCACAAGCATGCACTGGATACAGGCAGCCATGGTAAATGATCTTATGGCTACACCCCACAAGCATGCACTGGATACAGGCAGCCATGGTAAATGATCTTATGGCTACACCCCACAAGCATGCACTGGATACAGGCAGCCATGGTAAATGCCATTTTCAGTCCATCTAGGAGTGACAGTGGAGATAACTGCATGCATGCACTGGTGCACTGGATACTGACAGTCCGTGTCCTACATTCACTATTCAGATTTTGGGGGTATCTAGATTCTGACTTGATTGATGGTGAGTGCTCTGTAGAGTCCACCCCAGAAGGTAATGTGGAGCAATGCACAGCCATGGTTACAGGCAGCTATGGTTTTGGTAAATTATTGGTGGAGATCACCCTGGAGCATCAGTATTTCTCAAGCCTGCATTGATTGCATAATTGTTTTTTTTTTTGTTTGTTTTCTTTTTGGTCCTCATTTTGCCAATTAACTTGTAGACGATGTTCTATTTCCCAATCTGAGGGCCAGATGAAAATAGAGTATTTCCACACAAGAAATAGATGTTTCCACCCCCCCCCCCTCCCCCCCACATCATAATTGTTTTCTAGAGGTAACCCAGGATTAGTAGAAGAGCTACCACAGGCATGCACTGTTTATCATCAGCCATTGCAAGTCTTGGGAAGAGTCCACATAGGTGTGACTTTGGAGCAACCCACAGGCATGCACGGGCAAAGCACCCGTGGTAAATGCCCTCTAGAGTTCATGCAGTAGCAACAGTTAAGGATTTGCAGGCTTTAAGTGGATACAAGCAGCCATGGTAGATGTTCTGTAAAGTCCACGGAGACGCTCCTGCTGAACAACCTACAGTTTGGGTTTGAACTGGTTGCACACATTCAGAGTGGGTGCTCATTAATCTCTCTTTGAGCACATTGGAAACAACAACAGAGGACATTTGGAGCTCCTGGTAGCAATAGAGTTGGCAATAGGGTAATGCTGTGGAAGAAATACAATGAACAGGTTACAAATTTAGGAGGTGAGAAAAGATACTAGGATGTCTAGGTGCGACTAGAACGTCAAGGAGCAAGGGTTCTGGGCACGATGAGATGACATATGGATATACCAGAATGGACATCAAGTTTTTTAGACCAGCTCAACCTAGGGACTTTGGCCTAAAGGTCCTACAGGCCTGCTGCAGTAAAATAAGTGACTGCCTCAGCAAAAGAAAATCCCTGAATGCCACGCAGCTGGAAACCCCTTCGCAGAAGAGATCTACACCATCACCGAAGAATAAGACTCAAGTGATTGGTTGCAGCAGAGACACAGTTAGTTTAAGAGACCTACCCTTTGATGGTATGTCACAGTTACTTTGCAGGGCATACATTGAGACTCATTACATTGAAGGAGTTACATAGGGTCCATCATAGGTATGTTTTTAAACCTTTTCTTCACATATGTTTACTTTACTGTAAGTAGTTTTCTAAAGACTTATAGCAGCTAGCCTTAACATTATATTTATGTATGACTCCTGCAATAGATGCACATGTATCTTGATTGGGATTTAAGGGAACAAGTCACAAAACTCCTTCAAAAGTGCAAGGAAGAGTACAAAAACATGCAGATGGTCAGCACTTACCTACACAGCAGTGAATGAGGTGTGGGTGTGATTACACCACAGAGGGAAACTACAGCCCAGGTTTATTCACCCATAATGCACTGCCTGTATGGTGGCACACTATGTCTGGAACTACCTCTGTTGACATACCTGGCGTGCAGCATCTCTTTAGTTAAAAGCTGTGACTCTGGGCACACAAATGATTGTTCTACAACACCGGGTACCAGTATACTCAGAGCTGGAACAGGAGGCTGTGCGGGATGCTGTAGTATCTGGTGCACTGGAAGCAGTATGGCCCTGAAGACCAACCATGAGAGCCTCACACTTTATCCATGCCCATGCCTTATTGGTGATTCCCACAAATGACATCCTACAGAACATGGTCATGAGACTTGGCCTTCAGAAAGGAGTTCTCTCAGGGTGGTAATCTCAGGAGTTATTCCAGGGTGCTCTCCGCGTACCATGAATGCAAACAGTGAACTTTAGGATACGTTCCATGGTTACCAACTAGAGAATGCACAACAGTGCATTTAGTGCTAACCTCACACCAGACACAGAAAGACCTCCTAGTGGCAGTGGACCACAGAACCCACAAGAATGCATCCAGTGGACCACAGACCATAGCCAGCATGAACACCACATCAGCACACCATAGACTGCATCTATCTATAATTCACAAGATCTCATCCAGCACAGACTTTGACTGACCACACAGTGGGCACAGAAACACTGTCCAGAAGTTGCAACCGCAGAATTCACAAGAGAGCAGAGAATATGAATATCTATTACCCAGCACTGACCTGCCCAACGCCGTGGAGTAGCCATTCAAATTCTTTTTAGGAGGTTGTCAATTGATCTGACGTCAACACTCATGGCACACTGCATTATTTGCAGCTGTTTTCAAAAGCACGTTAGATATTCCCAGCATTAGAATTGTTCTTGATTGAGATGCAAGTTACTCTGAGAATGAGTTGCCACAACTTTGCATACCTGTAGCTGTGCATTGGGAGTATGCATTACAGCCTCGTCTAGAAGACGACATGAAGCAGAATATATGCAGCTGATGAGGCGAAACAGGAATGGTTGCTGTCTCCAGACAGCAGCAGGACAAAGTCGCAAAATAAATAAAGTTGACTCTATACGTAGAAACCTCAGAGAGTAAAGCCAGACACAGTTAGAATGGCATTTGAAAGTCGTGAATAAATTCAAACTCGTAAATAAGAGGCATTCGAAGAGAATTTGACCATGCTAAGCACAAGTTAAAATTAGGAAAACGAGCGAGGAAAGGTAGCGTCAAGTAAACTTCCAAGTGTTGATAATGTGCAGATTCCAAGCAAAACCTTCAAGTTGTGGGGCAGTTTAAATCTGAAATTCCTATGTTTGTGCAATAGGGCAATGCGGATTAAGTCAATACTTGACATAAAATGCACAATGTATAGAATGCTACAAGAGCATATGATGCTGCATTACCAGTATTCTTACATTTGATAGCCTGCATTTATTCACTTAACACTTATATAGTGCAACCAGGACCCGAGAGGTATGCTGGCACTTTACCATAAACCAGAACAAGCAACAAATGGAACCAGTGTCCAAGTTTATGCAGAACAGGGTGGTGCCACAAACAGGCAACAGGAAAAAAAGATGCGCAGTAGCAGACCTGGCAAAGTAAAAGTCTATTAGCTACAAAGCAAAGAACCATTACGGTTTAAATTCTCAAGTTTGTCTGTTGCCAAAGTCTCCTTCAAAGTGGTTGTGCAAAGAGAGCACCACAAATTAAAGATTCATGATCCTCGCCTTATGCTTCTATATTATTATGCTCTACATGAGTAACCTATTCATTCAATCAATTAATCAGGACTTGTAGAGTGTGGTGTTAAGTTGTAAAAGGCCACTAATGCTACATTACTTTCAGGCCATGAAACAGTTGCTATTATCCGTAATTGGTAGCTTTATTTGGGAGATATTGCCCATACTATCTGTTGACTACCAAAATGTTATGTTTTACACAGAAATGGTTCACATTTAAAATCATTTGTGTTGTGCAGCTAAAGTGAAAAATGGTTGGCATTTAACACGTGAGCGGAAAAAAGCTTAAATCAGCTTTATATAACTTACAGATTCAGAAGGTTTACACAGAAAAATCAAATATGATGGCTCACAGCTCAATGTACCATCTCATTTTACCATTCTCTTTTCTCTCCTAGGGTTTCATTGCAGAGTTCTGCTCTCTAGTAGTTAGGATATACTTAAAAGCACAAGTCTTACGATTTAGTGACAACAGGCCTGTTACATTTTGTTTAAATGAAGTACACTTCATTTCTATATTTCCAGCAATCCGCTGCCTGAAAAGATGGTTGTTGGTTTGGAAAGCTCAAATATTTATAGTTTAAATTGTGTCCTTAATACTTTTGTTGGCAACAAGGCCTTTTGGAGTACATCTTACGAAAACCCCAAAGCATAAAATGTTTATGAGGTTTTCCTCTCTTCAGCCTCTTCAAAATTTCCTGAGTGCCTTTCAATGGGGAATTAAACCACATGTCTCTTTCGCACCTTAAATGACCCTTATTCAAATGTTAATGTTCAGATGATTTCGTATGACTACATTCAATATGTTCTTGTTTATTCGGATCCGATTAATCACTTTAAAACACTCTTTCTTTTACTTTCTTCCTACAAATATCTCAGTTTGCATTTCCTTTTCGTATCTGAATCAAACGTTATGCTTCATGAAAAAGGCTGGCTGAACAGGGCTGCCATACATGTGAGCTGCCCTTCAAGAGACTGACCAGAATACAGGTTAATAATACCAATGCCTGAACATTAAAATTGAAATTTATGCTCAAGAAGAGATACTGGTTTAAATCCTGTTGGACTTGGCCCGCAGGGCAGGTTCACCCCTAGACTTTTTGCCTTATTTGTGACCCTGTGTTAGTGATTTTTGGGTCTCTGCGCACTTTCCCCTGAGTCCCAGAGCGAAAGTGCGTGCGTGTAGTATGGCTGGCCTGCCCTCCCATAGGAATGCATGGGGAATGTGTGTGTCCCTAGTAGTTCCTGATGCGTGGGGAGTACAGGCTCGAGTTTGGTATGCTTAAACTCGTGAGAGTGAATGCTGCAAGATGGTGTCTGCGGCATGTGTGTGTCTAGAAGGGAAGTGCTACTTCTGGACATTGAGATATGTGTGCAGTGAGGGTGCTGGAGCGTGATTGGCTGGAGCTGGCTGGCATGCCAGGCTCCAGGAAGTCCGGATGGGACTTCCCGGTGGTGAGTGGGAGATTAGCATGAGTGATGTGTGGGAGGAGTGTACCTGTGTCCTGGATGGGCTGGGTTTTCCCCACACAATGCTGGCTCCGCCCCCCTGTGGTGTGTCTAACGACCCTAGCCTCCCCAGTGAATGAAATGGGTGGTTGGGCCATCAAGAGTGCTCCAGAACCAGCTGCGACTGGTTTTCCCCCCACCCTGCACATTGTAACAAAGGATTTACTGTATAAGAAGGGGCTGTGTCCCCACTGAAAATGTTCTACCCTTTGGATCCTGCCAGAGGGGGCTGTGGCTGCTGCTGGGGCCAGAGGACCGCCACTTGGGGAGTCTCCCTGCCTGGAGACCCAGTGTGCTGGCTCTTGGCCCAGCCTTGCCCCCCTGCCCCTTGAAAGGACTTTTGCTGGGCTTGTTGGCCCCTAGCGCCTGGGAGCGCTTTGGATTGCTTTTTAGCGCTTACGAGCGCTTTATTTTGCTTGCAGCGCTTGGGAGCGCTGTGCCTTCACCCCAGCGCTGAGAGCGCTTTATTTTGAATTGTAGCGCTTGGGAGCGCTGTGATTGCCCCCTGGCGCTTGGGAGCGCCTTATCGACCTTGTAAAGCGAGTGCCCACCTCGCTGGTTTGGAACATTCGAGCGGCTGCCCACACCGCCTTTACCCCGGGTGAAAAGCACCGCCGCAGCCCGGAGGAAGCAGCCCCGCCTTTCCCCGAGCCGAGGAGAAGCCACGGAGCAGCTGCTGACGTCACCCGGGAGCCGCGCTGCCATTGGTTGTGGCTGCGGGAGGCTCGCCGGGTGACCTGTGCTCGGATTGGCGGAGTGGAAGAAGACGCTGCCTGCGGGGGCCGCCCGAGGCTCCCCGAGCTGGAGAGGAGCCCCGGACCTGCACCGGAAGCCGGTGAGTGCACCAGACACGGGAGGGGCGCCGGGACACATTGTCGGTGTCCGCCCCCCCCCCCTCGGTAGCGCAACCTCGCGCTTTGTATTCAGAGCCCAGAGAGGCTCGTAAAGGCGGCATTTGGTTGTTGGAGCCCGAGAGGCTCATTGGGGCAATTATTTCACGAGCCCGGAGAGGCTCTGAGCGCCCCACTTTCACTTCGAGTCCCCAGAGGGGGGACTCCCAAAGAGAAGCGCCGCAGTTGTGTCTAGAGCCTAAGAGAGGCTCTTAGGGAGCATTTTTGAGCAATTCGAGTCCCCAAGAGGGGGACTCCAACCCGAGCCAGAGAGGCTCTTACTGCCATTGATCTTTGCTCCGGGTCCCCAGAGCGAGGGACCCCACAGCCCAGTGAGGCTGCACCTTTTGTTGCTGGAGCCCTGAGAGGCTCAGCAGCACGCTTGTTTGTTGGAGAGCCTGAGAGAGGCTCACCAGTGCCACAGTGGTGGTTCTTCGAGCCCAGAGAGGCTCCAACGTTGCCCTAACTTTCCCTGCTCCAGTTGCCCAGCACTTTGTGGGCAACTGCCACGTTTAGGCCCTGACATTGGGACACCGGGACAGTCACAGGTGGTGACTTGTGAGTTTGGCGCAATGGTATTTTCTCTGCACCTCTGAATGTATTGTTTATGCGTCATGTGCCTTTACACCTCTGAATGAATGTCATGCATTGCATCATGTGTTTTGCTTTTACACCCCTACAGGTAGTGTGACATGTAGGTGGTTGTTTTCTCCCTAGTACAGGTGGTGCTAGAGAGGTCCTGTTACCAGTGATTACTGGTTGTATGCTCTACTTTTATATTGTGTGCTACACATGCTATTTCTAAAAGTGCTGATACCCTTGACAGTGGTCCAATTGGCCCTGTCCTGTACAAATATCCCTTGTAAATTCCGCCCGTGCCTGTTGGCACAGTGTAACAAGATGTGTGTTTTATCTGATGTATATTTATTGTAATACAAAGGCTATTTTTACATAACCTTGTGTGGAGTGTTTCTTTGTGGTGGGCCTTGGGTGTTGTTGCTGGGGTGCGTGTGCAAATACTTAACTTACATCGCCTGCAAGTTTAGCCTTGACTGCTCGCGCCACGTTACCTAGAGGGCGAGTAGGGGTTATCTTGGCGTGTGACTCCCTTGCCCTGACTTTAGAAATGGCGATCCCTGACTGACCTCGACGCGAGTCTTGGCCGGCCAGGGTCCCGTTTCTAACAAAACCCATGTGGAATGTATTCAGAATGTTTTAGCAGGTTGAAAAAACCAAAGCAAATTAGAATTTTCACTTTTATTCTTTTAAAAAGCGACTCTTCAACATGAACATTGTTTCCAACACGTGTTAAGAGAACCATTCCAACTCTAAATATTAGTTTTCAAAACAAAAACAAAAATTAAATTATTTGTTTAAGTACAAATCATGTTTCTCTTGCTAGCCTATTTAGGCAAGAGATTACCGGAAGTGCAATAGTTATTTTTGTTTAGTTCAGAGAGGCCAGCTTCCCTCTTAACCCATGTATCGAGATTCTAAAACGATTTTAACAACTGAGCACAACTATCATGAGACCAGTCTGGAGAATCAAGAGACTTGGCAAACCTAAAAATAGAACGTTTTAAGCCACGCAGTTTGGTTTCTATTAAAGCCTTTTAAATTGAGTTATCTGAAGCGGTTTATAAGCACTTTCCTTTCTACCGGAGTACAGTGCTGCTAAAATCAGTGGGAAGACATAGCAGGTGCTAACTATTTTATAATCTGCCACAACATACATCCTCTGTCAAAAAAAACAATTTTAAATAAAAACAAAACAATTACAAAAATAATCTTTCTGTTGACAACAAACAGCCTAAATAAAAGATCAAGTGCACCTTCTTTTAAAGTGAGGGCAACTGGAAACGTGGTAGAAAATAAGAGAAACAGCTTCGCTCTTTCCCCTCATATTTCAACCTTGCCTGCACAAACAGTGTAAACAGGGTGAGGTCAGAGCTACCGATGCGGCCACAGTGCAGGGATACAGCTGTTAAGGTGCAATGAAACCACAATTCTGCAGGTCACATTTTCTATGCCTATTATCTCCTACCCTCTCATAACATTCGTCAGGAACCTGATGTCTTCCACTTAGACAGCGTGTTTATTTGACATCTACCTTGATGTGGCAGATTTAGACAAGATGAATAACTTTTGTCTAAGTTTATTTCACTGTATGTATATGTATATATATTATTCCAATCCTGGTTACGAAAATTAGGTAAACAGGCACTGACTCCGTGGGATGTTGATCAAAGAAAAGTCTTTATTCCATACGATTCACCGCAGACGCGTTTCGACGGACAGGTCCGCCTTGCTCACTACATCTCATATATATATATATATATATATGTGGCATAGTCACAGTAGTGTGCGCCAACCATCCCAAAATGTGCAATATTTGAATATGGATATCAGTGTTTTTTTTTATCAGAAGTTAAAATTTATTTTAACTTTTGTATGGTTTTATCCTGGTTTTATATTGATAAAATGTATCTGATATATAATTATAGACAACATTATAAAGTGCGAATTTTTAAATGGATATTTTATCATGCAAATATGCCTAGTATGTGTTCTTAAACCCCATTTCTGGATATAACTGTTTACACTTTCCCGATTTTGCACATCTATAGTTGTTAAACGGGGATTATCCCGCAATTTGAGTAGCCTTACAGTATTTTTTTCATGTCTATGAACTTCCTGCAGGAGCATGTGATTAATGCAACCAATCACGGTTTAATTATTCTTGCATTTGCACTTTAAATTTTGCCTTCCCTCCCCTTTGCGTCATGTGACCAAGGCCTCTGTGAAGGCCGAAACGTTATGCTGAGATGGGCCTTCCACGCTATTGAATAAAATCACTGCTCACCTGCACCCTGGGTCTTCCTCTCTTCTTCTGCGCCGTTGGTATCCAGCATAAGGGCTCCTGGTGAGAGAGGCGGGAGCAACACTTAAAACAGTGCCGTGATCCTTGTTATGCATTTTGCCCGCAGCCCCTGAGGAAGTGGTTTTCTACCACAAAACGCGTTGGGCTCCATGACTATTGCTGGACACTGCAGGCCGTCTGAACACTGTTTTTCCATGAACTATTAAAGAGGGCATATTATCACTTACCTGCGTGGGCTTCCTTTACACAGGCAACCTTTGTGTTTGATGTTAATGCGGCCCCGCCTGAGTCGCAAGGAGCGCTCCACTGCACGCTGTGCAGTTCCGCAGCAGCGCCAACTGCGTTGCAGCATTGGAACAGGTTTGTCGCCAGTCGTGGAATGCACTAGCATGACAGACAGCCACAGTGAACAACAAACCCACTTGGGATTTTAAATTTGCAGACTGCAGGGATTATACGGCTGAATTACGGTGTTTATTTTCACCGGGACTTCTAAGACCACAACGCCACTGCTGTGGCCACGCCCACTAAGGCGGGAGCAACACTTAAAACATTGCCGTGATCCTTGTTATGCATTTTGCCCGCAGCCCCTGAGGAAGTGGTTTTCTACCACGAAACGCGTTGGGCTCCATGACTATTGCTGGACACTGCAGGCCGCCTGAACACTGTTTTTCCATGAACTATTAAAGAGGGCATATTATCACTTACCTGCGTGGGCTTCCTTTCAACAGGCAACCTTTGTGTTTGATGTTAAAACGCGTTGGGCTCCATGACTATTGCTGGACACTGCAGGCCGCCTGAACATTGTTTTTCCATGAACTATTAAAGAGGGCATATTATCACTTACCTGCGTAGGCTTCCTTTCAACAGGCAACCTTTGTGTTTGATGTTAATGCGGCCCCGCCTGAGTCGCAAGGAGCGCTCCACTGCACGCTGTGCAGTTCCGCAGCAGCGCCAACTGCGTTGCAGCATTGGAACAGGTTCGTCGCCAGTCGTGGAATGCACTAGCATGACAGACAGCCACAGTGAACAACAAACCCACTTGGGATTTTAAATTTTCAGACTGCAGGGATTATACGGCTGAATTACGGTGTTTATTTTCACCGGGACTTCTAAGACCACAACGCCACTGCTGTGGCCACGCCCACTAAGGCGGGAGCAACACTTAAAACATTGCCGTGATCCTTGTTATGCATTTTGCCCGCAGCCCCTGAGGAAGTGGTTTTCTACCACGAAACGCATTGGGCTCCATGACTATTGCTGGACACTGCAGGCCGCCTGAACACTGTTTTTCCATGAACTATTAAAGAGGGCATAATATCACTTACCTGTGTGGGCTTCCTTTCAACAGGCAACCTTTGTGCGATATATATATATATATATATATATATATATATATATATATATATATATATATATATCCACACAAGCTTTCTCCGTACTAAGGGGCCACCGACCCTGAAAGGGCGGCCTCGGTGATGCAGGAACGGAGCAGCCTGCTTCTGACACACAGCACATATGAATTGCCAAGGCTCGACATTGGAGAAAACAGAGCTCTTTATTTGACACAGGCTGGCAGATTGTAATCCAGTTCGGCTAATTAGCCTTAATCATTGATGGATGGGTAGTATTGCCAAGTGGATATGGATATATATATATATATATATATATATATATATATATATATATATATATATATATATATATATATATACATATATATATATATATATATATATATATATATATATATATATATATATATATATATATAAAAATTCTCCCCCTCAGAAGAGACAAAGCCGCACACCACAACGCAGGTAATCTTTGATTTAATCACGCACAGCATCGGCAGTCCTTACATGTTTCATTCGCACAACAACCTTTCTCAAAGAGACACTTTGACATCATTTGTGCTGAGCAGAGAAACTAAACAAGTCAATTGCTCATTATTTATAATGTTCGCCCCCTGGTGGGCGCCCAGTGGGTCACTTTAAATGCATGCTGGTACTTGCGGTATGTATAGATATACAAAGGTTTTATATATATATATACAAAGGTTTTATATATATATATATATATATATATATTCACTGAAAAAACCATAGGTTATAGACCATATATAGTTAGGAATTCGCATTTACAAAACCTTATTTTACTCACACAAAACCATTGAAATTCCATATATAGTTAGTTGCACTAACTATATATCGCGCACCCGCAATCCACTGCTGATGATGTCACATATTACATCATTCATGACATGGTCAGTGACATCACTGATGACATCACTGATGACATCTCAAATGACATCACTGATGACATCTCAAATGACATCACTGATGACATCTCATTTGACATTACTGATCACATCACTGATGATATAATTCATGTGATAATACGATGAACCTCTTCAGACTCTAATATAACCTTAGATACAATCAGTGTAAACAGACACTCACAGACTGTCACTCATCCATGGAGTTACTCACACACCTAGTCAGTCATGCAAAGAATCAATCACACCTCCATTTCCTCAACTATACAGTTATACAAACTTTACTTATTCAAACATATACTAACACATATTTACTCTCTTATACAATCCCTGATACAAGTTCACAATGATCCATACAGCCACTCACACATTCACTGGCTCTTATGCACAGTTATTTATATATGTCAACTCTCACATGTACTGTGTTTTACATATGTACTTACTTTGACATGTAGCACTGAGATATCCATTCACTCACCAATACACTCATGCACACAGTCAACCGCCCATACAGCTGTTTCCACATGCACTTTTGAAACCATACATCTAGTGAATCAACTGCTCACACATCTATGCACAGAGTCATACACCTCCCAGCCACCCACACACACACTCAGTCTCCCATACAAATACTTGGGCAACCAATCAATAACCCATATAGTTACTCATATAGCTACTTATCAACACATGCAACAGTTTACAGAACAACAGACATAATGATGCACAAATTAAGACAGTTTAGTCACTAACCCATGCACTCAGTGAGACACATTTAATCACTCACTCATACAGTCAGTCATGCACCTACTAAATCCTTCATCCAGACACTTATACATCCACTCATTCTTCAATATGTAAGACATATTTTACCTTTACAGAAACATACAGTCACTGGATGTTGTCATCAGTGATGTCATCAGTGATGTCATTTGAGATGTCATCAGTGATGTCATCAGTGATGTCACTGACCATGTCATGAATGATGTAATATGTGACATCATCAGCAGTGGATTGCGGGTGCGCGATATATAGTTAGTGCAACTAACTATATATGGAATTTCAATGGTTTTGTGTGAGTAAAATAAGGTTTTGTAAATGCGAATTCCTAACTATATATGGTCTATAACCTATGGTTTTTTCAGTGAATTTTCAAGGTTTTGTAAATGCTAATTCCTAACTATATATGGTCTATAACCTATGGTTTTTTCAGTGAATTTTCAAGGTTTTGTAAATGCTAATTCCTAACTATATATGGTCTATAGCCTATGGTTTTTTCAGTGAATATATATATATACATACATATATAAACATATATCATCTGTATATCTATATAAATACATACATAAATGCATGCATACATATACTTATATGCATACAGATGCATGTTATTTACATGAAAGTTGAAAAAACACTAATAAAAGCAAAGCTAAAAAGCCACCTCATTACAAACAGAATGGCTTTAACTTAAACGAGGGCGAGATTTATTGCATTTTCAATGCTTGTTTACTTTGGTTCCATCAAGAAGGCATTCAGATGTGTCACACATTTGCCATAAATTCTGAATGTTAGCACTCTAGTTGCACATTAGATCACTGTAGTAAAGCTACTGCTCACCAGGGACGTCTGCTGCGGTTATTCAAAGTGCATGTTTCAGTCCGCATGTCAGAATTTTTTTAATGAAATAGAAGAGGATTTGAGAAGTCACTCAAAATGATCCCTAATTTTTCTTTCTGAAGCACTAATCATACTTTCTATGGCAAAATTAACCCCCTCATGTTGTTCCTTTTTAAATTGAGTGCTTTCAGACTTACCACTTCATTCCAATCAAGATGGCTTCTGGTGTGCCATACTTTTGTCATAAGTAAGACTGTTAGCGCTCTAGTTGTTCTTTAGAACACTCTGGGACATTCTGTCATTGGGCTATACTTGGGGTACATCTGGGTGATATTTGGGCTACATTTAGGCTCTTTTGTCTCTGGTGGCCATCTTGGGAGACTGTATGTCAGAATTTTTTAACGAAATTGAAGAGGGTTTAAGAAGTCACTCAAAATGTGCCCCAATTTTTCTTTCTGCAGCACTAATCATAATTCATATGGCAAAATATACCCCCTCATTTTGTTCCTTTTTAAATTAAATGTTTTAAGAGTTACCACTTTATTCCAATCAAGATGGCTTCAGGTGTGCCATACCTTTGTAATAAGTAGGACTGTTAGCGCTCTAGTTGTTCTTTAGAACACTCTGGGACATTCTGTCATTTGGCTATACTTGGGCTACATCTGGGTGATATTTGGGCTACATTTGGGCTCTTTTGTCTCTGGTGGCCATTTTGGGAGACTGCATGTCAGAATTTTTTAATGAAATAGAAGAGGATTTGAAAAGTCACTCAAAATGTGCCCTAATTTTTTTTTCTGCAGCACTAATAATACCTTCTATTGCATAATATACCCCCTCATTTTGTTCCTTTTTAAATTAAATGTTTTAAGAGTTACCACTTTATTCCCATCACGATGGCTCCAGGTGTGCTATACCTTTGTAATAAGTAGGACTGTTAGCGCTCTAGTTGTTCTTTAGAACACTCTGGGACATTCTGTCATTGGGCTATACTTGGGCTACATCTGGGTGATATTTGGGCTACATTTGGGCTCTTTTGTCTCTGGCGGCCATTTTGGGAGACTGCATGTCAGAATGTTTTAATGAAATAGAAAAGGATTTGAGAAGTCACTCAAAATGTGCCCTAATTTTTCATTCTGCAGCACTAATCATACTTTCTATGGCAAAATATACCCCCTCATGTTGTTTCTTTTTAAATTAAATGTTTTAAGAGTTACCACTTTATTCCAATCAAGATGGCTTCAGGTGTGCCATACCTTTGTAATAAGTAGGACTGTTAGCGCTCTAGTTGTTCTTTAAAACACTCTGGGACATTCTGTCATTGGGCTATACTTGGGCTACATCTGGGTGATATTTGGGCTACATTTGGGCTCTTTTGTCTCTGGTGGCCATTTTGGGAGACTGCATGTCAGAATGTTTTAATGAAATAGAAAAGGATTTGAGAAGTCACTCAAAATGTGCCCTAATTTTTCATTCTGCAGCACTAATCATACTTTCTATGGCAAAATATACCCCCTCATGTTGTTTCTTTTTAAATTAAATGTTTTAAGAGTTACCACTTTATTCCAATCAAGATGGCTTCAGGTGTGCCATACCTTTGTAATAAGTAGGACTGTTAGCCCTCTAGTTGTTCTTTAGAACACTCTAGGAGGCTGCAGTAGAACACAAAGGAATCAACTGACAGTCTCTGTCCTTGTTGGAGGTACATGTTTTACTGAGAATGTCAGACTTCATTTTCACATGACTGAGAAAGATAATGTGAATTTACTGAAAATATGCTTTCAGTTTAGCTTATAGATCCCCTTCCAAACCACTGTGGGAAAATCATGAGATATTAGTTTTCTTTCAAACAATATTCATGATATCACAGCAGAAGGTTTTTTCACATGGTAAAATCATCTTAGAACCCACCACAATTCCTAAAACGAGTATGGTACCATCAACAAATGATTTATAATGTAACTAAAGTCCTAAAACCCTCTATTAACTACAATGCTTTTTAATGAGGTGCTATCATGTATATTGGTCCCAAGATGGCTGCCAACACTTCTTGGATGAAGTGCTGACAGCCAATCAGATCAGATGTGTGGTTAGGCTCCGCCCAGATATATATCTTTTTTTGAACCTAAATTACTCAAAATCCACTGGAGCACATATATTGGGACCTAGCAAAGGCACATCGGGCTAACAGTCCCTACAATTTTGCCAAGTTTCGTGCAAATCCATTCAGCCGTTCGAGCTAAAAGTGAGGCCAACCGCCCTATGGAAATTAACATGGGAAAAACGCGTTTTGGGACCCCCCTTTTTTCTCGGCCCCCCCTTGATGAAACCCCCCCAAATTGTCAGGGGCTGCTCAGAAACAAAATGTTCCATTTTCCTGAAAATTTCAGCCAATTCCGTCCACAAACGCCAAAGTTATTAGACATAGAATTTTCAAAAATCCCATAGAGAAAAAATCCTAACTATATATACCTACTGGCGACCGCCAGTAGGTAATATATATATATATATATATATATATATATATATATATATATAAACGCGTAGCTGTTCTCTGTGTGGTTGCAACAAATAAACCATTTTTGCTGATTCCTGTGGTCCGTCTCCCTCGGTTGCCGGCGTGTGCTGCTGCTTGAAACGCTGCGAAATTCGAGGAGGAGCTTGTATTTCATATATATATATACATAAAAAAGACAAGATCAAACCAGTCTAAACAAATGTGAGTTCAGAATAATAACGGGATTCAGTAGGCAATCAAGGGACATCTACAGGATGGTCAACAAACATTGGCCACTGATAACGAAAGATCCTATTATTGGCAAAGATTTGCCTACTAGGGTGTCTCTTACTTACAGTAGGGCTCCATCCCTGAAGGATCAAATTGTAGATACTAATCCAGAACCAATCAAAGGCAGCAGCTGGTGGCAGTCAGGCAAAGGCTTTTACAAATGTAAAACATGCAAAGCTTGTACCCATGGTGTCAATACCAAAAGCTATAAGGATGGATTCAGTGATACAGTTCACCCAATTTCACAGGTATTGACATGTAAGACCAACCATGCGGTATACGTCCTACAATGCCCTTGCCCGATGATGTACATGGGAAGTACAAAACTCCCTGTACACCAACGAATCCTCCAGCATCTTAGGGCGATCTATAATGGTGATAACACCTATCCTGTTGCCCGCCACTATCGCGAGGTACACCAGAGCAATAATAAAACATTGACGTACTTTGTAATAGATAGTGTGAATACCAACAGACGGGGTGGCGACAGAGAAACCAGATTGAGAAAACTCGAAACTAAATATATCCTCATGTTAAACACCAAGGCCCCAACAGGATTAAATATTACTGAGGACATGTATACATGTTTACTGTAAATGATTGAGAATATAGAGACCTGGGGTACTAAGCTAATCTCCTATAGCAACATGGGAAAATCTGGGCTGGGACAGAGGTCAACCATCCTTGCCTCTATAGGACAACAACTGGCTTCCCTTATAAACCTTTCATGGGACTGTAGAATCAAACTGTAGCTGCTATAAATTTGAGTTAACAAAGAAAAAATAAAAAAATAAAAAAACAAGTACAAAAAAAGCAAATAAGGAAATAGAAAAATAAAATACTTATTACATCTATATGAAGGTTAATGGTCCAGCTAACAGGTCCTTATTCCTGAGAGGCTGATTAGGTCCATATTAACTTGTTTTTTTTGTTATGTTTTGCACTATTATCACTTTATTATGGACATGGAAGTAAAAAAATGTAGAACATCTAAAGAAGGACTATATAGCCAAAAAAGATTTTCATGTGGGTTGAGAAGAGCACATTGAATGAATTGTCTCATGATGGAACTATGTTTACATTTACATTACAAACTTGCTTTAATTTGCACAACCAATGTTATAATTTATCAATAGATAGTTATCACAAGGGTGTTATTTTTGCATTATTGCAAAAATTTCAATCAGGCATTCAAGCACTGTAGCAAAAGCACTTTATTGTAATTAATGTGAATATGTAAATATAGAAATGTATAATAGTAGTATTTATTCTATTTTTCTATATACATTTTTCATAAGGCAATTTTCTATTATAGAGTAATATATATATTTTTGTATTTGACCCATTATGATATCTACCCATTGTAAACTAAAAGAGTATTTTACTTTTATATACAACATAAATCAATTGTGCTTTTGATTTGCCATCCAATAGTTAAATTGTGATATCTTTGAAAGCAAGTCGAAGCGGAAAGTATTTCTTCCATGTCTATTTTTAAATCAAGCATGTGACCAATAACTTTTTTTCAACAAGTGGCTGTCTCTTTAAAAGAACGGCTCATGATGTTTGACACTGTCATGTGAACAAGGCTCCTCGGAGCCGAAACGTCATGCGATGTGCTTGCACGAAATAAATTGATTTGCACATACTTGGACCGTGTCTGCGTCTTTCTGAGGAGTGGGGAGACGCCTCACCCTGCGGAGATCAAGCGTGGATTTCTTGGATGTTTAATCGGCAAGCTTCCGGACCGGTTTATACACGGACCCTCCTTAACCTGGTCAGCGCCTAATCGGAAACATTCTTGGGCTTAGTTCCTGGATTTGGATGGTACCCCGGAAGGAGTAAGGCTGTCTGACCCCTGAGCCCGCGAAAACTACATTGAACTCTACTCGGAGAACAGCGACAGCACAAGTTGCGCACTGAATTGCGGAACAAGCCGGTGCAATTGACTCTGTAAAACCAAACGAATAAGCGGTTTCCTTCAGGAAAGGGGTATTGTGCAGCGTCGCTGAGGAGAAAACAACGATTGAACTTGTGAACTCCAGAAGCGCCGTGAAAATTATTAACAGCATTAGCAGGCATGTCGGCTGACAGTGTCCGAGACCGGGAGGCATTGGCGCTAACAATGTTCTCCGACAGTTCTCCGCTCCCTTCCGACAGCAGGGAGACACCTGACATCGCAGCCAGTAGCAGCAGCAGCAACGTTCTGCGGGACCTGATCAAGACTTTGGAAAAGAAATCCCGAAGCGAACAATCCAAGTGGTGGGAGTCAAAATCATTACAGAGGTATGTGGAGGTAAATCGAATCCCTCGGGGTTTGCGCATTCTAACAACACCCACATACGATGACCCCGACCCTGATTTAATGAAAGAGTGGGCAGAATGTAATTTAGACGCCTCTCAACGCCAGGTCTTAATTTTAATCAAATATGCAGATATTGACCGCGCAAAGTTGCTTGTGGAAATAGACAGCATTAATGAACAATTGACGAGTTTGGGTGAAAGCGAGGAGAAAGAACAGCTTTTAAAGGCTATGCAAGCCCTCCTGAAAAAGGAGGAAACTAAAATTATTGAAAGGAAAACATATAAATTTCAAAGGGATCGTAATGACTACGAGCTTGGTCAGATATTTACTTTTGCCAGGAAATACGATGCCCTACGTGGCGGTGGAAATAAAGCTCAATCTCAACCCAAACGAAAGCCTAATAAACAATCAAGGGAGCAAAATGATACCACAAATTCAACATTCAGCTCGGACCCGGATTCATGTTCTGAAACAGAGCGCATTAACCAAGCACAAAGGGCTGGCAATATTAGACCGTCACCGGGGCAGGAGATGGTTTTTTTATGTCAGCAAAGACTTCAAACACTGAGGGCAAGCACACAACAAAAACATATAAACAGCGAGCAAACCTCAGGAGGCGCCAGAGGGTAAGGGCCAGCAAAAAGAGGCTATCAAGGGAAAAAGCGAGGCAAAGGCCAGAGCAGGAACCCGGGAAACCAGTCCAATTAAATACTGAGAGCAATAATACCATTGTGAATTTAACTCCTACATCACCATCATAAGAGGAGGAAAAAATATTACAACTTGGCTTATCATTCGCGCCCCAATGCAATTTCAACTACCCAGCAACAAGGTGCGACATGTATAAAGCAGTGAGAAAGCTAAAACTACGCAAGTTCTTTGCAAATAAGACTAAACAGAGAGAAAAAACATCATCTGTTATTGTTGACCCCACTAGTGAGCATGAATCAATGAGCCAAGGCACACGAGATATCACTGAACTTTGGGAAACATATGGAGCAGGATATGGGGAAAATATTGAGGCAATAAATCATGGGGACATAGAAGAAAGCGGTAATCGCACGGTATCGGTTATTCCTTTTAAACCCCCATCAAGCTTCACACCAATTCTCCCACGTGACTCAATAGATATCTTTCACGAAAACGTGGTAAGTGACTTGAAAGACCTCAAATCGAACATGCCTAAATGGAAATTTAACAGATTATCCTATGGATATAAAGCGCTGGTAGCCCGCCTAACCAAGGATAAAAACATTGTGATCCGCGGTAGTGATAAAGGGGGCAACATAGTACTAATGACTAAATCGGATTATGACAAGGAGGCTTACTCTCAGATCAACGACAGGAACTGTTACGAACGTATTCTACCCCAAAAAGCGACTACAATCAAAGTTGAATACCACAAAAAACTATCTGGGTGGAAATCAGCCAACCTAATCAGTGGGGATGAATATAAATATCTCAAGGTCAACAATCCTGTATTACCAATCATATATTTCATCCCAAAAATTCATAAGGACCCCCTCAAACCCCCTGGCAGACCAATCATCTCGGCCAGGGGCAGTTTACTGGAACGAACATCAATCTATATAGATTATTTCCTACAGGGCTATGTACAAAAGTTAAAATCATATGTACGTGATACCAGTGATTTTTTGACAAAGCTTAAAGAGGCAGATTGGAGACAGGGTGATTGGCTTATGGCCTTGGACGTAACATCGCTGTATACCAGCATATCTCACACTCAGGGTGTAGAAGCAGTGAAATACTTCCTATCTAGGAGATCTGAAGGTTGTGAAGCCCATAATGCTATGTTGTTGGACATGTTAGATTTCTGTTTGTCGAAAAATATCTTTATGTTCAATCAGTTGATTTATCGTCAAATATAGGGTGTGGCAATGGGGGCCAGCTTCTCCCCAAGTTTCGCATGTTTGCACATGGGAGCTTGGGAGGAGCTGGTCCTCGGAACCACATCCCTGGAGGAAATGAGGGACAACATTATTGTTTGGTTTCGTTTCATTGATGATTTGTTTATTATTTGGCGGGGTAACAATGAGTCTGCTGAAAAATTCATCACTGACATTAATGTAAACGAACTTAATCTTAGGTTCACTGCAACACTCAGTCAAAATGAAGTTACCTTTTTAGATACTGAGGTATATATAAAAGACAATAAACTGCACACTAAGATATACCGGAAAAAAACTGCTGGAAACAGCAGTTTACATGCTGCGAGTGGCCATCCTAGGCACCTCATAGCAAGCATCCCCTATGGGGAGATGCTAAGGATGAAAAGAGGGTGCAGTGATCCTGTTGAGTTAAAAATGGCACAACAAGAAAGTAAAAAGAGATTTTTAGACAGAGGATATTCAGCTGAGATCGACAAAGCCATTGCTAAATCTGACACATTATCCAGGGATGAGTTACTGACAGGTAATTGCCAAAAAAGACAAGATCAAACCAGTCTAAACAAATGTGAGTTCAGAATAATAACGGGATTCAGTAGGCAATCAAGGGACATCTACAGGATGGTCAACAAACATTGGCCACTGGTAACAAAAGATCCTATTATTGGCAAAGATTTGCCTACTAGGGTGTCTCTTACTTACAGTAGGGCTCCATCCCTGAAGGATCAAATTGTAGATACTAATCCAGAACCAATCAAAGGCAGCAGCTGGTGGCAGTCAGGCAAAGGCTTTTACAAATGTAAAACATGCAAAGCTTGTACCCATGGTGTCAATACCAAAAGCTATAAGGATGGATTCAGTGATACAGTTCACCCAATTTCACAGGTATTGACATGTAAGACCAACCATGCGGTATACGTCCTACAATGCCCTTGCCCGATGATGTACATGGGAAGTACAAAACTCCCTGTACACCAACGAATCCTCCAGCATCTTAGGGCGATCTATAATGGTGATAACACCTATCCTGTTGCCCGCCACTATCGCGAGGTACACCAGAGCAATAATAAAACATTGACGTACTTTGTAATAGATAGTGTGAATACCAACAGACGGGGTGGCGACAGAGAAACCAGATTGAGAAAACTCGAAACTAAATATATCCTCATGTTAAACACCAAGGCCCCAACAGGATTAAATATTACTGAGGACATGTATACATGTTTACTGTAAATGATAGAGAATATAGAGACCTGGGGTACTAAGCTAATCTCCTATAGCAACATGGGAAAATCTGGGCTGGGACAGAGGTCAACCATCCTTGCCTCTATAGGACAACAACTGGCTTCCCTTATAAACCTTTCATGGGACTGTAGAATCAAACTGTAGCTGCTATAAATTTGAGTTAACAAAGAAAAAATAAAAAAATAAAAAAACAAGTACAAAAAAAGCAAATAAGGAAATAGAAAAATAAAATACTTATTACATCTATATGAAGGTTAATGGTCCAGCTAACAGGTCCTTATTCCTGAGAGGCTGATTAGGTCCATATTAACTTGTTTTTTTTGTTATGTTTTGCACTATTATCACTTTATTATGGACATGGAAGTAAAAAAATGTAGAACATCTAAAGAAGGACTATATAGCCAAAAAAGATTTTCATGTGGGTTGAGAAGAGCACATTGAATGAATTGTCTCATGATGGAACTATGTTTACATTTACATTACAAACTTGCTTTAATTTGCACAACCAATGTTATAATTTATCAATAGATAGTTATCACAAGGGTGTTATTTTTGCATTATTGCAAAAATTTCAATCAGGCATTCAAGCACTGTAGCAAAAGCACTTTATTGTAATTAATGTGAATATGTAAATATAGAAATGTATAATAGTAGTATTTATTCTATTTTTCTATATACATTTTTCATAAGGCAATTTTCTATTATAGAGTAATATATATATTTTTGTATTTGACCCATTATGATATCTACCCATTGTAAACTAAAAGAGTATTTTACTTTTATATACAACATAAATCAATTGTGCTTTTGATTTGCCATCCAATAGTTAAATTGTGATATCTTTGAAAGCAAGTCGAAGCGGAAAGTATTTCTTCCATGTCTATTTTTAAATCAAGCATGTGACCAATAACTTTTTTTCAACAAGTGGCTGTCTCTTTAAAAGAACGGCTCATGATGTTTGACACTGTCATGTGAACAAGGCTCCTCGGAGCCGAAACGTCATGCGATGTGCTTGCACGAAATAAATTGATTTGCACATACTTGGACCGTGTCTGCGTCTTTCTGAGGAGTGGGGAGACGCCTCACCCTGCGGAGATCAAGCGTGGATTTCTTGGATGTTTAATCGGCAAGCTTCCGAGCCGGTTTATACACGGACCCTCCTTAACCTGGTCAGCGCCTAATCGGAAACATTCTTGGGCTTAGTTCCTGGATTTGGATGGTACCCTGGAAGGAGTAAGGCTGTCTGACCCCTGAGCCCGCGAAAACTACATTGAACTCTACTCGGAGAACAGAGACAGCACAAGTTGCGCACTGAATTGCGGAACAAGCCGGTGCAATTGACTCTGTAAAACCAAACGAATAAGCGGTTTCCTTCAGGAAAGGGGTATTGTGCAGCGTCGCTGAGGAGAAAACAACGATTGAACTTGTGAACTCCAGAAGCGCCGTGAAAATTATTAACAGCATTAGCAGGCATGTCGGCTGACAGTGTCCGAGACCGGGAGGCATTGGCGCTAACAATGTTCTCCGACAGTTCTCCGCTCCCTTCCGACAGCAGGGAGACACCTGACATCGCAGCCAGTAGCAGCAGCAGCAACGTTCTGCGGGACCTGATCAAGACTTTGGAAAAGAAATCCCGAAGCGAACAATCCAAGTGGTGGGAGTCAAAATCATTACAGAGGTATGTGGAGGTAAATCGAATCCCTCGGGGTTTGCGCATTCTAACAACACCCACATACGATGACCCCGACCCTGATTTAATGAAAGAGTGGGCAGAATGTAATTTAGACGCCTCTCAACGCCAGGTCTTAATTTTAATCAAATATGCAGATATTGACCGCGCAAAGTTGCTTGTGGAAATAGACAGCATTAATGAACAATTGACGAGTTTGGGTGAAAGCGAGGAGAAAGAACAGCTTTTAAAGGCTATGCAAGCCCTCCTGAAAAAGGAGGAAACTAAAATTATTGAAAGGAAAACATATAAATTTCAAAGGGATCGTAATGACTACGAGCTTGGTCAGATATTTACTTTTGCCAGGAAATACGATGCCCTACGTGGCGGTGGAAATAAAGCTCAATCTCAACCCAAACGAAAGCCTAATAAACAATCAAGGGAGCAAAATGATACCACAAATTCAACATTCAGCTCGGACCCGGATTCATGTTCTGAAACAGAGCGCATTAACCAAGCACAAAGGGCTGGCAATATTAGACCGTCACCGGGGCAGGAGATGGTTTTTTTATGTCAGCAAAGACTTCAAACACTGAGGGCAAGCACACAACAAAAACATATAAACAGCGAGCAAACCTCAGGAGGCGCCAGAGGGTAAGGGCCAGCAAAAAGAGGCTATCAAGGGAAAAAGCGAGGCAAAGGCCAGAGCAGGAACCCGGGAAACCAGTCCAATTAAATACTGAGAGCAATAATACCATTGTGAATTTAACTCCTACATCACCATCATAAGAGGAGGAAAAAATATTACAACTTGGCTTATCATTCGCGCCCCAATGCAATTTCAACTACCCAGCAACAAGGTGCGACATGTATAAAGCAGTGAGAAAGCTAAAACTACGCAAGTTCTTTGCAAATAAGACTAAACAGAGAGAAAAAACATCATCTGTTATTGTTGACCCCACTAGTGAGCATGAATCAATGAGCCAAGGCACACGAGATATCACTGAACTTTGGGAAACATATGGAGCAGGATATGGGGAAAATATTGAGGCAATAAATCATGGGGACATAGAAGAAAGCGGTAATCGCACGGTATCGGTTATTCCTTTTAAACCCCCATCAAGCTTCACACCAATTCTCCCCAGTGACTCAATAGATATCTTTCACGAAAACGTGGTAAGTGACTTGAAAGACCTCAAATCGAACATGCCTAAATGGAAATTTAACAGATTATCCTATGGATATAAAGCGCTGGTAGCCCGCCTAACCAAGGATAAAAACATTGTGATCCGCGGTAGTGATAAAGGGGGCAACATAGTACTAATGACTAAATCGGATTATGACAAGGAGGCTTACTCTCAGATCAACGACAGGAACTGTTACGAACGTATTCTACCCCAAAAAGCGACTACAATCAAAGTTGAATACCACAAAAAACTATCTGGGTGGAAATCAGCCAACCTAATCAGTGGGGATGAATATAAATATCTCAAGGTCAACAATCCTGTATTACCAATCATATATTTCATCCCAAAAATTCATAAGGACCCCCTCAAACCCCCTGGCAGACCAATCATCTCGGCCAGGGGCAGTTTACTGGAACGAACATCAATCTATATAGATTATTTCCTACAGGGCTATGTACAAAAGTTAAAATCATATGTACGTGATACCAGTGATTTTTTGACAAAGCTTAAAGAGGCAGATTGGTGACAGGGTGATTGGCTTATGGCCTTGGACGTAACATCGCTGTATACCAGCATATCTCACACTCAGGGTGTAGAAGCAGTGAAATACTTCCTATCTAGGAGATCTGAAGGTTGTGAAGCCCATAATGCTATGTTGTTGGACATGTTAGATTTCTGTTTGTCGAAAAATATCTTTATGTTCAATCAGTTGATTTATCGTCAAATATAGGGTGTGGCAATGGGGGCCAGCTTCTCCCCAAGTTTCGCATGTTTGCACATGGGAGCTTGGGAGGAGCTGGTCCTCGGAACCACATCCCTGGAGGAAATGAGGGACAACATTATTGTTTGGTTTCGTTTCATTGATGATTTGTTTATTATTTGGCGGGGTAACAATGAGTCTGCTGAAAAATTCATCACTGACATTAATGTAAACAAACTTAATCTTAGGTTCACTGCAACACTCAGTCAAAATGAAGTTACCTTTTTAGATACTGAGGTATATATAAAAGACAATAAACTGCACACTAAGATATACCGGAAAAAAACTGCTGGAAACAGCAGTTTACATGCTGCGAGTGGCCATCCTAGGCACCTCATAGCAAGCATCCCCTATGGGGAGATGCTAAGGATGAAAAGAGGGTGCAGTGATCCTGTTGAGTTAAAAATGGCACAACAAGAAAGTAAAAAGAGATTTTTAGACAGAGGATATTCAGCTGAGATCGACAAAGCCATTGCTAAATCTGACACATTATCCAGGGATGAGTTACTGACAGGTAATTGCCAAAAAAGACAAGATCAAACCAGTCTAAACAAATGTGAGTTCAGAATAATAACGGGATTCAGTAGGCAATCAAGGGACATCTACAGGATGGTCAACAAACATTGGCCACTGGTAACGAAAGATCCTATTATTGGCAAAGATTTGCCTACTAGGGTGTCTCTTACTTACAGTAGGGCTCCATCCCTGAAGGATCAAATTGTAGATACTAATCCAGAACCAATCAAAGGCAGCAGCTGGTGGCAGTCAGGCAAAGGCTTTTACAAATGTAAAACATGCAAAGCTTGTACCCATGGTGTCAATACCAAAAGCTATAAGGATGGATTCAGTGATACAGTTCACCCAATTTCACAGGTATTGACATGTAAGACCAACCATGCGGTATACGTCCTACAATGCCCTTGCCCGATGATGTACATGGGAAGTACAAAACTCCCTGTACACCAACGAATCCTCCAGCATCTTAGGGCGATCTATAATGGTGATAACACCTATCCTGTTGCCCGCCACTATCGCGAGGTACACCAGAGCAATAATAAAACATTGACGTACTTTGTAATAGATAGTGTGAATACCAACAGACGGGGTGGCGACAGAGAAACCAGATTGAGAAAACTCGAAACTAAATATATCCTCATGTTAAACACCAAGGCCCCAACAGGATTAAATATTACTGAGGACATGTATACATGTTTACTGTAAATGATAGAGAATATAGAGACCTGGGGTACTAAGCTAATCTCCTATAGCAACATGGGAAAATCTGGGCTGGGACAGAGGTCAACCATCCTTGCCTCTATAGGACAACAACTGGCTTCCCTTATAAACCTTTCATGGGACTGTAGAATCAAACTGTAGCTGCTATAAATTTGAGTTAACAAAGAAAAAATAAAAAAATAAAAAAACAAGTACAAAAAAAGCAAATAAGGAAATAGAAAAATAAAATACTTATTACATCTATATGAAGGTTAATGGTCCAGCTAACAGGTCCTTATTCCTGAGAGGCTGATTAGGTCCATATTAACTTGTTTTTTTTGTTATGTTTTGCACTATTATCACTTTATTATGGACATGGAAGTAAAAAAATGTAGAACATCTAAAGAAGGACTATATAGCCAAAAAAGATTTTCATGTGGGTTGAGAAGAGCACATTGAATGAATTGTCTCATGATGGAACTATGTTTACATTTACATTACAAACTTGCTTTAATTTGCACAACCAATGTTATAATTTATCAATAGATAGTTATCACAAGGGTGTTATTTTTGCATTATTGCAAAAATTTCAATCAGGCATTCAAGCACTGTAGCAAAAGCACTTTATTGTAATTAATGTGAATATGTAAATATAGAAATGTATAATAGTAGTATTTATTCTATTTTTGTATATAAATTTTTCATAAGGCAATTTTCTATTATAGAGTAATATATATATTTTTGTATTTGACCCATTATGATATCTACCCATTGTAAACTAAAAGAGTATTTTACTTTTATATACAACATAAATCAATTGTGCTTTTGATTTGCCATCCAATAGTTAAATTGTGATATCTTTGAAAGCAAGTCGAAGCGGAAAGTATTTCTTCCATGTCTATTTTTAAATCAAGCATGTGACCAATAACTTTTTTTCAACAAGTGGCTGTCTCTTTAAAAGAACGGCTCATGATGTTTGACACTGTCATGTGAACAAGGCTCCTCGGAGCCGAAAAGTCATGCGATGTGCTTGCACGAAATAAATTGATTTGCACATACTTGGACCGTGTCTGCGCCTTTCTGAGGAGTGGGGAGACGCCTCACCCTGCGGAGATCAAGCGTGGATTTCTTGGATATATATATATATATATATATATATATATATATATATATTCACAGAAAAAAACATAGGTTTCACACCAGTTATAGTTAGGAATTAGCATGTAAAAAACCTATTAAATTCACTGAAAAAAACATAGGTTTGACACCAGTTATAGTTAGCTGGAAATTTTACTGACATAAAACCATTGAAATTCCCAAGTTATAGTTAGTTGGACTCACTATAACTTACGCGCCTGCAATGCACTGCTGATGACGTCACATATTACATCACTCATGACATGGTCAGTGACATCACACACGGCGTAAGCGCACCCGGAAACTCCCGAGCGCATACGATCGCGCTACGTAAGCGCCCCGTGGAGTGCCCCGTGGCGCGCCCCGAGGTGCGTAGCGTAAGCGCGTCGGGTCATGTGACCTGAAAATAACACTTTTCATTGGTTCAGAACAGTTTTTTTTTCCAAATGATGAAAGCCCCTACCTTTTTTCCTCATTCTCACTTTGTACTTTGACTGAGGAAGACCTGTTTGCAGACCTATTTGTACTGAGAAATGGCTACAGTAGCAGCAGCAGCAGGAGCATCTCAACCACCACCACCACCACCTCCACAAGGACCACCACAACACCACAGTGGTGGAGAAGAAGAAGAGGAGGAGGAGAGACGGTTCCTGCCTGAAGATAATACCCCCTATAAGCGAAAGGAGCACATTGTCTGGGAGTTTTTTAAAATCCCAAGGGGCCTAAAGAAAGTTAATGCTCCCAAAGTTACTTGTCTGATCTGTGGCACTGTACTTTCCAGGGGGAACCCTGCCAAAAAGTATTATTTTGGCAACAACACTATGATTCGCCACATGCAACGCCGGCACCCAAACAACTATGCTGCAGCAGAGGTCAGAGAAACCCTCCCCAATCTTCTCCCAGCACCTCCCAAAGTAAACAACCCACTCCAACGGGTCCAGAGACAAGGGAGCTGGTCCCAAATATCCAACCCCAGTTTGGAGATTTTAAAATAGTTTGTAAATTTTGCGGGGCTACAATGTGCTATGGAGAGCAAAGTATTAAACTGATTAACCGTGCTGGAGACAACCACAAGTGCAAAAACAAACCTTAATTTTTTTCCTGTTTTTTTTTGCTCCAGTTGAGCCGTTTACAATTCCCTGTTTTTTGTTTGTCCCCATAAAAATTACAAAAAAATATAACCTTGTTCATGAAAGCCAAAAAAAGCAAAAAATGTTCCAAAAAACAATAAAAAAATATAAAACAACAAAAAGAATTAAAAAAACAGTTTTTAGAACTACCTCCAATTTATAAAAAAATGCTACATTTTTTAAAAACTCTGTAATTCTTTTTTCCCCATGGTAATCTCCCCGGTACGCTCCGCGGTGCGCGTACCGTGCGCTCCCCCCGCGCAAATCGAAAAATTATTTTTTTTGCCCCGCGGGGCCCTTTTATGGCCCCCACATCAAACCTAGGGGGTCAGGGGGGGTCTACCCTGCCCCTTTTGGTCATTTCCCCCTTTGTTTTTGCCACCTCTTGCGTCTCGATCCTACCCGGACACAAGATGGCGGCCACTCCGGACTGTTTGGAATGTTGACAGACACCCGAGAGACAATCAGCTTTCCGCACGCGAACTTGCGTAGCGCGCTGAAACGCGCCCTGGTGCGCGTACCGGGGCGCGCTTATAGATATAAATATTTTTTTGAACCTAAATTACTCAAAATCCACTGGAGCACATATCTTGAGACATAGCAAAGGCACATCGGGCTACCAGTCCCTACAATTTTGCCAAGTTTTGTGGAAATCCATTCAGCCGTTCGGGCTACAAGTGAGTCCAACCGCCCTATGGAAATTAACATGGGGAAAACATGTTTTGGGACCCCTCTTTTATCTCAGCCCCCGCTTGATGAATCCCCCCAATCTTTCAGGGAAGGAGCGGAGTGCAGAGAGGCAAATTTAAGGAAAATTACAGGCAGATTCCTCAACCGGCGCCAAAGTTATTCCCAATAGAATGTTGCGGATTTCCTATGGAAAACAATCCTAACTATAACTACCTACTGGCGACCGCCAGTAGGTAATATATGTGTGTGTATATATATATATATATATATATATATATATATATATATATATATATATATATATATATATATAGATAGATATATATATATATATATATACCTTTGTATATCTATAAATATTTACATGTGTGTGTGTGAACTTTTTAATATATGATTTACAATCTATAACATGCAAATATTAGTTCTTTGTTGCTGATGTATATTTTATATACGTTTTGAAAGGAAATGGATCCGTGCTCAGTGACCCCTGCACCACTCTTCCCCTAAGAGAAAATAGCACTTTGTTTTATTAAATGAGTCCAATTTATGAGATGCTTGCATAATCAGTGGGGTACTGAGTCAGCCGCAAGAGTGCCACAAAATACAAACATCAGCACAATATAGGACAGTGGGCAGCAAAGACTTGAGCCTCATCAGACTATGGGAGCCAGCTGCAGCAAGAATAACTCAAACGTTCATCCTTCTAAGTTGTTTGCTACTCATGTGAGGTTTATTCTTGTGCCTCTTGAGGGATGTACTTCGGCGAGGGCTGCAGCAGAACCTTCTTTATTCTCAAGCTGGGTAGTGGAGGTCAGCCTTCTCTGCCCATCACCGGCACCTGGTCATATAATAACATCCCAACATTTTCCACCATGTTGCACTACCTCTCTGCAACCTACCAAACCCTCAAAGGTTCAAATTGCCTCCCTCAAATATATAAATACCTTAAATTCATTTTCCTTGGAAGATTGGAGAAAAACATGCATGGACTGAAAATCATGAGTGCTAATAAGGCATCATTCAAGCAAGGAACACAGGCCTCCTAAACCCCTTTTCATTTTTTGAGATTCAACCTCATTTTGGAGTGCAGTGGGCCCCTCACAGGCACTGCACATGCTGTGCTGCCTGCATCATTGATACCCGTAGAGGGATTTTAGCGTGTTGTCCCATAAAACACCCTTTTATGGGACACTGCCCAAAAAATGCCTGCTGAACTCGAAATTCTGTCTTGTTGTACTACAATCTCCCCTCATGCAGATTCGGAACACTGCATGAATGGATAAAGGGATTTTAAGTGGCAGTACAAATGAGCAACTTTAAATGCAGGATTGAATGTTTAGAGAAAGTAGCTTCTCACAAGGCATTAGAAAACTAAACCTCTAACTTCTCGAGACCTTCTCATGGCCCCCTTCGCCTGGATGAATCAAATCAGTATAGGGTTGATTGAAAACCACAGTGAATCCAAACTTTTTGATCGTTATGCTGTTTGATTGGCATACAACATTGACTACAGTAATACAGAACAATGCCCCAAATGAATTGTGTGATTTTGCATCCCCCAATTATAGAATCTTAAAACAGGGAAACTGGGCTCATAAACTGACCTTTAGAGTGGTTAATGGAAGATTGCACAGTAGCATGCCAAGATAACATACAAACACTTGGAGGGATGATTCCTTCACCATTTAATGTATTTTCGTGGTCTACTTGATGTGTGAGCATTTGGTTTCATGGCAAGTTCTCCCAGTGAAACAATGTAAACATGCCAAGTTGTGGCTAAGCTTGAGCTGTACTGAGAAGATTTTCCTGGAACCAATAAGTTCCTCTTGGGTGCACTATGGGCTGGAAGCAACATTGTTCTTTTGCTCACTTGGAAGCTTAATAGTAGATTGAACGTTTTGTTATACTCAGCCTCACTCGAGTGACACACAGAGGGTTCCTTCTACGTGAAAGGAAGTTCTTTTCACCAGACCTCTTTTCACAGTAGGAAAGGGATATGCTGCATTCACAAGTGCAAGATATATACAATACAATAAGGCCATAATCTTGTACAATCCTATGAGAATAAACTGAAGGTCCAGAAATTGCCTCTGAAAGTTATAAATCGCCAAATAACAACATTATCAATCCTCAATAAAAAAATTACAGAATTAAAAGAGTGTAGGGCTGAAGTCAATTTGAAAGAGTGAGTTTGGGACTCTTCTGTATTAGAACAGAATATGAGGATATTTGTGGCCAACTGGCAGGGGCCACGGTAGAGAAGAGTCGCCCAAATTAGTACCTTGCATAGTAAAAGAAGTGGTAATAATAGCTGTCCTCCTTATCCGAGATACATGGCAGAAATCATGATTCTGAATTCTTCCATGGGTCTCTTAAGACTTTAAATTATGAATTTCCCCCGAATATACTATGAAAAAGAAATAGAAATAACTTTAATAGTAGAAACTTAACCTAGCAGTCATTCGTCCAGATGGAGTAAAAAGTTGTAATCTTGGAATTAAATCTATGACAGGGACCGTGGATGTTCAAAAACACCTTTAAGTCTTGTACTTTCCTATGGAAAATGTCATCCTCTTGGGGTGGTACCCGATTAGACTCGAACATTCACTTGTGATGTCAAACGAGATATATAGTGTAAATTCTGTGCAAATTGAAATGGGGAACACCAGTAGTTAGTCAAAACCAAGAAAAGTGAAGAACGGCCTCAGGTGCGGTTATCCCTCATGGCCTTCGGTTATTGCTGCTTCTCAGTCATTTCTGCCTACGATGGGTGTTCAGGAAATTCCCATCCTAATCTATGCTGATTATCTTATTCTACTTGATCTTGTAGACAAGGGTAATCAAAAAATACTTGACACTCTCTAAATTGCTGGTCAATAGATAACATAAAATAAAGATATTCTCAAAAGCAACACTGTGATCTTCGTTGGGAGAAATGTGGTGTTAAAAATTAGCTGGTTGCTGGAGAAGCACCAATTATAGACAGCTTCTCAATACTAATATTTGCAGATTTTTTCCTAGAACCTCTTATGGAAAACATGTAATAAATAGTGCCAGGTAACTACATCGGGAAAAGCCTGCTGGACTTTTACCTGTCCACCAGCAAGTGCGCTGGGTATGGCCAGACGTGGGTCCCGGGCTCACTGTGCCACTGTATTCAAGCTATCCTGGCTGATGAGGGGTGATATCCAAAACCGGTCCTAGGATGCTTGTTTCTGGTGCAGAAAGGACCTGGATTGGTAGTTCGGGCTGGACTGCTCCCATAGGCACAGGGTCAAGACTGATTTGCCTTTTGGCAGGTCTAAACTGTGGTGGCATGGTGAGCAAAAGAATGAGGACTTTAACCCATGTCTCTTGCCTGAGGGGGAATGTTTTGATTTGTTCTGCATTCCATCCATCAACTGTGTGCCTTTTGCTTTCTCGCCCTAAATGTGCTGGGTATGCCCAGACGTGGGTTCGGGGCTCACTGTGCCACTGGATTTAAACTATCCTGGCTGTTGAGGGGTGAAACCCAAAAACCGGTCCTAGGATGCTTGTTTCTCGTCCAGGGAGCACCTGTCGTGGCAGTTGGGGCTGGACTGTTCCCATGAGACACAGGGTCAATACTGATTTGCATATGGCCAGGTCTAAACTGGGGTGGCATGTTGAGCAAATGAATAATGGATTTAACCCAGATCTCTTGACTGGGGGTGAATGTTTTGATTTGTTCTGCATTTCGTCCATCAACTGTGTCTTTTGCTTTCTCGCCCTAAGTGTGCCAGGTATGCGCAGACGTGGGTCCCGGGCTCACAGTGCCACCGGATTCAAGCGGTCCTGGCTGATGAGGGGTGAAACCACAGAACCTGTCCTTGGATGCTTGTTTCCGGTCCAGGGGGGGCCCGGCTTGGCTGTTCGGGCTGGACTGTTTCCATGAGGCACAGGGTCAAGACTGATTTGCATATGGCCAGGTCTATACTGGGGTGTCATGGTGAGCAAAAGAATGATGGGTTTAACCCAGATCTCTTGACTGTTTTGATTTGTTCTGCCTTCCGTCCATCAACTCTGTGTCTTGGACTTTGTTATCCAGCAGACAGAAGCCTAAAATTGATGCCTTATATGATATTGCACCAGTTTAAAATTCCTGCTTTTCTGCTATTTGGACTGGCACGTCTGCATATAAAAGAGTTAGTATTTTATAACTCAATCAAAGGAATGCAAAGGAAATCCTTCCTTGCAATTGGATTGGGAATGTCTGTGAAAGGTGTTCATATTGAGTTGGAGACGTTTGGCATATTGGAAAGCATCTGTAACTGAACCTTATTTGTGCTCAGCATCATGCTTGCAAGATAGGGAAGGCTATTTGGATTTTAAATTAGGATGTTACCTGCTTTTGCATTAAAAATGTTTTATATGACATTCATTTGCATTATTTATGTTTCTTTTTATACAGTGGTAATCTCTATTCTGTCCTACCTCTGTGTAGTTAAGCAATACATAACAGTAAAAGACAACCAGATATACAAAAATATGTACTGTATATTGTGCATATAAGTAACTAGGGGATACTTAGAAAATAGTATACACACACATGTATATAGTGCTTTCATACCAATTGTATGCACTAGAACTATACATTGATGCTTGTTTACCTGTATAATATGCAAGCACATCAGCACGATAAGTATGCAAACAATCACATTATAGTAGGGAACTACAATTTCATGCATTCAATACAGCTTACCATGCTTTTCAGCAGTGATGGCCCCTCTGCTATGGCGACAGGAGCTTCGCTTCACTGCATTTGAGCAGTGCAAAGCACGAAACATAAATCGATAATAACTTTGCGTTATTATAATTGTATTCTTTGTGCAGCTTTGTGGGCGGGCAGTTGGGCGGGGCTGCTCTGCTCTCCAAGCAGGGCAGGGAAGGAGTGGTTTGCCCACTCCTAGTGTACAATGGCTGTTTGGTCAACCCCCTTGGGTCACCCAAACCAGTCATGTGCACTTTCCCTGTTCTCCATGCAGGCTGCATTACAGCCTGCATGGAGGACATACCCACCCCTCCAGCCCCTGGCTGAGTGCTGTGTCACAGCGCTCAGACCAATCACAACACTGCATTGCAGTGTTGTAATTGGGCAGGGGAGCCTGGGTGCTTACCAATCACAATGCTGCATTGCATCGTTGTGTTTGGTCAGTGGAGCCTGGTTATGCTTTCTGTCCAAAGGCAAGGAGAGCAGGAACAGAGACGCGGGACCGGCGACCAGTTACGTTTCTTATATATTTTTTTATTTTAGATTGCGCACTCAATCACGTGACTCGCCCCCGTGCGACCCCAACCCTATCGATTCACCTTACATTGAAACTAATATATTACACATAGGAATCAAAACAATAGGAGAGAGAACCAACATATATTAATAAGCCAGTTCTGAAGAAGGTTCACCCCGCCTTAAATTATTCCCCAAGGAAATATCCTGAGTCTCTCTGAATATTTCGATTTTTTGCCTCACTGCAGACAATTGTGTGCCAATGTGGAGGGTACGCATAGAAATGAATTGAGAACCAGACATGTTCTCTGTGGTCTTGTGTGGTGCATTATGTGCATCCATCCTTTTATTAGCATGACTAAACACCTCATCAGGCTGGGGAGCAGGTCAGTGGAGACAGTCACTGATTATACCTGTAGGACAGGCCTGTTTGCCTTTTGCATGCAGAGGGAAAGGTAGCTATTGGTTTCTCCTGTTCATCAGTTCCCTACAACAGGTCCTTCACACCAACAATGTGGGAAAAGGATGTTGCAGAATTAGCCTGGAGCTTAAGTGATATCATGGCATTAGCAGCCCAGGTATCAATTTTGGATGTCTTGAGTGTGAATGGTGCTTAAGATAGAAGGCTGGAAGGAGCCTGCTAGACAGCAGTTTGAGCTGAAGGCTTCAAAGCATTCTTGAGATCCTTAAAAATAAAATAGACTCTAGAGTGTGGAGAATAAGAGAGAGGGCCTGTTAGGAAATGGGGGTCTCTAGTTGGCAGACATAGGTACCTTTGTCCAAGTAGGGACCCTTGTTTCTAGTCAGGGTAATGGTGTTACGCCCTTAGACAACCGCTGTTCACCCTCCCAGGTAGCTTGGCACATGCAGACAGGCTTTTCTCTAAAGGCAGTGTGGAAAGCATTAGTGCACAAATACAGTAACACAGTGAAAACACTACAACTAGACACCGAACCAGTTTAGAAACATAGAAAATCTTTATCTAAAGAAAACAAGACCAAAACGACTTAAATCCACCATACATGTATCAAGCAATCATAAAAAATAGGTTATTCACAAAAATAAATCTTGTAGTAACAAATAGCTCCCCCTGGGGCTATCACAACATTATGACAGATGAAAATCACAAAGTACTGAGCCGACCATGAGGTGTCGGGCCCAGAGTTACACGGACCCCAAGAAACAGTACCTTGGCAAATGATGAGAACAAAGACATTGCACTGCGTCGGTGAGGTGAAGCTTCGTTGGCGCTAGGTGATGTCGGTTACTTGCAACCACAGGGGAGGTGAGGCGTTGATTCCTTACTATGATGCAGGAGAATTGAGGCATTGGTTCCTTATTGTTGCCGGGGAGATGATGTCACAGTATCATCGAGGGGTCAGTTCCTTACAACGATGCAGGGTCGATGTACTCAGGAGGTCACCCACGTCAGGTATCAACTCCGCGATAAAGAAGCACTGGTGTCGGTGAGGTTGGGGCTGTGTTGCGTCGTGAGCTTCATGAGCTGTGCCCTCGGCTACAGTTCAGGCAGCCACCTCGGTGACGGCATCAGAGTCAGTACAGTGCAGCATCGGCAAGCATCGGGGCTGCTGTGTAAGTGGGGGTGGTGAGTCGTGCAATTCATGAGCAGTGCCCACAACTTTATTGAAGGTTGCAGCGTCGCTCGCCAGAGTCGGTTTTGATATTTCCCTTTGTGACATCTGAAATAGCAGTCCCAGGTGCAAGAGGACAAAGGAAATCAAGTCTGTGTCCCTGAAACTTCAGAACAGGAGGCAAGCTCTACACCAATTCCTGGGAGATCTTCTTCAAGCAGGATACACAACACACATATCTGAATCAACCAAAAAGGGGAGGTTAGAGGTTTCAGGGATAGAATCAACCTCCAATACAGTTTTTTCAAACAATGACATTCTACCAAATGATATTTTTATTTTTAGTAGGTGTGATGAGACTAACACAGTGAGTATTGGCTAGTCCTTGTGTTTGACAAGGGCAAGCACTATGTGTTTTTAAAATACCCCTCACACACTATGATTACCATAGTGTCATGCTTCATCATCGGGGTCTTCCCGTCCCTCTACGGGGCGGGGCGTGCTACCTCAGAGACACCAAAGATGTCCTGAATCTTCTGGAAAATCTTACCTTTGATCCCAACAACCAACTATTAATCAGCTGTGATGGCGAAAGTCTTTACACTAGCCTTCCCCAAAATGAGACATTGAACATCATTGAAGATGACCTATTTGAAGATGACTGGGAATTTCAGACACCAAGAAATGTCATCATGGTGTGCTGCAATCTGGCCCTCAAAGAAAATGTCTTTAAATATGAAAACACCTTATACCTTCAGGAGGCATGGGACCAGCATGGGGAGCACATTTGCTCCCAGCATAGCTGGTCTCTATGAACACCATCTAGAAACAACGAAAATATTACGCCCCAGTAATCCTTACAGACAACACATCAATATCTGGAAAAGATATATTGATGACATTTTTATCATATGGGATGGTGAAGAGGCAATGGCTAAACAATTTATCTCTTTGCTGAACTATCAAGATGACTTCCTTCAATTCACCAGCACAATTTCCAATAACATCCAAGTATTCCTAGACCTCAAAATCTTCCCTAAGGAAGGAAGGTTAATGACAACTACAAACACGTTGAAAAACTGAAGCCCAAGAATTCATGTGAAGACTCAAACTACAATTTTTTTTCAGAGACAAAGAAACGGACATACAACAAGGCGACACGGGGCTACAACCCACATCAAAATTCACCCCGATGGACAGCACTCTACCCATAGAACTGCTCGCCTTTGAAAAAGCGGTGAGGAAAGACCTAAATTATCTGGATCCACAGAATAAACAGATTTTCCAAAAGATCACCAAAGAAGAAAGAAGAGCCATACAGGAACTCAGCAGCAATCCTGAGCTAGTGATAAAACCAGCGGATAAGGGAGGGGCAACGGTCATACAAAGCAAGAAACAATATGACCAGGAATGCAAACGACTTCTTCAAGACCAACAAAATTATGAAGTTCTCTAAAATTATCCTACAGAAAGAATCAAAATCAAAATCAGCACAATGGTAGAAGAAGCACTAGCACATAACTGGGTGACAAAAAAAGAAGGTGAATTCCTATGCCAATAGCATCCCGTAACACCATATCTATATACAATACCTAAGATCCACAAGCACCTAGACAATCCACCTGGATGTCCAATTGTATCAGGCACTGGGTCAATCCTAGAGCCAGTATCTAAATTTGCAGATGCATTTCTTAGGCCCATGGTACAAAGAACCTCAACCTACCTCAGAGACACCAAAGATGTCCTGAATCTTCTGGAAAATCTTACCTTTGATCCCAACAACCAACTATTAATCAGCTGTGATGTTGAAAGTCTTTACGCTAGCCTTCCTCACAATGAGACATTGAACATCATTGAAGATGTCCTATTTGAAGATGACTGGGAATTTCAGACACCAAGTGTCATCATGGAGTGCTGCAATCCGGCCCTCAAAGAAAATTTCTTTGAATATGAAAACACCTTATACCTTCAGAAGCATGGGACCAGCATGGGGAGCACATTTGCTCCCAGCATAGCTGGACTCTATGTACACCATCTAGAAACAACGAAAATATTACGCCTCAGTAATCCTTTCAGACAACACATCAATATCTGGAAAATATATATTGATGACATTTTTATCATATGGGATGGTGAAGAGGCAATGGCTAAACAAATTATCTCATTGCTGAACTATCAAGATGACTTGCTTAAATTCACCAGCACATCTAAAAACTGTCTCCTCATGTACCAAAGCATCGACCCCAAACATTTGAGAGACAACCTTCCTTATGGTCAAATTCTGCGACTGCGACGCAATTGTACAGAGATTGCCAACTTTAAATCACAATCAAAGGATCTGCGAAAAAAAATAGAAAAAACGCCAATACCCGGACAAAATAATCAATCAGGCGTTCAAACGGGCACACAACAACTACAGGGAAAGCCTACTTGAGAAGGCCCAGCCAAAACAGGATGAATGACGACCATTTTGTATTACCACATACAATACAAATTCTAACCAAGTGACAAAGATAGTCACAAAACATTGGAAAATTCTGAACAGTGGAGGTCTGGATATCCCAAAACCAATGTTCTCGCACAGAAGGGATAACAGCATTCGATACGTGCTGGTGCATACCAGTCCAAGGAAAAAGGAAGATACACACCTTTCCATCAGCATAGGGAACCTACAGGGACACCATCCATGCGGTAGGTGTAAAGTATGCAGCCTAACTAAAAACAGCAAGGAACTGAAATTTCAAAATGGAACATCGTGGGAACAAAGGAAGTTCACCACATGCAACAGCCACAACGTAGTTTACCTCATGTGTCCATGCAAACTAGAATACATCGGTATGACTACCAGACCAGTCAAGACAAGAATGGGTGAACACAAGAGCAGCATAAAATGCAAAAAAAAGCACAAAAATGGCAACTCACTTCCTGGAGAAAGGCCATAAACCAGAAGACATCTCATGGACTATCATCGAACAAGTAGCCAACGAGAAATATCTTTTCGAGAAAGACCAAAGATGGGTGTTTCGCCTCAAGACTAACCTCCAAGGCTTAAACGATGAAACCCCGTGGGGGCAACTGTAATCCCAACAATGTACTAACAACTATCTACCCACGGATATACCAGTATATGAACAGGAGAGAGCAACAACTTTGTACTGCATCTGTTAGAGTGACACTAGTGTTTTCCCGGCTGGGGCCACAATACGTCCAGTTCAAACGATCCAATGACAGTGTTTCCACTTTATTACAGATTGTTCATAATCTGTTAACAACAACCCCACTCTTTGCCTAATGATTTTCAGTCCAATCAACAGATGGAAAAGTAGGAAAGACGGGGCTGCACAATAACGGATGGGCACGGAAAAAGTGCGCTCCCATTCCTTTCTATCTCTTGCCTCAGACACGCCTACATGTCCTAAATGGTCAAGTACCATTTTGACTCCTGCTCCAGCACCATATATCAAACATAGAAGTGGAGGCTGGCATTTTCCAAAACAGGCTGTCTTTAGCAAAACGCACTTGTGCCTTATTGTAATGATCCTTTTTCATTTTGACTCCTGCTCCGGCGCCATATATCGAACATAGAAGTGAAGGCTGGCATTTTCCTAAATAGGAGGTTGTAGGAACTGGGGACACCAGTTCCCTGGGGTAGCCTGGCACAAGCAGGTAGGCACCCGAAAGCTTAGGTGTAAAGTGACTACACAACACACACATCCACTGAGACAATAAATGCACGCAATGACGGAGACCACACCAGTAAGCTTGATTCAAATCAAGTAGCTTTTATCTAGATCAAGAATTCAGATTTGGCAAATCATTCAAGGTAACTTCGGTAGTAAAGGTATCAATATTTCCTTAAAAACATTTCATCAATACATTTCATTAAAGTAGAGCAAAGGGAGCAATTCAACAATGCAGCACATTTCAATAACCATTTCATTAAAGGATTAGCATTTCATTACCTCCTAATAACCATTTCAGTGTGTCAGAAATCAGCATGTTATTAAACCAGCGTAGAACATTTCATCATATACTGGAAGGCAATTAATCAACATTTTCATATGGAAGAATAAACAGCTCCTTCTGCAGGACTAGACCTTTCAGTAAAAATCAGGTAGCATCTCACTAGGTCAAAATAACCATTTCATCATGGAAGGCAACACTTCATTAGGCAAGAACCAACATTTCCTCAGGTAAGGATAGAAATTTCATGAGGCAACTAAAGGCATTCAGGAAACACTGCATTAGGCAGGAGTATAAAACATTTCATTAGGGTAAATCCAAACATTTCATTAGGCGAAACCACCCATTTCCTAATGCAGGACTGGACAGTGCATTATCTCCGTCAAGCAAGCATGAACATTTCATGAGGCTGGGGTGAAAACCTTTCTTTGTAAAAGAACTGGGCAACAATTTTGTACCCAGGCCTCCCTGGCAAGTATCCTGAGCGAGGTCGCCAAATCAGCAGAGGTAAAACCTTCCAGTAGGCAAAGGGAGCCAGGCATCAGATGAAAATGTGCATTCAATTAAGCATATAAACTTGGCTCCTGCATATGAAACATTTCCTTGTGGCCCCTAAAACACTCTATACCTCCCCCACGGCCTTTCTGGTAACAAGAGGGTCTCTGGGGCAGTTCGACAGGGCCTAACTAATATCCTGGCCCAGCTCAGAGGGTGCTGTGGACACAATTGGGGGCCAAAAGGACCCAGTAACAGTTTTTCCCCAGGGGAGGGGTGAACTTGGGGCCGTCTGTGGCCTTCCGCCCTCCTCCCCGGGGTTTACCTTAACCTTCAGGCCGACCGGGCCCCTTGCGAAGGTTTTCCGATGGTGGGGAGGGCTCTTACTCCTCTTGGAGCCCTCCGGTGTGTAGCACGAGGCTGGAGGCCGGTTATGGGGCACAGTAGGGCTTCATGGGGCAGGAAAGCTCTCCGCGGACTCCCGCGCCGATGGCAGGGCCGGCCCGAGAGAGTAGCATGTCGAGGGGGCTTCCGTTCCTCCCGGCCCCCTCCGTGTTGAATTGAGGGTTGGTCCAAGGCTCTCGCTCTTTACGAGTGCTGGCGCTGAAGTCTCCCTCAGTCCCGGGCCTCCCACTCGCTCCGGCGGCCTGGGGACCAATCAGGATGCGGCGATGGGAGGGCACACCCACGGCCGCCAATGGCAGCATGGCCCACGGGGCGTGCCGGCCTCCCCACCAATCTCAGGCCGCAATGACGGGGGCGCGGCCGGTGACGCGGTGGCGTTCCCAGTGACATGATGTGGATTCTCCTCGGCCTCAGAGGCCTAGCGCGGCCTGACTAGAATTCCGGCTGCCCTCTCCTGACACCGAGGGCCGCCGCGAGGGGGGGTCCAAGCAGCAGTCGGGTCCACTCGAGGGTCGCCAAGGTCGCGACGGCGACGGTAATGCTCCGAACCCCTCAGAGGCCCCGGGGGTCACAGCGGCACTCCTTTCTTGCGGCGCCAGGCCGCAACGGTGAGTACCCGGCAGGGGATACCCCGTGGGGGCAGTGGCGCTTCCAGGCCAAGCGCGGAGAAGCTTCACAGCGCTTCTTAGGGGGAGCACAGCAGGTCTTCAGGGTACCGCGCTTGAGGGGCAATACAGCGCTTGGGTGGCACACGATGTGGGGGCACACCCAGCAGTTCGGGCAGGACCAACAATCTCGGTAGTTAGTCAGTTCGGGATGCTAGCGCAGCGAAGGATGAGCGTCAAGGCAGGACAGCGCAGGGGCCCAGGTTGCAGCACAGTCCAGTACCTGGTTGATCCCCAGCAGTCCTGTGGTAGTTAGGTTTCTTCTTGGCGCTTGATGGTTCCAGCGCCCTTTGTAGATAGCAGTTTCTTGGTTTCTTGAAGGGGGAAGGGGGGTTGAGTTGAAGGCTGATATCAAGTTTCCTCAGCAGGTCACTGCAGATGGTCCCTGGGTTCCCCTCCCGCAGGGCCAGATCAGTGGGCAAGTTCAGTGTTCCTTACACAGCTTGGTGGGCAGCGCCTAAACCCTGTCACTCCCAGTGGTATAGGTTCCTGACTAGGCCCTACCGCCTAAGTCTCCTGCGTAGGGTCCCCCAGGTCAGTGATGCCCCAACTGACTGGAATGTTTCCCTCCCTTTTATATGCCCAGGTCAGGTGACCACCCTCTAAGGCGGCAAAACCAGGCTCTGCCCCTATTCTAGAAGGTTCCAGGAGCTTCCCTTGTCTAGCTATGGGCAGGCAAAGCAGGCTGGTATTGCTACAATGTTTAGGGGTTCCAGCCAGCTCCTGGTAACTAGAGTGCGACTAGAAAGACCACGCCCCAGTAGCAGGGGTCATTGGCAGCCATGATGGAAGTAGAGAGCATCTGCACCTAGCATTGATTTTAATATTACACAGGGCATCTCAACCTCACAGGGCCTATACAACTTCATTACGATGGGGGGACTTCCTGAATTAGGGGAGCGAAAAGCGAAAAATTTCAGGGAAAAGGGCCAAGTCCAACAGAGGTCTTTAGCAAAACATACTCATGCCGTATTATAATGAGCCCTTTTTTCCTCTAGGTAGTACCACGAAAAAGACAAGATTATTTTTGCCTATCATAAAAAAGAAAGAGATGAGGGGGCTAGAAGCGACGTAGTGCCGGAACCCGGCGGCCATTTTTGTCAGCGCACTAGTCGTTTTAGTCAATTGAATATACTTCTGCATCCACTGCGACCAGAGGCAGCATACCAGCCCTCTGGCACGCAAGCCTTTTCGCTGTCTTTTTTAGTCCAAACAAGGGATAAAACATCAGTACCAATCACACCCAGGTAACCCACGGAGTGGCACAGAGGCAGACGAGAGGTATCTCCAGCGGAAAAGTGAGTAAGACCACGGCCAGAGGTCTCTAATAGATGTCCATTTTTGCGAAGCAATTGTCACTGATTTATAATGCTTACTCTCTACAGTGACCATAGGAATACTCCTCTGATGCTACGCTCATGGGGCACGAGAAAATTTGAAAAATGTATGTATTTCGAACAATTTTTTCACAATGGCACAATATGATTGTACAAATACTAAAAGCGCTGTTGTCACTACATATTTTAATACAGTGCCCGTGGCCTTTATGTAAACATCGCCACTGACGATTACCTAAAGAGACAATGAACATACTGAGCATGACACAAACCAGCTGAGCCTTGACCAGTTTGTTGCAAAAAGCCCATTTACCAACTCTGTGTGTTTTGTGTGAGTATGAATGAATCGTGTATGTGTAAAAACTCTAGAAAAACAGCAAAATGACGAATTTCGCCAGTTCAAATATATGGATCCACACAAGAGCATCCATGAATAGAAGGAAAAAAGACTATAGAATATAGAAAAATATATCACTTCTCTCTACAGGTTTCATGGAGATCTAAGTAACAGGGATGTGTCATTTTGAAATAAGTTTCAGAATATTGTTTTGACCTTGTGTTTTCCTTTTTTCTTTGTCCATTTCTTTCTCTTGCAGAGAGCAGACTGGGTCAATATTTTTTCGCATTATAAGGGCTTACTCAAGCCCTGGATCAAATAGACTAGCCTATTTTTGCTAGTCTATTTTAGGAAAGTAGGCATACTTTACAAAAATCAGTGCAGTGCAGTAGAGATCAACATAGGTCCTGATGAGTAAAGCAGTGGGGGACTGCTTATGAAACATGTCGACCAAGTAGGGTTTAATAAATAACCCTACCACAACCCCTTTTTATTATTTCCAGCTAGTTAAGTGAATAAACTAATTTTTTTTACTAGCCAGGGAATTTTTAAATATTTCACTTTCTTTCACCTAATTCCTCCACCCCCTACCACTCACACTACCCCTACACTACACATAGCCTAGCTATCAAAAAACAAGTGCTCCAGCGTAGTCGGTAGGTCGTAGCACACCCGCCCCGTAGAGGGACAGGAAGACCCCAATGATGAAGCATGACACTATGGGAATCATAGTGTGTGAGGGGTATTTTAAAAACACGTAGTGCTTGCCCTTGTCAAACACAAGGACTAGCCAATACTCACTGTATTAGTCTCCCCACACACCTACTAAAAATAAAAATATCATTTACACAACACACAGAAAAGTCTTGGTCTTCTCCTTGTCAGAAACAGCCACTGCAGGCCATCCCCACACAGCAAAGGGGCAAAACCTCTCCTTCAGCTTTCCCGGCTATTCTCCTTGGCAGAGGTTCCTTTCGAGTCCAGAAGTAATTTTAAGTTCTGGGGTCTGGACCCCAATATTTATACTCAATTTCTATTTTTAATCTCTTGTGGCAGAGATGGTCTGTGCTCAGTCCAAACCCGTTCTGTCCTCTCTGGCCCAGCTTCCCGGCAGGAGGTGAAGACGGCATTGTGTAAGGCAGACAAGGCCTATTCAGGTGCAAGGAAATCTCCTGCCACTATTCTAAATGCATCCCAGGTCTATTCAGCCCAGCCCGGACTCATTCAGGAAATACAGGACACACCTCAACCCCTCAGTGGCTGTATGAGAGAATGCACATCCCCAGCCCCTGTCACTCCAAAGCCAAACAGTCAATCCACAAACCAGCAGAGGCTCACAGGATGGCTAAGCAAGAAAAGAGCCACTTTCTAAAAGTGGTATTTTCAAACACACAATATAAAAATCATCTTTACTAAAATATGCATTTTTTATATTCTGAGTTCAGGCATAATAAACTCAAACTTTTGACCTTGTCCCAATGGGAAGTTATATTTATAAGATGTTATAAATAAACGTCCATTCTATCCTATGGGACAGATAGCCTTTCCATAGTGAAAAACGAAATGGACTGTATTTCACTATCAAGACATGTTACACACACAATACATGTCATACCTTTCACATACACTACACCCTGCCCACAAGTGTACCCTATATATTTGATACTTTTGCTAAACTATAATATTCTACGTTTTTCTACTGTAACCTATGATATTTTGATTTGTCTTGATGTCACCTATATTTGCCCTGTAAAGCGCTCTGATACCCGCAAGGATAAAATAAAAGGGAAGGTTAGTGCCTGGCAAGTGGGTGCACTAGCCAGGTCAACATGGCAGTAGAGACTGCACGCAGACACAGCAATGAAAGTTCTGAGACCCCTTTGAAAGGATGCTTGTGTGGGGGGCAAAATCAGTGCTGCAGGCTCACTAGCAGCATTTGACTTACAGGCCTTGGGCACATACAGTCTACTGTACTAGGGACTTAGTAGTAAGTCAAACAAGCCAATCATGGAAATGCCAATCCATAAACACACTTTGCAGGGAGAGCATGTGCACTTTAGCACTGATTAGCAGTTGTAAAGTGCCCAGAGTCATAGAACCAACACAAACAGGTCAGAAACAGGAGACCAAAAAGTCTTGAGATAAAGCCAGCTGAAAAAGCCAGGTCTAACAGGGCTCCTTTGAAGAGTAGGGAAAGCCTTTGCCTACTTTCTGCTCCATTTTCCCAGAGGTGTTACCCTCACAGATTGCAAAGCTACAGAGGGAGAACGCCTCTCCCTATTTTAAGCCATTGTTTTGATTCTCTGACGGTGGAATTTGCAGCACAGCTCATCCTTCCTGCTGGAAATAGAGGACAAAGGCTGTAACTTGACCAGCCAGAGAGGAATTAGCAAAATGGCAGGAACAGCATGAAACCAATCCCAGAGTTGAGTGTGTAGAATCCTCAATGTCTGTCCACAACTGAGTCTAAAGTGTTCAGCAGAAAACACCAGTTCTCATCGAGAAGTGCCAGAGGTCCTACTCCAGTGAAGACTGAGAAAGAGATCTGAGCTCTGGGGTTGGGGTTGGGGTTACTGACTACAAGCTCCTCTTTGCCAGGTGTTTGTGCATGATCCTGGGAGTTCTACACCCTCCTATGAAATGCTGCCATGAAACACCTTGAAGGAAGTAGTCAACTGACAGATAGAGAGGAGTACTGGAGGGTCTCTGCATGAATGCAAAGGCTATTTAGAAGAGACGATCCACAAGGAGCTGTTGTAATGATTTTCACTGCCAGGTTGTGTGGTGAGACCTTGTGACTCAGGCCCCTCTACAGCAAGCCATAAAATGAAACTACTTACTCCTTTACTTTGTGCTTTCATGTTGGCACTTTGACCGCAACCCGATTGGTCATTGGAGAACAGCCAGAGGCAACTGAAGATGTGAAGAGTGGCCAAAAATACACATTCCAAGAACAGCACTGTGACTACTTCGAGCTAAGGCAAATATTGTGGCCACTAAGAAAAGTGCCTGCGAATGCTGGGGGCTGAGGAACATTGTAACTACCTTCAGCGGTTGCACTTTGTACCTCCCACAAGATCACCAATACGACCCAGGGTAGCCTCCTCATTTGCTTGGGTGGTGGGTTTGCGCTTTGGAGCACGAAAGATCCCAAAGGAAGATTTATTTTCCCCTGTCAAACCTGAGTGAGTGCATCCTCTGTTTACCGATGGATGAACAGCTTCAGGACTGAATGTGCACACTTGTGCATAAGTGCCTGGTTCGTTGACATCATTGAAGCAAGTGGTCCCAGGGACTATGTGTGAGCATGCAGGCAGATAGGACAAAGAGGGAAAAGCCCATCCAACTAGACTCAAAAAATTTACATAGTGCACAGGATAGTGCATGAACCCTCATAATCTTCGGAGGCTTTGGGGCAACTATTCCCATAGTATTGAAAACTAGACTTTGGCCGTTCTATTCTTGGTGTGGTACAATCTTTGATCGCAAAATGAGATCGTAACTTGTGTCGTGGAAGGCCACATTAGTGTGAATTACACTGAGTTTGTCACACTTAATAAAAAAACTGCTGCTTCATTATAATAACAACGAGACCCTACATTTTTCCAGAGAATCAAATGCATTTTGTTCTTCGCATTGCATGTTTAGTGTTTTGCTGTACTTTTCATTTTCGAGTCAAAGCAATGGCTGGACCATGATCTATTATTATTTGTTAACTGAGTTTTGACACTCTCCTACACACTACACCACACATGGGTAAACCTTGAAGTGGGCTGCCTAGCAACAATGAGGGTCAAACTTTAAAGGGGTTCACTTATTAATCCGTTTTGGATCCTAGAGCAAGGTAAGCCCAAGAACACGACTATTTGAGGCCATGGTGGCTATTGGTCTCCCGAAAAGGTTCCCACAAACATCCATGCTGTTCCTTTTTGTGCATCACACAAAATCTTGTAAGAACCTTTTTCACTTATGATTTTAAAGGTGTTGATTTGTACTTTGTAGCCTTCAGTTGACATTTTGATCTTTTGGAGTTATTGCGTGATTGTGTAAATCAGAAACAGTTGTCAATGCACAACATCACAGTTTCCAAGTACAATATCCTGAACGTAAGTTAGGATAATCCTAAAATAAACATAAAAATAAAAGCAAGAGGGTTTGAGCATGATTTCTGCCTCACATGGGCCAGCTGCAAAAAGAACACTTGATGGACAGAATCCAGAACAATGTCATACATTCATCCCAGTACAGAGATCTGGGCCGAAATCCATAGTTTTTTTGCTCACCATGCCATTCAGTTTGGACCCAGCCACTTTCAGGCTTTCAGCCCTCATCAGCCAGGAAAGCTTGACTCCAGTGGCATGGAGAGCATGGGACCCATGTCTGGGCATACCCGTCCCACTCGGAGTGACAAATGCAAAAAGAACAATTGATGGACAGAATGCAGAACAATGTCATACATTCACCTCTGTACAGCGATCTGGGCCTAAATCCATCGTTTTTTTGCTCACCATGCCATTCGTTTGCCATATGCAATCAATCAATCAATCAATACATTTGTAGAGCGCTCTACTCACCCGTGAGGGTATCAAGGCCCTGAGGGAAGAGAGTGTGCAGCTGCATGTCGAACAGCCAGGTCTTGAGATGTCTCCTGAAAGTCAGCAGGTCCTCGGTCTAACGCAGGTGGATGGGGAGGGTGTTCCATGTTTTGGCGGCGAGGTGGGAGAATGATCTGCTGGAGGTCGTTCGATGGATAAGTGGGATGGTGGAGAGTGTGAGGTCAGCTGAATGGAGCTGGTGGTTCGGGGTGTAGAAGGACAGTCGTTCGTTGAGGTATGCTGGTCCGGTGTTGTGGAGTGCTTTGTGAGCGTGGGTGAGGAGCTTGAAGGTGATACTCTTGTTGACCGGGAGCCAGTGCAGATCTCTAGGTGGGTGGTGATGTGGCTGTGACGAGGGAGTTCAACCATGAGGCAAGCAGAGGCATTTTGTATGTGTTGAAGTCTCTTCTGGAGTGTGGTCGTGGTTCCTGCGTAGAGGGAATCGCCGTAGTCCAGCCTGCTGCTGACGAGTGCTTGGGTGACCGTGTTTCTGGTTTCTGTAGGGATCCATCTGTAGATCTTGCGGAGCATGCGTAGGGTGTTGAAGCAGGAGGAGGAGACAGTGTTGATTTACTGGGTCATAGATAGTGCTGAGTCCAGGATGACTCCCAGGTTGCGTGCGTGGTTGGCAGGTGTCGGGGCGTCACGCAGCGTGGCCGGCCACCAGGAGTCGTCCCATGCGGAAGTGGTGTAGCCAAGGATGATCCGAGGATCCGTCTTGTCTGAGTTTAGTTTCAGCCAGCTAGTCTTTATCCACTCAGCGACGGCCTTCATTCTCTCATGGAGGTTGGATTTGGCGGTGGCCGGGTTCTTGGTGAGGGAGAGGATCAGCTGGGTGTTGTCGGCGTATGGGACGATGTTGAGGGGGTGTGCATGGATGATGTTAGCTAACAGTGCCATGTAGATGTTAAAAAGGGTTGGGCTGAGGGATGAACCTTGGGGTACGCCGCAGGTGATAGTGGTGGCTTTGGACCTGAAGGAGGGAGGCGGACTCTGCGTTCTGCCGGTGAGGAAGGAGGGGATCCAGTCCAGGGCTTTGTCTTGGATCCCAGTGTCATGGAGGCGTATGCGCAGGGTGTTGTGGCAGATGGTGTCGATGGCAGCTGAGAGGTCCAGGAGGATGAGGGCAGCAGTTTTGCTGTTGTCCAGTATGGTTCTGATGTAGTCGGTGGCACAAAGAGGGCGGTGTTGGTGCTGTGATTGCTGAGAAAGACGGATTGGGAGGAGTCCAAGATGAAGTTCTCCTCCAGGAAGTGGGTCTGTTGTCTGTCTTCTCAATGACTTTCACCGGGAACGGGAGCCGTGAGATGGGTCGGAAGTTCTTGAGGTCCTTTGGATCCGCCTTTTGTTTTTTGAGAAGGGTGTTAATCTCGGCGTGTTTCCAGCTTTCTGGGAACCTGGCGGTCTCGAAGGATCTGTTGATGATCTTCCTGAGTCGGGGTGCGATGATGGAGCTTGCTTTGTTGAAGATGTGGTGGGGGCAGGGGTCGGAGGGTGAGCAGGAGTGGATGGTGTTCATGATTTTGATGGTGTCTTCGTCGTGGATGTTGTGCCAGAAGAGTAGAGCATCGATGTGCTGAAGAGTCGGGGGTAATGGCGTCTGTCGTTGTTGTCTGGGTGTCGAAACTGTTGTGGATGACTGCGAACTTGCGGTGAAAGAAGGTAGCCTGGGAGTCGCAGATTTCTTGTGATGGCGGTATGTCTTTGGAGCAGAAGCTGGGGTTGGCGATTTGTTTCACGATGTTGAAAAGCTCTTTGCGGTTGTGTGCATTGTTGTTGATGCGTCCTTTGAAGGAGGTTCATTTGGTGGATCGGATGAGTTGGTGGTGTTTGTGTCTGGCGTTTATGAAGGCTGCGTGGTTGTCTGGTGTCTGGTTAGTACGCCAGTGTTTCTCGAGTCTTCTGCAGGTGTGCTTGGAGTTTTGGAGGTCGGCGTTGAACCAGATGGCTCTTGTGTCAGTGCGCCTGTTGGAGGGTTTCCTTATCAAGACGAGGGTGTTGGCGCAGTCGTCGATCCATTGTCTGAAGTTGTTGGCTGCTGCGTCGGTATCGGAGGTTTCGGGTTGGGGGTCTCAGGCGAGAGTGGTGGTGAGCTGGTCTTCGGAGACTTTTTTCCAGCTGCGGTGTGGGATACGTTGTGGTTGGTTGTGTGTGCTGTGTTTCTTGAAGGAGAAATGGATGCAGTGGTGGTCAGTCCAGTGGAGTTGGGTGGTGTGGCTGAAGGTGACGTGGTCGCTGGTGGAGAAGAGGGGGTCGAGCGTGTGATGGGCGGAGTGAGTGGGTGTTGTGACGAGTTGTTTGAGTCCAAGGTTGGCGAGGTTGTTGATCAGCGTTGTGGTGTTGCTGTCGTTGACGTTCTCGAAGGTGGAAGTTCAGGTCTCCGAGGAGGATATAGTCTGTTGAGGCGAGGGCGTGCGTGCTGATGAGGTCGGCGATAGATTCGCTGAACTGTGGTCGGGGTCCCGTGGGCCTGTAGACAAGTGCTCCTCTGAGGATGGTGGTGTGATCGACGTGGATCTATAGTGTAGGTGTTCGGCCGTGCTGAGGGAGTCTCCAGGGTTGGTTGAAATCCTGATGGTGTTCCTTTGGACAATGGAGAGTCCTCCTCCTGGTCTGTTGTTGTTGCGATCCCTGCAGGTGACATTGTAGCTGTCCGGGATGGCTATGGCTATGTCGGAGGCCGAGTAGGTGTTCATCCAGGTCTCTGTCAGGAAGGTGACATCCGGGGCAGAGGAGTCGAGCAGGTCTCATAGTTCAACGGCGTGCTCGTGGACTGAGCGGGTGTTGAGTTGTACACAGCTGAGGTGGATGTGGCCAGCAGTGTTGGGGTGGGCTGGATGTGCAGGTGTGCGCTGGCTGGTGTAGCTACAGTTCCGGCAGGTGAAGGGTCTGTGGGTGAGTTTCGGGATGGCCTGGAAGCAGGTGGGGGATTGGCCAGCATTGAGAGCGTGGAGGGTTGTGGCGTTGTAGCGGCGTCGGGATGTTGTGGCTCTCGCAGGGGCCAGGGGGTCTGGCGCTGGGCACGGTCCACGCACGGTCGGGCTTGCCTTAGGTGTGCTCAGCGGTCGCCATAAGAAGGGGAGGGGGCAGGAGCATGGGTAGGGGGCGAGAGTGGGTGGGATCGGTGGTCGAGGCCACAGGGGCAGCTGCGGCGGGACAAACACAACACTCAGCACTCACGGCAGGACGGGTACAGAAAATAAACAGGGGCAGCCAAAAATACAATCACACAAGTAACAGGGGCAAGACCACGATAAAGACAATCATCCAGACAGATACAGATGCATTGCAGGGATACGGGAGGTGTGGTGGGGACGGCGGTGGGAAAAAAGAAATACGGCGGGGTTGCAGGCGGGCTGGAGGCACAAACCCTGCTCAGAGGAGGCTCAGACGCTGGAGGGTAGAGGCGGCGCTGCTGGAGAGAGTGCTGGCCTGGACCTGAGTCTAGGTCTCACCCTACTCTTGACCCTGTGCTCAGACAACACAAGTTGAATCCCAAACCGACACTCATCAAGACAAACTGCCCCAGTGTTCCTGACACTGATTTTGCCACCTTGGAGTCTGGGGTTCACAAAGGTAGTGCCAAGAGTCACATGAAACAAACCAGGGGTCACAGTTGTGACATTTGTTGACCTGTAAAAACATCCATGCTTTTTAAGCCCTCAGGAAAGACACTTAAAGGCTCACTGGGTGTTCGGCAGAGGTCAGAACCATGTTCCAGTCTAGGTACAGTTGCCACTGGTCATCTAGGTGGTTGCAAGAAAGGTCTCTTCTAGCTTTTATCCCTGTAGCTTGAAAAGGAGGTCAGATTTATTACCACTTCTTTGTCCTGGGTAGAAGCTCCAAGTTCTGTACTTTGAAGTTACTCTCAAGTCACAGACAGCAGGTCCAGCCCTCTTCTGTTCTTCAGGTGTAGCGGTGTTCTGCAAAGGGTGCCTGAAGGTGACACATTCATGCCTTCAGTTGCTAGTGGGTGAGAAAAGAATGATTCTGGTCACACCCTTACCAATGGAGTAAAGGGTAACCTGGGCAACTCTATCTACTTTGGGCATTTTCAAGATAGAAAAAGTCTTTGGCATCACAAAACATGAGCTTTGAGGGCAGGAGGTGTGTTGAAGAGAATCCCATGGTAATCGTAGTGTCTTCCTACATGTAAAACTAAAGTCCAGTTGGAGGTAGCCACTGTACCCACATTAAACCCAGAGACAGAGATCTAGTAGGACAAAAGCATAGTCTTTTTCAGCAACCAGACAGTGGATGCACAAGTATTGTATTGGCATGCTAGTCACTCCCCTTTCAAGTGTGCCCCAAATTAATATGTGAATCCAGGAGAATTGTCAAACAGGATTTAATACTGTAGTGTCAAAAAACATGCCACAGCTCACCAACCTTCTGCTGAGCTCAAAGGAGTCATCCCATTCAGGTTGACCTGTGAATCACAGAGACCTATTGCATAACTCTCCTAGGAGGAACTTCACACCTTAGTGAAGCCAAGTATAAGCTGGGAAAAGCTGGAGAATTCATGCAAACACACCTCCGGGAGCTTCAAGTAGATAGTAGGTAACTTTCTAAATTTGACTTTTCCTAAATATTTAATACAATTCGGATTTCACCATTGAATTGGATGTTTAATAACTATTAAAAATAGTTGTTTTATTTTGTCCCGTTCCCGAGATACAGTCTTAGTTTTTAATGTTGCTTCCCAGTGTTTCTGTATGAAATTAGCTTTCACTATAAGGACATGTTAACATCAATTTTCTGCATGTGTATAGGAAAGTGCCCCTTTTTGCATGGTTGCCCCCACTTTTTTCCAAACTGTTGATGTACTTTGACTGAGTGTACCCTGGGTTCCTGCCAACCAGGTACCCAGGGCCTAAGTTCTTTCCCTGAACTGTACTGTTGGAATACCCAACTGGCAATTCTCAGGCCACATGTAAGTCCCTTGTAAAAGGTACCATAGGTACCAAGGGAACTGTGCCCAGGAAAGGCCTCTAAGGGGTGCAGCACATATTGTGCCACCCTTAGAGGCCTTGTACCTTTACACACACACACACACTGCCATTCCAGGCTGCTTGTTTTGCTGCAGAACATAGTGAAGAATCGACATGACCCACATCCATGTGCCATGCCTACAATCCACTGCCCTGGCTTAGGTAAGCCACTCCTCTAGCTGGGTGCACTATACCATTGGTGACTGTACAGGTGAATGAGCCCTCTACCCCTACAGTGTCTAATTAAATGTTTATAAAAAACAGAGCTCCTTCTCCTGACTTCGGTAAATCGTAGGTGGTGTTAAAATCTCAAAGGGGACGTTTACATCAATGGGAGGGATTACAATATTGCACGGGTTACCAAATTTACAACTAAGTATATGTCGGGCCCAAAAGTACCATGAAAAACAGTATACACAAAAGAATTCTTTAAAAAAAATTTCATTCATTTATTTGAAGAGATTAAAAATTGATAATAACATATTTTTGCAATTAAAACCGTATACACAATCGTTTTTACTGAAATTCGGCAATTAAAAAACTTACAATATTTTAAAAAAATGCTATTCTAGCATTATTTACACAAACATACAAACATCAAATTTACTAATCAATAGATTGTTATAGGAACAAATTGTCGACGCGGCGTTTCGGTGCCTCTTTTTATCCTGCACCTTCTTCAGGACTTGTTCACAGCTTAATCATATCTACAAAAACATATCACAATACATTTCGTTAGGTCCCTTCATTTTATTACAACAATTGCACTTTGATTTCTAAAACATTTTAACTTATATCCTAATTTTTGGTAACCCCAACACTTTGCAATCCAGGATCTATTTCCTCCTAGTAATGTATTACTAAATTCCCACATCTTAGTTTTACTAAGGGGGAATATGTGACTGGCTTAGTAATTCTTCACTGGTATACAGTGTCTTTGTTTTATTTTCTAGACACGGCTGGGCTGTTGATAGAATTAACATAAGGGACCAACAGGTTTTAGTTCATTCTTTGCTATTGAGTCCCACCCATCAGTATTCCTCAACTTACCCAGGTAGGTTCTTCCCTGGTTCTTTTTTATCAGTCTATGTGAGCACGTTTACATCCGCTCATATTTCTTTCCTTCCTTTTGTTCTAGAAGGGATTAGGCCTTGTTTTAGGTTACTCTATTTGTTGTGCATTTTCTCTAATTTATTGTACAATAATGCATATTTTTACCTTATATGTAAATTTTGTTGATACTTCACTCGGGTTGGAAGAAAATGGACCAACTTCAATCCTATTGAGAGGAAACATGTTTGTTGTGTAAGTAGTTTCCTTTTTTACTATTTAATTTGTAATTTATTTTGTAGGGTTTCGCAGTTTCATTTCTCCTCTACCGAAATTGGATACAGGTGGACCAATTGGCATGCTGACCGACCATAGTCATATCTTATTAAGAACATTATACTAAGAAAATACCTTTTTGGATCATTTCTAAGGTTATTCTCCATTCTCCTAGCAACCCTACATCACTGTTTATTTAAAAATGAGATTTTAAGAATGCTTACCGGTCCTATTTTCGTGTTCTCTTGAGTGGTTGGGGGGGGGACGCCTCTGGGAGCTACCTGTCGCTATTCCATTCACCGCTTTATCTGAAGAACAATTTATGTTTTTAAACTATATTGGTCTTAGTTTTCTTACTAGAAACCTTAATATTTGTCCTAAAGATCTTACCTTTATGGTAAAGGAAGTTGCTTTGTACTTGATTCCTTCCTTTTATTCTTTCAGTATGAAATCAAGGATCTCTTTGTTGGAGCTTCTTTTAAAATTAGCTGTCAACTCTAAAAAAAGGATAAGGTCTGCATTTACTTCTCTTGGCAACATTATATATACCTCCTATCTATCAAGGTATAGATTTTAGTAAATCCCCCCTCTCTTGCTTACTTGTTAGCGGTAGCTTAACTGTGTGGCGTCCTCCTCCTTTCCGAGTTGTTTGGAAGTGATTTACTCTCTTCCTCTGCCTGGTTTAAATACTATCCTTAATTGCTTAATTACTCACACCCATGTTTGTATCATTATCAAGTGGTGTGTTTTCCAGAGTTTGATGTCCGCGAACAGGTCGCCATTTTGTAGTGTGTTATATACTCCCACTGCTATACTATAGACTCCCCCTAACCCCATCTAATAGGCTTGTCTACTCTAATATTTTTGTTTTATTTCGATATTTCTATTAAAATAGGGTACTTTTGTATAATAGCGATAGTATGTGCAATCTGTACTTACGATATTATTTGCTATTGATCTTACCGCTAAATTATGACGGCATCAATTTATAGTAGTTTAAATTATTAACCTTACTACTACACTACAAAATGGCGACCTGTTCGCGGACATCAAACTTTTGGAAAACACACCACTTGATAATGATACAAACATGGGTGTGAGTAATTAAGCAATTAAGGATAGTATTTAAACCAGGCAGAGGAAGAGAGTAAATCACTTCCAAACAACTCGGAAAGGAGGAGGACGCCACGCAGTTCAGCTACCGCTAACAAGTAAGCAAGAGAGGGGGGCTTTACTAAAATCTATACCTTGATAGATAGGAGGTATATATAATATTGCCAAGAGAAGTAAATGCAGACCTTATCCGTTTTTAGCTAATTTTAAAAAAAGCTCCAACAAAGAGATCCTTGATTTCATTCTGAAAGAATAAAAGGAAGGAATCAAGTACAAAGCAACTCCCTTTACCATAAAGGTAAGATTTTTAGGACAAATATTAAGGTTTCTAGTAAGCAAACTAAGACCAATATAGTTTAAAAACATAAATTGTTCTTCAGATAAAGCGGTGAATGGAATAGCAACAGGTAGCTCCCAGAAGCTTCCCCCCAAACAACTCAAGAGAACACGAAAATAGGACCGGTAAGCCTTCTTAAAATCTCATTTTTAAATAAACAGTGATGTAGGGTTGCTAGGAGAATGGAGAATAACCTTAGAAATGATCCAAAAAGGTATTTTCTTAGTATAATGTTCTTATTAAGATGTGACTATGGTTGGTCAGCATGCCAATTGGTCCACCTGTATCCAATTTGGGTAGAGGAGAAATGAAACTGCGAAACCCTACAAAATAAATTACAAATAAAATAGTAAAAAAGGAAACTACTTACACAACAAACATGTTTCCTCTCAATAGGATTGAAGTTGGTCCATTTTCTTCCAACCCGAGTGAAGTATCAACAAAATTTACATATAAGGTAAAAATATGCATTATTGTACAATAAATTAGAGAAAATGCACAATAAATAGAGTAACCTAAAACAAGGCATATTCCCTTCTAGAACAAAAGGAAGGAAAGAAATATGAGTGGATGTAAACGTGCTCACATAGACTGATAAAACAGAACCAGGGAAGAACCTACCTGGGTAAGTTGAGGAATACTGATGGGTGGGACTCAATAGCAAAGAATGAACTAAAACCTGTTGGTCCCTTATGTTATTTCTATCAACAGCCCAGCCGTGTCTAGAAAATAAAACAAAGACACTGTATACCAGTGAAGAATTACTAAGCCAGTCACACATTCCCCCTTAGTAAAACTAAGATGTGGGAATTTATTAATACATTACTAGGAGGAAATAGATCCTGGATTGCAAAGTGTTGGGGTTACCAAATATTAGGATATAAGTTAAAAAAATTAGAAATCAAAGTGCAATTGTTGTAATAAAATGAAGGGACCTAACAAAATGTATTGTGATATGTTTTTGTAGATATGATTAAGCTGTGAACAAGTCTTGAAGAAGGTGCAGGATAAAAAGAGGCACCGAAACGCCGCGTAGACAATTTGTTCCTATAACAATCTATTGATTACTAAATATGATATTTGTATGTTTGTGTAAATAATGCTAGAATAGCATTTTTTAAAAATATTGTAAGTTTTTTAATTGCCGAATTTCAGTAAAAACGATTGTGTATACGGTTTTAATTGCAAAAATATGTTATCAATTTTTAATCTCTTCAAATAAATGAATTAATTTTTTTTAAATAATTCTTTTGTGTATACTATGTTTTTCATGGTACTTTTGGGCCCGACATATACTTAGTTGTAAATTTGGTAACCCGTGCAATATTGTAATCCCTCCCATTGATGTAAACGTCCCCTTTGGGATTTTAACACCACCTACGATTTACCGAACTCAGGAGAAGGAGCTCTGTTTTTTATTAGATTGTTGACCCAATCCTTTTCCTGTCAGAAAGGGTAGCTCCCTATTTAAATTTTTTAATTAAATGTTTAGACATTGTAAGTGCAGTAGTGCCATAAAAAGTATATGGTGCTGGGAGTTGGTCATTATGAACTCTACAGCACCATCATGGCTTTACTGAAAACTGGACAGCTAGCTAGCTGCCACCACCAGCCATGTTTCTTGAACCCATGGGTCGAGGGCCTGCCGCTCTTGGGGTCCTGAAACAATGCACATCCTGGCTCCCTTTGTGAGCTACCTCAGCCATTTGCTGCTCCTAGCAACTGGACCCCACCAGTTCTGACCCCCCACTTTGGGTGGGAGAATCGGTGGGAAAATCAAGTTAGCCCACCTTTGCCAACCCCAGCCCTCAGGTGGAGGAAGCAAGGTGAAGCACAATTCTCAGCCCCCGCCATCCTGCAGATAGGGAGACCCAGCCAACCAGAGTGAGGCTTATGCCCTCCTCCCACTGTAGGGTGGCACAATAGGGGGTGTTCCCACCCCAAGGAAGGGACCCATTGGTCACGACCTGTACCTACTTGTAACACCCCTAAATTTATTTTTAGGGGCATCCCTGAGCCTTTTCTCCTGAGACAAGAAGAAACAGGGAGAAGAAAGACCAAAGAAGCCGTGCTGAAAGAAAAAGAGGAGGACACCAACTGACTTGGCCCCAGCGCTACCGGCCTGTGCCAACTTCAAACCTGCTCCAGCGAAACCTCGGTGTGTCCTGCAGCCAGCAGACCCCACGCACCTGGAGGACTTGCCCTGCCTTCTTAAACCAGACTCCTGAGTCTCCCCCACTCCGCTCCAGCTGCCTGAGCCAGAGTGAACCAACCCTCTAAGGAGGTCCACCTAGCGATCCTAGCCTGGATCCTCATGACCCCTGAACCTCAACAAGCTGCCAAATCAAACCTGCAGCCAAGTACTGAAAGGTCCCCTCAACCATGACCGAAGGCGACACCCTGATCGACTCCATAACCGCAGCGGTCCAGAAACAGCAACCGCATATGTCTGACGACTCCGACACTGCACACTTGCAGTCACAGGACGGCGCATCCCAAAAACTCATTCGCTTCCACAGCAGCTGACCGACTCCAAGGGAACTGCGACTGACTATGCAGCATCAGACAAGACCGCATCCTACACACGGCTGCCCCTACGCCGCTGGCGATGTAGTTCTTGTGTTGGCCATTGGGCCCTACAGTGCTGTCCTCGCCCCCTAGGAGCTTTTGTCCCCCAATCTGGTGGCCGGCTCACTGCAGTCTCCAATCCCACAACCATGTTTAGCCCGTTGGCTAATGTGTAGTCCATGCACTCTGAACCCAGCCGACTCTGTGCCACTGCTGTGTGACTCGAGTGCCCACTGACCCAATCCTACCTGCGGACCCATAAACTCACTTCTGCCTTTTCAGATCTAAATGTGGCTTGTGAGTAATACTATGAACCTGTATTGATTTTGCAAAACGCATTGATTCCTGTTTTCTCTCCCACAGGAAATGTTACAGCCTTTTATCTAGAGATACCTGGCTGTGTACGAAAAGTAATTGCACAGTAATTCTGACTATCTGCAAACACAAAGTAAATTCTACTGTAATTAAGTCATTGCATTCCAACTGTATTTCTACTCTACTTTGTATGCTTGCAAAGTATTTATTATTGATCTGTGCCAGGCCTATCTTTGTTCTAGGAAACAAATATAACTAAATAATATTTTCATACAAACTAATTGGTCAGAGTTCAGACCTTGAGTGTGTGAAATCATCTCTTGTCTGAGTTGTACAATAAATGCTTAGCACTACCCTCTGATGAGGCCTTACTGCTCGCCCACACTACCACAAAATATAGAGTAAGGTACTGTCTTCGTTAACCTCTGCCTACTTTTGGGGATCCCCTGGACTCTGTGCACAATATACCTTACATTGGTCTAGTACATACAAAGCCAGCCTCCTACAATGTCCTACATATAGGTTAAGACTGACAGTATCAGTCTGTGTTACAATATTTATACATTGTGTGGTTAGTTATAAACCGTTACAATTCTAGAAAAAACAGAGACAAGTTAAAAGTATCCAATCAAATATTTGATGGCATCACAATAAGACCAGTGTGTTTGCAAGTGATTTAGAGAAGGCAGGCTAAAAAGAGAGATGAAAACAGTTGTATTAGTTCAAGAAATAGTGCAGTAGCGAAATAATAGCATCAATTTTTCACAATCAAGTCTGCAAGCAGTGGGGCGTTGGGCATGTCCAGCTAATTCTCGCTCTAGCCGAGTGTTCAATTCGCAGTAAAATAAAGTAAGGAAAAAGTGCAAGAGGAGTTGGCCTAACGGCTAGGGCGGTTGACCTCAAGTCTGGGGAACTGGGTTCGAGTGTCGGCAATGATGCTGAACATCCCCCTACCTAACAACAATGAATGTGTCCACATGTAATGCAATTGGTGCTATGTAAATGGCTCTGATACCCGATTCGGGTCAAGTTTGCGCTATATAAAACTTTGTGAAAAAAAAAACTGGGAAGAGGGGAGCAGAGGCAACAACAGTAGTATAAAATTGCTGTCCGCTAGAGACGTTTAACCTTTTGCGAGCGCCGGACGGCCCCCGGCCGTCCGACGTCACAGTGGGCATGTGCGGAGGACGTCGTGGGGCCACTCCCAGTAATAAATCACCCGCACCGTGGCGGAATTCGTGCCGCGGTCAACGGGTTAACACAGCACAGATGCAGCATTAAAGTAACAAGTCTAAGTGCAAAGAAGTAGGATGATGAAACTAGACTAAGTAATCAGATGAGAGGCAGAGCCTTGCAGCATTCAATGACTAAAGTTTCATAAATTCACACAATGAAAATTGAACAAGGCTCCATTCAAGGGCGTACACAGGGCTTTCTTTAACCATCTGATGGTTCAGAGAGAAATGAGTATGTTTTTTATGATCTAGGTACCGACGAGGGGTCTGCTAAGATGGAAGAACCAGAGCCACTCGCCAGAATCCTGGAACAGCAGGGCTTCTTAGCGGCTAAGGTGACAAACATGGACAACAGAATATTTAGGGCAATGTTGTCAGGATTGAGAGAGGCAATAATGGCATGAGCAAATGCCCAGTGTGTCCCATTCCCACTTCAGGAAAGATTTACGTCCTCAAGCAAAACTGGACAGTTGCAGGCGATGTGTTCAAAGGAGACCTCATACAGTCTGCAACTCCTGCATGTTATTGCTTCCGAAGTCCGGCGCAATCTGGCATGATGTTTTAGGAAAGGCCATTCCCCGAGCCTAAGGGCCATGAATCTTGGCTTCTGGGGTTTTGAATAAATGCAAGACAAATAGGGTACTGGAGACACTGGCCAGTAAGATTTGATAACAGGCCTTGCATGCTTGCCTTTTACTAGCACATCCGTATCAGCCGGATGTGACGTATCAGTCTGTCTCAGCACCAGGACGTCTTTCAAGCTATAGTGTGCTCAAGAAATAAAATGAATGACAACAATAATATTTATTATTAATATTTAAATTGAAGGTTTACCTGCCAAAAAGGTTTATTTTGACAGGTCAGAATGTGTGTTTTGCATTGTTACAGCCAGGCTACAATAATACGTCTGAAGCCATGTTTTCACTGCCACTATATAGGCCGTGGGCACATTTGTATCATATACTACAGACTTATAGGCAAGTTAAATATACAAATTAGGAGTATGTCTCTTTCGCCATGTTTAGAGGGGCAAACAACAAGATGATGGATGGAGTGCAGAATGTTTTCAACCACCATACCCCAGTCAAGGGATCTGGGTTTAATCCATCAGTCTTTTGCTCACAATGCCACCCCAGTTTGGACTCAGTCATATGCAAATCAGTCTTGACCCTGCTCCTCATGGGAACAGTTCAGCCCGAACTGCCAGGCCAGGTCCTCCCTGGACTAGAAAAAAGCATCCTGGTACCATTTTCAGAGTATCACCCCTCATCAGCCAGGCTAGTTTGAATCCAGTGGCACAGCGAGCAAGTACCCCAAGTTTGGGCATACCCTCGGTGACTTTGGGTTAACATAGCAAACACAACAAGCATTGGCATAGCCAATAGGTCTCGTCTTTGGGATCTTATAAGTATTTAGTTATGCAGCACAATATCCTTGGTGCAACAACATCAACTGTGGCATGGCTAAACACTTATAAGGTCCCAAAGGCAAGAATCATTTGCTATGCAAGGCTTGTTTTGGTAGGCACAGTGACATTAGGTGATTTGCCCAGAATCACAGGATGTGGAGTCGACCGAGAGGCTCGAACCTTGGTTTCCCAGCTCCAAGTTCGGCAGTCTAGCTGTGAACTCACTTCCTTGTAATTCTAGGCCTACAGGCATCCGGCCAGTCCGATCTGCGAGTGATAGTATATGCAGAGTTTATTTTCAGAGTACTGACTCGAAGGTAGCCAGAGGCTGACCCCCTGGGACATGAGAGCAGGGCCGCAATTCTACGCAGAAAGAAACAGGCTTGATTCACAAACAACACTTCCATCATTAAGCAGCTTAATTCAGTAAAAACACTTTAACAAGTCTTCACATTTTTCGTGGCTTAAGACAAGAACCGATGTACTTATTTACAATAGTCTATTCCTGACTTTAGACAGGATTAACACAAAAAAACGGTATTCTATCAAAACAAAGCCCGTATAAATCCAGCCCAATTAGCATATTCTCGCGGAGAGCAATATGGCTCAATTAACTTTTGAAGAATGGGACACAGAGTGGTAGTAAGACCTGCGTGAAGAACTCCGAACTGGGTCTGTCCAAGAGCCTGGCATCGGCATTGCGGGTGGGGTACAGAGAGCAGTCTTAATCGCGAGGCAGATACAGACAGCTGCAGGGTTTCTCGGTTGCTGTGATGACCCATTGAAAGTGAGTGGCCCGAGCTAAAAGTGGAATCGGGATGCCGGGGTTCAAGTCACGTCTATGGCACTTGACCCAACAAAGTGAGATTCTGGGGAAACACTTGATCTCTCTCGCTTTATCAAATTGTAAATATGTGCCCTATAAAGAAAGGTGAGAAATAAGGAAATGTGTAATGTAATAACTGACTGTACAATGTACTGCCTTACATTTTCACATCTCCAACACAACGTTTTTATCAAAATGTCAGGCTATGTACTACACTGCCCATACATCCCATTACATGGCCTCTCAGAGGACGGTGAACCAGCAATAGCAGCTATGATGGATTTTGCAAAAACATAAAGCAACATGGTCAAGATTCACAGACATATTGCAAGGTTTTAGTAAAACGCTAGTACCCCCTAGAGGTGGTTAACCGACTGACAAGGTATATTTATTTTCCTTCCCAGGAGTATAAATGAATGCATTTGCCCCCAAAAGTAAAGTCGTTTTACCTCCACGCCATTTACACACATGTAAAAAAATTGAATGACACTGATGCACGTGCACAAATACTAATACTCTAAGGGTTCTGACGTATAATAGTGAAAAGGGAAAAACGTGAAATGCAACACCGCACTGTTATTACTGCTTCACTTAACCAACCCGAAACAAGTTTTCGCCAACAAACCGAACTACAAATATTAGAGAACTGGCGATAGTGAAGTACATGCCACTGGCGGCAGCTCTGAAATGGAAAAAGGGGGCAGAGGCAGCTCACTTTGCTTGAGCAAAACAAATACAGACCGTACAGCTTTCTCAAGCAGGCACTGTCCTATTTGTCGAGGCCGCTGGACTTGGTCATACGAGGAAGAACAAACAGTCGCTTTTTCTCATCACACAAGAACATGTTTTGCTGTCACTGTTGGAATGTCGCAAAGAGATGTGTTATGCTACTGCGGCGGACGCCTAGCAAGTTGTTTACTTTGTAGCACGTTAAGGGCTTTAAGTGGGATGAAAAAAAGTCAACAACACAGGGAGTGGTGCGTGCGTGCGTGTGCAGAGACCTTAAAATAAGCAAGAGAGAGCCGTGCATGGCACTGCAATCATGTGTTTGCTGGCGCGGGAGTGGTGCATGCGTGTGTTAATGCGTGAGTGCGCAATCTGCTCTTTTTCAAAGCACATACTCGTGCTTTTGGCGCGCTCCTGCGTGCTCCCGCAAGGCGGATGCCACCACAAGCACGATTATGTGCTTCTAAAAAGAGCAGCACAATGGCTAAAGGTCTCCTATGCAGCGCATGCGCGCCGCGTAGGCAAGACCTAAAAAGATGATGGACGGAGTGATGAAACCTTTTAACCAGTCACCCCCAGGCAAGGGATCTGGGTTTAATCCATCGTTCTATTGCTCACTATGCCACCCCAGAGGGGAGCACAGTCACTTGACAACCAGTTAAAGTGCACAGAGGTCTAAAGCCAGCAAAAATATAGGGTCCAGCAAAAATGCTAAATATCCAGGGTGATCACACAGAAAAGGTTGATTTCCTACCCTCAAATTCCATATTCCCCTCTCCTATATTCGTGTTAAAATGACCATTCATAATAACTTCAGATGGAAGCTTTAAGGCTTCCTCTTGGTATTCATGTAAGTAGTTCAATATAATAACCACAAGTTTCAACCAATGACCCCCATCCACATGTCTACCCGAATTCTTTTCAAATAAAGTACAGTACTGAACCATGCTTCAAATTCTTTAGAACTCAGGATAATCTCATCATCATACAAAATCTAAGCTAAGATCTAAGGCAGTGATGTGTTAATTCAGCAGGTTATGCCACTATGGTGCCTTATGCAAAAATGGCGAGTAGGGTTTTTCCTTTGACACACAGATTCGAATTAGAATCAGGGTCTGCAAAGACAGAGTCTTGCTTATGTTTTTCAGAAACTCATCTGCTTTCAGTTCATTAATACCTGTGGTCAAAATAAATCAAAACAGTTCCACAGTCTACCGCACTGCACAGCAAGTCACTAAAAAACATTTTCCATTGAGGACAGTCATGTTCTTTCAGAGATGTGAGTCAGTCAGTTTATTTTTTAATTTTAGGCTTCTGTAGTTCTTGGCCTTTACTTTGTATCAGCTCTGCTTCCAGATTGGAATTGTGTGGGGGCATTGTGTCAATCAAAGTGTTTTATTTATGTTTTAATGTGCCATGAATTCTTCCATTATCATGGCCACCCAGAGTCATCGGGATCTGATGCCTCTCTCCCAGATTTAAGATTTCAAGTAGACCGGAGTATGTGTGGTCACACTTCATTCTTCCCACAAACCTCATTATTTGAGGAAAGTACAGATGAGATGATTTTGCGGTGCTGGTGTTTCATGGTACACTGAGCTACGGATGTATTATATATCTGCATTGATTCGCATAAGAAAAGAAACCAGCATGTCTGGATAAGAAAGGTTGACGCAACAGTGTTCACATTAGAGGGTACTAGTAACATCTGGGGGATTTTAGGTGACCTTTGAAGCTCAAGGAAGCCTTTTCAACCAGAAGGAGGGTGGGAGTACACCGACTCACCTCACAGCACTCAATTTGCCCCAATGCATCATAGTAATTGTACTGCATTTATCATAATGCTAAGGGGAGAACTGTGGTGTGATGTGAGGCAATGTGCTCCCATACCCCTTCTGTTTAAAAAAGCTCCCTTGAGCCAGCGAGCTGACAAGCTTTCGAAGATGCACCTGTACGCCAGCGAGAGGTACTGAGACCTGAGAGGACTGTGACGAATCTGAACACTGCCAAGATCAATTTGTTTTAAAAATATTACCTTCTTCTAGATGCTAATAAAGGTTCACACTCATTTTGACACCTAAACTGATGACCAAAGTATGAGAAAATGTCTTTGGAAGAATTCTTATTCCCATTTATGAAATGAATACAGGACTTTTTCCTTGCTGGGCCTCCTATTGTGGTACATATAGGTTCCACGATTCACCTTGAGTCCCAGGTTATCTGTGGAAATGCTAAAGCTATCAAGCAGTGTCTGGAGCTCCTTTCCCATGTGGGCCATCAGGACTGAGTCGAGAATAAATCAGAATAGGCAATGGACATGATCCCTCTTGAGGCATATCACACGCTCTGTCCACCAGAATATTTTCAATGTTACTGATAAATCTCTGTCTCCCTCTTCTACACTCATCAAAAGACTCCATACACGGGGGCGTGGCTACGAGCCGACCGAGATGGCGGCGTAGCTGAAAGCTCTGTGACCGAGGCGGCTCTAATGCGTCAATCCGATTAATAATCCGTCATAATTATACCTCTGGAAGCTGATCTGGAGTGGAGGAACCAAGGGACACTGTCCGCTGCTACTCCGGACAAAATCCGACAAGAGGAGCCAGGAGTGGATCGTGGAGACGGGGTGGGCCCTTCCGTGAATCCGAAACACCGACCTTGCGCTGAGCCGCGAACCGCCCGGAAGTGCCCAGGAGACAGGGGAGATCGCCGGAAGTCACGGCGGAACAAAAGTAGATCGCGGGGGCGGTCGGCACAGAAGACGAGGTAGAGTGAGGGCGACGGTTGCCTTGACGCCCTGTGGCGCTGCTGCCCAATGGCCCCGCAGGCGCCGAAGAAACAATACACGGAGCCCCAACGGCGACGCGCCTGCAGCGCACTGCATGTACCGAGACTCGGAGGCTGGCCGCCCGCCTTGCTGGAGAGTCTCAATTACTGCACCGGATCCTGTCTCCCTGTGTGCCCCCCCCCCTGGAGGCACCTGCAATTCGAAAAGGCATTTGTGCACAGGGCACCCAGCGAGAGGCCTTGGCAGAGTCCAGAGTGGCTGGAAAACCACGAGCAGTCTTAAGGGACAGGCGCTGGAGACATCCCAAGTACCGGTGACACGCGGTACCACCTGGCGGAGAACCCAACCGCTCTACATGGGAGGCCGGGGACTAATTGCAGGCACCTATGGACTCCAGAGGTGCCCATACCCAAGAATCGAGGTGAGAGGTGTTGCTGGGAAGAATATAAGGCCATAAGGCAGGCCAGAGGTACCGACTGGCAATTAGGGACTTAAAGGCTTGCGGACACATCGGAGAAGACACAGCGGGGCCATTCATATCGTGTGACTTTGCCTGAATACGCCGCCATACCAGCACACCCTGTGGTGACGAGGGGTCCCTGGGGTGAGGCGCCATTTTGTCTCTGTTGCCTTGAACCACGAGATTATTGTATAACCAGCGTAATACTGCACGACTGTTTCAATCCAGCAGCGGGACCACAGCTAGGAACCATGGCGGGAAGGGGACCCAGGGCAATGCGGCACAATCAAAACTTGAAAAATACGCCTTCGACAAAGCCGCCACGCAGCATCCGGAAGGACGCCCGCCCACTGGCAAGAGCCCGGAGGGGGATGGCGCCAAGAAAGTGACACTGGAAGATCTAATGATAATGCTATCCAACGTGCAGGCGACGGTGGGTTCCATCTCTACAGACGTCAGCCTACTAAGGGCAGATCTCCACAAGATGACGGAGCGGGTGGCACAGGTTGAAGTGGTCACAAAATCCTTAGTAGAGGACACCTCTGAACTGCAGCTGGCCGTGGAGCGCATGGATGCGGTCACCAAGAAGCTTCAGGAGAGGCTGGACGACCAGGAAGGACGCTCACGGAGGAACAACGTCCGAATCCTAGGCATACCAGAGTCAGAAGGCAAACAATCGATGGATCTCTACATAGAGGACCTAATCAAAACAAAACTACAACCAAAGGGTCTCTCCCACTTCTTCTCTGTCGAACGGGCGCATAGAGTCCCCGGTGGAGTACCGAAACCGGGGTCGCCGCCACGGCAGTGCTAACTAGACTCTTTAACTTCCGTGACAGAGACGCCATACTTCAAACAGCAAGGATCTCATCACCTATTAAAATACAGAATTCCACCATTGCCTTCTTCCCAGACTGCACAGCCGAGGTGGCCCGACGCCGAAAGACTTTTACGGACATCAAAAAAGCCCTAAGAGCAAAAGAATTACCTTACTCCATGCTCTACCCGGCAACATTGAGAGTAGTTTATAATCATAAAGCATGGTTCTTTGACACTCCTGAAGTGGCTCGAGAATGGCTGGCCGGCTGGAGGCGTGTGGAGGCTCCTCGGCAAACGGGCAGGGGACAACGCAACCAAAGAACAGAGAACCAGATGAGTCAGCAGACATCACCAGGACACAGCCAAGACCTGTTCGCAGAAACGGGTCTGGAAGACAGAGAACAGCCCGAGTTGTAAACGCCCGGATGCACTGACATTGGTGGCGAACTCTTCAGCGAGATGGACATGTGGCCCTTGGACTCCACACTGAAGGAGGCGAAAGAGGGCGAATGGGGCCGCTATCATCACGGAACTACTTACCCCCTACAAGCAAGTACAATGGGTTGGGATGGGACTACGCGCTCTGCTAAGTTGGGGAGGCGGGCGGTTCTAAGTCCGTGTAGCAGGGAGGGGGGGAAGGGAATGTTTAAATGTTTTAGTTATTGAATTGTACGATACGACACAACCAGAACAGCACATGATCCACCCACAGAGAAGCGGGACTCATGGCATGAATAAGGATAACTCGAAGACTTACATCCAACACACCTCACCATGTCACAACACTCACAGGAGATCGCCTCTAAAGGCATATGACGGCTGGGAGACACCCCACCCCTGAAAATAATGACCTGGAATGTGCGGGGACTGGGTGATAAAATAAAGAGAGGATTAGTATTGCCGGCCCTTAATCGCCAGTACCCACATTTAGTGTTGCTGCAAGAGACGCACCTCACAGGAACAGCTTGTAAAGCACTTGACCGTAGGGGATACAAAATGGTGGCACACACAGAGTACACGTCTGGTTCTAGAGGTACAGGTATTCTCTTAAAGAAGACCTCTCCATTTATATTATTGAGCCATGTGGTGGACGACCAGGGCCGCTTTGCTGCAGTACATGGGCAGTGGGAGGGTCGACTCCTAAACATTGCATCAATTTACATCCCACCAGCACTCCTTGCAGTGGCTCTGCCAGCACTAGGAATGTTCCTGCTCAAACTCCCAGTAGGAGAGACACTCCTCGGAGGAGATTTCAATGCGGTTTTGGACCCCAAATTAGATAAATTCCTAGTTAGGACACGTATACCCGGTCCCACTAACCTGCAGGGCTTCCTGGGGGCCATGGGCCTGATAGATCTTTGGCGCCAACGGCACCCAACCGCGAGACAATACACCTATCACTCGGCAGTACACAACAGCCTATCCCGGATTGACTATTTCTTCGGGGTAGGAGATGGGATGCGGGGCATTGATACTGTCGAAATCCTGCCCAGGGGGATCTCGGACCACTCCCCGATAATGCTGGCAATACGCTGTCAGGAAAAGACTCGTAGGAGAATTTACCCTATATACCCCAACCATTTAAAAATCCCAAATATCAGAAAAGACCTGAAAAAAGTGACAACGCACTATTTTGCCGAGATTAGAGGTTCAGTATCCTCCCCCTCGATCTTATGGGAAGCATATAAAACAGTTTTTCGTGGACAAGCAATAGCCTCTATTGCAGGACATAGAAAAACGCGGAGGAAGGAACTTGAAGAATTAGAACATTCCTTACAAGCAGCCACTGCGGCACAGGCAGCAGACCCCACGCCAGACACAACTCACACACTACAGCTATGTCAGCAGCGACATAAGGAACATCTCAGACTGCAGGTGATGAATAATATTTCGGCTACAGCCCAAAGAGTCTAGGAGGTAGGAGACAAGGCAGGGAAGATATTAGCCTGGTTGGACAAAAAGGACAGGAGTGGAAGGGGCATTCAGCAATTACACACCAGCACGGGGCACCTACATACACACTCAGAAGAGATAGTGAATACACTAGCGGATCACTTTGAGACAGTATACACCCCGACTCGAGGAATCACATAGTATGATGCCCTGCATAGTATGCAACATATAGAAATCCCAACAATTACACCAGAAACAACCCAAGAATTAGAAGCAGACCTCACGGTCGAGGAAGTACAATCAGCAATCCATGCATTACAATCAGGGAAAGCAGCAGGCCCGAATGGGATTCCCATAGAATGGTACAAACTGATGGCGGACACGCTTGGAACGCCTCTACTAGATATGTATAAGGAGAGCCAAGATAGAGCACCACTCCCCGTAGACCAACGGACAGCCACCTTTGTAGCAATCTTGAAACCTGGTAAACCACCTACAACAAGTACATCATATCGCCCAATATCTCTAATCAATGCTGAAGCTAAGATCCTTGCGAAAATACTGGCCATGAGATTGATGCCCTGCCTCACACAGCTAATACACCCTGACCAGTCCGGCTTCATGCTGAACAGGAGTACTGCCCTCAACCTCAGGCGAGTGCATAGGGTGATAGCAAGGGCTCTGTCGCTATTGGAGCCAGCTGTGATTCTTTCGCTAGACGCAAAGATGGCATTCGATATGGTTGAGTGGGGGCACCTCTTTGTAGTTCTGACACGTATGGGCTTCGGGCCCAGATACATAGCTTGGATACGTCTCCTTTACTCTAATCCAGTTGCACATGTCCCGCCAATGGTCACATCTCCCGCACGTTTCTTCTGGCGAGAGGGACTCGACAAGGCTGTCCCCTCTCCCCATTACTATTTGCCCTGGTCTTAGAACCACTGGCGATACATATCAGAGGTACACCGCGAAAATGGGTGGATGAGCTGGGGGACATGGATGAGACAGAATGGAATGAGGCGCTGGCATCCCCGAGAGAGGCAGGGATCTCATCTAGACTCAAACTAGTCCAGTTAAAAATCCTACATCGAGTGTACTATACAAGGGTAACGCTACATATACTACATATGGCTCCACACCCCTATTGCCTTCGGAGATGCGGGGAGGAGGGTACTTTATTCCACAACCTTTGGGATTGCCCACTAATCGCCGCCTACTGGCGCCAAGTAATGCGTACAATGTCGCAAACATTGGGAATATCTCTGACTCCCGAGCCGCGAAAATGCCTCTTGAACGTCTGGGAGCCAAACGATCTATCCCGGTACGGGTTGTTGTGGAGTACTTTGGCCATGATGGTGGCGAAGAGGGACATAGCGCAGAAATGGGGATCCCCAGAGCTTCCCACAGTGGCGCAGTGGTGTAGAAACATGGACTTATTAATGATTACAGAACGGACGGTATACGTGAACAGGGCATGTCCTTGTAAATGGAATAGGGTCTGGTCCTCATGGAACTCATACAGGGGTGACTTTTGTGATCCACTACCGGAAGATGATGACACTGGCTCAGACGAAGAAATAGAGGAGGAGTGGGAATAGACAGTGTATTTCTGGGCCATAGTTGACTTCATGGTGCATCTCACTAGATGATACATTGAGGGTGTACTCCGATCATGGGCGTGCCTTAACTCTCACACGTGCTGGGATTACTGTTGTGTTATGTGTCGACGAGTTTGAATGTGCAAAGTTTTATATAAATTTACTATATAACAAGACTGTAATGGAAAAAAGCAGACCTTTTCAGTACTCTGATATACTTTCTGAATAACAAATATATATTATTCATTACAACGCCGCTGGATCCCAGGGATGTCGGCTACAGGGCTGTGTATTGAATGTAACGTTTGCAAAAGCTAGAAAATGATGCGGCCGGCCCTGTGGGTTGTAGGCCAACAGCTGTGGTATTATAAAATATATGCAATAAAGGTCGTTTAAAAAAAAAAAAAGACTCCGTACACTTGCCTTTAATGCCGTAGCATCCCTTTGCCAAGTTGTCATCAAATAACTGCCACAAAAAATGTGCTATCTGTGCCTCCACACCCATGTCATCCAGATAGCCCCCCAGCTTCGAGTAATTAATTCAGTCAAATGCGCATGACAACTCATGAAAGGCAAATACAATTTTCCCTTTTTAGCTGACATATATTTACTAACAAGAAAGTTTAAGTTCAAACACTGTTCGAGAATATCTAATTTCCTTTAGTATCCATACTGAATGTCACTCACAATATTATTTTCTTCTGTCCAGCATTCCAATCTTGAGAAGAGTACCATTCTCACTACCTTAAAAGTTGAATCTAATAAGGAAATAGGCCTAAAACAGATTGGATCTGATTTATCTCCACAACAGACTCACAGACTGATTATAATTAGAGAGAAGACCATATTTTGCCATATCGCTCTAAACGTTACTAGCCAGAGGTGCCCAGAGATCCATATTTTCTATAAGCATCACTAAAGGCATGCTGTCCAGCCCCAGGGCTTTCCCTTTTCTACAATTCTTTATATCACTGGGGACCTACCCTACATCAGACTTGAATGGACAGTGTGAAAGCTCACCAAGCTCCCCCTCCCCCTTAGGAGTCTCCCTGCTGGTATTGATCTCTCTTCCTTGCCTCGCCAAATAGATCACTGAAAAATGTTTGCCCAAAGTCCTCTGGTGGAATAACTGTAACAAATGTCAGACCTATAGGCTCTCTAAAGAACAGGGCAATAAGGACTTTCCAGAAGGAAGAACTATCTATCCACCACCTAATCGCCTGTTATAGAGCCTCCCATGCCTCCTACTGGATTGCCTTTTTACACTTCAATGGGATATTGTGATATGCTGTCCTGCATAATTTGACCATTTCCACATCTCTATGGACTATGTTTAAAGCCTTCTTTTAGCACACTATGTTCCTTAATACAAGTTAAATTAAATCAACCCTTCCTTAGTTGATCCCCTGCTTGCAGCTGTAAAGCCTCTTGATTGCTACTTGAAAGTGCCATAAATCCTGAAATGATTTCACCCCCTAGGCAGTATCATTTAAACAAATGTATATGAGGTCCCACGCGCTGCTGCTCAGCTTGCCAGTCATGTATCCATACTTCAGATCACGGTCAGCGGATTGTGGTTGCTCATGCAAGAAGGGAGAATCTGATCATCTATAAACCCTTTGATGCTCATGACGAGTTCAGCTCATCATGAGGTACACCTCTTGTACACTCATGACGAGCTGAGCTCGTCATGAACAATGGGAATCAATCATTTTCAGCGCATGGGGGAAATCTGCACCGCACCGATTAAATATAAAAACGAAAGTATGCCTGTTTGTCCTTTATGCATTACTACACCATTCATCCGATCGCCATGAAACTTTGGGAAGTTGTTGAGTACACTCCCGCGCAGGCTACTGGCAAAAATAAAATAATAATAATTAAAAAAAATGTTTTTTATATGTGTTAAAAGTTGTTGAGTACACTCCCGCGAAGGTTTCTGGCAAAAAAAAAAATAAAGAAACATTTGTTTAATATCGGCCCCCCAGGGCCCTCATAATCTTTGCAATACTGAACGTTTACAGTTTCCGGTGCGACTCGCTTTTGCAATGACCATCAACAAAGCACAAGGACAATCGCTGCAAGCGTGTGGACTAGATTTGGAGAATCCGTGCTTCTCACATGGACAACTGTATGTGGCCAGCTCACGCGTCGGAAAACCTTCTGATTTATTCGTGTACGCACCAGACGGAAAAACAAAAAATACAGTGTATCCACAAGCACTTGAATAAATCAACAGAATCAAAACAACACTTTAAAATGTTTTCCATATTAAAATGAATGTTTCAATAAAAATGACACAATGTAAATTAAATGTTATCATAACAAGTTTCCTTAAATTTTCTTTCTTTTGAGATCGCAGCAACGCGCGACGGATAAGCTAGTTATCTATAAATGGCTTAACATTCTCAAACACCACAATAAGGTCAATAGTGCTCATATAGCTTTCTCTCTTACAAATTTTAAAAACTCTCGAAATTGGCACTTTATCATCAACTCAGAGGACTGAAACTCAAAGTGGTGGGCAAATTGCACATCAGTATATTATTTCTTTAAACGATTATTCAAAAATGACTTCATATGAAACTAATTGAAAAATCTATGGTTACAATTCTAATAATTACATTTACATATATATGTCTGCTCCTCGTCTACTTTGCCACTCGCGGGTCGGTGCTCCTGTCGCGGGGGTGTACTTGAGTTGTCCATGCCGGCTCCGTTGCCCCAGATGTAAATCCAATGGAAAGGCACTCGCTGGGGTGAGTTCAGATAATTTATTATAAACTCATACAGAAACAGACTGTTTTGGCTGTCGACTGTGTCAATGTCATCAGGCGCGCTGGAAATGGGCTTTGCTTATCATGTGAAATATATAAACTTGAACAAACGACTCGTAAACATGCATAGTGATTGTGTGCCTCCGCCATCTTGGTATGGTATCAAGTTACCCTTGCACCAATGTGTCTGACAAATGCACAGTGTATATGCAGTTTAAAAAGTCAAAAATTTGTTTACACTAGCGTACCTATCTGGACCATGTCCTGATGCAATTCATTGTATAGATGATACATTGCAGCTAAATTCAAAGTGCTGATACCTCCAATTCATTGTTAGTCATTACGCCCTGTATGGGCCCATGTAAACATTAGTTATAAAATATTTCACCCTGTATGGGCCCATATAAAGTGCAGCATGCTTGCATACATGTGTTGCAACCCATGATATATGTAATAGCAATGTGTATCCAAAAAATCATACAGGAAAGTGCTGTGTGCTAGACAATACAGTTTCATCAGTATCAGTTCCAAATTTTGGAGCATTCTCTATCCATATTAGCATGTGTATATGAGGAGCACCTCTGACTTGGTACTCATTTCGCCCAAAAAAATCACTACCTTCTCCTAGAGGACAATTATATTTATTGCAGATATATGACATCATAGTTTGAAACCCATGGTTAAAATACCTGTACACATTTATAGGATCAAAAGAACAGAGTTCTCCAGGTGTCTTCATTTCAATATTTTTTATATTTGAATTTGCTTCTCGCAGAAATTCAAGTAAATCTTCCCACGCAAATTCAGCACAGCTACGTGTTACAAACCATGTTGGTGTACCTATGTTTCTTAACATACATTAAAGTTCACCATGACGACGAAACCAATATTCATTGGTACCACGTTGACATGCCATCAAATTAATTAAATGTGATTCTGAATTTTCATCTCTTTGTTGAACTTTATCCATGAATTCTTTGGCAGAAACATGTGAACTCCTGTTTTTAATGTGTGGTTCACTGCATATGAAAGAGCAGACAAATCACTTTCAAACAGAAGAAGAAATATATATGGAATGCACTGTTAAAATCTTGGCTCCTCAGAGTACAATGTTGTCGAGCGGTATTCTAAAGCTGGTATCCATACAGGTCACTCATCATATGGTCCACCTTCTCCACTGGCGAACAGCTGTGGAAAACAACAAGCTTCTAAGCTTTTTTCATTTGAAATAATTCAATGCTGTTTCCTATCACTTCTTTTGAATGTAGAGGATGTATCCTGTAATGTTCATAAATATCCTCCCTCCAGGACTTTTTCTATTTGGCCACTTGAAATTGCTGATTCATCTTCTAAACATATTACCTGTTCATCAAATGTACAGTTTTATAATAAATATTGTTCTCTACAAGATAAAATGTAGCCTTTTGAAGTTTTTCAACATCTACAAACTCTTGCCATATTTTGCGACTGTTGGGACGCCATTTAATAGAATACATACTGGCTCATTTTCCTCTCTGTCTCCACCAACAGTTTCAATATTTTTCTTAAACTCGAAAGGTAAGTACACAACTCTTCCTTTCAGACCTCTTTGTGGCAGCTTACATGTTTTAGGCTCTATACAAATTATTGTTTGAAATGGCTGTACAGATTGAATAAGAATTGACTCATATGCATTCAAATCTGCCAGTTCCTCTGGAATAGCTCCTAGCTCTAAGTTATGTACTGCTCTAGCTGGCATTTTGTTCTCTTCTAATTAGTTGTAACAATATTTACAAATACGTTCATCAGTACCCAACTCAAATCGACCTTCCACTAACAAATAAGCACCAATTTGCTGCTACTTATCATTGTGTTCCTATTCACTTTTTAAATATAAATTAACATTCCTAGTTTGACTTCTATAATGAGTACGTCAACAACAAATACAAACATAGTTTTCTTTTTCAGAGGCCACTGTCTTAAACTTTGTAATTTCTTCTACAAACTCAATATGAATCACTCCGATGTTCTTCAACATCTACACTTATCAAGCTCTCACTTTCTACACACTGCTGTTGTGAACCAAAAAAAACGAAACTGTATGTCACCACAACACATTTTTGGTACATCTGATAAAGAACCATGTCAACGAACAGTATTCATTTCACTTAAACATAATGCAGTAGGTTTTACATAGTACACATTTCTTACTAACTTCCGAATTCCTGAGTGGTGTACTGCTAACATTCTTAAGTGATGAAAAGTACTTTTACACAATTTTCTTGAAAGACAAGCTACAGAATGACCCTGCAACTTAGGATATTTTCTTACTTTACATGGATCTAGCATTAAAACATCCTAATCTTCTGTTTAAAAGTTTTTTTAAATACTCTTGTAAACAAATTTGCAATATGTCAATAGATTCCTGTTGAATACTGCAAATACTGCTGCAATCCCACTTATATACAGGAGCTTGTTTACACTTCCCTTACACTTATTCATCTGATACTTTTTCCACACTATCAACAATAATTATTGCTTTTGGAATGGGACAACCATCTTTCATCTCATAGCATCGACCACGAGTATCAACTGAATACACTAATAAGTGCTGTTGAAAGTAGCTTTTTCATTAAAGAAAGGATTTGTAGTGTACTTCCATTCACCAGTGAAAGTTGTACAAAAGTTACTTCTATTAAGTCTTTTTCTTTTGTCTTTCATAAATGTAATTATTTTATCCAATGTTCTCATTCTCTTCAATATTCAAATAAATGTTTTTCATTTGAAATCAAAAGCAGTACCTACTACACTTTCAATGTGTTGCTTCTTCTTATATTCTGCTATTATTCTTTTATACTTTTTACAATATTTTAATACATTTTGAATTACTCTACTTTGAAAGATTCGTACAAGTATCTTTTTAAATTGTTTTTCTCTTCTTGTAATGCGTTGTTTTCCAAAAACTAATGTTTATTTACCATTAGAAATGTTGTGCTTCTTCTCCTTTGTTGTAAAACTCTTCTTTTTCCTTTAATTGCGATTGTCTTTCTTTAATTTCTCTGCAACTGTTTTAAGCAAGTGTTTAGTGCTCTTACCAGAACAAACTTTATCCTTAGTAACATATTCATCTTATTGTAACGGAGCTTTTTACTTTTCTTTAGGTAGATCTGTTTTTTTTTGTCTTCTCCTTTCGTGTTTTTCTTCCCATCTTGAGTTTGTGATCCAAGATCCAAACAAAATAATTTTTTAAACAACAGTTTCGATAGTTTGTTACATGAGTTAACTATTTTGGATTAATTACATACAAATACTGATATTAACTAGTAAGCAATTTATTATGATAACAGTGCTATTCTCTTTATCTTCTATATATATAAAACGAAAGTATGTCTGTTTGTCCTTTATGAATTACTACACCATTCATCCGATCGCCATGAAACTTTGGGAAGTTGTTGAGTACACTCCCGCGAAGGTTTCTGGCAAAAAAAATAAAAATTATTTAATATCGGCCCCCAGGGCCCTCATAATCTTTCCTATACTGAACGTTTACAGTTTCTGGTGCAACTCGCTTTTGCAATGACCATCAACAAAGCACAAGGACAATCGCTGCAAGTGTGTGGACTAGATATGGAAAATCCATGCTTCTCACATGGACAACTGTATGTGGCCAGCTCACGCATCAGAAAACCTTCTGATTTATTTTTGTACGCACCAGACAGAAAAACAAAAATTACTGTGTATCCACAAGCACTCAAATAAATAAACAGAATTAAAACAACACTTTAAAATGTTTTCCATATCAAAATGAATAAGTTTCAATACAAATGACACAATGTAAATTAAATCTTATCATAACAAGTTTCCTTAAATTTCCTTTCTTCTGAGATCGCAGCAACGTGCGACGGGTAAGCTAGTCTATATATATAAAAACGAATGTATGTCTGTCTGTCTGTTTGTCCTTTATGCATTACTACACCATTCATCCCATCGCCATGAAACTTTGGGAAGTTGTTGAGTACACTCCCACGAAGCTTTCTGGCAAAAATGTTTTTGGAAAATCAACCAAGAAGGGCCCTCATAATCTTTCTAATTCTGAAATTGTCAGCGAATGTGTGACATCGTCAACAGTTATGCCCCCCAAAAGGAAATCGATTTGTCGAACTACATCTAAAGCACGAAAGAAAAAAGGCATTACAAGCTTCAGAAACAGACGAGCAACGGGAAGCAAGATTAGAAGCTGTTCGAACACAAACTGGTCAAGCAAGTTCTTTTCAAACGAACGAGCAACGAAAACCAAGATTGTAAGCTGATCTAGTACGAATTGATCAAAGTCATTCTTCACAAACGAACGAGCAACGAGAATCAAGATTGGAAACAGATAGATTACGCACTGCTCAAGCTCGCTCAAATGAAACAGGAGAGCAATGAGAATCAAGATGGGAAATCGATCAACGGGAAGCAAGATTAGATGCTGTTCGAACACAAACTGGTCAAGCACGTTCTTCTCAAACAAACGAGCAACGAAAATCAAGATTGTAAGCCGATCGAGTACACACTGCTCAAGCCGGTTCTTCACAATTGAACGAGCAACGAGAATCAAGATTGGTAAAAGATAGATTACGCACTGCTCAAACTAGCTCAAATGAAACAGGAGAGCAACGAGAATCAAGATTGGAAACCGAACAATTACGCACTGCTCAAGCCCACTCAAATGAAACAGGAGAGCAACAAATAAAAAATAAAAAAAATAAAAATAAAAGTTTCGACACAAGCAAGAGAACTGCAGAAAGAGGAAAACTCGTACTGAGAGAAAGAAACGGACAGAAAGAAAAATAGTTTATAAACACCTAAATGAAATACACAAAGAACATAGCTACTAAAAAAGAGAAATTCTGACACACGCAACAAAGGTGCTCAGAGACAATAGCGGTGAACAAAGAAACAACAGAAGTGCACAAACATGCAAGACAAGTGCACAAAGACGCAAGAGATGCAGAAAGAATAAAGACAACGGCAAAACAGGGATCACAGGTACAGAAATAGGCAAGAAGGGTGCAAAAAGAAGCAAGGCAGGTGCAGAAACAGACTAAGAAAGATGCTCAAAGACGCAACAGCAGTGCTGAAAGAGATGAAAGGGGTGCAGAAACATAGGACATGGGTGTAAAAAGAGGCTTGATCACAGCCAAAAGAACCAACAGTTGTGCAGATAGAGGCAAGACAAGTGAAGAAAGAAGTAACAGACATGGTTAAAGTGGCAAGACAAGAGCATAAAGAATCAAGAGATCTGCAGAAAGAAAAGTGAGGTGCAGAAAGACAGAACAGAAGTGGAGAAACACAGAAGAGAGATGTAAAAACAAGCAAAAGAGCTTCAAAAATAGGAGAGGCCTGAAAAAAGAACCAAAAAAACTAAAATAAGCAGAAGAGCTCCAGAAACACAAAAGTAGGATGCAGAAAGAAACACCACAAGTGCAAAACAAGACACTGACATGCAGAACCAATCCAGACAAGTGCACAAACAAGCAAGAGAACTCCAGAAATTCAAAACAGCAATCTTTGCAATGTTACTATTGTACATACCACCATACTCCTCAAAGTATGGATGCGTCTGTGCCTTTAGCTAGTGCATTCATACCTCTATTTGTTTACATTTTTTATGTATGATGACACTAGCAAAAGACAAAGACATATGCATGTAAGCATTCAGGAATATGGAGAGACTTACAACAGTGATATGTGAAGGGTTGCTGCTTTATATTTGGCTACGCCAAATACTCTGAATAGTCCCTGAATAGTGAGGCTATAAGAGAAAACTGAGGTTTAAAACATGCTGGCAGAGAGATAAGTGAATAGGCTAGTTTGTGCGAGTCTGTGGAAAGGTACACTTGAAGTACACCATATACATTTGGGTGTGTTAATGAATTGGAAAGTGCAGTCTCTCTAATGAAAAGAGTGCATGGTCTTGTGACTGAGTTATATCTCTACTTGCACATCTATTTTCACACATGTTATGCATCTAAAGATGGTAGATCTATAAAACGCATGTATACATGTATTTGTATCCTTATTTCATGTAGGATGTCACTAACAATTCAACAAAGTAGACTAATCACTAATCCCTTTGCCTGCATGTCTTAGACCTCACCTTTACTATTCATCAACTACTAAGAGTGTTGGGGCTAATAAAATATAAAGCATGAACCCTTTGCCATGTCACTGTTGTAAGTGTCCTCATAGCAAACACAAGGAAATTACATTTTTCAGACAATCAACCCCACTCACAGATCTTGGTTGAACTCATCATTGTTCTTTAGCTCACTTTGGCACCCCAGTTCAGACCCAGCTATATGCAAATCAGCCTTGACCCAGTGCCTCATGGGAACAATCCAGATCGAACTGCCAAGCCAGGTCCTCCTACCACTCATCAGCCAGGCTAGCTTGAATCCAGTGGCAAAGTGAGCAAGGGACCCACATCTGGGCATACCCTGCCAACTTAGGGCGAACAAAGCAAACACAAGGAGATGATGGACGGAGCGCAGTAACTTTTCAGACACTCACCCCCAGTCATATATTTAGGTTGAATCCATCATCGTTCTTTAGCTCACTTCGCCACCCCAGTTCAGACTCGGCCATATGCAAATCAGTCTTGACCCTTTGCCTCATGGGAAGAGTCCAGACAGAGCTGCAAAGTCTGGTTCTCCCTGGACTGGAAACAAGCATCCTGGGATTAGTTTCGAGGTAACACCCCTCATCAGCCAGGGTAGCTTGAATCCAGTGGCAAAGTGAGCAAGGGACACACGTCTGGGCATACCCTGCCAACATAGGGCAAACAAAGCAAACACAAGGAGATGATGTACAGAGCGCTAAATCTTTTCAGAAACTCACCCCAAGTCACTGATCTGGGTTGAATCCATCATCGTTCTTTAGCTAACTTCGCCATCCCAGTTCAGACCCAGCCACATGCAAATCAGTGTTGACCCTGTGCCTCATGACCAAACTGCCAAGACTGTTGTAAGTGTCATCATATTCCTGAAAACATGCATACATGTGTCGTGCCTTTTGTTAGTGACATCATACGTCACATTCGTCTCACTACCAACTACTTAGGCTTTAGAAAAAAACTCAAAACTTTACTTTTCTAACTCTGCTTTTCATACTAACAGTCGTCTTCAGCGCAGCGCGGAGATACCCCATTTGATTCAGGCACTTTAAAAATGATATAAATAAATAACTAAAAATACATAAAAAAGAAGGATACAAATGCATGTATACCTGTGTTTTATAGGCCTACGATCTTCACATGCATAGCAAATATAAAAATACATGGCTAGTGATTCAGTACAACAGTAATGTCTGACTGCTTAGAACACTGCATGGGTAGTGCCTGAGTGAATGGATTAATGCAACTGTAGTGCCTGCATTACTGGATGAGTGCATGGGTAGTACTTCACAGAATAGATGACTGCATGGGTAGTGCCTGAGTGAATGGATGAGTGGTAGAGTAGTGCCTGAATCAGTTCACGATTGTGTAGGTAATGTCTTATTAATTCAATATGTGCATAGGTAGTGCAATCTTGATTGCATGAGTGCATGAGTAGTGCATTTGTGATAGTATGAGTACAGCAGTAGTGCCTGAGTGATTCAATGAGTGTACGGGTGCTGCCGGATGGAACGATGCATGCAAGGGTAATGGTTGCATCAATGTATGAGTGCATACATACTACATGAGTGAATGGATGAGTACCTGAGTAGTACCTGAGTGAATGCTTGAGTGCAAGAGTAGTGGCTATGTGATTGCATTACTGTGTAGGTAGACTGTGTAGGTAATGCCTCAGTAATTCAATGTCTGTATAGATATTGCCTCTTTGATTGCATGACTGGATGACTGCACCGGTACTGCCTGAGTGAATAGCAGAGTGCAAGAGTAGTACCTGACTGATTGCATGAGTCCATAGGTAGTGCCTATGTGATATCATGAGTGCAGTGGTAGTGCCTGTGTGATTGCATGAATGCATAAATTGTGCCTGAGTAACTTCATAAGTGCAAGGGTATTGTCTGAATGCTTAGATCAGTGCATGGGTAGTGCCTGAGTAGAATGAGGACTGTAAAAGTAATGGCTGGGTCATTGCATGTGTGCCACGGTAGTACCTGAGGGAATAGATAACTGCATAGGTAGTACCTCAGTGAACAATTGAGTGCAAAACTAGTGCCTTACTGATTGCATGAGTACATGCATAGTGCCTGTGTGATTGCATGAGTTCAAAGATACTGCCTGGGTGATTGTATGAGTGCATGGGAAGTACCTGAGTGAAAGTATGAGTGTAAGGCTAATGTTTTCATAATTGGATGAGTGCATGAATAGTGCTTCATGGAATGGATGAGTGAATGGGTAGTGCCTTAGTGTCTGGTTTAGTGCAACTGTTGTGCCTGTATCATTCAATGACTGCTTCAGTATTGCTGGACAGAATAGATAAGTGCATAGGTAGTGGCTTAGTGAATGCTTGAATGTAAGACTACTGCCTGGGTGATTGCATGTCTCCGTAGGTAATATCTGATTGATTGAATGTGTGTATAGACAGAGTGTCCTTCATTGCATTAGTGCATTGGTAGTGCCTGGATGATTGCATGAGTACAGGGATAATGGGTGATTGGAAGACTCATTCAAAGTAGCCTAATCACTAATCCCTCTGCCAGCATGTCTTAAACCTCAATTTTCTCTTGTAGATTCATTTTTCAGTGACTACTCAGACTGTTTGGCCTAGCCAAATATAAAGCACCAACCCTTCACATGTCACCGTTGTAATTCTCACCATATTATTAAAACCATGCATGCATGCATGTGTCTCTGACTTTTGCTAGTACCATCATACATAAAATAAACATACAAATAGATGTATACCTGTGTTTTATATGTAAAGCATCTTCAAATGCATGTCATGTATGAGAATTCATGGACAAGTATAGACATACCTCAGTCACAAGAATATACAGTCTTTTCAACATCACAGACTGCACTCCTCAATTCACGAAGACGTACTTCAACTATACCTTTCCAGAGACTCATACCAAGTACCATAATCACTAATGCCTCTGCCAGCATGTCTTTAACCTCACTTTTGTCTAGCAGCTTCACTACTCAGCAACTACTAAGAGTGTTGGCCCTAGCCAAACAAAGCAGCAACCCTTCAAATGTCACAGTTGTAAGTGTCACCATATTACTGAAAGCATGCATGCATGTGTCTGTGCCTTTTGCTAGTGGCATATATAAAAGAAACATATAAATAGATGTATACGTGTGATTTATAGGTGTCGGATCTTCCAATGCATAACACGTGTGAAAGTGCATGTAACAGTATAGACATACCTCTGCAAAGTCGGATTGCTAAAACGGACAATCGGGCATTGTACGATGGGCTGGTATGTAAGTTGCAACTGTGTGCTGCTTTTTTGTGAGGCATAGAAGCCGTAGTTGTTCAGATGCTGCCAGCAGCCCAGTGAGGTACTAAGTGGTGTTTTTTGACGCAGATGGGCCTCTGTTACCTTCCTTTTACAAAGGGTGGAGCGATGGGTGGGGGGGGGGGGGGGGGGGGGGACAAGTGAGGTCTCATTCCCAGTCTCTCGATGTGCCAGCCCTGTAATGTACACATATTGAGCAGGGACAGGGAGCCTGAGAATTACCTTCACTTTTATTCAGGTGTGGCTCCCCAGTGTGAACAAATCCGTACACAAAGTGTGCAGGTAACATTTGCATTTCTTTTTTATCTCCCTGAAGTTAATAAAACAAGTCTCTTTTAATGCCCCCCCCCTAGCATTTTGTGACAAGGCAAAATCTGCAAATGTGAGACATTTCTTTTACGTTGCCTGGGCCGATTATGGATCCCAATTCAACCCTGTACCTCAGTCACAATACCATGCAGTCCCTTCAACATGACAGACTGCACTCCTCATTTCACGGACACCTAAATATATGCAAAAAGAACAATTTATAGAGAGGATGCAGAACAATATTATACATTCAACCCAGTACAGAGATCTGGGCCGAAATCCATAGTTTTTTTGCTCCCCATGCCATTTCAGTTTGAACCCAGCCATATGCAAATCAGTCTCGACCCTGCACCCAATGGGAACAGTCCAGCCCAAACGTCCAGGCCAGGTGCTCCCTGGATTGGAAACAAGTGTCCTAGGACCAGTTTCGGTGTTTCACCCCTCATCAGCCAGGATAGCTTGACGCCAGTGGCATGGAGAGCACAGGACCCACGTCTGAGCATAACTGTCCCACTCGGGGTGGCAAATACAAAAAGATCAATTGATGGACAGAATGCAGAACAATGTCATGCATTCACCCCAGTACAAAGATCTGGGCCTAAATCCATCTTTTTTTTGTTTGCTCCCCATATATACAGCGTACTTCAAGCGTACCTTTCTACAGAGTCATACAAAGTAGCCTAATCACTAATACCTCTGCCAGCATGTCTTAAAGCTCACTTTTCTCTTGCAGCTGGACTATTCAGCAACTACTCAGAGTCTATGCACTCTTTTGTAATAATTTGTCATCTTTAAAAAAAAAGTATTTTCAAACTTAAAAATATCACTACAAAGGCTGAACCACTACTACACAATACATAACACACCTTACAAATTTGTAACTCACTCACCTCTGTAATAGTATTGCAGAATATCAAATATCAGAAACGCATAAAGAATTTTCTTTCTCACACAATAAATGTAATGCAGCACTCTCAACAAGGTAAAACCAGTACCGCAAACTTTCCCTCTCTTTCTGCACAGATATAAATGTAATCAAATTCGTTCCTTCATTATTTCAAATTGATAAACACATTTCTATTGGTTACTCATATAAACTCTTTCTAAATCTCTTCTAAAAGTGCCCAAACTCATTCTGTAATTTTGTGGAGTGGCGACTCCACCATGCTGCCACATCGCCATGAAGCCCTGAATCCTTATGAGAGTTCAAAAACCTATTTCCAATAATACTACTGCTAATTTTGAACACACTTCTTCTAAACATACTACTGATTTAGAAAAACTAACTTTAACAGCTTATCACTTGTATTTAAATATGCATTTCATATTTTAATACCACAGTTGTTTCAACTCTTCCCCCACTCTCCTTAATGCCAGTTTCCATAGCAGCAGTTTCTGCAACATGCAGTGGCAGATCACAAGTTCACCATATATTTCAGTCCAGAACAGTAGCTTCCAAATGCAAATACCAGGTGTGGTTGACTTCTGAAACATGCTTTCTTATCGTATCTATTGTAACTTTCAAACATTTTGTATTAACCAATAAGTAACATGCAACCTATTTTTCAGTGCACAATGTTGATCATCAGCTAATATCTCTCACTCTACCAACCGACTACATCAGCTACATACATCTTTTGATTTCTTCCAGACATCCCTTCAAAATGCTTACTGTATGGATCGTAGGGCACAGCTATGTTTTCTGGTGCAAAAGGTATGCTGAACACAGACGTATAGACAAAGACCTAGGTTTGTAAAATGCGGATATTAAATGGTTTGCACAGAGAGGATTTAAGTGGCACCAATTGGTGCCTTTGGTTGAAAACTTTTTGAATCTCCAACCCCCTGACCTAATGATTGTGCACTGTGGTGGCCTAGGCACATTTACAGGGGTTGGGTTGGAAATGTTAATGAAAGATACTTTTCCACAGTTGATATTGCTTTTGCTTTCAAACTGTCTTTTCTGTCCTCAGATTGAAAAAAGTTAGGAAGAATGTCAATAAAGCGGTTTCTGCTTACCTCAGAGATTATAGAATGTGGTCCATCTGTAACAACAATCTACGTTTTGATATGGATGACATCTACAGAAGTGATTGAGTTCATTTCACAGATGAAGGAAACAGAGTTTTTCTGAACAACCTCAAGTTGTGCATCCGCACTTACATGTAGCTCCAACAAAGTCATAATTAAAACAAGGGCTCTTTTTTGAGGCACCCTATAACCCAGAACATTTTATTTATTTTTTAACATACATACTCTGTTTAAATATTTTGGGGGATTTGTGAACCCGCCGCAATATTACATAAGGCTGCGCTGTGAACTGTGATGGGGTCGCCACTCCTATCACAAAGGATTTTTTATTTTTTATGTATAACCCCTAGTTACATTGGCCGATATTGGACCTGGAGACCCCATCCCCTGGGGCATGGCCACAATGTTTGGGGACCGCGGGGGGAGCCCCAATGCTTTGCTTTTGGGCAAAGGGAGCTGCTGACATGCAGCTCCCTTTGCCCAAAAGCAAATCTGCTTCGCTTCATGTAAGTGAGAGCAAATGTCTTCCTCTCGCTTCCATAAAGCAAAACAGAGGTTTGCTATGGGTGGGAGCTCTGCCATAGCAAGCTGCAATGTCCTGGGGGTAGACACCATGACACCACAAGACATTGTTGGAACCGGACCTCGGGCGGCGATCCCCAGGGCCATGGAAAGCTTCTCAAGGGACACCATGCGATCCACATTCATTAAATTTAAAGCCCCAGGAAAATCTGCTCCCTGGGGCCGGCAGTCCACAACAGACCCCTGCATTTTAATTGATGAATGCCCAGGGAAGTAGAGGTCTCCAGGACAGTGTCGGAGAACACTTGAGCACTTCCACACTTACATTTTACATATAGCCCGAGGAAGGTGGTGCTCTCGGGGGGAGTGGGGGTGCGTGCCCCCGCATATCATTATAGTTGCCCTGGAGATGTGGCGTTCCTCATGACAGAAGTAGCCCCCACATCATAACTAAACATTGCTCCCAGGACCTGGCCCACCCGGGGGCTTAACTAAACAAAGCAAGCAACTCCGAGCTTTGTTTCTTTTCTTAGCGTGATTTGCAGACCCCATGCATCTCACACTGAAAATATTTTTTAAAAATGCTTTTTTTGCTCTTTGCGGTCCCTGTGGCATCCCCTGAGCAGCCATAGGGGGTCAGAGTGTTCCTACCCTGCCCCTTTCTTCTTTTTTCACCCTTTTTCTTGCAACTCAGTTCAACCAAATCACAAGATAGCTGCCAATACTTCCTGTTTTGAAGTGGTGGCAGCCAATCAGAAACAAGCTCGCGATTGGGAGGGTTCAGTCAATCAGATCTCACAATCCTCAAATATCAATATCTGTAAATGTTTAAGTTACTCAAAAACTACTGAACACCATTCAAAGAAAAGAGTGCTTTCAGGACCTAAAGCTACTTTTTTGCCAAATTTAGTGTACTTCTATTCAGCAGTTTGGGCTGTCGCTGTGTCTAAAGAATCCTATGGAAATGAACATAGAATAAACACGTTTTGGGACCTTCTTTTTTCTCGGCCCCTGATTGACGAATCACCCTGATACCTTTAAGGCAGGAGCTGACTGGAGTGCCCCACTAATTTTAAAAATTTCGCGAAAATTCATCAAACGGCGCCAAACATATTGGCAAAAGAAAAAATGCTTTTTGAATAGAAACAAGGTCCTAACTATAACTACCTATTGGTGACCGCCAATATGTATATGTATATGTATATGTATATATATATATCACACACACAATTGCCTGTCGAAGGAGGCGCCTCACCACAAGATAAGAATTTGCCCAAAATGTCCTTATTGGAAGGGTTCAAAGCGAGGAGACATCAGCCAAGCCTTCACAAATAAACAGTCTCGCCTGACGCGTTTCGTGGACGTTTCCACTTCTTCAGAGGCAGACACTCTGGGGAGACAGAAGCACAGCGTTTTTAAGAGCATCACACCTGATAGCAAATCTCCGCCCAGTGGGTGTGGCCACAGCCGTGGCTTGATGGTATTCGTAGTGCTCCTGTATTTCTGCAGTGAGAAGCTATGCATTTGCCCCCAACATTGTTCAAATGAATCGCCACAGTGGGCGGTGAGGCACAGCTCGAGTCCCCGCTCTCACCGTTTATCTTCCAAAAGATCGGCTCTTGTTCCATTGCCAGCGGCGTGTTAACGTCGTTGCTGGAGTGCTCTTCAAGCACAGGGCTCCTCCGCGGCTCAGGCAGGCCGCTGTCAATCACACACACAATTGCCTGTCGAAGGAGGCGCCTCACCACAAGATAAGAATTTGCCCAAAATGTCTTTATTGGAAGGGTTCAAAGCGAGGAGACATCAGCCAAGCCTTCACAAATAAACAGTCTCGCCTGACGCGTTTCGTGGACGTTTCCACTTCTTCAGAGGCAGACACTCTGGGGAGACAGAAGCACAGCGTTTTTAAGAGCATCACACCTGATAGCAAATCTCCGCCCAGTGGGTGTGGCCACAGCCGTGGCTTGATGGTATTCGTAGTGCTCCTGTATTTCTGCAGTGAGAAGCTATGCATTTGCCCCCAACATTGTTCAAATGAATCGCCACAGTGGGCGGTGAGGCACAGCTCGAGTCCCCGCTCTCACCGTTTATCTTCCAAAAGATCGGCTCTTGTTCCATTGCCAGCGGCGTGTTAACGTCGTTGCTGGAGTGCTCTTCAAGCACCGGGGCTCCTCCGCGGCTCAGGCAGGCCGCTGTCAATCACACACACAATTGCCTGTCGAAGGAGGCGCCTCACCACAAGATAAGAATTTGCCCAAAATGTCTTTATTGGAAGGGTTCAAAGCGAGGAGACATCAGCCAAGCCTTCACAAATAAACAGTCTCGCCTGACGCGTTTCGTGGACGTTTCCACTTCTTCAGAGGCAGACACTCTGGGGAGACAGAAGCACAGCGTTTTTTTTTTTTTTGAAAAATCTTTATTGTCAAGATGGCATATTATACAATCACATTGTCATACATAGATCTCATTTGTGTACCAGTGGTATTTGCAATCAAAAGAAATGGAAAAAACATGTCGTGATCTAACAACTTACGTTTGCCACCTTGTTATGTGCATGGAGCATTTATAAGACTCCGATAATTACAGGTTTTATGTCATACCTTCATAACATTTCCTCACGGTAGTCCTTCCGTATCTCACTCTTGGTATGTTCACCCACTCCTAACAGTTCAACTTTTAAGTATAATAAAAAACAGTTAACCCAACTAAGGTCATCATTTGGCAAGGGGTAATTCCGTATACAGTCAGCAGTCGGCCATTCCACACATGTATTACTAATCCCAAGGTAACTTTGCCACCCTGCACCCTCTCGGCACATCCCAGCGCTCAGTGTGTGGACCCACTCCATCTAGTCTTCATCCTCTTCAGACTCTGAATCCCAGCCCTCCGGCAATGGTGCACATGGTTCTCCCCTATATTTGTTCAATGGCGTCCACACCTTATTCCACTTACGGGGGCAAGCCCGCATCACATATACTGCCCTCTCTTTCACCATTAAAAGGTCCATGTTCCTGATCCACCCAGCTACTGTAGGCAGTTCCGGGGCACCCCATTTTTGCGCTATGTCTCGTTTGGCCACCGTTATAGCCAGCGTAACCCATAGCTGTCCATACTGGTCCAGGTCATTAGGGTCCCAAATGTTTAACAGGCACTTACGGGGTTCTGGCAGGACTGACACTTCCATGGCCTGGGAGACAGTGCGCATGATTTGCCTCCATACCTCTTGGATTCGTGGGCAATCCCACAAGGTGTGGAGCAGAGTACCCTCCTCCCCGCAGCCCCTGAGGCAGTATGGGTGTGGCGCCCGCTGTATTTTATGTAGGAGTGATATGGTGTAGTAAGTGCGGTGTAGAATCTTGAGTTGCACTAAGCGGAACCTGGCCGATATGCCTACCTCCCGTGGTGACGCAAGTTCCTCGTTCCATTCCGTCTCATCCATCTCTCCCAGCTCCCCAACCCATTTCTCTTTAAGCTTCTGTGTGGGGTCCGGTAAATTGTTAACTAGTTTTTTATATGTGAGAGAGGTAGCCTTTTGTTCCATAAAGTCTGTCAGTAGCCTGTCCTCCAGTGGCGATGAGTCTGGGATTGTGGTGTCAGGTGGAATTGCCCGTAGAAGGGCGTGCCGGATCTGTACATATCTGAATGTCTCAGTGGGGCCTAACCCATATTGTTGTTGGAGTTGGGAAAATGCAAGCACTGTACCCCCTTCCCAAAGGTCTCCCACCACTGAGATCCCTATGCTGTCCCACTGTGCGAATCCCTTACAGGACCTTAAGTTTCCCAGCGCTTTAGCGTCCCACAACGGTGTTAACCTGGTGATTTTCCCCTTCCAACCCAGACGCGATTGTGCTGTGTGCCATAGTGTTGCCGTGTGTAATGTCGGGCCGAGTAGGTTCTTAACTTGTGAGTAGTTGTATAGCACTGCGAGCATGCCGTCTGTTCCCAGCTGGGACCAGTCCGCCTTGTATGCGGGGTCTCCCCGCGGGGTGTGGATCCAGTGATTAATTATTTTAAGCTGGGACGCCCAATAATATAATTGAAGATTGGGTAGTGCAATCCCCCCCTCATACCATCCCTTTATCAGTTTATCATGCGCTATCCGTGCTGGGCCATTACTCCACAGCAAGCTAGATATCAGTGCAGCGACTTGCTTAAAGTACTGTGGGTCCACGATATAGGGGGAATTCTCAAGCACATATAGAAACCTCGGGAGAGCCATCATTTTATACAGCGCCGCCCGCCCAAGGAGGGTCAGCGGCAGCGTAGCCCAGAATTTAACGTCCGCACATAGGCGAACTAGAGGTGGCAGCAAGTTCTCGGTATAATATCCCTTAGCATCAGTAGTAACAAAAATTCCCAGATATTTAAAAGAGGTGGACGTTATCTTTAGGGGACAGTCGTCGTGCAACAACGGGGCTGGGCCCTTGAGCACGTATATTATGGATTTGGACCAATTCAGGGTGTAACCCGACGCCTTGCCATGCTCATCGCACATTGCCAATAGGGCAGGGACTCCTTCGGTTGGATTGACCATGTAAATTAGCATATCATCTGCGTACAGGGAGACTTTATCCTCCCACCCTTCCTCCCAGGAGATGCCCCGGAACAGTGGCGTTGCTCTGAGCAGGATTGCCAAAGGTTCCAGCACTAATGCAAAGAGAAGGGGCGATAGCGGGCACCCTTGTCTAGTTCCTCGCCCCAGTGGGAATGGCGGTGAAATGTGACCATTTGCGACTACCTGCGCAACTGGTGACGTGTACAGTAACCGTACCCATGCAAGATACTTTGGGCCGAAGCCCATGCGGGTCAGGACAGCGAACAAGTATTCCCATTCAACCAGGTCGAATGCCATCCTGGCGTCCAGGGATATTATCACTGCTTGATCCGTAAGAAGATGCGCCCGCGCCATTACCCCATGTAGTCTCCGCAGGTTCAGTGCCGTGCTACGGTGAGGCATGAAACCCGACTGGTCGGGGTGTATCAAGGTGTGCAGGTGTTGAGTCAGGCGACTGGCTAGGAGTTTCGCTAATATCTTTGCTTCAATGTTAAGCAAGGAAATGCGTCGGTATGAGGTGCATTCAGTTGGTGGCTTGGCTGGTTTGGGAATGGCCACAATCGTGGCCGTGCGCTGGTCGAGTGGGAGCATTGCCTTCTCTACGCTTTCAGTGTACATATCCAACAGGGGTCTTGCCAGCACTGGGGCCGTCGCTTTATACCACTCTACAGGTATGCCGTTGGGTCCCAGCGCTTTGCCTGATTGTAATGCCTGTATTGCCAAGTGGATCTCGCTCTCTGTCAGGTCTGCGTCTAGTTCTTGCTGCGCTTCGTGTGACAGCACTGGGATATCAATGTGACCGAGCGAGGCCATCGCCTCCTGTTCCGTGACGGACCGCTCCGGGGTGTATATCCCCTGAAAGTGGCGCGCCCGGGTGTGTACTATTTGTTCCGGGTGTGTCTGTATTTGGCCCTCATGGTCGTACAGTCTCTGTATCCCTCTATTACTACCGCCTCTTTTGTCCAACCATGCCAGCATCCTCCCGGCCTTGTCCCCCACATCGTATATTCGGTGTGCGGTGTTTGCTAAGTGACCCTTAGTGATCGTTGTCAGGTGGGCCTGGTGTTGCTGCTGTCGGAGGTGTAACGTATGAGCGGTGTCTGGGGTGGGGTCCGACATATGGGCAGTGTTCGCTGCGCCAAGTGCCAGTTCCAAGTTTGTAAGTTCCGTTCTGGAGTCCCTTTTATGCCCTGCGATTGCCGCTATGGCTGCGCCACGTAAGACCGTTTTGTATGCCTCCCAGAGCACCGAGGGCGAGGAGACCGTTCCCGCATTTTCGGTAAAGTAATGTGTCGTGGCCAGCTTGAGTTTCTTCCTGACTCCAGGGATCTGTAGATAATTGGGATATATCGGGTATATTCTGGCGCGCTTTGATTCTTTGGTGGTAAGATGTAGTGACACTGGGGAGTGATCTGAAATGCCCCTGGGTAGAATTTCCAGCTTATCTATGGAGCCCAATCCTATCCCTAAAAGGAAAAAGAAATCAATACGTGAAAGGCTGTTGTGTGAGGAGGAATAGTGCGTGTATTGATTTGCTGTGGGATTCAGTTGACGCCATGCATCCGTGAGGCCCAGTGCGTTTAGGAAGCTGGGAAGAGCAGAGGCCCCTCTCGGGCGGTCTCGTGTGGGAAAGGTGTCTAGCAAGGGGTCCGTTATAGCATTAAAGTCCCCCCCAATGATTATGTTACCCTCCGGAAGTTCTAGGAGAAACTGCCCAAGTGCCGGCAGTGCAGTAGAGTGCAGCGCCGGGGGGATGTATACTGACACCACATTAAGGGTTCTTCCCTCCCACTGGCCAGAGATCGCCGCAAAACGTCCCTGGTCATCCGTCCTGTGGCTGTGAACCAGAAAGGGTGAGTTTTTCTTAATGAGTATCCCAGTGCCCCTGGAACCCATAGTAAATTCAGCATGAACCGCCATGGTGTACCCGCGTCTATTTAAAGCCTTGCATGTATTCCCTGTCAAGTGTGTTTCTTGAAGCAAAACCAACTCAGGCCCGTGGCGTTTGATGGTGTGCATTACCAAACCCCTTTTTATTTTATCCCCCAATCCCCTGACGTTCCACATAAGTAGTTTCAGTGGGGGCACCATTGTCAGCGCAGGAGCGCCCTCAGCGGGTGCAGCTTGTTCTAGTCGTGCCATCTGTATTTAAAACCCGTGACGCCAATGTGCAGCAATGTGGCGCAATCTGTAAGGAATGATGTGTGTCTGTGTCCCAGGTGTGGATGGCCCTCAGTGCGACCGCTTTCCGTATATAAGTAGTGATGACCAATAACGATAACCATAACATTACAACTTTCCCCCCCCACCCCCTCCCTGCTCCCCTGCTCCACGGACGAAGTCCCGCCCGCATCCCCAACTTGGCAGAGTGCTTAGTCCCATCCCTATCTATCTTACTTGCTCGTGGGGTTGGTGAGTCCCCCACAGGCATCGGCCAATGCCCGCCCTACTCAGCTCCATCAGCTACGAGGTCCCAAGGGCAGCAGGTGTGCCGGTCCATATGCAGCACAGTCAATCAACCCCTAACAGGTTGGCCTGAGTCGAGAGGATCTCTCTCTATATCCGAGTCCAGCCCCGCGGCTCCCTCTTCAGTTGTAGGGCTATTGGTTTGGTGCTCCGTCGTTCTCCCGTTACGTTGGTTCTGGCGGTCCCTGTGCGGGCGCTGGGGTTGGCCCACCTACCTCCATCCATCCAGCCATTCTCGTGCCACCTCAGGTGTGTCAAAAAACCACGTTTTGCCCTCGGCCACAATCCGCAATTTGGCGGGGAAAAGCATTGAGTAGGGTAGGCCCCTATCGCGTAGCGTCTTTTTCACTTCAGTGAATGATTTCCGGCGCCTAGCCACCTCTGCCGTATAGTCCGGAAAGAAGGCCAAAGTCGAGTTCTGAATTTTTACAGGTGGTGCGACCCTTGCTGCCTGCAAGATGGCGTCTCTATCCCTGAAGTTGAACAGCCTGGCCAGGACAGGCCGGGCGCGGCTCCCGGTTTGGCCGCACCCCCAGGGACCCGGTGTGCCCATTTAACAGAGAAAAAGTTGGACAGGCCTTTCGGTTGTAGCTTGTTTTTGATAAGGTCTTCTACGTACAGGTCCATGGCGCCCTTCCCCTCCGATTCCGGAAGGCCTAGAATGCGGACGTTGTTTCTTCGGGAGCGCCCTTCCTGATCATCCAGTTTGTCCTGTAGTTGCTTTGTGACTTTTTCCATTCGCTCCATCGCCACTTGCAGGTCTGAAGTGTCCTCAATGAGCGATTTTGTGACCACCTCTACTTGGGACACTCTCTCTGACATCTTCTTAAAGTCCGCCCTCAGCAAATTAACTTCGGAAGAGATAGTGCCCACTGTCGCTTGTACCTCAGTGAGTGTTCTCATAATGTCTTCCAGGGTTACTTCCTTCGCCCCTTCTGTGTCCGGAGGTGCACCCGAGGAATGGCGCCCGCCTCCCTGAGAGTGGCCCTGTTGACCATATGCAAATTTATCAAGTTTTGCCTGCGTCGTTGTACTTCTTAAGCCTTTGCCCACCATGGTGTCGCGCTCTCGGTCGTGCGACCCGGTCTCCTTTATATGTCCAATGCAGACTGCCCGTGGGCCGTGCCGTTCCCCGGACACCAGGCTATGTGTGGCCAGACGGGGTTCCTACCATCAGCAGTATCTTGCACCGTTATCTACAGTTTTCCAGTTTACCCCGGCCGAGGGGTCGAACTTGCTGGGAGACCGGTCTCCGTGCCCTTGCCGTGCGGCCCACCACGTGTGTACTCCGCTCCTCTGCGCGCTACAGCACGCTTATCGTCTGTGCCTCGCGGTTTCTCCGGTGTTCTCAGGACAGGTAGCACCCTGTAAATAGCGTCAGAGTCTCGCTGCGTTTCTGAGTCGCAGCGCCGGGGTGAAGTCTCCAGGAGGTCGCAGCCCCTACCAGTAGTGCGGACTTTATAACACACGCCTTCCCAGGACAGCGCCCGCGTTCCACGGGACAAGGATCAGCGTCAGCCCCCCCGGTGGGCTTGAGCCAATGTTCGCTACACGGATCTGTGGGCGCGCTGCTGGATCCCCAACTCACTCGGTCTCACCCCACATCCGGAGCGGTAATTGCAGTCTCCCTCTCTCCCCATAAATGGCGTCGCCGATGGTCAGGTACTTCCCCGCTTGCGAGGGTGTTCAGCCAGTCCGGGGTAAAGCAGCCGATGTCGCTCCCTCAGGGGCTCATTCTGGTGGCATGGAGCGTCGGAGCGTTTCTTTTTTCTGGATGTCCGCAGGTGCCGGCTGGAGTCAGTGCGCCTCAGCCGCTCAGGGCGCACTTCCGCCCGGGTCCCCCAGGCACGCCAGACCGGTGCTGCCGGGCAGTTAAAGGCCGCAGCAGTCCGCCTCCGAACGGAGCACTTCTCGGCATCAGATGTTCGCCGGGAGCGGATCGGTGCGTGCCGCTTGTGTGTTGCAGCCGATGTCGCTCCTTCGAGCGGGCGATACCACGGATGTGACTACGGATGTGTGCGCAGGCCGTTATGCCTTGCGGAGCTCCCTCTTCAAGCTGCCGCCATGCTCGGCAGTTGGCCACGCCCCCCGAAGCACAGCGTTTTTAAGAGCATCACACCTGATAGCAAATCTCTGCCCAGTGGGTGTGGCCACAGCCGTGGCCTGATGGTATTCGTAGTGCTCCTGTATTTCTGCAGTGAGAAGCTATGCATTTGCCCCCAACATTGTTCAAATAAATTGCCACAGTGGGCGGTGAGGCACAGCTCGAGTCCCCGCTCTCACCGTTTATCTTCCAAAAGATCGGCTCTTGTTCCATTGGCAGCGGCGTGTTAACGTCGTTGCTGGAGTGCTCTTCAAGCACCGGGGCTCCTCCGCGGCTCAGGCAGGCCGCTGTCAATCACACACACAATTGCCTGTCGAAGGAGGCGCCTCACCACAAGATAAGAATTTGCCCAAAATGTCTTTATTGGAAGGGTTCAAAGCGAGGAGACATCAGCCAAGCCTTCACAAATAAACAGTCTCGCCTGACGCGTTTCGTGGACGTTTCCACTTCTTCAGAGGCAGACACTCTGGGGAGACAGAAGCACAGCGTTTTTTTTTTTTTTGAAAAATCTTTATTGTCAAGATGGCATATTATACAATCACATTGTCATACATAGATCTCATTTGTGTACCAGTGGTATTTGCAATCAAAAGAAATGGAAAAAACATGTCGTGATCTAACAACTTACGTTTGCCACCTTGTTATGTGCATGGAGCATTTATAAGACTCCGATAATTACAGGTTTTATGTCATACCTTCATAACATTTCCTCACGGTAGTCCTTCCGTATCTCACTCTTGGTATGTTCACCCACTCCTAACAGTTCAACTTTTAAGTATAATAAAAAACAGTTAACCCAACTAAGGTCATCATTTGGCAAGGGGTAATTCCGTATACAGTCAGCAGTCGGCCATTCCACACATGTATTACTAATCTCAAGGTAACTTTGCCACCCTGCACCCTCTCGGCACATCCCAGCGCTCAGTGTGTGGACCCACTCCATCTAGTCTTCATCCTCTTCAGACTCTGAATCCCAGCCCTCCGGCAATGGTGCACATGGTTCTCCCCTATATTTGTTCCATGGCGTCCACACCTTATTCCACTTACGGGGGCAAGCCCGCATCACATATACTGCCCTCTCTTTCACCATTAAAAGGTCCATGTTCCTGATCCACCCAGCTACTGTAGGCAGTTCCGGGGCACCCCATTTTTGCGCTATGTCTCGTTTGGCCACCGTTATAGCCAGCGTAACCCATAGCTGTCCATACTGGTCCAGGTCATTAGGGTCCCAAATGTTTAACAGGCACTTACGGGGTTCTGGCAGGACTGACACTTCCATGGCCTGGGAGACAGTGCGCATGATTTGCCTCCATACCTCTTGGATTCGTGGGCAATCCCACAAGGTGTGGAGCAGAGTACCCTCCTCCCCGCAGCCCCTGAGGCAGTATGGGTGTGGCGCCCGCTGTATTTTATGTAGGAGTGGTCTGGTGTAGTAAGTGCGGTGTAGAATCTTGAGTTGCACTAAGCGGAACCTGGCCGATATGCCTACCTCCCGTGGTGACGCAAGTTCCTCGTTCCATTCCGTCTCATCCATCTCTCCCAGCTCCCCAACCCATTTCTCTTTAAGCTTCTGTGTGGGGTCCGGTAAATTGTTAACTAGTTTTTTATATGTGAGAGAGGTAGCCTTTTGTTCCATAAAGTCTGTCAGTAGCCTGTCCTCCAGTGGCGATGAGTCTGGGATTGTGGTGTCAGGTGGAATTGCCCGTAGAAGGGCGTGCCGGATCTGTACATATCTGAATGTCTCAGTGGGGCCTAACCCATATTGTTGTTGGAGTTGGGAAAATGCAAGCACTGTACCCCCTTCCCAAAGGCCTCCCACCACTGAGATCCCTATGCTGTCCCACTGTGCGAATCCCTTACAGGACCTTAAGTTTCCCAGCGCTTTAGCGTCCCACAACGGTGTTAACCTGGTGATTTTCCCCTTCCAACCCAGACGCGATTGTGCTGTGTGCCATAGTGTTGCCGTGTGTAATGTCGGGCCGAGTAGGTTCTTAACTTGTGAGTAGTTGTATAGCACTGCGAGCATGCCGTCTGTTCCCAGCTGGGACCAGTCCGCCTTGTATGCGGGGTCTCCCCGCGGGGTGTGGATCCAGTGATTAATTATTTTAAGCTGGGACGCCCAATAATATAATTGAAGATTGGGTAGTGCAATCCCCCCCTCATACCAGCCCTTTATCAGTTTATCATGCGCTATCCGTGCTGGGCCATTACTCCACAGCAAGCTAGATATCAGTGCAGCGACTTGCTTAAAGTACTGTGGGTCCACGATATAGGGGGAATTCTCAAGCACATATAGAAACCTCGGGAGAGCCATCATTTTATACAGCGCCGCCCGCCCAAGGAGGGTCAGCGGCAGCGTAGCCCAGAATTTAACGTCCGCACATAGGCGAACTAGAGGTGGCAGCAAGTTCTCGGTATAATATCCCTTAGCATCAGTAGTAACAAAAATTCCCAGATATTTAAAAGAGGTGGACGTTATCTTTAGGGGACAGTCGTCGTGCAACAACGGGGCTGGGCCCTTGAGCACGTATATTATGGATTTGGACCAATTCAGGGTGTAACCCGACGCCTTGCCATGCTCATCGCACATTGCCAATAGGGCAGGGACTCCTTCGGTTGGATTGACCATGTAAATTAGCATATCATCTGCGTACAGGGAGACTTTATCCTCCCACCCTTCCTCCCAGGAGATGCCCCGGAACAGTGGCGTTGCTCTGAGCAGGATTGCCAAAGGTTCCAGCACTAATGCAAAGAGAAGGGGCGATAGCGGGCACCCTTGTCTAGTTCCTCGCCCCAGTGGGAATGGCGGTGAAATGTGACCATTTGCGACTACCTGCGCAACTGGTGACGTGTACAGTAACCGTACCCATGCAAGATACTTTGGGCCGAAGCCCATGCGGGTCAGGACAGCGAACAAGTATTCCCATTACACCAGGTCGAATGCCATCCTGGCGTCCAGGGATATTATCACTGCTTGATCCGTAAGAAGATGCGCCCGCGCCATTACCCCATGTAGTCTCCGCAGGTTCAGTGCCGTGCTACGGTGAGGCATGAAACCCGACTGGTCGGGGTGTATCAAGGTGTGCAGGTGTTGAGTCAGGCGACTGGCTAGGAGTTTCGCTAATATCTTCGCTTCAATGTTAAGCAAGGAAATGCGTCGGTATGAGGTGCATTCAGTTGGTGGCTTGGCTGGTTTGGGAATGGCCACAATCGTGGCCGTGCGCTGGTCGAGTGGGAGCATTGCCTTCTCTACGCTTTCAGTGTACATATCCAACAGGGGTCTTGCCAGCACTGGGGCCGTCGCTTTATACCACTCTACAGGTATGCCGTTGGGTCCCAGCGCTTTGCCTGATTGTAATGCCTGTATTGCCAAGTGGATCTCGCTCTCTGTCAGGTCTGCGTCTAGTTCTTGCTGCGCTTCGTGTGACAGCACTGGGATATCAATGTGACCGAGCGAGGCCATCGCCTCCTGTTCCGTGACGGACCGCTCCGGGGTGTATATCCCCTGAAAGTGGCGCGCCCGGGTGTGTACTATTTGTTCCGGGTGTGTCTGTATTTGGCCCTCATGGTCGTACAGTCTCTGTATCCCTCTATTACTACCGCCTCTTTTGCCCAACCATGCCAGCATCCTCCCGGCCTTGTCCCCCACATCGTATATTCGGTGTGCGGTGTTTGCTAAGTGACCCTTAGTGATCGTTGTCAGGTGGGCCTGGTGTTGCTGCTGTCGGAGGTGTAACGTATGAGCGTTGTCTGGGGTGGGGTCCGACATATGGGCAGTGTTTGCTGCGCCAAGTGCCAGTTCCAAGTTTGTAAGTTCCGTTCTGGAGTCCCTTTTATGCCCTGCGATTGCCGCTATGGCTGCGCCACGTAAGACCGTTTTGTATGCCTCCCAGAGCACCGAGGGCGAGGAGACCGTTCCCGCATTTTCGGTAAAGTAATGTGTCGTGGCCAGCTTGAGTTTCTTCCTGACTCCAGGGATCTGTAGATAATTGGGATATATCGGGTATATTCTGGCGCGCTTTGATTCTTTGGTGGTAAGATGTAGTGACACTGGGGAGTGATCTGAAATGCCCCTGGGTAGAATTTCCAGCTTATCTATGGAGCCCAATCCTATCCCTAAAAGGAAAAAGAAATCAATACGTGAAAGGCTGTTGTGTGAGGAGGAATAGTGCGTGTATTGATTTGCTGTGGGATTCAGTTGACGCCATGCATCCGTGAGGCCCAGTGCGTTTAGGAAGCTGGGAAGAGCAGAGGCCCCTCTCGGGCGGTCTCGTGTGGGAAAGGTGTCTAGCAAGGGGTCCGTTATAGCATTAAAGTCCCCCCCAATGATTATGTTACCCTCCGGAAGTTCTAGGAGAAACTGCCCAAGTGCCGGCAGTGCAGTAGAGTGCAGCGCCGGGGGGATGTATACTGACACCACATTAAGGGTTCTTCCCTCCCACTGGCCAGAGATCGCCGCAAAACGTCCCTGGTCATCCGTCCTGTGGCTGTGAACCAGAAAGGGTGAGTTTTTCTTAATGAGTATCCCAGTGCCCCTGGAACCCATAGTAAATTCAGCATGAACCGCCATGGTGTACCCGCGTCTATTTAAAGCCTTGCATGTATTCCCTGTCAAGTGTGTTTCTTGAAGCAAAACCAACTCAGGCCCGTGGCGTTTGATGGTGTGCATTACCAAACCCCTTTTTATTTTATCCCCCAATCCCCTGACGTTCCACATAAGTAGTTTCAGTGGGGGCACCATTGTCAGCGCAGGAGCGCCCTCAGCGGGTGCAGCTTGTTCTAGTCGTGCCATCTGTATTTAAAACCCGTGACGCCAATGTGCAGCAATGTGGCGCAATCTGTAAGGAATGATGTGTGTCTGTGTCCCAGGTGTGGATGGCCCTCAGTGCGACCGCTTTCCGTATATAAGTAGTGATGACCAATAACGATAACCATAACATTACAACTTTCCCCCCCCCCACCCCCTCCCTGCTCCCCTGCTCCACGGACGAAGTCCCGCCCGCATCCCCAACTTGGCAGAGTGCTTAGTCCCATCCCTATCTATCTTACTTGCTCGTGGGGTTGGTGAGTCCCCCACAGGCATCGGCCAATGCCCGCCCTACTCAGCTCCATCAGCTACGAGGTCCCAAGGGCAGCAGGTGTGCCGGTCCATATGCAGCACAGTCACTCAACCCCTAACAGGTTGGCCTGAGTCGAGAGGATCTCTCTCTAGATCCGAGTCCAGCCCCGCGGCTCCCTCTTCAGTTGTAGGGCTATTGGTTTGGTGCTCCGTCGTTCTCCCGTTACGTTGGTTCTGGCGGTCCCTGTGCGGGCGCTGGGGTTGGCCCACCTGCCTCCATCCATCCAGCCATTCTCGTGCCACCTCAGGTGTGTCAAAAAACCAAGTTTTGCCCTCGGCCACAATCCGCAATTTGGCGGGGAAAAGCATTGAGTAGGGTAGGCCCCTATCGCGTAGCGTCTTTTTCACTTCAGTGAATGATTTCCGGCGCCTAGCCACCTCTGCCGTATAGTCCGGAAAGAAGGCCAAAGTCGAGTTCTGAATTTTTACAGGCGGTGCGACCCTTGCTGCCTGCAAGATGGCGTCTCTATCCCTGAAGTTGAACAGCCTGGCCAGGACAGGCCGGGGCGCGGCTCCCGGTTTGGCCGCACCCCCAGGGACCCGGTGTGCCCATTTAACAGAGAAAAAGTTGGACAGGCCTTTCGGTTGTAGCTTGTTTTTGATAAGGTCTTCTACGTACAGGTCCATGGCGCCCTTCCCCTCCGATTCCGGAAGGCCTAGAATGCGGACGTTGTTTCTTCGGGAGCGCCCTTCCTGATCATCCAGTTTGTCCTGTAGTTGCTTTGTGACTTTTTCCATTCGCTCCATCGCCACTTGCAGGTCTGAAGTGTCCTCAATGAGCGATTTTGTGACCACCTCTACTTGGGACACTCTCTCTGACATCTTCTTAAAGTCCGCCCTCAGCAAATTAACTTCGGAAGAGATAGTGCCCACTGTCGCTTGTACCTCAGTGAGTGTTCTCATAATGTCTTCCAGGGTTACTTCCTTCGCCCCTTCTGTGTCCGGAGGTGCACCCGAGGAATGGCGCCCGCCTCCCTGAGAGTGGCCCTGTTGACCATATGCAAATGTATCAAGTTTTGCCTGCGTCGTTGTACTTCTTAAGCCTTTGCCCACCATGGTGTCGCGCTCTCGGTCGTGCGACCCGGTCTCCTTTATATGTCCAATGCAGACTGCCCGTGGGCCGTGCCGTTCCCCGGACACCAGGCTATGTGTGGCCAGACGGGGTTCCTACCATCAGCAGTATCTTGCACCGTTATCTACAGTTTTCCAGTTTACCCCGGCCGAGGGGTCGAACTTGCTGGGAGACCGGTCTCCGTGCCCTTGCCGTGCGGCCCACCACGTGTGTACTCCGCTCCTCTGCGCGCTACAGCACGCTTATCGTCTGTGCCTCGCGGTTTCTCCGGTGTTCTCAGGACAGGTAGCACCCTGTAAATAGCGTCAGAGTCTCGCTGCGTTTCTGAGTCGCAGCGCCGGGGTGAAGTCTCCAGGAGGTCGCAGCCCCTACCAGTAGTGCGGACTTTATAACACACGCCTTCCCAGGACAGCGCCCGCGTTCCACGGGACAAGGATCAGCGTCAGCCCCCCCGGTGGGCTTGAGCCAATGTTCGCTGCACGGATCTGTGGGCGCGCTGCTGGATCCCCAACTCACTCGGTCTCACCCCACATCCGGAGCGGTAATTGCAGTCTCCCTCTCTCCCCATAAATGGCGTCGCCGATGGTCAGGTACTTCCCCGCTTGCGAGGGTGTTCAGCCAGTCCGGGGTAAAGCAGCCGATGTCGCTCCCTCAGGGGCTCATTCTGGTGGCATGGAGCGTCGGAGCGTTTCTTTTTTCTGGATGTCCGCAGGTGCCGGCTGGAGTCAGTGCGCCTCAGCCGCTCAGGGCGCACTTCCGCCCGGGTCCCCCAGGCACGCCAGACCGGTGCTGCCGGGCAGTTAAAGGCCGCAGCAGTCCGCCTCCGAACGGAGCACTTCTCGGCATCAGATGTTCGCCGGGAGCGGATCGGTGCGTGCCGCTTGTGTGTTGCAGCCGATGTCGCTCCTTCGAGCGGGCGATACCACGGATGTGACTACGGATGTGTGCGCAGGCCGTTATGCCTTGCGGAGCTCCCTCTTCAAGCTGCCGCCATGCTCGGCAGTTGGCCACGCCCCCGAAGCACAGCGTTTTTAAGAGCATCACACCTGATAGCAAATCTCTGCCCAGTGGGTGTGGCCACAGCCGTGGCCTGATGGTATTCGTAGTGCTCCTGTATTTCTGCAGTGAGAAGCTATGCATTTGCCCCCAACATTGTTCAAATAAATTGCCACAGTGGGCGGTGAGGCACAGCTCGAGTCCCCGCTCTCACCGTTTATCTTCCAAAAGATCGGCTCTTGTTCCATTGGCAGCGGCGTGTTAACGTCGTTGCTGGAGTGCTCTTCAAGCACCGGGGCTCCTCCGCGGCTCAGGCAGGCCGCTGTCAATCACACACACAATTGCCTGTCGAAGGATGCGCCTCACCACAAGATAAGAATTTGCCCAAAATGTCTTTATTGGAAGGGTTCAAAGCGAGGAGACATCAGCCAAGCCTTCACAAATAAACAGTCTTGCCTGACTCGTTTCGTGGACGTTTCCACTTCTTCAGAGGCAGACACTCTGGGGAGACAGAAGCACAGCGTTTTTAAGAGCATCACACCTGATAGCAAATCTCCGCCCAGTGGGTGTGGCCACAGCCGTGGCCTGATGGTATTCGTAGTGCTCCTGTATTTCTGCAGTGAGAAGCTATGCATTTGCCCCCAACATTGTTCAAATAAATCGCCACAGTGGGCGGTGAGGCACAGCTCGAGTCCCCGCTCTCACAGTTTATCTTCCAAAAGATCAGCTCTTGTTCCATTGGCAGCGGCGTGTTAACGTCGTTGCTGGAGTGCTCTTCAAGCACCGGGGCTCCTCCGCGGCTCAGGCAGGCCACTGTCAATCACACACACAATTGCCTGTCGAAGGAGGCGCCTCACCACAAGATAAGAATTTGCCCAAAATGTCTTTATTGGAAGGGTTCAAAGCGAGGAGACATCAGCCAAGCCTCCACAAATAAACAGTCTCGCCTGACGCGTTTCGTGGACGTTTCCACTTCTTCAGAGGCAGACACTCTGGGGAGACAGAAGCACAGCGTTTTTAAGAGCATCACACCTGATAGCAAATCTCCGCCCAGTGGGTGTGGCCACAGCCGTGGCCTGATGGTATTCGTAGTGCTCCTGTATTTCTGCAGTGAGAAGCTATGCATTTGCCCCCAACATTGTTCAAATAAATAGCCACAGTGGGCGGTGAGGCACAGCTCGAGTCCCCACTCTCACCGTTTATCTTCCAAAAGATCAGCTCTTGTTCCATTGGCAGCGGCGTGTTAACGTCATTGCTGGAGTGCTCTTCAAGCACCGGGGCTCCTCCGCGGCTCAGGCAGGCCGCTGTCAATCACACACACAATTGCCTGTAGAAGGAGGTGTGATTGACAGCTGCCTGCCTGAGCCGCGGAGGAGCCCCGGTGCTTGAAGAGTTAAAAACATTACATGGATCGTGACAGTAATAACCGCAAGTGTTAATAATGGCGAAACACTCCCATCTAGTGGTCACGGTGACGGATCATGTGTGGTGCGTGCGCATCCGATTCCGTTTGTTGAGCGTCTTTGGACCCGATGCTAGTGTGCTTGCAAGTCAGGTCTGGTGTTTACATCGATTTGTCAATGTGCCTCGTATCTCCCTGTCAACTGCATGTGTTCTTGATCTAGTATACTTTAAAATGTATAATGCTATTGCGTATGTGGTGTAAGCATTGAAACTAACGTCTAATGGTGGGGTCAGAATGAGGCGGGACGCGTTTTGTGCCCGGGTGTTTTGTAAATTTGGTTCGAGATATACTAACCAGTTTCACTGTTTTCATATGTACACGGATACATGTGTGAAATGTGGAAAGAAAAGAAGGGTGAACTCGGAAACAGTGATGATATAATAAAATTGTGCCAAAAGGATAAACAAAAGAGTATTCGTGTGTGCCTCAATGAGTACATTTGTAAAAGAAGTATATACAGTGTGTGAGAGTGGATCAGATATTAATAGGATTGGGCTCGAGTTTGCAAGGAGGCTGGTGTAAATATCTCAGTGCTGTTGACTCGTGATGTTCAGAGATGTCTCCTCATGGCCTCGTCAGCAGTCAAGCCCAGTGGGACTTTGCTATCGAGCAAGATTATGTATCTGGATTCCAGGTGTCTTAGTGCCAACTGCCTGTTCCTCCTCTGATGGTCTTCTTTACATTGTCGATGACAAAGTATGTGAGGTCATCCGCATTGCCATTGTGTTGTGTGTTAATGTGGCGGGCCACAGGATATGCTGGGTCATCGTTTGCGATGACCTTTAGGTGCTGTAGATCCTGACGTGTACGGGATGAATGGTGCTACCCAGGTACATTTTATTGCATGTGCACCGCTGCACCGATACCGCATGATCTGTCTCGCAGGTGTAGTGCTCCCTGATTTCTAGCGGGCTCTTTCTGAGGGGGGCTGACCACTGTTTTCGTGTTTGTCCCATGTCTGCAGGCTTTGCACTTGTGCACTTGAAAAGCCTTTCTGGGCTTTGAACCAATTGTTACCTTTATGTAATGTGGGTGCACTGGTCACCAATGCCTGTTGCATTGATTTTGCTCGTCAGAAGGTTAGCTGTGGCAGTTTGGCACAAGTCGGGCCAATGGTGGGATCGCAACGGACTAGCGGCCAGTGACTGTACAATATCCTGCAGAGATTGGAGTGGCATTTGTTGTACCCTGTGATTATTCTAGGTGTGTCATTGGTCCCTTCCACTTTGGTTTTCTTGTTGGTTGTGCTCTTGTGGAGCAACTCCTCCCTAGTTTTGGCCATGCTCTTCAGTTTTGCCTTTTTCAGTGTTTTGGGCTTGTAGCCTCTTTCTGTTAATCTCAGACACAGATTCTCTGTGGATACTTGTAAATCTCGTTCAGTGCTAGAGTTTCATCTCATTCTTAAACATTCTGCATACAGAATGCTTTCAATGAGGGTGGCTGGGTGAAAAATATGGGCGTGTAGAATGGCGTTCCCTGCTGTTTTCTTCCTGAATGTTCTTGTATGTATTTCTGTATTGTCATGGTATAATTCAAGGTCGAGAAACACAATTGATTCAGTGCTAGTGGTGCAGGGGAATTTTAAGTTTACACTGCTGTTGTTAAGTTTGTTAGTGAAGTCTAGGGCACTTTGTTCTGACCCTCGCGACAGTATAAAAATGTCGTCTATGTAGCATTGGTATAAGACCATGTTACTGGTTATTTCAGTCTGGTATGTCATTATGAGTACTTGCTCCTCCCACCAGCCCATATGCAAATTAGCATAGCTGGGGCAAAGCAAGTACCCATGGCTGTGCCCTGTGTATGTCTGCACAGCAGCTTGTCTAATATGAAGGTGTTATTCTCCAAACACCTTTCGGTCATCTGGAGAAGCATTAGGGTGTGTTGGTAAAACTTAATGTCCGTTGTGCCCAGGAAGTGCTTAAGAGCATTCAGGCCATCTCTGTGTCTTATACTTGTATACAAGCTCTGTACGTCAAGAGTTACAAAAACATAGTCATCCTTCCAGTTATGATCAAAAATTTGCGACAGAAAATCACCAGTGTCTTTAGTATATGCAGGTAATGCCTGTACAAATGGCTGGAGAAAATGATAAATAAATTAGCTTGTGTTCTCAAACAGACAACCAATGGCTGATATAATTGGTCTGCCTGGGGGACATTCAACATTCTTGTGTACCTTGGGAATTAGGTAAAGTTTCAGTATTACAGGATAGTCATTTTTCAGGAAGTCTAGGTTTTGTGATCAGGCCTTTCCTCCTCCATTCATAGAGACAAGTGTGGCATCTTTCTTTTATGTGGATGATGTTGGTTGTGCTGATGCGTATATAGCACTCCTGGTCTTGTAGTTGACACATGGCCTCTTTAGTGTACATTTTGAGTGGCCAGAATACTACATTGTCCCCTTTGTCGAGCATCTCAAGTCACCACAATGTCTGGGCGTTGTTTAATTTTCCCTATGACCACGGAGTATTTGGTCCTTTGTTTGTGTTCATTTTTGTGAAAATCATTGCTGCTTGTTTGAGCTAGTACTTTCAAATCTTAAATTACTTTGTCCGCAAATATGTCAATATTGTCCTTTGGCAATAGTGGAGTGAAGACTGATTTGGGCCGGAATGGTGTTCTCAACGTTGCATAAATATTGAGATCCGATTCCACCGCTGTTTGGCTGGTAGTCAATTCGCCTGTTTCATTTCCAATTTCCAATTCTGTCATGTCCCTTAGAAAATTAATGTCTGACACACTCAGAGAGTTTGAGGCTCCCGTGGTTGTGGTGTCCTCCGCAGTGTTTCTCGCTTTCATATTGAAGAAGTGCTTGCATAATTTCAATTTGCGCGTGAATTGGTACAGATCAATTCTGGTCTGGGTGTAATCAAAGTTTGTCTCCCTGCAAAAAGTTAGCCCTAGTGCAAGTGTTTTTTCCTCTTCATGTGTTAACGCCATGTTTGTTAGATTGATTACTGTGTTTGTTGTCTCTATTTGGTGTGTTATCGTCTGTTTCTCCTGTATGTTGGTTTGGTTCTTTGTGCCATGTTTCCTCCATCGTTTGTTTTTCCTCCTTCTGCTATTTGGGATTGGTTTTTGTTCTGCACTTGTTCCTGTCTTGGGGGTATTGGTCGCAGGCTCAACAGACATTCTATGGCTAAAAAACCAAATTCGTCAACTGGTGTTGATATTTTTCCTGAATGGCTTGTGCTTCCATCTGCATCTGGGTCTGACTCAGCTCCCGAGCTCACTTCGGATTCACTGAGTTCCTGGTATCCTGGTTGGTTGCTGATTCCGGTCTGGGAAAGACATGCCTTGGTAGTTCGGACTAGACTGTTCCCATGGGGCACAGGGTCAGAGCTGATTTGCATATAGCCAGTGTCTAACCCAGGGTGGTGTGGAGTGCAAAAAAACGATGGATTTAGGCCCAGATCCTTGTACTGGGGTGAATGTATGACATTGTTCTACATTCTGTCCATCAACTGTGTTTTTTGCAATTTTCACCCCGAGTGGGCTGGGTATGCTCAGACGTGAGTCCCAGGCTCTCCACACCACTGGAGTCAAGCTATCCAGGCTGATGAAGGCTGATAGCCAGAAACCGGTCCTTGGATGCTTGATTCCGGTCTGGGAAAGACATGGCTTGGTAGTTCGGACTGGACTGTTCCCATGGGGCACAGGGTCAGAGCTGATTTGCATATAGCCAGTGTCTAACCCAGGGTGGTGTGGAGTGCAAAAAAACGATGGATTTAGGCCCAGATCTTTGTACTGGGGTGAATGTATGACATTGTTCTACATTCTGTCCATCAACTGTGTTTTTTGCAATTTTCACCCCGAGTGGGCTGGGTATGCTCAGACGTGAGTCCCAGGCTCTCCACACCACTGGAGTCAAGCTATCCAGGCTGATGAAGGCTGATAGCCAGAAACCGGTCCTTGGATGCTTGATTCCGGTCTGGGAAAGACATGGCTTGGTAGTTCGGACTGGACTGTTCCCATGGGCACAGGGTCAGAGCTGATTTGCATATAGGCAGTGTCTAACCCAGGGTGGTGTGGAGTGCAAAAAAACGATGGATTTAGGCCCAGATCCTTGTACTGGGGTGAATGTATGACATTGTTCTACATTCTGTCCATCAACTGTGCTTTTTTGCAATTTTCACCCCGAGTGGGCTGGGTATGCTCAGACGTGAGTCCCAGGCTCTCCACACCACTGGAGTCAAGCTATCCAGGCTGATGAAGGCTGATAGCCAGAAACCGGTCCTTGGATGCTTGATCCGGTCTGGGAAAGACATGGCTTGGTAGTTCGGACTGGACTGTTCCCATGGGCACAGGGTCAGAGCTGATTTGCATATAGGCAGTGTCTAACCCAGGGTGGTGTGGAGTGCAAAAAAACGATGGATTTAGGCCCAGATCCTTGTACTGGGGTGAATGTATGACATTGTTCTACATTCTGTCCATCAACTGTGCTTTTTTGCAAGTTTGTGGCTGACGGCGGATGTTTTAGAATTTGCGCGAGAAAGTGTAGATTCTGCCATGAATGTAGTCATTACTATTGCATTGAAATTTACTGGCCTTTCTCTCCTTGATAGTTTGCCCATGTTTTAAAACTCGTGTTTTTATGTCTGCTAGGCCCTTCTTCACATCTTCCTGATTGGGCAATTTCTCAAGTTCTTTACATATCATGTCGATTTTTGCCAGAATTTTTTCTCTGTCGGTAGTTGCATACTTGATCAGTATTGTTGCATATTGCGCGATGACTGTGCGCTATTGTCCGTCCATTCTTGGAGCATTGCAGGATCTGGATTCTCATATGTAGGCGCCACGAGAATCCTTATTCCTCTCGGGACGCGGCCCACATCCATGTATATCTTTAGGGAAGTGCACTCCCACCATTTTGCTACTTCATGCTTGCCTAGTTTTACTAGTTCACCTAGTAATTTTTTGAGCTCATTGCCAGTTGTTGTGGCCAGCATACTCCCACTTGTGGATGGTGCTTCAATGCCAGTGTCTTTATCACAAAAAAGGTCTAGCGCTGCCTCCTCGCGTACTCTCACCCAATCCTCTGCCATCGCTGTATAGGAATATAAGTTACCTTTGACACCCACTGCCTGTTGGTTTCTGCTACCTGCAGGACTACCTCTCCCACAAGCCACTTGGTCGGGAAGCGTGTTACACTAATGGATAACACTAGCGAGTCTCACCAAGTCTCTGTCTGCCCTCCGGCACCCACAGAATTAGAATACTCACGTTTGTTTTGAATATATATATATATATATATATATATATATATATATATATATATATCCATCCAACAAATGAGGTAGCCCCAGTGGAAGAAGCCTCCGGCAGACAAATAGTTCGTAATTTGTAGCTGACACACATGCAGACAGGCAAACAGCAGGACTGGAGCATCAGCGTTTATTCAGCCAGCCAGACGCGTTTCGGGAATCTGTTCCCTTTGTCAATGGCATTTCGTACAGCATTTCCGGCACACTTTTAAATTCCAAGTACCTGCCTCAGTGGGCGTGGCAACTCCCCTTGCCTTGTGGTTCTTGTAGTGCCACAGTGAATGTGTATCTTTCTGAAAAATAAATATTTTTTATATATGTATATCTAAAGGTTGATGGAAGAATAAATGGGTAAATAAATGTCTAAATGGATGTTTTTGGTGTAAAATTGATTGGTTAACTGACTTATTAAATGTATTTTAGTGAATACATATATTAGCGAGTAATGTTTAAATATTTAAATATCTGTATCGTTGTCTCACTTTGTGTATAAGTGGCTGCATGGGTTGGTGAGTAGCTACATGAGTGTGTATATGGGTTATTAGTTGTTTTTTTGAGTATCAGTATCAGTGTCTGTATGGTTCGGTGGGGGATATTACTTAGAGCACAGATGCATGAATGAGTGACTCACTATTTGTATGTATTTTGAAGACAGCATGTGTGCAAGACTGTATGGGTGGATGATTGTGTGTTAGGTGGGTTAGTGAGTATGTGTTTTTATAATTGATTGTTTAAGAGAGTAAATATGTTTCCGTTTCTGTAGAAGTATGTGTAGTGGTGGGTATATAGCAGTATAATCTAGTAAATGGTTTATTTGCATGTGTGAATTTGTGTGTGAGTAACAATATGGATGAGTATTAGTGTGTAACAGGATGTATAGGTGTATGAGTACATATGATGAGTAAGTACATGCATGAGTGACTATATAGAACTGTTGGTGAATGAGTGGATGTGTATGTAGATGTTGGAATTACCTAATAAGTTGTAGTAATTGGTATTGGTTACTCCTTTTTTAAGAAAATGTTAGTTTCTATTTTTGAATGTGTGTGTCAAATGTTATTTTATGCTGATAGGAGGTCTGCCACTGTCACAAGGATGTTGTCATCAGTGATGTCATTTGAGATGTCATCAGTGATGTCATGAGTGATGTCACTGACCATGTCATGAGTGATGTAATATGTGACGTCATCAGCAGTGCATTGCACGCGCAAGCTATAGTGAGTCCAACTAACTATAACGTGGGAATTTCAATGGTTTTATGCGAGTAAAATTTCCACCTAACTATAACTGGTGTGAAACCTATGGTTTTTTCAGTGAATATATATATTGTGTGATCAAGCCTCCGGCTGGAGGCGAAACGCGTCATGCGGGCTTGCTGGGTTGTAGTTTTTTAAACTTTAAGATGGATTAAATCACTGCACTGGAATCCTTTGGGTCTGCCTTTTTCGTTTTTCTGGCGGTCTGGATGTGACTGTTGATGCTGTGAGAGCGGTATCGAGCGAAGTGAGCAGGATATATATATATATATATATACACACACACACATTAGCTTAGCCGTCGCGCGTTGCTGTGATCTCAGAAGAAAGGAAATTTAAGGACACTTGTTATGATAACATTTAATTTACATTGTGTCAATTTTATTGAAACATTCATTTTAATATGGAAAACATTTTAAAGTGTTTTAATTCTGTTTATTTATTCGAGTGCTTGTGGATACACAGTATTTTTTGTTTTTCCATCTGGTCCGTACACAAATAAATCAGAAGGTTTTCCGACGGTGAGCTGGCCACATACAAATTGTCCATGTGAGAAGCCCGAATTCTCCAAATCTAGTCCATGTGCTTTGTTGATGGTCATTGCAAAAGCGAGTAGCACCGGAAACTGTAAACGTTCAGTTTCTGAAAGATTATGAGGGCCCTGGGGGACCGGGGGGCCGATATTAAGCAAATTTTTTGTCTTTTTTTTTGCCAGAAACCTTCGCGGGAGTGATATATATATATATATATATATATATATATATATTAAAAGGGCTCCTAAAAATTGACTGTCTAAAAACCAGTTTTGAAATAGTTTACTAAATAGAAGCTATGTAAACAAAAATAGGACTCAATATATATGATAACGCAAAGAAAATGTCATCTGCTGAACTCCAATATATTTCCCCAATGTGGAAGTGCCTCAACACTTCAACGTCTTACCCCAAAAACCCAAAACATTAGCATATCTAATTTTCATTACAAGTAAAATAAATATATTTTAAATTCAACCAAAATGATCTTTTGATGTTAATTTTAGTTTAAATGAAGTTATATTGGTACATTTGGGGATATTGTTTGTTTTGGTGCTTTTTTATTTGTATATGTTTTCATATCTTTAAAAAATACCAAATCGCTGCAATTAGTGGTATCATATTTCTATTAATTAATTTCAACAAACATGAATCACTGACTTCACGTATGCAAGTATACTCGTGTAAGCGCCAGTACTCTCCCACTAAGATATAGTGATCCTAGTCGCGTGCAAGGTGTTGCAGTAAATCTTGGATCCAAGGGATCCTCTGGAGCCCAACTGACAGTCAAAGAAACACTAACAATGCTAATTGTTTTAGTTTCCTCTTTCAGTCTGTGTACATTGTGAGGGGCATGTGGTCTTTGTCAAAGCAACCCCTCTGGCTCACTGTAGATTGCTTACAAGAGTGTAGTTAAACTTTTAATGAGCGTGTTCAGGCTAATGGAAGTGGACAGTAAGACGTCCCGCTTGAAGATTTGCAAAAGTAACCTGCTAAGTACGCATGTCAAATAACAGATGTGGGAATCATTGCTTTAAAATGTTTATTGCACACACCGACTGGACTACGAATAAACACAGAGAAACTAGACTCAACCATCATAAACAAAGCAGCTCTCTGGTCCGATTTGATTGGTTTAGCTGTTACATGTAGTGGCTGCCCCTCCGCTAAGGCGGAGGAGCATTGCCCAACTGCTCAAAAGGGAAAATAAAATGATAATAAAGTATTATATTTTCCCCATAGCAGTCAGTGATGGGGCGAGGCGGGGCTGGCCAGAGCAAGGGAGGAGTGGGTTGCACTCCCTAAGTGTGCATGAACTGTTTGGCTGGCCCTCTTGGGCTGACCAAACAGTTCATACGCACTTTTCATGTTCCTACCAGGCAGCATTACATAGCCTGTTGAGGAACATGCACAGGCTCTCTGTTCTAGTCTGAGCGCCGATCAACAACGCTCAGACAAATCACAACACTGCATTGCAGCATTTTGAGTGGCTCAGTCGACCCTGTGTGCCCCTGTGCTTCCTGCTGTCAGCCGTGACAGGAAGATGACAAGGACTGACGACGGAGGAGAGGCGGCGGCTGGACGTTAAAGGTAAGCCTTTTTTTTATATATATAACATTCCTCTCCACACCCTCTCTACCCCACCCACTACCCCCGTCTGGTAGCAGGCGCTACTGGTTACATGACAACAGTGTAACCTTTCCAACTTTGATACAATTTCAGCTTCTTGGAAATTAGAGAGCGCCAAAAAGTTTTTGGGCCCAGCTCTTGGAAATATCAGGAAGTGCAGTGGCTAGTGCAACAATTCTCAAAGAGTATCAATCGGAGGTCATCGTGCAAGCGGGCCCCAAAAATTGAGCTACCCCCCCAATCCTTCAGGGGGCTCCTTCAAAACCCAATACCCATGCATATCTGGGAAATGGGATACTTTGGGGCCCTTTGTCACATTCTGGGGGTGAGGGATCATTTTGTGTTACTTCACTATAGCAAGCACAGCGCCCCTGAGCCATAGTCAAACCACATCCAGAGCTACACCACAAAAACTACCATACAAACACACTCCACAGAATTAGCAGCAAAGGAGGAAGCGGTCCCCTGCAACATTTGGTGCAGGACCCCTAAGATTTCCACTCATGCATACCGACGGTCAGATATATAAATGCCTTTGGCTTAGTGAGGGGCATAACAATAGCCACTGCAGTGACGCAGTGTGGGGGGCCGGAGCTCCAGGGCTGCCTCTGGCACTGTGCACGGGTGGCAGGCCCCAGGCCTGAAAGCTCCTAACTGGGTCCAGACTGTGGGGGTCCCCCACAAGTTTTGTAATGCCACTGCTTAGTGGGGCCCCTCGAGCAGTGGACCCCATCCTGTCTGAACCACAGAGGCTTTAAGGGCCCATGTTGCATCCTGTACATAATATCCAGTTAAGGGCCACAGATGGTCGTATCTGGCAGGGGCTAACTAGGGCTAGTGATTGCAGGTAGGGGGCTCAGGAGTCGCTTTTGGTGACTAGGACATTTTTTTGTACTTCATCAGATGTTGACGCAGAGCAAAATGAAGAAATAGGAAAGAAGGAGAAAGAGAAAGGTGAAAAACAGTGGGAAAAGCAGAATGAGGGCGAGAGCAGGGATAAAAAAGAACCACCAAGAATGTGACAAAAAGAGACAGGATGTGAAAGGTGCTGGAAGAAATAAGTCACGAGGAGGAATAAAAGCTGAATAGCCTTAGTGTTCAGCAACCCGGGCATTAAACAGTGCCTGGAAGAGCAACACTTGTTTATTTAAACAAAATACGTACTATGGTTTAGTATCAGTACATACTCATTACTCAAAGAGTCAAAGATCTTGAACAACCCAACCAAGAAAGGAAGGCTGACATACCATCAAATTAGGAAGTTGGTGTAGAAAACGTTTGATAGCATGGAAACTAAGTTTCAGTACACTGCAAGTCTAACACTTTTTAGGCTCCTCTGTTTCATTTGTTTGTGTTTACTTAGTTGAAGCAGCAGAGCGATCACAAAATAAATGCACCTCTCACAGTAGTTGACATCTGGCATCATCTTTTACAATCTGACTTCATATTTTGTTAGGTAATTCTGCAATCATCTTCTTAGTATCGATGGTCATGTGTACATCTTTATAATAAATGTGCTACAATAAATATTACTAATGCTTCTTTGATTGTGCAGATGTGGGCCAATCGTGGTTTAATTGAGACTTCTTAGGGACATTAACAACATCTGCCAATGTATGACAATGGAGGTTCAAAGTGTACCATCTACAATGAGGAATGGTTCCCCATCTTTTAATTCGACTGCAATGTGTCAGCCATAATAAATAAAATTATTAATGGGACTTAGAACTTGGGTTCCTGGTTGGCTGAGGTATTCATCCAGGCCAGGCAGGAATTTACCACTCTACCCATAGTGAGCTAAGTACACACTGTAGGGAACTGGGCTTTTGTTGCAGTTACTCCCCCACCCCCTCCACACACACTTTTTTACCCCGTTTTAGCTACTATATGCTGATTCTTTACTCTGATGTGCACTAAGCCTGCTAACCTGACCTCAGTGCCAGGGCTCCTTCCCTAAAACAAGGTAAAGTCATATTGTGCATATGGTGTTTGTTATGAAACGCATCATATTATTAAATCCATACGGATTCAAGTGGTCTATTACTGCATGCACCCAGAGGGTACCTTAAAGGTATCCTCTGAAACCTACCAGTCCTCTAGTGTGCTATCTGACTGACTTAGACCAGCCTGCTGTCACAGACAAGTTATTGACCCCCAAGGGTGAGAGCCTTTGCTCTCAGGAGGTCAGGAACAACGCCTGCGCTGGGGAGAGGTGTTATCACCTCCTCCTCCAGCAAAGGCTGGTAAATTAGCATTTTAAGGCTGGGGGCTTCAAAGAGACCACCACCTTTGAAAGGCAAATCTGGCATCTTTCACAAGAGAAGAAGCCAACCCCCTCTGTCCAGAGCCCTTCAGCACCTGGACAGGGAGGTAAATTAGCTATTTAAGAGACGTTTTGCACTGCTAAACCCAGTATGACATGAACATACGTTTAAAACTTCTACCATATTGTGTGTGGTGGAATTAGGAATTCTGGGACATAGTGATCTCCACAGGACATGGTCATCTAGGGGGTGTAGTAACCCCAGGGTTAAGTAGCCCATTGGCTACTAAACCTCACTCCCCTTAATGCCCCTAAATTGAGTATTTAGGGGACCCTCTGATACCAGGAATTTAGGTTCCTACAGACCAAGAGAAGGCGTGGACAAAGAAGAGTCGAACTCGAAAAGTACTTACCCAATTCTGATGATCTCGGTATCTAAATTTATATGAAATTATGCGATTTATATTTTTATTTGTGTTTTATATAGCGCGAACATGACCAAGAAAGGGTATCAGAGCGCTTTATATTTACCTATCTTTAAACTTAGAACAACACTTACGACATATGAATTCAGTAAAAATAATCAGTGTACAGCGAGTTGCTAGAAACCGTTATGCTACCAGGTCCTGAGTAACTATACATTGGTTTGTTAAAAAAACATTTGGGCTTTAAAACTCATATATACAAGTCCAAAGATAATGGTTAGGGGACAATGTGAGTAAGCATATGTGTGAGCAAAAAAGGGTCCTCTGATAATAACAAGTCTGCTGAAATTATGGAAGGAATTTGCTCATAAACTGGATCTGGCTTCATTTTTTAAAGCAGAAATGAGCGATATTTTTCAAATGTTCCAGGGGAGTGTGTTATTTTTATAAATTGGTATCAGATTTCAATATTGAGTGTGGTCTCACATACTACCTTTGTGTGTGCAATAAATGCCTGGTACTTACCTTCGATATGCCGAACTGCTCATCCACACACCTACAAAAGAGAACATTTGGGGTGTAATTTGTGCCTCTGTATTTCCTTTTGGGTTCTGCTGGACTCTTTACACAGTGTACCTCCTTTTGGTCCAGTATATAAGGAGCATTCTTCCTACACTGGTGGCAGTGGTGGGACGCAAAGTTTGCATTTACTGTACCACCCTGTCAGTATTGTGATTCCACTAAAGAATCCACAATTTACTTTAGATTGCCAAAAATATTTTGCGAAATATTTCAATTTTTCCAAATTTCTAATCTGGTCTATTAGGGCCTTGGTTAAGTAACCCAGTCCTTGTGCTTTAGAAATGAAAAAATTATCCAGACAGTCAAGCCCTTATAAAAATATAATCTGGTAGATTTTAGCTAATGTACTAAAAAGGTTCCAACTATTCTAAAGCACCATGTCTGATCAGAGGATAGTTTCCAGGTATTCAACCTGGGTCCTTACAAAACCCTTAATGTGTCCAAACTTAAGGAACTCTGCAAAGCTTGGGACATTGCCATGGGGCAACATCCTACAAAAGCTCACCCGCAGAATCGTCTTGCTGAGAGTGGTAGGACCATGGCTAGGAAGAAAATGCAAATAATACAGAAAAGGGAAACGTTAATGAGGATGATGAAGAAGTCTCCAATTCACCTACTGACCGCGTTGTTACATCGCATATGATTACATCGCAGGTAGTTACAACGACTTGCAGTAGAGGGCAGGCCGGATTTAGGAATAGAATAATTTACTATTCCTACTCCAGTTTGTGCAACAGCAGGGAAAGTGTTGTATTGTAAATCCAACACCTTCTGCCCCATACAGCAAGTCATTGTAACGATTTGCGATGTAATCGTATGCCATGTAACAATGCAGTCGTTGTAACAACCGCGTTGTAATGGCATGCAATGTAACGCATGCAAAGTAAACAATGTCTCCCGTCCATAGAACTTCCTGCTGTGTTTTGTTTTTTTGGAGCACACCCTTAAAAGAAATTTCATTTTATACAGCGCAGGTCTGTGTGAATTGGTTATATATTATTTCTAGAGTTTATGCAGCTTGTATTTACTCCATAGCGGTGCAGTGGCCCAAACATATTGTAGCAAGTATTCAAACGAAAGATGCAGTGGTTTCTGATGGCAGTTAAAAGGATGTCTCAGCATCAGAGCAATGGCCATGGTTTGATCTTGTGAATCAGATGGCGCTTTTTTGTCTTATTCAGGGCACTACGAGGAAAGTGCTTGTATTGGCACTCTATTGCCTTTTCACCGGAGCCAAGTAAAAGCATTTTACCCCCATTGAAGGATTTTCTGGAAGAGTTGCGCCAGGTCCCTATTTCACTTGTGCAGGTTCCTGCTTTTAGTGCAGAAGGCTTCAGGGGAATCATACACCCCAGCTGGCAACTGAGAAGTGGCTCCCATTGTCACTGCATCTAGTATACAGTCGACTTTATTAAAGTTCTTCTCCATTTCAAGGACAATAAATCGGGTAATGGTTTGTTTCGATGCAGCTGCTCCCTCATCCTCTTTCTAATCACTCTGTTCTTCACCATAGTCTTAATAAGATGAAGAATTCACTAATTTGCTGTCTCAGGGGAGCAGCATACTAAGTTGGTGGGGCTTCAAGGTTATTACCATGTTTGTTTGCGAACCGCCAGCTGTTCATGGACCACAGCCCTCAAAATTTTTTAAATTGTTCTATTTAAGTGACACCCCGAGAGGTGTTGGTGGTAACTAGTGAACTCTGACACTTCCGCCACCAGTTGGCGATAGACTCATTGATATCCATGTTATTGAGTACAACAGTGATTTTGCCAGTCTGAACCTTTCAATGACAGAAAACATTTAGTCTGTTTATAGCTATTGATGTTGCATTATTATTTGCAACGCAAATAACTCAAACCTTCAGTAAAGCGAGACCTATTGCATTGCAAATGCATGTTCCGAATGTACTTAGTTGAGACACCTGGCGGTAAGAGGATCCCCTGTCTTTTCTTTTATTATTTTTACACAACTGTTGTTGTAGATGGAAGGCATCAGAATTTGTAAATTGTGATCAACCTCCCATGCCTTGAGATTTTTGTAACAGTCTTTCAGTAACTCTCCTCTAGCCTCAGCATAACTGCATAGTTAATCAGATGTGTATACAGTCCTCATCACTTGCGTTTAAGTCCAATGGGCAGCATTTCAGCCTGCTTGTCAAGGTCAGGTCGCCGATGGGCGCTTTTGGACTTCCCTTTGCTGTGCCTTACGTGTGCACATATGCACGAAGCCGCTTTATTTATCCACCCTTCATCCACGCGAGCAAGACTAGAAAGTTACCCAAAATGGCCACTGAATTTGGCAAACAGGAAATGAAAGACAAGGTCTAATCACAATCCAGAAGTTAACCTCAGTACAAGTTTCTTAACCACTTCTTGATGACTACCTGTTCATCATGATAATAAAATCTTTATTCGGTTGACAGAAACAAACATAAAGGAATACCAAATACATGGACATAAAATCATCTCAGTAAAATATTTTTAGATAAAAATAACAATCAATAAAACAGAGACCTCCCGATCAACCATAAAAAGAATAAAACAGTCAGTATAACACAATCATTGGGGAGCATCTGGAGGTAGACCATGGCCGGTCTTACTTGAGAGAAATTCAGGGACTTCAGTAAGGGGGCTAAAAACAACTTATTTGCCCTACTAATATCACAAAATATAAGGCATTATAGTATTACTTAAGAGATGCACCTTCCAACACTAAGCCAACCTGTTAATGAATCACAGAGTACCTGCTGTCTACTGTGGAGCATTGGTACTCACCCAGTAATGAGAATTCATATCTGCTGAGAGGTGCAGGCACTGGGAGCCTGACAATACCTGCCCATTGACAACAGAGTGTGAGGGAAGTTGCCATGGAACAGGTGTATTCTTTAGACCGTAATCAGCATAATGGACACTAGGCCTCCATTAAGACTCCACATAACTCCTGATGCGGTATTACCTCACCTGCAACTTGCGAAAATGCAGGGGCTGTTAATTCCGCATACAGTAATACCAGGTTGGTTGAAAAGCTTTTATTCGATATGCAAGATATCTTGAAAGCATACATACATATAAAAACAGCATTTCAAAACAGTAAATAGATATGTCAACATTTAGATACTAATATAAAAAAATCGGATTTAACCCTAGATAAATTAGCTAAAAAGTGAATTAAATTGAAATTGAAAATCTCCATAAAATAATACCACATAGTTAGGAGCTTGACAGAAAGCAATTGTTGTAGAAATGAGTGTGCACGTTTTCCCATCATTCTGGGAGATTCTGTGCAGAAATGTTGCGTCAGGTTTTACCTAGAAAAATATGACTGTCGAAGAATCCTGAGAGTGCGGTATTTCTGCAAATTTCAATTTTGCAGTTCGGGGTGGGTACTCCCGTTTCCCCCTTAAAGCAGAATTTCCAACATTCTCAGAAGGAGAGCCTATGATGCATTTGCCAAAGGCCTCATATGGAGAAATGGCAACTGAAAATAATGTTTTAAGTCAAAGGCCGGAACGAATTCAAACTTCCAAACACTAAAGGTTTCCAGATCTAAGTGTTATTCATTCTCTTTGAGCAGAACTTTGTTTTTCGAAAACATTATCTGGCTAATGCATCTGTTCTGGAGATGTGGGATTGCTTAATAGTTTGCAACAGGAAGGAACAATTTAAAACACGCCAAGTGCGCGTCTTTAAGGAGGTTTGTTCGTAGAGCTAATGCAGCAGAACCGCCCTCCCTGCTGCACTTGCAAAGTTTAAACCATGGGCCACCCGCTCTGGAGGCTGTGACGTATTTTGTCGAAAAGTCCCCTTTTTCCCAAGTTTACTGCAATGCCCGTCTATAAATCTAAATCAACACACTCACTTCTCCACTGTCCATGTGCATTGAAATCACCAGCCACCTCAAATGTTTAGGTCTTGGCTAGACACCGCAGCTATGTGCAGGGCCTAATGCTTCCAATTCTGTAACATTCAAGGTAAGCAAAAAGGGCCGACCTATGGTCCGCCATGGCATTATATAGTTATGTATTTCTAGATATAACTTATTTCCCTCAATGGTACTAAAACCATAATATGTAGTGGTCAGCAAAAAATTGTAACTTATACCTATTAAATTCACATAGCCAAAAATCAAACATCACCAAATGAACAGGCATAGAATAACTGAAGAGCTCTGTCACACATTACTGGCCAATTTTGGAGGACTTTAAAAACAGTCCATGCTGGTTTCCAAATATCTATACAATCTGACCGATTCTTTACATCTCACAGACACCCAGATATGGGCTGATAATAAAAATGTTCATCCCTACAGACCTCCCCACTTTTTTTCCCTTCAACCATGCCAGTTCTGGACCGCAACTATATACAAAGTCTCAGATTGGATAACCCAGGGCTTTGCAGTAACCAGCTAACCAGACTATGGGCCAGATGTAGGAGCCGAAATACCGGTCGGTAACGGCCGATTTCGGCCGTTACCGACCGGTATTTAGTAATTGGCATGTAGGGGCCCTATTTTACAGATTCAGTAAATTTACTGAATCGGTAAATTCACCGAATCAATATTTTTAATGATTCGGTAAGTTCCTGATGTAGGTGGGACTCTTCTGAGTCCCAATGGCCTTACAGATTCGGTATTTTACCACCCAATCCAATTGGGTGGTAAAATACCGAATCCAGGTGTGCATGCACATGTGTGCATGCACACCTATGCCATGTGACAGACAGACATGCCCTTAGGGCATGTCTGTATGCCACATGGCACACATGCCAGTATTTGGGGTGCTAGAGGGTGTCAAAGTGACACCCCCTGCATCCTTGCTGGAATCGGTATTTACCGAATCGGTAAATACCGATTCGGTAATGCCCATTGATTCCTATGGGCTTCAATGCCCATAGGAATCAATGGGCATTACCGAATCGGTATTTACCGATTCGGTAAATACCGGTTTTAACAGAATCGGTAATTCAATTACCGATTTTACCTACATCTCCCCCCTTCTATTTCACCGATTCATAAATACCGAATCGGTAAAATTCGGTATTTATGAAATCGGTAAAATAGTATTATCTACATCTGGCCCTGTATCATATGAAATACGATAGAGGAACCTGCGGAGATGTTAAAATTTAACAGTATACTGAAAACAATAAAACTGTGCGTCCATCTCTTACACCTCATCATCAACACACTGCTATGAGCTGCATCTCATTACATAACTGCACCTCAGAGGTCATCATGCATGACATGGCTACACTTCCCACAGAGGATCAAAACAAAAAAACAACATCCTTCCAACCCCACACTCTACATGGTGTAGCATGCTACATATGTAGGCAAGCGCGTCAGTGCCCCACATGGGGGTAGTAAGTGCTATATAAATACTGCAATATAATACAGAGTGGGCTTCGGTCCCACATCTCAGGAGCATCACATGCACACCTCATGCTATTGGCTGCTTGATATATTTTGCCTCATATGGAGTATTTACATTGCAGTGCAATGAAAGAGGGCCTATTTCATTTAAATCTCATACATCACACATTAAATTATTGCTCACATACATGCATTGTGTGAAGAAAGCAATCGTTTGTTTTGTTTTTTAACTGTAGCAAGCTGTAAAAAAAGAAATTCTCAGTAATCAAAATGCAAGCCTGCCCGTTTGGCTGTGATAATGAGTGTTTATTTGTATGCGCAAACCACAGCTAGGGGAATTCTACATAGCTTATTAATGACATCTATCCTTTTGCACTTAATTTGAGGCCCACAAACTTTGAAAGACTGAGCTTAGTACTTGGCATTCCTTCACATTTGCACTAAAAGGGGTGAACTATGAACATCATTTTGTAAATAAATTCTGTTTGTCTGCTACTTAGCTCATGGCAGAAATACATTCTGAAAAAGTCAGCATTTTGAGCTCCTTTTATTCTTGGTTCTAATAATACATTGTGCGCCATTCAAAATCCCTTTGGAAATTTATGAATTCTTATCTGAATCCGAACAAGAGGGAGTTATGATTGACTATGGAAGAGAGTTATACCAGGGTGACTAGATGGTAGCTTATGTGCATGGGGGTATATAGGACTAGCCATATGCGTGAAGCAGCCTGGACTAGTCCATACATGTGTTTCAATGTGCACATATATGTTCCGTGTTACCCTATACATATACTATAGGAATTACCACATCTTTTGGGTTGGTCAATGCTTTCATTTTTTTGATTTCCTGTGGCTACCCCTTAACTTCCTTCTCCTGGTAGCTGGAGCCAACTTTTTGACATGACTTACAACCTGTGTGTGTTTTAAGTGACCCTCATCTACATGAGAAAACCGCACACAAACATAAAAATACAACATCCACGAATAACTAGGAAGTGCATAACAATGCATGCATACAAAAAGAAACAGGCAGATTAATTCTGTGGCAGGACCGGAGGCTCAGATTATGCTTTTCTTTCTCCGCTCTTTATTCTTAACACAAACACAGCAGCCTCAGAAAAGCTTCCAACAAAAAATGCTTATACACCAAACATATAGTGAAAGCATTTTCACAGAAAAAAGATATAAGTTTCCTCGGTAACTACAACTCCCATCAGTCCATTGTATCAATCCACAACATTAGTCTTTCCACTATGTCCATCAGCGCCATATAGGGAGTCCCTTCTCTCTCTTCCTCCTCTTTCTTTGCTGCTCACGCAGCCAGTTAAGTGATATTTTCCTTGCTTTTTTGGTCAGAGTAACCTGTGTTTGGGGTAGGGGGGCTCTTGTGTTGTGCTTTCCTTCCACAGAGCCCCGTTCGAGCAGCGGAAGCGATTTTCGCTTTTACCGTGCCTCTTTTCCCCTTGCTTTGCAGTGCGGTGCGCAGTCACCCACTAGAGGGTGCTGCTACGTCTCGTTGCTCCGCGGCTCGGTTACTCCTCAGAGAGGAGCCACGCTAAAGAGCTGCATCGGAACGGAGCCTTGTCCCTGCCGCCTCACCGTACGCACGGTTTACCGGGTCTGTATTGCCCCAAAAAATTCATATTGAACACCCCTGTTGGGGGTCAGTATTGCGGGTAAACTGCGGTAATCGCCTGCGGGCAGGTCAGCACTCAGGAGTGTTTTGTGTGTGGTGGCGCGCTGTGAGGTGGGCAGACCCGGTCACTAGAGTAGGGTTGGTGCGCTTTAGTTGGTCGAGTGCGCTCTATATCTACCAGTTGCTGGCTCTAAAAGAACACTGCAATCCTTGGGTCTGCCCATATTTTGATGGACTCCCACGCTGGTTGGGCAGTAATTAGGGTACTCTTAGGTCCATATCTTTTGGTCATGGAACAGGACAATTACTTTGAGGATGATTCCCATTCCTATCTAAACAATGAGGAGTTCTATCACGCGGTGGACCGCTCCATTTACCGCTGTGTCACCGAGGTGGTGGGCCCTATGGAAGAGCGTCTGCTTGACGCTTTTTTGGCAAAGGCGACCCCCCCCCGTGCCACCCTCGGCCACTGAGCCCTCGGTGGATTCGGGAACGGCTCCTCCATCTCCGGGTGGGGAATCCCCAGACACAGATGAGGATGAGGAGTTGGTGCGCTCCTGGTGCCCTTCGAGCTCGGCCGCCGAGTTGCCCCGGGACAGTTCAAGCATGCTGGATCCGGATGAGATCATCCATCCGCGATCCACGGCCTGGGCCCCGGGTGACAAGGTGGCAAAGTTTGTGGTGAGTCCCCTGCGCAAGCCTTTGGAGAAAGAGGCTAGGGGATATCTGCGGGGAAGTGCCCACGGCCCACGTTGGAAGGTAAAGTGGCCCTGACGCCAGAATTGGATGCCAAAATGGCCACCTTCTTGGTGAAGTTCATGAAGGACCCACGTAAGGGCATTGACCGCTCCTGGCGGTCATGCCAGGATAAGCTGTTGGACGCGATCGGGCCTATTACGAAGATCCTTGACGCCGAACGCTGGAGATCCCTTTTGATTAAGCTAGACCCAAAAATGGGAGACCTGGCCTCCTCGGAGGCAGGGGCAGTGGCCCAAGGGTGCCTTTTAGGGGAGCCTTTTATAAAGGAGTTGGAAAAATTCGTGTCAACCTTTACTTCCCTGGATAAGTCCCAATCTAGTATAAAAAGGGTTTTCCAGCAGCGTTTCTCCCAAGGGGCAGGTCGGAGTAGGGGCTGCACGACCGGCTGTGGCGGTCAGAATGCCAACGATAGAGGGCAAGGCTCCAGGTGAGGCCAGTATAACACCTCAGCCAACTTCAACAATTTCTACCCCACAAGAGGGCAACACTTCGGTGGTCGAGGCTACAGGAAAAACGCTGGACCGAACAATTCGAACGGTGAGTATTATCCCTGCAGATCAGGTTCAGATTGGCGGTCGGCTAGCGGCCTTTCAGAAGGAATGGGCAGAGCTTACATCGGACGCTTGTGTATTACAAACCATCCGCGGATTCCATATAGAGTTTTAAGACCAGCCCAAGCAGGTAGGTGCCAGCGTCCTATAGTTTTCTCAGTGTCAGATGCGCAGTTGATAGATGAAGAGGTCTCAGAGCTCCTTCGCAAAGGGGCCGTTTGTCAATCAACTCGACATCCCTCGGGGTTCCTCAGCAGTCTTTTTTTGGTGGACAAAACCGATGGAGGCAGACGGCCGGTTATCAATATCAAAGAATTCAACGGGTGGTTGATTTATCGGCATTTCAAGATGGAGGGGTTACACCTTCTCCGGGATGTCCTCCTTCCACAAGATTGGATGGTGCGATTAGAACTCAAGGACGCTTACCTTGTTGTTCCCATTCATCCTCCTCATCACCGTTTTCTACAATTTGTCTGGAGGGATCGGGTGTTCGAATTCACCGCCCTTCCGTTCGGGCTTTCCTCAGCCCCTTAGTTTTTCACGAAAGTGTTGCACCCAGCAGTGGAATACCTGCGGGGGCAGGGTATATGGATGATTGTCTATTTGAACGACATCCTGCTGATGGCGCAATGCCCCGAGAAATTTAGTTCTCAACTTCACAGACAGTTGCCCTGTTGCAGAGGCTTGGGTTTATCATCAACGGCGACAAATCGGTCCTCGTGCAGTGTCAAAGGGTGATATTCCTCGGGTTTGTCATAGACTCCATCGAGGCCTCACTCAGTCGTCCGTCGCGGAGGATGTCCAAGATCCGACATGTTCTGCGACAGACAATTGCAAAGTCCCAGGCGTCCTTGCGGCAGATTGCCAGGGTGGTGGGGCTCCTGTCGTCTTCCATCCAGGCAATCTTCCCAGGGCCCCTTCATTTCAGGGCGCTTCAACGCCTCAAGGCGCATCATCTTCAGATGGTTCCTCTCTCGGAGGAGGTGAAGGAAGAAATGTTGTGGTGGCTGGCCCACATGGAGGCCTGGAATGGTCAGGCGATCTTCGGGTCAGTCCCCGATCTGGTAATCGACTCCGACGCCAGCTGGTCCGGTTGGGGGGCACGCTGCAGAGAATTCTCCACAGGCGGCACCTGGAGGTCAGAAGAACAGAAGTTGCACATCAACTGCTTGGAGCTTCTGGCGGGTTCTTTCGCAGTACGGTGCTGGACCAGAGATTCAGCGAAGTCATGTGTACTGTTGAAGATGGACAACATCTCAGCAGTGCGATACGTCAATCATCTGGGATGTCCACCATCCCGAGCTCTGGCAGATCTAGCAAAAGAGTTCTGAGTTTACTGCCTGGCTCATGATGTATCTGTGACAGCGGAGTACTTACCGGGCCAGGCCAATCAGGTAGCGGACTAGCACTCCAGGCACCTACGGGACTCCAGTCAGTGGATGTTGGACATTCAGATTTTTCAGTAGCTGAACGATCGGTGGGGCCCTTTCTCAGTAGACCTGTTTGCGTCTCGCTTGGATCATCAGCTTTCGAGGTTCTTCAGTTGGAGTCCGGATCCTCTAGCGGAAGCTACAGACGCATTCCTCCAGGATTGGAGTCTGGGGAGGCCTTTTGCGTTTCCCTCCTTTTCAATGGTGGTGCGGACGGCTGCCCAGGTTCGCCGGCAGAATGTGGAGCTGGTGCTGGTGACGCCACTCTGGAGGTACCAGGGGGCATATTATCAAGGGGGTTTATCTCCGCTTTTTTGGCTTTAAAAGCCAAGAAAGCGGAGATAAATTTATCTCCCTATTACCTAGCTGCCGCTAACACCAGTTAGCGACAGCTAGTAGGAGATAGCGACCATCTTGGGCCCCACTTTGCATGTCAGTGATATTTATCACTAATGAGATGCAAAGTGGGCGTGCCAAGATGTTAGAGACTGAAAACAGTCGCTAACATCGCTATCTCCTATTACCAACTTTTGGAGATATTCGCGCTAAGCGGGAATATCTCCAAAAGCTAACACCTGCCCTGAGCAGTTCTTAGCCATGTTATCCAATGGGAGGTGGATAACATGGCTAAGAGCATTAGCTCGCTAATGCATGAATATCGCTGACTTTTCAGCGATATTCATGCTTTGCTGCGATTTTTACCGCATTTGCGTTAAACCTTGGTAATACCAAGGTTTATTTGCGGTAAAAATCGCCGCAGCGCTGCGGTAAATTTTTGTCTCTAACCAAGCAATAGCGATAATTATCGCTATTGCTTGGTAATATGCCCCCAAGTTCGGTTTCCAGTTCTTCTGGAACTTTCTTGGGATTCTCTAATCCTACTCCCCCGGTTTCCTCACCTACTACTTAATCCAGATCGGGATCCGCATCATCTCATCGTTCAGGGTTCTCTCCGCCTCATGGCATGGAGGCTTTCCGGCGACGTTGGTCGCTCCCGGGCTTTTCGAGATCAGCTAAAGGACTTTTGTCAAAGGCCTGGGCAACCAGTAAGGCGAAGCGCTACAAATCCGCTTGGACTAAGTGGGTGTGTTGGTGTCTTCGACGGGACTTGGATCCCCTGGTCGCGGGAATCGTACCCATTCTGAATTTTTTGGTGAAGCTGGCCACAGATGGCCTTGCGTACAGAACAATTAACGCAATGCGTTCAGCGATTTCAGCGGCTCATCATCCGGTGGAAGGTGCACCAGTTGGGGAACACCCTTTTGTTTGTAGACTCTTACGAGAGATCCGCTTGTCGTTACCCCCGGAACCTCGTTATTCGGTCCTTTGGGACATCAATGTGGTTCTGAACCTTTTTCTATCTTGGCAGCCTAATAAGTACCTGTCCTTGAAGGAACTCTCGGCCAAGTTGGCTATGCTTTTATGTTTGATGTCTTGTCAGAGAGTGTCAGACGTTCGTGCTTTGGACATCTCAGCACAGGTTTATCCCCCGGACGGGGTTACTTTCACAGTGGGGCGTCGCACAAAATTTGCATCAAGAACCATTTTGTATTCGGCTTTTGTGGATATGCCTAAATTGTGTGTTTTTCAATGTCTGAAAGCCTATGAAGATATGACTCTCGATATTCGTCCTCCGGGCAAACAACAATTGTTAATTGCCTTGCGAAAACCACACAATGCAGTCTCTTCCCCCACCATAGCCAGGTGGGTGCGCTGGGTCATGCAGGAGGAAGGCATGGATACCAAGCGTTTTGGAGCTCACTCTGCCAGGGGTCCATGGCCTCTAAGGCTTTTTCTGTAGGAGATCGTTTGGAGGACCTGATGCGGGCCGCAGACTGGTCCTCAGATTCCACATTTAAGAGGTTCTATTTTAAACCAGTAGTGGATATTGCTCATTTGGTGGTGAGTAAGCTTTAAACTAGCATAATCTGAGCCTCCGGTCCTGCCATAGAATCGAAATTTGCCTAGCTTACGCAACAGTAAGTTTCAATTCTATTAAGGACAAGGAGGCGAGGATTATCCCTCCCAGGACATCTTCGAGTGGGATCCCACCCATATGTCAGTAAGTAATCAGGTTTCAATCTGTACTCTGTACTATGTTCAGTGCTTGATGATGTTGTAAAAATCGTGGTTGTTATTGTGAAATTTGTTTCTTTTACAACGCTTACACTGTCGCGTTTTTCTGCTAGGAAATGACGGTGCCAAGCAGGACCAATGAGATGTGAGTTTAATTCGCGCAAAGGAAGAGAGAGAAGGGACTCCCTATGTAGCTCTGATGGACATAGTGGAAGGACTAATGTTGTGGATTGATACGATGGACTGATGGGAGTTGTAGTTACCAAGGACACTAATAACGTTTTTCTGTGAAATGCTTTTACTATATGTTTGGTGTATAAGCAATTTTTGTTGGAAGCTTCTCTGAGGCTGCTGTGTTTGTGTTAAGAATAAAGAGCGGAGAAAGAAAAGCATAATCCTCGCCTCTGTGTCCTTAATAGAATTGAAACTTACCGTTAAGTAAGCTAGGCAAATTTTGATTCAGAGTTAAAGATTTAACAATAGCTTTGCAAGAAACATGACACAGCCTCTTTTCTAAAGTTCAGAGGTAGCTGCTTTGTGTTTATTAATTACTTAAAAAGCAGTTTAAGCGAATTGGCTCGAAATGTTTGTTATGAACCCATTACTGGTCCTGGCAAATGATAAGATTGGCTAGTAAATCAATTTTTTGCCACAGTTTTTGTATTTTATTCAGAAGAAGACTTTTTCTATGGTGTTCATGTATTTGCAGTTTGTGGTGGGAACAGGTGCGAAACCCATGGGTGATCACTGAAAGTACTACATTTTTGAAAAGCAGACCAAATTCTTTAATTTAGCCAGGAGCCATTTATGCAGATCCCTCAAGGTTCTCCCCAATAAAACTAAATGTTGAAATAAGAAATAGTGAAGAGGAGTAGGAAAAAAGACACATTTGTGTTGGTAACTTCTTTTTACTTTAGCCGATTTACAACAGCAATATGCCATTAAGTCCAATCTTATACTTAGTTTACAGAACCAATTCGCAAAAAAGAAAATCAGAACTAAGACCACTGTCAACCGCACGTCTTAGCCATGCGTAATTCCAAAACATTTACTATACATGTGCAATAAACCAAACGTGTGATGAACAAGTAGAAAAACAGTGATTTTGGACATTTAAAAAAAACATTAACATGAATACATGGACCATACAATCTTGTGCATTAATGAAAAAGGTGCTTTCACAAACACTTTAGAACACAGGGAGAAGGTAAAACACAACTTTCTATACAGTTACACTCCCACGACCTGAACATGAGCTAATCAATTATTTATCAGGAGCATTGCCAGTGTCAGCAAAAAAATCACAATGGCCAACTGGCCAGACACAACAAAGGGGGATGCCGACGCGTTTCGAATCCTGATTAGCGACTTGCAGAATTCTCGTCAGGGCAGACTGAATCTAGTCCATGGGAACTGTTAAAATGAAAAACAAAATAGGGTATTTACTATCTAGCAGGTCCTCTTCCCACTACTCTCCGAACAGTGAGTTTATGAAATTCATACCTTGTGTAAATCCTGCCCACTGTCAATCCTGTTTAGGTGGGAAATGTCGTCTATGCATTGGTGGCCTACGCTGCAACAGAGTAATAGGATGGGTAAGTACCTTCGAAGGTCCACGGGGAGGAATTGCTTACTGAAAGAAGTCTCCTATTGCTCATTTACCTGTCTTAATTCTGGAAGCTAAGCCACGTCTTCGCCACGTGTGGTGAAGTTCTTATGTTTTCTGAAACAAGGTAACAAGATGCAACTTAGAACCCTGCTCGCTCGATACCACGCTAATCGCGTCTACATTTTGAGGCTTGAAAAAATGCACTTACTTAGACACCGATCTGCGGTGGCCTCAATGGGGGTTCCGATTTCAGGGCCGCTTATCTCCACACTGGGAGCAGTTTAGAAAATTTTCTGTAAGGGTAAGGAAGGGGGATTGTGTTACCGCGTTACCGTTTCTGTACTTTCAATGTAACCAGTGGCAACAACAGCGCTAATCGCGTGTGGGTAATTTACAGAAAAAGCACTTACATAAACACCGGTCCGCGGTGGCCTTAGTGGGGGTTCCAATTTTGAGTCCTCATTTCACCACACAGAGGCCAGTAACTGTGGGGGTAGGAAAAGGAGGGGAAACTTGTTACCGCGTTATTCTTTCTCTGCTTAAAACCATTATGTGGCAGTTTGAAAATGACCACTCCCGTGCTTACCGCAAATTGTTTAGAAAGTCTCCGATCAGTGTACTCGCTCCACCACGACAAACCTAGGGGTATGAGTGTCCCTGGGCGTCGCCGGTCTTGAAGCTCAGCACATATGGTTGGAGAAGGAGCCAATCAGACCGCCGACCAGGTGCTGATGTATTATGGGACCTGTAGTCTCAGAAAAATGTTCCAGGAGACTTTTCCCCTCCTTTTCCTACCCCCACAGTTACTGGCCTCTGTGTGGTGAAATGAGGACTCAAAATTGGAACCCCCACTAAGGCCACCGCGGACCGGTGTTTATGTAAGTGCTTTTTCTGTAAATTACCCATACGCGATTAGCGCTGTTGTTGCCACTGGTTACATTGAAAGTACAGAAACGGTAACGCGGTAACACAATCCCCCTTCCTTACCCTTACAGAAAATTTTCTAAACTGCTCCCAGTGTGGAGATAAGCGGCCCTGAAATCGGAACCCCCATTGAGGCCACCGCAGATCGGTGTCTAAGTAAGTGCATTTTTTCAAGCCTCAAAATGTAGACGCGATTAGCGTGGTATCGAGCGAGCAGGGTTCTAAGTTGCATCTTGTTACCTTGTTTCAGAAAACATAAGAACTTCACCACACGTGGCGAAGACGTGGCTTAGCTTCCAGAATTAAGACAGGTAAATGAGCAATAGGAGACTTCTTTCAGTAAGCAATTCCTCCCCGTGGACCTTCGAAGGTACTTACCCATCCTATTACTCTGTTGCAGCGTAGGCCACCAATGCATAGACGACATTTCCCACCTAAACAGGATTGACAGTGGGCAGGATTTACACAAGGTATGAATTTCATAAACTCACTGTTCGGAGAGTAGTGGGAAGAGGACCTGCTAGATAGTAAATACCCTATTTTGTTTTTCATTTTAACAGTTCCCATGGACTAGATTCAGTCTGCCCTGACGAGAATTCTGCAAGTCGCTAATCAGGATTCGAAACGCGTCGGCATCCCCCTTTGTTGTGTCTGGCCAGTTGGCCATTGTGATTTTTTTGCTGACACTGGCAATGCTCCTGATAAATAATTGATTAGCTCATGTTCAGGTCGTGGGAGTGTAACTGTATAGAAAGTTGTGTTTTACCTTCTCCCTGTGTTCTAAAGTGTTTGTGAAAGCACCTTTTTCATTAATGCACAAGATTGTATGGTCCATGTATTCATGTTAATGTTTTTTTTAAATGTCCAAAATCACTGTTTTTCTACTTGTTCATCACACGTTTGGTTTATTGCACATGTATAGTAAATGTTTTGGAATTACGCATGGCTAAGACGTGCGGTTGACAGTGGTCTTAGTTCTGATTTTCTTTTTTGCGAATTGGTTCTGTAAACTAAGTATAAAATTGAAAACATAAACTGTGTTTTGTAAACTAACAGGTGTGGTTTACTTGTACATAAACCAGTGTGTACTTGAAACAGCATGGAGGCATAGGCAAATACTTCTAATTCATATTGTGTGGCCCTGCCTACCCTCCTTCCCCTTGGGCCCAGCCACCCTTCTTCTTTGATTAAGTCCAATCGGCACTTCTGATTGTGGTAATATATAGAGTTTGTAGGTTTCCTAAAAGCATGTGATACCCAGAGCTAATAACCGATTTGCACCTTACAACAATGTTTCATTGAGTAACTACTATACAACAATTAATATGGTAAAATGAAAAGAACAAATAATAGATAGGAAGGAACCTATGTATTTCTGGAATGTACACAAAATACTGAGTTACCATCATTTTTTTGTGATCTCTAAATTTAGGGTTAATTATAATATCATGTGATTCAGAGGGCATTTAGCAAACCATCTTTTTTCTTGAGCACTGACTTACATTTGGAAGGCACAAATGCAGAGAAATCCAATTGGTATTAACAAAGGTTCTGGTAATCTGAGTTTTGACATGTCCTCTGATATATACAGTACTCTTATTGTGTGGCTGGGCTTAGCACCTGCAACACAAAACATGACCTGGAGAAATATTTCAGCCAGAAGAATCCATGCTTTGTTTAGGGTAGGTGCGGATTTTGGGCGTTTACTCAGCTGGCACCCAGGAATACCTGCCACACCCAAACATTTCTGAAAAACTAGACACTGGGGGAGTCCAGGATGGCATGACGTGTGTGGCTCTCACCAGGTAATCTTACCCAGAAGCCCTTCAAACCTCAAATTGTGGTACATTTTCCTCACATTTCTATGAAAGAAAGTTCTGGAATTTGGGGAGAGACACACATTTTCTACCACACAGTTTTCCCCCTAGTTCTTAATTTGAGCCAGTGGTTTCCAGTGCTGAGCACCTGCACCTGATTTGCAACACTGGCACTTAGGCAAACACTGCCACCATGTGGCAGACTGCCCAAATTTAGAGATCAGCACAACAACATTTATTTATTAATTCAATACACTTTAATAATGACTAATACCTATGGCGCAAGCCATTCTTATAGCTTTGGGGCCTAGAATATTATGAATTGTAAAACTGCTAGGTGTTTGGTGATTAGTAGGTGTGTTGGTACAGTTATTGCCAGTGCTGGGAAGGACAATGGGTGGTAAAAGCTGCTGTTCCCTTCTGCAGAGAGCCCTGGTGCTTATTATTGTACAAATTAAGCACTGACCTCCCCCACACGTCTCTCGATAAAAATTATGCTACACTTCTGTGGGTGTGACTTGCACCAGAGATAGGAAGGGACCCAAAACAATGTAGACAGATCAAAAATTTCCACTGAAAAAGTCTCGTTCTATTCTTTGGGTAGTTGTAGATTTTGGGCCCTAGCTCAGCCGCATCTTCCGACAAAAGAATTAACCTCATTGATCTCAGGGATGAAGTGATTCCGTTATAAATCCAGGATTTGCGGGATAAGATTTCTACAAGTCTTCAACCAGAAACAATACAGACTAATGCCATCCCACTGCATGTGAAATTGTTGGCAGTACTTACACATATTGGCCACTGGCTCATTTCAGAGAACATCTGCAGTGCTGGCTGCCATTCCACAGGGGGCCTTTTCTGCATTCTTGCCTTCTGTGTTGGATGCCATCATCAAACTAACACCACAGTACCTGGAATTCCCCAAAACTAGTCAACAGCAACTAGCCGCCACCATGAATTTTATTAAATCATAGGGTTTCCTCATGTGTTTGGTGCAATAGATTTCATCCATGTGCAATAGGTACCACTGGCCAGATACTGCACACATTTACAGAAATCACCAGCTCAATCAATGTCCATACAATTGTGGATCATAATGGCCTTTTTAGAAATATTCTGCCAAAGTATCCTTGAAATGTCCATGATGCATATATATTGAGGCACATTTCCATTAATGAGCGTTTTCAGAATAGCAGATATGGAAATGGCCTACCCAACAGCGAGTTATCCAAAAGAGACTACTTTGTCTTGTCTGTATGCTTAACTGCAAGATTTAACATTACTGTGTCCACAAATAGTAGAATGTACACATAGTTACTCATGGATGAATGGTTTTCCATGCTGTGCAACTGAACAATACAACATGCAGTGCTGTTGTGCTGACTGACAGGGAGTGTGATGTAATGTGCCAAAAGCATCTAGATTTGGTGCATTTCTATCCTCACCTAGCCCTGATGCACTCACTCCAGCCTTGCACCAATGTGCATGCCTGCACAAAATATTCCTCACATCTTTAGCCTCTTACTGAGAGTTCTGAACAATGCATGTAAATGACCATGTTCCACTTATGGTACAAATACCTATAGGTGTCATCTAATTAATTACACAAAAGGATGCTGGCTTATGTGAGCAACGAAATATTGCAGCCAGTGTAAAATGAGCTTTGATGGGTTGGTAAGTCATAACTAACTCTTCATAATATAACCCTGTCAGCTGATTTAACTAGATCAAAACATATGTACACAACTTACATATTAAGGACTAACAGTTGCGGTGGGGTTACAAGAAGTCACATATCCGGGTAACAATCAATCATAAATAATAAATAGTGTGTCCTCTCAAGTCCTGTTTCAGCCTAAATGTTGTTGAACATATACATACTCACACATTGACAAACTGGTGTTGAAATGTGTTAATATGATTGTATGTTCATGCAGCAACTACAATTCTACATGATGTTAGGTTCAAAAAATGATGTTCAACTTAAATTGTAACTGTGTCTCAAGTTGTACAACATACATGAACATGTTATTGCCGAATCAAACATGGTATTCAAATGAATATGCTGCATGTGCATGAATGTGTCATGGTTGAGATAGTGAATAACATACATGTGCAAAACTTAATACAGTAAGCATTATGTTAGATTGTAGGCATCTGGCGGTTTCAAATACATATGAAATGTATGTGTGAGTCACCCAATAGCAGTAATTGGAAACCCAAAATAAATGTCATATGTAATGGGAGTAGGTTCCTCTAGACAACTCCAGCAACTAGTACTGTACAATAAGACATTGTCAGGTCATATGATCACTAAGAGTACTCAAATCAATTGTCTGTCATAATCTGTGATTTGGGATCTAAAAACATATATCAGGATTAACCTGATCAAAAGCAGTTCACAAAAAAACGTGTCAAGCAGGGAAATCTGTTGAAAGAAAACCCTGCAAAACCAAGCAAATAAGTTACACACATATCATACTTAGTCTACATAAAAAAGTCTGCTTAGAGATGCAAGTACACTAATACGTCTAAAATTGATAGCTCTTTCTCCATTCAGGAGGTCAAGGCTATGGTCTCCGGCCATGAATGTAAATGAAATGTAAAAGTATTTGTATAGCGCCCGAATCGACCCCCGAAGGGGTATCTCAGGCGCTTGTACGGATACCACTGTGAAACCCTTCCTGGCTTTTCCCTGTGAAGTGCCCACTCCTGGGCACCCCCAAGGTGAAGCCAGGCATTCTAGCGTTGTTGGGGTCGTTGTGGAGATTAAGCAAGCTATTGCCCAGAGTTGCAGAGTGGGACCCATGATTAGAATAGGCATTGAGGCGAGAATTATCAGGTCTGTGGAAATTGAGCCCAAGACCCGCCGAGGCGGGAATTGAACTCTGGTCCCGGGCTAGACCTCTGCATCAGGGTCTGCCGTTCTAACCATTGAGCGACACTTCTCCACATGATGGTCCCCAATACAAATCCACAGTACAATGGACAGAAGCAATACAATGCTGCATTAAGGAAGGCTCGCAACATTGTAGAAAGAATATTTGAAGTGTTGAATTCATGTTTCAGATGCCTGGACCACTCAGATGGTAGACTCTTGTACTCCCCGCCAATGGTGTGCAAAATAATACTTGTGGGTGCCATTCTGCATAACATCTGTTAGAAGAGTAATCTACCATGGGAGCTTGATTCTCAAATCTCATCAGATGATAAGGAGGATGAAGAATTACTACCTGTGCCAAGAAAGACAAAATTGTTACTAATTTCTTTACATGATACCATTAAAATAACAGAAATAATAACCAAAAAGTGTAAACCTATCATACAATAAAAATATTTGAAACTCATCCATTGTGTGGCTTTAGTGTGAATGTCAAACTACGTATATTGTCACTCATATCTTTTCAACTAGACATAGGCATCAACATGTATAAATCTGGTTTTCCTAGTCGTTTCTAAACTTGGGGGCATATATCACACTAAAAACAAACCACTGCAGCAAGCCAACTTGGTGCACTGCACTGCATGAAAAGGATAGATGTGGGGCATTCCTGCCCTCTCTCTCTTATACCACACTGTGGAAAATTGTTACGTTTTGGTGAACATCATCTGCGCCATCTTGCCTTTTTCTGATGCCACACTTTTTGTCATGTGTCCCCACCATTTTAGCTGCTCTGATCAGAACCACTCTCTGCGCGCCCCTGACCCCCAACACGGACCTTCACCCTCACCAACACCCCCACGCACTGATCACTCCCGCACCCAGATGCCTTGAGCGTAAGCGGCAGCCATTTTAAGCACCATGGCCTCCCTGCCCCTTCCCTGATAGCCAGCGCGTCTCTCGCTCTCCTATCCTCGCAGGTATCCCCCGCACGCTGACAACCCCCTCGCTCTCACATGCCTTGGGCCATAAACCCCTCTTCAGCGCAGCTCTGCCACAGAATCCCATCCTGTTCCCAGCGCGACACCTCCCCTCATTCCTTTCATGGTCCCAAGTCCTTTGATACAAACCCCTTTTCCTGTGTCCCCGTTTGTCTTCCTTGTTCCCAGGCCGCCACCTGGCCCTGCAGATACTGTTTATTACCCCGTACAGTAGGAAGCTTCCCCTGCCCATCAAAGGGCCCTCGAGTTGATCAAAGCCCCCACCCTATGAGATCAGATCAAACTCCACACATTCCGTGAATCGGCGGAATGTCCAGCTGCGCGATAATCATCACCTGTTGTGACCGGGGTGGGGAATTCAACTGCAAATATATGTGGGAACGGGCCCGAAGGGGAGATTCCGAGGATGTTCTTTCACATGCCAAAATGTTACAAGAATGTGTTACATGTAATAAAGATCCTAATCCTATGTATAAAAGGCCAGGCCTCCGAGATGCGGGCAGAGCACCTCGTGACGATACTTGCTGTCCGAATTGATGTGTTCTCCTCCGGAGAGAATAAACCCCCGTTTCCTGCCTTTCAGTCTCCAGCGCCTGCTTCTTCATTGATTAATATTGGTGGGTCATAGAGGCGATACCGCCGGGCAACACAGAGAAGGGTCTTTGGTTACTGGTTGTCTTTGCACCCTTCTTACAATTGGCGTCCCAAGCGTGGGGCCCATCAGCGACTCGTGGATCCAGTGGGAGAGGTCCTGACGACAGAGTGAACGACTGCAACGATCGGAAGGTACCCTGTCCGATAGACCCTCGTCTGACAGCCGATCATCCGAACTTCACTGGTTCCGAACAGACCTCTCTCGAGTGATCTACGGTCCTGACTGGGAACCATCAGGAGTGCCACGAGGAGTACGAAGAGAAGAGGACGATCGGGCGCTGGATTCGGAAGACAAGAAACTGTCCATGCGGTCCGGGTAAGGTCGTGTAAACACGACGAATTGCGAAAAAGATTGATAATTGATGAGAAAATACTAGTATTACTTTTTGTTAATTTATTGGAGATTCACTGTCGGCAAACGGAGAAACAACCGGCTCTCCCTTTGCAAACAGTGAAGGATAGGTACGCATCCGTCGGACCTATCTTTCTCCCCCACTGAACAATTGCCCCTCCCCATTGATTAACTGTTACAGATTGTTTTCTGGAGATTCTCTGTCTGCAAACAGGGAAGAATAGGTCCCCTCTTTGCAGATAGTGAAAGGGTAGGTGACGCAGACCTTTGCGAACCTACTCATTCTCCCCATTGACCATTTTTATTTATTGACCTAACATTGATTGCCCGAAATTGGTTCATGAGGTATTCTCTGCCTGCAAACAACGTAGAATAGAAATATTCTGTCTAGTCTTTGCACGCAGTGATAAGATAGGTAGTGCTGACTATTATCCCCATTTGTGATCCGTCATGCCTGTCTTCTCCCCACTGATGGATAGCTGGTTCAGCCCGGACCGTTTATTAGAGGTGGACCATCTAGCCCCGCTGGAAGGCACCCCTAATAAAGACATGTTCACAAAGTATGGATTAATTACCATAGCCTATAGTAAGCTATGGCATAAGTATACCAAAGCAGACCAAGAGAAGCAGTGGCCACTAATAGGATCCTTCGATTTAGACAAAATAGAAACGGTAGAAATAGCCCTTCGTAATAATAAGACAACGCCTATTATGCTCGATAGTCTCGGTATGTGGCGCAAAGAAGCTACGCAACGAAAGGAAAGAGAAGAAGTCAAAGTAGTTAAAGAAACGCGACAGGCAACCCTCCAAACGTCTAGTAGGCAAAAGGAAGGGCCAGCGACGACACAGTTCAGAGGATTAGACATAAAAAGGGGACGGTGTAAAGGGATGTGCCGACGGGACAACCCCGAGACACAACGACCCAAAAGTAATCCCCCAACACTATGCACAGGACAAACAGATTTAAGGCAAAACCAATGTGCTTTCTGTAAATGTCTCGGGCACTGGAAAGCCCAATGCCCGACTCTACAGAACATAAGTAAGAGCGGAGGGTCGACAGAAATAACAGGCCGGCAGGAAGGGAAAAGGCGCGAGACAAAAACAAATCAGACTAACACGGACAGGACGGATAGAACCACCACGTTCGATTATGCTCGATGGCACAAATTTCGTCAGACTAATTTTAACGACATGTTAGAGTTCTGGGACTGATTGCCCCCCCCCCCCTGTTGCCCCCCACTCTGAAAAACAAAAGCAAATACAGGCCTGCGTAGACAACCTCCCGTTAGAAAAAGGACTCAGGGAAACCAAGCATCTGTTATATAATTTAGGATTTAATTACGATAAAGATAACACACAACCAACGATAAATAGAAAAACTAGTAAAACATTCTTTAGAGTAAACTGTACTAATAGGAACAATACAAAACATATTACGCTCACTCCGGAAGTTCTCAAAATGTAACAGGTCGACAATCCCGCCCATCCGGAAGGTGAAACACGGCACGTGTGGGGCGGGGCCTGCCAACGACCATAGCCCAAACGAAATCGCCGGCGAGAAGGTACCGGAGGCTACACCAGCCGACTTGAAATGGTCTTCCCATGCTGTCCTTCCTGGGGTGACATCCCCTGGGCCACGAGTAGGGAGGGGGGCGGCAGATGACCCCCTCCCTCGTATCTCCTGGTCCGGCCATCACAAATTCCTCCTTCGAACTGATGCAGGGTGGGCTGGGAGGGAGAGGCGACGCGGACGAACCTCTCCCACCTCCACAGGTAGGAGGTTTCCCAGCCCCGGCCCGGCGCCGAAATCCTCCAGCCAGGCCACAGATCTATTTACGTAGCACAGGACGTACAATGTTCAACGGGCCTATTTTCGCAGCACAGAACATACAATGTCCGACGGGCATACTTGTGCAGCACCGGACATACAATGGTCCCCCAAGAGTCGGAGTCAGGGGTGTAGGGTGGTCATCATGTGCACCCCTGATTCAAAGGGACGGCGTGGGATGCGCCGGGAGAGGGAGGCGGCACGGACGAGCCTCCCTCACCTCCCCAGATGAAGGCTCCACAGCTGCACCCTGGCGCCCCGAATCAAATGTCCTGCTCCAACAGCATGATGCTCTGTCTTTGTCGCCACAAGAAGTTTTCTTCCACTCCTGAAAGACACGACGAAGGGCGGCGGCTGCAGGGTCTCAAAATGGCGTCTGGGCCCTCTGGAAGGCGGGTCTAGGCCGCTGGAGTAACTTTGTCCGGAATTGCAACTCGGGCACTTGCCCACCTGGGCACGAGCCCCCACCTCCGACAGCATCCCCACAGCTTTGAAGATTCTACCAGAGTCCCAGAAGCCCTCGGCCCCTACAGGCTTCCGGTAGGGAACAACTGGAACGACCACGACATAGCCGCAAGATGGTGGTGCTCTCGTATCTGCACCAGCTTCAGCCTGAACCACCCAGGAACATTGTGGGCTTACGAATTCGAGTGAGTTCCGGCTGAACCTCAACGTGACCTGGTAGGGAAGATTCTACCTCCCTCCCCTCTTGATTGACGGTCCACATTACCAGCCCCTCTGTTAGCACAGGTTTTTGAACTGCCGAAAGGGATTCTGGTGCAACCAACCCGACATCGCCCAAAATGGCGCCGGTATCAATAGGAACTTACGAACACCGCATGGTGTTCTTTAGCTAACAAGACTTGATGTTCTGAGATATGTATGTGAACCTTTGTACACTTGACGAAAAAGGGAGGAGGGTTCACTTGGCGAACATTTGAAAGGATCCCGTTAAATGTTGATTTCAATGTATGATTTATAATGATATTTATTATGACCAATACCTAACGTCGCTTATGACGCACACCCACGGTAAACGTATAGGAAATACGATTGCGATTAGTATGACTGTGTTTCCAATTATGAAATAAATGCCTCCTTTTTCCTCAACTATTAATGGACATTTTTAGTTTCTCGCAAATAACTAAGTAGACCTTTTTAATGTTTTTAAAATGTTGCAAAAATAGCCCCCCTACTGTATGTGCTTCAGTCACCGCCATGTTCGGTCAAAATACGATTGCACTCGCACCTTTTGCTTACTGAACGATTATGCAAATAAAGGTTTGCAAAACTATGAACAGTTATCGCATACTTTTGTAAAATGTGGGAGTTGGTGGGAGGGCTTTTCTGTGCGCAACCGTTCTGCTTTTTTTAGGTTATGTGAAAAAAAAAGGGTTGGTCGGCCCCGGAGGGATGATTGAATCTAAGGTATGATACGCTGCCTCCAAATGTGCGACTGAGCTCGGGAACTAACACATGAAGAAGGACCTCGACTTCTGAGAATGGGTAAAGCGAAGCAGTGTAGATGGTAGAATGTTACAAAGGTACGATACTCGAAGGTACTCAGGAACGGGGTTGACCGAAGAACTAACGTGCCTTCAGCACCTTACAGGCGTTGAGAAGTGATTTGAGAAGCCCGATAGCCGGACTCATCCACAACCCAGACACCTCGCACTAGGCGCAGTATCTAGCGTTGTGCCTATTACGCATTTCCTCTTTTACTGACTCGTATGCATTTCATTACCTGTGTTCTATGTTCCATGATGCAATCGCTGTGAGGACAGTTACTCACTGTGTATGCTGACAGAAGATCTGTATGGATGCGCTCTTACTTGTGGAATAAACCTAACCTTATGTTACTTCGATTCATCTTTTAATTCATTCCTATGATGCTATACTAGACACCTCTGATTTCATTTTAGCGTTCTCCTACACCCTATCTATAATGCCACGCCCAGACCGTCTTCCCCCTGTACAACCTATCGCTCGCCACCCTCACCACACTGCCCCCTCCCCCTCCTTCTTGGCTCCAGAAACCAAGACCCCAGAGATTATATCCCGAGGAGATAAGACGAGTAAGTGGTAAGTAAAGGTCTTTTCGTGCCCATACGTTTGATATGCTTAAATGTTGCCCCCCCTTCCTTTTCCTCCTACCTTTCTCACCCTCTGCAGGTTACCTTGGAATCACGACCAGGAGATAGTAGAGATCTGGTACCACGCCATGTCCGATACCTGAAGCAGACCTACACTGCGAGATGGCTCCTAAAGATACCCAACTCAATGCATGTCCTTATGTCTAACGTTGGGTAATGCACTGAATAGCCTAAATAATACACGGTCATTCTCCATGTCACACGTGTACTATTTAGCCTATTGTTGCTCTCTCTCTGTCTCTCTCTCTCTCTCTCTCTCTGTCTCTCACTCCTCCACACTTTTACTCTTCCTAGCGACTGGCACCTAATTAGCGAACCTGGTGCACCACCTAATTGGCCCCAAATACCACAAGTATTTGCACAAATTTGTCCTAAATGAAATTATATCGATACCACATTACTACCTCTCCTTTTCTGCTAAAAATGGATGAAAATTAGATTGGCCAAAAAGAAAGGGACAGGTAAGACGACTAAAGTTCCCTAATCTGACCCGCAATAAGGGAACTACTTGTCAGTGGCTTCTATGATAAAAAATGTCTATGGTAATGCAACCTTCCCCGTCCCAAGTTGTCTCCGTACCCCAAGCAGTAAAAAAATGATCAAGACATCCCCGTCTTCCCAGAATGCCCCCAGTTTCGTATCAGCTGCCCGGAAGGAGAGTCCGAAGAATGTCCCTTGCCCCGATACGCTACGTTACTAATAGTCTCCCATAAGGCTCCTCTCACCCACAGATAAGTTAAATAGTCATCACAAACCCCGAAGTTTTTTGATGGAATAACCATGTTGTAAGAGACTATGTAGAAATTAGAATGATGTGTGCAAAGTTAAAATCAGATCGGAAATACAAGAACTTGTTGCGAAAAAAAAACCTGTTGAAAATAAAATGTTTAGCAGAAAGATAAGGTGCGATGGTATAATGAAAAATCGTTTAGCCTGTGTTCATCCCTTAGAAAGATACCTATCAGATTACGGTGAATAGCACGTTGCACTTTTTCATAAAATGCAAAGCCCTGAAGACCGATCTAGTCTTGCAAAGGCTTGTACTAGGGAAATAGGTCTCTGCCAGAAGAACTGACATGACTGTAATAAACGAATGCAATAAATGGGTATCAGACCTCGTACCACGACAAATGAATGTAATGACCAACAAAACACCAAAGAAATAGCCACAAAGGAAAATTTTTGGGAATCCAGCGAACCGATCATCAATTGTTTGCAAACCTCGATGTAGCGGATGTATACCCCAGTTGCTTGGGGTTGGGAGAGAAATGGATTTATGTGATTACTTTCCTCTGCAAAATCTCTAAAGACTGTCTTTTCAAACTCATTCAAGGGTACCACTGTCGGAGGAGAAAGAGACCGGATGTGGGAGCACGCGGCCTGTCCGAAGATCGTGGACCATCAGCGACGGTGACCAAGGCGAGACTGTAACAGTAAGGAGTCGCAGGACGAGGCATTATTTCCGACAAAACGAAAGGAAGGGGCTGACCTGAGGCCCCTGCTCTATGATCGACGTATGCCGAGAAGTCCCCGCTCTCCGAAACTGGTTATGGACCCGTCTGTCTAAAAACTTTCCGTCCCTCTGGTCTGTTCCCGACTTGGCCCTGCTCCATCCCCTCCTCCTCCGACCTACCATAAGGACTACTCACACACCCCCCCCCTTTCCACCTGAACTTTCAAAATCCTCCAAATCCTATTGAGCTATCCAGAATGAGGTATTTCCTGCGTCTAAAGGGAGGAAGCTCCGACTAAGTAGACCACGAACTATGTTAATCTCAGAACGATGACCTAAACTCCACCAAGGGTCATCCCAAAGAGAAGATGAACGAAGTATGTGGTTCTACCCGCTACTGAACGCCTCGAAGATGACGGAAACAACAGGAAGTACCCACCACAGAGACTCAAGAAACAAACAGACTCCACAACTCGAAGACCATTGCACTTTTTCATCACAATCCTTTTCTGTCTTCTAATAACTGTGCTCCGGGTTACGGAAGAAAATGCACCTGCCCCAAAACCGTAACGCATTTCTCCATGAGGTCTGGTGAAACGAAGCAAAGACGTACTCTAGCCCGCAGACCTCCAACGACTCAACCCACATGAACATTCCTGTTGAAAGAACGAATTGTAATACAGGTGCTTAACGGTGTCAACGGAAGACGGCAGAGACTGTTGAGAATTAGCTAATAATGGTTCACGACCATAAGACACTGGAGACCTTGATTATTTTTTGCTATGTCTCATTTCTCTCCCAACCACCATTGAATCTGACTATACTCCCACCGAGTACAAAAGGACTTACTTACCAGTTCCTATTCCGAATGACTATAAGCATCTATGATCTGTACCCAACACCCCCGCTATGTAATTCCAGTCTGATATTGCATTACTATGACTTTTTCTGCAACAAGTTTAGCGAAGAACCCGCCTACTAGATGACAAGATTTTCAACTGTGATATTTATAATGTGATATTTATGTACAGTTCCTTTGCCTAGGTCTCCATCCCCTTACTTATGACCACCACAGTAGATATAGATAGGAAATAGGCCAGCAAGATGTCTTGGAAATGTTAAAGGGAGGACTGTGGAAAATTGTTACGTTTTGGTGAACATCATCTGCGCCATCTTGCCTTTTTCTGATGCCACACTTTTTGTCATGTGTCTCCACCATTTTAGCTGCTCTGATCAGAACCACTCTCTGCGCGCCCCTGACCCCCAACACGGACCTTCACCCTCACCAACACCCCCACGCACTGATCACTCCCGCACCCAGATGCCTTGAGCGTAAGCGGCAGCCATTTTAAGCACCATGGCCTCCCTGCCCCTTCCCTGATAGCCAGCGCGTCTCTCGCTCTCCTATCCTCGCAGGTATCCCCCGCACGCTGACAACCCCCTTGCTCTCACATGCCTTGGGCCATAAACCCCTCTTCAGCGCAGCTCTGCCACAGAATCCCATCCTGTTCCCAGCGCGACACCTCCCCTCATTCCTTTCATGGTCCCAAGTCCTTTGATACAAACCCCTTTTCCTGTGTCCCCGTTTGTCTTCCTTGTTCCCAGGCCGCCACCTGGCCCTGCGGATACTGTTTATTACCCCGTACAGTAGGAAGCTTCCCCCGCCCATCAAAGGGCCCTCGAGTTGATCAAAGCCCCCACCCTATGAGATCCGATCAAACTCCACACATTCCGTGAATCGGCGGAATGTCCAGCTGCGCGATAATCATCACCTGTTGTGACCGGGGTGGGGAATTCAACTGCAAATATATGTGGGAACGGGCCCGAAGGGGAGATTCCGAGGATGTTCTTTCACATGCCAAAATGTTACAAGAATGTGTTACATGTAATAAAGATCCTATGTATAAAAGGCCAGGCCTCCGAGATGCGGGCAGAGCACCTCGTGACGATACTTGCTGTCCGAATTGATGTGTTCTCCTCCGGAGAGAATAAAACCCCGTTTCCTGCCTTTCAGTCTCCAGCGCCTGCTTCTTCATTGATTAATATTGGTGGGTCATAGAGGCGATACCGCCGGGCAACACAGAGAAGGGTCTTTGGTTACTGGTTGTCTTTGCACCCTTCTTACAACGCAATGCAGCACAGCATAAAAGTGTGTTTAATCTGGCCCTCAGTGTATGAAGGCTCACAGTCCCTGAGGCAATCTAAAAAATTATGGTTGTTGCAGATTTAGACATGCATTTAGAGTGACAGTACTTTGCTGAAGCAAATGCACCAATCTTGGGAGACATCTTCAATGTTTAAGTCTTAGCCTCAGGTGTTGGTGTCAACATGTCGGTTGGCAAATTTGCATAGCTGCATGTGTGGGGATCCCCAAAAACCACACGATACACCTTCCCTGACGTGATGAATGTAAGGTTTACAGTTGTCCACATTTGCCACAATACACATTTTGAATGCTTTGTCGAGCAATGCAAGGAGGCTCAGAGGCCCATCCAAAAACATACTAAAATGCTAAAGTGCTACTGTTGCATTGTGTAGCATTGAGCAGAAAGGGAGATGTGTGCAAAGCATCACTTCAGGAATATTGAGATGTGTAAGGTGTGAAGCATGGATGTCAACATATGAGCACAAATGACTTTGAACATGCACAAATCTTGCCAAATAATGTTCAATTATAGTGTTGGGATGGAAAAGTCCTCTGCATGGTAAGATACGTGGTAAGATACGTGTAACTCTGCCATGCCCTGAGTGCCCAAATGTACTGTTGTCTGGATAACTGACTTTTTGTTTCATAGGCTAACATGGATCATGCATGTGCGTCATGACATAGGTCTGTCTCCCGGATTACAATATTGTTTGCCCGGGGGGTGTCCCTCATAGTGGTGGAAGGCTACTGCCTTCACCAGGAGTAAAACAGCACAAGTGTGGTGATTGCAGCATACTGTGTAGTGATCAGCAGAAGTGAACAGAATCATTTTATCTAGGGTCACTGGAGTGAGGCCTACAGCTCACTCACCTTTTCAAAAGGTCTGCTGCTGTGTGTATAACTCACTCCAGTCTACATCAGTTTGCTGTTGAAGTACACTATAGGAAGGTGGGTTATTAGTAGGTGAGGGAATTACCTCCAGCTAGTAATAATACCGCAATCAAGAATAAGGTCCAGTAAAGTCTCAATAAATGAATCCTTTCTCAACCCTGGGTAGCTTGGCAGCAAGCAATCAGGCTTAACTTGGGAGACAGGTATGTGCAAAGCATTCCATATCACAAAAAACAGTAAATCAATAAAAGATATAACACAATAAAAATCAATCACCAATGTATGAAAATAGACGATATTTATATTTTTAAGTGGACACCAAAATGACAAAACTCCAATGTATGGAATTTTTAAAGAATATACTGGGGTATAGTGCTTAAAAGCATAAAGTACCATTCGGGCCATCTGGTCGACCTGGACCGGGTCATATCCAAAAATTCAAACTGACCACAATGGAGCGCGGATCGAATAAAGCCCCAGGTAAGTCCAGCTGAAGTTTTACATTTTCAGGATTGTGCCAAGAGTCCTATTTGAAGGGCTTTAGTTAGGCCTCAGAAAGCACTCCAAGGGCCCACGACCTGCGAGGCGCCTCTTGTAGGTCAGGAACCCATTGCAGACGGGTCCAGGAGCTGCAGTCCTGTTGATTCTTTGTTCCTTCGTGGTGATAAGTGTCTCTAGCGCTGGCCAAGGTTTCAGAAGCTCTGGATTGGCACTTGGGGGCTAGGTCTCAATCTCAAACAATGCATCTGCGCAGTTCAGGAAAATCCAGTTGTAGCTTGTCAGATGGAGTAGTCGTCAGGGAGTCCTGTACTTTTCCTTTTAGGCAGGCACAGCCTTGAGAGTGCAGTAGATGCAGTCCTTCCGAGTGCATGCCTTCTGTGATGTAGTCTAAGGGTTCAGCAGGCCAGTCCTTTTCTTGTTGTTCCAGGCAATGTTCCATAGAGCTCCTGCATCTCAGCCATATTTATCCTCTATCCTGGGCTAGCAAGAAGGGGGACACCCCACCCAATAGGGGTAAAGTTGCTTCCCTTTGCTATGACCACTTCTTGCAAAGTGTGGCATATGTTTGACCCAGAAGGCAGTGTTCCAAAAAGAAAACTAGAAGTTCTCTCTGTGGAGTGTGTATCTGGCTAACCCAACCCACATGTGTGGCTAACAATTTACTACACTCCCCTTCAGCCCCCCTCCAAATCTAATAGTGGGGCTCCAATCTGGCTGGAGATCAAGGAAGTGGGGGGCTGGCCTCGGTCTTATGGCATCTGGCGTCCTGCCTTTGATGTCCATCTTACCTTCCTAGCACCCTTCATGTCCCTGGCTTCTCCAGAAAGCAGCTATCCTCCCACAAAAGGTCTAGATTGTTTCAGCCCCAGGCCTCTTCTCACCGAGCATCTTGGCTCAGCCGTTAATGGTTGGCCAAGCAGAAGTGGCTGCAACAGGCCTGCTTTAGGTAACTTCAGGATCGTACGTTCTAAAACTACTTTCCTTTCCTCTGACTGCCACGACCGCTGGAAAATGTGGCTCGAGAGAAAACCTGTGCATGTCCGGTGTTTCCATGTGTGACTGCGCACAGTCTAACTTAGCCGATTTGGACCAGAATCGTGCTGCACCGCTGACATGTTTTGTACTGCTAGACCAGGTGAGCTGAGAACTGGGCCTTTGGGGCCCTGGAGGACATACTGCCTTTGGTTCTGCAACACCATTGACTCTAAGTTACCACACCTTACAAACAGAGTCCGAAAGGGGCCAACTCTTAAGTACAGCCTAATAATTTACATTCCATGCATGCAGTCATAAGTGAATGGTGAATCACAACGAACCCATTACACCAGAGTTGGGAAGACAGGGTTTGGCCTGGCAACTATTAGAGCCACTACATCAGTGGACATTTGTATTATTGCTTTTGAATGTTGTTTACATTTTGCATATGTAGATTTAGATTTAAAATACTTTCACATTGAGTTAAGATCAGGGCCGGACTGGGAACTGAAACCGGCCCTGGCAAACTGCTCGGCCTGCCCCCTTGGGGTCAAGGGGGGGTGCGTCCGAGCTCTTTGCTAGGGCCGGTTTCAGCCGATTTTGTTACAGGGGGCTAATATTGCTGGTTCCCGGCAATAAAAACAGACTCCCAGAGGTCCATATCAGGCCCCCACCCTGGCAGCCCACCAGCAAAAGGCCCAGTGCCCGCTACGGCCAGTCCAGCCCTGGTTATGATTTGTGTTCAATGATCTGTGGGTCCGCTTCACTCCAAGGGAGCTTCAACTGCTTGTGCTACACTACCCAGCTTAGAGTCAAGTGCAGAACGGTGTGCTTGACCCAGTTGAGCAGGATCCATAGAAGGGTGGGCACCCAGACATCAGGAGTGAAAAGACTCAGCCACCTCGGTTGGGCACAGTAACCCCTGATTTTCCTGTGGCCCCCTGAATGGGGTTCTGACATTTGGGTGGGTGGACACAGGGGACTCCTATACCAATAATATGCAAGGTTGAATATTCACTGATGGCGTCTGAAAATACTTTGCATGTGTGCTGCATTAGACTACACAAATTGAGAGAGGTCATTCAGTAAATCAGTGTTGTGATAGTACTAGTTCCTTCCATCTGAGCACAAACAATATTCATACAGACACCCAAGCCCTTGTGGCAACAATTCTCTGCTTGTGCAATAATTAATGTATCCTAACATTACTATAAGGAAATTAAAATGTAATATTTGTCCAACACATGTTGGGGTTTTCAATTGGCATTGTGACAACACTGTGCTACCTAATGTACCTCCTGAACAAGAGATGTGTAAAGTATGTGTGCTGGCCTCTGATTTGAGCAGACTTCAATCACCACCATTCTGCAGCACACATAAAAAGCTGAAAATGCCTCTGATGATTTATTTTGTGCAGAACGATGTGCCTTCCTGCACAAACACACTCCTGCCTACAATGCAGGCACCCTGCACCATCACGCAAGGGTGCTTGTGTAGGCGCTAGGCAGCCAAAAGTGCGCCAGCATGAGGAGAGGACTGCAATGCAACATAATGTTAAATACGGCGCAATTATGTGATGTTGTTGCAAAATAAATAAACAGTTTAAATATAAAAAAATATAAAAAATATGGTGCAATCCTGCCCTTTCCCTTTTATTTTTTATTTTATTTTATATGCTTATAGAGCGCCAGACTAGACCCCCGAAGGGGTATCTCCGCGCTATGACTGCAGATGGGATTGAGAGTAAAAAATGTGTCCAGAGATAGAGTGACAATTAGTAGCTGGGAAACAAATAGGTTTTTAAGTTTTTTCTAAACATCATGTGGTTGGTGATTGACCTCAGTTCGGGCGGCAGTGAGTTCCATAAGGTGGAACCAGTGTGGGCCAGCGCACGGCCACCTTGTCTGGTTTTCTTAATTCTGGGTATTTTGAGTAATTGCTGGTTGCTAGAACGCAAAGAGCGTCCTGGGATGTAGGGCTGAAAGATGTCTATGAAATACTTGGGGCCCATCCCCATTCGGCTCTTGTGTATAATACACAGAATATTGAACTGAACTCGCTTCTTCACAGGAAGCCAGTGAAGCTGAGACAGTAGGGGACAGGATGGTGTCCTGGGTGGTGCATTCATGACGATCCTTGCGGCAGTATTTTGAATGACCTGCAATTTCTTGATTTGCTCCTCATTGGCTCCGTGGAGCAATCCATTGCAATAGTCGACCCTACTGATAACAAGAGCCTGCACCAGGGTTTTTCTGTGGTGATCCGGGAGATAGGGAAAAACACGTCTTAGCATCCCTATCGCCCGAAAACAGGTGCCGGCTACTTGATTGACGTGGTCCTTGAAAGTGAGTTGTTGGTCAAATAATACTCCCAAGTTCTTGACCTTACTTTTGGGGGTGGGAACAGGACCTAGCTCCAGAGGCCACCAGTCTGATGACCAGTGTGCCGTCGCTTGACCGAACAACATAACTTCGGTTTTCCCGACATTGCACTGCAGACAGTTTGATGACATCCAGCCTGCAATGGCTCTCATGCCATCTGCAAAAGATTTTTTTATTGCAGGTGTAAGAGTTTTAAAGGGAAAAAGAAGTTGGGTGTCGTCAGCGTACGATACAGGGGTGAACCCGAAAGATCTTGCTAGGCTGGCAAGAGGGGCCACATATATGTTGAAAAGTGTGGGGCTCAGACAGGAGCCCTGCGGCACCCCCTTATTGAGCTCCCTGTGGGTGGATTTGTGGGAGCCTAGCCTAACCTCTTGGGAACGCCCGGACAGGAAACTCTCCAACCATGCCAAAGCCTCTCCCTCTATTCCCACCTCCTTAAGGCGATGGAGAAGCACCTTGTGAGACACCGTATCAAAAGCGGCGGAGAGGTCCAACAGCACCAGAATCATAGAGCAACCATCATCCAGTGCCATTTTGATGTTGTTGGTCACTGTTTGAAGTGCTGATTCTGTGCTGTGGTTCGGCCTGAACCCAGATTGAGAATGGTCCAGGCCTTCCGTCGCTTCAAGATGTTGAGAGAGATAGGTGTTCACGTGCTTCTCCGTGATCTTGCCCAGGTAAGGTAGGAGAGAGATGGGACGAAGGTTGGATAGGTCTGTCCAGGGGGATGATGCCTTCTTTCTTATCGGGTTCACCACTGCCTTTTTCCAATCTGCTGGAACCTGGCCTGTTCTAAGGGAGATGTTTACCATTTCGAGTATATGGGGACCTAATAAAGGGATCAAAGGACCAACCATTTTAGCTGGTACAAGGTCATTGGGGGATCCTGTTTTTATGTGGTTACAGAGAGTAAGGAGTTCTGTATGAGTGATGGCGGGGAAAGACGTCAAAGAAGGTTTATTGTCTGAAACGGGGGTTGTGGTGGGGCAGATTTTAGTTTGATTTTTGCTGGAATTGTTGGCGGCTAATATTTTCTCATAGATGATGTTGATTTTATCCTCAAAAAACAGCGAGACTTTGTCGCACAGATCCTGTGAGAAGTCATCTGAACTTTCACAAGCCGTAGGTTTTATAAAGTTTTGCAGGATATTAAAGAGTTCTTTAGGGCTGTTGCCTGCTTCTGCTATTTGTTGTGTCAGTTGTAGTTTCCTCGCTGACTTTATATTTTTGTAGTATTCTGATTGGGCCTTTAGGAAGATCAGTCGATTATTTTCAGTTTTTGTTTTCCTCCAGGCTTTCTCAATACGTCCACATTTTTGTTTCTCTGCTCTCAATTCTTTTGTATACCATTTTTCTTGTTTTGACACTGGATGTTGTTTATGTCTTTTTAGAGGAGCAATGGTGCCGATGGTTTTTTTGATGGATTCATTCAGCTTGGCTAAGGCAGTGTCTGCTGTATCAGATTCCAAAAAAATCGGATCTGTCCATGCCTCTTGAGCCGTATTGGCATTAACTTTGTGCCATTGACGTCTCCAAGAGGGGGGGGAAGGGGCATTCTTTATGGGTTTCGCAGGGGTTGGTAGTGTGAATTCCAACATAGAGTGGTCAGTCCACGATATGCTTGTAGCCAGGGAACAGTTAATTTTGGTAGAATTAGAGAAAATAAGGTCAAGCATGTGTCCTCCTATATGAGTAGGTCCATGATTTTTTAATTCCAAGCCCAGATTCAATAAATCTGTGATTAGAGCCGTGGATTCAGTCAACATTGGCTGATCAACGTGTATATTAAAATCACCTAGAAGCAAAAAATCTTCTTTGGATTTTATATGTGGGGCTAAAATTTCTTGAAGAGTGAGTGCAAAATTAGGATCTGCTCCTGGGGGTCGATAAACCAGGGCCCCTTTCCAGGTGAAAAAATTAGTTAAGTGAATTTTAAAAAGCATAGTTTCTAGTTGTGCGTTTGAGTGTTGTTCAATAATAGTGCATTGTATATGGTCTCTATATATAATTGCTAAACCGCCTCCGGTTTTAATGTCTCTATCTAGGTGTTTAATCTTGTACCCAGAGGGTATCCCCATTGCAATGGCTGTGATAGTGTGGGGTTTTAGCCAGGTTTCCACAAGGAAACATATGTCTGGTTGGATAGAGTGTATTAAGTCCCAGACCTGATGCTGGTGTTTAGGTAGGGAACGTACATTTAGTAGAAAACTTTTCAAACCCTTGACAGAGGTATGAGGGTCTGGGGGGGACACGTTGTTGTTAGATAGGCGTCGACATTGAGGGCAGGAGTAGGCAGCCTCAATGCGATGCCAAGGTATGACTGTATTACAACATGTGGAGGGTCTAAGATTGCGTAAGGTTAGGGATGTGTAATAGAGGGATTGGGAAACCTTACCGGTGACGGTTTGTGAGGGTAAACCAGGGTCCATCGCCCCTCGCCCCGTCCTGTCGCGGACGGGCGCAGACGGGCTTTTCTTCGGTGCTTCTTAGGCGCGCTCGAAGGCGCCCCCTGCGCGCAACCGCTGCGCGCTTATGGGAAGGGCGTGGCTAAATAGCCCGGAGTGAGGCAGCCACTAGAGCGCTGACCTCAGCTCCGGGAAACTGGAAGTGCTGTCTGCCTGGCTCTTGCCTGTCCGCCCTCCGCACAACGGCACTGTTGCCGGGTCGGACCGAGGCGGGCAGGCGGTAAGATCGAGCCCAGGCTATTAGAGGGAGAGAAAGCTGTTTGAAAGTCTAACACGAGTCTGCCTGTGTTAAAATACAATATACAGTTTAAAAATGTAACTAGCAATGGGAAAAACGTTCCGCTCGTTTTGCGCTTGTTTTAGCGCTTCTCGCAGCCCCCTAACTTCATGCAGCAAGGAGCTTGTTATATTGCACTGCGTTCATCATCCCTATATTGGAAGAGTCTTCCCTGTATTGCATGTGTGCTAGGTCCATGGGAATGAGGGAATCCTGCTGACTACGCACTGGGGACTTGATTCACAAAAGGCCTCCTAACTTGTGGCACACATCCGCAGGGGGCAGGGGCGTAACACAGGTCCCTGCAGCCCCCGCGTGTTGCGGGGGGCCCTCACCCTCCAGGGGGCCCCGTCAGCACCGCACTTCTGTTGGGGAGCTCTAGATTGAGTCCGGAGGAGGCCCCTTCACGTATCCTGCAGGAGGGCCCCCTCAAGGTTTGCTACGCCACTGGGGGGGGGGCTGAGGGGGGCGGGACTTAGGGTTGAATCTTTGCAATGAGAATTCTCAATATGGAGATTCCACCCTGAGAGTGAAGACTCCCCACGATGACGCGCCTCAGGCCATGGATGTCAGCATCAAGATTTGTAATGTTTATCAGTCTTCCTGCCTAGGATCCATAATGCGCACTGTAATGTAATCTCCATTTTCTTCAGCAAAGAGAGAGCTGCGAGGTTGAGGTACAGTCAAGGTCAGCAAATTGACACTTCAGTGGGACTAAGAATGTTTCCCTGAGTGCATTAGATCTCAGTTTGTACTACATACCACATGAGCTCGCATCAAGGGAGAACAAATTGATTGACCCAGGTTTTCTCGGTGGACAAGTCAGTTCATCTTGTACCCCCCCCCCCCACCTCCCCCCCACATGTTGAAACTCTATCCAATTTAACATGCTTTGCTCTCTGTCACGCATAACACATGGCATAACAGATGTCAGCTAGCGCAGTGGTCACAAAGAATTTGCAGATGTAGGTCTCTTGCTAGTTCAGGATACCCGGAGTAAATAACAGTTATAATTGGTAATTTTCTGAGCTGACTGGTCACGTTCATTGTGTCCACTGAAAAGACAATGGTATGAAAATTCTTCTTTTAAATTGCATGCAGCGAAAGTAATTTTATTTATCCACGGGGCAATTTAGTTCCTTGGATTCTTGGATTCTTTTAGAATTCCTTTGAAATGGGCCTCAGCTGTGAATAACCTCAAGCGCTGATCATTTGCTTCATGGATAGGTCAAAGAAAGACTGGTGTAGCTCAGCAAATAATGTTCCAACCTCCAAGGTCTTGGACAGTTTCTTGGCAGGCTACAGTCAGATGGATTGCAGCTTCTTTTTCTGCATTGACCTAGTGTGGCCTTATGTTTCCAGCTGAGGATTACCTTATATTGTCTTTGCTGGAAGTTACCAAAAGACAATGAGCAGGGCTCTGTGTGAGTGCGATTCAACACCACAAGTGAATCGGTTGGGATTTATGATCATTAACGACCAGAATGTCATGATACAGTTTTCTAAGTATTAACCCCTTCCATGCTGATGACGGAACGGTTCCGTCATCAGCGTCAGTTGAGCTGTGCTGATGACGGAACCGTTCCGTCATGACTCTGCCCGCGCAAGGCGGAGTCAGCACAGGCGGGGAATACGCTACATCAGCGTTGGTTGAGCTGTGCTGATGACGAAACCGTTCCGTCATGACTCCGCCCGCGCAAGGCGGAGTCAGCACAGGCGGGGAATACGCCCCGCACGCAAGGGGTTAATAACATAATTCTATAAGGCTTTCTGTGCTTGCTCTTTCTACCTACTTTCAGCATATCCCTCTGTGACGCTGTACCAAAAATGTGTACTCTTTAACTCGATAAGTTTGATTGAGTCCAACTCTGCAAAATGCACTGCCACTTGCTATCATCTGATACATATTTAAATTAAAAAAATCGATTTATAACCCCTTATGCAAAGTCAAAGATTAGAGCACTACTCCAGTGGTTAATTTGTAAACAAATAAGTGCTGGGGCTCTCGTCAGGAGGCAGATTCGACCAGGCCATTTCTCCTGTTAGCGCTGCCTAGCACCGAACCAACAAAACCTACAAGTGGGCAGAGGATGCGGTGCATCGGCCAGAGCTGTCGACCTCGGAGCTGGGGAACCAGATTCGAGTCTCGGCATCAGCTCAACATCCTGTGATTCTGGGAGAATCACTTCAACTCCATGTGCCTACAAAAAATAAATGTGTCCTTAACTGGTGCTCAAGAGCCGGTGTTGATAATTAAGTGGCGGTGACCGGAAACCACCAGCTCCAATTAAGTACTGACTACTACATGAACAAAATTAACCATTACAACAGCTTCCATGTGGGTTTACCTCCCAGCCTTTCTTCCCTCTGAACAAGGTCATACAGTTTGACACAGGGACCTTCTTTAACCTGATTAGCCCTATATACACACCACTTACCAAAACAGGGAGTGTCATTTAAATGGCATTTGCCATCAATTCTAGTCTGACATTGTTCGTGTGGGTAGGTCCCTGCAAAGGCGGGGTGCAGCATACCTCCTGCCTTGCAGGTCTTTCTGTGTAGAAGAAGTATATCGTTTTCTCACACTCTCAGTACTCAGTACCTTGCTTACCAATGGTTCAAGTGTTGTACGACTACTTACTTTACTACAGAAGGTCACCTGAACTTTGCATCCCTGCACTATTTTTATTTTGTAACCTTTCTCTGGCCCCCTCAGGTTGGGGCTCCTTTTCACTTGTGTCTCCTTGCACTGCCTGTTTAACAAACTTTCTTGGAAACATTGCATTAATGTGTGCAGGTGGTAAGCCCAAGGTAATAGTGCTAAATTATCCTCATTATGTAAAGATTATTAAAACACGTACCCTGTGTTTTCCTTTGTGTACCAAATGTTCACGGAAAACAACCTTTACAATACAGTCATTACATCTCACTACCTTTACATAGCAGTCATTACATCACAACATCCTTTACATAGCATGTCATTACAACGCAGCCATTACATCGCATATGAGTACAACACATGTTCTTACAACGCATGTCACTACAATGCAGGCATTACATTGCAAGTCATTACAACGAATAGTACCCTTACACTATCCGACACTTACCCTGCTGTTGCACTCACTGGAGTTAGAATAGTAATTATTACCCCTACATTATCCAACACTTACCCTATTGTTGCACTCACTGGAGTTACAATAGTAATTTTTACCCCTAACTATCCAACACTTACCCTACTGTTGCACTCACTGGAGTTAGAATAATAATTATTACCCCAATACTATCCAACACTTACCTTAAATGCGATGTAATGGTATGCGTTGTAAAGGTATAATGTGTTGTAATGGAATGCGTTGTAAAGGTAGTCTCTGAAAATGCGATGTAAAAGAATGCATTGTAAAGGATGTTGCATTGTAAAAACTGCATTGTAAAGGCATGTATTGTAAATGTATGCGTTGTAACGTCACACATTCATGACCACTGAGTGGTCCTGTGAGTTTAAAGACTAAAGTGTTCACCTGCTGGCAGCTGAGCGTGTGCCTCTCCCAAACCCCTATGTCCCCATTCCCCACAGCTGGTATTGTTTCATACCACACTAGCACTTACCTCCGTGCAGAATCATATTGTCTCCTGGGGCAGTGACCACTTCGGGTGTGGCTTCTTTATTCGCTTTCCTAAAGGGAAAGAACAACCCGTCTGAATCAATTTCTTGAGAGTTAGACAAATTAATGATTCCTACATATTTTGATGTATAATAATTTTAATAGCACAACCCCACCTCTAGATGTGGGTAGCATTATTGATAATGCAAAGATAATCAATATATTTTGACAGCGGACACGTTAAATGCAATTACAGCATGTGAATATTGTTCATTAGACCAAAGAATGTATTAGTAACCAATATTATTACGCTCAGAAAACGCTAATATTTAAGAACTTCATATCTGGAAGCTACTGATTTCATTTGGTGACATGGTTATAGAGGGGCTCAGTTACAACCGAATACTGAACAGGACGGTCATTGAAGAGCTCCCAAGCAGGATTGCTTGACAAGTTGATGAAAGGAACTCAAGCATCAACAACTCTGAAGAACAATTGTATTTTAAGTCCAGACACTTCACCCCTAAGTGAGACTAAGGGTGACCTGGCCGTCCTGGTAACATCTAGACATTTATATATAGTTGGAGGTTTTTCTACCAAAGGAAGAGGAAATAAGGTAACAGTACTTACCTTATGACAAGATATACTGGAAATTCAAAATCCAAGGTGGCGATACCCCATATCATAGAAAGAGAAAGCAAATCTGGAAAACACCAGCCTAAATGACTAGATACCAATGAAGTTTTAATTTAAGATTGTTTTTAAAATGAAAATAGTGTCCTGAAGAAGGTGACGATTTCACTCACCGAAACGCCGCGTCGACAACATTTTCTTCCTAGAACATGAATTGTTTAATTATGTACTATGTTTTTTTAATAAATATGATGATGTTTTTATAAATGTGATTTAATAATATACAAAAAGAAACAGTCGGATAAATAAGAAATATAAATCTATTTTCCTTGCTCTCCTGCCCTTATTGCGATTTACTGCATAATGTTGAGAATGTGTTTAGGTTTAGATATCATACAGCTGTAAATTTGTTGATCTACTGTGAGACTCCACGTTATACCCTACTGGACTTCAATTTACTATTCATTCAAGACCTGTAGAGATTTTCTCCTTCCGTATTAAGGAAAAGAGATTCTTGTATTTGTCTTTTTTTGGAAGTTACATTCAAAGCTAAATTTCTGAACAAAGTGTCAGGTATATGTTGTTATAATTACATAAAGAAGTTTCACTATCTTTGTTATAGATCAAAAGATATACGAATCATGATCATGTAAAACTAGCGCATGATAAAAATCCAGTTCTTAGTTAACAATTAAGATCCATTAAATGTATCTGAGTATCCTTTGTATAGCTTATTTATTCACTATCTACCATAGTTATGTATGCACAATACTTAACTCGTGTTCTATTACCATGATGCTATCTGAGAAACTAACTGTACTTCTACTTAGATACATTTTACTTGTTTTTAGGAAGGGGAAGTGGCAACTCAAAGCCTTTGGCCTCTGGTGGAGGGTTTACTATCTGCCAACAGGAGGAAACTGTCTGCACCACTTAGAACATGTGTTGGTGAAATTAGCCAGCATGGTGGCTGCAGCCTACATGATTCCACAGTGAGGACATGGTCCACGTCCCTTGGATTATGGGCACGAGCAACTGGATTCTTTTGTCCTGTCAAGGGTCTGGACAGTGCATGTGTGGATTGACTAAGGGGACACTTCCTTCTGTGCAAAATCTCTCCACATCTCCAACAATAAGTAAGGAACTGTCAAAGAGATCTTGAGCTCAGTTTTTGTGTCTTTATTAAGACCAATGCTTCAGTTATCCACTTTGGCTCTCGATTTCCATGCAGGGGTCTTGTCCTGAAATTGACATGTCCCAGGAGGCTCCCCTATGCCTTTCCTTCTTTCACTTATTTCCCATCTTAATGGTATGAACCCGGGAGTAGAAATGCAGAATGATTGCAGTAGTTCCTTTTTGGTCCCAAAGGATTTGCATTCCCCTTCTTCCAGCTTTTGCAAACTTCCCACTTTCGTGGTTGCCTTCAGCTCCTCGTCCTATCCACAGCACGGAACGTCCACCTCTGGAGAAATTGCCCCTTTTATTTGGAAGGTTGAACAGAGGGGTTTGCAGAGCAATGGCCTCCCCTATCATGTAACTGAGACAGTTCAGAAATCCTGCAGACCTTACACTTTGAGGTCTTGTTCTGTAAATTGTAAGGGGGGGGACAAAAGTAGTGAAATCCTTCTTTTGATCATGGTTTTCTTTCTCTTGTTCAATTTCTTTGGGATAGCTTTGAAGTTATTCTTTTATTTTTGATCTTTGGCATCAAGGGGTAATCATTAGTGGGTTTGTGAGCCTTTGGCGCTTCAGTTCATCTTGAAGGATAGCTCTTAGCCTGACCTGTGCCACTTCCTCTTGACACTCAATAGGATTTACTGCTAGTTTTAGGGTTTTTATACACAAAAAAATCCTTTGAACCCTTGATTTCAGTGGATGTTAAATTTTAGCCCATTAAAGTAACTCACAGAAATGGAGAACTGGGTGCATTGCTATATGGAGTTCTCCTTTTTTCTGTGGTGGATGATAGGAGAATTCTCTCTCCGAACCCTCCTTCCCGTGAAAAGATAGCCTCAAGTTAACATTATACTCAGTAGGCGGTGTTGTCTACATTTATGTTCTTTCCCTTTTCGAATCAGAGAAGATGTTTTACACTCTATGGATGCAGGATGATCCATTTGCTTAAATTTGATTGATCCCAGACTTTTTGTCTGATCACCTGTTTGTCATCTTAACCCTTTCGATGCTCATAAAGGAACAGTTCCTTCATGAGCGTCGGTTGGCCTGTGCTCATGACGAAACCGTTCCGTCATAAGTCCATAGGTTCTTTAGAACCTTCAGCACCACAGCGGAATTTGCGCAGCGCTGAAGGGGTTAATCACAGCAGGATAAGAATGCCTCTTTCATTACATGACCATTATTTGATGGATCCATTCCACCATATTGGTGACCTATTCGCACCCAGATGTTCCCTCCCAGGCTAGTATTCAGGGCAGGTCCACAAGAGGTCATGCATCTTCTGGGATTGCGGTTCTTGACGTCCCCTTGACATTGATCTAATGGACTGTAAATCGGTCTTCTTCTCATACCAATGGTCAATACTACAGACTTGACCACTAGAGCAATAGGAAATTTAGTGTAACTTGCACAGTTCCACACTAACATATTTATGGTTAGTTTTCAATAAAGTGACTGGTTTTGATTCATTGAGACCTTGTGTGATTTATTACTAGCGAAAGTCCATTGTTACTTGGGTACACCACCTAGTGCTGAAGAATACAGGTAAGGAATGGAGACATTCTCCGGGTAACAATAACAACGTGATGGAAGGAATTAATCTCAGCCACAGCTTGGGGCCGTATCCCATTCTGTCCTTTTTCAACCAACATACCAACTTACTTTGGACTGAGCCATATGCAAATCAATCTTGGCCTTGCTCCAATGGGAAAAGTCTAGCTTGAACTGCTAGGTCAGGTCCGCCCTCACCAGTCTGGTATAGCCTAGTTCCAGTGGCACAGTGTGCGCGGGACCCATGTCTGAGCATACCATCACACTTGGGGCAAGAAAAACAAAGTGATGGATGGAATGCTTAAATTAATCTCAGCCACTGGCAATCACTTGACCTCATCCCAACCGACCGTTCTTTGCTCGCCGCCATCAACACATTTTCTGTCACTCAGTATATGCAAAAGGCTATAGTTTAGGCTTTAGTGAGGGATATTCCATTAATGTGATTTTTGCATCCTGCTCTATTCAGTGTTTACATGGAAGTAACATGATTTTTTTTCCTGGTGAAATCGCTTCCAGCGCACCCCATCGTGCCCCTGGCTGTGTGCTTGGAGACTCTATAAAACCGCATGAAAACAAGATTTTAGGAAAGATTTAAATGCCGGCAGTAAACTAGTAAAGACTAATTGATCCCAGACACCATACATCATCGTATCCCGTTTTTAAACAGTTTCGTTTACACAAACCAATATGCCAGACTTCAAGATTAATTAATTTCTAAAAGTGCTAAAAGTTCTGTTTATATTTTCATGGTAAAACCTGTCCTGAAAGAACATTCAGCCACGTGTGCATAAGAGTTCTGTTAGCAATTGGAAAGCATTTAAGAACAGATTCACAAAGAATAGAAGAAAAACTTGTAATTTCCACAATGGGTAAATTAAATTTTACAAATGTGAGTAAGCTGTGATTTCTTTGTGATTCGCTTACAAATGTATGAACATCTGGTGTAAATTATGCATTAAGTAATTTGCGGACGTAAAACGCATCCTATTCACGTATGTTGTTGTTCCCGCCATTTTCTCTATCCTGCCCTATAAGGTTTTGGAAAGCTCGCCAAATTCCAATTTGTTTACAGTGTTTCAAAATATTTCCTTGGAAAGCAAATAAAAACATTTTTATACGCATGCAACCCCCTACCTAGAATCATTTTGTACATTCTATTTGTGGCAGTTTTACTGCATTTCTGAAAATCTGTGAATTCAACGATAAAGTATTTTGCTTATATGACTTCGGTTAGTGCTGCTTTTCCTTTGGCACTTCCTTGATACTCAGTGCAGAGCTCTCATGTTTTAAAGGTCCATGAATGAATAGCTCTGTCAGCTAGCTCTCTGGCTGAGTGACAATGGGATCATCAACGCAGCACAGGCAGGCAGGTTTCCAAAAGGGGTAAGGACAGTGCTTAATTTGAGCCAGTGGTTTCCAGTGCATAGCACCGACACTTTATCACCAACACCAGGCAATAAGCACCAGTTAAGGACACATTCATTTTTGATAGGCACATGGAGTTAAAGTGATCGCCCAGAATGAGCGGATGCCGACACTCGAACCTGCTTCCCCTGCTCCCAGGTCGGCAGCTCTGGCTGATGCACCTTATCCTCTCCCCCCCTTGTAGGGTTTGTTGGTTCTGTGTTAGGCGGGGCTAACAGGAGAAATGGGCTGGTGTAATTAACCTGCTGCGGAAAGCCCCAGCACTTATTTGTTTACAAATTAACCATTGTACTAGGAACACTTGACAAAGCAATGCGGCAATTTAACCAGCATTAAGAAGTCAAAATTATGCCTCCCTTGTATAGATTTAAAAATGGCTTTTGATACTGTTAGCCATGAGCTTCTATGGCAAACATTATTAGACCTGGGTGCCCAAGGAGAACTAGTGTCTGCTGACGAGCAATTCTATAGCAACAACACATCATCAGTCAGATACAGCCCAAAAGGTGAAATTACTGAACGTTTTAGCATAAATATTGCAGTCAAGACAAGGTTGCGTCTTGGCACCAGCCTTGTTTAATATTTTTATTAGCGATGTTGCCGATTATCTGAGGTCCCTAAATCTTGATGTTCCGGTTTGCGGGTGCCTGAAAATGCCAATTTTGCTCTTCGCTGATGACTTGATGCTTCTGTCATGCACAGGAGTTGCAATGCATAATCTCCACAATTCTTTTGAAAATGACTGCAATAAAAAGAAAATGCTGATTAATAGCGCAAAAACAAAATATAAGATCACAAAGGGTAGCCCCAAAGTGAGGAATTCCTTTAAAATCTACTGACCCCCATTGGACCGCGTAGATCTATTTGATTAGGTAGGAGTCAGGCTTGATTCAATGTTGGTCTGGCCAGCTCAATTACTTAAAGGTGAGGCGACATTGAGCCAATATGCGGGCGTATGCTTCGCTTTGCCAAGAGCCCGGGGAACCAATTGATTGACCCCCGCCTTGAAGCCTACAGAGCGCAAGCACTTGCAGAAGGTCTCTGTGGTGGAGAGCTGTAGGGCTATAAAAAAGTTTAAGGGCTGGCTAAGGCAGACAACCGCTTTCTTCAAACACTTACTTCTGCTTGGCCCAGGGACTCCAGTGACATGAGCTGGGTATTAAACCAGTTGATCAGTTCTCAACATTATGTCCCATCTATTATTGCGTAAGAATCTGGGCAAAGCCAGGGCTGAAACCCTATCTGGTCATCATATGGAAGGTCTGGGTGCAAGCTAAACAAATTAAGTTACCCGGGTTTAGTCATGTGGCTAAAGTTTTGCAAATCATAGGACTGCTGGCTTGCAGCACAAAAAATGATGAAGGATATCGGAAAGACCGTATAGGAAAGGTTTTGGCAATATATGTTCATTATTATGTAGGGATAGAAGATAGATCGGCTCCGGACACTAAAACCCAATTCTATTTTTTAACCATACCTTGAAAAACTGTATACCCCTTTCAAAAGATCATTGTATATGAATTCTAGGCTTGGTACTCTGCCTGTCATACACTAGCTCATGGAAAAAGGGTACAAGCACTCAATCAGCCCTGACTCCTCTTCCAGGTAGGTGTTAGAGTCCCTCCTTCACCCTCAGGCTCCTGCCTTTACCTCATCCCTGGTGGTCCAGTGGGAGAGCCTTGCTCTTCTGATGGTTCTGCTGTTGTTCTGTATTGTGTTGTGTCCTTTCTGTATTGTGTTGGGCCCGTTTCTCTGTCTTGCTGCTATTGTGCCTCTGCATTTTTATTTTGAGTTCTGTTCTTCTTAGCTTCTGTTCTGTTTTGTCATTTTGTGCCCTTTATTCTGCCCAGTTCCCTTTCACGCTGCTGGTGCCCCCGCTGCACTCTCCCAGGACCTCTGCAACAAGCTTGGCTCCTACTTCCACCTGAAAATCAAGGCCCTCTACAAAAACTTTATGAACAGACTCCAGAAACCAACCTTCTTCCCTCCAGCGACGACAGCCAGCCCACCATCACAGCCTGGACCCCGGTCACCACCGAAGATACCATCACAACCATGACAAGCACTCCCTCAGGAGCCCCCATGGACCCCTGCCCACCGCACATCTTAGACAGAGCCGCCATAGTGCCCGAGCTACGATGCACCATCATCGCCTTCTTCGAATCCGGCACTTTGACCGATGACTGGAAATGCGCAAAAGCCAAGTCCCTTATCACGAAAGGCTCGGCGGACACGACGGACCTGAAAAACTAACAACCCATCTCTCTCCTTCTCTTCGCAGCCAAATTCACCTTGACTCTTCCCAATCCAGATCCCGCAGTAACCACAGCACCAAGACCGCCCTCTTCGCCGCCACAGACGACATTTGCACACTCCTTAACCAAGGCCTCATCCTGCTGGACTTCTCTGCATCCTTCGAAACCATCTCCCACCACACTCTTGCAGTCAGACTCCACGATGCTGGCAAACAGGGAACCACCCACAACTGGCTTGGTACATTCCTCTCCAGCAGAACCCAAAGGATCAGACTACCGCCTTTCCTCTCCAAGCCAACAGATATCAGCTACCGAGGGCTGCAAGGATCATCGCTAAGTCCCACGCTCTTCAACATTTACATGGTCTCCCTCACTCACATCATCAGACAGAATGGACTCAGGATAGTATCATACGCCGACGGGCACCCAGCTCATCCTTTCCCTCACGATGGACCCCAAAACCACCAGACTCAGCTCCCAGGAAGGAATGAAAGAGGTTGCAGCTTGGATGAGCAGCAGCTGTCTGAAACTCAACTCGGAGAAGAAAGAAGTCCTTGGACCACCCCCTCAACTTGGGACAACTCCTGGTGGCCCGCCGTCCTCAGCCATCCCCCACATACGGATCACGCCCAGATCCTTGGCATCATACTCAACTCCTCCCTCACCATGACCCACCAGATCAATGCTGTTGCCTCAACCTGCTTCAACACCCTCTGCATCTACCGCAAGACCTTCAAGTGGATCCCCTGAAGCCAGAAAGACCATCACCTACGCGCTCATAACAAGCAGTCTGGACCACGGTAACGCCCTCTACGCTGGAATCAACAAATCCCTGCTGCACAAACTCCATACCATCCAGAACACCGTGGCCAGATTCGTCCTCTACATCCCATGACATGAGCACATCACCCAACACCTACGAGACCTCCACTGGCTCCCAGTAGAGAAGAGAGTAACTTTCAAGCTACTCACTCACGGCTACAAACCCGTCCACAACACCAGACCCAAATATTTCAACAAAAGAGTCTCCTTTCACGTACCTAAAAGAAACCTCTGCTCTGCTGACCTCGCCTTAGCAGAAACCCTGCACATCCACTGAACCAGAGCAGGTGGAAGAGCCTTCTCCTACATCGCAGCCAACACCTGGAACGAGCTCCAGGTCCACAACAGACACTCCCCTACTCTGCACACCTTCAGGAAGAGCCTCAAGACCTGGCTTTTCGGCTGACTTGGAGCTGCATCCCCCTCCCCCAGCACCTTGAGGTCCTCACGGGTGAGTAGCACGCTTTAAACTTCCTGATTGATTGATTGAGTGTGATTTTGGGAGGGTGGGGCAGAGTCTGTAATGAACTTTATGTTGGTATGTACTCTTATGTTAAAAGCTCGAAGAGAATATTTCCGTCCACTTCTTATTGTACATGCAAATGGAAGTTGCAAGGAAGCTTTGACACTGGTATGCACACTGAATGTGACCAGATTAATCTCTTCATACATATATTTTGCCTGGAGAATAACTAGACAATTGCACTAATGTCGTTGTTTAAGGAATTCTTTCCTTTTTATTCATTCATTTAACCTGTACATATTTTTGATTGGCCTGCAGTTGCCTATTATTGTTGTGATATGCTGAGGGGATATTCAACGGCTGCGACTTTGCTCAAAAAACTTTTTTAAAACATTTTTTATGATTTACTAAATGCCCTTTTGACTAGGTGAAATCACCCTATATTGTTTATAGGTATTAACGTTTTAGAGCAGCCTGACGATTTTGCACGAGCACTTTTTTGTCCTGTTAGGGCCACTTGGAGACGTACTTTAATAGTGAACCAGTTTATTTGTTGGTTCTAAAATCATCTACATGACCCCGCAATATATGTTCTTCCTGCTAGAGGTAACAAGATGTTCCAACAATAGCTAATGTCCCAGATCTGGCCATAGCTAGGCACTAGCACTTTTATAGGAATTGAAACTTTTTGAATAGCTTTTTTATTAGCGAATTAATCTGAATTGGGGAACTGTAATTACGTATAAGACTCTAAAATTCCTGTCACTTTTGATCACCCACTATGAATGAATTTTTAAAGCGTTAGCATTTTTAGAGTCTGCTGTATGCAAAATATCATCATGATTTATTGTACATGTTGTGTTTTAAATCTTGTAGTTTGTATGGCCGGTCTACGACAGGCTGACACAACAAATACAATAAATACATTTAGTTTTCTCTTTCCATTCTGGGACTTGTAGTCCACCGTTATAAAGAGGACTACAGGTTCCATGATCCGAAGTCAAAAACCTGGACTGCCAAATCTGCTTCAGTATGGACCTGGGAAACTCGAGCACTTATGTGCCCCTAGTTTAACTAAGTTACGTGCCTGCCCACAAGCATTTTACTGGTTAATACACTGCCTGCAGGATAAAAGCAACCCTAGAAATGTTTTGTTTGTTTATATTCACCGAGAGCGAAACCAGTGAGTCCCTTCGACCTCAGCAAGGTTTGTGGCTAAGTTATGGCCAACTCCTGATTCTTTCTCCCAAAACATTGTTCTCCTAGGCTGTGCATTCATTTAAAATCCAAATGCATTCTGGGAGTCGTGTACCTAGTTGACTTTATTTGCTCTAACACATCTGAAAACCAAGGGAATACCAATCAACAGTACAGCAGGTGCAGTGCCACTGAGGCTCAGGTAGGTTAGGGGGTAATCTGTGTGCCAATGATGGCTGTATTTTACTACGCACTTGGCGGCAGGGACTCAATTTGAGTACTTGCCTTAGGTCTTACGGCTCTTTTGATACTCTGCAAAATAAAAAAGTCCGAGCACTGCATCGGTGACGACATGGAGTCATCTGGTAACTTTATTGGAGGGGACTTCCCTAAAAAAATAGGGGCAGCGGCAAATCAAGTCTGGTCTTATAAAACAACGTGAGTTTTTCCTTTTTGTGCTGCTTTTGGTGCTGGATATGGAGAGACATCCAAGACCATCCAAACATGAAAGTCCCAACAAACAGACCCCTGTTTTCACTGGAGGTTTTCCTGGGCCCCATATGGCTAGTCCAGCCCTGATGCCGCCTGTTCCAATGCTTTGAGTTTCAAGTCCTTAGATCACATGTTGTTCAGACAAAAGCTAACCGAAGAGCGAACATAAATAACACAAGACATGCAGACACGGTCGTAAATGCGTTCCCTCACCCGAAGAGCTCCTCCTAAACCCGTGTGTGATGGCGCGAGAGCGGACGGCACCGTAGGTCTGGGGGGCAGTCCTAGAGCAGAGAGTCCTGCTACCAGCTGCGATTCATTTGAGAAAGCAGCTGAGAGTGGTTAGAGCTAATCCGGAGCTTTTCATGCAGCACTCACTGCAGGAACTGGGAGAAGGAGGGGGTGGGAGCTGAAAATACTCATGCATTCTGAACACCCCTGTCACGATTTTTATGACCCCCCCACTAAGGGCTACACATGACTTACCGAACCCCAGTCTGAACTTTCGGCTCTGTCCTGTTGTCTTTGAGGAATAGATACCTCCAGCACCCAGCAGGTCAGCGTTTCCTTAACTTTACGGGTAAACTGAAGAAAGCTTTCTTGAGTTGTGTTTGTTTATTGTTGTAACAACAAATTCTCGATGTCTGCCTTGTGTTCACGGTGCTTGTCATAGTAACAAGGTTACCTGATCACCTATCACGTGCATAGTTATGCAGCACTTGACTTTTCTTCAACACCCTATTGCATTCTGGGATTTGTATTTTGTTTGTAGTCAATATCCCAATTGTACCTGATGACACAGAGCGCCCTCCTAACCTATGGTCTTCGTAGGAACCGGAAGTCTTAGAGCTGCTCAGCTCAAACAAGTAGTTTTCTACACTTGAGGGCATTTTCTTTGTTAAAACCACTACAGATGTTCCACCAATATCTTCATACAGACTTTGGTTACAGAGGTGCTTAATAGGGTTTTTGTGTTCGAATAGAGACGTCACCTTGACCTGTGACCTAACTGTGCAGCAGCCGCGACCCGTGTAGGTAAGAGTGGTGAGGCGGTTGAGTGGTGGGGCCGGTTTGGGGGGGTGGAATTTCGACATATGGCCAGGAGGGGAAATTAATTATTTATTTAATTTTCCCTCCTGGTCATCAGTCGAATCCACCCCAACCTGGTCCTATTGCTCTCACCTGCAGGGTCCGCGACTGCTGTGCAGCCTATTCATTTTGCATGGTGCTATCACCTTGTTTATTTATTTTGGTCACCCGTCTCAAGAGCCGAATGCAAAGCTCTCACGTTTCCCAGTTCCATGCTTTGGTAGCTTTTGAGTGCAGATGTCTGTCATTTTTTGGGATGGTTGGGTACTCCTCTCTAAGACCTGTGTCTCTATGCTTTTACAATGGTTTGTGGATCTAATGTTTATTAAACCAAATGTTCTGCCAGTATAGGGTGATCATCTGTCTCCATGTCACTAGGACACAACTTTTCCATTCCTGACATTGTTTTTACATATCAGTGAATTCTTGAAGTAGTAGTCTTGGTTAATTTTTATTTTTTCCCCGGTCCATGTGGGATGTGCTACATCAATCCAGGTTTTCTTCCTTTGAATTCTGGGACTTGTAGTCCTGTTTTAATAACGGAATAAAGAAGACTATAAGCCCCACAAGTCAATGAAAGAAACCTTGGTCTGGAGCTTCACATCAATCACCCAATCAGCATTTGTAAAACACAACTCAGTCACCCCTAAGGGGTATCTGGGTGTTGTGTCTCCGTTGAAGAGCCAGGTCTTGAGTCTCTTTCTGAAGTTTGTCGGTGAGGGGGCCGTATGGAGCAGAAGGGGGAGGTCATTCCAGGTCTTGGCTTCAATGTAGGAGAAGGAGTGGCCACTGCTGCAGGTGCGGCGGATGTGGGGTGTGTGTGAGATGGCCAGTGTAAGTGTCTAGTGGGATGGTGGAACTTCAGTCGCTGGTTAAGGTATGAAGGTCCTAGGTCGTGGAGGGCTTTGTAGACATGCGAGAGGATCTTAAACTGTCATCTTTTCTGAATGGGGAGCCAGTGGAGGTCTCTCAAGTGGGGGGGGGGGCGATGTGAGTTCGTTTGGGAGGTCCAGCATGAGTCTGGCTGCAGTATTCTGTATGGTCTGGAGTCTTGATGGAGATGCCGGTATAGAGGGCATTGACATAGTTAAGGTGGCTGGTGAGGAGGGCCTGTGTGACTGTCTTTCTGCTGTTGGTTGGGATCCATCTGAAGAGTCTTTAGAGCATGCAAAGTGTGTGGAAGCAGGAGGAGGTGACTGTGTTTAATGATCAGTTGGCTGTCAAGGATGATAATGAGGTTGCATGCATGGTCGGTCGGGTTGGGTCCAAGTTCTGCAGGCCACCAGCTGTGGTCCCAAGCAGAGGTGTTCCTGAAGATCCATACTTCAGTTTTGTCAGAGTTGAGTTGGAAGCAATTGTCCCTCATCCATTTGGCTACATTGGTTATGGCCATGCAGACGTTGGTTTTGGGGTTGGCGAGGTCAGTGTGAGCTAGTATGTCAGTTGAGTGCCATCTGCATAGGAGAATATGTTGAGTCCATGGGCTCGGATGACGTCTGCGAGGGAAGTCACGTAAATCTTAAACAGGGTGGGGCTGAGGGTTGATCCTTATGGTACGCCACATATGATGTCTTTGGGTGCAGAAGTAAAGGGAGGCAGTCAGAAGCTCTGTGTGCGTTCTGTAAGGAAGGAGGCGATCCACTTGAGGGTGTTATGCCGTATACTTATGTTGTAGAGTCTGTTGATGAGGGTGTTGTTGGAGACTGTCGAACGCCTCGGTAAGGTCAAGGAGGATCAGGGCACTGTCGAGGAGTGTTCCTATGTCATCTGTGGTGGCATTCAGCACAGTCTCATTGCTGTGATTGGCCCGGAATCCTGATTGAGAGGCATCCAGTAGGTGGTTTTGTTCCAGGAATTAGGTGAGCTGCTGGTTGATGGCTTTTGGAGAACTTTGCCTGAGTAGAAGAGGAGAAAATTGGACGATAATTTTTTAGATTGTTGGGGTAAGTGGAGGCTTTCTTTAGGAAAGTTCCGATGTCTGTGTGTTTCCATCTGTCTGGGAAGGTTGCTGTGGAGATGGAGGTGTTGTGTAAGCTGCTGAGTTGCATGTTCATTGGGTTCATTGCCAGGTTGTAGAGGTAGTGGGGGCAGGGGTGGGTGGGCACCCCGGAGTGGATGGAAGACATGGCTGAGGAGGTCAGGGTGGAGTACGGTGACCAGGTGGTGATGGTTTAGCCGGTGTTTGCTGGTTCATTGAGGTCATCGGGTTAGATATTGAAATTGTTGTAGATGTTGGTGATCTTGCAGTGTAAGAAGTCTTAGAGAGTGTCGCAGAGTTCTTGGGAGGGGTGGATGGTGTTCTCTATGGCTGTCGGGTCAGAGAATTCTTTGACTATTTTGAAGAGTGCCATTGTGTGGTTGGCAGCAGAGTTCATGAGGTGGTAATAGCTGCTATCTTGGTTTCTTTGATGTGCGGTGATAGTTGCTGAGGACTGTTTTGTGAGCTATTCTGTCCTCTGGATTTTGGTGGTGTGCCATCATTTTTCCTGTTGGTGGCAGCTGTGCTTGGTGGTCCTGAGTTTTGGGGTGTACCAGCTGGCATGTTTTGGGCTCTTGTTGGGTTTTGTAGGTTTCAGTGGGGTGCCTCTTTCAGCGCAGTCTGTGATCCAAATGGCAAAGTTCTGGATGGCCTGGTTGAGATCAGTTGAGCCCTTGGGTTGGGAGGTGGTGAGGGTCAGTGATCACTGAGTTTTGGTGACCTTGCTCCAGCTGTGGTGGGAGGATAATTGTTGCCTGATGATGGTGTGCTGGGCGTTGGTGATAAAGTGTACAATGGTGTGGTCAGTCTAGGTGAGTTCTGAGTTGTGGCTGAATTTCATTCTATCGCTGGAAGTGAAGATGGGGTGAAGTGTGTGTCTGGCATTGTGCATGGGTTCAGTGACCAGTAGGCTGAGGCAGACATTATTCAGGTTCTCCAGGAGGGCAATGGAGTTGGCATTATTGGGGTCGTCGATGTTGAGGTCGCAGAGTTGGACGTAGTGGTGTGAGTCAATTGCTAGCAGGGCGATATGGTTGGGGATGGTGTTGCAGAATGTTGCTCGGGCCACGGGGGTCTGTAGGCGAGGGTGCCTCATTACGCATGGACCTGGGAAACGTGGAAGGGCCGCTGTGACATGGAGCGATCTGGGCACCCTATGCCAGTAATGAATACTCTTGCTCCAGTATTCCTTGGACTTAGTACAAAAGGCTTCCTATTTTCTTCAGGATTCCACTGAAAGTCAGTAGAGTACTCTCACAGGGGGTTTTGCATGCTCAAGCTTTTATAGGTTGAGGCTCTGCCAGACCACTCTGTTTTTCAATCTTTGCTACCTTTGCATGAGCTTTTAGTGTTCAGCGATGTTGATTACTTGCTAATAGTGCAAGAGCACCACTGTTGCGTGTTTATCTAGGTTCCTGATCGATACTGTGACCTTATGCCCCTATTCGGCTATAAATCCATTTATTCCCTATATTGGCATAACCGTTCAAGTGCGATTTTCAGAAAAGTCATCTCTGGCCTCACACGAACAGAGCCACATTCCAGCATAGTTCTCTGCCACTTCCTTTGCGATCAATTAGTGCAATGACAGAGCAGAAGTCACTATCTGATATTCCTAGATTAACACTCCGAGTTCTTCAACAAGATAAAAACTCATCAAACCTGGAAATCCCCGCTTTCTGTGTTTTGATTAGTAATGGAACTCTAATGAGCAACTGATAACTATCACTTCCTAGTGACATCTTTAATTGACGTCTTATGTCCAGCAAACTTGCGTCAAACCCGGCACCTGTCAGGTATGAATATTACCAACGCTGCCTTAAGCAAGGAGCTACTGTTGCTGATGCTAGCTGCCTGCAAGACCCCGTGTTGGTAAATCTAGCACTCTGTCGCTGCAGCCTGCTGTCCCTGTGGTGGTGAAGCTACTGATACCATTATCGCTGCTAAAGCGCGAACTATGGTGCAGTACGCTTAGGAGCTGAACAGCCGTCCCTCTGCGAAGACATCCAGCAGATTCCAGCTGCCCGCGGACGCTGTCCCCCCTCCTTCCTCGACGTGCTGAAGAGACCCGCTGCCTTTCTCCTGCAGAGAAATCCAGCTCCGGCGTTTCCGGTCTACCCTCGCGGGTGACTGGGATATCGAGAGTGACCCCTGAAGGAGATACCAATCCTCCATCATTCTATTCAGAGGTATGGTGTTGACTAAACCCTTAGATGAGAATTCTTGAAACAAACCTTGGCAAAACCAACTTAACTTAAAGCTACTTACTTACTCCCCTTCCACGTGTTAGGCTTAGGTCAGGCACACTGGGGTAGGCTTAGTTAGAAGCACCAGTTGAGTATGTTAGCCTAATGTATATATGACTGTATATATGTTTTATTACTTTTAAACCATTGTATGGCTAAGAAACCATATCAATGCTTTTACAGTTCTATTTCGCAATACTTATCTTACTGTACGTACTTTTTATAATAACAAGTCTTGCAATTGTGGCAATACATTTCTCTTGTACGAGAAGAAAGACTGTTCAATAAATGTTAACCTTTTATTGACAAACACCCGTCTCTCTATTCTCTACATCTCGTGAAAGTAAACTGCACTAAACTGACTGAGTGAAATACCTGTCTATTGTTTCACACGACCCTAGAGATTGACTCTTGATCTGAGGAGCAAAGTTGCCATGTTGCACGGTTGTTGGAAAGCTGAATCCCTTCTTATCTGTGCCAAGGAAGCTGATCACTTCCTATGCAGAAAAGAAAGTTTCCAGTGACCTCTGAGCTAGTTGGCAACACACCCAATTAAGTTTAGCATAGTCAGTGGAGGCCTGGAATATCCGCAGTTCCACGTCGATACTACTGTTTATGTTATTCCAATGCGCTGGGCCTAGTGGGAAACTAGGAACTACACTACATGGCGCCCAAACGTTTGGTAAGGCGATAAACTAACGCAAGACGTTAGAGTAACTCAGTCGTGCATATTTCACAGACCCCTTTCTCCCGTAAATACTCCAATAGACGTCTGGAGTGGGTGAAAGGTTAAAATCCGCCCGAACTCAGTAGGAAGAGATTCCTATGTAAAGCTCTGGTTTATTCAACGTTGAAGAATACAGTGTTCCAAAATATTGTGCACCTAATCTTTGTCTCCTTGGAGACCAACTCTGCAAAGCCTGCATTTATAAAAAATGACAGACAGTGAAGAAGAAAGGGAAGCAGTTAGACTGGCAACCCAACTAATAGAGGAAGACACGAGTCTCCTAGACACAGACCCGGATGCTATTATCATCCCGGTCCACTTAAGAAGATCTATAACTTTAAAACTTATAGAGAACGGACTGACACCACAAGGTGGTACAGTAATTTTCGTGATAGAGGCTCACGAGTATCGGCAGACAGAGGTATTCTATTCATGGATAAACTTTCCAGCGGTAAACGCTAGAACAAAAGAGTTTCACTATTACAAAATAGAGAAACCTCCGGAAGAGTACGCTCCTTTCGAGGAGATTGAAATTCCACTTAAATTTCAAGAGCACCTGCTCTGGTTTAATGGCGCCCTAAAACACAATGATCACATTACCAGGCTCGGTCCACTAGGTAGACCAGGAGCAACGTGGCCGGTTCTAGCCAGCTACACACCACATCCGGACATTGCAAAAATGTCAAAGGAAGACCTCTTAGTTAACATAAGAGAATTAACAGAGGCTTATAGAGAGTTAGTAAAATTATTTGTTAAAAATAATTCAAACACTCCTAAAAAGAGCTGGGATGGAAATAAACAATCCACTCCCAAAGAAAAAGTTTTCCAGTCCAGAGGAAGGTCTCCTCGACGGAGGGAAAGAACTCCGACTCGAGAACGCCATTCTCCCCAACGGGAGCCCTCTGAGAAAAGATATAACCTTAGAAATAGGGATAATCTGAAAAAACCTGATAGATACCAAAGTATTGATACACGTCCCTCTCGATCTTTTCCACAGAATTCGGAAAGAAGAGGACGGTCAGACCCAGGAGAGCACACCAAGTCCAAAGACAAGGAACCTGCTCAAAATAAGAAATCTCAATTTCAGAAAAAGAAGGTAGCCAGTATTAGGGTAATCAACCATGCCGAGAATACTGAGGACACAGTTGAAAAACGGGGAGTGGGCATTGACAATGTTGGACAGTGCAGCAGAAATCAGTATAGCGCGCAAGATCTTGATGAGTCATCTGGAGACAGTGGACACGAATGAATTCATTCAGGTTGAAACTGCCGACACCAGACTTAGCGAGCCCCATAAAATATACGAAATAACATTGCGTATAGAGGGTGATAAGACTAGGAAAATTAAGGGTCTATTTTGGGATAAGCTCTCAAAAGGCTATGATATTCTGTTAGCTGAAAAAGATTGGCCCCCGGAGTTTGTCAGGGAGTGCCCTCGTGGCGAAGAAGTGATTATGCAAAGTAAAACAAAGAGTTTTCCCACTGGGGAGTATTATTACCTGCTCCTAGATCAGGACTCAAACTCACAAACACCAATCACACCATACATTTTGTGGAACTGGAAAACACTTACCAAGAAGGAACATATCCAAACGAATTATAATTAAAAAAGTGTACAATTTATTAAAAACTTTTGTTACAAAAGATATCAATGAATCATCAGTTAAAAACATATATTGCACAAAAATACACAAATAAAAACGCAATTGGGGCCACCTAATGTGGACGTGGAGAAATTAATCTAAGGAGACACTAATATCTGTCTTTGTCATTTCATTTCGGACTCTCGTTTGTCAACAATAGGAGGAATATTATTCCTTTAGACCAGGATTGTTGTTGGCAACGCCGAATATGAGTTATGGATTGGCGTCGACGCGTTTCGGAAGCTTCAACTGATAAAGGCTTCCTTCCTCAGGACAATTTGTATTTCTATTCTCCACACGTAAAAGTGTTAAACCTAAGGCATAAAAAATACAATGCAATGCAACTGTTATACTGACATGTAGTTTTATGTGAATCACATACGGCTTTTTTTGCATTTCTTTGTTTACTGCTTATCTTCCCCCTTAGCACTTATGTTCCCCTTACTAAAATGTGTTCTAGATTGTTCCTACTGATGCAAACAACCCCGTCAAATTTGTCTGGCCATGGACCATCTATTGATATTCCTCACTTATTGGTGTTAGTGAAAAACTCAACAGCTGTCTATTTTTATTAAAAGGAGATCAAGCTATTTTCTGGGTGTCAATTAGTGTTTCCACATTTTCTGCTAATGAGTCATTGGGAGAAGTTCTAATAAACAGAGATAGCATGTCCATATTTTTATCATTGTGTCTTTTTTTTTTTATAAAAAAACAGTACATATTTTTCACAAGTGTTTCCAGCATAAAACTTACAGCATCTAAAGAAACCTATACATTGCAGGGTATTCTCTATTGTCTATTTAACTCAGCAAAAACGTTATTCTTTAAAATATCTTTTGCAGTATCACAGAAACTAAAAACAGAAGGGAAGCATTAAATCGAGCACGTTTACTTGTGCAGACAATAAGGTACTTTCCTTATGATATAAATTGAACGATATATCTAGGAGACCCTCGCTGCCATTTACTAATAATAATGCAATAATAATGCAATAGGCAAACAATCAATTGAATCTCTGTAATTTATGCAGGTTTGTGCCAAGTCTGCTTTGGATTATTCTTCAAACAGACGAGTTGTAAAACAAAAGCGCCTGACCATATATTTAAGGTAAATAAATACAGCGCGCAAGAATAATAATAATAAAAATAATAGAATCTGGGCATGTTTTACTTAAGATTATATTCCTCCTGATTACAGATAGGATGGCAGAAGCTTGATGACAATACAGGCGAGAACCAGTGGAATACTACACACTTGGTAGATCTCCACTAGCAACATAACCATCACGGTTAGTGCTCATATACATTAATTTGTATGAATGATATTCGTGTGGTGTGGATATATATGATAAGAGAATGTGGACAACACTAACCAGAAGGTTATAATTTAGTACAATGTTTTGAGCAATTAGAATGAAGCTTGAGAATACCCTGCAATGTATAGGTTTCTTTAGATGCTGTAAGTTTTATGCTGGAAACACTTGTGAAAAATATGTACTGTTTTTTTATAAAAAAAAGACACAATGATAAAAATATGGACATGCTATCTCTGTTTATTAGAACTTGTCCCAATGACTCATTAGCAGAAAATGTGGAAACATTAATTGACACCCAGAAAAGAGCTTGATCTCCTTTTAATAAAAATAGACAGCTGTTGAGTTTTTCACTAACACCAATAAGTGAGGAATATCAATAGATGGTCCATGGCCAGACAAATTTGACGGGGTTGTTTGCATCAGTAGGAACAATCTAGAACAAATTTTAGAAAGGGGAACATAAGTGCTAAGGGGGAAGATAAGCAGTAAACAAAGAAATGCAAAAAAAGCCGTATGTGATTCACATAAAACTACATGTCAGTATAACAGTTGCATTGCATTGTATTTTTTATGCATTAGGTTTAACACTTTTACGTGTGGAGAATAGAAATACAAATTGTCCTGAGGAAGGAAGCCTTTATCAGTTGAAGCTTCCGAAACGCGTCGACGCCAATCCATAACTCATATTCGGCGTTGCCAACAACGATCCTGGTCTAAAGGAATAATATTCCTCCTATTGTTGACAAACGAGAGTCCGAAATGAAATGACAAAGACAGATATTAGTGTCTCCTTAGATTAATTTCTCCACGTCCACATTAGGTGGCCCCAATTGCGTTTTTATTTGTGTATTTTTGTGCAATATATGTTTTTAACTGATGATTCATTGATATCTTTTGTAACAAAAGTTTTTAATAAATTGTACAGTTTTTTAATTATAATTCGTTTGGATATGTTCCTTCTTGGTAAGTGTTTTCCAGTTCCACAAAATGTATGGTGTGATTGGTGTTTGTGAGTTTGAGTCCTGATCTAGGAGCAGGTAATAATACTCCCCAGTGGGAAAACTCTTTGTTTTACTTTGCAGTACATTGGCGCTCCATTTCCCTCTGGGTTATTAAGAGCCCCTCTCTTTCTTTTATACCGAAGAAGTGATTATGCCTGCCTTCTCGAATCACATTCCGATTCACAAAAAATATACTTATGCAAGGAAATGGGCAGTGGCCCAGGCACCTGCATTATATAAAAATCATGTAGGATGGGATGAGGACTCACCTCCTCACAAAATCCAATTAAAAAGTGAACCAACTGCCCAACGGCAGTATCCCATAAAGCAAGAAGCTAAAAAACAAGTCAGGGAGATCTTAGATCAACTTGAATACCAGGGGGTGATTGAAACATGCACCTCTCAAATGAACAATCCTTTGTTTCCTGTCTCCAAGCCAGACAATTCATATCGTCTAGTTTTGGACTACAGACATCTTAATACATGTTGCAAAACTTTTGCAGTACAAAACTCGCATAGTGCAGCCCTAATGAATAACATAGTTAGGAAAAAATATAAAACGACATTAGACATTTCTAATGGTTTCTTTTGTCAAAACATTGCACCAGAAAGCAGATATTTGACCGCTTTCTCTGCATTTGGGTCGCAGAAAAAATTCTGTCGACTCCCACAGGGGTTCAAGAACAGCCCAGGACTATTCTCAGCTAGGATAACAGAGTTACTACAAATCTATGATGATGAAGCATTATCTTACGTAGATGATATTTATCTCACAGACGACGACTTAGATACTCACTTGAAAAGAGTGAACACCATTATACTTGGGTTCGCAGCAGAGGGTTACAAATTCAACTTTAAAAAGTCCCGAATTGCCCATCTGACAGTACTATTTTTAGGGTACGAATTATCAAGTGAAGGGAAAAGCCTAGCGGACTACTTCTTAGAGAAGTGCGCTGTACTCCAAGCTCCAAAAACGCTGAAGAATTTACAATCCATACTAGGTTTTCTGAATTTCGGAAGAACTTACATTCTAAATTACGCAGAGAGGGTTAAACCTCTCTACGAACTAATTAAACCTGATTTTAAACAAATCAATTGGACTCAAAAACACACAGAAATTTTGAGATCACTGCAAACAGACATGTTAGCAAAAACAAAGTTAGATACACGTGACAACACACGTGATCTTGTAATCCGAGTCATCCCAGGAAGATGCGGATTCATGTACCTAACCTCTAATGAGGGAGAAAAGGTACCAATAGCTTACAAATCACATTTGTACACAAAGGCTGAAATAAAATTCCGTTCAACGGAAAAAATTCTAACTGCGGTTCAGACTGCTGTAGCGAAAGAAAGGCCCCTAGCACAAGGTAAACGAATAATAATCGAAACACCTATACTGGCTTTAGAAGCGGTAACTAAAGCAAGCATTCCTAATGCTAAAGCTTTGCATCCGAGATGGATTCAGTGGGTTAATTCTCTTGCTGCAACAGACGTAGTTTGCGAATTTGATCCTAACTTAAAAACACAGGAATTTTTACAATATGAATATGAATGTCCTCTGCCAATTGAAATCCTGCCTCTCGAAGAATACGGAAGTATTATATATACTGACGGATCAGCACAACCCGCAGTTGGGGGTAAGCAAGCTTACAGTGCTGCGTGCGCGATTGTTAAAGGTCGCTGGCACAAAGGAAAATTTAGACCATTGGTCACTAAAACACAATCTCTAGGAGATTGCTCGGCTCAACAAGCTGAATTAGTAGCATTTGAGATGGCGCTAGAAAATACCGATCGCAAATTCCCCACACTAATAGTGTGCGATTCTTTTTATTGCGTACAATCTTATAATGAATACTTGCAGAATTGGGTGGAAAATGGTTTCAAAGATGCAAAAGGTGGCACAATAAAGCATAAAATGCTTTGGGAACAGGTAGTTCTTTTACAGAAAGAACTACAAAAGACTCACGTGATACATACACTGAGTCATCAACGTGATGGCGTTCACGTTGCAGGGAATTCATTGGCTGATGAAGCCGCGAAGGCAGCTGTGCAAACGGCTTCCGTAGCTGCGATAACTCGGTCACAAACAAAAATAGACAGCGATATTCTACAAGCTGTCAGTGCGTCAGTAAAAAATGATAAGAAAACACTCCCAAAAGGCTTTCCTGAAAAGTACTTGTACTTAACGGATACAAATAATGTTCCTTTTGCTCGAATCCCTGGAGTGGGGGATAGAGTAATTCCAAACAGGGAACACAGACTAGGACTAATCAAAGCGGCACACGAAGGGCTTGCTTCTGCACACGCTGGCGTTTCTGCAACAATATCACTATTAAAACAGAGATATTGGTGGCCTCGCTTGAGAATACAAACTAAAAAGTATGTACTAGAATGCGACATATGCCAAAGGATAAAAGTATCAACAGTAAAACGACCAGCGCAGACACCCCTTCTCATCTCGGATAAACCATTTGCATGCGTTTACCTGGACCACTGTGGTCCCTTACAAAGGGACGGCAACTATAGATATATCATGGTAGCAGTGGATTCCTGTACGAGGTTCATATGGATGTGGCCCCAGCGCTGGGCTGACGCTAGAACGGTTATAAAAGATTTGCGAGTCTTTATCGGCACATACGCAATTACCACGTTCCATTCTGACCAGGGTCCTGCTTTCAGCTCTCGAGCTTATAAGGAGGCCATGGCTAGCATGGGAATTGGGTTGCGGTATTCTTGTCCGTCATACCCCGGAAGGGAACAGTGTGGTAGAAAGAAAAAACCGTGACATAAAGCAATCTATAACAGCGAAGGTATTAGGTTCAGGCGCTGGGTGGGTCAAACATTTAATAAGTGTCCAGACTAGTCTTAACAATATGCCAAGAAATTCTCTAAAAGGTTTCAGCCCATACGAACTATTGTTCGGAATTAGAATGCGTGTTCAGGACCTCGATAGTCAGATGTCAGTGGTACAAGAAGAAACAACGCACTTTGATGTAAAGGATCGTTTGGCTGTTTTACAGGAACTGAATGAAACAAGAAAATCATTAAGCAACATAAAGTTAAAGCAACAGCCAAGTACCACTGACGAGGCACCACCAGCAACAGCCCCAGCAAGGCCTGTCTGGATTCCAAAGATTGGGGATCTAGTCAGAGAAAAGATCGCGGTTAAGAAGGAATTTGGGCCTTCTTACAGAAAAGCAGTACCTGTCTTGGCAGTCACCGGAACAAGATCAGTTGTGCTACCGCCCCTTGCTGGTAAAAAGGAGAACAGAGTCGTGTCCATCGATCTGGTAAAACCACAAGCATGTGGCCTATAATCAGCAGTAGGCCCAGTGGACTCCCAAGAAACAACAGAATACCCAAACTTGCAACAATCCAAGAGGTTCAAACTGAAAGACTAATCACATTCGATCAGCCTGCAGTGCACAATGAAGGACTATGCAATAATGCCATGGAACTCGTGCCTCTTGAAACACAGATTGAAACAGTTGGTCAAGAAACAACACCAGTCTACAATGATGTGTCATCAGAAAGTGCTACAGTGAGACAGATTGAAAGAACAATCCCATCAATTGACAGAACTGCCTCTGGTTATTTCATCAACTTCGACAACTTCTCTGAAGATTAAAACGACCCCGAAGTGATGCCAGAAACGAAAAAGACTTTTAAAGAAAAAGCAACGGAACTCTTTCATCAATTGAAGGAAATCTACCTAATTTCCCCTTGGATAGAGTTCTGGTTCGGTCTAGGTGTATTTTTCCTCCTGCTTTGGCTCATCATGGTACTGTGTTTGGGAAAATTCATTGAAGGAAAATATATTACAATGGACACAGCAAGTCAGAACATCAACCTAGTCCAGAAACCACATAGATCATCCCACGTGAAGAAAAGAGAACTGTCAACAGTAAATGTCACAGCAATTCCAACACCTGGTGGGGTAGTATGGGAGAAAACAGACTATGAGATCTATGGTCCGGTCGAAATCCTGAAGTATCCTCATCAACTAAAAGTTTCCTTAAGTGACTTTGTGACGCCTAGTACATTCTCTGATGATTGGGACTTTAACAGTATTAATGACATGATGTCTGATTTAGTAATGTCAGCTAGATTCACAGATCATGATTATTTACAAGGTTCATCTAGTTATGAGCAGTTATTCTGTTACACCCACTATGGGGATCATTACCTGCATAAATCTGCACAGCCTAGAAATGTTTTTATGTATAATCAATGGGAACATTGTGCTACACCACCTAAAAGCAGTTCTAAAGCATTTTTTGAGAAATTCAAATACTTCTCAGGGTTTAACACCAGTGATGCAGAAACGTTTTATTACAAACTGTTAGATAAAACAGGTATGAAAACAATGCTGACAAATTCTAAATTGATATATTCAGAAGCATTTTATGACAAAATGATGACATTTGGTTTTGATTATTGGAAAAATAATATTGAAACAAAAACCATTTGGGGTACAAAAGATTGGCAGGTGCAAGGCATTGAAGCACTATTTAGAACCTGCATGATACCAGAACAAATGTTATTTTTAAATGCCACAATACACCAAACATCTTGTCTTGGCCTAGCTAAGATCAAAGACCTTCAAACACCGTCTATACCAAAGCCAATACCTGAGAATACAACCACAGATATTGAGTTAGACGTGTCACAAATTTTACATTTCAACAGAACACATCCTGATTGGAAAAAGTGGTTAATCTGGCCTACAGACACAAATAGCTGTCAAGATAGATTCCTTAATAAAACACAGGGGTTAAAAATGACCAGATTAGACTCGAGATATTCCCAGAGACAACATCCAGGGATTATAACAACATACAGTGTAGGGAAACTCTGCCTTGAATGGCTAACATCATCCACACTGGCTGAAATTAAGCAACACTTGTCTTTACTAAAAGATGGTGCTGATTTGCGCGATTTCATTCTTGGACCACGCAAACAGCGTCAAAAGCGTTTCATAGCGACCAGTATCCATGCTGCTTACAACGAGGCTTGGAAAGTAAAGCAAATTGAAACTGCTGAAAAAATACGAGAAATTGATCGTATTAATTTGGAGAAATCACTTTCTGTAGTAGACAATGGGTTAATGACTCTGTCTTCCAGAATATATTCGTTGGACAATATTGTATCCTCTGCCTTTGATGTGATAGACAGAGACTTGCTAATGTTACAACATGGCCAGTCTCAATTACGCTCTATTATAGAACTAGGCTGGACGCTGCAAAATCTTCGTTCAGGCTATGTGCCTTGGCGTTTAATCAACACAACGTCATTATTTTCCAGTTTTAACCTTACTGATAAACAGATCAGTTTGACACAGAAAGGAGCAGACTATACAATCCTGAGCATCGAAAAACTCGAGAGATTACCATTGACAATGTCAGAGAGTCCTGTCATTGAATGGATAATACACGGAATTATCACAATTCCGATAACAACTTTCTGATTTAAAAAGTGCCTTGAGTACATACCTGCTGGCCAATATGAACAATTGGGTAAAGGATATGTAAAATCTGAATGGAAATTACCATACACTCATTCTTGCTATAGTGACAGCGACAAAAATGTATTTCTTAGTGGTGAGAACTGTAAACATTCACTAAGCGGTATACTTTTGTGTCAAGGTATTAATTTACACGGAGCATGTGATGGAAATTCTAACAACCTTTCATGCCACCAGCTAGTCACACCTGCAACTCAGATAGAGCCCTTCTTTATGCAACTTTCGAATGGGAGTTACATTCTTAGAACGGATCACAGATGTTGTGGCCTCGTGCCAGGGAAAAGTTATCTAGTAGAAGTAACATCCATGGTCAAATGCTGTATGCAAGCATTGTTTCCGAGTGGGCCTGCAGACACACTGACTCCCATCTGGCCTCGTCTGAATCTCTATTCTATACGAATTGATACATTAAGCAAAATGAAATCTGTACTTTTACAGACAACAGTGCCTATAACGTCATCAAAAGAGACGTATGATCTTCTAGTTGCAAGGACAGCTACTGAAGTTCATGACCTTTTATCAACAAATTGCCCCGTGCATTTCGTAGAAATGTTCAGCCAACTCCTTAACATGTCTAGTGCAACAAGCATCCCAGGCATATTTAAGACAGTCTTTACGGGACTGCTAACACCCTTCCAGGCAATTTTGGGAATCGTTCCTAATTTTGTACACTCTGTTTTTGGCGGCATACCATTATTTTTGGGACTCGTCGCAGGGATTCTATTTTTGACCCTCCTGCTTCGTTATGGCAAGCCTCGGCTCAGACATAGCTCCCATGGGAATGGAAGAGACAATCCTAGCAATGCGCTACCGGGACAGGATAACTAACGTCCTTGGATTGGCCAGGCTGAGAGATCTAAACATGACCTGGTTCCTTTCATTCAGACCGATATGGCAAAATTGCATTTTACCTGTGCTACGGTGTATGCTTTGCGGCGATGAATGCGTGTTGGACATCTGTCTTTCACTTCCATCAGAAGTACCAATGGACGTCGATACTTTGCTCAGTCCAATAACGGCTCACGCATTGTGTTGTCCCCAGCGGCTACCAATCCTGATGACGGCATTCGTGGAGACTCCTGTACTACAGCCAAGTGGTATCAGTGGAGCGAGTGACAAAAGCAACATCATCCAGGTACAACGTTCTGTGAGCATTGCTGGTCCCGACTATGATGACAGCAATCATTCTCACACCTGCCAAGTTACAGCGCTATCTAATTTGGTTGAACTATCACCTGAATTTGTAGACCAATTCTTTGAGAGCCTGTCTGATACGATATTCTCACCCATACAGAAACAATAACTTTTTAGAAGCTTTTCCGACACACAGCGTTCCCATGAACTCTGAATTCGGCCTTCAGTTTTGATCAACAAAAACTGCCAAGAGCTTTGGAAATCTATTTTTCCCCGTTCAAGCAATAATTTTTTGATTTGGACAATTTTTCTAATATTGACTTTTTTTGGCACGAACAATTCTTTGCTTAACGTAAAAACTATTCTTAGAGAACAGAAGCTTCACACTTCTATTTCTAAACACATCTAGAGACATAACAACATTACACCAGCCTCTAGCACATGTTATTACAATGCATTTTTATGTGATGATTTATCTCGCCCTTCTTCTGTTAGAGATACTTCATGTGTAATTCTTATGCATAATCGTTCATTGATTTCATATGCAATAATTTTTGAATGATTTCTATGCTTCAAAAAACGTACAGTACCTAAATTTCATGTATTTCAAGTACGCCTATTTCGAATGTATTTATGTATTTTGGGGTGGGCAATGTTACACATGCATCTAATTGCTTTAGTTTTAGTAATTTGATGGACATGAATACGTGGAGTGGGTGTTGCGTGTTTATCTAGGTTCCTGATCGATACTGTGACCTTATGCCCCTATTCGGCTATAAATCCATTTATTCCCTATATTGGCATAACCGTTCAAGTGCGATTTTCAGAAAAGTCATCTCTGGCCTCACACGAACAGAGCCACATTCCAGCATAGATCTCTGCCACTTCCTTTGCGACCAATTAGTGCAATGACAGAGCAGAAGTCACTATCTGATATTCCTAGATTAACACTCCGAGTTCTTCAACAAGATAAAAACTCAGCAAACCTGGAAATCCCCGCTTGCTGTGTTTTGATTAGTAATGGAACTCTAATGAGCAACTGATAACTATCACTTCCTAGTGACATCTTTAATTGACGTCTTATGTCCAGCAAACTTGCGTTAAACCCGGCACCTGTCAGGTATAAATATTACCAACGCTGCCTTAAGCAAGGAGCTACTGTTGCTGATGCTAGCTGCCTGCAAGACCCCGTGTTGGTAAATCTAGCACTTTGTCGCTGCAGCCTGCTGTCCCTGTGGTGGTGAAGCTACTGATACCATTATCGCTGCTAAAGCGCGAACTATGGTGCAGTACGCTTAGGAGCTGAACAGCCGTCCCTCTGCGAAGACATCCAGCAGATTCCAGCTGCCCGCGGACGCTGTCCCCCCTCCTTCCTCGACGCGCTGAAGAGACCCGCTGCCTTTCTCCTGCAGAGAAATCCAGCTCTGGCGTTTCCGGTCTACCCTCGCGGGTGACTGGGATATTGAGAGTGACCCCTGAAGGAGATACCAATCCTCCATCATTCTATTCAGAGGTATGGTGTTGACTAAACCCTTAGATGAGAATTCTTGAAACAAACCTTGGCAAAACCAACTTAACTTAAAGCTACTTACTTACTCCCCTTCCACGTGTTAGGCTTAGGTCAGGCACACTGGGGTAGGCTTAGTTAGAAGCACCAGTTGAATATGTTAGCCTAATGTATATATGACTGTATATATGTTTTATTACTTTTAAACCATTGTATGGCTAAGAAACCATATCAATGCTTTTACAGTTCTATTTCGCAATACTTATCTTACTGTACGTACTTTTTATAATAACAAGTCTTGCAATTGTGGCAATACATTTCTCTTGTACGAGAAGAAAGACTGTTCAATAAATGTTAACCTTTTATTGACAAACGCCCGTCTCTCTATTCTCTACATCTCGTGAAAGTAAACTGCACTAAACTGACTGAGTGAAATACCTGTCTATTGTTTCACACGACCCTAGAGATTGACTCTTGATCTGAGGAGCAAAGTTGTCATATTGCACGGTTGTTGGAAAGCTGAATACCTTCTTATCTGTGCCAAGGAAGCTGATCACTTCCTATGCAGAGAAGAAAGTTTCCAGTGACCTCTGAGCTAGTTGGCAACACACCCAATTAAGTTTAGCATAGTCAGTGGAGGCCTGGAATATCCGCAGTTCCACGTCGATACTACTGTTTATGTTATTCCAATGCGCAGGGCCTAGTGGGAAACTAGGAACTACACTACACCACTACCAGGTCTATCTTCATCATAACTCGATGCACTTGACACCTGTTTTTATGGAAACATCTAAAGGTCAACTTCATGTATTCTGATTTACTTTGAACTTTTTGGCCTTAATGAGGAATACTCCAAATTTGAAGTGAACAACTTGGCACCTGTGCTACCCACTTCTTGGACCCATGTTCTTTACCAGGTGGATATCGATGTAGTTATCTTTAGTGCTCGTTTGAAATTGCAGCTGGTACAGGGCTAGTACCTGGGCAAGCAAATGCATATGGATGAGTGGAAATTAGGGATGAGAGCAAAGCTACTGTAGAACTCTCCAAGACATCCTTCTGCTCTGATGTTTCAGATTGCACATTCCACTTTGTTGGGGCAGCAGAAGAAATGTGCCACCTCTATAGTATTCATCCCTGGGGAAATGCTGCTTGTGAAGGTTCCATTGGTAGCTGAAGAAGCATTGTTTGTGCTTTCATTGGGGGAAATCTTCGAAGTTAGAAACCCCCATCAGAAATGTCTGGCCTTATGCCAAGCAACAATCAGTGCTCAAACAATGAAAAAGACCTGGAAGACACCATTTAATACCATACGGGGGCAGCCTAAACTGGATCCATCAAGAACATTGATCATACCTGCTGATACCGACCACTGCATAGGTAGCCATAGGTGAGCAACACTGTGCTGCAAAAAGCTGACTCAACACTGCAAGCTGGGTTCTACAATTTTAAGAGCCAAAAACATGTTACATGTTCACTGGTGTAATAACAAAATCAAAAAGGCAATTTAGAACCACCTATCGAGTATAGCACCTTGCTATAGAGCACCATTACCGCTACTGAGAGACAAAGCACCCAGTTAGTTTTTGTTGGTGGCCTGCATGATCTTTGTAAATGTGGTTTTGCCACTCAGTATCATTTACCTTGCAACATCTAACATTTACTCTAGCATATCTGATTCTACACTCGCCTATGAGACATGTCTTCTTGGTGGATGATAAAACAGCAGTTTGTGAATAAGAGGTTGCAGTACCTAATTTGAGCCAGTGGTTGCAGATGGGACCCCAACAGCACTTATTTTACTTAAGCAGATTTTGACCCAGAAGAAGAGAGAGAAAAACACACAGGGGGAAGGGGAAGTAGAAAAAGAGGAAAAACAGTGGCAAAGGGAGAAAGAAGGGATGAAACTGCATCTGCAAGAGTGAGTTAAGGGACAGAGTGTGTCTGGTGGAGTAAAAAGACATGAGTTGGAATCAAGGCTACGCTGCCTTGGTGTTCAGCATGCTGACATTTAGTAGCTCTGACACGGGCATCTAAGCAACATTAAGCCCTGACACTTATTCTTTTACAAATTAAGCATTGATAAGTTGGCATCAGATACAGCCAGTAGTTTGAGCGTTTGGAAGTGGTTCAGGCCTTTTTACATGCCTACTCATGTTCTCATGAAGGTGGGTGGGCAACACACATACTGTTGGTGGCTCCAATCATGTTAGGGATATGAACCAACTGATAGAAGTTTGTCTTATTTGAAATTGATTGCATCTATACCATTGGGGTGGTGTAAGTGACAATGGACTTTCAGTGATTGCTGTAGAGTGGCAGAAAATTGTGAGTTAGAAATGGCATCAGAAGGTTATCCTGTGCTTTGGATGAAAGCGGTTGCACCTTAGTGTTACAGTTACAATACTTTCTCCAGTAGTGGTATTGCAGGCACAAGTTTAATTTGAGGCTAAATACCTGCTTCTAATCCCAATCAGCACAGCCTCCAACGGGAGAGGAAAACGTAACCATTGTTAAACAAGGAGTTCTAGCTAATTAAGGTGCCTCATCTCATCTGACCAGGAAGTGTAAAAACCTGCATATACAGTGTAATTAGGCTGTCCTGTTTTCAGTGTTTATTTTTTGTGGATTTCAGTGGTGTTTTCTCAGTGTTTATTCAAAATATGTTTAAAGTCAATGCTTATGAGTGTTTATTCAGCTGTCTAACTCCCAAAATAGACGACAACTGTGTTTTCCAGTACTTTAAAACAGGTTGCTTTTTGCAGTGATTGTTGTAAAGCACAAATTTAATTTACAGAAGTAATGCAGGGTATGTAGTGTCTGCTCTTTGGCAGCCTGTCCAATGGGGCTGTGTTAGTCTGTTTTAAGCATTGAAAGTATGTATATTGCAATCTCACTTGCATCTCACCCTCTGATTACCCTCTCTTGGTTGTACTACTGAATATTGACCTACAAGAATTTCATGGACAGCATATCGAGGGACAAAATATAGCAAGGTAAGTGCACATAGGGAAGTATAGATTTGTAATGACTAACTCCATATCTACGTACCTTGAAGATATATATTACCAAGATACATATATTTTGAGTTACATTTAGAAAATCTATACTTGCCTCTCTATATTTTAGGTTTGATATGTTGTCCTTGATATTCCGTGCCATACATTTTCCGATTTCAATCTTTAGGGTGCACACACCCTATCTTACATCTCATCATTTCTCACACTCACTCTGTCAGGACTATCTCTGGTTTACAGGACTATAACTGGATTGGATAATATAATATTGTAGGAGTGGGCAACCCTGCCAGCAGCATAATACCTTGGAAACCTTTAAAAGTTTGAATTATACCAGATCAATTTGGAGCCCTGCATTCCATGGCACCGGAAACCTGATCCTTAGAATACGTTCACCACTGCTTTTCTACATTATTTGCCTGTTTACATTAAGGTGGTGCTGCCGTTGTGTGGACTTTCATAGCTGTTAAGTGTCTGCATGACATATGTTTTACTTTAAGTCAGTCCTGACTCTTTAACTGACATCACATTGTACTTTGGGACTTGCAACTTTGCTGTTAACATTGTAATTATGGGTTTAGAAAGCCCAGCAGTCAAGTGCAGCTAGATTAATCCAAGAATAGCTGAATGTTTCACATGTAAAAATGGGACAACTAGCAGGTATCAATTTTTCTGGTATTTGGAAAGTCTTGTATCATGTTTTCACCACTACCCAATGTGCATGGTGACAGCACACTTTTGACACGTATCTGTCATTACACCTTGCAGTTAACATGCTATCAGTACTGACTTGTTACAAAAGGTGGCTGATGTATCAAAATGTTTTACCCATTCTGTTTGTGTGGGTTAATATGATAGTAAATATTGGTCAAGATTCTTAAGAGCCAGTCATTTCTCGAATCGGTGCACAAATTAAACAGCACCAAAAGATCAAATATGATTTTAATATTTCCAAATTCTCTACATTATATCAAATAATCAGATCAGACCTAATAAATGCTTGTAAACCCTAGACCTTTAATCCAAGTACACAAAATTGGAGGGCACAAAAGAAAGAATAAACAATATTTTAGTGACATCCTTAAACAATAAAACTCTAGCAGAATAATCTTAGACCGGTCTTTCTTGCTGCTGGCATATATAATTACATTGCACTGTGTTGGCCTCTTCAAGAAGGAAGAAAAATGATTCATTCTCACTCTTTTCTTTGAATGGCATTTTAGCTTGTGGTTGGGCAGGTGTTTATCATTGTTTACATGTTTACACTGATAAGGGCTGTTTTCCTTTCGGTGTGGTTTTATTAATTACTATAGGTTTAAACCTAAAACGGGATAGCCTAAGTATAAATGACTACATGCTATTCAATGTAAACTTGGTAAACTTCAGCAGTTTAAAAATGGCAGTCCTCATCTCTGCCCACCTCTTATATAGCTCTCATAACTGAATTCTGACTTTCTACACAATCCTCCCCCTCTCTTTGACACATTGATAACTGTTACATCTGTATGCAACCTGAATCAATTAAGTCAGAGGTGGTGGACAAGTCACAATCTTCAGGTCACCAAATAAAACTGTACTAATCATCACTAATTTCACCTGACCTAGAACTAAAACACAGTATGATCCACTTCCATATCATTTGTAGGTCTACAGGTAACCGCAACATCCTCCAGGTCAAAGTATACATTCCTTCATAACTGACACTCCGGTAACTCCCTACACATTGGCATTCCAGACATCCACCTCACACCACTACAGAGTGTGCTTCATACAGCAGAACTCCCTAAAGTGAACGGGAGAGTTTGACCAGATCACCTCACACTTCAAGAACTGCATTTTTATACCTGCAAGCCTGTCACCTTCAGGATCTGCTGCATAACATTCAAAGTTGTCACCTATAACACCACCATAACTAGCAAATACAAGTAAAAACTTTGGAGGTGAATTAAATACATACAGCATCACCAGAAACAGCCCGACATCTTTGCTTTGCCCCAAGATTATGGAACTTCACCCCTAGATGTATCAAGCAATAGCCCTCAGTGCTTCAGTTTTAAAAGATTCTGAAGACAGTTCTATTAAATCAACCCCAGTAAATAGAAGATCTGCAAAGCCAGAGACTAGTTTATTTTCGAGCAATTGCACAGAGATTACTGTCTGCAGACAGAAAGCATGCACACAACTCTGGTAGCAAGCATAGTTTTTGACAGCAATTTCATAATGACGTTTATGACCAGTTACTGCGTAACCTGTCAATGTATGCACAACTTAGATTTAAACAAGAACAAGGTTGAAGAAGTATCTTATCACAGAAGACCTGTTTTTTCCTCAGGGACCCACCATTCGTTTATCAAGAAGCACATGGCGCTTCCTTCATGAAACGTGTGAAAGGTAAGGACTGGACATTCTGAATATTTGTTTCTCCCCCTCTCCTCCTTGCTCCTGTTCGAACTTAACATGTGTATATGTTTTTTAGATAACAGGGTGCACAAGGTATTGGTACTGACCTAGTGGAGTAGGAACAATTAATATCATAGCAGATAGGGTACCTCGCACGAAATATTCTGCTTCATGTTGCCTCGCAGTTACTTGGAAAAAGTGTTATGATAGACACAATAGCAAGACCCTCCCTGACTCCCACTCTGTGGTTAAAGGGTGATTGAAGGTAGACTATAGGTGGTTGTTAGAACTGGAGGTCTCTAGTTGGCAGAGGTAAGTACCTTAGACCAAGTAGGGACCCTTGCTTCTAGTCAGGGTGAAGGAATAACCCTCTGAGATAACCCCTGCTCACCCTCTAGGTAGCATGGCGCGAGCAGTCCAGGCTAAACAGAGGCAATGGGGATAACATTTGCACTTAACACAACAATAATCCCCAATCCACCACAAACTGAGACCACACAGGTAAGTATATTTTATAAAAATATATAACTTTATCTAGTTTCAGCAAGGTAAATAAAGCTGTTACACGATAATCGTTCTTTAGAAAGGTGTATCACTTAATCTTAATGGTTGCAGTAAAGGTAGGAAGTTCTGTATCATCAATAGTCTCTAGTCCCTTTTAAATCGGTATTGAAAAATAATACTGTTGATCGGTCTCCACTCCGCTCTCAAAACAAGCAATGCCAAAAGGTGCCACTGATGTTCTCACTACTAATCGGCCCCCTGAGCTATGGGCCCCAAGCACTGCAAATGCGCTCCTTCGCGAGGCCCGGGGACTCTTTCTTCCCCCCCCCCCAGGTGTGAGCTGGCTCCTCCCGGAGCGTCAGGTGCACCGGGCCGTGCAGATCACACGCGTCGCCGCCCCGGCCGGTCCCCTTTCCTCTCCCGCCCGCTCTCGACAATCCAACGAGCGGTGGGGGAGGTGGTGCTGCTCACCTTGTGGGGGACGGCAGGCCAGGGGTGCGGGACGCTCCGAAATCCCTCGGCGAGGTCAGCGCGATCTTCCCCGGTCCCGGCGGTGATCCTGGCAATTCCTCGGCACCTTCCGCAGCTTCAGCGAAGGCAGCCAATCCCGTCGCTGCAAATGAGGCAAGCCTCCAGCAGCACCCGGGAGTCAGCCAATGGCAGTGCGGCTCCCGGGGCAGGCCGGCAATGACGCTCCGCTCCTTCGGCCAATCACGGCCCACCACCACTGATGACGCTGCGCCGCACGGGCCTATCCCGTCGCGGCGTTAGTGAGGGGGCTCGGCTCCCTCGACCAATGGGAGCGCGGCGGCTTCGTTCTTGGCAGCTTAGGCTCCCCAACGATCGGCGATCTTCTGGGGGTATTCCTGGCCCGGGGCCGCGATGGTGATTTGGCGGCAAAGGGTTTTTGAGGGCGCAGGTCACGAATAGACCCCCCCTCTCGGCCTCACAACCACTTGGGAGCAGATTTCACGAGTGGAGGCACCACAAGCCTCCGACCCTTGCTGGGAATGTGCCGATGAGCACACCGATCCCTTCCTCACGCTTCCCAGTCGAGTACCACATGTCCCAGGTCACCACAGCACGATCTGGCAGCTGCTTTTGGCAAAGCTTTAGGAACCTTTAACCCTGGGTTCCCAACAGGAGGCCAGCTCTTCTCAGGCCCTTGGAGATTCAAGTTGCAGACTCAGCACACAGCAAAGTCTTGGCCGTTTCAAGCAGGCAGGGTCCCAGCACACCGCGAAGTCCCTTTCTCCTCCTCAGCTTCCAGTTAGACAGCAGAACAGGTCAGCCCTTAGAGCACACAGCAAGGCAATCTTCCTTCAGTTCTCCAGCAGTCCTTCTTCCAGCCGAGGTTCCTTCTTGTTTGTAGGATCTTAGAATCTACCCTTCTGTAGTCATGGGTCCTTCCCTTATACCCCAAAAAGTCTTTGAAGTCCTTTGAAGTCTTTGTGCAAGGGGGCCCTGAGCACTGGAATGTTTCTGGTGTTCTTCTTCCTGTCAGCTTCAGGGCCAGAGGTGACAGTGGGCCGGCAGGGGAGTTAGCCAGCACGGTGGTCAGGCAGACACAGCCCGGCACTATCAGGCGCTTCTTCCTCCCCTTTCCCTGGCAACAGATGCTGCCTTTCACCCCTGGGCTGACTCCGACCCCCTCCGGGGCCCTGCAGCCCCTGTCACACGGGCAATCCACACACAGGCCCAGGCACACAGAAAGGTTTAGACAAGAGAACAGCCACTTTCTAAAAGTACTATTCTCAAACACAGAATTCAAAAATAACCCTTCCTAAAAGATGTGTTATTAAATTCTGAGTTCAGGGATATCTTTCACTTATGCTCCATCTTGTTTCTATGGGAAGATAGGCTGGGATCCAATGGGACCAGCCTCCCCCATGTTACTCTACGGAGCAAGACAGCCCTACAGCAGTGAGCACACAAAATGGCTGCTGCTCTCTACCAGAGCATGTTGCCTGCACAAGTACATGCTCTACCTTATCCATACACTGCACCCTGCCCAGGGGGGTACCTTGAGCCTTCCATAGGGGTGACTGATGTGCACAGACAGGGGAGGGTTAGGCCCAGCCAGTGGGGACACTGGCCAGGCGGACATGGCAGTCCGCTGACTGCACACAGGCCCTGCGCTGGCAGGCCTGAGACACCATTTTAGAGCTACTCATGTGGGTGGCGCAATCTGCGCTGCAGGCCCACTAGTAGCATCTGTCATCACCAGCCCTGGCACACACAGTGCACTTCACTAGGGACTTCATGGTGATACAAATATGCCAATCAGGTATACCCAATCAATATGACAATTTACAGAGGGAGCACTTACCCTCTGACACTGATCAGCAGTGGCAGAGGGTCCAAAGCATCTAAACCAGCAAAAACGAAATCCAGCACAGCATCAAAAATACATGAGTCGGAGGCAAAAAGATGGGGAAAAACCACGCCAAGGGTGTCAGGTCTAACAGTGGTTGCGAGTACACAGGGATGGTGGGTGCAATATGTTTGGATGAAAGCACCAATAATGTCCTCAGGTTGTTCCTTGTCATATTTTGGTAAGTCATTCAGGTGTTGGTACAAAGGGATGGGGGAGGGTTATTGAGGGGCTGTGGTTGTTAAATCCTTTTAATTAGTCTTCTAATTTGTAATAAGAGTCTTTCACACCCTTCACTTGAGAGTAATGAGGTTTTTGAGAAGCTTCATCATGCCAATCAAGAAAAGCATGCAATTAACCTTCTGGGGATCCTTCTTTCTTAGACTCATTCATGCAGTATTTCTTTCTCTCTTCTAGGGAATTACTTTGAGGAGTCATCCTTGACATATGAATGCAATTTATCCAAGTATTTCAACGCTTCTTTGACATAATGCTTATAAATATGTAAGGAAAGTTCTCTTTTTGCATGATCACTCCCAAGGTTTTCAGCTGATGCAGCTGTTTTTTTTACTCTATAGGTGCACTGAGTCCTTCCAAACACGCCTCAGTGCCAGTGCACTAGCCCTTAAGCGATAGTTTAATTGGTTAACCCCTTCGCTGCGGCGGCAATTCCGCCGCAGCGCTAGGGGGGAGGGGGGCAGAGCGGCGCTCGCATGCTCGTGACGGAGCCGCTCCGTCACGAGCCGCGGTTGAGCTGTGCTCATGACGGAGCGGTTCCGTCATGGCCCCGCCCGCTCAATGGAACGTCCAGCGCAGGCGCGGAATTCGCGCCGCGCAGGCGCGCCGAGCTGGCCATGACGGAACCGCTCCGTCATGAGCACAGCTCAACCGAGGCTCATGACGGAGTGGCTCCGTCATGAGCATGGAAAAGGTTAAGCCCTAATTGGCATAGGTTAACTTATTTATAAGTCCCTGGTATACGGTACCAGGGTTATAAATCGCCTGTAAATTAAAGTGTCCCTCATGTACTGCAACACTTATTGTGAGTGTGACAAAGCAAAGCATAACTACCAGCCTGCCATTGCTGGCTGTCGGAGCAGCTTCCAAACTGCTAACTCGAATTTGCTATTCAAAGTATTGCCAAAGCCCAAACCTTCCTTTTTCATATGTATGTCACCCCTAAGTCAGGCCTACTGAGTGCCAGAGAGAAAACCACAGATACTTTCCACCTCTTCTGAGCAGGCAGAAAGTGTCTGAGAAGCCTGGTGAGGGTGGGGAGGCATCTCTTCAAGGAGAGCCATGCCTGCTTGCCCCATTCTGCTGCAGGGGTTGAACAGGGTCACATTGTCCTGATGCCCACCACACGTCTGTTCGCAGTCCCAATAATTCTGGTCCCTGAGATGCTTGTAGTTGTAGGTGGGATAGAATTACCCAGAGTTCTCACTCCACGTAAAATTGTACCACTTGTAATGAGGGTCTATGGTTCATTGCAGCTACAAGCTTCTATCAACATACTCATTGATGGAGTCATTAAACCAAACCCCTATACATCCAGTGGGAAACATCCTTAACATTGCTGTAAGTGCACCGCAATGCTGTTACATCGCTGTCTTTACAACGAACGCGATGTAACCACGCTCTGCCATTACAACGCAAGTCTTTACATTGACTTGCGCTAGATGGCGTGCTAACATTACAAATAGTGTAGTTTACTTTCCCAACACCTTCCCTTCTGTTAAGTGGACTGGAGTTGGAATAGTACATTACACTAGATGGCGTGCTAACATTAGAAAAGTGTAAGTCGATGTAAAGACTTGCGTTTTAATGGCATAGCGTGGTTACATCGCGTTTGTTTGTAGTGACTGCGATGTAACGGCACGCGTTGCACTCACTTTCGTTGTAACATCATACATCCCATCCAGTAGGGAAAGACCTTGCATTGCAGAATAGAGACAATCTATAAAACTCAATGGGTGCTGGGAAACTGAAGTGGGATGAATATAACCTCATAATCTTCAATGACTATGGGATTCAATGACTGCATTGCATCCAAAGCCACCTTGTACCTCTAGTTTTGACAGATGTAGGTATGATTCAATAACAGTAGGAAGCCATGCAGATATCTATGCAAGAAGGACCTTCTACAAGACAAAATATATGTATTAGAAACAGTAGTACCTGCTGTTAAAAGTAATTCCCACTCTGCCTTCAACTGGCGAAGACTTCAGATGAGAAAAAGAATCGGAAACATGGGAAATCCTGAAATTATGTGGGTAGCGCAGCTTGAGTGCTCTTTACTGAGCAATTGATGATTGCAGTGATGTGACCCAGGATTCTCTTGGTAGAATATGCTGGGAAATCTGGCAGCCTCTTTGAAATTAACCTTTGGTGATAAGCCTCAAAGGACCACGATATCCTGTTCCCCAGGGGAGGGCATGTTGGGCAGAATACATGGTCTATATGTCTGTAGTAGTGGCAAAAAAGCAAGCGAGATGGAGTATAAAGAATTCGATTTGACATCTAAATATCTCAATGACTGGTAATGTTACATTTTCAATGAAACATTTTAAATAAGAAAAAAAAACTCTTACATTTGCCAATTTTAGTTAACTATAACTTGTGCACTCACCACACACAGTGATGTCATTAATTATGTCATATCAGATGTCATCAGTGATGCAATCAATGATATAACAGAACATGTCTAGAGTGATATTATATGTGAGGTGCTAACCAGTGTATGACGAATGTGGAACTATTAGTTACTTTATTTAGCTAAAACTGGTGAAATTTTCTCCCCCCCCCCCCTTTTTTTGTCTATAATGTTAAGTTTCAAATTACATTTTCACCTAACCATAATGTCACTTTAACTGTTGCTTTTTTCAGTGAATTTGAGTTTTTTTGTCAATGTAACATAAGATATTTTTACCATACTTAACTATATTGTTAACATATTGTGACTTTCACCTATGTTTTTTTAAATATATTTTATTAAAGAATGACATCACAATATAATGCAGAATATAGCAGTCTAACCTATATTTTTTTCAGAAAATTGGTTTTTAAAGTAAAGTAATATGTTCTTGCCATTACCCCCTTCAGCCTGCTGCAGCATGGGGTTGTCCACAGAGACTTACCTCTGGCCAGGCCTGCCCCAAGGGACATCTCACCCACTAATTTTCTGTATTGTTTTTTGATCCCATAGGACTTTTGTGGGAGTTAATGAGGCTGCACTCGTGCCCACAAGAATCCTGCCATATCGTGGGAACTCAAAAATATATATATATTTTTTTTTTAATTGGTTCTTGGGGCGTCGGTGTACCCCTACCCTGCCCCTTATACTTTACATTTTGTTGTCAATTTCAGGGCACAGGAACAGAGTCCCTATATCCTGTAATGGCAGTCGCAACATTTCTCTTCATGCGGTGGCCACCCAATCACGGTACAAGCTCTCGCGGAACATGAGGCAGCTTCTCACACCCACAGAAGTGAAGCGGTTGACGGACAAATAGCCCCATTGGCCAATTGGATTGCTCTGTTATTTGAGGCTGTGTGCATGCAAGACTCATGTCCAGATAGCTATACATTTTAAAAATCTTAATTTCTCAAAAGCTACTAAACGGCTTTTCACCAAACAACAGATAGCATGCTATCTGTGTAAATATCTAGTTTTCTGCCAAATTTATGTAATTCCATTCAGCCATTTTCTTGATGGGGCGCTGTTCAAAAATCCATAAGGAAATCACATGGGAAAATTGAGTTTTAGAACCCCTTTCTTTTTGGCACCTGCTTGAGTTATCATCCTGAAAGTTTCCGGGAAGAAGTTGAGGTGGATGAACCTTTTTCTTGTTTTGGTATGTTTCATGAAGATTTGTCAAATGGCACCAACATTATTAGCATCACCAAAATCCCATTTCCTTTGGTAACTAGGTCCCAACTATAATTGCCCAATGGTGACCACTATATATATATGTACCTTGATGTGTGAATAAACCACATCTATATCCTTGCTATTGGAGTCTGTGTCCTGGTGTTGCACCGCTGCGGTTTGGATGCTTTGGTATTTTATATATATATATATATATATATATATATATATATATATATATATATATATATATATATATATATATCCCGCGAGGTGGTATCCCAAGTCTATGATAGACCCTCTTTCTATTTCATTTTACCATACTAAATGTGGGCATTGACTTCCAGCAATGGAGACTTTTGAGCCTCCGCATTCCATTGACTTTTCCTGGTTGCTCCAGAGTATGACGATACAAGGCGCAGCTCTCGTGCCTGATGACAGGGTAGCGCAGAAGGAAAGTTCCCACCATGCTAATGGATTATCAGAAAGACCCTTGAGACTGTCAGTTTACGCTAAAACTTGAAATACAAACTTCTTCTATGTGCTCAATCCTCCAACAACAATGTATCCTTCAATCTCACTTCATTTGAGAGCTTAATACCAGCCATAACAAGCCTTGGCTTTATAATGTAAATTGTGAGATTTAAAATGGCCCTGGCTACACCTTTGCTCTGGTTGGTGTTTGTGCAACAGTCGTAACAAATGGATGCAAACGGGCTTATAAAAAGCTCTATATTGCAGAATTTGCAATTTAAATGTGTGTATACATTTATGTCAATCTAAATGGAATTTAAGTTCTGTCTAGCATTCTCTATTTAAAACTACCCACTTAAGGAACTCCACATGTATTTTGTGCTTATGTTTGCTGGTAATAGCAGAAGCACTTATGTGTAAACGCCTGCACTTATCAATCAAACATTTGTAGAGCGCACTACATACCGGGGAGGGTCTCAAGGTGCTGGGGGGGTGGGGGGGGGGGGCGCTACTGATCGAACAGCCAGGTATTGAGTAGCTTCCTGAAGGTTAGCAGGTCCTGGGTCTGTCATAGGTTCAGTGGGAGGGTGTTCCAGGTCTTGGCGGCGAGGTGGGAGAAGGACTCCCCGCCAGTGGTTGTTCTTCAGATGCACGGGACAGTGGCAAGTGCGAGGTCGGCGGAGCGGAGCTGGCGTTTGCGGGTGTAGAAGGAAAGTCGTTGTTTGAGGTAGGCTGGGCCGGTCTTGTGGAGTGCCTTGTGTGCGTGAATGAGGAGCTTGAAGGATATCCTCTTGTTGACGGGAAGCCAGTACAGGTTTCTCAGGTGGGGGGTGATATGGCCGTCGCGTGGTCTGTCGAGGATCAGTTGTGCCGAGGCATTTTGGATGCGTTGAAGTCGTTTGATGAACTTGGTCGTGGCTCCCGTGTGGAGGGCGTTTCCATAGTCGAGTCTGCTGCTGACGTGGGCCTGGGTGACTGTTCTTCTTGTATCTGTCAGGATCTACCTGTAGCCTACCACATAGTTGTGCTTGTTCATTATAATATTTTTTTTTAAAAAAGCGAGGAAAGCAGCAAGTCCAGGCCATGTTTACAGCATTGGGTGACCTCTGATAATCAAAATGTCACACTTGTATTGTGTTGTAGTTGGTATCTGGCAGTGCTGGCAGACAAAGTGGGTATTGCCAACCATGGTGGCCTCCCGAGAAATATTGAGCCCTGGCACTTCAAATGAAGTCCTGGGTGTTCCATACTTTCTGACTTGGAGCCCACCTCTGGTATAATCTGTCAGGGAGTCTTCAGTTCATGTTCAGCCACTTAGAGTTCCACATGTTTTAAAGACTATACTCTTCAACAGTGGCCACCAATTACTCTTTAATTTTTTCCTTTTTTAGGTCTTGGCTAAACAGTGCATGCCCTATCTCAAAGAGACATGTTATATATACTTTGTGGGCTTCAGTCCCATTTGCTGGCTCCATCGTTGCTCACCTATTCTTTCCCACCATTTGTCTATAGCATGCATGCGTCTTACCTCTTCCTGTGTTTAATGCTCCCCAAGAGCATGGCCCAATTACTTCTATCCATCCACAGCTCCCATGTTAGCAATTGTTTTAGGAACTACTTTATTAATTGATGTTAAGCACTTCACACTGGCGCTCATGCTTCTCTGAGTGCCGTTTCTGTAAACAGAACTGTAAATCTTGTCATTTTTTCGTCACATTTGCTGTGTATTCAAAGACCTGAGATTAAATGTCAAATGCTGTTCTCTGAAAGTGTTTCTTCCATCCCCTAATCGTCAGTTGTAGCTTATTTTGTCTCTGGTATAAACTGGCTCCCCTTCGGATCTACAATTTGAACTGACAGCTAATTTTTGTTTTTGCTCAGTGGAATCTGTTAGTAGGTTTCTTCAGAGTAGCTACTTTTAGGGAGGGGATGTGACCCAGAGTCATCAAACACCCCATGAAAAAGGAATAGGGGCACCCCGTAGCCTCAAATTAGATGGATATCCATGACAGTCATTAATTTTCATTAGTGCAGTGCATTACTGAAAGACCGAGCACTTCTGTTGAATATGTGCATACTTGTATTTGCGAGTGCACTTGATTTACTGCCAAAACGCACTATTGAATTACACTTATATTGTCACAATTTAAAGACTTTAGGCCATACGTATGAAGCAGTTTTGCGATGGCATACACTGCGAATCGCAAAAAAATGATGTTTACGATCGCAAAACACAGCTTTGCTATATAAGAGACACATTCTGTATGCAAAATTGCTAATCGCACAATCAGCAATTGGCAAATTTGCAATTCATACTCCTTTGCGATTTTTTTTTTTGCGAATTTGCAAAATGTGACTCAACAATAGCGAATCTCGCAATTGTTGAGCTTGCAATTTGTGAATTCGCAAAATGGAATGCATGAAAAAATAGCAAATTGCGATTTGTCGAAATTCGCAATTTAGAGAGTCTCAATTTAGAGAACCGCAATTACCACCAAGTCTGAGCAGGGGGTAACCAGGTGCAAACTGTTTAAGGAGGCCCACAATGCAACACATTTTTTCCACAATGGCTGGGCTGTATGCGACTCAGAGCTGCTGCACAGAGAAGGAGACACCAGGAAAGGATCTTTCGAGCGCGCATAACCCTGTTCCAGCAGACTGAGGAGGAGATCCATAACAACTACAGGCTGGATGGAGAGAGCATCCTGGAATTATTAGAGGAGCTCAAACCTATACTTAAACACCCCACACGCAGGACACACACCATCCCCACCCACATCCAGGTCCTGTGCTCACTGCACCTTTTGGCATCCGGTAGCTTCCAGGGGGTGATAGCCTCAGCAGGAGGGGTCTCACAGAGTGTATTGTCGTGATTTTTCCACACGTTCCTTGATGCAATGGTACAGAGGCTGCATCACCAGATCCACTTCCCCAGCACACCACAGGCGCTAGACCAGACCAAGCAGGAGTTCTATCAAATTGCACAATTTCCACACTTCATTGGTTGCATAGATTGGACACATGCCGCCATATCCCCCCCATCCCAGAACGAGTATGTGTACAGGAATCGCAAATCCTACCATTCCCTGAACATACATGTGGTGTGTAATGCCAAGCACATTATCACCAACCTCGTCGCAAAATACCCGCGCAGCACGCACACTGCTTTCATCTTCTGCCACAGTTGCATACACCGTCGACTCACAAGTGGGGAGTTTGGTGAGGGATACCTACTAGGTAATTGCATTTGTTCAATTGACACACTAGTAAAGGACAGCATTGGCAGGACAGTGTTTAACCGTATTCCTCCCGCCCCACAGGTGACAGTGCGTATGCGGTCCGTGAATTCATACTGACTCTTTATCTGAATTCTGCCAGCGCTGGGGAGCGGAGGTAAAACAGTGCCCACATAGCAACCAGATGCACCATTGAGCGGACCTTTGGAATGCTCAAGAGCAGATTCAGATGCCTACATAAGAGTGAAGGAACACTACAATACAGCCCCAGACCTGTTGCAAGATAGTGGTAGCAGGTGCCATGCTGCACAACATCGCCACCAGGAAAGGCACACCAGTGGAGCTCAGTGAATCGGATTCATCAGATGAGGAGGGGCCAGGGCCAGGACGCATGCCAGCCGGTGTAATTGGTGCAGCTGCTGGGAGCCAGAGGCGAGATGAGATCACACAGAACTATTTCTAGGTAAGAAAATATGACACAATGCTAAATATAAATTACGAGACTGTGTTTTATTTCCTTAAGTACAGGATTAATATCAGCACAGAGCCTGTGTAGCACACAATCTATTGTTCAATGCCCAGCATGTGTTAGGATCACAGTGCGAATGAACAATCTGGACCAAGTGTTTTGTACACAGGATCGCTGCACCCATCTCCTTGTCCAACTCTGAGCACCTCAACTGCGGCACTGTCGGTCCGTAGCCCCTGGCTGTGGGTGCACAGTGCCCTCCTGAATGAATGAATGAATGAATGAAAGAAGATTTATAAAGCGCGAACTAATCCCAAGGGCATCAAGGCACTATAGTACAGACGGGCCAACAGGCACAGACAGCATAAATACTAGGATTTACTTCACAGAGAACATCCAGGTCTTTAGGGACTTACGAAAAAAGGAATAAGATTGCTGGCCCGAGAGGGAGACCGGAAGAGCGTTCCACGCCCTGGCCGCCAGAAGAGAAAAGGCTCTCCCCCCCCCCCCCCCCCCCCCATTTAGTCCTTTTAAATCTGGGGACCACCAACAGGTTTTTGTTGGCTGACCTAAGGTTCCTAACGGGGACGTACCTGTGGAAGATCTTCTTTATACCCATCGGACCCTGTCCATAAAAAGCATTATCGGTAAGGCAAAGAGTCTCAAACAAAACTCTACGGTACACTGGAAGCCAATGCAGTGAACTGAGAGCGGAAGAAGCCGAAGAGTGCTTGGGAAGATCCAGTACGAGCCTAGCCGCTGCATTTTGTACCAGCTGTAGGCGACGTAACTGGCCCTTATCTATACCCAGATAGAGGGCATTACAATAATCCAGTCTGGCTAAAATTAGAGCCACCACAACCTTTTTTCGAGCTTCAACGGATAGAAACTGGGAGATCTTTCTGATCACCCGAATAAGGCCAAAACAGGTGGCAACTCCTCACCTGTCCCAGAAGCCCTTCTGTGACGCACACTACGGCGCCTATCCGGGGGGGGGGGGGGGGGGGCGGGGTGTAATGCTGCTCCTGCCAGATTGGGCGTCCTCGTCTGTTGGAGTGAGGACTCTTGGGCCAGTAGTGCGAGCTGCCCACAGCTCATCCACAGCACATGTCACCTTTACCAGGACCCTTGCCACGTCCTGGCTGTTGTGTGCCACCTCACTCTGCATACTGATGCTGTGCCTGACAGCACATTGGTCGCTGAGGAAAGGTGGTTGACCGCCCTGGTGTAGAGGTCTGGGCACTGCATCTCCCTGCACCTAGCAGCACGATCCGCCCTCAGTTCAGCACAGAGTGCCTCCAGGGCACCCGTCATGCCCATGAAGCCAACTCTGATTTGCCTCTGTATTGACCTAATATTTTTAGCCTGCAGGCGCCGGACTGTCAACATGTGCCCCTCCAGCCCTCTGAAGACTGTGTCCTCTCCTGGGACTGCTGCACTGGTGGATGCACGTGCCCTGCGCCTGGATTGGATTGATGGTATTGGATCAGCATGTGCTCGAGCACAGTGTTGTGGCTCTGAGTGTCCTGGGACTGGTTGGACATCCCCATCGGAGTCCTGGGCTTCCTCCTCCAGCGGGGGCAATGGTGGCACTGCATTCTGCCTGCTGCGTTTTGGTGGGATGACTGGACTGCCCTCCTCCTCCTCCATTTCCTCCTCCTCCTCTATTTCCTCCTCCTCCTCTTGCCCTGCTGCCTCTGGGTTAGGGGATTCATCCTCATATCCACTAACTCTTCCCTGTGTTTCTAATGGTGCTGTGGACATTAATGCACACATTAATTTTCTGTCCTGACTTGCATCTGTCATGCATTAAATGTCACTGTTTGGAGTTATATGTGTCCTGTCTGTCTGTATTTTGCCTTTCATGATGCACACATACTGTTTTGGACTGGCTGGGTGTCAATGCTCCACTGTTATGTGCATGTGACTACATCTCCCATAATGCATTGATGTGTGTGCTTGTGTACCTGCACTGGACTTTTAGTTTTGTTATGCCCCTGGGTCTCTACTGGGTGTGTTGTAGAAGTAGGAGGGTATCGGGGGTATGATGTTAATGTTAATGTTACCGGATTTCTAGAGCGCATAGCTGCCCGTGAGCGTACCAGCGCTGAACAAGTACAGATGGAAAAAAGAGGGAGAGAAGCTCACGGGAACAGCCATGTCTTCAAGGATTTTCGAAATGTCAGAAGATTGGGTTGGGCACGGAGGTCAGAGGGGAGGGAATTCCACATTTTGGACGCATTGTATGAAAAGCGTCGGCCTCCTGATCGTGCTCTATAGATCTTGGGTAGTTTAGTAAGGTGGGCATTGGATGATCGGAGGGGTCTGGAGGTGGTATAGGGAGTAACCAGATCTCTGAGTATGGGGGGGCTTTCCCATTAAGAATTTTGTGTGTGAGGCAGAGTGACTTAAACTGCACTCTTTCCATGACGGGTAGCCAGTGCAGCGCTCGCATGGCTGGTTTGCCTGAGCATCGGTTCTTGGTGTTGGTCAGAATCCTGGCGGCGGCATTTTAAACTACCTGTAGTTTGGTAGTGACTTTTCGTGGTGCACCCAGGTACAGTGCGTTACCGTAGTCCAACCTTGATAAGATGAGACCCTGTATCAAAAGTTTCCTTGAATGGAACAGGAGTAGTGGTAAGATTTTTCGAGTGGAGCGCAGGAGACCAAAGCAGACGTCGGACGTTTTTCTTGCTTGGGTGTGCATGGTGAGATTTTTGTCCAGCCATAAACTGAAGCTTTTAATCTCTGGTTTAGGGGTTGGAGGTTTACCCATGCAAGGGGGCCAGAGGGAGTCTGTGAGGAGGTGGGCTTGATTCCCCATCACCATGATCTCCGTCTTGTCGCTGTTAAGCTTTAAGTGGGATCTGTCCATCCAGCTGACAATGTCAGTCAGGCAGGAGTAGAGGTCTATGTTGGGATTTTTCTGCTGAGTGAGGGAAACCACCAGCTGCGTATCGTCTGCGTATGTCAGGAGTTTTATCCCATGTGGGGTGACTATCTGTTCCAGGGGTGACATATATACGTTGAAGAGTGACGGGCTCAAAGAGGAGCCCTGTGGCACTCCACAACGTACAGGGGTCTTTTTGGATGAATAGTTTCCCCCTATGACCTGAAATGAGCGGTCTTGCAGAAATGATTTCAGCCACAATAAGGCGAGGCCTGAAATCCCAAGATCGCTAAGTCGCTGGGCCAGGATCTGATGGTTGACCGTGTCGAAGGCCGCACTTAAGTCCAGGAGGATCACTGCCACTGATCCTCCTGTATCCATGATCTTCCTGGCCTCCTCGACCACCGTCAGCATCGTGGTTTCAGTGCCCTGACCCGGGCGGAAGCCTGTCTGTGAGGATTTGAGTAATTCGTTAGTCTCGAGATAGTTGGAAAGCTGAGAGTTGATGAATTTTTCTGTTATCTTGCTAGTACATGGGAGGAGGGAAATTGGCCTAAAGTTGGAGAGGTCGAGGGGGTCTAGGTTCGTTTTTTTTAATTAGAGCCCTGACCTTCGCCTTCTTCCAGCTGGGGGGAACCGTTCCGTTGGTCAGGGAGGCATTGATTACGTTTACCAGTGGTTCGAGAATAGTCGGTGTCACCAGCTTTAAGATTTTTACTGGGGCGGGGTCTGATGGTGAGCCACTTTTGAGTGACTGGAGAATAGGCGCCAGTGTGTCAGGGCTTATGAGGGTGAATGAATCAAGTCCCGTGTTAAGGGTGTTGGTCTGTTCTGCAGCTACCGGAGGATGATCCGTATTGGAGAGGGGTGGAAGTTTTTGTAAAATATTTTGAATTTTTTGATCAAAAAATGTGGCCAGTTTGTCACATTGGTTGTCTGAGGTGTCGATCGATCCTGACGGTTCTGGTGTTTTTAGGAGTTGTTTGACGATTTGGAAAGTCTTCCTTGATGAGCAGGATGCCGCACTTATTTTCTCTTGAATGGCATGCTTCTTACCTTGTCTTGGTTTCGGGGGGTTGGAGCTGTCCGGGTCTGCCACGTCCATTACAATCTCAGGAAGCAGGGTTCCCTCAACCATTTCCTTGAGTGGTGTTGAGACGGTGGTAGTAGAGGTCCCACCGCCGGTCTTCTTAGCCTGCTCCAACCTGGCAGCGACCTTCTCCTTTGAGCGCTGGCGCATGTCGTACCAGCGCTTCCTGAAGTCTTCCACGCTTCGGTGGGTGACGCCAATTGCCTTAGGCACACGCAGGGACTTCTTTCCAAATAGGTGCTCATGGCTAACGACCATTTCCTGAATAAGGACCTCCAGCTCACTTTCAGGGAACTTTTGTTTTCTTTTTCTGGGTGTCTCCCCCTGCTGCTGATTGTCCTTGCAGGATGACTCCAGTGTCTGCCATTGTTTGTAGCACTGCAGTGATCCCATACCTCCACTCCTACTCTCTCACTGTCCTTCCGAAACTGAGTTTTTGATTCTCTAATTTACGAATTTCGCAATTGTGCGATTTTATTTATTTATTTTTTTTAATAAGGAATCGCTGTTTGACATGTCGCAATGGAAATAGCGATTTTTACAGAATCGCTATTTCTTTATTTACATACCGTTTTGCGATTCTCAATTTGCGATTCGCGAAAAATCGCAAATTGGGAATCCGAAAAAGTGAGTTCGATACATATGGCCCTTTGTTTGGGTGCGTCTTTACATAGATAATCAAGGGATATAAAGCCTTTGCTTAAGGTCAGGTTTTGAAAGGAATTCCTGCACACTCACACTCAAAATTAAAATGTTACATCGGCAATTCAGAGTTAAAGTCTTTCAAGGTACTACATTTACTTTTACTCTTATTTGCCGATGCAACATTACTTTTAATTCTGGGTGAGTGTGTGATTTTAATTGCAAAACACATGCTCAAACAATACAGCACTTGACTTTTGGGAAAATATGAAGCTTGCTTTGCTCTTTACATTGCAGTGATAGGGGTGAGAGTTAAGTGCTCTCACAATTAAAAATGTTTCACAATCAAATAAAGGTACAAATAAATGCAATGATTTTTCTGGTGCAGCATTCCTTTTAACTGCACGCTTTACTTTCAAAACACGTTTTAAGTTTTAGACATACAGTCACATAAAGCCTCTCCATGAAATGGACAGAGGCGTGAGTTTATATTTACACCTCCACTTGACAAATTAAGTTGTCATGCCTGTGTGCTTGATTTTCATTTTACACATCCCTCAAAATAAAGGTTAACCGTTGCATGGAAGCAACAGTGCCTATGTAATGTTTATCAAAATACATTTCCTTTATATGCCTTTTATTATTCACTTTCACGTGATCAGACATGAAATACATAGTGGAAATTAACATACTAACAAGCAACATATACATTGTTCAATGCATGCATGGTGATCTCAATAAAAATAAACAACAATGGCTTACACCATGCCAACTAATGTAAACACCATTGCTTGCAGTTTATTGACAGCTAATCAAACAGTGTAAATACTTGGATTTCTGTACCTTACCATATACCACACCATACCATGACAGGCAACACTATACCATATAATGACAGGTTACACAATACCATACAATGCTGTACAATTGCAGACTACGCCAGATTATGACAGGCCATACTAAACCATACCATACCATACCAATCACAGGATACACCATACCAGTTGAAGGCAGATTGTATCATACCATTCTTAGAACAGGGTTTCTTCAAAATTGGTCCTGGAGGGCCGAACCCATGCCAGATTATTAGTATATCTTCACTTTGGAGAACCCTGCTCTAGATTGAAAAACATACATTGACTATACTATAACAAAACCATGACATAACATACCATAACATAAAGTGCAATGACAGGCCCTACACATGACTGTTATGCAAATCTAAAGGGGTTCCCCTGTAACTTGTCATGGTTCCTAAGAAAGGGGTAAATAACACACAATATACAAAAGTCTTAGACAACCTTCTGTTTCTGAACTGTCAAGTCCAGCTTGTCATCGATTGGGGCATTTAATGCAATGACCATAAAATGGAAATGGATAAATTTTTAAAATCTATTTATATGTAAGAAAAAATCGTTATATATTAGACACATGACTTATACCAAATTTAAAAAGCATCTTCATTTCATTATTCTTTCAACCATTCACTCAAGCTGACCCTAGCATACGTCCACATCATACATCCAATTGCAAACACGAGGCTCAGTGCTTTCATTACAGGTACGTGAGATTAGTACTGTATTATCTCCCTCACTTTCTACAAAAACAATAATGAATATGGTGTCACAAACAGCATATAATGTCACAAACAGTGGTTCCAATGAGCACTTTTAGATTTCTATTGTATTTCTTAACATTGGTCATTTCATGTTATAAATTGCTCCTTCTACGCGCGTTTCGGCTGAAAGCATTCATCAGGAAGCCACAATTTCAGAGAAAATGTACTGTATCCAGCTGTACGGTTCTGTAAGTGTACGTTTTTATAATATTGTTCCTTCTAAGTTGAGTTGCTGTTTACCTGGCAGCCAAAGCTGATGGTAATATATGGTTCGTCGGAACACATATGCAGTCCTCAGTGCTGTCGTGCTTAATGAAGATCACATGTAGGCATGGTGGATAAGGGCTTTTATGTCCGGCGTTGATAATGCTTCGAGTTACTTCGAGGAAGGGCGATACCATACCATACCAGATGACAGACCACACCATACCATACTATACTACACAATGACAGGCCATATCATACCATAACATACTAGTCAATGATAGACCATACCATACGTTACGACAGACCATACCATACCAAACAATACTATACAATGCCAGACCATTCCGTACAATACAATAATAAGCCACACCATGCTATACAACAACAGGCAATTACCATACAATGCAAACACAAGGAGATGATGGATGGAGCACTGAAACCTTTCAGACACTCATCCCCAGTCACAGATCTTGGTTGAATCCATCATCATTCTTTAGCATATTTCACCACCTCAGTTCGGACCCAGCTTTATGAAAATCAGTTTTGACCCTGTGCCTCATGGGAACAGTCCAGCCCGAACTGCCATGCCAGCTTTTCCCTGAACCGGAAACAAGCATCCTGGGACCGGTTTCTGGGTAACACCCTTCATCAGTCAGGCTATCTTGAATCCAGTGGCAAAGTGAGCAAGTGACCCACGATGTCTGGGCACACTCTGCCAACTTAGGGTGAACAAAGCAAACACAAAGAGATGATGATGGAGCGCTGAAACTTTTCAGACACTCACCCCCAGTCACAGATCTGGGTTGAATACATCATCATTCCTTAGCTCATGAGAGAGCGCAATTTAAATGCAAAATATATCGTAGCCATATCTAGACGTATATGTTATAAACGTAGGAATGAGATGCATATTGTAATGTAAAGTTGGCGATTATAGCATAAAGGCCAACTAAGGTGATAACATGGTATAGGAAATGTAAATGTATTTACATGTTAAAATGCATTAGATTTAGAAGGCCCGTATACATGATGGGTAATATAGAAATGCTTAGGAAATGTAGAAACGTGCACAGTAGAATTCGTGTACGTGTGTAACTTTAAATGGAGAAACGTGGATAAATGTATAAAGAACTACATGACGATGTAACCAAGGAGAGTGCATAAGTTATACTCTACACAATCGTATTCTATGTATTATATATTCGATGTGAAGGTATTCGAGTATAACTAAGACTTGGCTAAAGCACGAGTATATAAATGTATGCCAAAGGTTATACTGTGTAAAGGATTTCTGTAGGAATGCTGGAAGAGTTTAGGTCATTTGTGTTTGTAACCTAACTGACCAAGAGTTCGCAGGAGCATAGTCAAATGTATGTAATTTAGTGGGCTTGTAAAAGTCGTAAATAGCTTGATGTGGACGTGAGAGCCGAGAAGTCTAGCACTTGTTAGATTTAAGGTGACAATGCCGGACGGAGCTTATTGCTCGAACGTGAGGAGAGACACTTTTGAGGTGGACTATGTTTTGATAAGACCATTCACAGGACCTAGCAGGGTCAAGTTAAGAGACATAGAGTTAAAGCCTTGTCTAAATTCATATGACACTCGATCTGAAAGAATCAATAAAAGTCGACGATGAGATGAAGAAGATGACATCTAAAGAAAAGGGTCAACTTAACGAACGACGCAAGGAGTGGACCAATGGAAGAAGCAGGAAGTTGACATCATCGGGGAAAGTCCGTGGTGGGCGTCAAGGGGCGTTCCACCCACACTGTGATTGTGTATTTTAGGGACAGCACCCCGGGGAGGAGAGCAGAACCATTAGCAATGAGCAATTGGGAGATTAGGAACAGTGGGACGAATTGCTCAGAGCGAAGGCAAGGGTAGATGCCTTGAGCAGATGCGCTGAGAGATCAGAGCGCAAGGGAGCAGTAGGCCGAGGACCCTTAGAAAGAGCGGATGGGTAGGCAGTTAGGGTACTGCTTCTGAAACTTAAGATTTCCTTTAGAGGCTAAGAGAGTTTGAACTTCTTTGGAAGTCAAACTGCTGACACCTTTTTAGGGAAGAAACTTGCGAAATAGGGATGACACGTAGCATAGAGTAGGGACAGATTTAACTTGATTATTTTATCTTACTGCAGATGACGCAGAAGGAACCACTTCACATCGAAGCTTAAGATTCTGATATTGTAACAGATTTTGTATTTTGTATACTTTGAGATTTTATCCCGAGTGGATTGTATTGCATTCAAAATTACTTCATATAAAACTTTAAAACTTTATCAGTTGTAAGTGGTTCTTCAGAGTGGCGTCAGTTAATGGGGTTTATCTAACCAATGCGGGGGTGGTCCTTTCCTCAATGACAGATACGAGCGGTCCAAAACAGATGAATGGGATTCTTTATTAAATTTATCATAATCATAAATTGATATCAAAATCTCATTCCCCGCAGTTGGTAGCAGAGTAATGATGGTTATCTTCTTGAGGAAGACGACCTAGGCCAGGTTAGTTTACCCCAAGGTCCCTAGTCATCGTCGACCAGAAGAAGAATCGCAGCCGAAGACGGTGCTGATGGTGCGTCGAGAGAAAAGCAGCAGAGTCGGTCGAGAGTGAGTATAAGGGTCATGCGTTGTAAGATTGCGGTGTTTTATGTTGTTCCTGTGTTGTAATGTCAAGCGGAGTTGAATGCCTGTAGTGTGATTGGGGGAAGGTTGTGAGCGCGCGCAACCGGATGAAATCTTATGTCCAGAGGACTTAAGTGGTTCGGGTGTATCGAACACCCAGAGTAATTTGTCTACCATTGAAAGGGGGTCATGAGGTACCATTGATTTCCCGACAGACCGATGATAGGGGGAGCGTATGTGTGAGTGAATGAGTAGCGGACGCTGGTCGTACGTTTACTGTGTGTAAGTAACCTATCAGTTGAGGCAAGTGTCCGACCGTAAGAGGAAAGACGCTGTGCCAGTTGAGGTAGCAATTACAGTTAGACTGTGGCCGTACAGTCAGAGAAAAGTGATCGCTTGGACGGAAGTAGTCATTTTTCAGTGTATGAATGAAAACGCATGTGAGATCGTGAGACGAGTTGAGAAACGAGGGAAGCTGCTGAAGAAAATAGAAGTAACGTCAGCGTAGAGCCGCGCTGAGATTGGTTGGTTAGCATAGAACTGTGCTGGGATAGGCTGATTAGCGAGAGTCGTACAGGGATTGGTGGTTGTTATCAAGACGTAAATAAGAGAGAAATATCGTACGTTATCAAAATGAAGTGTTTTAAGGGTTTAGGAAAAATCTTTAAAAAGAAAAGGAGAAATTTATATGCCGGAGAAGAAGCTCCACCAGAAGGCACACCAGCATATCATATGGCAGTCAATGTAGGCTTACACTCGATATTATGGATTTCCGAGTGGCACAGCCTAACTGAAGGGCAAAAAGAACTGGCGTTTCCAAGATTTGGAACGTTTAAATTAGAAGTGTTGAACCAACTGAAGGCGACGATGCTTTCAATGAGACCTTTACCGAGGCCAACACAATTTGAAGCTCTTGGTGTGTGGTTTAGAACAGCACACGAAAGGGGCGTAAAGAGGCGCCAAGAAAGAGTGAGAAGATCGGTAAAAGCAGTGCAGGATGCTAAATGGGACGATGAAGCCAAGAAATGGAGGGTGCAGAAGATAGAAACAGATAAACTGTACCCGATGTTGGAAGTTACGGGAGAAAGGAAACCTATAGAACAGGAAGATGAGGAAAGCGAGTCGGAGGAGGATCTGATAGAGAGGCTATTGACAGACAGACCACCTCCATACAGCGGTGAACTTGCGAGTCCCATATTACCGCAAACAGACGGAGCTAGGTGGGGGGAATATAAGTCGATCCCAGTAACCGAGTGGGACGCTAATAAGACTGAGGAAATACCCCAAACTAGTTCTGAACAGAGAGTAGTGGGAAGATTTGTGGTCCAGAAGGTGCCAGAGACGCAATGCGCTAGGTCATACCAAATGCCGGACGCTCTGCAGGTCCCGGTCACCATAGGCCCTATTGTGTCAATCTACAACCCGGAAGGGGTCCAGCAGGAGGAACAGGCACGATGGGACAATGAAAGAGCAGAAGAGGAGAATAGGAATGCCACAATGAATCCCCACAGGCAAATACGAGCACCAATAAGTCGGAGTACCCCATTAGATTCCGCAACGGGTCCCAGGGTAGAACAGGGAGGTCGAAGAGGACCAATGGATTTGAGGGGTCCTAAACCGAAAACCCATAAGGAATTAAGAGAATACCTGAGAGAATGGGACGCTGCCGAAGAGGCTCGGAATAAAAGTTTAGAAACGGGATCCGAGTGGAGAGAGCAGGATAACAGGATTCTCTCTCATTGTGGAGCTGGCGAAAGCAGCCCCGAGTGGGAGAGAGGAAGCCAAGAGAGCAGAAGAGATACTTATCCTACTGATAACAGCAATAGGCTAATGTGCGAAGACAGAAGTGCAGGGTGTGGCGAAGTGCCTCGCGTCACCTTCAGTGAAGGGGAACGTAGGACACAGGAGTACCAGAATACCTTTAGGTGCACACACCATGCCCCAGGTGAGAATGTGAGACATTGGAGTCACGGAAACATGGAGAGTCGCGAAGCGTCTCGACATGCATCCGGTGATAGTGGACGGAGTCAGGAGAACATAGGAAGTCGCGAAACGTCTCGCCATCCATCCGGTGATCGCGAAAGAGATCACGGGAACATGGAGGGTCGTGACGGACCCTATCGTTTATTAAGCGACACCAGACAGCAAGCGAGTTATAGTGGGTTAGAGCAGAACGGTGGATCCTATCTCACATCTGGAGAAACCGAGCCTAAAAATCGGAATGTAGGGTTGGGGGACGGAGCCTTATTCCACCATACCCCACGTGGAGATGGAAAGGCTTGGGATCTAGAAGGGTGGGAACGAAGAGATGGAAGGAAGACTCCTCATAACTCACCTGTGCTCAGGCGTAGGGCGCATAGTGGAGGTGAGAGGGATATGAGAGAAGAACATAGAACTGAAATGCTGAAAGCTGAAATAAAAGCAAAACGGCTTGACGTGATGAGTTTGAAGGCAGATCTGGATGAATTGATTGATGGTACAGTGTCATTAGAGAGATTAGCCTCGTATACACCAGATGAAATATTGTTCTTATCCAAAGACATTACTCGGAGGGCGAGGTCAGCTCATGAGAACTTATCTAATTTGGCAAACAGGTACATGGTAGACCTGTCGCGAACTAAGGCTTTGCAGAGTAACCATAGGCTAACTTGCACGGATCAGGATTTGGATGATCGCAGAACGATCGCGCTGAAAGTACACATAAGGGAATTGATCGTAAGTATCAGAATATGGAGAGATCTGGATAGATGGGAGGAAAGATGGTCCAGAAAGGGCTCCGTCAGACGGAGTGTGCTTGAGGAGTCCCAGGACGCAGGCTTGATGCGAATGGAAGCCTTCCCTTTGCGAGAAATCGCGAATGGAAGCTACGTTCATGTGCCTTGGAGTAGGGGGGATTTGGCGGCATTCACCAATTCCTTCCCAAAGCTTAGGGATAATCCCGTCGAGTGGTACAAACAGGTAGAGAGATTCATGAAGATCTCGAAGGTACTGTGGATCGATTTGAACACACTGTTCGATATCGTAGTACCCGGAGATTTGTGGACGGCGTGCAAGCTTAGTGTCGAATGGCCTACTTGCGAGCCACCGAGAAATATTCGGACAAATGGTCCATCAGTTAGAGTCATGGAAAAATACGAGAGAGTGATAACATGGCTTAAAGAGAAAGTGCCAGTGCAGGACATAGACTGGGTAAAGATAGATCGGACTACCCAAGAGCCGAAGGAGACAGTTCATGAGTTCTATGAGCGATTACTGAAAGCATTCAAGCAATACAGCGGGTTAGATGTGATGGATCCTAAGGACATTGGACAATTTGTTTCGAAGTTTGTCCTCGGATTAAGACCAGAAATATGTCTAATGATCCAGCAGCATCTGATCTGTTGGCAGAACAAGCCTTTGGATGAAATTCTGAGGTATGCAAGGTATTGTAGTGACGAGATAGACTCTAAGGCAAAGAAGCTTAAAGAAAAGTTAATGCTAGTGCAAATGCAAGCCGCTGGAAAGGATAAACCGCGGCAGCAGGGAACAGGAACGCAGGCAAAGAAACAGAATAATCAGAGCAGAGACGAGGAAGAAAGACCGAGACCGAGAATGGATATCGCGACACTGAAAAAGACGACGAGATGCCATCAGTGTAACGAGGTGGGACACTGGCGACGCGAGTGTCCTTACAATGTTGAGTCAGGGGATCTTGAGCAGGAGGAGGAAGAGGTTCAGAACAACGTGGTTAAGGGAGCCACAGTCCCGAAGGGCAGGTTTGTTAAAGGGGGGACTCAGACTCCTCGAGCCCCGTTTCCTCAACCACCTCGCATCTCAAACGGAGGGAAAACCTACAGACAGATGCCATTGTTTGTAGGAGGAGAGGAATGCTACTACGTTGATCCTCTTACAGGGCAGCGGGCGAATAGGGAGGAAGATTGTACTCTAGGAGCCGCTTTGGAGGTAGATCAGAGAGGACCATACGTAGAGGCTGAAATAGCGGGATGTCCTACAACCTTTTTGGTGGATACAGGGGCCACCCGATCCACGTTGAGATCTGCGGTAGTCCCAGGTTTGCCAATATCAGGAGAAACGGTTCAGGTGGTAGGAGTTGCGAACAAAAGGATGACGAATCCCTTGACCGAACCAGTGTCAGTAAGGATAGGGAATTACAGTGACGAACATCAGTTTGTGATCTGCGATTCTAGTCCTGTGTGCTTATTAGGGAGAGACTTGCTGTGCAAACTGAATTGCACGATACATTGCACACCTGAAGGAGTAGAAGTGCAGACCAATGATGAGGACGCTGATTTTAAAGTCGTAAACTCAAAAGAGTGTGTGGAACTTTATCCTACCTTAACAGTGGAGGAGCTTCCACAAGACTTGAGAGAGAAAGTCTCAGCTGAGGTATGGGATTTTACTGGGGAAGAAATAGGATTGATCAAAGGAGTGGAACCGGTAAAAATCTTGGTAAGACCCCATGCTGAGTATCCAAGAACACCACAGTATAAGCTAACGCCAGAGACGATTGCAGGAATCAAGCCTGTGATCGAATCCATGATTAAGCAGGGAATACTGAAGGAGATCGTGGGCAGTCCATGTAACTCCCCGATCATGGGTTTGCAGAAACCTAGTGGAAAATACAGGATAGTGCAGGATCTTCGAAAGATTAATAACATCGTTGTCTCATGTTGTCCAGTGGTACCGAATCCATCAGTGATATTATTTCAGATACCGTTCCAAGCTGAATGGTTTACCGTGATAGATTTGTGCCAGGCTTTCTTTTCGATACCGTTAGACGAAGAGAGCCAGTATCTTTTCGCTTTCAAGCTGGAAGATCGCGTCTTAACATGGTGTCGTATCCCTCAGGGGTATACAGAGAGCCCATCGATCTTTAACCAGTTATTGAAACGAAATCTTGAGAGTCTGGTACTGCCCAAGAATTCAGTTCTGGTCCAGTACATAGACGACCTCCTAGTTGCGTCAGAAACTGAGGAAGCTTGCAGAGAAGACACCATCACCTTGTTAAATCACTTGGCCGACAACGGACACAAAGTGTCTCCAAGTAAATTGCAATATTGTAAGACTGAAGTGCAATACTTGGGCCATAGGATTGAAAAGGGAAAGCGGAAGGTGTCTCCAGACAGAATAGAGGCGATTATGAAAATGAACGCGCCTACGACACAAAGAGAAGTCAGGATGTTTCTAGGCATGGTCGGTTATTGTCGACAGTGGATAGCAAACTTTTCACTGAAGGCTAAACCGTTATTACAACTGACGCACAAAGGAGTAAGTGATCCGGTACCATGGGACAAAGATTGTTTGATGGCGTTTTTGCAGCTGAGGGAGGACTTATGTCGTGCCCCGGCTTTAGGAATGCCAGATTACACTAAACCTTTTTTGCTTTACTGCTGCGAGAAAGAGGGATGCGCTTTAGCGGTATTAGCACAGGTCCACGGAGATGCGCGCAGGCCAGTGGCGTACTTTTCGGCTACATTAGATCCAGTAGCCGCAGCGTTGCCCGGATGTCTCAAATCCGTAGCTGCAACGGGTGTCAGCATTGAACGATCTGAAAGCGTAGTTATGGGTCATCAGTTAGAAGTGTATGTACCACATTCTGTAGAACTGTTAATGACCAGGACTAAGACTCAGCATCTAACGAATAGCAGGCTCACACGCTACGAGCAAGTCATACTGGCTGCCGAGAATGTGACCCTAAAGAGATGCTCTGTCTTGAATCCTGCAACCTTGATGCCACTTCCGAATGAAGTGGACGATGAAAATTGTACAGAGCATGACTGCCTCGATGTGACTGAACTATGTACCAAACCGAGACCTGATATCGTAGATGAGCCATTGACAGACCCAGACGAAATTTTCTTCGTTGATGGTTCATGCGTAAGAAACGATGTCGGTCAGCTGAGAGCAGCTTATGCAGTATGCACGATTACCAGAGTTATAGAAGCCGCTTGCCTGGAAGGAGTACACTCCGCACAGGTAGCTGAAATTGTGGCTTTGACTCGTGCTTGCCTAGCAGGCGACAGACTTCGAGTCACTATATACACCGATAGCCAGTATGGTTTCGGCGTAGTTCATGATTACGGGCAGTTATGGTCTCAAAGAGGTTACATGACCTCCTCGGGTTCTCCTATTAGGAATGGAGAATTCGTGAAACTACTGTTAGAGGCTTTGCAAAAACCTATGGCCATAGCTGTGGTCAAATGTGTAGCACATACAAAAAATGTGGATTTTGTATCACTAGGAAACAAATACGCAGATGAAGTAGCGCGTTATTGCGCAGAGCAGGGATATTCTCACACTGATGTAAAAGTGGGGGGAATCCAGGAAAGAACTGAATTGACCATGTTGTTAGACACTGTGGATACATGGGATGAATTGAGAGCTGTACAGGAAAATGCACCAAATGATGAGAAAAAGAGCTGGGAAACAGCAGGGTGTGAAAAAAGTGAGATGAATTTCTGGGTTTCTGCCGACGGAAGGGCAGTATTACCGAATGAACTTGTTAGTCCAATGGCAAGGAAATTGCATGGATCAGCACACATAGGAAGAGATGCTATGGTGAGAGTATTCAGACAAACGTGGTTCAATCCCAAGTTTAGAGTAGCGGCAGAAGCAGTGTGTCAGCGATGTACGATCTGTCAGCAACTAAATGTGGGTAAGAGAACACCAGTTACATTGAGTCACATTGGGAGGTCTGGGGGGCTTTTCAATAGGATGCAGATTGACTTCATAGAAATGCCTCCACGCAACAGACTCAGATACGTTTTAGTGATTGTCTGTATATTTTCTAGATGGGTTGAGGCTTACCCTACACGTAGGTGCGATACACTTACAGTAGCAAAATTGTTACTTAGAGAGTTGATACCGAGGTTTGGGGTGCCATACTCTTTGGAATCGGACAGAGGAACTCATTTTAATAGCGAAGTGGTGAAGATGCTGTGTTCAGCTTTGAATATCGATCAGAAGTTACACTGCAGCTATCGACCAGAAGCTTCAGGGATCGTAGAGCAAATTAACAGTACTATCCAGTCCAGACTGGCTAAAGTTTGTTCATCGACATCCCTGAGTTGGCCAGACGCACTTCCAGTAGTTCTTATGAGCATACGTAGCACACCTGATAGAAGAACAGGCCTCTCTCCACACGAAGTGCTAATGGGGAGAGCTATGAGGTTGCCATCGGTTCCAACTGCAGCGCTAGTGAACATCACAGACGATTTGATCTTGGACTACTGCAAGGGACTATCTGATGCCGTTAATTCTGTGTCCCTCCAGGTCCAGGCTGCAGAGGTTCCATCAGTACAATATTTGTGCCACGACCTGAGTCCAGGAGACTGGGTCCTGGTGAAGAAGCATGTCAGGAAGAACTGCTTAGACGTGCGTTGGCGAGGACCATTCCAAGTCATACTTGTAACGAATACCGCAGTGAAGTGTGGAGGGCTGCCAAACTGGATACATGCCTCACACACCCGAAAAGTGCCAACACCTCCAGAAGACACAGCTCCTCTCTCGGATGAGAATCCGGCGGGAAGCGGAGAAGCCATAGAGGGGGAAAGCCAAGCTGTGGAGGTGATCGAAGAAGCTGAAACTGTGTTGGAACAGGACGACGAAGGTCAGGACACGAGTGGGACCGAAGTCGCCTCAGGAGAAGAAAGTAATTGGGAATCCGACACAGATATCGAGCAAACTGAGAGTGACCAAGAGACAGGTCCTAGAACAAGGAGCGGAAAGACAAGGAGTGACGAAGCCAGTTGGCCGGAAAGAAGGAAAAGGCCAAGTTCGGAAGGAAAGAAAGAAAGAACTCTTGCTCCTATCGCTGAAGAATCGGATCAGGAGGAAGAGACGACAGACTCAGGAACGGAGAGTCCACGAAGATCGAGAAGGGTACGTGTGCCCTGCAGAAGGTACGCCACCCCAGAGTGGACTTATCTAGCAGATGTATTGGGGACAGAAATCTGGGAGAGTGAAGAGAGTGAAAGTAATCGATCTCGATCCATTTGTGGCAGTGGAGGTATGGATGTTGGCGCCTGGACTCGAGACTGAGGGGTTACTGACTTTCACACTTCCCATACCCCCACGTTTGAGTAAAATTCAAGATCTAGTGCTAAAAAGATTACAATTTCCAACCGTTGGTCAGCAAATGACAGAAGAAGAAGAAAAGGTTATTCGCTTTGAATTATTGATAATTGTTGTGAAAGCTGCAGGTCCGAAAATAATTGTTGATGCATAAAAGACTTTTGTACGTATGTTATAAAGAAGAAGATAACCTAGCACCGAGCGGAAAGAAGAATAAAATTAGGGATTACATTTAGAGGACGGAGAAGGGCTAGGGTTGTCTGCTGCTAAGAAGAGAAATGACATCTTTGTGAAAAAGAGACTTTGTTGATACAGAGCACTTTAAAGACTGAGAAAGCAAACAAGCAACGAAAGACTGGAAAGAGAATTCTCGCTAGAGAACGAGGTACACTGTTTGATGACATGGAGAACGGCAACCCAAACAGAAAAGCTAGATGTATAGTAGGTACACTTATAGCAATAGTGATATTTCTTATAATCATAGTAGTAACGATATCTTACATGACAGGACATGAGAATGATAAAGAAATAGCGAATGTAAAAACTGTAACGACTTTGAAACCTGCTCTTGTAGGAAAGAAGGAGAAGAGCACTGTTACACGTGAAAAGGCGTTACTTATAGATGAAGCTCGTAGATTACACGTAGACGAGTCACAGGGAAACTTTAGGTCAAATGCATATGCTAAATTATTGTACGAATATATCGATGCCATGGAGGCCAAAGATTGCTACGTTTGTATGCAATTGCCGGCTTCTGTAGACGAAGGCATTAGATATCACCATCTCCCATTGACTTATGGGATAACATGTAGTTTACTGCTTAGTATATTTTATGGTAGAGAAGGATTTGAGTACTACTTTTCAAATTATGATTCGGTACTGCCTGAAGTTCCGAATTATAAGCAAATGAATAAGTGGGACTACTACAAAAAGGAAGATAGACTGGCTAAGTTCTTTCTTCCTTGGGATACATTAGATACATCATATGCACGTAGAAATAATCTGACTTGCAAAGTATCAGAGGTAGAGAAAAGGTTTATAGCACAAGTAGATGATCGATGCAGACGGCAGAAGATTCTAAAAATGTCAGGACAATGGAAAACCGATTGGACGGAAGAAGAGAAGGCACATAAAAAGAAGGGTAGCAATGGTCCAATAGCATTGGATAGAACGCAGAAGGGAAAGTTATGTTTAGCTCGAAGCAAGACATATTATGAGAGTGAATTTGTAGGTGAAGTTAGTTGCGAGCACTCTTTTAAACTAGAGTACTACACGAAAGATTTTATGAAAGGAATGCAAGCTATTCCGAATGTGTATTTTGTATGTGGGAGAAATGCCTATGTAAAACTGCCTGACAATTGGTATGGTTCGTGTTACTTGGCAATTGTCTTCCCCAAAATATATCATGCAAAGGATTTAGCGATCATAGAAGGAAAGGCTTCGAGGAGAACGAAAAGGGAAGTAGGAGATGCAGAAGTAGTAGGAGATATATTTGGAGCGATGTTTCCATTGTTAGGTTTGATTCTTAACGATGTTAAGATTAGAAGGTTAGCGACAGTCGTGGATAGATTGTCTGCTAGTACGGCAAGATCATTGATGTTAGTAGAAGGTGAGATGCAGTCGATTAGAGCAATGGTCTTACAGAACAGACTTGCTTTAGATGTGATATTAGCAAAAGAAGGCGGAGTTTGTAAAGCTTTGAAGGTTCAGGAATGTTGTACATATATTCCTGATAATTCAAAACCACTTGAGAAAGTCATACAGAACATTACACAGATTCATCAAGAAATTGAAGATTTATCAAAAATAAATGTTTGGGAAAAAGTAGGAAATGGAGTGGGAAAGGTTGGAAGTTGGTTTGCAAATCTTGGCAAAAGTATAGTTTGGTATATTTTGAAGCCTGTATTAATAATATTAATTTGCATAATTACATTATTAGGATTAGTAAAATTGTATAAATGGTATAGGTCGAACCATTTACAAAGATCGATGAGAGACCAAGAAAGGAGACTAGCTGTTCTACAAGATCAACAGTATAAAAGTCTGAGAACACTTGAATCGATAAAAAGAGGAACTGATGTAACTAGTTCAGTATAAGAGATGTATTCAAATTGCTTTTAGTGATGAATCCTAAAAGTCATCAAAGGGGGGAACTGAGAGAGCGCAATTTGAATGCAAAATATATCGTAGCCATATCTAGACGTATATGTTATAAACGTAGGAATGAGATGCATATTGTAATGTAAAGTTGGCGATTATAGCATAAAGGCCAACTAAGGTGATAACATGGTATAGGAAATGTAAATGTATTTACGTGTTAAAATGCATTAGATTTAGAAGGCCCGTATACATGATGGGTAATATAGAAATGCTTAGGAAATGTAGAAACGTGCACAGTAGAATTCGTGTACGTGTGTAACTTTAAATGGAGAAACGTGGATAAATGTATAAAGAACTACATGACGATGTAACCAAGGAGAGTGCATAAGTTATACTCTACACAATCGTATTCTATGTATTATATATTCGATGTGAAGGTATTCGAGTATAACTAAGACTTGGCTAAAGCACGAGTATATAAATGTATGCCAAAGTTTACTGTGTAAAGGATTTCTGTAGGAATGCTGGAAGAGTTTAGGTCATTTGTGTTTGTAACCTAACTGACCAAGAGTTCGCAGGAGCATAGTCAAATGTATGTAATTTAGTGGGCTTGTAAAAGTCGTAAATAGCTTGATGTGGACGTGAGAGCCGAGAAGTCTAGCACTTGTTAGATTTAAGGTGACAATGCCGGACGGAGCTTATTGCTCGAACGTGAGGAGAGACACTTTTGAGGTGGACTATGTTTTGATAAGACCATTCACAGGACCTAGCAGGGTCAAGTTAAGAGACATAGAGTTAAAGCCTTGTCTAAATTCATATGACACTCGATCTGAAAGAATCAATAAAAGTCGACGATGAGATGATGAAGATGACATCTAAAGAAAAGGGTCAACTTAACGAACGACGCAAGGAGTGGACCAATGGAAGAAGCAGGAAGTTGACATCATCGGGGAAAGTCCGTGGTGGGCGTCAAGGGGCGTTCCACCCACACTGTGATTGTGTATTTTAGGGACAGCACCCCGGGGAGGAGAGCAGAACCATTAGCAATGAGCAATTGGGAGATTAGGAACAGTGGGACGAATTGCTCAGAGCGAAGGCAAGGGTAGATGCCTTGAGCAGATGCGCTGAGAGATCAGAGCGCAAGGGAGCAGTAGGCCGAGGACCCTTAGAAAGAGCGGATGGGTAGGCAGTTAGGGTACTGCTTCTGAAACTTAAGATTTCCTTTAGAGGCTAAGAGAGTTTGAACTTCTTTGGAAGTCAAACTGCTGACACCTTTTTAGGGAAGAAACTTGCGAAATAGGGATGACACGTAGCATAGAGTAGGGACAGATTTAACTTGATTATTTTATCTTACTGCAGATGACGCAGAAGGAACCACTTCACATCGAAGCTTAAGATTCTGATATTGTAACAGATTTTGTATTTTGTATACTTTGAGATTTTATCCCGAGTGGATTGTATTGCATTCAAAATTACTTCATATAAAACTTTAAAACTTTATCAGTTGTAAGTGGTTCTTCAGAGTGGCGTCAGTTAATGGGGTTTATCTAACCAATGCGGGGGTGGTCCTTTCCTCAATGACAGATACGAGCGGTCCAAAACAGATGAATGGGATTCTTTATTAAATTTATCGCCACTTCAGTTCAGACCCAGCTATATGCAAACCAGTCTTGACCCTGTGCCTCCTGGGAACAGTTGAGCCCGAACTGCCAAGCCAGGTCTTCCCTGAACTGAAAACAAGCATCCTTGGACCGGTTTCTGGGTAACACCCTCCAACAGCCAGGCTACCTTGAATCCAGTGGCAAGGTGAGCAAAGGACCACATCCCAGGAGGCTTGTTTTCGGTCCAGGGAAGACATGGCTTGGCAGTTCGGGATGGACTGTTCCCATGAGGCACAGGGTCAAGACTGATTTGCATATAGCTGTTTCTGAACTGGGGTGGCGAAGTGAGCTAAAGCAGGATGATGGATTTAACCCAGGTCTGTGACTGGGGATGAGTGTCTGAAAAGTTTCAGCGCTCCATCCATCATCTTGTGTTTGCTTTGTTCGCCCTTAGTTGGCAGGGTATGCCCAGACGTGGGTCCCTTGCTCACTTTGCCACTGGATTTAAGCTAGCCTGGCTGGTGAAGGCTGTTGGCCTAAACCTGGTCCCAGGATGCTGGTTTTTAGTTCAAGGAAGACATGGCTTGGCAGTTCAGGCTGGACTGTTCCCAGAGGCACAGGGTCAAGACTGATTTGCATATAGCTTTGTCTGAACTGGGGTGGCGAAGCAAGCTAAAGAACAATGATGGGAGTGAGTGTCTGAAAAGTTTCAGCTCTCCATCCATCATCTCCTTGTGTTTGCTGAATTACCATACAATGACAGACCATACCATACTATACTATACAAGAGGCCAGACCATGCAATACCATACTAAGTAATACACCATGCTTACAATAGAATGACAGGCCATGCCATACTGTACTGTACAATGACAGGATATATCATATTATGCGATACAATAACAGACCGTACCATGCTATACAATGCAATACAATGACAGACCATACCATGCTATACCATACTATATTATACAATGACAGGTTATACCTTATCATACAATACAATACAATTACAGGCCATACCATATTCTAGATTGACAGGCCATACCATACTATACAATGACAGGACGTGCTGTACCGTACAATACCATACCATACCATACCATACACTGACAGTCCATCCCATACCAAACCTTATTATACAATGACAGGCCATACTATCTGATACAATGACAGGCCATACAATACCATACCATACCTTAATTTACAATGACGGGCAATACCATACATACTATAGAGCCACATACTATATTATACAAAGACAAGTCATAACATACCATAACCTGCTATACAATGGCAGGGCATACCATAACATGCCACACCACACTGACAAAAGAAATTGATCTCACATAGGCGAGACCTATTGGCTTTGCCAATGCTTGTTTCACTCACTCGTTAATCTTCTCGAGTGACCCTGAAGAATACTAATGGAGGCATGCTGACGCTACACAAAATGCTCAAATAAATGCATTGTTTCAATGTTTCTTTTGGTTACAGATTACCTTTGTCACATACAATAAATTTGAATTTCAGTTTGAAACTGGAATTCTGGCAACTAACGGAGCTCCCAACGCGCCCCTGAGATATGGAAATTACAGCAGCCTTTCCTGTTTTTTTTTCATTGTACAGCAGGGAGAGCGAAAACTGTTGACATTTCCGAATATTTTTCTAACACACTTCTGCCTGCAGTCAGCACATTCCTCGAGCACCTTGGCGCTGCCGAGCTGAGCTCTGCTTGGCCTCTCTGTTCTCTACACTCTGGGTGAACTAAGGCAGGGGAATTCTTGCTCGTTGGACGCTGGGCTGATGGTGAACCAAGTCGGCGGAATGCTGAAACCCGAGGCATGATTTGAGCATGTAACACCTACGTTTAAATTACATTCATAAAACTTTCCTGTTATTTCTTTATTTTTTTATTTTCTTTACAAGGACAGGAGCTGTAGCGATCAAGCTATGTTTTTACAAAGGCTTGCAGAGGATTTGGGCTGAATTTGGGATGCTGTTTCTAATTTAGCCTGGGCTGGAGTGGGAGCAGAAACGAATGTGTTCATGGGCGGACTGCACTGGCTCAAGCGCAGAGCTGAGCGCCTGGTTTTATGTGCCCGAAGTGCATAATGGAAATTCATTCATCACGATATTTCTCCCATGGACGTCATCTAGGGGTCTCCAGGGGTCGCAGGTGCGACACCCGACACTGCATTTGGACTCAGAGTTGGCAGTATCAGTGCCAGAAACACAGGGGCACCTCTTCCTTTTGGATATCAGTTGGGGCTCCAAACGCCTTGTTTTTTGTCATTTTTTTAATTACACGAATTGTGAATAACAGTATATTATTCATTATTAGTGTAATTAAAAATGGAGGGTGGGAGAAATTTGCGCAGTTGCCTACGCAATGCTCCGCGAAATGGTAGAAAATCTCTGCAAGCACGTAAAGGTTCTGCGAACACACGGAATTGCTTGTTCCGTTCGTCTGCAATGCTTTTTCCTGTTCACAAATGCTGTTTGCATGCTCGGGGAGAAATATCTTGCGAACACGCATTTTGAAAGCGTGAACAAGCAAAAAATTCCGCAAAGCCGCGGATCGCAGAATTTTGGGCAATTCCGCGTTCTCTGCAGAACCCGAAATTAGCCAAATTGCACAAGTGAAACAGAATTTACTGCCCAGGCCTAGAATATAACCATCTCTGGCAGCTGAGGTAGGTAAAACATGCTTTTAAATGTGTGTTGTGTGTATGTGAGAGAGAGTGTGTAATTGTGTGTTCATGTGTAAGCATGCATGTTTGTGAGTGAAGGTATAGTTCAAATAAGGTGTGATGTCACTTCCACTACCCCCTGGCCTTTTGCTGAATTGACGTTCATGAATTCTCCTGGTTAGAGCTGCATTTTCAGACCGCTATTGGACACACTGAGCAAGGCTCAGCTCTTTCTGAGCTGTTGTCTAGAATAATGCACTAAACTCGAAGAAATATCTTGTTAAATTAATTGACTTTACACATTACAGGCACCTTAAATTAAAACATGAGCTCTACTTTGTGCTGAGGCAGCGGAACCCACCATGATATGGTCCCTAAGGCTAGTCCATTATCTCAATTGAAATAGGCCTGGGTGCTAAGTGCAAATTCTGGCTCCCACACTGGTAGTCCTGTTTTTGCAAATGTGTTCTTTATCAGAATAGAAAGAAATGGCCAAGTAACTCCTCCAGATATTAAGATATGTTTGAGAATCACCTGGGCTCTGATAGAGGTGTAGCTCAGGAACTTGGGGTGCCGGAGGTGCTGCAGTACCCCTTCATTTTCTGGAAGCAGATTCAGAAAAACAGGACATAAGGCTGCAGATTAAAACTTTTGCAATAAAGGTAAATTGTTAGTAGTATTTAAACCTTAAACAAATAATAACATTTTCTACCAAACTACCGCTATAGCATGTTGGTGCTGTGTATGTGTGTATGTGAGCAAAACGTGACCATTTTATAACATGACACATTCCAATGTTGCACAGGAGAGGGAACACAGAGAAAGGCATTTCAAAGACTTCTTAATGCACACACACTTAAAAAGGATCAGGAGTGCAAAGCAGGCCCCTGTGGTGCAGGGGGTCCCCAAACGATTCAAGGGGTCCCCCATTCAAACCAAGGCCAATGGATATCTGTTGCTGGAAAATGGCCCTGTCTGAAGGGTCACTTTACCACTGCTGACCAGTGCTAAAGTGCATGTGCTCTTCCTCAAAACATGGTAGCATTGGTGTATACACAATTGGCATATTTAATTTACTTGTAAATCCCTTGTGAAGTGGTATACCATATACCCAGGGCTTATAAATTAATGTCTACTACTGGGACTACAGCCTGATTGTGCCACCTACACCAGTTGACCTGTTAACATGTCTCAGGGCTGCCACTGAAGAGTCTGTGCAGTTCTACTTCCACTTATCATTTAAAACCCTTTACCAAGCCTTAAATTCCCCTTTTATTTCACATAAGTCACCTCCAAAGTAGGCCCTATGTAGCCATGGGACAGGGTGCTATGCAAGTAAAAGGTAGGACACATACCTTTTCATTTTGCATGCCAAGGTAGTGAAAAACACAACTTTTTTTTCACTACTGCGAGGCCTTCACCTCTCATAGATTGACATATTTATTCATTAATACCTTTTAAACAGTAATTCCCAATTAGAATGGAGTAGCTATATCATGTGTCATACCTTTTGGAATGGTAATGACAAACCTTCTTTACTGGTAAAATTGAATTTAACATTACTATTTTAGAAATGCCACTTGCAGAAAGTGGATATTTCTCTGCTCTTACAGCTCTGTGAGCCTGCAGCCAATACATGTCTGGGGTGAATGCCACACTTTGTGCATTCCCTCAAGACAGCCACAAACACAGGGAGGCTAGGTATGTCTGCGTACTCATCTGCATTTTGATGGCTCTTCCTGGGCAGGAAGAGAGGGAAGGCATGACACTGAATAGGCAGTGGCTTGTCCCCACACATTGGGCTGATTACTCTCTACTGATAAGTTAGGAAGAAAGGACTTCTGTGGACTTTAAAGACCCTTCTTTGAAGTCACCCCCACTTCAAAAGCATAGCTGGGCATAAGTACTGGGGTTCTGACATCACCAAATCAGACACTTCTGAACCTACAGCTAGACTCTCTCAGTAGAACTGCTGTGCTGCATCAATGACTGGCACTCAGCTAGACTGCTGACCTGGAAGGCTTTCCTGTCTGCTGTGCGGCCCTGCTGCCTCATGCTCTCTGACCCTGCTGAGGGAGAGTTGGACTCTGCCTTGCACCCCAAAGTGTTCTCCAAGGGCTTGTTGGCTTGCCTCTTCTTGTTGCGAGTAAGGGAAATCAAACTTTCTACCCCAGCGCTTGTGCCTCTTTCGCTGAAAATAGACCCAGATACTTTCTGGAAAGGCACCGACGCAACCAGAGACTGTGTGAGCAGAAATAGATGCATCATCCCTGTGGCACCCGGCACATCAACTCCAGAAACTGACACGAAACTGTGCATTTCTGCTGCAGCAGTCTACAGAAATTGAAGCATCCTTTGACTGCGTGGAGAAACTCGACGCATCGTACTCTGAACCGATGCCTCTCAGCTTCAGCGCTTTGTCTGTTGATGCATCAGCTCCTCTGCGGGTTCCACATCAACGCATGGCTAGACTGTATCCTGCATCTCGCTTTTGGGACCCTAATAAGCGCTGGGAGGCCTCCGGATAGCCATGCGCTTTACCAAGTGTCCCTTTCATTTCAATCATTCATAATAAGGAACTTTGTTCACTGGGCCTGCATGGGTCCTGTAGCTGGCCTGTGCTCCATTGCATGCTGCTTGATGATTACCCGCATAGGCGCTTATTGCTTCTAAGCGCAGCAAACGCTTTTTCATTCTTTAAAAATGAATATCGTGACTTCCACTTATTCGATTTTTGCCATTTTCATCTTGATTTATTTATAAAATAGTCTAATTTTCTAAACCAGTGCGGAGTCTTTTTGTGGTGCTTTCATTGTGTTACTTTGTTTGTGTGTTGCACAAATACTTTACACTTTGCCTCTTTAGATAAGCCTGGATGCTCTGTGCCAAGCTACCAGAAGGTGAGCATAGGCTATCTTTTAGTGTGTATCTAGCTTACCCTGACTAGAGTGATGGTCCCTAGTTGGATAGGGTGCATACCTGTGCCAACTAGAGACCCCATATCTAACATCCATGAAATATGAGAGATGTGGGGGGGGCCTTATCACAAACTGAAGGGGGCCCCATCATTTTGTGTTACACCACGGAAAAGGATAGCTTCTTCTTTTGTAGTCTATAAATGATTTTTAAAAGTATGACCTTTATGGAAATAAGACAAAGCAAATGTTAATTTTGCATAGTTGTATGAACACAGATTTTTTTTTTAGAAGCTCTAAATGAACCAAAGTAAATTGGTGGAGCTTGTGTGATGTACACCAAGTTAAAACCATTCTGTCTTTACAATGTTCTTTGTTAGACATTTTTTATCAGTAGGAATTGACAATCAACCAAGTGATCAACCAATGAAGGTGTTTTAGTAACTACATAATGTTTACGTCTCTACAGGTCCAATTAATTGTATGCAATGTATATAATATATTGTGCATCATGAACCTAATGATAGTACAATAGATGTTCAACTGTGCTGCTGGTATTTTCCCTCTGAGTTTATTGGATAGGTGCATTATATGCATAAACTCACCCAACTATTATTTAACTTACAATATTAATCCGCGCTTGCATGCTGTTTAGAAGAACTGGCCTGTGTTAATTATTACAATTAAGACAACCCAATTACTCTGCAGTGCATTGGGTGTGGGAGTATATAGTGCCTCTCAAACCCAGCACATTGTTATTTGTTACAAAAAGGAAAATTAATAATACTGTCTAATCAGATGTTTAGTTAGGGAAAGTATTTCAACATTATACTATTTGGCATAAAGATTAGGTGACTTTGTAATTGATGCATGGTAAGGATGATTGGTAACACTAGCAATAAAACATTTATTTTACATCTAGTGGATAATATAGCACACATTTTGTCAAGACGTAATTGGCTATAAAGTATATATATATATATATATATATATATATATATATATATATATATATATATATCACCTCGGATCCCCTGAGCTCACTTAGTCACCACAGAACACAGAAGTCACGGCACCACAGCAGCTGAGTTAAGTTTCAAGTTTCGTTATTACACAAACACCACGTGCATTAAGCAACAGGACGGCCTACGCGTTTCGACTATACTTAGTCTTCAACTGGACCCTGGACAACTGGACAATGGATATCATTTCAACTGAAATTATATATACATATATAATTCTCCCATAATGTAGCAAGCATTGAACCCATTTGGGCAGCTCAAGTAGGGCGGGTCATAGAGCAAGGATTATTATTGGGGAGTGTCTGCCAATGCGAACATTCAACGCAAGCCTCTGATGAAGAAAACATTTTCGAAACGCGTAAGGCAGAGCGTTGGGACTGCTTCACTTTCTCACATGCTGGTTGCTCCAAACCGAAGAATAAAGGTTTGAAGGTTGAACCTTACCTGTAGTTCGAATGATTTTTGATAGTGTGGTAACCTCTGAGCCTTGAATTGTTAAAGCGGCAGCCCAGCCGCTGGGAATGCACCACCCTTGGAAGACAAGGGGCCATGTGGGATGAGGAGTTATTGTTGCGTTATGGGGCCACAGGTGTGGATTAGGAGCAGCCGACCAGTGAGGGGCTCATGCAGAGCCTTTTAGTCAGCAGTTAATAAATGCACCCATTCACGGAAGAATAAAGGACTCATTCTCCCATAATGCAGCAAGCATTGAACCCATTTGGGCAGCTCAATTAGGGCGTGTCATAGAGCAAGGATTATTATGGGGGAGTGTCTGCCAATGCGAACGTTCAACGCAAGCCTCTGATGAAGAAAACATTTTCGAAACGCGTAAGGCAAAGCGTTGGGACTGCTTCACTTTCTCACATGCTGGTTGCTCCAAACTGAAGAATAAAGGTTTAGAGGTTGAACCTTACCTGTGGTTCGAGTGATTCCTGATAGTGTGGCAACTTCTGAACCTTGAATATATATATATATAAATATATATCTATTATCTCACACCACAAAGAAAAGATGTGATGAATGCAACAAGCATTGTGTTCATCTAGGGTTTCGTTTCGCGACACACAAGGTTCTGATGAGTCACTTTGATCTACCCTTAAAAGATAATGTAAACTAGAATTATAAAGGTCTCCATTTTCTAATATCTCTAAGAGTTTGAGTTGGCTTTCTACTGGTTGTTTGTGCTGATTTCACCGAGCAAAGAGCCATTTAGATAGAGAAAATGCAATCCATAAAGGTTTCTTCTTTTTTCAAGGGAGGGATTGCAAAGGGTTAGTTATAATCCTGATGTGCACAGTACTCCTGTTAACATGCCTGTGAAAGATTACAAAAATACTGGCAATGGGACCCTTGACGTAAACAGTATTTGTACATTACATAAACATTTCCAGTGACTCCACAGTTTCACCAACGAGTGGATAAAATGCATGTTTCACTGCTTGCGACGTGATTTAGTGCCGGTGGCGCGTTCCACGCGGTGAAATCAGCATGAACGGCAACATGGGGTGCAAAAGATCGTGTTCCCATTCAAGTTAATTTTGCTGCTGCTCGAGTAGAAAATCTGCACGGAAGTAGCTCTCTTACTGCTGCTGCTCACATTAGAAAATTGCACTGGAAGGCTTCCTTTTGATGGAAATCATATTAGAGGACGCCAAATCTCGCTCACGCATTGTTCTGTTAAAATCTAGTTTGCAGCGTAAACATTATCGGCGCCATCTTGTCCCTTTTCCAGGCCCATAGGTGTGCGTAAGCAGCAGCCATTTTGAGTACCATGGCCTCTCTGCCCATTGCCGATTGCCAGCCCGTCTCTCTGACCTCGCAAGCATCCCCCGCGTACTGACAGCCCCCGCACTCACATGCTCGGGCCATAAACCACCCCTTCAGCGTGACCCTGCCTCGGAACCACATCCCGTACCAGGCCAACACCTCCCTCCATCCCTTTCATGACCACGGATCCTTTGATAACCCCCTTCCTCCATGCCCGATTGTCCGAACTGATCCCAGGCCATCACCTAGCCCTGCGGATGTAGTTTATTGCTCCTACTGTAAAACTCACCCCTCTTCAAAGGAGCTAAGATTAATCAATGCTTCCACCCCATGAGATCCGATCGATCGCACACATTCCGGGAACCGGCGAATGTCCAGCTGCCCGATAGTCATCACCTACTGAGATTGGGGTGGGGACTGTAGATATGTGTGGGAGCGGGCCTGAAGCGGGGATTCAGAGGATGTCTTTCCTTACATCAAAGCATTTGCAAGAATGTGCAATATGTAATAAACTGCAATAAAAGCCATAAACCTGTGTATAAGAGGCCAGGCCTCGGAGATGCAGTTGGAGCACCTCGAGACGATACCCTGTTTGTCTGATCTGACGTGTTCTGTTCCGCCGGAATTAAACTTTGTTTCCCGCTTCTCCAGTTTCCAGCGCCTGCCTCTTTATTTGTTAAATCCTCGAATGGTATGAGAGGTGATGAACGCCAAGCAGCGTCTAAAGGTTATCTATTGAAACTGCTTTTTCCACAGTTCCTACTGTCATCGCGTTGCTCAAATGGGAAAAAATTCCACCACGCGGCGATTGGCAGAATTTGGCCCGAACTCCATAGTAAAAGAGTAACGTGGGGTCATCAAACTCCTCCAAGTCTGCACACTGAATTAAAAATTCCACCCGAATCACATAAAAATGTGTACGTTACCAGAAGTGTAACCCTCCCAGCTGTGCAGACATCCCATGGGCCCTTTCGCCATTCACTTTCTCCCAACCATTATGGACACCAAGATCTTTGTGATGTTAGAATAGCTGCAGTTTATTCACATCTAAAGCTGGTACAACAGTTAGCACAATTGCATTGGTCATTACTATGTTCAACTCTTTCCTTACATACACTCCCTCGCGCACGCTCCGATCAGAAGGCAAAAACCCTCTGGTCATTCCTCGCATCAGGAAAACCAGTTGGGGAGGAAAAGCTTTCTCTCACCTGGCGCCCAAAATGTGGAATCAACTGCCTGCGGCACTTGGCCTCACGCACAACTACCTCAGTTTTAGGTAAAATCTGAAAACATTCCTGTTCTAAACACTATGGTCTCATTTCCTTCCAGTTCTCAGCGCGGAGATACCCATTTGGGGTGATTTAGGCGCTTTATAAGATATATAATAATAATAACTTGCATTTATGTAAAGCATACCATACTTAACTTCTCCTTAGTGTAATCTTACCTGTATTGCAAATTAAAAATAAAACCATACCTTTCATAAATGGCAATACATCATCCTGTAAGACTTGAAGTCTCCTTAATGGGTGTCATAAATCACTGTTTGTCAGCTGCCGTGACAGGTCTCCTTTTGTCAATTTACTTTGGTACAGCGAGTCGTGGCTTTGAGGCTTCCCTTGCTACCAAATGTCTAGAGTTCGTGGCTCTGGGCTACAACAAGTGCCGTGTCCACCCTTCGCTGATCATCTCTTGACCCATTTGTTTGCCCTAAAGTGTCCCTGCCGTGAGGCACCTCAAGCAACTTGTTCCGGCACTTGTCCTTTTATCTGCCCTCAAGTGTCCCTGCCGTGAGGCACCTCAACACCTTGTTCCGGCACTTGTCCTTTTATCTGCCCTCAAGTGTCCCTGCCGTGAGGTACCTCAAGCACCTTGTTCCGGCACTTGTCCTTTTATCTGCCCTCAAGTGTCCCTGCCGTGAGGCACGTCAAGCACCTTGTTCCGGCACTTGTCCTTTTATCTGCCCTCAAGTGTCCCTGCCGTGAGGCACCTCAAGCACCTTGTTCCGGCACTTGTCCTTTTATCTGCCCTCAAGTGTCCCTGCCGTGAGGCACCTCAACACCTTGTTCCGGCACTTGTCCTTTTATCTGCCCTCAAGTGTCCCTGCCTTGAGGCATCTCAAGGATTTTGTTCAAGCATTTGTCCTATTATATCCTTGTGTGAATTGATTTATTCTTCAACCTTGTAGCTATCCACCACTGACTCTTTGCGGCGGTGACGCCTGCGTTATCTGATGTAGGTGGGTGGGATCAGATTCTCCACAAGCCATCAAAAACCACTCAATGCTGACTGCTTCTATAGGTTACCTTTTTTGCCGCATTCATGGCAACGCCCCCTCTCCTGTGATTGGGGCTTTCAAACAAAACATGTCTGGGCTTCTTCAATGCCCTTGCTTTTGGCATGTTCTTCACACCTTTTTGCTGCTGTGCCTCTTGGGTGCAGCCCACGAGGTGGGTTATCCTTTTCCCTCTAGATTTGGCTGTACCTCCCAGTCCGGCTGTTCAAATCATGCTTACATGTAACTTACAATGGTTTTCCAATTCACGTAGTGTTATCTAGTCTGATTTTATGCATGACATACAATTCTCATGTATATGAATGTACTGCACTCATTAGACACAATCACACACAAAAGAACATGTATTGCACTTCTATTTTAACTTGATAATCCGTACATTCTGACTTTTTTCTTAAGCACCGTTTTCTGCCAGCAGAAAACCTGGTGAATCGGCATTCCTTTGTTACTATTTATTTAGCTTTTTTGTACAGTGCCAGAAATGCCACTGACGGGCACTTTCAGAATACTTTCTCAGCTGGCAGACGTCAACCTTTACAATATCGAGGGATAAATGGCTGATCATGAATGAATAAAAGTTGTATGCAAAGCAGTTTCTGACTCATAACAAATTCAACATTGCGTTAATTGCTTACAAATAGGCCACCAGGCACATTCCATCTTAGCAACTTTAGAGAGGCATACAGCATCTTTCAATGAATGAACAGTAATTGTAATGAGCGGCTGGTTTACCCGAGCCCGGGTCCCCTTGCTCTAGCTCCAAGAAAGAAAAGAGGCAGAAAGACTAATTGGCACATGCATCAAAGATTTTGCGATCACAAACGGTGCGATTCGCAAAAATCGGTCATTTGCGATGGAGTGATGTGGCTCACTGGTTAGAGGAGGCAGACCCGGAAGCAGAGAACGGCCCGGGACCAGGGTTCAATTCCCGACGCGGCAGGGTCGTGGACCAGGGTCAACGGACTCGATAATTCTCGCCTCGGTGCCTACTTTAACCAGGGATCACACTCGGCAACTCTGGGCATTAAGTTTGCCTCATCTCTACAACGGCCCCACACAGACGCTGAGGATGCCTGGTTTCACCTTGGAGATACCCAGAAGGGACCATCTCACAGGGAAAGCCAGGACGGGTTCCCCAGCGGTCTTCAGTGCCAGGACACCCCGAGATGGGGTAACAGTGCGCTTTACAAGTATCATCATTCATTACAAAATTAGCTTTTGCAAAGCATCAAGGGTATTTGAGAAATTGCAATTAATTGCGAGTTCTCAAATTGCGATTGCATTTAAGGAATCACATTTTGCGATTCCTTAAATGCTATGCAAGAACCACTTTGAAGTAGTGATTTCGCTACTAGGGGCTGCAAGTTACCATGAAGTTGAACTTCATGGTAATTAGCAAAACCTTTGAAAAATGCACTGAAGTGCATTTTTCAAAGTTGTAGGTTACACACACACACATGTCCTTGGGAAACAGTCACTACAACGCGGCCGCTTCCACGAATACACTAACCACGCATGCTTTACAACGCATGCATGGTTACCATGTATAACCTTTACCATGCATTCCTTTACTACGAAATACGTAGTAAAGGAATGTGAGTTAAAGGTTGAATTAAAATAGATGGCTGGGAGGCCTAAAAAAGAGTGGGTTTTAACAAAAAAAGAAAACTTACCTAAAAAGCGCTCTCCTGTGCCTCTTGTCCTTCATGGGCTGAGCCTCCCTAATGACGTGATTACGTACGTGTGTCTACATACTGCATTTTCAAAAAAAAATTGAAAAAGGACCACTAAAACAGTGTAAGAAGGAGGAGAATTCCGTCCATAGAAACTGTGAGTATATTTTTTAAATTATTCTAATTTATTAGGTTATGCATAATTAAAAATATATTTATAGATTTGAACTAAATAATCAGACCTGCAGTCGGTTTACCATGAAAATGCCATTATCATGCATAGTTATACTACAAAAATCGTTGTAAAGGTATGTGAGGTAAAGGCATTTTCGTGGTAAACCAAATGTGTGGTAATGGCATTCCGTTGTAACGCATGCATGAAAAAGGCATGCGTTGCAATGGAATGCTTTGTAACGGCATACAACCATGTCCTTGGGACAAGTGTGTGCGCAACATGTGTGCAGAGATAAATTTCAGGGGGTGCAACAATGTCCTTTTGACACCCTTGCACCCTTGAAATTGCATGCGCAATTTGCGATGACCTATTGGTACTTGCAAATTGCGCATCCAATTTCCTATTCATTCCTATGGGACTACAGTCCCATAGGAATGAATGAGAAGCCATTCCTTATTTGTGAATCTCAAATATGGAATGTGTGGGAATCGCTATTTTTATAGTGATTCCTTCATGCATAGGCTTTTGTGAGTCCTTAATTGCGATTCCTTAATAATCGTAATTAAGGACTCGCAAAAGCCTAGCTTGATGCATGTGCCTGTAACTCTAGTAATAGATAAAGAGGCAGGAACTAATAGGGGAAAAATTGAAACCCTCATTGTTTTAAGTAACATGTTTAGGAAAGATGGATGGTTCTTAACTGTTCTCAGCCAAAGAGTAAGAAATATCCATGCTTTGGCTATTAAATGGAAAAGATAGGCTATGCCAGGGCACTTTTAGAGCGCTTATTCGTCGAGGCATCTTGGCGCAGAAATAATCACAATTTGCCACATCTTCTCATTCTAAAACCAGAGCGCAGAATAGATGCTTTTCGGAAGTTTTATAAATTGAGCAAGATTGGATTTGAAAAGAAGAGAGAGAAGCAAAGCGTTTTCAGGTCTTGGATCCGCCACTGAAAAACAATCTATAGCGGGACAATGAGCAAAAGAGAATGCGCTGAACTCAAGACTCAACTGGGATTGTAAAGAGATCACTCCCTTGCTAATTATTTATTTATTTGAGTTTTATATAGCACTGGCTAGACCAGGAGGTATTAGAGTGCTTTACATGAGGAAGAAACATTGTTTCAGAACATGATAATCTGGAGAGTCTCTGTACACTGCCCTAAGGACAATGACCATAGATTTAAAATAGTTCTACTCTTCACTGGTAAGCAGTAGTTCTGACACAGGACAGGGGTTATGTGAGTCCTTTTGGAAGCACAGGCAACCAGCTGAACAGCAATATTTCGAACCAGTTGGATGTGATGAAGCAGGCCCTCAGGAGAGGCTAAATAGATCCCATTCTCGTTACTCAATCTTGAATAAATCAGATAAAAAAAACAATTCTGTTTACCAAGGCTTCACGGCTTATTCAGAGTTTGGCAGAGAGGGGTGTCCTCGCTGCCAAACTGATGGTCCACCTACCTGATTTACTGTCAGGCAGACCATAAGTATATCAATAACGGCGCCTACTCCGACTCAATCGCTGATTTACTCCTCTAACCACCGTTGAAGGTTTGTACATTAACCCGTTTACCGCGGCGGCAATTCCGCCACGGTGCAGCAGGTTTAATGAGTGGGTGGGGCAGCGTCGGCCAACGGATGTGCGCAGCACTACGAAGATAGTGCGCGCGACGGCAGTTGGCCGAACGAAACACGCAAGAGGTGAATCTACCTGCCCAATTTAGAGTGTGCTGTTGACTGGGCAATTTTTACTAATCCCTACCGAAGTGAAAAGCATAGCAGTGAGGACAGTAAAAATGTAATTGACTCCCACATCATGGGTAAAACTCCTATGGTGTGGCAGTCATCAGTTTTTTAACCCACGTTGCGATTTTGTTCTTGAAGAAACAAAAACTAGGCTGAAGTGAAATTTTAATCATACCAGTGTAATTGGAGTAATTTTGATAATATTGCATAACAAAGTTTACGTAAAATTACCAAGATTATGCCATAATGTTACATTGTGTAATTTTGGGAAGAAATGTACTGTTAGAGTGATCCCTGAACTCGAGAAGCATTTCAGGTAGTTTATGTGTTTGTGTTTTGCCAGGCCCGGACTGGCCATAGCGTGAACGGGCAATCCCCCGGTGTGCCGCACAGGTGGGGGCCGGTTTTGGGCCCCTGGGGCTCGATTTTGGTACAGGGCCGATTGAACTGCAAAATCGTCCCTGTACCAAAATCGGCAGAAAACCGGCCGCATGTGGCCGCAAGGGGCAAGGGTATTTGAGAAATTGCAATTAATTGCGAGTTCTCAAATTGCGATTGCATTTAAGGAATCACATTTTGCGATTCCTTAAATGCTATGCAAGAACCACTTTGAAGTAGTGATTTCGCTACTAGGGGCTGCAAGTTACCATGAAGTTGAACTTCATGGTAATTAGCAAAACCTTTGAAAAATGCACTGAAGTGCATTTTTCAAAGTTGTAGGTTACACACACACACATGTCCTTGGGAAACAGTCACTACAACGCGGCCGCTTCCACGAATACACTAACCACGCATGCTTTACAACGCATGCATGGTTACCATGTATAACCTTTACCATGCATTCCTTTACTACGAAATACGTAGTAAAGGAATGTGAGTTAAAGGTTGAATTAAAATAGATGGCTGGGAGGCCTAAAAAAGAGTGGGTTTTAACAAAAAAAGAAAACTTACCTAAAAAGCGCTCTCCTGTGCCTCTTGTCCTTCATGGGCTGAGCCTCCCTAATGACGTGATTACGTACGTGTGTCTACATACTGCATTTTCAAAAAAAAATTGAAAAAGGACCACTAAAACAGTGTTAGAAGGAGGAGAATTCCGTCCATAGAAACTGTGAGTATATTTTTTAAATTATTCTAATTTATTAGGTTATGCATAATTAAAAATATATTTATAGATTTGAACTAAATAATCAGACCTGCAGTCGGTTTACCATGAAAATGCCATTATCATGCATAGTTATACTACAAAAATCGTTGTAAAGGTATGTGTGGTAAAGGCATTTTCGTGGTAAACCAAATGTGTGGTAATGGCATTCCGTTGTAACGCATGCATGAAAAAGGCATGCGTTGCAATGGAATGCTTTGTAACGGCATACAACCATGTCCTTGGGACAAGTGTGTGCGCAACATGTGTGCAGAGATAAATTTCAGGGGGTGCAACAATGTCCTTTTGACACCCTTGCACCCTTGAAATTGCATGCGCAATTTGCGATGACCTATTGGTACTTGCAAATTGCGCATGAAATTTCCCATTCATTCCTTTGGGCCTATAGGCCCATGGGAATGAATGGGAAGCCATTCCTTATTTGCGAATCGCACTTTACGACTCGCAAATATGGAATGTGTGGGAATAGCTATTTTTATAGTGATTCCTTCATGCATAGGCTTTTGTGAGTCCTTAATTGCGATTCCTTAATGATCGTAATTAAGGACTCGCAAAAGCCTAGCTTGATGCATGTGCCTATAACTCTGATAATAGATAATAAAGAGGCAGGAACTAATAGGGGAAAATTGAAACCCTCATTGTTTTAAGTAACATGTTTAGGAAAGATGGATGGTTCTTAACTGTTCTCAGCCAAAGAGTAAGAAACATCCATGCTTTGGCTATTAAATGGAAAAGATAGGCTATGCCAGGGCACTTTTAGAGCGCTTATTCGCCGAGGCATCTTGGCGCTGAAATAACCACAATTTGCCACATCTGCTCATTCTAAAACCAGAGCGCAGAATAAATACTTTTCGGACGTTTTATAAATTGAGCAAGATTGGATTTGGAAAGACGAGAGCGAAGTAAAGCATTTTCAGGTCTTAGCATCCGTCACTGAAAAACAATCTATAGCGGGACAATGAGCAAAAACGAATGCGCTGAACTCAAGACTCAACTGGGATTGTAAAGAGATCACTCCCTTGCTAATTATTTATTTATTTATTTATTTATTTATTTATTTATTTATTGAGTTTTATATAGCACTGGTTAGACCAGGAGGTATCAGAGTGCTTTACATGAGGAAGAAACATTGTTTCAGAACATGATAATCTGGAGAGTCTCTGTACACTGCCCTAAGGACAATGACCATAGATTTAAAAATAGTTCTACTCTTCACTGGTAAGCAGTAGTTCTGACACAGGACAGGGGTTATGTGAGTCCTTTTGGAAGCACAGGCAACCAGCTGAACAGCAATATTTCGAACCAGTTGGATGTGATGAAGCAGCCCCTCAGGAGAGGCTAAATAGATCCCATTCTCATTACTCAATCTTGAATAAATCAGATTAAAAAAAACAATTCTGTTTACCCAGGCTTCACGGCTGATTCAGAGTTTGGCAGAGAGGGGTGTCCTCGCTGCCAAACTGATGGTCCACCCACCTGGTTTACTGTCAGGCAGACCATAAGTATATCAATAACGGTGCCTACTCCGACTCAATCGCTGATTTACTCCTCTAACCACTGTTGAAGGTTTGTACATTAACCCATTTACCGCGGCGGCAATTCCGCCACGGTGCAGCGGGTTTAATGAGTGGGTGGGGCCGCGTCGGCCAATGGACGTGCGCAGCACTACGAAGGTAGTGCGCGCGACGGACGTTGGCCGAACGAAACACGCAAGAGGTTAAGCTACCTGCCCAATTTAGAGTGTGCTGTTGACTGGGCAATTTTTACTAATCCCTACCGAAGTGAAAAGCATAGCAGTGAGGACAGTAAAAAATGTAATTGACTCCCACATCATGGGTAAAACTCCTATGGTGTGGCAATCATCAATTTTTTAACCCACTTTGGGATTTTGTTCTTGAAGAAACAAAAACTAGGCTGAAGTGAAATTTTAATCATACCAGTGTAATTGGAGTAATTTTGATAATATTGCATAACAAAGTTCACGTAAAATGACCAAGATTATGCCATAATGTTACATTGTGTAATTTTGGTAAATGACCTGAGGACAGTATGGGTGATTTTTTTGAGTGCAAAACTACAAATCCAAATTCAAGCTGCAGCAGTTTGAATGAAAACTACAGGAAATTAAACTCGAAATTTAATTTTTGAGTTGAATTTTTACCTGAACAGACCTAGCTGGTAATTTTTTTAGTGCAAGATGCTTTTCACATTATTACATGAAATTTTGCATAATTTCGGGAAATTTCACTTAATTACGCTATGGCTAATAGCACAGATTTTGCACACCGCAAAAAAAAGTTCAACGTTTGAAGAGCAGCTGTAATTTTTGACAGTGGTTCCTGCCAGTGACTACAGATGTCCGCTGGGCAGGCAGACATTCCTAAATTCACAGTACGGGAATTCCGAACTCTAAATCAGGACCTCTACTGCTAAAAATCACTGACTCAAGTGTTCTACAATATTGTCTTCTTAGATGAGATTTGCTTGGGTTTTAGAATATATTGAATATTATTTGTTGAATGGCCCCTTTAAGACTGAGAAGGCTCAACTGCCTACCCAGGCCTGACTTATGAGGGTCCCACAAACTGAATGGGCAAGAAATAATGAATTTCTTTTCTTGGCTGGTACTTGACTGGCACTGGCTGATAAGACCGGACCTCTGTTGTGACAAATACAGGTACTTGAATTGAGAGCACTTGGTGATAAGTCAAATAGACCAAGTCGGGTGAGAGTAGGTGTGAGTGTGTTTGCTTACTCAGAGTATGAGCCCAGCTGCTGCATTTGCACAACCTGAAATCTGGAGAGTAGCTATTTTGGAAAATCTCTATAAGGGAATTAAGATGGGAACAAATGACTGCTTGGATAATCGCTTTATAAAATAACGTGAGACGGAGGGGATGACTTTTCTCAGGGCCTTCAGGACATAAAAGCAAGTTGAAGCAATGTGATTTGTCAACAAGTCGGATTCAGAGATGTTGCACTAATTTAGAGCAGTCACAAACGGCTTAGGGGGAGGGCCCAGGTTACTGGGACACCAATCATCTGTCTGTAGTGTAGTTCCTAGTTTCCCACTAGGCCCTGCGCATTGGAATAACATAAACAGTAGTATCGACGTGGAACTGCTTATATTCCAGGCCTCCACTGACTATGCTAAACTTAATTGGGTTGTGTTACCAACTAGCTCAGAGGTCACTGGAAACTTTCTTCTCTGTATAGGAAGTGATCAGCTTCCTTGGCACAGACAAGAAGGGATTCAGCTTTCCAACAACCGTGCAACATGACAACTTTGCTCCTCAGATCAAGAGTCGATCTCTAGGGTCGTGTGAAACAATAGACATAGATTTCACTCAGTCAGTCTAGTGCAATTTACTTTCACAGTATGTAGAGAATAGAGAGACGGGCGTTTATCAATAAAGGGTTAACATTTATTGAACAGTCTTTCTTCTCGTACAAGAGAAATGTATTGCCACAATTGCAATAACTGTTATTATAAAAAGTACGTACAGTAAGATAAGTATTGCGAAATAGAACTGTAAAAGCATTGATATGGTTTCTTAGCCATACAATGGTTTAAAAGTAATAAAACATATATACAGTCATATATACATTAGGCTAACATACTCAACTGGTGCTTCTAACTAAGCCTACCCCAGTGTGCCTGACCTAAGCCTAACACGTGAGAAGGGGAGTAAGTAAGTAGCTTAAGTTAAGTTGGTTTTGCCAAGGTTTGTTTCAAGAATTCTCGTCTAAGGGTTTAGTCAACACCATACCTCTGAATAGAATGATGGAGGATTGGTATCTCCTTCAGGGGTCTCTCTCGATATCCCAGTCACCTGCGAGGGTAAACTGGAAGCGCCGGGACTGGATTTCTCTGCACGAGAAAGGCAGCGGCTTCTCTCAGCGCGTCGAGGAAGGAGGGGGGACAGCGTCCGCGGGCAGCTGGGCTGGATGTCTTCGCAGAGGACGGCTGCACGGCTCCTCAAGCGTACTGCACCATAGGTCGCGCTGTAGCGGCGATAATGGTAATCAGTAGCTTCACCACCACAGGATAGCAGGCTGCAGCGACAGAGTGCTAGTTTTTACCAACACGGGGTCATGCAGGCAGCTGGCATCAGCAACATGTTCGCTCATTGCTTAAGGCAACGTTGGTAATATTTATACCTGACAGGTGCCGGGTTTGACGCAAGTTTGCTGGACATAAGACGTCAATTAAAGATGTCACTAGGAAGTGATAGTTATCAGTTGCTCATTAGAGTTCCATTACTAATCAAAACATAGCAAGCGGGGATTTCCAGGTTTGCTAAGTTTTTATCTTGTTGAAGAACTCGGAGTGTTATCTAGGAATATCAGATAGTGACTGCTGCTCTGTCATTGCACTAATTGGTCGCAAAGGAAGTAGCAGAGAGTCATGCTGGAATGTGGCTCTGTGGCTCTGCTCGTGTGAGGCCAGAGATGACTTTACAGAAAATCGCACTTGAACGGTTATGCCAATATAGGGAATAAATGGATTTATAGCCGAATAGGGGCATAAGGTCACAGTATCGATCAGGAACCTAGATAAGCACATGACACCCACTCCACGAATTCATGTCCATCAAAATTACTAAAACTAAGCAATTAGATGCATGTGTAACATTGTGTAACGTAGCCCACCCCAAAATACATAAATGCATTCGAAATAGGCGTACTTGTAATACATGGAATTTAGGTACTGTACGTAGTTTTAAAAGCATAGTGATCATTCAAAAATTATTGCATATGAAATCAATGAACGATTATGCATAAAGAATTACACATGAAGTATCTCTGACAGAAGAAATGCGAGATAAATCATCACATAAAAATGCATTGTAATAATATGTGTGCTAGAGGCTGGTGTTATGTTGTTATGTCTCTAGATGTGTTTTTTAGAAATAGAAGTGTGAAGCTTCTGTTCTCTAAGAATAGTTTTTACGTTAAGCAAAGAATTGTTCGTGCCAAAAGGAGAGGGTCAATATTAAAAAATTGTCCAATTCGAAGAAAAATCAGTTTACCAAAGCTCCTGGCAGTTTTATGTTGATCAAAACTGAAGGCCGAATTCAGAGTTCATGGGAACGCCGTGTGTCGGAAAGCTTTTCAAAAGTTATTGTTTCTCTGTGGGTGAGAACATCGTATCAGACAGGCTCGCAAAGAATTGGTCTACAAAATCAGGTGATAGTTCAACCAAATTAGATAGCGCTGTAACTTGGCAGGTGTGAGAATGATTGCTGTCATCGAAGACAGGACCAGCCCTGCTCACAGAACGTTGTACCTGGATGATGTTGCTTTTGTCACTCGCTCCACTGTTACCACTTGGCTGTAGTACAGGAGTCTCCACGAATGCCGTCATCAGGATTGGTAGCCGCTGGGGACAACACAATGCGTGAGCCGTTATTGGACTGAGCAAAGTATCGACGTCCATTGGTACTGCTGATGGAAGTGAAAGACAGATGTCCAACACGCATTCATCGCCGCAAAGCATACACCGTAGCACAGGTAAAATGCAATTTTGCCATATTGGTCTGAATGAAAGGAACCAGGTCATGTTTAGATCTCTCAGCCTGGCCAATCCGAGGACGTTAGTTATCCTGTCCCTGTAGCGCATTGCTAGGATTGTTTCTTCCATTCCCATGGGAGCTATGTCTGAGCCGAGGCTTGCCATAACGTAGCAGGAGGGTCAAAATAGAATCCCTGCGATGAGTCCAAAAAATAGTGGAATACCACCAAAGATGGAGTGCACAAAATTAGGAAAGATTCCCAAAATTGCCTGGAAGGGTGTTAGCAGTCCCGTAAAGACTGTCTTAAATATGCCTGGGATGCTTGTAGCACTAGACATGTTAAGGAGTTGGTCGAGCATTTGTACGAAATGCACAGGGCAATTTGTTGATAAAAGGTCATGGACCTCAGTAGCCGTCCTTGCGACTAGAAGATCATACGTCTCTTTAGATGACGTTATAGGCACTGTTGTCTGTAAAAGCACAGATTTCATTTTGCTTAATGTATCAATTCGTATAGAATAGAGATTCAGACGAGGCCAGAGGGGAGTCACTATGTCTGGAGGCCCGCTCGGGAACAATGCTTGCATGCAACATTTGACCATGGACGTTACTTGTACTAGATAACTTTTTCCGGGCGCGAGGCCACAGCACCTGTGATCCGTTCTTAGAATGTAACTCCCGTTTGCGAGTTGCATAAAGAAGGGCTCTATCTGAGTTGCAGGTGTGACTAGCTGGTGGCATGAAAGGTTGTTTGAATTGCCATCACATACTCCGTGTAAATTAATACCCTGACACAAAAGTATACCACTTAGTGAGTGTTTACAATTTTCACCACTAAGAAATACATTTTTGTCGCTGTCACTATAGCAAGAATGAGTGTATGGTAATTTCCATTCGGATTTAACATATCCCTTACCCAATTGTTCATACTGGCCAGCAGGTATGTATTCAAGGCACTTTTTAAAGCGGAAAGTTGTTATCGGAATTGTGATAATTCCGTGTATTATCCATTCAATGACAGGACTCTCTGACATTGTCAATGGTAATCTCTCGAGTTTCTCGATGCTCAAGATTGTATAGTCTGCTCCTTTCTGTGCCAAACTGATCTGTTTATCAGTAAGGTTAAAAATGGAAAATAATGACGTTGTGTTTATCAGACGCCAAGGCACATAGCCTGAACGAAGATTTTGCAGCGTCCAGCCTAATTCTATAATAGAGCGTAATTGAGACTGGCCATGTTGTAACATTAGCAAATCTCTGTCTATCACATCAAAGGCAGAGGATACAATATTGTCCAAAGAATATATTCTGGAAGACAGAGTCATTAACCCATTGTCTACCACAGAAAGTGATTTTTCCAAATTAATACGATCAATTTCTCGTATTTTTTCAGCAGTTTCAATTTGCTTTACTTTCCAAGCCTCGTTGTAAGCAGCATAGATGCTGGTCGCTATGAAACGCTTTTGACGCTGTTTGCGTGGTCCAAGAATGAAATCGCGCAAATCAGCACCATCTTTTAATAAAGACAAGTGTTGCTTAATTTCAGCCAGTGTGGATGTAGTTAGCCATTCTAGGCAGAGTTTCCCTACACTGTATGTTGTTATAATCCCTGGATGTTGTCTCTGGGAATATCTAGAGTCTAATCTGGTCATTTTTAACCCCTGTGTTTTATTCAGGAACCTATCTTGACAGTTATTTGTGTCTGTAGGCCAGATTAACCACTTTTTCCAATCAGGATGTGTTCTGTTGAAATTTAAAATGTGTGACACGTCTAACTCAATATCAGCTGTTGCATTTTCAGGTATTGGCTTTGGTATAGACGGTGTTTTCATTTCTTTGTTCTTGGCTAGGCCAAGACAAGATGTTTGGTGTACAGTGTCATTTAAAAATAACATTTGTTCTGGTATCATGCAGGTTCTAAACAGTGCTTCTATGCCTTGCACCTGCCACTCTTTTGTACCCCAAATTGATTTCGTTTCAATATTATTTTTCCAATAATCAAAACCAAATGTCATCATTTTGTCATAAAATGCTTCTGAATATATCAATTTAGAATTTGTCAGCATTGTTTTCATTCCTGTTTTATCTAACAGTTTATAATAAAACGTTTCTGCATCACTGGTGTTAAACCCTGAGAAGTATTTGAATTTCTCAAAAAATGCTTTAGAACTGCTTTTAGGTGGTGTAGAACAATGTTCCCATTGATTATACATAAAAACATTTCTAGGCTGTGCAGATTTATGCAAGTAATGATCCCCATAGTGGGTGTAACAGAATAACTGCTCATAACTAGATGAACCTTGTAAATAATCATGATCTGTGAATCTAGCTGACATTACTAAATCAGACATCATGTCATTAATACTGTTAAAGTCCCAATCATCAGAGAATGTACTTGGTGTCACAAAGTCACTTAAGGAAACCTTTAGTTGATGAGGATACTTCAGGATTTCGACCGGACCATAGATCTCATAGTCTGTTTTCTCCCATACTACCCCACCAGGTATTGGAATTGCTGTGACATTTACTGTTGACAGTTCTCTTTTCTTTACGTGGGATGATCTGTGTGGTTTCAGGACTAGGTTGATGTTCTGACTTGCTGTGTCCATTGTAATATATTTTCCTTCAATGAATTTTCCCAAACACAGTACCATGATGAGCCAAAGCAGGAGGAAAAATACACCTAGACCGAACCAGAACTCTAGCCAAGGGGAAATGAGGTAGATTTCCTTCAGTTGATGAAAGAGTTCCGTTGCTTTTTCTTTAAAAGACTTTTTTGTTTCTGGCATCACCTCCGGGTCATTTAAATCTTCAGAGAAGTTGTCGAAGTTGATGAAATAACCAGAGGCAGTTCTGTCAATTGATGGGATTGTTCTTACAATCTGTCTCTCGGTAGCACTTTCTGATGCCACATCATTGTAGACTGGTGTTGTTTCTTGACGAACTGTTTCAATCTGTGTTTCAAGAGGCACGAGTTCCATGGCATTATTGCATAGTCCTTCATTGTGCACTGCAGGCTGATCGAATGTGATTAGTCTTTCAGTTTGAACCTCTTGCATTGTTGCAAGTTTGGGTATTCTGTTGTTTCTTGGGAGTCCACTGGGCCTACTGTTGATTATAGGCCACATGCTTGTGGTTTTACCAGATCGATGGACACGACTCTGTTCTCCTTTTTACCAGCAAGGGGCGGTAGCACAACTGATCTTGTTCCGGTGACTGCCAAGACAGGTACTGCTTTTCTGTAAGAAGGCCCAAATTCCTTCTTAACCGCGATCTTTTCTCTGACTAGATCCCCAATCTTTGGAATCCAGACAGGCCTTGCTGGGGCTGTTGCGGGTGGTGCCTCGTCAGTGGTACTTGGCTGTTGCTTTAACTTTATGTTGCTTAATGATTTTCTTGTTTCATTCAGTTCCTGTAAAACAGCCAAACGGTCTTTTACATCAAACTGCGTTTTTTCTTCTTGTACCACTGACATCTGACTATCGAGGTCCTGAACGTTCATTCTTATTCCGAACAATAGTTCGTATGGGCTGAAACCTTTTAGAGAATTTCTTGGCATGTTGTTAAGACTAGTTTGGACACTTATTAAATGTTTGACCCACCCAGCGCCTGAACCTAATACCTTCGCTGTTATAGATTGCTTTATGTCACGGTTTTTTCTTTCTACCACACTATTCCCTTCGGGATGCGACGGACAAGAATACCGCAACCCAATTCCCATGCTGGCCATGGCCTCCTTATAGGCTCGAGAGCTGAAAGCAGGACCCTGGTCAGAATGGAACGTGGTAATTGCGTATGTGCCGATAAAGACTCGCAAATCTTTTATAACCGTTCTAGCGTCAGCCGAGCGCTGGTGGCCTCATTATTTTAAGTGCATTTCGTCTTAAACTTTGTACACTGGGACGCGCTTCTCTTCTTTGATTGCGCAGATAGACCGCCTTATGCTGTCTAGCAGGGATCCTGAAACTACACTGGCCTGTTCATTACTGCGATTTCTGTTGCAGTCTTCACAATTTTGAGCAAAACATTGAATATCTATACTCATTCCTGGCCACCAGTACTCTGATTGCAATTCTTTCAGAGAGGCTTTGATTGTTTGGTGTTTCAGACCCAACCCCATGTGTGCTTCCAGTAGGAGGAAGCCCCTCCTGCTCCTGTTTGGAATTACTCTATCCCCCACTCCAGGGATTCGAGCAAAAGGAACGGAGTTTGCATCGATTATGTATGCATAATTGAGTGGATAGTTTACGGGTAGTGCTGCACAGTCGCCTTTTACGGTCGTTTTTACTGCTAGCATGGTTTTCCCGTCTATATACTTATCTGTACGCTTTTTTGTGGCTACGGAAGCCGGTTTAGTTGCTTCCGCGGTGGCTGTATTAGCCAATGAATTCCCTGCAACGTGAACGCCATCACGTTGAAGACTCTGTGCGTGAATCACGTGAGTCTTTTGTAGTTCTTTGTGTAAAAGAGCTACTTGTTCCCAAAGCATTTTATGCTTTATTGTGGCACCTGTGTCATCTTTGTAGTCGTTTTCGATCCAACTCTGCAGTTTGTTGTTGTAAGATTTGACGCAAAAATGAGAATCGCACACGATAAGTGTGGGGAATTCGCGTTCTGCATTTTCGAGCGCCATCTTTAAAGATCTGATTTCAGTTCTCTGAACCGAACAGTTTCTTACAGATTCAGTTTTTGTTACTTTCGGTCTGAATTTACCGCACAGCCAACGACCTTTAATGATCGCACATGCTGCATTGTAGGATTTACTCTCTACATTAAAATGCTGTACAAAGCTATCTGTATAGATTATACAGGCGTATTGTGGGAGAGGCAGAATTTCGATTGGCAGAGGATATTCTTCTTCATATTCTAAATCATTCAGTTCTTCAAATTGCGGGGTGAAATAGTATTTCACGTCTTCCGCTCCTAGAGAATCTATGCACTGTATCCATTTCGGATCCAGTGACACTGTAGGCAGGTTTACTGGGCTGAATAGCGCTTCGAAGGCGGATTCCGCTGTAAGGATATTAATCCGTTTGCCGTGTGCTAGTTCTCTTTCATTTGCTAATGCGATTTGCACTGCGTTCACAGTTTTTTCTGTGCGACTGAATGTTTTTTCTGCTTGTGTGTACAAGTGAGACTTAATTGAAATTGGTACCTTTTCTCCCTCATTAGAGGTTAGGTACGTGAATCCGCATCTTCCTGGGATGACTCGGATTACAAGATCGATCGTGTTGTCACGTGTATCTAATTTTGTTTTTGCTAACATGTCTGTTTGCAGTGATCTCAAAATTTCTGTGTGTTTTTGAGTCCAATTGATTTGTTTTAAATCAGGTTTAATTAGTTCGTAGAGAGGTTTAACCCTCTCTGCGTAATTTAGGATGTAAGTTCTTCCGAAATTCAGAAAACCTAGTATGGATTGTAAATTCTTCAGCGTTTTTGGAGCTTGGAGTACAGCGCACTTCTCTAAGAAGTTGTCCGCTAGGCTTTTTCCTTCACTTGATAATTCGTACCCTAAAAACAGTACTGTCAGATGGGCAATTCGAGACTTTTTAAAGTTGAATTTGTAACCCTCTGCTGCGAACCCAAGTATAATGGTGTTCACTCTTTTCAAGTGAGTATCCAAGTCGTCGTCTGTGAGATAAATATCATCTACGTAAGATAATGCTTCATCATCATAGATTTGTAGTAACTCTGTTACCCTAGCTGAGAATAGTCCTGGGCTGTTCTTGAACCCCTGTGGGAGTCGACAGAATTTTTTCTGCGACCCAAATGCGGAGAAAGCGGCCAAATATCTGCTTTCTGGTGCAATGTTTTGACAAAAGAAACCATTAGAAATGTCTAATGTCGTTTTATATTTTTTCCTAACTATGTTATTCATTAGGGCTGCACTATGCGAGTTTTGTACTGCAAAAGTTTTGCAACATGTATTAAGGTGTCTGTAGTCCAAAACTAGACGATATGAATTGTCTGGCTTGGAGACAGGAAACAAAGGATTGTTCATTTGAGAGGTGCATGTTTCAATCACCCCCTGGTACTCAAGTTGATCTAAGATCTCCCTGACCTGTTTTTTAGCTTCTTGCTTTATGGGATACTGCAGTTGGGCAGTTGGTTCACTTTTTAGTTGGATTTTGTGAGGAGGTGAATCCTCATCCCATCCTACATGATTTTTATACAATGCAGGTGCCTGGGCTACAGCCCATTTCCTTGCATATGTGTATTTTTTGTGAATCGGTAAGTGATTCGAGAAGGCAGGCATAATCACTTCTTCGCCACGAGGGCACTCCCTGACAAACTCCGGGGGCCAATCTTTTTCAGCTAACAGAATATCATAGCCTTTTGAGAGCTTATCCCAAAATAGACCCTTAATTTTCCTAGTCTTATCACCCTCTATACGCAATGTTATTTCGTATATTTTATGGGGCTCGCTAAGCCTGGCGTCGGCAGTTTCAACCTGAATGTATTCATTCGTGTCCACTGTCTCCAGATGACTCATCAAGATCTTGCGCGCTATACTGATTTCTGCTGCACTGTCCAACATTGTCAATGCCCACTCCCCGTTTTTCAACTGTGTCCTCAGTATTCTCGGCATGGTTGATTACTCTAATACTGGCTACCTTCTTTTTAGGAAATTGAGATTTCTTATTTTGAGCAGGTTCCTTGTCTTTGGACTTGGTGTGCTCTCCTGGGTCTGACCGTCCTCTTCTTTCCGAATTCTGTGAAAAAGATCGAGAGGGACGTGTATCAATACTTTGATATCTATCAGGTTTTTTCAGATTATCCCTATTTCTAAGGTTATATCTTTTCTCAGAGTGCTCCCGTTGGGGAGACTGGCGTTCTCGAGTCGGAGTTCTTTCCCTCCGTCGAGGAGACCTTCCTCTGGACTGGAAAACTTTTTCCTTGGGAGTGGATTGTTTATTTCCATCCCAGCTCTTTTTAGGAGTGTTTGAATTATTTTTAATAAATAATTTTTCTGGATTTTCGAGCAGTTGGGGCTTAACTGGTTTCCCACCCAAGCTGTCTCTACCTAATTCTTCATAGCATTTTTCTATGATTTTTGCAAGCTCAACAGGATCTTTTATATCTGTTTCCCTCAACTTCTGGCGAATCGCCACAGATGCTGCTTCTCCCTTTACATTGGCTAATAATATAGCCGTGACCTGCTTGAAGTCTTTCAGTAATTTCATACCTAGATTTAAAGCGGGTTCTGGACCGAATTCATTTTGAATCTGTTTTAGCACGTCTGGTATTACCGCCATAGACGGAACACCGTGTGTTTTTGTGTAAATGGAAGCAAAGACTGTACCCCAAGTGTCACAGTCCTCCACATGTGGTGCGATTCCCATAGGAAGGCAGATGGTCAAGATTCTGTGTTTCTCAATAGGGGTAGTATCAGGAAATACTGCCTCTATTTGAGTGATTTTCTGGGCTAACCAGAAAGGAATTTGTTCCCGTTTTACGGGTGTTTTACCAAGACATGACTGTATGTTCTGTGGTGTAATTTTATTTGTGTTCCCCTGATGAGGGGTCAGCTGTGGTGTATTAACAGCTGGCTGGACTGTTGCAGTCCGCATTATATATTGGACTAATTGCCTATGTATTTTTATTAATGTGTTTAGCTGTGCTAACAGCTCTTCCTTAGACATTTTTGCAATGTCAGGATGTGGTGTGTAGCTGGCTAGAACCGGCCACGTGGCTCCTGGTCTACCTAGTGGACCGAGCCTAGTTATGTGATCATTGTGTTTTAGGGCGCCATTAAACCAGAGCAGGTGCTCTTGAAATTTAAGTGGGATTTCAATCTCCTCGAAAGGAGCGTACTCTCCCGGAGGTTCCTCTATTTTGTAATAGTGAAACTCTTTTGTTCTAGCGTTTACCGCTGGAAAGTTTATCCATGAATAGAATACCTCTGTCTGCCGATACTCGTGAGCCTCTATCACGAAAATTACTGTACCACCTTGTGGTGTCAGTCCGTTCTCTATAAGTTTTAAAGTTATAGATCTTCTTAACTGGACCGGGATGATAATAGCACCCGGGTCTGTGTATTCGGGACCTTGCTGAGTCGCATCTACTGCGGCCCCAGTGGTGCCGTTGTTTTCTACTGACATTGTATAAATGCAGTTTTTGCAGAGTGGGTCTCCAAGGAGACAAAGATTAGATGCACAATATTTTGGAACACTGTATCCTTCAACGTTGAATAAACCAGAGCTTTACATAGGAATCTCTTCCTACTAAGGTCGGGCGGATTTTAACCTTTCACCCACTCCAGACGTCTATTGGAGTATTTACGGGAGAAAGGGGTGTGAAATATGCACGACTGAGTTACTCTACAAGTCTTACGTTAGTTTATCGCCTTACCAAACGTTTGGGCGCCATGTAGTGTAGTTCCTAGTTTCCCACTAGGCCCTGCGCATTGGAATAATATAAACAGTAGTATCGACGTGGAACTGCTTATATTCCAGGCCTCCACTGACTATGCTAAACTTAATTGGGTTGTGTTACCAACTAGCTCAGAGGTCACTGGGAACTTTCTTCTCTGTATAGGAAGTGATCAGCTTCCTTGGCACAGACAAGAAGGGATTCAGCTTTCCAACAACCGTGCAACATGACAACTTTGCTCCTCAGATCAAGAGTCGATCTCTAGGGTCGTGTGAAACAATAGACATAGATTTCACTCAGTCAGTCTAGTGCAATTTACTTTCACAGTATGTAGAGAATAGAGAGACGGGCGTTTATCAATAAAGGGTTAACATTTATTGAACAGTCTTTCTTCTCGTACAAGAGAAATGTATTGCCACAATTGCAATAACTGTTATTATAAAAAGTACGTACAGTAAGATAAGTATTGCGAAATAGAACTGTAAAAGCATTGATATGGTTTCTTAGCCATACAATGGTTTAAAAGTAATAAAACATATATACAGTCATATATACATTAGGCTAACATACTCAACTGGTGCTTCTAACTAAGCCTACCCCAGTGTGCCTGACCTAAGCCTAACACGTGAGAAGGGGAGTAAGTAAGTAGCTTAAGTTAAGTTGGTTTTGCCAAGGTTTGTTTCAAGAATTCTCGTCTAAGGGTTTAGTCAACACCATACCTCTGAATAGAATGATGGAGGATTGGTATCTCCTTCAGGGGTCTCTCTCGATATCCCAGTCACCTGCGAGGGTAAACTGGAAGCGCCGGGACTGGATTTCTCTGCACGAGAAAGGCAGCGGCTTCTCTCAGCGCGTCGAGGAAGGAGGGGGGACAGCGTCCGCGGGCAGCTGGGCTGGATGTCTTCGCAGAGGACGGCTGCACGGCTCCTCAAGCGTACTGCACCATAGGTCGCGCTGTAGCGGCGATAATGGTAATCAGTAGCTTCACCACCACAGGATAGCAGGCTGCAGCGACAGAGTGCTAGTTTTTACCAACACGGGGTCATGCAGGCAGCTGGCATCAGCAACATGTTCGCTCATTGCTTAAGGCAACGTTGGTAATATTTATACCTGACAGGTGCCGGGTTTGACGCAAGTTTGCTGGACATAAGACGTCAATTAAAGATGTCACTAGGAAGTGATAGTTATCAGTTGCTCATTAGAGTTCCATTACTAATCAAAACATAGCAAGCGGGGATTTCCAGGTTTGCTAAGTTTTTATCTTGTTGAAGAACTCGGAGTGTTATCTAGGAATATCAGATAGTGACTGCTGCTCTGTCATTGCACTAATTGGTCGCAAAGGAAGTAGCAGAGAGTCATGCTGGAATGTGGCTCTGTGGCTCTGCTCGTGTGAGGCCAGAGATGACTTTACAGAAAATCGCACTTGAACGGTTATGCCAATATAGGGAATAAATGGATTTATAGCCGAATAGGGGCATAAGGTCACAGTATCGATCAGGAACCTAGATAAGCACATGACAAAGGAGGCCACCAATGGCAAGGACCACCCATCCGGCTCAAACTTGCTGGATTTGTAATGCATACCTGTGTCAATCACAGATATACAATGCTTAAAACAATTCTCCATTCAGGCTGATAATAAGCTGAGCATCATACACACAATACAATAATGTTGTGTGGTCAAAGGCTCCAAGGAGGATGTCAAACCCACAGCTAAGTTGAAAGCAATAGGGATGAGGTCTGACCTTTGTGAAGCATAACAGGGAAGATCTTCGAAAGAAAATTTGAAGCAGACATATGGTCTTAGTGTAGTCAGAAAAAGAGCACAGCCAGTTGAGTGCATGGTCTAAAGCTCCAAACAGATACTCATTGTTAGACTTGGCATCTTTGGCGTGGTTTCCCGTTAATATTTGCCTCTACCTCCTGTATTTTTTATGCTCTGCTGGGTTACGTTTTTACTGGCTTAGATGCTTTCGGCACTTTGCTAATGCTGATCAGTGTCAAAGTGCAAGTGCTCCCTGTGAAAATTGTTATTACAATTTGTTATTCCTGGTTGGTATATTTAATTTACTGGTAAGTCCCTAGTAAAGTACACTGGGTGTGCCAGGGCCTGTAAATCAAATGCCACTAGTGGGCCTGCAGCACTGATTGTGCCACCCACATGAGTAGCCCTGAAAAGGTATCTCAGACCTGCCACTGCAGTGTCTGCGCACAGATTTACACTGCCATGTCAACCTGGCAAGGTAAACCCACTTGCCTGGCCCTAACCTTCCCTTTTTGTACATGTAAAGCATCGCAATGGTAGACCGAAGGTACCCCCATGGGCAGTGTGTAGTGCATGTGAAAGGTAGGACATGTACTTGTGTTTGTGACATGTCCTGATAGTGAAATACTGCCAACTTTGTTTTTCACAATTGAAAAGCTATATGTCCCATAGGATAGAATGGGAGGTACTTTGTAGAATCTTACAAGTATAACTTCGCATTGGGATAAAATAGAGAAATAAAGTTTAAGCTCCCTGAACTAAGAATCTAATAACACATCTTTTAGTAAAAAAATATTTTTAACTTGTGTATTTGAAAATGCTACTTTTAGAAAGTAAACATTTTCTTGTTTAACCCCTTCGCTGCTCATGACGAGCTCAGCTCGTCATGAGGCACACTGGTCGTGTGCTTATGATGAGCTGAGCTCATCATGAAACAATGGGATTCATCCATCAATCAGCACAGGAGGGGAAAAGCCATAGCAGCCAAGGTGTTAACCATTCTGTGTGCCTCTGCCTGTTTGTGGATTGACTGTCTGGTTTTGGAGTGACAGGGGCTGGGTATGTGCATTCATTGTAGACCGCCACTGGGGGTGGATTGAGATGGCTGGCCCTTTCTGGATGACTCAGAGCTGAGCTGAATGGAGCTTGGCGGCATTTAGAGTAGTGGAAGGCGATTTCCTTGCACCTGAAAAGGGCCTGTCTCCCTTGCACAATGCTGTGTCCACCCCCTGAGGTCCTACTGCACCAGTGAGGACAGGACTGGATTGGACTCGGCTCAGAGACCCTTGCACAAAGAGAACAAAGACAAAATGGGGAATACATAGTAGACCTTAAACCCCTGAACTTTAGAATACTTCTGGACTCAAGAGGAACCTTTGCCTAGGAGAAGAGCTGAAGAGCTGTGAGGAGGAGTATTGCTCCTTTGCTGTGTGGGGTTGGCCTGCAGTTGCTATTTCTGCAAAGGAAAGAACAAAGACTGGAACTTAGCTGTGAACCTGCTTGAAGAAGATCTCCAAGGGCCTGTGTGTGACTTTACCCCCAGCTCCGCTGAACTCTGCTGCTAAGAGTTATGACCTGCCAGGAGAAGCATGTTCCAGTTTTGGGCCTCTGGAGGTTGTTTCTGCTGTTCGGAGCTGGAAGAAACCTACAGAACTGAAGAAACCAATGCATCAGCTGTTTTTCCTGCTGCAGCACCACCATGCAAGAAGAAGCTCCTTGCACAGCTGCGCCGCTGCCGATCCGACGCAGCGCCTGTCACGGCTTTCTATGAGATTGTGGCAGAAGAAACCGATGCAGCGCCGCATGTTGCAGCTGCATCCTTTGCCGCCGCATCCTTTGCTGCAGCATTGTTTGCCGAAACATTGATCGCCGACCCATCCTGGATTTCCAAGCATCGCACCATGCGGCAAGTTTTCCTGATGCATAAGTCGTGGACCAGAACCATCTTGCAGTCGACTCATCACTTCCTCCTACAGTCCAGATTCAACGCATCACTTCTCCAGCGTGCAACCGAACTGTCGCATCGCCACCCTAAGGACTCCAGAACTGACACATCTCTTTGTTTCTTTACGCTTCCCATCACTGCGGCTGATTGACCTTGTGAATTTTGATTCATATACAGGTACTTTGGGTAGAGTCATGCATCCAAGAGCTGGGTTACAGGGATAGCCTGCATAAATAGACCTAATACTGTTGCATTTGTGCACAGAGCAAGCCATAAATGCAATTAAATTCTTAGGCAGTTCTTACATTGGTAGCGTTGTCATTTGCAGCTAAAACCAGAAAGAAAGGGATGTCGCAGTGTATTCGTAGTGAGGAAAATGATGGCTGGTTGGTGAGAGCAAAGAGGGTATAAAAAGCCATAAGGGAGAGTGTCATTGCACCGTTTGTGAAATCTTTGGTGAGTGCCTTGCTGTGGTATGTAATGCATCCTTTAAATAAATCCTTTGCTCTTGCCAAAAAGGTTAGCCTTCTTAGGACACTGAGGGTGAGTGAATTAATAGTAGAAAGGAGAACTGGTTTGACAGCAGAACATTACAACTGAAGGGCTGGGTGGAAGAAAATAAGATGGGTTTCAATCCAAGACTGATCAATAATAGAAGGATGAATGGCTGGTGCAGAAAGCCATCAAAAAGAGGTGCTCAGTACCAGGTAGAGTCCATAAAGCATATCAGGCTGAGAGAGCATGTCATTTTTTTCAGTTAATTAATTTGTTTTACTGTTGATTGATTTTAGGATCACATACTCCTACTTACATCCCTAGGCCTGCAGGTCTTTCAAAAAGTGAACCTCTGTCCTTCCTGGTCTGTCTATTGTAAAAGTGTAATTTACTGCTTATAATGCAAGAATTTAGCTGGGTATTGACATTAACGGTGTAGGTGTGCTGTTTGGGGCATAGACAATATGCCCTAAATGTAGGATTTGAGCTCTATCAAGCGTTTACCAAAAATCAAGATTATGAAAATTAGGAGGTGCCATTTCAATAAATCAATCCATCAATCAATTGGGATTTTGTACAGCACACTACTCACCCGTGAGGGTTTCAAGGCGCTGATAGAGGGGGGTTGTGAGCGGCTCTGTTGGGGTCACCAGAAGATCCTAGACCTGAAGTCCTTTGTGAATTGGAGCAGTGTCAGGCTTCGTCAGAGGTGAAGGGGGAGTTTGTTCCAGATCCTCCCTGCGAGGTATGGGAAGGTTCTTCCACCCACTCTGGTCCTGTAGAAATGTGGGACGGTGGCTAAGGCGAGGTTGGCAGAGCGGAGGTTTCTCTTGGGGGTGTGGAAGGAAATTCGGTTGTTGAGGTATTGGGTCGGGTGTTGTGGAGGGCTTTGTAGGTGTTAGTGAGCAGTTTGAAGGTTATTCTTCTTTTGATGGGGAGACAGTGGATACTTCTTTTGATGGGTAGACAGTGGAGGTTGCTGAGGTGTTAGGTGATGTGGTCATGTTGTGGGATGTTGAGGGTAAGTCTGGCTGCAGCGTTCTGGATGGTCTGGAGTTTGCGGAAGTGTTTTTTGTTCATGCTGGCATAGAGAGCGTTTCCGTAATCCAGTCTGCTGGTGATGAATGCATGGTTGAAAGTTTTCCTGGAGTCGGGGGGGGGGGGATCCACTTGAACGTCTTGCAAAGTATGCAGAGGGTGTTGAAGCATGCAGGGAATACAGAAGTGTTCTGACCATTCATGGTGAATTAAGAGTTGTGTATGATGCCGAAGTTGCATGCATGGTCCGTTGGGGTGGGTGGGTTTTTGAGGAAGGGGGCCACCAGGTATTGTGCCATGTGGCAGGGATGGAGCCATGGATGAGGACTTCTGTTTTGTCCTTGTTGAGCTTCAGGCAGCTGTTGCTCATCCAGGTCGTGACAGTTTTCATGCCTTCGTGGAAATTGCATCTGGTGGTGTCGGACTCCTTGGTGAGGGAGAGGATGAGCTGGGTGTCATCAGCATAGGAAACGATGTTGAGTCTGTTGTTTCAAACAATGGCTGCGAGGTGGGCCATGTAGACGTTGAAGAGTGTGAGGCTGAGGGAGGAGCTTTGGGGTTTTCCGCATCTGATCTCTGTCGGTTCTGAGAGGAAGGGTGGGAGTCTTATTCTCTGTGTTTTGCCTGAGAGGAAAGATTTTATCCAGTCTAGTGCTATTCCTCAGATGCCGGCGTGGTGAAGCCTGGTGGCTAGTGTGTGGTCGGAGATGGTGTTGGAGGCTGCCAATAGGTCCAGAAGGATGAGGGCTGCCACAAGGCCTTGCTCAAGGAGGGCACAGATGCCGTTGGTGGCAACAATGAGGGTGGTCTCTGTGCTTTGGTTGCTGCGGAATGCAGATTGAGAGGTGTCTAGGATGCTGCTGATTTCTATGAAGTGTGCTAGCTGGGTGTTGACAGCCTTTTCAATGTCTTTGGCAGTGAAAGGGAGCAGAGAGATGGGCCTGAAGTTCTTAAGGTCCGTCCGGTCTGTGGAGGGCATCTCTAGGAGGGGGTGACTTTGGCGTGTTTCAAGTCATCGGGAATGTGGGGTTCTTAAAGGAGCATTTGATAGTTCGGCGTAGCTAGGGTGTGATGGCCGTTGCGGCCCTGTGGGAGATGTGTGGCGAGCAGGAGTTAGTAGGTGCTTCCGAGTGAATGCTCTTCATTGTTTTTAAGGTGTCTTGAGTGGTGAGAGGGCTCCAGGTGAGACCGGTCGGTTGGATGGCATCGTTGGAGATGGGGGTAACAGTCGTATTGTGGTCTTGGTCATCTAAGTTGTTGTACAGTGTCTTGCTCTTCAGGTGAAAGAAGGAGCTGAGGTCTTGGGAGGGAGAGGCGTTGGTTGTTTCGCTGTCGGGTTTGGTGGATTACTCAATGATGGTGAAGAGTTCCTTGGAGTTGTGGGCGTGTAAGTTTTTCTTTGTTGATTTGATGAGTTGGTGGTGTGCTAGGATGGCTGCTTTGTAGGTGGACTGTGCTTTCGGGGTTTTGATTTTTCTCCACTTCTTCTCCAGTCATCGGCAGGAGCACTTGGATTCGGGGAGATCCGTGGTGAACCAGTTGACTTTCTTGTTGTGTCATCTTGTGGTGTTCTGGAGAGGGGCGAGGATGTTGGTGCAGTTGGCGATCCATTAGTGGAGGTTGCTTGCCACTGTGTTGGTGTCTGTCATAGTAGGGGGAGAAGTGCAGTTGAGGGCAGAGGTGAGGTGAGGTGAGGTGTTCTTCTGAGATTTTGTTCCAGCTTTTGTATGGGGGCAGAGCATGCACTCGTGGGCGGTGGGTTTTTGTAAAGGAAAAATGGATGCAGGGGTGGTCTGTCCAGAGCAGTTCCATGGAGTGGCTGAAGTGAATGTTGTTTCCTCTGGCAACAATGGGGTGGAGTGTGTCCTGCTGTGTGAGTGGGGGTGTAGACAAGTTGCTTCAATCCTATGTTGGTGAGGTTCTCCAAGAGGGTGGTGGTGTTGGGATCACTGTGGTTGTTCAGGTGGAAGTTCAAGTCTACGAGAACTATGTAGTCCGTTGAGGCGAGGGCGTGGGGTGCGATGTGGTCTGCGATGATGTTGGTGAAGGGGGTGCAGGGTCCAGGATGTCTGTAGGTGAGTGTTCCACGGAGCCTCGTTCTGGGGTTGGGCTAAATCTGGAAGTGGATGTGTTCCATGGGGGAGAGGAGGCGTCGTCCGATTTGGTGGCTGTGAATCAGAGGGAGCTCTTGTAGATGATGGTGAGGCCTCCTCCTGGGCGGTTGGGGGGGTCTGTCCTCAAGATCTTTTATCCGTGATGGTGGTGGTTGTGATGTTGGTGCAGCACTGGCATTGGTCCAGGTCTTTGTGAAGAAGGCGACGTCAGCCTTGTGAGTTTGAGGAGGTCCTGTATTTCTACGGCGTGTCTGTGCAGGGAGCATACGTTGAGGAGGATGCAGCTCAGTGGCTTGTGTGCGGTAGCGTCCGGTGTGTTGGGGGTAGCTGCCTGGGTCCAGAGGTGGGTGAGGGTACGGCAGCATTGTCTACAGGAGATTGGACCTTGGCTGTTGCTTGGCATCAAGAGCTGGCATATTTTGCTGCATCCGGGGTTGAGTGCGTGGAGGGTGCTGGGGTCATACCAAGCGGGGGGATCGGGGGACCAGGGTCCCTGGTGCTGGTTGCAGTCGGATCACGGTCTGGTGCAGATGGGTTTGCCTTTGGTGTACCAGCAGCGTGGCTGTGCCGCACCTGTCATTAGGTAGGGGTCGGGAAAAGCAAACAGCTGTGAGACGGGAGCAGCATGCGGGGAGGAGGACTTGGGAGCAGCAGTGGCGAGGAGTAAAGGGGAGAGAAAGAAACAAGAGGCAATGAAGAGGAAAAGCAGATGAAAGCAAGGCAAACAGAAAAAAGAGGCGAACCGAAATAAAGGCAAAGAGAGAAAAAACAAACAGGAAAAAAGCAAACAGAGAAAAGATAACTCACACAGAGCGGACTAGCAGAAGAACAAGCTCTTCACCAGACTACCAGGGATGAGGTGCACGCAGGAGCCTGCGGGTAGTGGAGGGCTTCGAACACCTATCTAGCAAGGAGCTCGAGCGGCACAAAAGGGCAGTCCCAGAACGGTGAACCTGCATGGGGGGAGCAGTGAATCCGACCAGGAGGTCAGAGGTATTGCTCTTCTTGCTGCACAGAAGTGCCATTAAGTAGGGGGAGGGGGAGCAGTTGGAGGCAGGAGGAGCACGCTGAGGGGGAAGGGCAGCGTGTGCAGCAATGGCGGGGAGGGAAGGGGAGAAAGAAATAAGAGGCAATGAAGAGGAAAAGCAGAGGAAAGAAAGGCAAACAGAAAAAAGAAACAAACAGGAAAAAAGCAAACAGAAAAAAGATGACACAAACAGAGCGGACTAGCAGAAGAGCAAGCACTTCCACTAGACCACCAGGGATGAGGGTCAGGCAGGAGCCTGAGAGTGGAGGAGGGCCACAAACACCTACCTGGCAAGGAGCTCGAGCAGCACTAAAGGGAAGTCCCACAATGGTGGAGCTGCACGGGGGAGAGCTGTGACTCTGACTAGGAGGTCAGAGGTGTTGCTCCAACTGCTGCATTTGCTATGTGCACCTAATCACCAGTCTGGCAGCAAACAGTAAGTCAAGGCTCAAAAACAATGACTTGGCCAATTTGGAGCGGACATCTGTGTTCCTGTCTAGAGGGGCCATGACCAATCAATGTTTGTTGGATTGTTTCTAGTGGAGATGGACTAAGTCTGGTTTGCTACATGCCGGAATCTATCTGAAGTGGCACAAAGGGTGCAAAAAGTAGGGGTGGGCAGAACTAATGGAGTTTCACTCCTCAGAATTCTGCAGAGTTACATAAAACTTCCCAAGATTGAACGGAGTTCCGCCAATGGGTTGAAAATGTGCATGTTGCATTGCTCACCCTGCAAGTTGGCATTGGCAACACTAGCAGCAATGAAAAATCTGCAAGAACAGCACCATGTAGTGCACTAAAGCGCACAACCATTTGAGTAGAAAATCTACTAGAGCAGCAGCAAATCTACAGGATTATTAGAAAATCACCGTAGAGGATGCAACACATTGCTCGCATTTCTAGACCCTTTTCTGTATAACTTCCACCACTCCGAGATTGACGGAATTTGGCCAAAAACTCCAGCCTACAAGGGTCAAATCCCACCAATTCCGACATTCCACCCACTCCTGTAAAAAAGATGGACTTCAGTATGGCTCAAGTATTTACTAGTGAGTGCAATGACTTTATGCATTTTACTCATCTCGTTTTTGTTTTTCAAAAGATAAGAATGAGGTGAAGCCCCCAGAAGATGTCAGCCACGGCATGAGAACTGTGTCGGAAAGGTAAACCAGTTGCAGGTTTTTTTAATGAAGAATTGGCTCAATTTGAGATACTCAAGCCACTGCAGGCCTACTTTTCTTGTGATATTACTTGGATAAGGGGTTGCAAGAGTGTGACTGTGCACATAAAGAGGACTCTGACTTAGAGATACTCACAGTATTCATGATGCTATGCCAATCATGCTTCAAGAAAAGAGACTATACACATCTCTCAGATGAGAACCATCTCCTGCAAGATTCCTCACCAAATTTGGAGTAGTTTGTTTTCCCAGCTCGGGACTGGCTGGTCGCCATTAGTGGTCCTAGGGGACTTTTCCCTTCACTATCCTTTTGTCTGAGGCTTTTTGGGGCTGACGGTGCTTAACTCATGGGCATTTTGCATGACCACTGCAGATTATGGAACGCAGAACTTCTTGGAAGGGCACTGGGGGGCAGTAAAGTTGTATTACATGCTGTAATTCTGTCGCCAGCTGTGTTTCCCCAACCCCCCCCCCCCTCCCCCGGAGATACAGTGGTGGGAGCACTATCAGATGGTTGGTACCTCCATAGAGTAGAGTTGGGACTTCATTACAGCTTAGGACTGGAGTGTGGGGACTTGTCCCCTTAGCAGTTAAAGTCACTTTGCTGCTGAACGGGAATGCTTCGCCGATTAGGAAAAGCAATTGGATTATGCAACAGTGACTGTACCAAGCTCTATCTGGTTCCACCAATGGTATACTGAGGCAGAGGGTGCAGAACACAATGAGTTAAGCTACAAATGCTTTACATTTGATGATTAACTAGTTGTGCATATTTGCATTTCTTGCAGGCCAGCAGAACACTGTCAGAAAGGCATGTTTAGCTGTCTGCCTAGCTACGATTTCACAGCACACGAGAGTGCTGTTGCAGTTAATTGGTCGAATCCCTTAAAGCTTTTGGAGTCATAGTGCACAGAGTCAACTGAGCTGTGAAGTGCTTGCTTTTAATTGCAGGGCGGCAGGCGCAGCTTGCGGGTGCGGGCTGGGTCCCCGGAAAGTGGGGGCGCGGGCTGCAATTAAAAAAAAATAGTGTAAATGTAAATTGATACTTGTATAGCGCACTACTCACCCCAAGGGTCTCAAGGCGCTTGTACGAATACCGCTGTGGAACCCATCCTGGCTTTCCCTGTGAGGCGTTCACTCCTGGGCACCCCCAAGGTGGAGGCCAGACATCCTTAGCGTTGTGGGGGCTGTTGTGGAGATTAAGCAAGCTATTGCCCAGAGTTGCAGAGTGGGACTCCATGATTGGAATAGGCACCGAGGCGAGAATTATCAGGTCAGTGGAATTTCTGAGCCCAAGACCCGCCGAGGCAGGGAATTGAATCCTGGTCCCGGGCTAGACCTCTGCATCAGGGTCTGCCGCTCTAACCATTGAGCCACACTTCTCCACACTTACCTTGCCTACGGGTCCCGAGTCTACTCTCCTGCTCACCTGTGTCTGATTACAGGTCAGAACAGGAAACAGGCAGCCAGGCTCCCACCCCAGAGCCAACCACAACGCTGCAATACAGCATTGTGATTGGTCTGAGCACCATGACACAGCGCTCAGCCAGGAGTTGTAGGGATGGGCATGCTCTCCATGAAGGCTGTAATGCAGCCTGAATAGAGAAGGGGGAAAGTTCACATGATTGTTTTCGGCGGCCCGTGAGGGCCGACCAAACAGACATTGCACACAGGAGTGTTCTACCACTCCTCCCCTGCAGCTCCGACATGCTCTTTCATGCACTGCCGCAGCAGGAGAACAAAAAAAAAAAGATAATAACACTCCGTTATTATCGTAATATTTTTTCCTTTCTTTTGCTGCATCCTTTGCGGAGGAGCCGCCACTGTTTAATTGTCACTGTATTTACCTAGCGCTTACTATCCCTGAGAATGTGTTAAAGGGACAGTTATGTAAAAAAAATTGCGTTACATAGTGTCTGGGTATTTCTAAAATCTATGGATCTCATTTACAATATAATGGTGTAGGGAAGCGCTGCTCGTATTTTTGCTGTGTTCCCAAAGCCAATTCGAAAGGGCAGGAATGGACCTTATTTATAAGATACGGTGCATTTCTGTCCTTTCTGCCGGCACATCATTTGGTGCCTGGTGCCAATGCAGGCACCTCTGCAACGTGGTGCAAGGGTGTCTGCATTTTTGGCAGGATTGTTTTTTGTTCAGGAAGGAACACCTTACTGTACAAAAACAATCTATGGAGGCTTTTTCCTCTTTCTATGTGTGCTGCACATTGAAAGAGGAAACAATTAAGGAGAAATAAAGATATTTCTTCTCGTTACGCACCCCCTGGCGCGGCGTACAGTTTTGACGCATCCTCAGGTTTACAGATCTTTTAAATCTGGAAATGTGCAAAAACCCATGGGTGTTGTGAGAGAAAACGGACCACAATGCCCATGGAACGCCCCCCTCATTAAGTATAAGGCACTTACACCAAATCCAGGAGGCCTTGAAAAGTCATGCAAAGTGACTTTGTGTGGCCTGGTAGCTATGGGCCTGCACGCTGCCCAACCAGAGCGTCATACAAAAAGTGACGCACGGGCAGCGCAAGGGGCATGTAAATAAGCCTCTATATTTTGAAAGCATGATTTTATCGTAAAATATTTAGTGCATTTTGTAGTGGTCTATCTTACACTGTGTGTAAAGAAAGTATAAAATATAGACTTCCATATTCACAGTGCTTTCCATTACAAACTGTGACCTCATAGCACTAAAAATACAAAAGTCACTATTCTCCACTGCACCAATCGCAACTTAATTCTGTGGTTCTCTGGTTTCACACAGATCTTTGCTGTGCATTAACTAATACAGGTTTCATAATGTACTATAGTGCATTTCCCACTGAGTAACAACATTAATTTATTTATTATACTCTGAAGCTGTCCCGTTATCTTATATGTAGCTACCCGACGGTGAAAGACCTAAAAAATAAATACTGAAAAGGATGTCTTTAGCCACACCTTTGACCCAGCTCCCATGTTCAGACTCTCAAGGCCCTCCAGCCCCCTCAAACATGACTGAAGTCAACAACAGCAGCAAACTAATATAACCACGAGTCCGTTTTTCTAAAATAGAATCATTTATTTATATAATTATCAAAATAAAGACCTTTTTAGAAAAACAGTATGAAGAAAGATTAAGAGACCACTTCCTACCATGGAATTAAAGCATACTACTTGGACCTTACTGGTCATCATTAGTGATTGTAAATGGTATGTTTTGATTGTGATTACTAATGTTCAGCTACTTCCAGTTACATGCAGCTGTAACTGCCAAGCCTTCAGCACTCCATGAAATATAGTATGCTTTTACTCTGAAGCTGTGCAATAAAGATGCAGCCCATGCAGTATAGCTATTATACCAAGGGCCCCTGGGATTCTGTGATTGAGCGATTTTAGAATAATTATAGGTTTGCTGCATTTCCCACATAATCCACCGTCTGCCGCATAATCTGCTGATTTTAACAAAAAAATGTCTTTACTCACAAGGTTCAAAAGTTACTAAAAAGCAGCAACAGGTGTTGCCCCTCAATAGAAGGCCCTTTATAAAGCTGCATTGGTCACCTTTTTGTTGCTTATTGCTATATTTGAGTATTAAACTGGTACTCATGAGGTGCAGCCACTGACTGACCGTTTCTCTGGAGAAGATTGATGGTTGTCAATGATAAGAATTACCAGATTCTAGAAATTTTTGTCAAGAGGAGGTCCTTACCGCTTAAAAAAATGTGTCTGGGGTTATTGCGTTAAAAACGTTTGAAGACCACTGCTCTAGGGGCTATTTTTATGATTTAATTTTCATGGTTGTGAAGTTTATAAAACAGACATGTTTTTCTAATATTAAAATGCTTTATTGTATTAATTATGTTGACTATGAATATTGATCAAAGTCCATATACTTTATTCACAATAATTTGTGCATTTACACATGACGATTATGTTTACATCCAAAATGATATATTTAACTTAAGGTTTGTTGATCTTGAACCTTTGACCAAACCAGTAGACTTAACGTGTATGTTTGTGTGTCCCTTTATGGGGTCAAATACAATTATGCAATGTCCTTTATGGTATTTTCCACCTATCAATGTATATATTTGTAAATTACTGTATAGTATTTAGCATTGTGTATGTAATAAACAGGCACTTCCTATTTCATAAGAAAAGGCGCTCCATGGACAACATTTGAGTTATTGCATTTAATCCCCTGAGTAGGCCTTGGACTGCTCTGCTTCGCTACTCTGAAAGAGTCAAGCGCTACAATGAGGTGCTTGGCCCCAGTAAGGAGAACTGTGGTCCTATTACCAATGCAGGTCACACAACTAATAACCCAGTTTCCTACAGGCCTGGAAATAGTTGACCCAAACCAAGAGTGAGTAACCAGAGAGGTTGGGGGTCTAGACGTTCTGTTTAACTTCCATTTGCCCAGTGTTCCACAATTCCAGTGAACCGTACAGCCACTTCTCCTGTTATGTGCAAGTGTATCGAAGATATGTGTTCTGCCTTATATCTCTCCTTGAGCTATCTATGTCCACCCACCAAGGCTTGCGATCCTCTCCCATGATGTCTCAAAATCCTGACACACTTCACCCCCAATGTGACACCATCTGTCTGAAGAGAAACACGCCCTAAGGATCTAGGACTGTGGATATCAGACTTCTGGCACTCCAGACGAGAATACCAACCATAAGCCAGCAGGACCTGTGAACATCTGACGGTGACTAAGATCAACCAATCCAATGCGGTTGATCTTCGATAATTAGTGATGGCCATGTCTCAGCAAATGCACTGCTGAATTCTTAACTGTATGAAGTTGTTAAGCCACAAAAGGAACGGGTGAGATGTCCAGGCCCGAGGCAGCCAAATGAAGGAGAAGGTCTCGGCATCATCACATAGAAAAGCCCGGCTTTGCCCAATATGTCGTATTGAGTCCGCATGCTCAAACTGTGGTCTGATATGGTATCGAGAATAAGTTCCATTAGCTTTTGATACCTCTTCGTCCATCTTACTCAGTCTCTAGCACCTGTCAGAACACCCCACCCTAACTCATCTAATATTATGATTCAAATTTCAGAGCAATGCGTGGGAAAGGATGACCTAAAAGTCCAAGTTATCATGGCAAAGGCAAACGCCTTTTAATTAAATCCAAATGCAACACCTGCTACGCAGATATCGCTCTTGGCCAGAAGTCCTTGGTTCTGCTAAATCCGGAATACAAACAGTGCTCTCTCACTCGAGCACAGCATCAAAGATCTGGCAGATCCAACCAAAGCGAGGTAGTGTTTTTTCTGATCAAACTTTGCCAGCTCTGTCAAGTTGAACTACAGCTGTAATGACATGAATGCGTATTTTTCTTTCCCTAAAAATCGTCACCGTACTGAAAGTAATTAGATTTTAAATTTGTGTGCTCGGATGTCGATGAGACGGAGAGCTGTTTCAAGCTAGAGCCAAGCAAAAGTGAAGTACATATGGTAGGTAGCAGTCAAATGCAAAGTGGCCCATGGGGGAATCCTGAGAATTCCAGACAAGTGAGTGCTGCTGAAAGATGGTGGGAGGGGGCTTGAGGCAGAGAAATGATCATAGCATGTGAAGCAAGGTCTGACTGTCTCAGCCCCAAACTCTGCTGACTTTTCCAAAGCCCTCGACCAATGTGAATTGTCCAGAGTATGAAAAGGTGCAAAGAAGCTCTTTCTTTGCACAGTTCTATTGAAAACTTGGAAACTTTTTTTTATTTTTTTTACAGTTTGCCACATTTACCTAAAATTGTTGGTTTTTCCGACAATTTTTGTCGCAAAATTTTAACGTTTTGCATACGCTTGCAATTGTGCATCTGACAATTGTTGAATAGGTAAACCTACAGAAGATGTCTGATCCTAAGCCCACGATGTAAAAATAATATTCAAACCCAATGTGAATTTTTCCTTGCTGCTTGAGACCGGCAGGTAAGTTCTTATAAACTAGCCCATCACTCCTATTTCTCTATGTAGTTTTCAATGATCATTTACACTTATTTTTGGGAAGACTTATTTGTTTGTTTTTCAATGTTTGCCTATCAGGACTTCAACATTCAATTTTCGGATTGTGTGCTTGACTCGTGTGCAGAGGAAGGTCCAGGCCATAATTATAGAAGTAAGTTGTAGGTGGGGCCAACAGCACTCATTATTGGGAACAACACTTACTTGTCCTCATCAGACTTTGACCCAGGGCTAGAGACAGAGAAAAACAGTAAAGGGGAAAAAATGGACATCGAAAAATAGTGGGAAATAAAGAAAGCAGCGACGAAAAAGAACCTGAAGCAGTGAGATAATGGGGCAGGGAGTGTCTGGTAGACGCAAGAGGCATGAGGTGGAATCAAAACTAAGCAGCTTTGGTATCTGGCACCCCCCACAATAGATAGAGCCGACTGGGGGATTCCGACAATAGATAGAGCCGACTGGGGGATTCCGACAATAGATAGAGCTGGCTGGAGGATCCCGACAATAGATAGAGCCGACTGGGGGATTCCGACAATAGATAGAGCTGACTGGGGGATTCCGACAATAGATAGAGCTGACTGGGGGATTCCGACAATAGATAGAGCTGACTGGGGGATTCCGACAATAGACAGAGCAGACTGTGGGCAAAACTTTGAGCCACAACACTTATTCTTTTGTAAACTAAGCACTGCACAGGCCCCTATTATCAGCTTTTTCCCTCATTCAGGGCCCTCAAAAGAGGGTAGGAGCCAGGCTATTTGCTCATGGATTTCGATACATAAATATGGCAAGAAGTAGTGGAAGTCACATCAAGTAGCAGCTACTCCACTGAGGCGGAGGACCGTTACCCCATTGCCTTTAGGCAGCAAAAGGAAGGAAAAAATAAAATGATAATATTTAATGTTATTATCATTTTATTTTGTCCTCCTGCAGGGGCAGGTTGCGTGAGGGGCGGGGTAGGACTGCGGTGCAGGGGAGGAGTGGTACAACCCTCCTAAGTGTGCATTGACTGTTTGGTTGGCCATCTCGGTCCGCCCTAAACAGTCATGCGCACTTTCCCTGTTGTCCATGCAGGCTGCATTATAAGCTGCATGGAAAAACATACCCACCCCTCAAGCCGCTGGCTGCCATGCAGCGTTGTGATTGGCTGCGGGGAGCATGGGAGCCCTGGCGCTTCCTTCTTCCTGTTACTCCCAAAAAGGAAGAGGACACAGAAGAGGTGGCAGCCGCCGGCTAATCAGCAGGCCGGCTGGCTGGCTGGCCGGAAGGTAATGTGATTTTTTAATTGTTTTTGCTTTACCCGATCTTTCCGCCCCTTCACCGCGGGTGGGAGGTAGCAGTTGTGACTGTTCACATTCTGTGCCCTTTGCCCTGAAGTACATCACAGGAATTGACAGTGTATGACCTTTACTCTGAATCCCAGAAAACGATGCCACATGACCTTGATCCTGGTGACATCACAATATTTGACATCATTGAAACCTAGTGTATAATCAAAGAGAAAATGTATTGAGAAAATAAAGGGACACTCACAAAAGTATATAAAAACATGGTGGTCCTGTATCCTGGTACTAATCCATATTGACCATATATTGAATATGAACTATGTTGTTGGGTCAGTTTCCTTATTTTCATTGTTTGGTTTTGATTTATGATCATTTGTAAAGGACTATCAGCCTTACAAAAGCAACAAGGACACTTTTTTGTTCGAGCCAATCATGATGAGCGTGGCCCAGACACAGCTTTAGCTGTTTCATCACCCTAATATGATGAACTAGGAATCATCAATAAAAAAACACAAATACATAGAGGAGCTTTGGGTCAGGTCTCTTCATGCGTCAGTCTGTTCAGCAGTCATTCAGAGTTTACCTGTGCCCACTGCAAAGTACAGTATAGAGCTAAAGGTAAGCTGACTTAATCCATTGGATGCCTTGAGCTATGAGTGATGGGATTTCGCTTGATCACATATGCAGATCCACTTAAAAAGAAGTACACTTTACTACCAGGAATGGCGGCCAATACTTCACTTTTCCATCCTTTATACTTTTGTTTACATTTTTTTGTCCTCCTTTGTGCTTAACCCCTTAAGCGCTGCCATCGGCCAACGGTCGTCGCGAGCGCTACCTATCCATTGCTGCGCACGACCGTTGGCCGACGGGCCAGCACTCGTTATTCGAATGTTCAGCACTGGGTGCTGAACGTTCAAAGCAGCTAAGGTGTTAAGCTACAAATGCAATGATGCCTTTTCATTTGCGTCAGTAAGGATCATATTTTTTAGAGACTCACATGAAAGCTAAAAAGGGATTCTAGAGCTGTTTTAAATGCACTAGCTGGTAGAATGGAACCTCTGTGTTATATTAAAATGGTATGCTTGGTTATGTTTTATTAATTTAAAATTGTTATTGCAAGCATATAGTGAGCCCTTTAGGTGGCATGTTTTGCTTTTCATTTTGAGTCATGTCCTTGTGAAAATAATAAAAGAAATTGACTAGTTTGCCATGGCCACATTTATTGGCTTTGCCATTGCTTATTTTCCATGTATTCACAATAATGAAGCTTGTCATCAAGCTTTCAAAAGATGCATATTTTTATTTTGCTTCATTTTATGATGTATCCTAAATAATACTACACTGCTAAATGCATTTATTTAAGAAACAAAAATTTTAATATGTCCCAGTGTGAGATGCAGAAAGAAAACAGTGCTCATCAGTGCACCGTACACCTTTTTAGGTCTCGCGTGCGAATGCAGCGCAGTTGCTTCCCTAGCGAGCTCTATTGCTGCCGCTTTTGTGCGTGAAGGGAGACAGGAGGTGGTACGCGCGGACAGGCGATGTGCACGCGTACGGAGTTCACATCTCCTGTCTGCGTGTGCCACCTCCTGTCTCCCTTCAGCAGAGAATCCGGCGGCACAGCGCCCGCAACGTGTGCTTTTTTTCATGCGAAAGAATGTGACCCTGGAGAACAATCCGTGCACACACATTCCAATCTCACTCATGCGTGCACCGCCACACCAGCAGCACAAACAATACTATTCAGCACATTCAAGTACTGTTTCCCCATAAGGAATGATTATGCAGACATCAGGGAGATCTTGCATGACAGTGTTCCAATGGGGAAAAAGAAATGTGGGGATGCGGGGGCGTGTTTGACGTTTACCAGAAAGATAGTCAATAGATAGTGCGCTGGCACCGGCCAAAGACAATAGGATGCAACCAACAGATGTGCAAGTAAGGAGGAAGGCTTTTTGAGGTAACCCTTCACCCTATCCACCACTGGTCATGCACCTCCCTTAGGCTTCCTATCTGGGCCCTCCACCCCCATGTACCCTACAATGCTGCCCCGGCTGTCGACCTCATCCTTCTATGTCATATTAAGGTATCCAGTCCCACATTCGATTCCTCCTTTCTTATACTTATTGTTTTACATAGTACAGTTTACACTCTGCTCTCCTACCACTACCTACCTCCCACCTCTTCTGCTGACCCTTGTGTCCTGTAGTACGCCTCTCTACATCTTCCATGAGGTGAGTTTAAACCATTGTGTTCCGCTAGTGCGATGGTCATTTTGTAGGGGTGGTTGGGACACGATAATCGGTAGCCACGCCCCATCGCTGTAGACACATGATTATTGGGCAGACGTATATCTGTAAAACGAAAATAGTGTGTCCGTGCGAAGGAAGACTTATGTCCGGGTACCTCTTATTGCGGACTTGCACAAAGTGGACCGTGGTGGTGACGGTGAGGCAGATTGCTTACTACCAGGGAAACGTTGTGCGAGACGTAGGCGGACGTACAGCGCATTTACTTATCATCAGATAGCGCTTATTTACTGGTGCACATTTGCAGCTTGGGAGGCACTATGGAGTGTTCGTTAGGGCATTCCTTTGGGGGTGGGTAGGAGCCTGGCTGGTAGTGGTCTCCGTGGTAGACTGGTGAGCCTTAAGCGTTGACTTGCACACGGGTAGAAATGACTTTGGTGTCCACACCACAGAGGTGGTCTTGATCGGTCCAAAGATGGTTCCCGACTTTCAGTTGGTAATGTTCTCTTGCGTGAAGCCACCCTGCTTGGTGTCTGAAGAGTGTCTGTTTAGGTCCGAATAGGACCCCGTGGTAAATGTGGAAAGGCTTGCATTTTAATTCTTTTAATAAGCAGTTTTTGCTGTTGTCGTGTGGTTGCTGGGGTTAATCTGGCATGTGGATCAGCTCATATAGCCCCTAGAAGTCTAACTGTATTGTTTTTTGTTCTTAACAACAGTTGAATTGACGTTGAACAAAGGGTTTGATGGTGGCAGTCCACAGACGTGCTACACCCAATTGCCAAAGGCATAACTGCAGCCTTGTTTTAACAGTGACAGCTCACTGCGCGTGCAAATTGTCCTGAGAGGGGACTATTGTGGGTTCACTAAAGGTTTCATTGTGCAGTAGCTTGCAGCAAGATTTCAAGCAGTCCATTGTTCACCTCCAGGACATGAAAAAGTGCTGATACACGGCAGAATCCGCAGCTGTCTGACCGACATGCAGCGCTTTGGTAGTAAGTATGTCGTCAGCACCCCTGTGAACGCGCAGGGCTGGCTTACTTCAACGGTGATGTTATCGGCACTCCCTGTCAGGGTCTGTCACGGTGACAGTATATTAATGAACTGGGGAGGCAAGCCGTTTCAAAGAACCACCGCTCAAACTACAATCTACTTCATTAGTAATTTTGGTAATGATTAAAAATGCCTTTTCCTTCGGCTGTTCAAATGAATAAAGTCCAAAGATTTAACTTCTGATTATTAAAAATAATTCTTAGGTGTTTTCCCATGCTTCAATACGTTTTTACCTTCTCCAATGGGTTTGTAGTTTCGTTTCCTGATTTAGAATATCTTTATTTAAATAATTTCACTTTAGGAGATTGTCCTAGACATTTATATAATTAGGTGTTTTCAATTCCAACATACTTCGACAATTTTCTACTTTCTAGCTTACAACGAAACATTTTACCAATAAATTGGATTTTAAAAAGTCTTTCTGGATGTTTAACAGTAAAGTGTTTAAAGTGTGTGTACTATGTTGAAGCTTTATTGTTCTATGAATGGAGTAGAAAACATCAGTGTATCAGAATTAAATATGATTTAAAAGAAATATTGAAAAAGACACTGCAGATATATGTGTGAGATCTCTATCACTGCAGATATTGGTGTGAGATCACTATCACTGCAGATATAGGTGTGAGATCACCATCACTGCAGATATAGGTGTGAGATCACTATCACTGTAGATATTGGTGTGAGATCATCATCACTGCAGATATAGGTGAGATCACCATCACTGCAGATATAGGTGTGAAATCATTATCACTGTAGATATAGGGTTGAGATCACTATTACTGCAGATAGAGGTGTGAGATCACTATCACTGTAGATATAGGTGTGAGATCACCATCACTGCAGATATTGGTGTGAGATCACAATCACTGCAGATATAGGTGTAAGATCACCATCACTGCAGATATAGGTGTGAGATCACTATTACTGCAGATAGAGGTTTGAGATCGCCATCGCGTCAGATGTAGGTGTGAGATCACCATCACTGCAGATATAGGTGTCAGATCACTATCACTGCAAATATAGGTGTGAGATCACTGTCACTGCAGATACATAGAATACCTACGTGTTCGGTATACAAGAGTTTAAGCTATTGGCATAGTAAATGACAATGCCTTTTATTTATGTTTTACAAACGAGAAATTAAATACAAGGCATTGTCATTTACAATGTCAATAACTCGAACTGGTGTAAATGCGAGACCTATTGCATTGCAAATGCTTGTTGTTCTTGACACTGCTTTTGTCACCTCCGATGCCAGAAGTAAAAAAAAAGGCAGTGTTTGTGGTTGTAGGGGCAAGCCAGGGGTTGCAGCTGCGAGCCCTGCTGATACCTGAATGACGTCCTGACCCCTCTCTTTTCAGGACCCTTCTTTTGTGATATGTTCTCGACAAGGAGGTAACTTTAGCAACACCATTATCGAATGATCATTTACTGACAAAAGATGAATCTTGATTGACCCAGGTGTCTGGTTGCCATTGTGCTAAGACTGCGGCAAACTTGAGAACTGTTGGTAAATGCAGAACCACCACAGTTACCCATTATACAAAAACAAATGAAAACCAGTGGCAATTAATACAGAAGATGACTGAGGTGGTATTAAATTGGTGGAAAAACACACTCAGATGTTAGATCTTGCACAGCAGCCCAGGCTTTTCTAGGAAAGGACTACAATAAAAGAGGAAGAAAAGTAGTACAGTTTAGAGTCCAAACTGCAATGCTGATGTAGTTATTTCCTTCAACAACAAATGTACATGTGTTATTGGTTGCTTACCTTGGTAGAATGTCATCCTCTATTGATGTTGGACCTGGCCAATCATCACAAATACTTCCTATCTGATTTGTATCCCTGCTTCTAAGAGGGATATGATTAACCGGCTTAATGGAGATCGAAGCAATGAGCATTGGGGACAGGCTCCAAGCACTTTGCTCAATGGCCTTTTTTATTTCATCTTCTTTAATAGGTTTGAGATGTAGTTTACAGTAAGGAAGAAACCATCAATTTCACATACAACTCCGTAATCCTGTAACAAAATAACATTTACCTAGGAAAAGATAGAACACTGCCTGGCAGAAGGATTACAGCTCCTGGAAGCCAGGGCGGTAATCAATCCCTGTGGTATCCGTTAAAAGTCCTACAGCCTGTGTTACTGGTACAGAGGTGAAAAAGCACAATTGGGGCAGAATCCATACAACTGATCAATTGTCTAATGAACCCACAGTTAGATCTCCTCCCTAGGTGTAGGAATCCAGGGGGGCATAAAAGGGTTGAAGAAGATATAGTGACAAGTGTTCACAAGTCTTTAAGAATGTCTCTCCACTTGTCCATGAATTTTTCAACATGATCTTTCAGTCTTGCTATTATCTGTTTATAGGCAGCCACCTTGTACAGATCCTGAAGCCAGGTGTCGGTCATTGGACAGATATTCATGCATCACTGAAGCAAAATGCAAATTTTGGCTGTCACCAGGGCTATAGCGAACCATCAAGATTATTGCGTAGTGATGGCTTGGAATTGGGCAAAGACGTGGAGGATAAGGGCAGTTTACATGAACAGAGTGCCAATTGGGGTGCTGTCTTTCTAATAGTGGTCCTGTTGGAGGCCTAGTAGGTGGCCAGGTTAGGGCTTTCCCTTAAGAGTTGGACAATGTCTACCTACAACGATCCGAGTATCCAACATGTTGCTGCGGGTTGTATGGTTTACTTGCAGAGTCTCGTTAGTGTCCAGGGCCACATTTTAAAATAATAATAGGAAAGTAACTAAACTTCAGGCTCACTCTCTGGCTAGATGGTCTGGCCAGTCTTTGTCTGTATATTCGACCTGTAGTCTGTCTAACCACCTTACCTCAAGGGAGCGTGTCACAGGGGTAGAGTATTGATGTTCAATCAGTGTCCGGTGTACACCAGACATCACACCTTTGTGGGTGCCAAAATTGCTGAGGTAGTCCATTAAGTGCAAGGATGTGAAGTTCAATGAGGGGGCGCCTAAGTGGGGAGTGGGTGGCTGGGAAATTGTTAACCACGTAAAGTGAAATCTTGTGTTCCCCTCCCGTCAATGGCGTTTTAACTCTATATTTCAAAGTATATTTTGAGATTTTTATTTTCTCCATGGCCAAGCACCATTACCATCAAAATATGCTGTTGTGAAAAAGGCTTCTCACCTTTTATATCCTGGAATTCACATGTATTTATTTAGTCTAAGGATGCATCAATTTATGCTGCCAAATTAATGGGCAGAATTAATGACAGGTCATCTACAAGCTTGAGGGAAGAATGATATGAAACCTTGGAGCATTGCTTCAAGGCACATGCTTGCAGTGATGGGTACACATGATCTGACTCATCTTTGAGGCTGAAACATTTTGTTTCTGAGAGCAAGGCATCCTCTGACAGTCAAAAGAAACTACTTTCAGACTCCAAGCAGACATACAGGGCCTCTTTTGCCCCACAACACCCTCTGGTGCCTCGCCTATCCGAAGCCGCACACTTGAAAATGTGCTCATCTCGCTTGCACATTAGTGATGTGAGATAATGCAGTGTAAGTGGGTGACACAAGTTTATCAGTTGTGTGACTCCCCATGGGTGCCATTGCACAAGATGGTGACTTCTGTTTGCTCAAGGATTGAAGCTGATTTTGTGTTGTAGATGCCAAGCTTAGATTCACCACGACTCTTTTAATCAAGAGATTCCTTTCTGCAATCCATCTTAAATCTGAAGTCTAAATTATGCTGGAAACTGGGACTGGTGTAATGATTGATCTTGTGTATTTAGAAGTAACAATTAAAATATAGAGATGTTGTACTAAGAGGATACAGGGAGGGGGACTTGAAGGTTGACGTGTGTAAAACCTGATCAGTCTTATGTGCTTTATCGAAGTCACGTAGGCTAGGTGACAATCATATTTCCTCGGAATGGAAGTTCCAACTCAGGGGCAAATCCTGAAAAGGTTTGTTTCCTTCTCTTGGTGCAAGGCGCTCGCTTCTAGGGTGAGGTGGGATTTGCTTCTGGGCGATGGGACCTGCAGTGGGTGACGTAATGGATTTATTTCCACCAGTGATTAGCTGTGACAGCAGAGTGGCAGGGCCATTTTTTTGGGTGATGAAGGTTTAATAACACCCACTAGAGTGGCATTGCTTGCATCAATGTGAGATAGACCCGTGGACTTAACACAGGTTCTAAAATCCACATTATGGCTGATATGCTTTTTGTTTTTTCAAGAGAAAAGGTTGCTAGAAGGTACATTGTGATGGGTCTTTGAAATGCTAATTTTTCATTTCATTCAAAATGATGCAAAATCCATTGCCTTAGGGACCTAGACAGGTATTCACATTATAACTGATATTAACATATTACCCTATCAGGAACAACATCCCATATCCATCAGGATACTCCAATTTAGCAAGGAGTTGGAAGATGCATCTCTTTAAAGAAAAGACAATCATCTTTCATTAACAGTTCACCTCTGTTCTCAGAGCCCTGTCTCCCCTACACTCATGCACTGACCATACTGTTGCCTTGGACCCTGCACAGGGCTCAACTGCCTCTTTGCAGGGCTTGAACTACACAAATTCAATAGTGAAAATAGAGCAGTGAAGGGCAACAGGGGAGTACATCTGGGAAAGACTGAGTTGTAAACACAGATATAAGTGAATAGGACCAGTAGTTCTGTGGAACGTCTATAAACACTTTTCTCATTTCCCTTCTATACCACATTCCCCCAACTATTATACAAAGCAAACAATGCTCTCCATCTGTTTGTTGTAAGTCCTAAGGGGCCCACAGCCTACATCACTTACAGGAAATACAAAACTGCCTAATACCTTAGAATGCTCATTGAGAGTAGGCGATGCATGCTTGACACAAAGCCAAATTTGTTGTAAAAAAAGCTGCCCATTATAAGGAAAAAAGTCTGCTGATCCAGAGGCATGCTTTATTGCTTTGGGAATGCTTTTTTGGTATGTTTTTTCTTAAAAGGCAATGAACGTGCATTATATTTAAACACAATGCTTCTCCTCGTTGTTAATCATTGTATAATGTCAATTCCAGCGAAATAAACTAACAAAACTATCCGATGTAAAAGAGCAGGGGAAAAACAATATTTCAGATAATTTCTCTTTCTCGCTCACTCTCACTCGCTGTATCACTTTCACTCTCTCTCGCTGTATCACTTTCACTCTCTCTCACTTTCACTCTCTCCTTCAGCCCCACTCGAGCCCAGGTGACATGTTTTTCGTTTTAGGTTTCACCTGCAGAGCACTTGCACTGTGCTTATGTCTTTTTGTTTTTAATATATATTAAAATGGACTTACGTCCTGCCTTCACTTTTTATTGGTTCTTATGCTTGTCAGTTTGCTTTCCTTTGTTTCTATTGATTGTAGTCTGTTCTCCCTTCTGTGTCCCTCATCAGTTTCCTGTGGCCTGACTACTCATTCTCATCCGCGTTGTTGGTTTGAACTTTTTTTTCTTTTGTTTAACATTGCATACAGTTTACTGTTTTCACAATTGCAGTTACCTTGCAGGGAATAGGGTCATGATTTGAATGCTGCAGCAGGTGCAGTGGCACTGGAGCCAGAAGTTGTCAGAACTCTTCTAACCACCTAATAGTCACAAGTGCAGTTACCTTGCAGACATGAGGGTCATGATTTCAATGTGCAGCAGGTGCAGGGACCTCTGGGCCCAAAACTCTAGGAACCCCTCTAAACACCTAATATTGGTATATTTTACTACTGAACAGGTAGTCACAAGGGCAGTTATCTAGCAGGCACTGGGAACATGATTTCAATAGTGCAACAAGTGCAGTGGCACCGGGACCAAAATCTTTAGGTACCCCACTAAACACTGATTATTACTCTATATTAGATCGAGCAGTCACAAGTGCAGTTATCTTGCAGGCACTAGGGTCAGGATTTGAATGGTACAGCAGATGCTGAGGCATCAGGCCCAGAAGATGTGGAACTTTTTTCTTACATTAAGACTGAACAGCATTTATTGATAATTACCTTCCCCTGGCTGCACGCATTTAAACATGTTTATTTAACGCTACTTTAGTGGGTGGAACTTTTAACAAATTTTCACATTCTTCATGATATTGTTCCGCTAATAAAATAGCATTTTTTCCTGTGTCATGTTTGTCGCTAACAAGTTTTTATTCCTGTGTCATGTGTTTGTTTGTTGGCGCATTATGTAACGCTAACCCGAACAAAGTTGTTGCAGTGCTTTACACAAGCATGCTCCGTGGTGCTCTGAAGGGGTGTTTTGACCTCCTTTATCCATTGGGACAGTCTCTGTATAACATTACAGCACCAGACAACTGCCGCAGAGTCTTGGATTATAAACACAGTCATGTGTTTGTTCTAACTGTATTCCTCGAATTTTGTGATTGCAGCGTGTTCGGTCTATTGGCGGGAAGGGAGGCTGTATAGTTTCAAGTTTCTAGTTCCAGTTTCAAATACTTTATTTAGACAGTCAAGTCCATTAATGGATTTGATTGCCTAAATAAAGAATAGTTTCAAGAGCAGTGAATACGAAAATCCCAGCTGCTTGGTATTGTTGTCCCATAGTGTGACATAGTGTGAGCAAGCATGTTTGATGACTGTGGGATTTGTGCTGCGGTCCCTTTTTCAGAATATATCTATTATTTTGGAATATTTTTAAATTAAAAAAGTTTTTTTTTCTTCTTTGGTGTTGGTTCTCCAATTGTTTAACATCGAACTTTTAGCTTAGTAAGCAGGTAGGTGTAGGACTGCCCTTTCCTGTGCATATTGTATTGTTCTAGCACCAAAAACATGTTATATCATTTGCTATATTTTCCGTTGGTCATATGAATAATCAACGTGGTAATGTAGAGATACTCTGTAAACTGAAGCAGGCGTTATTTCCTAATAGTGAGAATGTTGCTGTTCATCTGTCCTTGGATGTAAAAGGCATTCATATTTATTTGCATACTTTTAACGTGTGGTATTTTAGACTAATTCATATTTGCTAAAAAGGGTTTGAATTCTTCAAAGTGATTTAGGCAGCAGCCTGCAATTTTATTGTCCTGTATTACAAAGAACATCATTGTTACATTCTTAAAACAGGCAAATTCTTTGTTGATTTTAGCTCGCTTTACGCATGGTATTTTAGCTTAACAATAGCTAAAGAGGGATTGAGTTGTCCAAAGTAATTTAAACAGCCTTCTGCATTTTCGTTGTTTATATAATATAAAGAACACCAACTGCACATTCTTGAAACAGGCAAAGAGCAATTATCTAGCTGGCATTAGGGTCATGATTTCAATGGTACAGCAGGTGCAGTGGCACTGGGACTTATAACAAATGCCTTGGATAACAAATTACTGTATTTGTTAGAACATACAACTTCAAAATATAGCACAATAATTGAAAATGTCACAGTGTACCGATTAAATAAAGACAATTTGGAAACCATAAGTGTTAGAACTGGGGGTCTCTAGTTGGCAGAGGTAGGTACCACTGTCCAAATAGGGACCCTTGCTTCTAGTCAGGGTAAGGAGGAAACCCTCTGAGATAACCCATGCTCACCCTCTTGGTAGCTTGGCACAAGCAGTCAATGCTTATCAAAGGCAATCTGTAAAGTATTTGCACCAACACTCACAGTAACACAGTGAAACACCACAAACTGACTTCCCAACAGTTTAGAAAAATAAAGGTATTTAATCTAAACTTACCAAGACCAAAACAACAAAAATCCAACATACACAGTTCAAGAATATGGTTGCAAAAGAGTTGCGATAAAATAATCCACAGCTGCGTGAAAAGTTCACAATTGCATCACGTTTAGCCAACAGTACCTTTAAATGCGACAAAGTTCCAAGACAGAAACTGGTGCGGTGGAAAACAAGCGATGAGTCACTCCTGAGACCTTGGCGAGGTGATGCGACAGCCCCGCTGGATGTAGTGGGCGTGATGCGGTGACTCCGGTCTGTATGGGGAGGGATGCGATCCCTTGTATGGATTTCGGTGCGGAGGTTCGGTAGTGAAAGAAGTTTGCAAAGGCACGATGCGATGATCTTTGAAGTTGCTACGATCTCCGGGGTGACGATGCGCGGACCAGCGGTGATCTAACTCTCGCAGCTCCTCGATGGCTCTGTGATGACAATTGCAGCGACGTGATGTGGTCCGCAAGCAAGCGGTGCAACGATCTCACCGAGCGACGACAGGCTCTGCGACGACACTCGCAGCAATGGTAATCTTCCTGCACCGGTCTGGGGCGTCCCGCAAACGAAGGATGCGATGACTCCGGCAGCGGCAACAGGTGCTACGACGGTCTCGGTCTTCGTAGCGGCGGGAATTTCCTCGAGAGAGGGGCAGGGTCTTCAGCCGCCCAGCAGGAGGTGGAGCCAGCATTGTGGAAGGCAGGCACAGCCCTATTCAGGCCCAGGTGCTATCCCCTCTCACCACTCAAGATGCAGATGCAGTCATTCAGCCTAGGGCTGACTCAGCCAGCCTCCTGGGGCTCCCCAGCCCCTGTCACTCTCAAACCAGACAGTCAATTCACAAACAGGCCAAGGCACACAGAAAGGCCAGACAAGAGAACAGCAACTTTCTAAAAGTGCTGTTCTCAAACATAGGATTTAAAAAAAACCTTTCCTAAAAGATGTGTTATTAAATTCTGAGTTCAGGGATACCAGACTTATGTCCTACTTTGTTCCTATGGGAAGATATGCTGGTAGACACTGTTGCCAGCATTCCCCATGATAGCCTATGGGCAAGGTAGCCTTACAATAGTGAAAGACGAAAATGGCTGTAATTCACTACAAGTACAAGAGGCTATGTAATTGTGGAAATAGTCTCAAGACAAACATGACTCAATGGTTTTTGTCCTGATGATGATGCATGTATTCTTAAGTTGCATCGAAACGTCGTCGACCTTACTGCACCATATGTTTGTTTGAAATCACGAAATGCCTAGAACAATGGTTTGCTTTAAATGAATCCTAGTCTGTAAAACTGAATAATAGTACAGACCGCCTTGTGCGCTTTTACATAATTTCCTGTCACTTGTTTTGTCTTGTCTCCTGTGGGTCACAGGCTGTGCCCACTTTTGTATAAATGTTGAATATATGAACCAATACCAAAGATTTGACGGATAAAATCCTTTCCAGCTGGACAGAGGTCATACATACTATTTAGTATATGTCTATCATTCTTATGATCCTAACTTACTAGGGTCCTCTGTCTTGTACAATAGATTACTGCCCAAGGACCCTAGTGCTATTCCTTTTGGGTTTCCCTTGTCCTGTTAAAACAGTAATTCACTACAAGAGCATGTCACCTGCACAAGTACATGCTCTACCTTTCACATACACTGCACCCTGCCCAAGAGGGTACCTTGGGCCTTCCATAGGGGTGACCAATGTGTACAGAAAGGAAAGGATTATGCCTGGCCAGTGGGGACACTGACCAGGAGGACATGGCAGTTCACAGACTGCACACAGGCACTGCGGTGGCAGGCCTGAGACACCATTTTAGGGCTACTCATGTGGATGGCACAATCAGTGCTGCAGGCCCACTAGTAGCATTTGTTATCACCAGCCCTGGCACACTCGGTGCACTTTACTAGGGGCTTCTTGGTGACACAAATATGCCAATCATGGATAACCAATCATAATAACATTTTACACGGGGAGCACTTGCACTTTGACACTGAACAGCAGTGGCAAAGTGCCCAAAGCATCTAGACCAGCAAAAACGAAATCCAGCAAAGCATCAAAAATACAGGAGGTAGAGGCAAAAATATAGGGGGAACCACACCAAAGATGCCAGGTCTAACAATAAGGAACACAATGCCAATGCCAATGACAATGCAAGTGCAAATATTTACAATATGCTCATTACTATGTCATAGTTTATGTTCATGTCTAAGTTTGTGCAATAATAATAAAAGTGCAGTACCAAATTTTTAAAAAACTTTGTAAGAAAAACCTGTAATAAAAAATAAATGGAAAAAAACCCATGTCTGTCTCTATAAAACAATAATCTCACTTTCAGGGTCTTTCTTTCCTTTATATTGCACAGCTGTGTGAATGCTCATTTGAAAAATGTTAAGTTAATTGTCATTTGTTTATCTCAACAATGGACGATAAAAAATTAACACCTTTTCGTCTTGTTTTTATAATCTTGTTTTTTGGGATTTGCAAAAAACAGAGCTTACGCTGTGCTTGGATAGTTTTTAATCCACCCGTTACATATTCTCCCGATAGCTGCAGCACATTTAAGCCTACTTATCAGGTACATGTTTTTTTATCTTTATCCTCCACCATTTACCTAATATCCCCACTTTACAATACCACTAGTAACAGCACAATATATTGCCTCTTTGTTCATAAGCAAGTCGTAACACTTTAACAAACTTTCTGTAACTCATATTGTACAACTACTCAGTAAGCTACAACTTACAACAAAACATGTTTTTTAATAATCACATAGGTGAAACCAAATGCATTTACTAATCCTTGGTATTTGTTAAGCATGTCCATGAAAAAATAAAATTGACTTTTCACCATGTTACCATGGACATATTGGCTTTGTCAATGCATATTTTTTGTGTATTGACAATAATGAAGCATAGCTTCAAGATTTAAAAAAGATATGCTTTTTTCATTTGTTTCATTTTATGATGTATCCTAAAAAATGCTACACAGATAAATGCATTTATTTTACCAAACAGAAATTGGAATATGTCCCAGTGTGAGAGGCAGAATGTAAACAGTGCTCATCAGTGCACTGTTCACCTTTTTGTTCTTGGCACTGCTTTTGTCACCTCTGATGGCAGAAGTAAACCAGCATTTACAATGCAATAGGTCTCGCAATGATATTATTTTGAGCTATTGACATTGTAAATGGCAATGCCTTTAAAAAAATTAAAAGGCATTGTTATTTACAATACCAAAATCAACAACTATTTCATTGCATAGCACAGTGTCTGTGAAGATGGCGGCACGCTTATTAAAGTTTAAAAAAAAAGTGTGTTGGGGGCAGAGAGAGAAGAAGAAATGACGAGAAATGTGAGATGGGGAAATAAGGCACGGAGCAGAGAGTACGAGGAAGGTCTCAAAATCTGGCAACACTACACAACAAGTATACAGCTTCACCCTGCACCCCCCTGCTTCCCAGAATGACCCATCCAAGTCCTCTTTCATCCACAACTCACTCCGGGGTACTCACCGGGGCACACCAGATGCCCTACTGCTCCAAAGGTTGGTCGGGGAATGCAGCAATGCAGATGGCGGGCTCCATGGAGCGGCTCACTCGGCCAGGGTTTGTCATTCGGCTCGAGCACTCCAGCGACTAGCCGCCTCGGTAACTTCCGCTGCCGCAAGTCTGAAGCCCTCACGAACCGGAACAGGACTCATTGGATCTGGGTTCAGACATCCGTAAAAACCCCACGGATAGCAGCCGAGGAGCCGAGTGCATGACAACCAAAACTCCACGTCCGTGTCCTTGGATCACGTTTGTCCCAGCTGTACAGACAGCTTAGGGGGCTTATGCACAAGGTACTGTGATCTGTGTGGGACACCTTTGAACCCCAAGAAGGATCTGCTTATTTGCTGTTCTTTTATAGTACAACACACAAGAAAATGGACGGAATGTTGCACAATGGCAAAACATTCACCCCCAGTCACAGTTTCTGGGTGTAAACTATTGTTATTTTGCTCACCAAGCCACCCCAGTTCAGACATGGCCATATGCAAATCAGTATTGACCCTGTGCCTCATGGGAACAGTCCAGCCTGAACTGCCAAGCCATGTCTTTCCTGGACTGGAATCAAGCATCCTAGGACCGGTTTCTGGCTATCAGCTGTCTTCAGCCAGGATATCTTGACTCCAGTGGCCTAGTGGGCACGGGACCCATGTCTGGGCATACCCTTCCCACATAGGGTGAACAGCAAAACACACAAGATGATGGACGGAATGTTGCACAATAGCAAAACATTCACCACCAGTCACAGATCTGGGTGTAAGCCATCGTTATTTTGCTCACCAAGCCACCCCATTTCAGACATGGCCATATGCAAATCAGTATTGGCCCTGTGCCTCATGGGAACAGTCCAGCCCGAACTGCCAAGCCATGTCTTTCCTGGACCGGAATCAAGCATCCTAGGACCGGTTTCTGGCTATCAGCGGTCTTCAGCCAGGATAGCTTGACTCCAGTGGCCTAGTGAGCACGGGACCCAGGTCTGGGCATACCCTTCCCACATGGGGTGAACAGCAAAACACACAAGATGATGGACCTAATGTTGCACAATGGCAAAACATTCACCCCCAGTCACAGATCTGAGTGTAATCCATCGTTATTTTGCTCACCAAGCCACCCCAGACAGACATGGCCATATGCAAATCAGTATTGACCCTGTGCCTCATGGGAACAGTCCAGCCCGAACTGCCAAGCCATGTCTTTCCTGGACCGGAATCAAGCATCCTAGGACTGGTGTCTGGCTATCAGCCGTCTTCAGCCAGGATATCTTGACTCCAGTGACCAGATCTGTTGACTGGGTGTGAGTGTTTGATTGGTTCAGATGCTCCGTCCACCACCACCCCCTTTTGTACCGCTTTGTTCGCCATAAGTTGGCAGGGTATGCTCAGACGTGAGTCCCTTGCTAGCTTTGCCACTGGATTCAAACAAGCCTGGCTGAAGACGGCTGTAATGCCAGAAATCGGTCCTAGGAAGCTTGATCCGGTCCGGGGAAGGCATGGCTTGGCAGTTCGGGCTGGACTGTTCCCATGAGGCACAAGGTCAGACTAATTTTCATATGGCCATGTCTGAACTGGGGTGGCAGAGTGGGATAAAGAATGCTGATGGATTAAACCCAGATCTGTTGACTGGGTGTGAGTGTTTGATTGATACAGATGCTCCGTCCATCACCACTCCCTTTTGTACCACTTTGTTCAGCATAAGTTGGCAGGGAATGGTCAGAAGTGAGTCCCTTGCTCACTTTGCCACTGGATTCAAGCAAGCCTGGCTGAAGACGGCTGTAATACCAGAAACCGGTCCTAGGAAGCTTGATCCGGTCCAGGGAAGGCATGGCTTCGCAGTTCGGGCTGGACTGTTCCCATGATATTTACAACAAGGGGTGGTGAGGGACAGAGTCTCTGAATTAAGCAGAAAGCTCTCACCCAGTCAAGAGATCAGGGCTAGATCCAACACCGTTTTTTAGCTCACTGCACCATCCCAGTTTCAGAACCTGGCTGTATGCAAATTAGTCTGTTCCTGTCCCAGTGCATGATGGGAACAGGGCAAACCAAACTACAAAAGCCAATTCTTACACTGGGAAGGAAACAAGCTCCCGGGGACCGGTTTCTGGCATTACAGCCGTCTTCGGCCCAGTTTGCTTGAATCCTGATGGTGCAATGAGCAAGGGTCTCACATCTGAGAATACCCTTCCACGCTTAGGGTGGACAAAAATATTTACAACAAGGGGTGGTGAGGGACAGAGTCTCTGAATTAAGCAGAAAGCTCTCACCCAGTCAAGAGATCAGGGCTAGATCCAACACCGTTTTTTAGCTCACTGCACCATCCCAGTTTCAGAACCTGGCTGTATGCAAATTAGTCTGTTCCTGTCCCAGTGCATGATGGGAACAGGGCAAACCAAACTACAAAAGCCAATTCTTACACTGGGAAGGAAACAAGCTCCCGGGGACCGGTTTCTGGCATTACAGCCGTCTTCGGCCCGGTTTGCTTGAATCCTGATGGTGCAATGAGCAAGGGTCTCACATCTGAGAATACCCTTCCACGCTTAGGGTGGACAAAAATATTTACAACAAGGGGTGGTGAGGGACAGAGTCTCTGAATTAAGCAGAAAGCTCTCACCCAGTCAAGAGATCAGGGCTAGATCCAACACCGTTTTTTAGCTCACTGCACCATCCCAGTTTCAGAACCTGGCTGTATGCAAATTAGTCTGTTCCTGTCCCAGTGCATGATGGGAACAGGGCAAACCAAACTACAAAAGCCAATTCTTACACTGGGAAGGAAACAAGCTCCCGGGGACCGGTTTCTGGCATTACAGCCATCTTCGGCCCGGTTTGCTTGAATCCTGATGGTGCAATGAGCAAGGGTCTCACATCTGAGAATACCCTTCCACGCTTAGGGTGGACAAAAATATTTACAACAAGGGGTGGTGAGGGACAGAGTCTCTGAATTAAGCAGAAAGCTCTCACCCAGTCAAGAGATCAGGGCTAGATCCAACACCGTTTTTTAGCTCACTGCACCATCCCAGTTTCAGAACCTGGCTGTATGCAAATTAGTCTGCTCCTGTCCCAGTGCATGATGGGAACAGGGCAAACCAAACTACAAAAGCCAATTCTTACACTGGGAAGGAAACAAGCTCCCGGGGACCGGTTTCTGGCATTACAGCCGTCTTCGGCCCGGTTTGCTTGAATCCTGATGGTACAATGAGCAAGGGTCTCACATCTGAGAATACCCTTCCACGCTTAGGGTGGACAAAAATATTTACAACAAGGGGTGGTGAGGGACAGAGTCTCTGAATTAAGCAGAAAGCTCTCACCCAGTCAAGAGATCAGGGCTAGATCCAACACCGTTTTTTAGCTCACTGCACCATCCCAGTTTCAGAACCTGGCTGTATGCAAATTAGTCTGTTCCTGTCCCAGTGCAAGCCCTGATCTTTGGACTGGGTAAGAGTGGTCTGTTTAACTCAGACACTCTGTTCATCACCACCCCCTTTTTGTAAATCGTTTTTGGCCACTATAGGTGTGGCAGGGTATACTCAGACATGAGTCCCTTTCTCACTGCTCCATCAGGATTCAAGCAAGCCGGGCCGAAGAAGGCTGAAATGCCAGAAACCGGTCCCCGGTAGCTTGTCTCCTTTCTGGTGAAGAATTGGCTTGGTAGTTTAGTCTGCCCTGTTCCCATGATGCACTGGGCCAGGGACAGACTGATTTGCATATAGTCAGGTTCTGAGCTGGGATGGGGCAGTGAGATAAATAACGGTGATGGATCAAGCCCTGATCTTTGGACTGGGTAAGAGTGGTCTGTTTAACTCAGACACTCTGTTCATCACCACCCCCTTTTTGTAAATCGTTTTTGGCCACTATAGGTGTGGCAGGGTATACTCAGACATGAGTCCCTTTCTCACTGCTCCATCAGGATTCAAGCAAGCCGGGCCGAAGAAGGCTGAAATGCCAGAAACCGGTCCCCGGTAGCTTGTCTCCTTTCTGGTGAAGAATTCGCTTGGTAGTTTAGTCTGCCCTGTTCCCATGATGCACTGGGCCAGGGACAGACTGATTTGCATATAGTCAGGTTCTGAGCTGGGATGGGGCAGTGAGATAAATAACGGTGATGGATCAAGCCCTGATCTTTGGACTGGGTAAGAGTGGTCTGTTTAACTCAGACACTCTGTTCATCACCACCCCCTTTTTGGACTGTTCCCATGAGGCACAGGGTCAGACTAATTTGCATATGGCCATGTCTGAACTGGGGTGGCAGAGTGGGCTATAGAACGGTGATGGATTAAACCCAGATCTGTTGAATGGGTGTGAGTGTTTGATTGGTTCAGATGCTCCGTCCATCACCACCCCCTTTTGTACCGCTTTGTTCGCCATAAGTTGGCAGGGTATGCTCAGACGTGATTCCCTTGCTCACTTTGCCACTGGATTCAAGCAAGCCTGGCTGAAGACGGCTGTAATGCCAGAAGTCGGTCCTAGGAAGCTTGATCCGGTCAAGGGAAGGCATGGCTTGGCAGTTCAGGCTGGACTGTTCTCATGAGGCACATGGTCAGACTGATTTGCATATGGCCATGTCTGAACTGGGGTGGCAGAGTGGGCTAAAGAACGGTGATGGATTGAACCCAGATCTGTTGACTGGGTGTGAGTGTTTGATTGGTTCAGATGCTCCGTCCATCACCACCCCCTTTTGTAACCCTTTATAGTACGACACAATGGTCGCCATTTTCCTGGGCAGCAGTAGCAAAGTTCATATTTGTTGGTCGGCAGGTCTGAGGCAGCAATTCACAACTGCTCGGACAGACACTGCTGTAGTTTTGTGAGGGGTGGGGGGCACTGTGCAACACCTCTTGCCTCTTCCCTCGTCCCTCCCAACCCCCTCACCCACACCATTTCATCCTAAAGTCTGTTCCAAAGTTTTATGAGGGAACGTCCTATCCCTGGACAGCCCCTCTGCTTTCTTTGTGATTATTAATGGACAGGCCGGGGCTGAGTTTATGGAACTCACCAGCACTTTACAGCTACGAACACGAGGGCACATCTCTAGGCTGCGAGCTGTGCCGGCGCAGGCGTGTCTGTTAATCGACACATTAGGGCACCTTTAAAAACAACAAGTACAACTGAAACCCTGAAATAAAAATGTTATGACTGCTCCTGGGCGGAGGGGGAGGGATTGCTGGAGGGACACGTGAATTTGTTACACTTTCATTCTCCGAAGTAAAGGAGCGGATAATTATTTCATCATGCTGGAAACCGCTTCCACAAAGTGAGGTGCCCTGCAGTCCACACAATGATACAGCTCCCCCTCAAGCTGCGCAGAGGACTCCCACAGCCGCATAATGAGCTAGATGTGAGCAGGTGACAGGCGGGTGCTGAACTGCGTGACGGGGCAGTGGACACCAGCGATGCCGAGTCCAAGCAGTTCACCGTGGCAGCAAAGTTAGACACAGGCATTAGCTTTCAAGTCAACAAAAAAAAAATGCCCGAGGGGTTCGCCGCTCGGTGCTGTTTGGGAGGGCCATTTATTACTAAGTATGTAAGTGATAAAAAAAGTCACGCTTGAAAGAAAAAAATTAGGCAGTTCTGCATGGAAGGAAAGCTTAAAGCTTTGTGCGCATTGTGCCTGCCGGCTGCCCTTCCTCAAATGAACAAAAAGTCACGCTTGAAAGAAAAAAACGAGGCATGGAAGGAAAGTTTAAAGCTTTGTGCGCATTGTGCCTGCCTGCAGCCCTTCTTCCTTTTGGGACAGCCCATCCGGACTGGATCCTTGTTTATCTAACACGCCTCCTTCAGATAATAAAGTGCTTCATGACAGCTGTGAAGCAAACAATCCAGTCCAGATGGGCGTCCCGAAAGGCAAAAGGGCGGTAACAAAGAAGCTTCATTTTCAATGTGAGGCCACTGTTTACCATAAATGATGACGCCTTTCAATAAAAATGAGGGGCGGGGCTTCAAGCCCCCTTCTGAAATGTCCTCACTGACAATATGTTTTGCTGAACGACAGCGCATGCACGCTGCAACACTAGGCGAGACCTAAAAGGGCAATGCTAGTGGGTGCAGGGGCAAGCCAGGGGTTGCGGCTGAGAACCCTGCTGACCCCTGAATAACATTCTGGCCCCTCTTTTCAGGGGCCTCCGAAAGCTAAATCTATGTATCGATCAAAAACACAGGATTGGCCTTCCTCTATGGTATATTCACAATAAGGTAGGTAACTTTAGCGACCCCTAGGTGTTTGCATAAAATCCAAGATGGACACCACATCATGTTTGTCACTTCAGAGCCACAGAAGCTTCTGACCATCCTGCCTTCAGGCCAATTTCCTGTGCATGTGGGAATCCTTGGACACCGGTCTTACTATGTGAAGTTTCATTATTAACAATATCTTCACTCTATGAGAGAAATAATTAATTGATGCCAAGAAACCTCTTAAACACAATAGAGTACTAAAAATCTTTATTATTATGTTATCCAGAATATTTATTTTGCATTTTAGGGCTAATCCATGGGTCATAAACTCACACTAGGGAGCTTAATCTGGCCTCATACTTTCCCATAAAGGAAAGGTGCATCCAAAATTCAATCACAGTAAAAAAAGAACAACACACACCAGTGGAAACACATAACCACATCATAGCGCGATACAGAGGGTCATCAAGTAATCCCTCTTATACAACTAAGGGACTCACTAACGATTAACCTTAGCGTGCATTGGTAAAGCCAGCAGTTATTGGCTCAGTCAATCTGAAGTGGAGGGAATGAAGAGAGTGCGAAGGAAAGATAGACAGTAAAAGGGTTAGGTTAGGCTGATTTATAAGGCGCAACAGCTGCCCCAGCAAAGGGGCATCCTGGCGCTAAGAGCAAAGAAGGCAGCTAACAGTAAAGATTCCATCAAAACAAGCAGAAGGAAAAGCCCGAGAGACTATCACACTTAGAGGGCTGGGAAAAGATACGTTATCAGAGCCTTCCGGAATGTCAGGTAGTTGTCCATAGTCCGGATGTAGATAGGCAGGGCATTCCACAGCTTAGCTGCTAGAATGAGAAAAGAGCGTCACCAGCGCGGGCCCTCCTAACCCGAGAAATAACTGCAATGTGTTTGACCTGCTGAACGAAGGTGATGGGAAGGGGGCGTGGGCGGGAATCAGGTCAGCCAGAATGCCAGGTGCTGGGGAATTCAAGATCCTAAACGCAAAACAGAGAGACTTAAACTCCACCCGTTTTGCCACTGCCAGCCAGTGAAGCTGACGAATGGCAGTGGAGGTTGAGCAGCGGCGAGGCAGGCCTAGAAGAGTTCTGGCGGCCACGTTTTGGACTCCCTGAAGTCTCGCAATCTCAGTCTTGTTGGCCCCCACATATAGCGAGCTGGCATAGTCCAATCTCAACATCACAGAACCCTGGACAATCATCTGTCGGATGGAAGGGTCAAAGAAACCCAGCAGGGGTTTAAGCCCGCGGAGAATGCCAAAACATGTCGCCGCTACCTTTTTAATCTGGGTTTGAAGACTCAAGGCCGAGTCCACCCAGACCCCAAGGTTCTTCACCACCTGTTTAGTGGTGGGTGCTGGCCCAGGGTGGAGGGCCACCACTGTTCACTCCACAGCTCCCGGTCTTTCCCAACCAGCGGGACATCAGACTTGCTGGCATTGAGCTGGAGACAGTTGGCCGTCATCCACCCTGCGATGTCCGCTAAACCACTCCGGAATTTTGCTGTGTCATTCAAACATTCTTCGTAGAGAACGACAACTAGTTGTGTGTCATCGGTGTATGGCACTATAGTCAGCCCTCTCCTCTTGGGTACCTCAGCTAGGGGCTGAACATACAGCTTGAAAAGTGTTGGACTCAACGCCGAGCCCTGCAGCACTCCTTGTTTGATAGAATGGGTTCTGGAGGCGAAGGGAGGGGCCGAAACCAGGAAGGATCTCTCCGAAAGAAAGGAGATAAACCAATCCAGCGCATGACACATTATGCCAGCCTCCTTCAACCTCTGTATCAAGATCTGGTGAGAGACCGTATCAAATGCGGCACTAAGTTCTAATAGATTTAGTGCTGAAGGGAAGTGATAGTAAGGAAACATGTGCTATGATGTGTGCTTAAAGTGCAATAAAAAAGACTCCACTCAAGTAAGCAGTGGAAGTTTTCAACTCATGGAGAAAGAACCCACTGGGGCTGACATGCTCTCGATTGGGACATATGAAAGAAGAGGAAGCAAAGCCATCGAATCAGGAGCACACAATTGACATAGACAACAAAGTCATTCAATCATGAGCAAGGGGCTGACCCAAATCTCACTCTAAGTATGTTGTAAATAATAGACCTGCCACTGTGTACAGGTGAGATTTAAAAATGCAACTAATTTCTATTTTAGATGACATGGGCCACTTTAAAGCCCTTGTGACAGAGAAATTCGCACAGAAACAGGACTAAAGGAGAGCTTAGAGAAATACCCCGCTTACCTACTGCCTGTTGTTTGAGGTGAGCTGGTTTTCAGCTTCATGAGACCCACATTTTGTGAATAATAGAAAAAGGGAGGCTGGCTGTCTAACCCAGTAGACTTTACCTCTGGCAACAGCCTAACATAAGGGCCACTCACAGATCCATTATCCACTCAAGTTTGCTAAGTCCCATTGCGGATTGAGACCACCATCCATCTCAACTTTGATTAGTGAGGTTTCTCTGGAAGACTATGCTAATGGTTTTGGGTAGCCTTCTGCATTAATGTCAAGCTGTTAATGCGTGCCCAAGGGCTTGTCAGGCCCTGGGCAGTTAAAATGGCAGGCTCTACAGTCTGCACACCCTTGGTTCTGAAGTAAGTTTCCTAATACCACTCATAATCAAGCAGATCTTCATACACACATCACATCCATCTAGCCAATCAAAAACAATCACCACACTTAATGATGCTAACCCCAACTCCCACCCCTGTTGCTATGGCATATCTGACTCTTTCAGCTGTACCAGTGTCACCTATCTCGCCTGGAGGGGCAGGAAGGTCTCATTTTCTACTTCTAGATACAACTTTGTACTGGTACCGCATGCAGGATCCATTTAAAACTACTCTGATTTGGCACTTTTAGAGTGAAGCCTTACAAATGTATTACTCTTGCATTCCCTTATTTCAGGAAATATGACTGCCCAAAAAATTGGCAGGTTTTCTCACCTTAAATTAGATCGAGTCTAAGCTAGTTTTAAATAATACTGCTAACCCACAACCAGCTGCCACTAACTGAGGTGAAGAGTTAGCACTGGAATAATGAATGCAAGAGGGTTTCTATTTGATTTCTTTATTTTTTTTGTGGCGACGAGGATCTTGGCACTGCTGCTTTTAATCCCTGTTTTTATTTACGACTGGAGGTATCTTTATCCACTGACACTATTCATTGTGGTAATTTGTACTCATTATACAGCAGAAAAGGATGGTTCCATTAGTTAAAAATGTACCGCCAAATTTGTTTTACGACATTCGGGAATGAAGGCAATTCACCTCGTTTGCAACAACTACACAGAGTTAAGAAAAATAAAACATCCAAACTGTGATGTTGTTATTTTATCCCCCAAGGATTACAGGAGATTGGGCAGTATGCACAGGTTTACTATATAATATATTGAAGAGCGCCGGGAGACACGTCCGTGTCTTTTCCTGGCCACGCGCTCAGTGCCGCACAAAATGGCGACTACTCATCATGTTGTTACGCGGCCGCGTAACAACTAGACCGCAACACTACATATCTCCCTCTTTTATATTTTTTACACTGGTGCACACAAGTCTTACAGTCTATCAACCCTCCGGTTGTTCACCTCCATTCATCTCATAGTCCCTGTACCTTGCAGGTCTTACCATGGCCCTCCCTGAGCGGGTGCGTCTCACCGGTGTGGTTGGATGACTCTCCGAACTCTCTTCTCCAGCGGTTGTTGTCCTTCTTCTGGCTGCCAGGGGAGTTTCTTTGTCCATGGCTTGGCAGGGGCTGCCCTGGTGCTCCTCGCTTCCTGGGTCATGTGCTCCTTCCATAACTTCTTCCTCTCCTCTTGTCCTTGAGTTCTCTTCACTTCCCGTTGACGGTATGCTGCCCCCCTGTCGATTCTGGCTTCCTTGATGTTGCACTTCCTCTCAGGCCCACTGAAATATCTTATTGCATTTTGACATCCTATCTTGGGACTACGTTTTTCCATAGCTCAGCAGGGCAGCCCTATCGTACACTTCCTTCACTTGTAAGGGCTCGCTAAATTTGCTGTCTCCTTTTCTTCTCATTTGGGCCAATTTGACTCTGACCCATTCCCCTCTTTCCAAGTTTGTTTCCTTCACCTTCCTCCTCTTGTTATAATGTTCAGTGTAGATCCTCTGGGCCTTTTTCAAATTGTGATGGACCACTGCTGGGGACCATTTGCTTGATACCGTCCGTTCCTTCCATGCTATGTTGTCCTTTGTGAAAGGGTCGCGCCCTCTCAAAATTTGGAAAGGACTGTAGCCTGTGTATGTCGGGGTGATTCTGTATGCCCACAGAGTGCTTCTCACTTCCTTTTCCCAATCCTTTCCCGCTCCTATTGCAGCTTAAATGGAGCCCATTATGACCCGATTTAATCTCTCGGCCAGTCCGTTGCCAGCCGGGTAATATATGGAGGTATGTTTTATCTTAATGCCAGTCCTTCTCATAAAGTTGTTCCATCTCTCCGAGATAAACTGTGGGCCATTATCACTAAATATGGAGCGAGAAATGCCTTCCCTAATGAAAGTGGCCATGAGGAACTTTAGCACTCTCTCCGTGTCCATATCCTCCTGGATGTCTATTTCTGGCCACTTGGAATACCTATCAATGAGCACTGCCACATATTTTTGTACTCCTTGTGCACCCAGCACCGGGCCAAGAATGTCTATGGACCACTTTTCCTATGGGTTTGCAGGGGTGTTAAATGTTCCCAGGGAAGGGCGCATCAATGTTTGCAACTTGTCCGCACCTTGGCATTGTTCACATTCCCGGACATATCTTTCAATCATGCTGTCCATCGCTGGCCCCCAATACATCAACTTCGCCCTCGTTTTTGTCTTGACAATTCCTAGGTGACCTTCATGCAGGATGGCCATCAACTGCATAGTCAGTGAAGCTGGGGGAACAACTTTCTCACCTCGGAATAGGAATATGCTTCGGTCTCCTATTGATAGCTCCTCCCTTACTTCGAAGAACTTTCTCTGCTCCGGTTTCATATGCTTCCTTTCTGGCCACCCCCGTAGTATGAAGTGCTTCACTCCTAACATGTCATGATCCACCTCATACGCTCTGACCCACTCCTGTATGCTTATTACCTTCTCATGGTCCTCCATGAATGCAATGCTTTCTTCTTCATCCTCCGAATGGGAAGGTGCTTCTTCCATGGCGGAGGCTCGACTGAGATAGTCTGCCACTTTGTTCCTTGCTCCTGGGATGTATTCCATATCATACCTGTAATCCAACAGTTTCAGAGTCATTTTGGCTATACGTGGGGTAGCGTTGTCATGCCCACTTGATGTGAGCACCTTGATTAGGGGTTTGTGGTCTGTCTTGAGTCTGAATCTGGACCGCCAGATGAATTGCCGGAACTTGCCCATGGCCCATACAACCACCAACTTTTCTATTACGCTGAATTTCTGTTCCGTGGGTGATGGTGTCCGTGACGCAAAGCTGATAGTGACCATCTCTCCATTTTTCCTTTTCTGCATAAGGACGGCTCCCAGGCCCTTCTCACTGGCATCCGTGGTCAGTATGGATTCCTCTTGTTGGTCAACCCCCTGCAAGGGAATGGCCTTGCTGATATCCTCCTTCATTCTTCGGAACTCATCTTGAGCCTCACCTGTCCATTAGTAAGTCGACTTGTCTTGTAGGAGCTGACGCAGATGGTGAGTTTTAGAGGTGAAGTGCTGTACAAATTTGCTGTAGTACTCTGCCATTCCAAGAAAGGATCTGACTTCTTCCTTACCCATCGGTGGAGGCGCTTCACATATGGCTCTAACATTGGTGTGTTTGGGTGAGATCCCTAGATTGCTTATCTCATGGCCCAGGCATGTCACTGAGGTCATTCCAAATTGGCACTTCTTCCATTCCGCCGTGAAACCGTTCCGTTCCAGGATCCGCAGCACTTCTCCCAGCTTCTTATCATGATCTGTTTGGTCCTTGCCCATCACCAATATATCATCCTAGAAGTATTACACCCCCTCTATGTCCTTGAATAGTCTATGCATGCGGTTTTGGAACACCGCCGCTGCAGACGCCAATCCGAAAGGCATTCTGCTAAATTGGTAACATCCGAACGGTGTCAAGAACGACGTAAGTTTCCGACTCGTGTGATGCAGAGCTATTTGATGGTAGGCTGAGGTGAGGTCAATGGTGAAGAACCACTTTATCCCCTTGGTCTTTGTCAACATCTCATCTATCCTGGGCAGAGGGAATTTTTCCACTATGATGATCTTGTTTAGCTCCCTCAAGTCCACGCATAAGCGGACCTTGCCGTTGGGTTTCCTCACCACAACTAAGGGCGCCAACCATTCAGCCCAACTTAACGGCTCAATGATGCCATTATCTTCCAGCCTCTGCAATTCTTGCTGTACTGTATCTCTGATGGATAACGGGATGTTTCTCACCTTGTGAGACACTAGTTTCGTGTCGGTCCTGAGGTCTATCTTGTGTGTAAACTTCGTCAGTTTCTCTACTTTACCATCAACACTGTGGGGAATTTTTCCTTCAATCTGGAGAGATTGGGTCATGGTTCCGAGCCAGTCATCAGGATTTGAGTGGCTCCTCCTGGATCCAGCTGTATGCCCAGATCACCCTGATCCATCCATCTAAGCACCGAGGGACCCTTCTCCGCCACGTACAACTTACATTCCGCACTGCGATCCTTAAATACAAATTTCAACGTTCAAAATCCTACCATGGGGATGGGCTCACCCGTGTAGGTGACCGGTCGAATGTCCAGAGGATCCAACCCTGGCCCCAGGTTGCCTTTGAAGCATTCATCCCACACAGTCTTTTGTATTATAGTGTACGGGGACCCTGAGTCCGCCACCATTTTGATCGCTACTCCCCCTATTATCAGATCACATTGCTGTTTCCTGGAACGGTTGCAGCCAATGCCCATTATGTGTTCCTCTACAAACAGCACACTGTCCTCTTCTTCCTCTTCTTCATCTCCTTCTTCCCTTGACTCCCGAGCTACGTACTTGATTGTCGGCCTTTGCTTTTTGCGGCGACACACCTTCTCATAATGCCACACAATTCCACAAAACATGCATTTGGCGCGGAAGGCCGGGCAGCATTTGTCATACGCAGCAAGGGACGAGCTGCCACATCGGTAGCACTCCTTCTCATTCTCTTGTGTTTGACTTCTTCCATATTCTGCCCGGAGTATCCCTTTGGGTTGCATCTTCCCTTCCACAGAAGCTACTTTATCCCTCTCAGGTGGTTCTGCATCAGTGATCCTGTTGACCATAGGCTTGGTTGCTGCATCTCTTTTCGCCGCCTCCGCGCTCCTCTTGGATAATTCCGCCTTCTTCACCATGGCGATTACTTCCTTCAGCGTGGCGTCTCCATTAGCCCACAACTTGTCTTGGACGGCCAAATTCGTCGTGTGCATGACTATTTGGTCCTTGATGAACTCGTCATGCAAGGCGCCAAATTTACACGTGATGGCTAGCTTCTTCAGAGCTGCGACATACTCGTCGATGGACTCTCCTACCGCCTATTTCCTTTGTTGGAAATTATATCGGTCTATGGATGTACACAGCGCTGGCCTATAGTGGTTGTTCAGATCCTCTATCGCATGCTGAAATACGTCGTCATCGCCATCTTGTCGTGGTACTGGGACTAGGTTCTGAAACACTCTAATACCTTCTGGGCCTAGGTTGTGGAGCAATATCCTTCTTCTTTTCCTTGGAAATTCGTCCCCATTTTTATCTTCTAGCGCTTACAAGTAGTTCTTAAAGTATTCCCTCCAGTCTCCCCATTTCATCACGGGATCACCCGGTCTGGGAAGGAACGGAATCGGCGTTGTGAGTGACGAGAATTGGGCATTCATCTCTGCTCGCCTTTCAGGTCTCTTCTCTTTCCCCCTTGGACTGCCAGGCGCACCCGACCTACTCTGGTGTGCGCGGTCTGGCTGAGGGCTGGATGCGCCCTCTTCTCTTTGCAGAGCATGTTTCGCCAGTGCCCCTGATGCTTGGCTGTGTGGTCTTGGGGCTGCAGTGTGTCCCTGAGGGTAGCCCTCTCTCTTTTCCCACGCTGAGCTTTGGGCCTTGGTACTCACGGTGGGCAGTTCCTGTCCTTGCCTCCTTGCTGGCCAAGCTTGCCCTGCCGTTCGTAGCAGTGAATGGGCATAGGTCTGTGCTCCAGACCGTGGGACTCTCCACTGCCGCGCTCCCCCTGTATATCCACCTGTAGCCTCTGGATAGTGGTCTCAATCCTTGTCGGGTGTTGGGGTTCGTACTCGGTAGTTGGGTGCCTCTATAGTTTTTTGTTTTTTTTTCCAATTGCCACTGGCGATTCCCGGCCTCGTCGCCACTGTGATGTTGTTATTTTATCCCCCTAGGATTACAGGAGACTGGGCAGTATGCACAGGTTTATTATATAATATACTGAAGAGCGCCGAGAGACACGTCCGTGTCTTTTCCTGGCCGAGCGCTCACACTAATGACGGCTACGCATCACGTTGTTACGCGGCCACGTAACAACTAGACTGCAATACTACACAAACATCAGTTACAATTTGGAGCTAATGCCTTTGCTAGTCAATGGCCGAACTCTATGGCGCAAAGAGGGTTGTTTGCAGTTTTGTAACATACCCTTCATAGTGGCTTCTGGCAACCACAGAGGATATGGAGACTATTAGCTTCACATCATGTTGTACGTCTTCCCGCATGGGAACTCTTAAGTACTTGGTTTAATTGAATATTTCCTTCATTCATGACAGGCTGGGTCTTGAAATCCATAGAGTTGTGCTGTTGAGAGGAAAATATTCCCTCAATGACTGATATGGGGGTGGCAGAGCGAAATGTTGGCCTGATGTTGATTAGCCATCTGCGCTTCGCCTCCCCTAGTTGGGTCAGTCACTTCTAGAGGGCAATCTGGAGAGGCTCCTGAATCTGAGGTAACCTATTTGGGTTTCTAGTAGGTGACCTTTTACCAGAAGTGCCCTTGAAATTCCCATTGTCCAGCAACCTTCCATTGTGTTGATTGGCTATCACCTCTTGTCCAAGTGTTACAGTGAAATGGCCTGTTCTGTGGGCCCTGGCTAGGACTTAGTATGGGCATTCTCAGACATTTATTTCCCAGCTGAGAGTTCATCCTTTGTTATAAAGCAGTGTGGGCTAGGGGTTCGGGCAGACCGGAATAAAAGGCGTGGAGGCCGGATATAGTGAGCTATCTCGTAGCTTGTTTTATTGTTGTACACAAAGTCTGGGGTGTGGGAGGTAAAGAAGCAGAGGGTAGGGATGCGGAAATGTTCCTGGATGTAGAGCCGTCAGGAGAGGGAAGGTCCGGGAAGGTTTCGGTAGGCTTGGACGTCTCTGGAGTAGATCCTTCTTCTCTACATCGGTTCCGGTGTTCCTCGGAGGTATATGGGAAAGAGAGAGAGAACAGGGTGATTATTCCTCAAACGCAGGACTATCTGAGTACTGTCACCGACACCAGGGTTGTGTGGAGGACAAAGCGAGCGTGAGGAACGGGACGGTAGGGTTAAGGATAGGAATACGGAAGAACGGGAAGGTGGAAGTGGTGAGGGGTTCTCTAAACTACCGGGCTCATGACGTGGTCTATAATATATATATATACAGTGCAATTAGTGTTCAACAAGGTGAGGGGACAATCTATCTACACTTATATACAAGTCCACCTGGGAGCCAGGAGACAGGGTACTCACATGCCCCGCCGTAACTCTCCCGCAAGTTGCGGTCGCTCTCCAGCCACCTCCTGGGGACTCCACCAGTCTTCGGTCCAAACGTCCTAGTCCTCGCCTACGATCTTCTCTTCTCCGTCGCACCCGCTACCTCCGTTCTCCAACTCAGGTTCTCTGCACGCTGTCTCCTGCCACGAGTCCGCCGCCTTGAACGCTCTCTCCTCGCTTTCTGTCGGCTTTTCCGGGTTCCGGGTCGGGGTCGAGGGCGGGACTTCCGAGGTCAGAACAGGGTGCTTCCGGTCTCCAGTCTGTCGTGATAGGTTCCTGCAAAGGAAGAGAAAGGGGAGGAGTCCGTGTTGCCAGGGACGCGGTATGGTCGGGTTCAGAGACCAGAGAGTTCGTGCTGAGCCATCACCCAAGGGAGGTAGGGGACGTTTACGTTCTACATCCCCTTCCCCTAGCAGTCTTTCTTGTAGGGGTTGTTGGGGGAGGGTACCGGGAAAGGCAATCTGCGTTTCCCTGATCCACCCCTTTTCGATGTAGGGTTTTGAACCTGTAGGGCTGCAGGGACAGGAACCATCGTAGGACACGATCATTGTGTCCTTTGTTTCTGGCCATCCATTCCAATGGGGCATGGTCTGTATACAGGATGAATTCTCGACCCTCCAAATAATATCGGAGGCTTTCTACTGCCCATTTGATAGCCAGTGCCTCTTTTTCGACCACCGCGTAGTTCATCTCTCTAGGAAAGAGCTTTCTACTAAGGTAGAGGTTTGGCTTTTCGGCCTCCTTTTGGTCTTTCTGGGACAGCACTGCCCCTAATCCCTGATCGGAGGTATTGGTTTGAAGGATGAAGGGTCTGGTGTAGTCGGGGCTAACTAGTATCGGTTCAGACACTAGGGACTGCTTAAGCCTGTTAAAAGCTTGTAACAACAAGGGTGTTGGGCGTCGTAGGGATTCTTCAGTTTTTGTGGCTTTCTTGAGGAGATTGGTTAATGGAACGGCGTTCTGGGAGAAGTTGGGGATAAATCTCCTATAGTAACCCAGAAGGCCTAAAAAGGCCCAGAGTTCTTTTCGAGTCTGTGGAAAGGGGATGGACTGTATGGCATTTCTTTTTTTGTTCTAAGGTCTAATGACACCTTCACCTAGTAAGAACCCTCGATACTTCACCGTTTGGGCAGCCAGGGTGGTCTTGGAGGGATTAATGGTAAACCCATAGCCCCTGAGCGAAGATATGACCTTCTGTAGGTGTTGTAAGTGTTGTTCCCAATCGTCGCTATAGATGACGATGTCATCCTGGTAGGCTCCGGCGTACTGGGAATGGGGTTGTAGGACCTGATTCATGGCCCTTTGGAAGGTGGCCGGGGCTCAGTGAAGTCCGAAGGGCAGTACCTTGAACTGAAACAGCCCATCGGGTGTTGAAAAGGCAGTTTTCTTTTTATCTTCCTTTCTGAGGGGAATTTGCCAATATCCCTTGCATAGGTCAAGTGTGCTTATGTATTTGGCCTTGCCTATGCGTTCCACCATCTCGTCTACGCGGGGCAAAGGGTCGGTGTCGAAACTTGAGATTTTGTTGACCTCCCTAAATTCTATACAAAACCTTATGGAGCCGTCTGGCTTCGGCATCAGGACAATGGGGGAATTCCAGCTGCTGATGGATGGCTCTATGATGCCCATTCTCAGCATTTGGTCCATTTCTTCCTTGATAATGGCCCTGCGGGCCTCAGGGACCCGATAGGGGCGTTGTCTCACTGTTTTCCGGGATCAGCTAAGATGGCATGTTCTATGACAGTGGTATGGCCCGGTAGGGAGGAAAAAACCTGTCGTAGGGATGACAAGTAGTTCCGGAGGTCCTGTCTTTGTGGTTCCCGTAGGTCGGGATCAAAACAGACCTCATAAGGGAGGGGATTCTGAGGTTTTTCACTGGACAGAACAGGTCGGGGTCCCTCCCATTTCTTTAGGAGGTGTACGTGATAGATCTGGATGACACCTCGATTGGGGTCCAATTCCACCTCGTTTGTCACAGGGGTCACTTGCCGTAGGACGGCAAATGGGCCCTGCCACTGACCCAGCAGTTTGTCGTCCGAGGAGGGTATGAGCAGGAGCACGAGGTCACCGGGGACAAAGGTACGTGGCTTGGTCCCTTTGTCGTACTGATGTTTCTGGGAGGTCTGAGCGGTCAATAAGATTTGCCTAACGATTTCTCTTATCTTTCCTAAGTGTGTTTTGAGGTTAGCAACGTATTCCAGGAGGGGTTTGGTTCGGTCCGCCTCGGCCTCCCAGGCTTCTCGGGCCATGTCCAACAGACTTCGAGGAGCTCGCCCATATCACAGTTCGTAGGGGGAGTAACCAGTACTACTTTGGACCTTGCAGCAGATAGCAAACAGAGCTAGGGGTAACATTTCTTCCCATCTTTTACTCTCCAGTGCCAATAGTTTCTTCAGGGTGGTTTTTAAGGTGGCATTGTAGCGCTCGACCAGTCCGTCAGTCTGGGGGTGGTAAGCAGAGGTTCTTATCTGTTTAATACCAAGTTAGGAACATAATTGTCTCATGAGGGAGGAAACGAATGGGGTCCTTTGATCCATTAGGATCTCTCTAGGGAAACCTACACTCGAAAAGATCGAGATGAGAGCTTTGGCAATGTTCTGGGTGGTGGGTTGGCGCATGGGAACTGCCTCAGGGAAAGGTGTGGCGTAGTCGACCATGACTAGTGCGTACCTACACCCGCTTTTAGAGGGAAGAAGGGGGCCTATTAGGTCCATGCCCACCATGCTGAAGGGGACATCGATGAGGGGTAGAGGTTGGAGGGGTACTCTAGGAGGCCGATACGGCTGTTCTTCTGGCAGACCGGGCACTCCAGACAATACCGTTTTATCTGTTGATACACCCCCGGCCAGTAGAATCTTTCGAGGATAGTTTGTCCCGTTTTTTCATCACCAAAGTGGCCCCCCAACAGATGGCTGTGGGCCAGGAACATCACCTTGTCCCGAAATGGACCGGGGATTATCAACTGGGAGGACTGCTGAGGCCCGCCCTCTCTATACAACAGTCCATTCCGTTTAAAGAAATAAGGACCTACTTGGAGTGGGTCTTCGTTCTCCAGGGCCCGACCCCATGCGTTCTGTAGGATAGGATCTTCTTGTTGGGCAGCGCGGAATTCCCTATCGGTCTCCCATGGATGGTCGTCCAGCTGTACAGGATAGGCAGTAGTGTGGCTTCTTTTCTTTCTTTTTTTGACTCTTGGTTTTGTGTGGTTTAGTAGGCAACTCCGTGGACGTACCGGTTTGGGGAAATGGCGCTTCGGCCCACCATTTTTCCAGGGAGTCGGTTGTTTCTTGGAGGAGGTGAGGGAGCCCTCTGTAATCACTACCCAGGATCACTTGTTCCTGTAGATTGGGTATTAGGCCGACTGTCAGTAGGCTTCCTTGGTCGGTAGGATTTTGAACCCGCACCTTTGCTGTGGGATAGCATTTGGTATCACCATGTACGCATTGTATGGCTACCGTACCGGTCACTGGTCCTATTGTGGTCGGCAATTCCTGGGGGCATAGTACGCTTTGTCGGCATCCAGTGTCGGCGAGAGCCCACAGCGGATGTCCGTCGATCCTTACGGGACAGTGGAAACTGGGAGGGCCTGCTTCGGAGGTTACGCAAACAAAGTTGCGAGCCAGTCCTACCTCCATTGGTTCCTCCTTCTGCGGGCATACCCGGGCAATGTGTCCATATCCCCCACAATGGTAACACTGAGGTCCAGGGGGTGTTGGTCGGGGCAGAACCGGGTAGGGAAAAAGGGGTACGGGGTCTGGTTTCCTGGGCATGGATGGCCTTTGGGCGAATGTCTGACATAATATTGACAGACAGAATATCGAAATGCAAAAATATCGGAGCAAAAATATCGACAGAAAAAATATCGGAATCCTATCTTCATTAAGGTAAGTACAAAAATATCGAAAAAATAATATCGTAGTACAAAAATATCGGAATCAAAAATATCATTAAAACAAAATTAAAACGAATACATATACATTTAAAATAAATAAAACACTTAATAATTTAATGTAATTTTAATTTTTATCATGTAATTTATTTGATTTAATGTAATATTTTTTTGTTTTTACCCTGTACGCCTGTACCCCAAAAACCCAAAACTGACCCTGAACCCTAAAAATATCCCTGTACCCCAAAAACCCAAAACTGACCCTGAAACCTAAAAATACCTCTTTACCCAAAAACTGAAAACTGACCCTTATCCCTAAAAATACCCCTTTACCCAAAAACTGAAAACTGACCCTGAACCCTAAAAATACCCCTTTACCCAAAAACTGAAAACTGACCCTAAACCCTAAAAATACCCCTTTACCCAAAAACTGAAAACTGACCCTGAACCCTAAAAATACCCCTTTACCCATGAACTGAAAACTGACCCAGAACCCTAAAAATACCCCTTTACCCAAAAACTGAAAACTGACCCAGAACCCTAAAAATACCCCTTTACCCAAAAACTGAAAACTGACCCTGAACCCTAAAATTACCCCTTTACCCAAAAACTGAAAACTGACCCTGAACCCTCAAAATACCCCTTTACCCATGAACTGAAAACTGACCCTGAACCCTAAAAATACCACTTTACCCAAAAACTGAAAACTGACCCAGAACCCTAAAAATACCCCTTTACCCAAAAACTGAAAACTGACCCTGAACCCTAAAAATACTCCTTTACCCAAAATTAATTATTATTTAATTACCAATTAATTATTAATTAACAATAACAATAAAGTAAATATATTAGCACATTTGCTGTAATTAATTTAATTTCATAATTAATATTATTTTTCCCAATTAATTAATTAAGAATAACAATAAATTATATATGAAAATTTATATAATTAATGTAATTAAATAATTAATATTAATTAATTACCAACTAATTAATAATTATAAATATGTACAAAATTATATTAAATAATTAACTAATTAATAGAAATTAATTACCAATTAAATATTAATTAAAATATGTACAAACATATATCAATTAATTAATTATTAAATTACTTCCCACCCTATTCCCCTATAAACCCATAACCCGCTACAGAACATATTTATCAATTAATCAATTAATTAAAAATAATTAAAAATTATTTCTCAATTAATTAATTAATAATTCCTACTAATTAAAAATTAATTTAACATAATTAAATTACTTCCCACCCTATTCCCCTATAAACCCACAACCAGCTACAGTAGTAAAAGACAATATTTAATTAAATTTCATTAAAAATAAATAATAAAACATAATAAATACAATATAATATACACTAAATGTATTTAAAAATTGATATTAGTAACATCGAAGTTATTAATTTCGATATTATTGACATCGATATTTACAACTTCGATATTACTGATATCATACCAATATCGATATTAAGACTGTCGATATTACTTACCTTCGATATTTTGTCCCATCGATATTTAAACTTCGATATTTTTGTATATCGATATTTAAAAATCGATATTTTGTCTGTGTACCCTTTGGGCTCGGATGTGACTGACATGTTGGGTTCGGGGTGGGTGTTCTTCTTTCGCCTTCTGGATGTCCTGTGCACGACTAAAGGCGCTGGCGATTTCCACTGCGCTTTCCAACGTCAGGCAGGCATGTTGACATACCCACTTCTGGGTGGAGGGGTGTAATGAGGCCAAGAATTGTTCTAGATATATCTTCGCCAGGATGTCCTCCTTTGAGGAGGTGGCAGGCTTTAGCCATCGGTTCGCCAGGTCTTGGATACGGAATGAGAGAGCCCGGAGGTTCTCCTGTGGTCCTTCTTTTGCTTGCCTTAGACGTATCCTATAGGTTCCATCGTCGATCCCCAGACGCTCCAGGATACAGGTCTTTATATCATTATAAGGGGTTTGTCCTTGTATGTTGGTCTGTTGATAGGCCGCCTGCAGTTCTCCGATCAGTAGGGGTCCTAGATAGTGACCCCAGCGATCGAGTGGCCATGCAGCAGCTTGGGCCAGATGCTCAAAATTCGTGAAGAAGAAGTCTGGGTCCTCTCCCGGGACATACTCCTGTAGGACCACAGATGGAAGGGAGGTTACCGGTCGCTGCTGTCCCAAAACATCGGTAAGTCTCCCCATGCCCTGGTCTTGTGCTGTACCTTGGCCCTTCAGGACGTCATGTAACTGCCCCCGATCATCCTCGGCGGTCATGAGGAATTGTTCCATTAACTTCCCCATCTGCTCCTGGGTTTCAGCCAGCTTTTTAACTGCCGCCTCCATGCTTCCGGTGGATCCCACTTCTGACACCACCTGTGGGCTAGGGGGTTCAGGCGGACCGGAATAACAGGCGTGGAGGCCGGATATAGTGAGCTATCTCGTAGCTTGTTTTATTGTTGTACACAAGGTATGGGGTGTGGGAGGTAAAGAAGCAGAGGGTAGGGATGCGGAAATGTTCCTGGATGTAGAGCCGTCAGGAGAGGGAAGGTCCTGGAAGGGTTCGGTAGGCTTGGACGTCTCTGGAGTAGATCCTTCTTCTCTACGTCGGTTCCGGTGTTCCTCGGAGGTATATGGGAAAGAGAGAGAGAACAGGTCGATTAGTCCTCAAACGCAGGACTATCTGAGTACTGTCACCGACACCAGGGTTGTGTGGAGGACAAAGCGAGCATGAGGAACGGGACAGTAGGGTTAGGGATAGGAATACGGAAGAACTGGAAGGAAGAAGGTGGAAGTGGTGAGGGTTCAAGCGAGGGGTTCTCTAAACTACCGGGCTCGTGACGTGGTCTATAATATATATATATATACAGTGCAATTAGTGTTCAACAAGGTGAGGGGACACTCTATCTACACCTATATACAAGTCCACCTGGGAGCCAGGAGACAGGGTACTCACATGCCCCGCCGCAACTCTCCCGTGAGTTGCGGCCTCTCTCCAGCCACCTCCTGGGGACTCCACCAGTCTTTGGTCCAAACGTCCTTGCCTCCGGTCTTCTCTTCTCCGTCGCACCCGCTACCTCCGTTCTCCAACTCAGGTTCTCCGCACGCTGTCTCCTGCCACGAGTCCGCCGCCTTGAACGCTCTCTCCTCGCTTCTGTCGGCTTTTCCGGGATTCGGGTCGGGGTCGAGGGCGGGACTTCCGGGGTCAGATCAGGGTGCTTCCGGTCTCCGGTCTGTTGTGATAGGTTCCTGCAAGGGAAGAGAAAGGGGAGGAGTCCGTGTTGCCAGGGACGCGGTATGGTCGGGTTCAGAGACCAGAGAGTTCGTGCTGAGCCATCGCCCTAGGGAGGTAGGGGACGTTTCCGTTCCACAAGCAGGTAAGCACAAGACAGAGAAATGTAAGCTTCACGTTTTGTAAATACCATGCACTTAAATATTACGACAATTGAGAAGAAGCATTTGGTTTAAGAGTGGGGTTTTTTGTGGGCTTACATAACCACTTTGCATGCATGCATGTGTGTATTCAATGTCCATTTTGTAATAAGTTTTAAAACAGTCAACCAAAATGAATTCCACAATAGGCAATGGGGATGTGTGCATAGCCACTGTGGCATCTTTGTACTCATTTTGATTTATCTTCATCAATCTTGATCCAAGATTACCACCGTGGATGTCTGCACACCCACTGCTTCAATATGTGAAGGGAATTTGTAATAACCATGAAATAGAGAGCCTAAAATTGATCCAATCTGCAGATCTAAATGTAATAACACTAATAAACTCAGAGAATGGAAAAATAGCACGGGTAAAATCTTATTCCAAATTTGTAACAAATCACGTCCTACAATGGGCAGAAGAATTTCAAATAAGAGGAATCGATGTCGATCTTTTTATTCCGGTTAAAATAGAAAGCCAAAGACCCCGAAAAATGTTAACCTATCAGGGTATAAAATCCTGTCCTTCAGACGGTTTCTCTGCAGTGACCGAAGAGTTAAAAATACGCATATCAAAAAATGAGCGACAGGTGATAGTAAATAATCCGCTATCTATAAAACAAACCAGGGTAAAGGACGCCGATCTGGAGTGGAGTTGGTTGCCCGCTGTTCTATCAGATAAATCTGGTTTTACACCTAGAATGAATTCAGATTTTTAACGATAATTTAAAAATAATATTGTGGAACGCTGCTGGATTAATCCAGAGTACCGAAAAGTTGCTATTCTTGCATTCTTTAGAAGCAGACATCATCTGTTTGCAGGAAACATGGCTGGTAGGGAATTTCCCGGTTGTAAAAGATTATTATGTATTGGAGAGTAATGCTACTCCCTCTACGAGAGGCCGTGCGAAGGGAGGGCTAGCCTGTCTTTTGTCAAATAAAGTCAATTGGAATTATACCCATTATTTAGATTCGAATAAAATATTTCATGCAACAACCTTAATACATTTTGCTAAGGATGCCCCCCAGAAATCACTCGTAATAATAAATGCCTATTTACCCCCAGATATAAATTATAATTCTGGTATTAAGACGATTTGTTCTTTCATATTAAATCTTCAGGAATCTACTTTCCCCCCTCATATTTTATTATTAGGTGACCTAAATGGTAAAATATCTAATAGTGCCTTGGAGTTTTCAGAAATAAGGTAAAGGAGGAAACGTTCCTGATACCTAAAGCCTTATTCCCAGAGAACATTAAAACAAATAAAAGAGGGAAACTAATCTTGGAGAGTTTAGCCGAAGCAGATTGTATAATAATCAATGGAAGGCTCCCCTCGGATAGTCCTGCTCATCTTACACATACGTCAGGGAATGGTGGTTCGATCCTGGATTATATGATAGTTGATAGTACCTTTTTTAGTTCTCTGAAGGATTTATCTGTACTTGTTACTGATCTTAGTGATCATAATGTTTTTTTTGTAAAATTAAATGTAACATCATCTCAAAGGGACCTATGGAATATTGGGGATGACTTATTGAACTTTAATAATAAAAAAGGGAAATGTTATTGGAATTCAGGGTCCATTAGAAGTTTGACCAATATATTAGAATACACAGCAGAGAACTTAATCTTATGGGAAGGTAGAGAGCTACTTTGTTTTGCGTCCCTTCTACTTACCTTAAAATCTAAAGTTCAAAAGCCTCCATCAGGAAAGATAATTCCTAAAATCCCCTCTGATCTTCGTCATCTAAATACAGAAATAAATAAATTGATTAGGGCCCAGTACCTCTCCTTTATTCCCGAACGTAGACAAAGAATATCCCTTTTGAGAAGAAGGAGAAAAAGGATAAAGGCTAGATTAAAACGGGAGAAAGAAGATGCCCTTTGGATTAAACTTCGTGAGGCAACTAAGAGCGGGCAGGCAAAGACCTTCTGGTCATTAATTGGAGAAGGATGTGGGGTAAGATCCAGACCCTCACCGATATCTATTAATGAGCAGACATGGGTTGACTTTATCCAGCATCTATATAGCAGTAATGGTGAGAAGTTTGATTCCGGTAAGCTGCAGGAGGACTTGTTCCCATACGATCCTCCCTCTGAATTGGAAATTGTTGCTGCAATTAAAGCTCTGCGCTCTTCTGGTGCATTAGGCCCAGATGAAATTCCGATTTCAGTGCTAAAATCACATAGTACTTTATGGGGGAAAATTTTATATCCAGTCTTTAAATTTGATTTACCAATGGCACCGTCCCGCATTCCTGGAAAGGGAGTCTATTAATTCCTCTCTACAAAAAGGGGGCTAGAGATTTACCTCAAAATTACAGACAAATAGCCCTCTTAGATGCCATAGGCAAGGTTTTTGCTAAATGTTTATTGAATTCTTTGAATGACTGGGTATCTGCGTCCGCAACACTTCCGTTAGAACAGACTGGCTTCAGGAAACAACATGGTACCCTAGACAACCTTACTGCTCTTCAAATCCTGGTAGAAAAATATGTTACAGTTCGTAGAGGAGGTGTATATGGGGCTTTTATTGACTTCTCTACGGCCTTTGATAAGGTGGACAGATCTCTGCTGTGGAGTAAGTTAATTAAATTAGAGATGCCCCCTAGTTTATTAAAGTTAGTTATTGCACTGCACACAGACACCTGGTGCAGAGTATTAATGGGTGGTGAGAGAGGACTATCCAGGGTTATACCCACAAATAATGGACTTGAACAGGGCTGCCTATTGGCTCCCCTGTTGTTCTCTTTATATATTGCTGACCTCCCTAAGGCTCTATTATCATCTAGTAATGGTATTGCACCAGTTTTGGGGAGATCTCCAATAGCGTGCTTAATGTACGCAGATGATATTTTAATTTTGGACCTTACCCCAAAAGGTTTGAATGGCCGTTTACAAGCTCTGTTCTCCTACGCTGAGGCTCATTTCTTAAAAATAAATATTTTAAAAAGCAAAATAATGTGCTTCCGGGGAAGGAGAAAATCCAAATATGAAAATTATTACTGGTCCGTTGGGGGTGAAAGACTAGAAGTAGTCAAATCCTATCCCTTTCTTGGAAAGATTGTCACGAGTAATTTAAATGAAAAAACCCACACTGAGAACAATAGCAGGAAAGCTCTTGCTCAAGGGAAGAGTCTTATCTCTCTTTACAAGGCGACAGGTAGAAGGCACTTTTCCATATTGCTCGAGGTTTTCCGAGCAAAAATCCCCGCATCCCTAATCTACGGACTAGAAATAGTAGATATGGCATGTTGGAATTTTTTGGATTCTACCGAAGGAAAAATATTACGCAACTTAGCTTCTGTAAATACGTCTTCGTTAAGACAAGAATTCGGTCTGCGTAGCTCTTGGGCTCAGGCAGCTGCGAGTGTGGTGCGTTGGGTTTTTAATATAGCTGGAGGAATGCCTGGCACACTGAGGTACCTAATAAAAAATGAGCTGTTGGGTTCCTTTAATGCTTATTCTTCAATTGTAAGGAATTTCCGACAGGCTGTTACATTATTACAGCTAGATGAACAAGGCCTTTTTTCATTATCTGCAGCCCAATTAAAGTTATCCTTAAAGTCTGCCTCTTGGGAGTTGAGTTTTAGAGTAGATAGTGGGACAAGTAAAGCAAAGAGAGGAATGTTCCCTACTGGTAAATTTTGTGAAATAAAAAAACCCCAGCCATACATATGCTGGAATCTCCCTCATGGAGTTAGGCGATTTACCCTTTTGTTAAGGTATAATTTACTTCCTCTGAACTGTCTTTTGTCCAAATGGTATGGTGGTTCAGATATCTGTGATTTTTGTAATTCTAATTCCCAGGATATGTACCATGTTATTTTTGTTTGTCCGGTCCTTATGGCATTTAGACGCAAATGGTTAAGACCTATGTGCCTTCAATTGGGTATTTTTACTGCTTTTGATTTTATTGAAGCAATGCTTAACCCTCCGAACGAAATGTTTTGTTTTAAATTGTTTCATTTCTTTAAATGTTTCTTACCATTATATTGATACTTTAATATTATGTAAGTTTCTCTTCTTCCTTTTTTAAGAAATCTTGTTGTTTTGTATTGAATTATTATGTGGAACTCAATTGAGTTCCGTTACCATAAATAAACAAACTATATGTGTTCATCTAATAATATAGCAAAACATTTGAAGGTGCCTTCTGCAAGTATGTGCGTATACAGAGAGGGCCATCTTGAAATGGTCCCAGCAATGTTTCAAGATGGCTTCCTCCTGATAGTGTGGAAGCAAGCAAAATTAGAAAATTCAAGTTTAAAAAAAAAGGAGATTGTCAAGGGGGCAATAGCATACTAGGTGGCACAGTGTGAATGTGAAAGAGGTGAATGCGGAATAGGGACCGTGACAGAGAGAAAGTGGTCCCTTTCAAACACTCAAAGGCAAGTTTTGATGTCAGCAGTAAAGAGAAATCGTCTGAGCCTGAAATGCTCCCTAAGAAAAAAAAACAAGAATAGAGAGGAAATCCATTGAATCAGGAGCAATTGAAGTGTGTAGACAGCAAAGCTATCCCAATATGAGCAAGGAGTAGACCCTAACTCGACTGAGTGTAAGTAATGTATTGGAAACAAATGGTCTTGCCAACAGTAGGCGAAAGCAGACCTCAGCAAAGACGTAAAAATAGGGGAAAATCAGTCACTTTTTTCTCATGTTGTTACTCACCGTAAACAGGTATTCTTTTGGTAGTGGACTATGAACGAGAAAAGAAGGCAACCATGATCTTACTCATCTCTCTATACAACTTAAATGCGTCATGATGACGCCTGATTCGTGCATCTCCCTATAACATTTCTGGTGCATCTTACCTCCAGACTCAATTAAACTACTTCACTTCAGTTTGCAGCATGACGGAATGTGCTTATGGGGCAAAATAAGAAATAAGTGCCCAATTGCAACATGTTTAAGAATATGCACCAACTTCCGCTTGTGGAGGCTCTAAAAACCTATCGAAATTAGAAACATTCCAGTTCTGTGCTGCACCCTCTCGTCCAATCAGAGACGCGGATGGAGTGCCTGCGTTAGCTGTACCTAGCACTTCTAGAGTTTCGTTTTGGCAACTCACTGCAGACAGAAATCCAAAATACCTTCACATACTTGGAAATGCACTGATTGTTCGGAGCAAAACGTGAACCTTCCACATCTGGTTTTCGTTTCGGCTTGATAAATCAACAAAGCTCTATTTCTTAGAAAATGTCTGAAAGCCTCAAGTGCATGTTGGGGGTAGAAACGTTTACACAGCAGTTTCTGAAACAAAAAGACCAGGAGAGAAGTGAACTTGTCTTCAGAAGAGATTTAGTGCTCCGACCCAGCAAGCCCTGGGATTAAAATACCTATTGTGAAAAAAATGGATATACATGGTCATATTCGCACATCTGAGTACGTATGTGAGTTTGGCCTACAGGTGCAAATATCCTTTTTTTAGGAGTTTAAAACAACTTCTACAATTCACAGAAAGTGATTTAGCACATGTAAATACATTTACTATACAAAGAATTTCATCGGAGTAAATCTACTAACCTGGCTGGGAGTATGAGGAAAGTGGATGTTACAGAGAGGTAATGCACTGGAAGTTTGTGGACACCCACAAACTTACAAATATTCATTTTCCCACAAATCTCAGCTGAGACCCAATCCCACCTTGATTGAGGTTCGAGATTCACTTCTACCAGGGGGCGAAATACTTTCCAGTTGCACAAAGATGATGGAAATCCCAGAAGACTATTTAGACAGCATATAGAATGACACATAAGGTAATGGCTCCGAATTTACAAAAATAGGAATTTACAAACGTGTTCCAAAAGTACTCCTTGAAACCTGCGACCGGATGCTTCAGATCGTACTCCAGTGAATTCTGAAGGGTATGAATTTTGTTGAGAATCTGACCTACAGTTTAATAAGATGCACCTCAAAAGTAAATATGAAGGCTACCATGAAGGCAAATTCGAACAACACTTTGTATCTATCTGCAGGTAGAAAGTACATCCTCTGATTGAAAAAAAGAACAATTTCCTCATTGCCTAATTGCTAGAGCAAATTATGCTTCACAGCATACAGGGTAAGCATACAATGTGCATGAGACTGGACACCATGTTGTGGTGACTGTGCAGAAACAGACATATTCACAAAAGTAGGCATCTGCTGCCTTCCATTCCTCGAGCCGCACCGGGAGAGCAGTAATCGAACAGTGCCGTTACCATCCCCTGATGTGATTCATCACGATCATTGACCTGAATCCAACCTATAGTGGATCAATCTTTGGAGACCCCAATTTGGTATCCATTACCCTCCTTCGGGCTGTCCCTGTGTTTCCTTCGTCCTGCGGAAGATCCTCCGTGACTACCATCAATTGACACACGCTTCTGGGTCGAAACGTCGATGTGCTTGTCCAAATCCAGACCCTATTCTCTCCACTCAACGTGAACGGCAAATTAAGTCCCAGTCGGACTGGAGATTCATGTACCTAGGGACGGATGACTTTTGAATGACCATTTTTAACCATTTATACAGCACTCAAAAAAATTGCTTTGTTTTTTTGCTTGTGACAGCCTTACTGTGTCATTTCTGACTAATCTTTCAATACATTCTTTTGATTTATTCATGATTGGTGTGTTTTTCTGTTCCTCTCTTCTTCTTTGAATTCTTCTTTGAATAAGTGATTGAGTAATTGTATTTCTCTCTACTGTTTATCTATTACGTGGTAAAGTAATTCTGTGCCCAACAGAACCAACATTACTTCACATTCAGCATACAGGGTAAGCATACAATGTGCATGAGACTGGACCACCATGATTGTGGTGACTGTGCAGAAACAGGCATGTTCACAAAAGTAGGCAGCTGCTTAGGTGCCCTACATGTCCTCTTGCCTATTGCACCAGGCACACTGCCATATTTGATGACTCCATGACCACAGACAACAGATGTATATCAACTGGAAAAAAAACGAAGTTAATGTGACATTATGGTTGTGTATGGTAATAAGATGTTAACTTATGTTTAAAAGTAACTTCTAAAAATTGCCTCTAAACCACTCTGCAAAGCTTTAATATTGTCAGGGCTATTAGGATAATGTCAAAAATAGAATTCCCCTTTGGGTTAATTTTCTATATCATCCACACTAATGTATACAACATTACATTCACAAAGGAGTGTGTTTTTAAATATACATCTGAATAAATTGTATATGTTTTATGAAGTTATTCTTTTTGTATGTTCCTCTCTGCTCCTTTGTTAATGTAATGTTGTATACATTAGTGTGGATGATATAGAAAATTAACCCAAAGGGGAATTCTATTTTTGACATTTGTCTTTTGGTACCCTACCCCTTTGGTCTTAGGGTCCCACTCTTTTACTAGAGCTATTAGGATAATGTGCATGGAAAACCAAATTGTGCAGCAAGGCTATCTAAATTATACAGCAAAAATGTTGGTTAAGGTTGGAAATGATATTGCAAATATAGTAAAATCATAATTTGGCAGTAAACAGTGCTGTCACAGAATCGCCTAATCCCACTAACCCCCATCATTGCCAATTCTTTCATAAAAAAATAATTTAAGAAAGGTAAATAAAACCTCCAAGTTGTGCCCGTAGTTAGCTTTGGTTTGAAGAAAATAGCTCTTTCAAGCTAAGTACCCCAAAATAAACATGTAATATAAAAAAAAGGGTAGCTGTGTAATATAATCCAATATTGTCATCTCTGACTGCTGTTGATGTTTATCAATCAATCTGCCTTCAGTCTTGAGGTTTTTGATGTCCCCAGAACACTTCAATGGCAATACTGGATCATATTAGACAGGTTTATTCACATTATGCATCCTCTCTCTCTATTTTGAGCATGCTGGGTGATCCTGTTCCCAACATGGGGTGGCCACTAAGCCCACACCGTACCTTTAGGCTGCGAGTTTTGGAGGTTGGCTGCAGTACCAGGCTGTATGCCCATATGGCTGTGCTGCCTAATCCCACTGCACATGGCCAACCATGTACCATTTCTTCGCTGTGCACAGACTTTGAGCAAACCATCATCCCAACCACTTCTGGCTGAGTGCAGCTGAGTTGGTTGCAAGGCCTTGCCTGGCCTTGCACGGAGCTCATTTTACTATAACAAACTCTTAACCCTTTAAGTCATGCCCAGTATCTTTTTAAATGCAAATATCTAAAATTACTGAATTGATTTACACCATACCAAAATAAGCATGTTTTCTATGTAAACCTTTGAGTAAGATTTTACTTTTTTCCAGCGGTGGCCGGTAAGCACGGTGAGGAGGGGCATGGGGGAAGTCAGCAGACAGGATTTATTTATTTATTTAATTTTCCCTATTCCATTGTCTGTTGACCCCCCCTCCACCTTCCGCTCTGCCCGCCACGCAGTTCTTACCTGTACCAGCCACTGCTGCTTTTTTCAAAGCTTGGTGTAAATCTGTTCCGCGTTTTTTGCTCTTCTGGCAACATTTTCTATGGTACCTAAAATGTGAAATTATACCTTTTACTCCTTCCTTAACGTTCATTTATTCTGTGGGTAGATCATCCCTAAACTTCTCATACATAAACTAAGCTGTCAGATTGGGCTGGTAAGATCTGTGCAAATGCATTCAATGGGTCAAAAGTTGTAAGTAAATAAATGCCTTTTCAAATGAAAGAGTGGCTGAATCATAACTAAATAATGGTGACTGCCACTGTGCACTACTCTTTGTGTGTGTGTGTGTATATATGTGTGTGTATATGTATGTATATGTATATATATATATATATATATATATATATATATATATATATATATACCAAAGGTTACAGGGACTTTATAGTTGGACTCAGATTTTACTCATACAAAACCGTTGAAATTCAGTAGTTATAGTTACCGGAGCAAACTATAACTTACACCCCTGGAATGCACTGCTTTTGACCTCATATTTTACACAACTCATGACATGGTCAGTGACATCACTGATTACATCATCCAGCGATTGTGACTGTTTTCTAAAGATTTTTGTGTATTAAACACACTTACTAAGGTACCACAAGAACTAAATTAGTATACTAAGTGTACTCTACTGAGAGATTCCTTTTCCTGACATAGTTTATGTGAGTCGCTACGTAACTGTGTTTATTTGTGTATGAGTGGGTGTCTGAGTGACTGTACAGGTGTGTAAGTGGGTGTGTGAGTGGCTGTATGGGTGTGTAAATTAGGGATTGAGTAGCTGTCTGGGTGACGTAGTGGCTATGTGAGTGGCTTTATTGGTGGGTAAGTGAGTGGCTGTATGAGTGAGTTTTTGGTTAAATGAGTTGGTGTGTGAGTGTCTGTATGAAAGAGGGAATATTGGACTTGGCTGTATGAGTGAGCGAGTGGCTTTGTGAGTGGCTGTATGGATGTGTGAATGGATATGTAAGTGGTTGTGTGGGTGTGTGAGTGAGTGGTTGCATAGGTAAGTGAGTGGTTCTGTTGAGAGGCTTATGGGTGAGTGAGTGGGTGTGTGAGTGGCTGAATAGGTGAATAAATGACTAGTTGCATGATCAGGCTTTATGCAGGAGTGGGCATGTGAGGGGCTCTATGGATAAGTGCAGTGGTTATATAAGTGCTTGTATGGGTCCGAGAATGAGTATGTGCGTGGTTGTGGTGGTGTGGGTGAGAGTGGGTGTGTGAGAGGTTAAAGGGGGGTGTGAATGGTTCTGTGGATGATGTCATCAGTAATTGCATTTGAGATGTCAGGAGTGATGCCACTGACCATGTCATGAGTGATGTGATATGTCCGGTCCTAATCAGTACATTGCGGGGTATAATTCATAGTTAGGCCAGGTAATTATAACTGTTGAATTTAGTCTAACTATTACGTCCCTGTAACCTTTGTTTTTACAGTCAATTTCGAAGGATTTTTTATTCTATATCCTAACTATAACATCGCTGTAACCTTTGTTTTACTCAGTGAATTTCTACATTTTTATAGTTCTATTCCCTAACTTTAACGTCTCTGTAACCTTTAGTTTTTTAAGTGAATTTCTAAGTTTTTAACATTTTATTTCATAACTGTAACCTGTAAACTTTCAGAGTGAGTGTGTGACTGGGTACATGAGTGTCTTAATGTGTGTGAGTGGGTTTGTGAATGTCTGAGTAGGCCTGGGAGTGACTTCATAAGTGTCTCATTGGGTTTGTGAGTGGGTGCATGAGTGTCTGAGTGGGTCTGTGAGTGGTGTCTTAGTATCTGAGTGAGTCTCGGAGTGTGTGTGTCTCAGTGCCTGAGTGGGTCTCTCAGTTGGTGCATCAGTGTCTCAGTGGGTCTGTCAGAAGGTGAATCAGTGTCTGAGTAGGCTTGTAAGTGGCTGTCTGGGTATCCGAGTTGATCTCTCAGTGGGTATATCAGTGTCTGACTGGGTCTCCGAATGGTTGCATCAGTCTCTGAGTGGATCTCTGAGTCGGTGCATCAGTGTCTGAGTGGGTCAGTGAATGACACGTCAGTCTTATAGTCAGTCTGGAGTCTGTGCCTGAGTATCTCAGTTAATCACTGCATGGGTTGGTCAGTGTCTGACGGGGTCTCTGACTTGGTGTCTGACTCTCTGAGTATGTGTCTGAGTAGGTGCATCAGTCTCTGAGTGGGTCTCTCAGTGGTTGCATCCCTGCCTCATTGGGCCACTCAGTTGGTAGATCAGTGTCTGAGTGTGTCTCTCAGTGGGCCAGTCAGTGTCTGAGTATGTCTGTGAGTGGGCATGTCAGTGTTTGAGTTAGTCTGCAAGTGGGTGCCTGAGTAGGTCAGTGAGTCTCTGAGGGGCTGCATCAGTGTCTGAGTGGGTTGCTAAGTGTGTGTGTCAGTCTCTGAGTGCGTCTGTGTGTGAACTGGGTCGCTGAGTCAGTCTTTCACTGTCCATACATTCACTGAGACACGTATAATCACTCACTTATACAGTCAGTCATGTACCCACTGAATCATCCAAACAGACACTCATACACCCTTTCATTCTTTCATTCTTCAATAGACCTTGGCATACATAATATATATATATATATATATATATATATATATATATATATATATATATATATATATATATATATATATATATATATATATATATATATAGCATTTAACTTTTTTTTAGAAACACTGTCCCTGGATGATGTCATCAGACATGTCATTTGAGATGTCATCAGTGATGTCAGTGACCAATTCATGGGTGATGTATTATGTGACATGATCAGTAGTGCCTTGCAGGGGTGCAAGTTATAGTTAGGTCAGCTAACTATAACGGCTGAATTTTACAGGTTTTGTACATCGAATATGTCAGCCTAACTATGACGTCTTTGTAACCTTCATTTTTTTCCATGAATTTCTGAGGTTTTTTGAATGCTAATTCCCAACTGTAACGTCCCTGAAACCTGTGTTTTTTTCAGGGAATTTCTAAGATTTTTTAAATTCCATTTCGTAACTGTAACATCCCTGTAACTAGTGGCAATTGCATCAGTGTAGATGTGGTTAGGGTGAGAGTTTCCTAACCAAAGGCATCTTTTATTTTCTTAACCTCTTCCCTGGTCATGACGAGCTCAGCTCGGCATAAGGCACCGTTGAGCTGCACTCATGACAAGCTGAGCTCGTCATGACCGTTGGAACGCTTGCAGGTGGGGATAAGTACCCCGCTGTGCTGAACGTTCGAAAACGGGTGTGGTTGTGATGAGCACCGCTCGTCATGAGTGCAGCTGCACTGTGCCTCATGACGAGCCGAGCTCATCACAAGCACAGCGGGCCGCGTGCGGCCCCCCTGTCCTCTGCACAGGAGAAGTGTGGCTCACTGGTTAGAGGAGGCAGACCTGGAAGTAGAGGTCAGCCCGGGACCAGGGTTCAATTCCCGGCTCGGCGGGGTCTTGAGTCCTAAAATATCTATGGACTCGACAATTCTCGCTCCGGTGCCTACTCGATTCACGGGTTCACACTCTGCAACTCTGGACAATAGCTTGCTTAATCTCCACAACGGCCCCTCGCGGCGGGATGCCTGGCTTTCACCTTGCGGATACCCTGCTGGGGTTATCTCACAGGGGAATACCAGGACGGGTTCCCTAAGCAAGCGCTTAGAAACCGCTCTGTGATTTGAGCTACATAAATTCCTGTACATTTACATTTACATTTACCCCGTAGCGAAGGGGTTAAAAATGTTGGTGCTATTGGTGAATCTACTTAACTTAGCAGAAGACAAGTTCATCCATTCTGGGTTCTTGTTGGCAAATTGTGTGCAGATCTGTATTGGGTGGGAGAAAAACCAGGGGGTCTAAAAATGCCATTTTAATAATTTTAAAAACAGCTGAATGGAATTAAACCGCATTTGGAATGAACGTTGAACTATGAGCAAGGAAGTGCCTTTGCTTAGTTTGGTGTAAATCTTTTCAATAGTTTTTGGAGAAATTGGCATTTAAATGGGTAATAGAGTTTGGCGTTACCAAGTGAAATTTGAGAGATATCTGGACTGTTGATAGGCATATCCTTTGCAAATTCCTGAATCAATAAAAAAAAACGATAGAAAACCCGCTAGGGAGCTTTTTCTCTTGTTATGCATTGTGGATTCAAGAATCCAGCATTTGATTCATGATCTGATTGGCCAGCCATCACAGAAACCTTTCCGTTTTGACTGCCATCACCTAGCACCATGTTTCGAATAAGAAAAAAAGGCACAAAGAGGTTGGGTGAATATGCCCTAACCCCCAAGGCTCTGTGGAAGGGTCCAAAAGGAACCCCCACAGAACTGAAATATTAATCCAAAAATTATTTTTATCAGTGGATTTACAGATCCAACATGGGATCCATAAGTCCTTTGAAAAAAGGGGGAGGAGTATTGAGTGCACTACTGCTTTGCTTGACCTACATGTGTCGGTGGGCCACACACTATGAGCTAGGATCAGGGCCTGGCCACAGTCCTGGCACTGGAGTGAGAACCCCAGTGTGCAGGCCAAAGTCTGTGCCGAACTGGGGTTGGGCACAAGGCCTGGTTGGAGTCCAGACCTTAGGGCCTACTACAGGTGAGGATTGTGTGCACAGCCTGGCTTGTGGCCAGGCCCTCTGAGTAGTTCACTGCACATGAGTGAATGCTGAAGGCTATGTACAGAAGGGGCTACCTACCTGTGGTGGGGGGGGGGGGGGGGGGGTGCAAGGTTTAGAGACCAGACACTGCAGCTGACACCACCTTGTTTGGAAAAAGACTATGGACAGTGCAGGTTGACTGCCTATGGAGTGTTGGGTACAGGATCTGGCTAGAGGCCACGTCCCTGTCATCAACCCCTATTGTGTACTGTAGAATGCAGTGTGCTACGAGCTGTCAATCCACAGAGCGTTTGGCACAGAGCCTGGTCTAGCGGTAGGCCCGGTGGCTAATGCCCACTCAAGGTTGAGCGAATGCAAGCTATTACTTCTACACCAAATGCAATGGTTATGACATCACAATAATTATACTAATAAATAAAAACACTTAAAAGTGAAATATAATGTAAATAACACATAATCAAACCAATTAGCGCTACTACATGCATAGTCATTTCTTTTAAAATGGTACGGGTAATGTGATATGTAATTAGGGTCGGCACTAGACCTGAACTTCGGGGGCGGGCGGCTAGCACTCCTAGCCAGGGCTGGCTCTAGCGTTGGTGGCTCCCAGTGCAACAGTCTTATTTGACACTCCCTCTCCTATGACCTTCTTCTCCATGAATTTCCTGACTCCTACTCTCCAACAGTGCACCTCATCTCTCTGTATCCTCTCTCTGGTGTACATTTCATTAGGTCTCTCTAACGAACGCAGCGCATGCGCTGCTTCGCCTTGCAATCCTCTATTGTTGCCGCTTTCTGTGCCGAAGGGAGACAGAAGATGGCATGAGCGGACAGGAGATGTGCAGGCGTACGGACAGGGGATGTGCACCCCGTACACATCTCCTGTCCCCAGAGGCTGGTAGCGCGCGCATCGCGCGCTTTCAGTTTAACTCCCTCATCGGCTGCACGGAGCAAGATAAGTATGTGCCCCCGCTGACCCTTGAGTGCAGGCTCCCACAGCGCCAGTCGTACAATGCAGTGAAATTCCAGGCCTGTGAGGGCCCCGGGCACAGAGGCAGCCGGGGGCCCTACCACTTGAAGACTCTCACTGGAAGAATCCATGCTGGAGGGGGGTGGGGTGGGTGTGCACGAGTTTAATCTCACAACACCTCTTTGGAATTGAATGGCTGCCGTCTGTGCCTCTGGTATTGTTAATTCTTATAACTAGATCCCTGTTTCCGCAAGCTGCCAAGGCCTGGACATTGGTCAGAACAGTTTTTGTCGGTGGGAGCAGAAGAGCTCGTCTGCACCTGTATCTTCGTAAGCTTCTACGCGCACATACCAGAGTTCAGGGACCGGGCAGAAAAGCAGTCAAGGCCTGGACCGGCACGAGAGGCAGCAGTCGTGGGGCAAGCGGTGTATCGATCTCGACCTGGGACAACAGTTGCAACCACTGGTGGTCAAAACTGTTCAGCTGCACCATCTGTACTGCTGTCTGTCAAGCGTCACATTTCTCTCCCACCGTCCCTTGACTTGTCGAGATGAATGCTGGAAAGAGGTTAGCGATGCTCCTAGGTGGAAATGTTACCGAACATGGCGAGAACCATCCTTGATACACAACAGGGGCATGTTGAGAGGGTGCCATTGTTTAAAGTTCAAGGGTGTGTTTAATTTGAATCGGTAACAGCATGAAGCGCTTCATAAGTATGATGAGTTTTTCTTATCTCAATTCAATCTTTTCAGTTTTATTTTATTGTATTCCTTTCTCTTCTATTTTTATTATTTACTCTTATATTCTTGTGTGTTTAGTTTTATTTGAGTTTATTAAGACACTGCACGCTGTCTATTTAATTATTTTACTGAATTTATACAGCACTTTTATCCTAAGCGTGGATTACATGAAAAGATGGAGCACAGCACAAAACAAGAGACTTTAAGGACATGAATAATAAGCATTTGCAATGCAATAGGTATCACATTTACATGAGTTTGAGCTTTTGGCATTGTAAATGACAATGTGTTTTATTTATGTTTTGGTTTGTAAAACAAATTAAAGGCATTGTCATTTGCAATGCTAAAAGCCTAAACTCTCGCAAATGCAAGACCTATTGCATTGCAAATGCTTGTTTTTTTAATATCTCTGCTCATTGTTCACTCACTCAGTTCTTTTATCTGCATGGTATGCATTCTCTGCAGCAGGCCTCTGCACTACTTTACAATGAGCCTAAACTACCACTCGACAACATTCCAATCTCTCACCAGTAGAGGATCATTAATCACCAGAGTTATCTTAGCATTTTTATTGTTGCCTGAAAAGTGCTGGAAGCCCAAGGAATTTTACAGCAAGGGCAAGTGGTGAGGCTGTGCTGGCAAGGCTTCAGGAGGGCCAAAGTTACTGCCACTTCAGGTGATGTTTCTTGTGAGTTCTTCCAGCAGGTCTGTTTTGTGACCTCATGCGAACGTCTCTTGATCACTCTCTATTCTTCCGGCCACAGGTCAGCTTTTCAGGACATAGGGCAGGTTACTCTACAGCAAGGGAGGCATTATTTATCATGACTTTCTGGCTCCAGATAGGACTTCCTACTACCTACTCCTGGGTTGTTCTTCAGAAGAAAAGAAAATTGAACATCCATGCTGCTCCCCAATTAAAGTTGAGTAAGAGCTATTCCTGTAGGTGTTTGCTGTACAGACGGGCAATTATTGGAAATAAATAATATATTTAGTTCAATGAGTATACACTGAATCACGAAATATGCATCAGTTTAGAATCCATGCAGTAACTAAACATACACGGAGTGAACAAACCAGAAGTGAGCCCATATTTATATAGGAAAAATATGATGTTGCATGAATATGCTCTGCTAGAAATGATACATATTGCAACGTGATAACTGTGCACTACCTAGCTCCTTGTGGTCACTGTCATCCACTTACTAAGATTTCAATGAATGAAAGGCAGAATGTGTGCAGATAGGAACTGTGCAAGATTATTGACAATAATTGAAAACAATGTGATTTTGAGCAGAGTGTGATAACTGCTGCACTGCTTCAAGATAACGGACTAATACTCTGCAACAGTACCCCATGTATCAGACTGGAAAATGTAAGATACTTGTATAGTTTTGTGATGAGATTTTATTTAAAACACCTTTGTTAATGGATTTCTCTCAGAACTTCTGCGATTCAGAATTGTACTTTGTAGGTCTGGATGTACATTGCAGCAGTCACCTGACCATTTGTTATCAACAGAAAAAGAGCTTTAAGAAGCACACCTAAGAGAGGGGCTTTGTCTCCACCCACATGTTGGTTACCTTGAGTGCCATATTTGATTTGGCAGAAGGCATGTGCTGCCATTGAGAAACAGCACTTGCTGTACACCTGTTGGCTCCTGAGGGGAGTCAAGTCACCTAAAAGAAATATATTTATGCAACAGTCTGCAATGGGAAGACTTCTTCACTATTTGCTAATAGTATTGGCTAATATTATTCCTAAACCATCATGACATGCTCACTATGTTCAATAACTACACTGTGGACCATGTTTTTATTGATAGGCTAATCGTATTGGCGATAGAGGTTTTCATTAGGGATGTCCTTTAATTCAAAATGGCTTTGTAATCCACATTAATGCTGCAAAAACACCTGTGCAGGCTTTTTCTTCTCCATTTACATTTGTGCTATGAAAATTAAGCAATTTATTCTGCCCTTCCATCCCAGTACTCCGATGGACATTCCTGTTGCTGCAGCCCCAGAAAGCCTGATGCTGATCCTTCCCGTTGCATCAAATCACTGTCACAGTTTGCTCTCCCAACTGTAACTGCCCACACACTGTTATTGGAATAGCCCAGACCACGAGGTTCACTTTTTACTATACATTGGGGAAAATTGCAAATGTCTTAAGAGAGGAACACCTTTTGCCACTTTTTAAATGTAGGCAATTATATTGATTTTATGATTAGACAATGCTTTTATTTCATTACAAAATCTTTGCTCCTGTCCTTACTGCAGAGATAGTGCACACTCCACTCTTAAACTGCTCTCCTACACCCTGCAAATTCTGCTCACTAGTGCAGACTAAAGATCTATGTAAATGGAGGGGTGTGATACTTCTACCAAATTCCAGCAAGCAAAACAAGTTAACAGATTTTTTGGAGGTGGTTTAAGGGAGCGTGGGCTTCCCCCCAGAGAAGTTTTGGAAACATTTGGGGTAAAATGTGTTAAAAACTCTGCAGACGGGGGGCGTGGCCGAGACAGCGATGTGAGCGGACGTGTCTCGCCTGAGCTCCGTCGCCCGCTGCTTTAATTGGCCTGTTTCTGCGTAGTTTCGGGGGAACATCCACTCCTGGGGTCCCCCCGTGCGCCAACGACCCTGCTGGTGTCTTTCCTGGACGGCGAGCGGCGGCTGTGGGGCATTCAGTGGTTGCAGCACCGGCCTCCGGGACCCCCGCAGTCGGCCGCTGGCCGCCATCTTGCTGTGGACCCTCTGCTGAAACGCCTGGACTGGCTCCCGGGGAGAGGCCCGACACTGCGTCCCGGGTGAGGCTCCGGAGCACCCGTGGACTCCCTGCACCAGCGGAACCAGCCTGTCGCCGGCGGAGTCGCGCCGGAGCTGTTGGAGCCGGGCTGCCACGAGCGGAGCACACAGCGGCGGCCTGGACGCCGAGCCTACGCGAGCCCCCGGCTTCGGCGGGAAAAACAGGCCCAGACCCGAGGACTTGCCGCCGGCCCATGCCCACGAGCCCTTGCTCCATCGCCCGTCGCTGGACCCACCCGGTGAGCTGCAGCGCGCTGACCTCCTCCCCCCCCCCCTGCTGCCTTCCCGAGGGGTCCGGCGGTTGCGGGGCTTGGCGGTTGGTCCTCCCGCCATCTTCCCCCCTCGGCGGAGGGCTGATCCCGCTCACGGACGATCCTTGCCGGAGTGCCCCCGGCTGCCCTGGACTCACTGGCAGCGTGCAAGCGGGCCCTGAGCCTTGGTGAGCCCCACATCCTCTGGACAAGTCTTCTGGCCGCCTCCCTGCTAAGGCCCGGCCCTGCCAAGCCTGGTGGGCCGCAGACCGGGCGAACCTGCCGCGACCACACGGGGACCCCGGGAGCCTTTGCCTTCTGCTTTTCCCGGCGCTGGGCTTCCCGCTGCTAGGGAGCTGGGACGCCTGGGGGGCCCTCCTGGACACTCTTCGACTGCTGTGATGGGGCTGGCTGGATGCTGCACTGGGAATAGGCCCTGACCCTGGTGGGACAAGGGGACTGCGCCTAGCCAAGAATCTTCGGAGGCCCCCCGCCTGTGGGCCCCAGGCCCGATCTGCCGTGGGACACCTGTAGCCATCACCCACCTAACGTCTCTCCTGCCTCATTGCTACCTTGCCTCCCCGGTTGCTGCTCCCGCTCCAGCGGCCCCACCACATTCTGGACTCCTTCAACTTGAGTGCGCCCCACGCCTTGTCAGAGGACGGACCCGGCTACGGACAGCGAGGGCAGCGGCACGCATTGCCATCTCCTGCATCGTGGCCTTGAGCCCTAGATCGTGGAACCCGGGCAGCTACACCACAGGGCACCAGTGCGTCCTCCCTCGAAGCACCCCCCGCCTCGGCCCGGCGACTGTGCGTGGAAGCCGAACCTGCCCCCCACTGCCCTGTGACGCCTCGAGTGGATCATGACTCGCGGCAAGGGGACAAAGCCGGACCCCCCGCCCACGACGACCAGAGGGGCATCAGTAGCTTCTATGTGGGGCAAGGCGGGCTCCCCACCATCTTCCGGTGGCCCCTCATCGGCATCAGGGGGGAAGCCCCCGCCGCCAGCCGACTCTCCACCGGTGACGCAGGCCTTCATGACCTCCTTCATGGCTGATCTGAAGACGGAGATTGGATCCCTCAGAACGGAGGTCCACACCTGCGTCAAAGAAATGCGCAGGGAAGTCACTGACCTCGGCGATCGAGTCGACGGCCTGGAGAAAACGGTCGACTCCCGCACCGAAGACCTGGAGCAGATCTGGCAGAGAGTGGCGACCCTTGAGGAACAACACATCCAGCTTCAGATCAAGCAGGAGGACTTGGAAAACAGGGGACGACGCAACAACCTCCGCATACGGGGTGTGCCACTTGGAGAAGAGGGGACTAATACCATGGCCTACGTGGCCCTGCTCTTGCAAGCGGTGTGGGGCGAGGAGGACGCCCCCCCGCCGCGCCTCGACCGTGCACACCGGGTCTTTGGAGCGGGAGGAAAAGCGGGCCTCTTGCCCGACATCGTCACTAGACTCCACTACTTTACTGAGAAGGAGGCCATTTTGAAGGTAGCTAGGGACAATCCAGACCTGCGGTACGAAGGCCACAGGATCCAGATCTACCAGGACTTGGCCCCCACAACACTCCACAGGAGAAAGGTCTTCCGCCCGATCACCGAGAGGCTCCGGACCCTCAACGTCTCCTACCAGTGGGGCCACCCTTTTGCTCTCATCTTCAAGTGGGAGGGCAAGCGTAGGGCTCTCCGGTCCTACCGGGAAGCGGCACACCTGCTAGGCATGCCGGAGTTCCCGGACCACAGCCCGACTCGCCCCCCCCGCTCGGAGAAGGGCCCCCCGCGCCCAGATTGGTCCACTGTGCGCCCCCGCCGAAGGTCCCCTCCGGTGGACGCGCTCTCTGCTTCCCAGACCAAACAGGACATCATCGCACACATCCGCTCCCTTGAGGGCGACCGCGAGGAGCAGGCCTCCCAACTCCTCGCTTCTGGCTCGGAGGGTGGGGATCGCCCCTCAACGCCGGACGGCCGCTGATCGCTGCTGTTGTATCTCATGCTACCCTAGGCGCGCGCTTGCCAACTGGGCGCTTGGCCTTGCCCTCATCCATCACGGTGGCCTGATCCCACTGCTCTAGAAATGGACGACACCCTTCGCCTCTTCCAGGCCGAGCACCGCATCGCCGAGCCCCAGCGCCCTGTGGGCGCCTGACCGGGCTGAATGGACCCCACGGCCCGGCGCACCCCCCGAACTACCTCGAGGCAGCGGGGTAGACGGGCTCTGAGACGACTTGTTTGCACACTACTTTTCCAGATCTCCGCTCCCTCCCTTTGTCCCGTAGGAAGTGACATTCCTGAGTTCGTCCAAACCCTCGGGTAGAGGATGTCCGGTACCTGGGACACTGTACACTGGGCCCGTTGGCCTGTTTTGGTTCTGTTTCCCCTCTGCGCCTTTTCTTCTTTCTTTCTCTCCTCTCTTCCTACTTCCCCCTTACACATCCCTCTCTTCCTGTTCCTTCCCCGCGCTTGCGGAGGGGTGGCATGGTGGGTCCTGCGGGGGTTGCCGCGCTGGCGACGAGTTGACGCTTCTGCTGTCCCGCTTGCGGGGAGGTCTGCTAGGCCGGGACTTGCGCGACTCCAACCCCCCTTAGCGCTATGACAGCAAACATCCCTACACCCTTGAAGGTCCTTTCCCTCAACGTCAAGGGGCTCAACTCTCCCAACAAGCGAAGGCAGATATGGCGCTACCTCCTGCACCACTCCCCCGACATTGTTCTCCTCCAGGAGACACACCTCCTCAGAGGGGACATCAAACGCATGGCGCACCCTAGATACCCCACACAGTTCTGGGCATCCTCTGACACCAAGACAGCGGGGGTGGCAATCCTCTGTAGGGCTGGCATTAGGCGGGGACCCGTGAAACCCTTTAAAAGCACTGACGGGCGCTTCCTCCGAACCACGGTACAGATAGGCTGTGCAGAGTTCACTCTAGGATGTGTGTATGCACCCAACCAGTCGCAGGACAAATACCTCCAGACACTATTGCGGGAACACTTCCCAACGGGCGACACTAATACAATCCTGGGCGGGGACTTCAATCTTGTCTGGGACCCCGAGCTGGACCGCGCGGGCGCCCCCTTTAACGGCGCGGGAGCGATGTCTTCTACCCTCAGGACGCAGCTTACAGACCTGGGTCTCGTGGACGTGTGGCGCTATCATAACCCGGGGTCCCGAGATTACTCCTTCTACTCACATTCCCACCGGACGTACCTCCCTTGAACTGGCCCGAGACTCCTTAGCTGCTGCTATATCCGACATCTCCCTGTCGGACCACGCCCACGTGGAGCTGTTACTGCAGGACCCCCAGGCTCGTGCCACTCGCGAACGCAGGTGGGTGCTCCCGCCGAGAGTCCTTCGAGACCCAGATGACGTTGCCAGCATCCGTGACGCCATAGACTCGTATTTCACCGTTAATGACACCCCTGACCTGCCCTTTCACACGGTGTGGGATGCCTTCAAGGCCACCATTCGGGGCCACATCACCTCCTTGGCGGTGGCGCGGCGGAAGGAGGTGTTCAAGTTGGAAACTGACCTGGCCAGTGAGATCAAGCTGGCGGAGGCCCGAGATCGGGACGCCCCCACTCGGACGACAAAGAGAGCCCTTGCCAATCTCAGGGGGCAACTCCGCGCCCTGCGCATTAACAAGGCGGAATTCTCCCTGCTGGCGCTCAAGCAACGGTATTATGAGGGAGGGGACAAAGTAGGTCGCCTACTAGCAGGCAGACTGCGGGCGCGCGCCGCTAGGGCCCACATCGCTAATGTCAAGCGGCAGGATGGCACCCGTGCCACCTCTGAGAGGGCCAAACAGGCTGCATTTGTTGATTATTACTCCTCTCTATACGCCGAGGAGCCCACCTCTGCGGAGGCACGGGAGGCCGTGCTCGCGAACTTTGAGGGATCCCCGCTGTCCCCGGCGTGTGCAGCCACGTTGGAGGACCCCCTGCGGGAGGAGGAAGTGACAGAGGCTATCGGGGACCTCCCCGTGGGGAAAACCCCGGGGCCGGATGGCCTGCCGTTGGCCTTCTATCGCCTGTTCCTGACCCAGCTCCGCCCGCATCTGCTGCGCCTCTACAGCTCCTTTTCTGACGCCACCGGCCCGTCCCCCGATATGGGCATGGCGGAAATAGCCTTGATCCCCAAACCTGGGAAGGACCCCGACCTGTGTGCTTCCTACCGCCCCATCGCCCTCCTTAACACCGATCTTAAGATTTACACTAAGATCCTGGCCAAACGGCTGGATCCGCATATGCCGGGTCTGGTGAACCCGGACCAGGTGGGTTTTATACGGGACCGCCAGGGGGCCGATAATGTTCGCAGGCTGGCGCACTTGGTGGGAAAGGTACACCATTGGAAAATCCCGGCCTGCCTCCTCTCGCTAGACGCGGAAAAGGCCTTCGACCGAGTCGACTGGACCTTCCTGAGGGCGGTCCTTGAGAAACTAGGTCTTGGCCCTACCATGATCTCCAGGTGCATGGCCCCTTACATTGGACCACAGGCTAGAATCCGGGTCAACGGCCAACTGACACCGCCGCTCTCGATCCACAGGGGTACGAGGCAGGGATGCCCGCTCTCGCCGCTCCTGTTCGCCCTGGCGGTTGAGCCGCTGGCGGAGCTGATTAGGCGTGCCCCTGACATCCATGGCATCCCCCACGGGGGGCGTGCTAACAAAGTAGCGCTGTTCGCGGACGACCTGATCCTTACTGTCACGAACCCTCGAGTCTCCCTCCCAGCGGTGCACGACGCCCTCACACTGTTCGAGCGGGCGTCCGGCCTTAAAATTAACCACACCAAATCTTGGGCGCTTAACCTCACCATCCCCGAGGAGGAGGTCTCCCTCCTGAAGGGGGTCACGCCCTACCGTTGGGCGGATGACCACATCAAATACCTGGGTCTGGACCTCACTCCCCACCTCGACTCGTGGTCCTCGAGGAACTGGGCTGCTTGCCGAAAGGAAGTCCTGGCGGACCTGCGGAAATGGAAACCCCTGATGATTTCCTGGCTGGGGCGGCTCAACGCGGTCAAGATGTCGGTCCTCCCCCGCATTCTATATGTCTTCCAGTGCCTCCCCACCCCGATACCGATTCACTGCATCAAGAACCTCCAACGCGACCTCACGTCTTTCATATGGGGAAGCAAACGGCCCCGGTTCTCACAGAAAGTCCTCATGGAGCCGAGAGACAGGGGCGGCCTCGCCTGCCCGAATCTTCTCCACTACTATTGGGCGGCGCATCTCCGGTTCGTGATAGAATGGGGTGCACGCGAAAGCGACAAGCACTGGTTCCACATGGACCGAGTGGTTACGGGGCGCACCATATGGGACCTGCCTTGGTTACCGCGGGTGGCGCGCTCCAGAAGTGCATACATGGCGGTCCCCACGAGGACGGTTCTTGAAGTATGGGACAGAGTGGCAGTGTCCAAAGGTCTGACCACGTTCCCCTCTCCGCACACCCCCATTGCAGGCAACCCGCACCTTCCCCCTGCTGCTCAGACCTGGGCGTTCGAGAGCTGGACCCAAGGAGACTGCAGGGTTGCAGGAGATCTTTTTCTTGGTGGGTCGCCTAAATCGTGGCTGGACTGCAGAGAAGAGTTCAACCTCCCTTCAACTGCCAGCTTACAGTACGCGCAGCTGCGCCACTGGACCTCTGGAGACGACATGTATCAGGCTGCTTCCAGGGCGCACACTCCATTTGAAAAGTTGGCACGCTCCCTCGGGGGACTGAAACGACTCATCTCCCAAATTTACAACATCTTGCAGCATCCCTCCACACCGCCTGCGCATCCCTACCAGAGGCAGTGGCAGACGGCAACTGGCACTGAAATCACGCTATCTCAGTGGTCTAGGCTCTGGAACGACATCCCCAAATCCTACCGCAGCATCCCGCAGAGGGAAAACGCGTACAAGATGTTAACACAATGGTACTACACCCCCCTGCGACTCAGCAAAATGTTCCCTGCCTCCTCACCGCTGTGCTGGAGGTGTGGCACTGCGACTGGCGACTTCATACACATCTGGTGGTCGTGCCCTGCCCTGGCTGTCTTTTGGAAGGAGGTCCTCAGTCACATTAAGGAGGTGTTGGGTTTTCCCCTCCCTGAGGAGGTTTGCACACTACTGCTGGGCATACGACCCCCCACACTTAAAGCACTCACGCGCAGCGACTGGATCCTCACCCTCCACATGCTAGGCGCTGCCAAACAACTCATTGCTCTATACTGGAAGCGGGCTGAGGCACCGCCGATAGCTTCCTGGTTCGTGCGCCTCTGGCAGGTCCTGACCATGGAGCTGCTCACGGCACCGATACAATCAAGGGGGGTGCGATTCAAGGCAGTGTGGGAACCTCTCGTGCGTCACCTGTGCTCCATCAGCTATGCCCGCCACATGCCTCCCAGGCTCCGCGCTTTGCAATTGTTTGAGGACGCCCTCATACCTGCCGACCCAAGCAGACTAGGCTCATAGTCACTTCCCCCAGTGCTGGTTTGCGTCTTATGCCTCTTGTAGGCGACCGCAGGTACACCTCCCTGGCCCCTCTCCACCTCACCCCTGCTCTTCCTCTTCCGACTTTTTCTTTTTTCTTGCCTTGCCACTCTGGCTTCCGCCCCCCTTTGGGGCAGTTTGGTCCCTGTTGGGCCTTTGAAAATGTGACACCACTGCTCTCTTTCTCATACGCGCCTCCCCCGTACTATGACACATTGCCAGCACATGGCCACCTCTTGCTTTCTACTCCCTTAAGCGACGCGGCCGGCCCCCCCGGGGGTTGTAGGCAGGGCGCTGTGTTAAGGAATCCACCTCCCCTGGTTACCTACTCCTATTACTGATTTTTCTCTGCGCGGCCGGCCCCGATGAGGGGTTGTAGGCTTATCGCTGTGTTCACAATAAAAACAGATTTGAACAAAAACTCTGCAGACCCTTATAGGGCACCTTGAAATATTCCAGTTCTTTCATGGTGCACCAGGGAAGCTTGGCCTTTCCTAAGGGTAGATCCCATTTTTTTAAATGTCATAAATCGGACATTACTTCCACATATCAGGTCAGCATTTTTTATGGGTGGGTTCCTTTTGACAATGAGTACATACAATATGACCTTGCCAGAAAATTTATCATGGATACTGCAGCGATAGTCATGGGTACCACTAAAAATTCTCTCCGGTATACAAGGGTCAGCATTTTACCATTGACACCTCTATAAAACGAGTACAGGAAATCTTACAACAAGAATTACCACAAATATCAGTTCCAACATTTTGCTATGGATCCACCGCATATGCTAAGACTTGTGTGAATCATATCAGTCCCTGCCGCTGAGTATAATTAGACTAGCGTTTTTTTCAGTTAGACAATGCGAGTCCCAACAGCCAATGATAGTATTTTAAGAGAAGCATGCCAGGGCTAGTAGTTTGCCACAGTTGACAACTCCCATCCATATGCTATTAGTGCTTTGTCCATAAGGCAAGAATAACCTTCAGTATGCCAGACCAGCAGCACACTTTGCATGCATAACACACATACACTCACGCACAAGCATATACTCACACATTCCTTTTCTCTATATTTCTTGCACTCTTTTGTACATTTGTGCTCTGTCTTACCCCATTCGCACACAGGAACATGACCACTCAAACTTCCATTAGCCCATCTGGTTTTTTTTTGTGCTAGAAAATCCTGCTGCTATATCTGTCTAGACTTTTAGTGAAGCTTAATAGAAACATATTCTCTATATGCTAATCAATAATAATATATTGCCTTGCCAATGTTTGTTATAAGTATGATGTGAATGAAAAGAGCACGTCCTCAAAACAGCTGTACAGAGCTTATATTTAGTTTCACATGGAGATCAAGCAATTCCAGTATTGGAAATGAACCAATCCACTTTCTAACGTAAAATGAAAGCATCCAACTGATCTTATGAAATTCTTGACTTCTTCAGCAACCATGGACTTTATCCAGTAACACTTTGCATTTTAGGATTTTCAGACCCAACTTAAAATATTTTTTTTAAAAATACATTTTTGCGAATGAAGTATTGTGGTGAATGGAAATCCAGAACTGGCTGAAGGGTGTCATACGATCCTCAATCCAGCACCATTCCCCAAAGCCTCAGCCCTATTCTCCCTCATTGTGCCGTCCCACATCCTCAGTCTACTCTCCCTTCTTGTACCAGCCTCGTGTTACAGATGGAATTAAGTAGGCATCTAGTACTACGGAAAGAGCCGGTATTCTGTGGATGCCTTTGTAGAAATGTGTGTATATTCATGAGAGCTTGTGTAATTTTTATATATGTAGAGTAGGAGGCGTGCTCATGTAAGTGCTGGGTGATGGTGAAGAGTCTGTGTGAGTGGTGGGAGTGTAGGGTGAAAAACGTGCCAATGTGAATGTCGGGTGAGCTGCATGAATGCAATTTTAGAGGAGGGCCTATGTGAGTGTTAGGTGAGATGAGTGCTTGTAGGGTGGTATGAGCGGTGTAAATGATAGGTGAGCAGTATGCCTGTGTGTGGTGCAGTGCGAGTGGCGTGCTTGTGTGTGGTACAGTGGGAGTGGCGAGAGTGAAAGGTGATCTGTGAAAGTGATTGGTGAGTGCATGGTGAGAGGAGTTAGTGCAGGGGGATGGTGTGTCCCTGTGAGTTCCGGCTGACTATTGTCCCTGTGTGCAGGCAGGGTGAACATAGGGCCTATTTGAAGGCAGGCTGAAAGGTTTGTCCGTGTGAGTTCAGGGTCACACAAGGAGTGCATGGTGAGTAATTTTACTCCAGGTGTGTGATCTGCGTGTATGCATGGTGTGAGTGCACAGTGAATGCTGTGTCCTTGTATGAGGGTGGGATTAGATGTGTGAGTGACAAGAGTGCCTATATGTGTGCACAGTGAGCAATACAACAGTGTAAGAGTCAGGTGAGAGGAGCAACTGAAAGGTGAGTGATATGACCTTATGAGTTTGGGTGTGAGTGAATGCAAGACTAGTGATGTGCTTGTTTGAGTGATATTCAAGAGTGAGCAGTGAGAGTGACAGGTGAGTGAAGTGCGAGTAGTGTGCTTGTGTGACAAGGTGAGTACAGGGTGAACAACGCAAGTGCATTGTGAGTGGTGTGAGTGCAGTGTGATCACTGTGGAAGCAGGGTGAGAGATGTGCTTGTGTGAGCCCAGGGTAAGAGGAAGATCAATGGTGTGAGGGCAGGGTAACAGAACAAGCGCATGGTGAGTAGTGTGCGTACAGTGTGATTGCTGTGAGTGTAAAGTGGGTGATGAAAGTGAGAGGTAAGTGGAGTGTAATGTGCATGCAGGGTGAGCGGTGTACTCAAATGAGTGCAGGGTAGTAGGAGGGTGAATGAGATGAATGCATGGTGAGCAATGTGATCACTGTGAGTGCAGGGGGAGCATGAAAGTGAAGGGTGAGACTGAAAGTGAAGGGTGAGCAGTGAGAATGAGGAGTGAGTTGTCTGAGTGCAGAATATTTTCCCAGACACTTTGAGTAACTCAGCATGTTATTAACAGCTGGCGTAGGATTCCAGATAAAAGGTAAACTATTGCTATGATGGCATCAATCAGAGATGGAAGGTGGAGGAAATACATAATGTGCTGATCCTGCAACAAACGTTCAGCCTCATGATTGGGGGTACCAGCTCAGTATTTTAATGTCCAGCTGGTACAAAAATAAGCAAAATAAGCTAAAGCCGGTATTTTTAGCACTTATCTGTGCATACTTCAAACAGTAAATATCAATAGAAAACACTTTTAAATGTGCTCTAGAGCTACATTAATGATCCATGACTAATAATTATTTTTAAAAAAAAGACGGATAAGTCACTTTACCAATGAATAAATACAAATTATTCAAGGCAAGACCTTTTCAAGCTCTTTAAACAACAAATGACTGGTATTTTTCTTTTGGAAAGGTGGCATCCCTACTGGTGATATGCCTTTTTAAAAAAATGCATTCTCCCACTGTGGCAGTAGCAGTGCAATACGAAGGAATAGGCAGATTAGGGTCCCAAATGATACTGGAACCAGTGGGGAAAAAAACAAAGCCTTGTTCACCAGTTCACAAAGACATGTAAGTGGTCTTTTAAAGACCTGTAAAAAGCTCTGGTGTGACAGAGATAAGACTCCAGACTCCAGACACTGCCCAGTAGGTGCCACATCAGCTCAAGCTGCAGCAGCCTGAGCTCGGATAGACAACGGGGGGGCTGAAACTCTTTAAGCCCTATGGGCGTTGTACACCTGTATGAAATATCACCTGTAATATGATCAGAATTTGTATTTGCACTGGTTTCATTAGGGGCGAGATCATAGGCATTGTATGTGTTTTGTAAATTAGGGTGGTCATTACTGTAAGCATGAGTCAGGAACATGAACTGGCATCCTTTCTCTACAGGGAACTAGTGGAGTTCCCTGAGGTGTGGGTGATGTGGGTTCATATGGGGAGATCCAGGACAAGTCTGACTGTAGTCCTCTGTATGGTCTGTAGTTGTCAGAGGAGATGAGCTGCGATCCCTGCATATAGAGTGTTGCCGTATTCTAGTCGGGTGGAGGCGAGGGCCCGGATGATGGTGTGTCTTGAGCTTTGGGGTAGCCGTTTCAATATCTTACACAGCATACGGAAGATGAAGAATCGGGAGGAGGAGTCATGGTTAGCTTGTTGCCCAGAATGATGCTTCAGTTCCTAGAGTGGGTAGTGGGGAGTAGGAGTAAGTCCGAGTTCTGAGGGCCACCAGGATGTGTCCCACTGGGAGCTTTTGTTTCCAAAAATGTGTACCTCTGTCATGTCCATGTTGAGCTTTGGGCAGTTGTCTTTCATCCAGTTGGCAACACCTGTCATGCAGTTGTGGACGGTGGTCTTGGTGTTGTTGGTGTCTTTGGAAAGAATGAGCTGTTTGTCATCAGCTTAGAATATGATGTTGAGTCCGCAGGTTTTGGCGTTGCAGGCCATAGGTGGCATATGTCTTAAAGAGGATGAATCTGATTGAGGATCCTTGGGGTACCCCACAAATTTCCTTGGGTTCAAAGATGAAGGTGGTTTTTTTTGTGTTCTTTTAGTGAGGAAAGAGGTGAACCATTTTGTTGTATTTTATTATCTGTATAGATTAAGGTTGTATGTACATGCATCAGTTAAGGTCAGGCAGTATGAGGTAGGCAAATTCTGGAATGGAATGTGAGGGGCTGGGAGAAGAAAACCAGTATTCGATCATTGTTTGCTGTGAAGTGTACTGTGCTTTTTGGAATAAACCTATCTTGAGCATTTAATACTTTTTTCATTGGATTGAATTCAACAAGTGGTGACAAGTGCCAACGAGCTGGAGAAAGTCTTGTTACCCTCATACAGCACAAGTGCAGTGTTCTCTCCAACAGGACCTAATATTTGTTATTTGGATGGTTTAGCGTGGAATTCATGAGTAACTTGACTTCTGAGTACCCTGGAACTGGGTACCAGCATCTTTTCAACCTCTTCCTAAGCCAGATGTTTTATTGGTGCTCGTGTGTAAATTATGATTTTATGAGGAAAAGTTGGATTTTTTACATTTTAATCATTGTGTAGAGTGCCATTCAAACTTTCATGGTCTTTAACGGCTTCTGCAGTGCGTGAGCAAGGTGCAGATGATATACTTTTAGTGCTGCGCATGAGCACTGAATCCTGGCTATGTTTTCAGCATGTGTGTCTACACAAGCGTTGGATTTCTTATGTTTTTTCATTGTGTGTTGTCGCAGGCATTCAGCATGTCTTATTCAGCGTGTGGTTGAGTGCACAAGTGCTGAATCCTTGCTGTGTCTTCAGTGTGTGTCGACCCGAGCCTTCGATTCCTCCGTCAGCGTGATAGCCCCATCATAGTGAAGTGGTGTGGCTCACTGGTTAGAGGCGGCAGACCCGGAAGCAGAGGTCGGCCCGGGACCAGGGTTCGATTCCCGACGCGGCAGGGTCTTGGGCCATGGTCAGTGGACTTGATAATTATCGCCTCGGTGCCTACTCCAACCATGGGTCCCACTCAGCAACTCTGGGCAATAGCTTGCTTAATCTCTACTAACGGCCCCATCAGCGCCGGGGATGCTTGTCTTCACCTTGGAGATGCCGAGGAGGGACCATCTCACAGGGAAAGCCAGGATGGGTTCCCCAGCGGTATACAGCGCCGGGAGGCCCCTTTGCTGCGGCAGCTGTGCGCTTTACAAGTATACGACATTTAACATGTGTCCTGCACGCCAACGAGTTTTGGGGAAAAAGAGCCCTATTGACTGTTGAAAACCGCTCTTTAATTTCTAGCCACCTTTTTACATTGAGAGTATTGCTTGGTGTGAGGCCGCTATTGAGAGCTATTTCTAGCATTTTGGTGAAAGCTGAGGGATACTGTTGTTGTCAATAGTGTTTTGTGGATAAAATAAAAAAAAATAGTAAAGCAACAAAGAGGGCGATATACCATTGGAGGTTGACAGTATTTTGAAGATTCATTGAAATTATTTGTCGCATTATTATTTTCAACAGCGATTTGCACGCTCAATACATCTTGTGCAGATTATGTTTGGAGTTTATTTAATTAAATCGTTATTATTTTCAACAGTGTTTTGCACACTGAATAGAGATTTCTGTCTGGTGTAATTTCCGTGATCGGCTCTATTTTCAACAGCGATTTGCATGCTCGTCTGGAGCAGATCTGTTTTTTTGTTGTTATTTCAGGGATTTGTACACTATTTTCAACAGCAATATGCACAATAATCAAATTTTTGTTGTTAAATTCAGTCATTTGCATACTGTTGTATATGTCTATATTTTAGCTTGTTATAATGCAGTTTGAACCACCAATTAAATTTCTTCAGAACAAGGGAGATCCACCCATTCCTTGGATGCGATGAAAGGAAGAATTCATGACTTACATGAGCACTATTGATGATGATATATTTAATGAGCGGATGAAAAATATTCTTTTACATTGCCTGGGCTCAGAAGGGCAAATGTTATTTCAAACTTTGCCAGAGGTTCCACTTGAGTGAGAGGAGTGTGCAGAGGAAGTTGATGTATTTCAGGAGACATTGTTAAGGCTGGAGAATAGGTTCAAACCTACTGCAAGTTTGGCTTTGAATAGATTTAAATTCTATACCAGGACACAAAGAAGTGAAGAAACGTTTGATGAATTTCTGACTGCTTTTCGTGGGTTATCTCTACATTGTAATTTCGGGGTAATAACAGATGAAATAATCAGAGATCAAATAATTGCTCGTGTGAAACGTGAAAAGGTGCAAGAATAACTGGGGGTGATGGGGGATCCTAAGCTACAAGATGTGATCACTACAGCTGAAGCGTAAGAACAATCAGAAAAATGGATGAAATCAGTGCAGGAAAAAGGCCAACAGGGATGACAAAATGGTTGTATGTGTCATGAGCAGTGCTAGTAATTCTAAACTTCGTGGGGGGGGGGGGGGGCTTCCACCAAAGAGGTATGAGGAGTACAACAAAGGAGGTAATGACAGGTACAACATGTCTGATGGTGATAGGATTGCCAAAGGTGATAAGTTCTTGTGCTGTCATTGTAGAAACACGTGTGCTATTGCATTGTCACCTCAGTGTCCCACAATTAGTGAAATGTGTGTGAAGTGTAACAGGGTTGGACAGTTTGCCTAGGTTTGCAGAGATTTGAAGAGGAGTAATTGTGGTTAAAAAAATAGTGTTTTATCTGAGTAGTGGGAGGTTGGTTGATTGAGGAAAATATGTATGTGAGAGAGATTGCGTGGGGGAGCGTGATGATGAAGGAGGGGTGGCTTAGTCTGTTAATGATGGTGTTATGGAAGGAGAAGTTGGTGAAGTTAAGAGTTCTCCATAGTGCATAGTCAGTGTCAGAAATATAGAATTGGAATTGATGGCTGATCTCCATGGATGATTGTTACGAAAGAATATTTTGTTCCTGAGGTTTGAAAAGGTATGGAGTATGGATGAGGTAAATCCATCAAACATCATGGCTGAAAGTTTTGATGCTACCGTTATTGAAATTGTGGGTTACGTGGAGAGTGATATTCAGTTTAAGGAAAGGAAAGAGTATATAAAGCTGTATGGGGCACCTAAAGAAGTGAATGTTTTAGGGTAGAATGACCAGTGGAAGCTAGGAATATTATTACATCCTAGAAGCCCTGGACCAGTTTTGGTTGTGGAGAACTGTGAGGATAGAAAAGGGATTGTGTCTAGATCCCCCAAACGTTTTTAAGGAAAACTTTGGGGAAACTGGATGGCTATTCTCATAAAATCAAGTTTAAGATGAGTGCCAAGCCAGTGGTACCAAAACTTCGGAATGAACCCATCATTGTGAAAGAAGAGTTGAAGTGTATGCTGATGGACATGGTGGATGAGGGAGTGATAGAGGAGATATATATTCAGGCTGTGAATGAAAATATTGTGAATGCCACCCTTTGCCAAAAATAAATTAAGTGATTTGCATGGTAGATGGGGCTAGAGTGTTTTCTACGTTAGATTTGAGGTCAGACTGAGCTGACAGAGGACTCCCGCCAACTTACAGCATTCATTATGCCTCAGGTATTGTACCAATTTAAAAGAATGCCCTTGGGGTAAACCTCTGCGGCATCAGTGTTTCAAAGGGCCATGTTTCATCTGTTTAAGGACATGGAAAAATATGTTAACTGTTTCCAGGATGATATATTGATATTTTCTAACGAGAGGGAGCATGGTGACCGTATTATGAGGGTCTGTGAAGTTTTGAGGGCGAGTGGACTAACTCTGAAAGAGAAGACAGAGCAGTTTGTTTACAAAATCTTTAGAATATTTGGGACACACTGTATCAAGGGATAGAGTAATACCAAAAAAGTCCCCGGTGGATGCTATCATTGGAGCTACTGCTCCGGATAATCATGAGAAGTTATCATTTGCAGTGCCCTGCGAGTATTTTAGTCAATTTATTAAAAGATTTGCAACAAAGATGGAGCCACTCTTACAAAGAAAAATGTGGACTATGTGTGGACAGATAAGCAAATGTCTGTCTTTGAAATGATCAAAACGGAAATTGCCAATGCACCTACATTGAAGCCTTTCCAGATGGGTGTACAATGTTCTATCACTGTGGATGCAAGTATGTGTTGGATTGGGGGGGTGTTGCCACAAACATGTGGTAAGGAAACATGGAATGTCACATTCACATCTTGAACTCTGTTTCACACTGAAAGGAGATAGGTTGTTATTGAAAAGAAACTGTTGCCATGCGTTTGGGCCATTGATAATTTTCAGGATTATATATGGAACTCATGTTTTGTAATGGAGGTGGACCATTAACCTTTGGTGGGGTTGGAGTTGGAATGCTTCAGCATGTAAAACAAGGTTGGTTTCCAAACTGCAAGAATATTGTTTTACTGTGGAATATGTGCAAGGAAGGAAACATGTGATGGCGTAGTGTCTGTCATGGCTTCCTTTAAGTAATGAGGAGGTTTGATAGGCAAAAACCAATAAGGATATTGTGGTTACAGTGTCAGAGTATGTGGCTGATAAGTTCAAAGGGATGCAGGAGTAGACGTACATGAAGGATAATGAAGACGTGTTTGTGTTGGGTGATGTCAGAAGATATATAACTAAGGATGGTCTAATAAGAGAAAGTTACCAGTGCAAATTGTTTACTTTTTGAGGATTTTTGAAGAGTCAGTGATGGAAAATAACTTGATTTTCAAAAATGGGAAATGTATTCCTCCTAAACGAATGCAAGAACAAATGTTACATTTGGCACATGAAGGACATCCATGGGTGTCATCCATAAAGAGCCTTATATGCACCAATTTGTGGTGGCCCGGACTAGATAGGATTGCTGACAGGATAGTGAGAGAATGTAGTGTTTGTGTGAACAGTGAAAAAATGCTGAGATCGGCACCTGCTCTTCTTCAGCCAGTGCCTTGGCCGGATTCAACCGGGCGAAAGTTGGGCTTTGCCTCCAGACTCCCGTTATGCTTTGGTTCTCATAGATTACCATTCTAAATGGCTGGAAGTGAAATTAGTACCTCAAGCTACTTGCAGTGTCATTATTCAGTTTTCTAAAGAGGTTTTTGCCAAAGAAGGATATCCAGAGGTTTTGATATCTGATAGCTGTACTCAGCTTCTGGCATGGGAGATGCAAAGTTTCTTCACATTTAGTAATATAAGGCATATTACTGCTGCTCTCTATGAACCTCAAGGGAATGGACAGGTTGAGAGATTCAATTGGGTCCTCATCGAGAATATCAGCTGGGCACATGAATTTGGTGGGCAGTGGAAGGATAGATTGAGAGAGAAGTTATGGTGGTATCATATTACTCCTCAGAATAACACTTAGTCCGTTCAAATTGTTGCAGGGTAGGCTGCCTGTGTCCAAATGGTGTCCATTGTGGTTTAAGAAGAAGCGAGGGGTGGTTCAAGTTGAAGAGAGTGTGAGGGAAATACAAGAAAGAGTGCAAAGGAAGCAATGAAAGGTCAAAATCTCTTCATAGGTGGTGGGTGATTGGGTTAGAGTGTGAAGCCTGGTTTGGTGAGAAAAGACATGGCTAAGTTTGGCAAAGCAATGAAAGTGATCAAGGTGTATAATAAAGTGTGGTGACGCAAGATGGCAAAATCTGGAATGTGATAAGAGTGGCAAAATGTAACTGAGAGAGTGGACTTCTACATGAAGGAGAGTGTGAGGAGTATTTTGTGAGAGTGGAATTAGGGAGTGGTGCATCCTTACCATTATATGGCAGGCTAGATGAAAGTGTCATGTGTCAGAGTGCTCGTTCTAAGGGTCAAGATCTGGCACATAGAATTGAAGTTGATGAGGGTGGGAGACCAAGTGATTGGAAGTATATAGCCTCATGTGTGAAGCTGGAAGTACTTGTGAGACGACCCCCCACCAAACTCAAAACGTTTGCATAAGTGCTTTGTTTTGTTTCCATATGATTTTGTTAAGTTTCTAATGTGTATTATCTGTATATAGTTTTGTGTGAATTAGTTTATATGAAATATTTAGAGGGAAAAGATGTGTTGTATTGTATTTTCTGCATAGGTTAAAGTTGTATATGCATGTGTTAAGGTCAGGCAGAATGAGGTAGAGGAAGTCTAGAATGAAATGTGAGAAGAAAACCATTATTTGATCATTCTGTGCTTGAAGGATACTGTGCTGTTGTGAATAAGCCTATCATCTGGATTTAATACTTTTTGTCATTGGATTGAATTTAACACATCTGAGAGCAGCTCCTTGGATGCCTATGTTGTGCAGGCAGTATCAAAGGCTGCCCTGAGATCCAAGAGGATTGGAGACGCAGACTCTCCTCAGATGATTAGGGCTCAGATGTCATCAGTAGTAGAGATTAGGACTGTATTGGTGCTGTGGTTGCTGTGGTATCTGGATTGGGAGGTCTAGTGTAGGAGATTCTGTTCCAGATATGAAGAGAGTTGTTGGATAATGGCTTTTTCTCATACTTTGGCCAGGAACAGGGAGATGTTGAAGAGTTCTTTGATGTTATTGGATCTTGATCCGATGCGTTAGACTAAGGCCTTTTTCTTCGATTCTCTCAACTGTCTGAGGTAGAGGTTGAGGGCTGTATTCAAGGCGGTCTTGTGAGTCATGTCCTTGCTGGTGTGCCATCTCCTTTTCAGTTGTTTACAGTGCTGTTTAGTGGTTCTGAGGTTTTCAGTGTACAAGGGAGCCTGCTTGATGGACCTTCTGTGGGTATTGTGGTAAACAGGAATAACACTGTTGGTGCACTTGGTGATGCAGTTGTTGCAGTTTCTGATACCTTGGTCTAGGTTGTTGGAGGCTGTGGCCTGGGTGGTGTTGATCGTGTTGATCCATGTGTCCTTTGAGACTTTTCTCCAACTGCGTGGAGGGCATTGGGCAGATTGGGGATAGAGATCAGTGAGCTAGTGATGTTGGAGTAGATGATGGAGTGGTCAGTCCATGTGAGTTCCTTGGTGTGGCTATGCCTGATGCGGTCGCTGGAAGCAAAGATGGTGTCTAGTGTGTGGTCTGCAGTGCGCGTGAGGGCATGGATGAGTTGGGTGAGTCTGATGCCGTTCATGCTGTTGAAGAGCTTTGTAGTGTTGATGCCATTGTGATTGTCTAGATTGAAGATGAGGTCGCTGAGGAAAATGTAGTTGTTGGAGTTTATGGTGAGGGGACGTGATGAAGTCTGCAATGAAGTTGCGGAAGGCTGTAAATGGTCCTGGAGGACAGTAGGCTAGGGTACCCCTGAAGATGTTTTGCTATCTGTTTGGAGTCAGAGGTTGAGGTGCTCCAGAGGTGGGGTTTTATGGTCATTTTTGGTGGTGCACTGGGTGGATTTGTTGTGTATAATAGCAATCCCTCCGCCAGGCTTGTTGATATGGTTGCAATAGATGATCTTATATTCTTTGGGTATTGTGGTGGCAATGTCAGGCACAGTAGTGGGGTTGAGCCAGGTCTCAGTGAGGAAGAGGACTTCGGGTGTGAGGGTGTAGATGAGGTCCCAATTCTTGGTGATGTGTTTGCATAGTTAGCGTGTATTGAGAAGGGCGCATGCAAAGTTGATGTTTTCATTTAGGTGTTACCTGTGGTGTGTCAGGGTGGGGCTGATCTGGTGGCTTGTGTGTGTGTGGTGGTAGGTGAAGTACAGGGGATGCAGGTGAAAGATCCTACCGTAGAGCGTTTGCCTGGTGGTAGTGATTGTTGCTGTGTCTGGGTAGATGGTGAAAAGCTTGGCTCTAGTTTATCTTAGGGGGTAGGAGGACCAGGGGTCGTTGCCCTGGGCATGCCAATGGTGAATCAGCACTGCGCCCCCTGCCGGCCACACTGCAGCCTCCATTAAGTAGGTCCCGGGTGGGCAGGACTTCTGTTGGCCGGAAGAACGGTGAGTGGAAAAACCCGGGCATAAAAACTCAGGCAGTGACAGGTTCACTGGACCAGGCTTGAACTAACAGGATTTGGAGGCCACAGGCAGGTGGCAGGCCAGGTGCTCAGGTGCCTACTGATGTAGTCATGCTGCATACTGCATTAAGTAGGTGCTGGGGTGAACAAGGCTTCTGTCGGTGAAACCAGCGTGAGTGAGAAAACCCTGGCAGCAGCGGTGTCACTGGATCAGGCTTGAATAAGCAGGAACTGGAGGTCAGAGGCAAGAAGCAGTCTAGGTGTCCAGGTGTCTCTGGCCCTCTGATATAATTTCTGACAAGTAGTAGCTTTTGTAATCTGGCATTTCGTAATCTTCACCCAATGTGAGTGTGCAGTGCCTGCTTGTGCCTAGCCCTACCCCATATCAGTTAGGTGAGCACTGTAGTTATTTGTCTGAATATTGTCCTGTGAGGCTTTACTGGTATAATTGAAAAGAAGTATAGCAAGCATGGCAGCACATTGATTGTGAAAATAGCTTGTCTGCCTGTAGTGGATAGTGTCTGTTTCCTCCAGATTGGACAAGAGCTTCCAGTGTTTATCATTGCCACACCTACATCCCCTAATGGTGCCTGAGTTCCTATGATATATCTGCACTCCAACGTAATTAGAGGCATTTAGCTCCCATTTTAAGTGCAGATCAGGTAGTATATTATTACCATGTATCTTTATTCACCAGAAATCTGGACATTCAGCCATAGCGTTCTATCCTCAACAGCAGAGGTATTAGGCCAGCTTCCACAACAAGGAGTACTAGCAACGCACCATGCGTATGGAGAGAAATTATATGTGGCTGGCTGTTGAATCCCATTTCTTCTTGAACAGTAAACAAACGTCTATGGAAGACATAGATGGCACTGTGGCTGTGTTAGCAGGGATTTTTCTAGAACATGAAACTTAAACCTCATCTTCGAAGACGTGATTCTGACTCGCATTACACCTGCTTGGTCAAAATGTATCCGATCATTCAGCACATTGGGTATTCCATCACCAGGCTCTTACCCATTATTTTGCCGTTTTGGTTCAATATTGAAAGTAGATGACAGGATGCCGCGTCACATGACTATGCATCATTTGCAGAGGTATATGGTATAAACTTCTGTTGGAATGCCATTGCTTTCTGGGGTTCTACCAACTGATAAGTTTGTATTGGCAATTTTTATTTCTCCTACTGAAGGAGGGTGTTGAGTTGTTCCATTTGGACTGATGTCAGTTTCTTCAGGAAAGATTCTCATACATATGCTAGCTGCCGTTCGGTTGTACCAGTGCAGCTGGTCTTCACAGGGAACTATAAAAATCCAATGATATGATGTGCATTTCAGCTTAAATTCCTACCAATGCCATCAGGTTTCCACAATGACTTAACCAACTAACCGAGCAAGAAGAGCCTCAGACTTCTCAGTCCAACTGGGTCTTTTTGCCAGATATTCCCTGTTATCATTTTGAGCCTGTTAGCATCTCTATATTATAGGCTATCTTCAGGACTAGCTGTTCCCTGGCAAAAGAGTCAAGGCCCCTATGTTTTCTAGGTCCATTACCTTTGTTTCTAGCCTTATGATCTCCACGTTCAGGACTATTCTAACCCCATGTGCCACTCCCAGATAGGTCCTCCTTCACGCTGACCTTTAATGGTTCCTATTCAAGTAGTGTGCCTATCTCAGGCTTTCAGTGAAGTATTTGTTTATTGCAGTCATGAGATATTCTCTGTACACAATGTCTTGTAATCAGTACTTAATTTGAGCCTGTAGTTTCTGGTGCTCAGCACCAGCACTAAATTGTCACCACAGGCACTCAGAAAAACAGGACCACCTTGTGGCAGACTTTCCTAACTTAGAGATCAGGACAACAACATTTGCTAAATAATTTGAAATACATTGAAAATGACTAATGCCTGTGACACCAGCTAGGGTGCCCTAGGATAGTCTGAATTGTCACACTGCTAGGTTTGTGGTGGTTGGTAGTTGTGTTGGTACCGTTATTGGCAGCGCTGGTAAGAGAAATGGGTGGTGCAAGCTGCAGTAGCCTCCTGACGAGAGCCCTGGCACTTATTATTTTACTAATTAATCCCAGCTATAATGTTTCTGCCCTGAAACCGATCCCAGGATGCGTGTTTCCATTCCAGGGAGGACCTGGCTTGGCAGTTCGGGCTGGACAGTTCTCACAAGGAACAGGGTCAAGACTGATTTGCATATGGTTGGGTCCAAACTGGGGTGGTGGGGTGAGCAAAGGAATGATGGATTTAACCCAGATCCATGTGACTGGGGGTGAATGTTTGCATTGTCCAGCATTCGGTCCATCAATTGTTTCTTTAGCATATGTCGCCCTAAGTGGGAAGGGTATGCCCAGACGTGGGTCCCATGCTCACTACACCACTGGCTTCAAGCAAGCCTGGCTGATTCCCTGAAACCGGCCCCAGGATGCTTGTTTCCGTTCCAGGGAGAACTTGGCTCGACAGTTCGGGCTGAACTGTTCTCTCAAGGAACAGAGTCAAGACTGATATGCATATGATTGGGTCCAAACTGGGGTGGTGTGGTGAGCAAAAGAATGATGGATTTAACCCTTGTGACTCGGGGTGAATGTTTGCATTGTCCAGCATTCTGTCCATCAATTGTTTCTTTTGCATATGTCGCCCTAAGTGGGAAGGGTATGCCCTGAAGTGGATCCCATGCTCACCACACTACTGGATTCAAGCTAGCCTGGCTGATGAAGGGTGATGCCCTGAATCCGGTCCCAGGATGCTTGTTTCCATTCCAGGGAAGACCTGGCTTGGCACTTTGGGCTGGACTGTTTCACAAGGAACGGGGACAAGACTGATTTGCATATGGTTGGGCCCAAACTAGGGTGGTGTGGAGAGCAAAAGAATGATGGATTTAACCCAGATCCTTGTGGCTGGGGGTGAATGCTTCCATTGTCCAGCATTCCGTCCATCAATTGTTTGTTTTGCATATGTCGCCCTAAGTGGGAAGGGTATGCCCAGACGTGGGTCCCATGCTCACTACAGCACTGGATTCAAGCTAGCCTGGCTGCTGCCCTGAAACCGGTCCCAGGATACTTATTTCCGTTCCAGGGAGGACCTGGCTCGACAGTTCGGGCTAGACTGTTCTCAAAAGGAACAGGGTCAAGACTGATTTGCATATGGTTGGGTCCGAATTGGGGTGGTGTGGTGAGCAAAAGAATGATGGATTTAACTCAGATCCTTGTGACTGGGGGTGAATGTTTGCATTGTCCAGCATTCCGTCCATCAATTGTTTCGTTTGTATATGTTTCTGGCTTCAGCCATTCATTCAATATAGAGGTCAGGTGCTTGATCCAATAGAATGTGATCAACAGCTGGTTTTGCTCTGACATCATTTACTTGGATATTCTGCTACCAGTATGCAATGCTACAGGTGTAAAATCTGTAAGAATAAATCTATTCCGGTGTGAAGGGTGAGCACATGGAAACAATGGAAACCATCCCTTCTCTCCATTTGTGCTACCTGCCATACATCTGTAAGCCTCCAGTTGCTTTGCCTTTCACTTAGTTTCACTGGCGATGAGTTGGCTGCTGTGTCTGGTAATGGTGGGTGTAGCCTGTCTAACTCTAACTCTGGGCCTAGCACAGAGTTAGTCATCCCGCCCCATCTGCACACTGGAGATCTGTTGCTTGTGACACTATGGCTGATATAACATCAAAGAAGTCTGACTTCACAGTTTGCATATTTAGGCTAATGTTGACGAATCCTCCTACCTATATACTGGGTAGACACAACTGGTGATTTTCCACGTCGCACTACAAAGTGACCTACACAACATGCTTTCACTCTCTAATTGCTGAGACTCAAAAGCAGTGACATAACTAGTGTGTCATGGTCCCTAGGGAAAAGAATGGAGAATAAATGAAGAATTATTTTGGGCAAAACACCACTGTATAGGTTTTGGTGCACCATGTATTAATGTCATTTGATTTTGTATGTTGTAATGTTCATGATTAGATTTGCAAGAACAGAATATTTTGTTTAATAACTTGCACTCTTTTTGAGTGCCGCAGGGTAGTGCACCAGGAGGCACAGTCTTCCCATACCGAGCTTCAATCACACTTTTTCAGTAGTGGGTGGGCTTTACCTCCTTTCCAAGTGCACACTAAATTGATACACTCAGTGGATCTTATTTATTACCTAGTTAACGTTTCTATTTAATTGAGTGCATACCCAGCTGTCTTTACTTACTAGGTCACATTTTTAAAAGTGGCATAAGTTAGGATTGTAAATTAGGATTCCAGAGACAGCAAACATCATCTGGTGATCCTATCCCAGTTGGAAATTATGCTTATAAAATGTAGTAAGGCAATTCCAGTGTCTTCCTATGAGAGGGATATGCCTTGCAATAGTGAAAATAAATGTAAGAGTTTTTCACTACAAGTATATGTAAAATGTAAAAGCACATGTCCTATGTTTTAAATACATTGCAGCCTGCCCTCTAGGCTGCCTAGGGTCTTCCCTAGGAGTGACCTATATATATTAAAACGGAAGGTTTTGGTCTGGCAAATGATTTATTTTTACAGGTCGAAATGGCAGTTTAAAATTGCACACACAGGCTCTGCAATGGCAGACCTGAGACATGTTTAACCCTTTCGATGCTTATGACGAGCTCAGCTCGTCATGATGCACAGTTGAGCTGTGCTGATGACGAGCTGAGCTCGTCATGAATAAAGTAATAAAGCAATTTCCAGCACAGGGGGGGAAAACGCCTAGCAGCCAAGGTGTTAAAGGGCTACTTAAGTAGGTGGCACAATCAGAGCTGCAGGCCCATTACTAGCTCAGTTTGGGAAGCACAAGTTTTACACTGGCAGAAAGTGTGCTGGCTCGGTCATTGTAAACCTCTGACCTAGCGACCTTTCTGCTAAATGGCAGCCAGGTCACAGTAACAATTCTCACTCAATTTTAGGTTTTGCCCGAACAGAGTTTGTGCTGTGGTTATGTTTTGTAAAGAAAAGCCACTAAAAAGGAGCTTAGTGTCACTAATTACTTACCCTTGCTTACCATTGGTTGGGCCTCACATCAATGTTGCAATGTTGTTATCTCACTTTGTATTGGTTAGTGTCTCCGGCTTCCTCATGGCCTCCAAGTCTTTCGGCCACATGCATCAACCTATTTAGGAAGTGCAAACGGTGCGAATCGGTAAATTCGGCCATTTGCGATTCCTAAATAAGTTTTTGGGATGCATCATGCATTTTTGTGAAATTCGCTTTTGTTAGCGATTTCCAAAAATGCGATTGTTTTTAAGGAATCGCAAATTTGCGATGCCTTAAAAGCAATGCATGATTGTTTTTCAAATTTGCAAATTCGCAATTAGGGGGTGCAAATTACCACGAAGGTGAACCTCGTGGTAATTTGCGAAAAAGTATTAAAATGCTCAAAATTGCATTTTAAACACTGTCATGTTACAGACACACATGTCCTTAGGACATGTGTGTGTGAAACATGCACTTTAAAATACATTTCAGGGGTGCAGGGGGGGTCCGGACCCCCCCTGCACTCATGGAATGCATTAACATTTTGCGAATCGCTAATTGAAATTCGCAATATGTCAAAGCCTTCCCATTGATTCCTATGGGCCTTTTGGCCCATAGGAATCAATGGGAATTGCGAAATCGCAAATTAGAATTCGCATAATATTTGCGATTTGGTAAAATTTGCGATTTTTACCGAATCGCAAATATTATGCGATTAACGTCATGCATCCCATTTTGCGATTCCTTACTTGTGATTCCCTAAAAAGCGCAAATAAGGAATCGCAAAACCTTACAATAATGCATGTGGCCCTGAGTCCCTGCCATGGAACATGGACCATGTACAGCTTCCCGTAGCCAGTGTCCTTCCACTACCGCAGGCTCCAGACAAGTACGTTTTTTTGTTTTCTTTTGCAGTCACTCTACTTCACCCCAACCCTCCCCTCCCTGTTACTGCTCCCTTTCACTTGTGTTCGCTGTCTGTTGTTTCTCAACTCCTACTCTCCACCCTCAACTTACTTGCTGGCTTCGAAATTACCGTATTTACAGGAAAGGCGATGGCGCAAGTGTCAGAAATACATCTGTGCTGACGGATTTTTTTTTCTTTTGACACTCATTGCACAAAAAAACCACAAAAAATAACTGAAAACTGTGAGTTATGGCTTTGATATACACTCTGCGCTCATCTTCTTGACAAACAATTTTCCCGAGAGAAAAGGTGTTCTGCATTAATCCTTCTCTGTTTTTCATTTACATATCCGTCCCAGTTCATGCCCTAACTGCAAGGCACTCGTGTGTAAGATACACATATGGCATTTATGAACCTTAAAAAAATATATGTTTTGAAGATAACTTGATTTTTTTTGTTAATATTAATGGGCTTTCTTTTCAGAAAAAAACATCTTGTCGCCCATGGCAACACTGTTCATCCGTTTAAGGGATATTTTAGAAAAATCCAGAACAAGGAAAATCAGTAAGAGGAAGAGGGAACATATTACTGAAAACTAATCTATAATATGGTTTGCTGTGTCTCAGATTGAGGGGTTTGACTAGCAAGGCAATTTAAACTTGCTGAACACAAAGTCTGTGAATTATGCTAGTTAATGGCCTTCACCTAACTAATGGATCCGCACCTCCTCAGAGGGTGCTTAAGAACGTATAGGATAATACTCAAAATGTTCCTGTCAATATATTTACACAAAAACCACAGTTGAAGGACAGAATGCAGAACAATGTCATACATTCACCCCAGTACAGAGATCTGAGCCTAAATCCATCGTTTTTTTGCACTCCACACCACCCCAGTTCAGTCAATATATTTATAGCCTCCTTTTCGCCTCCCTTCTAAAAGTGGACTTTTCTATTATGATTGACGGGGCCTAGAATTTGGACAGGAAGCCACAGACTGCAGTCTAAGGAATATGACTGGCCGCGCCCGCTCTCAATATACCAATGTGTGTGCTAATTGCATTTATTTATTGCTCCTATAGCACCAGCATGCATCAGTAGGCTATTTCCTAGTGCTTTGTATTTGGAGGCGGCTTTGGGGCTGGTAAGCAATGAGGAAAAAACGCATCCCATAACAGTGATGTCCTTAGTGGTCTGTTATGGGAACGTATTCCTTTATTTTATTTTATTCATTCCTTTCCTTCCTTCTAGTTTCATTTTTTGTTAGCTCTTTTGTTTGATTTTTTTATTATAATTTTTTATCTCAGATTATATTTGCTATATTTTTTGTGCTTCTGCTGTCACTACAGAATTGCCTTACATAAAAGTTGTTGTAGAGTTAGTGAATATTTTTGATTATAGCCATATAGCCCACCGTAGCGGGCTATACCGGCTATTAAAAGCCCGCAGCAGCGTTAAAGGCCCAAGCTGAAGGCGAGGGACTTTAACAAGTCCGGTATAGCCCTGCTACGAAGGGCTATAAGGCTATTAGAACATTCTGCCTCTAACAAATAAAACAAAGCCTTCAGGGAGCACGTGGGGATTGAATCCCCCCGGGCTCCCTGAAGCCTTTGTTCACAGCCAGAACAAAGAAACATTGCAATGTTGGAGTTCCGGGCTTATACCAGCCATTATAAGCCCGGAGCTCTCCATTGTTGTCAATGGAGCTACCAACATTGCAATGTTCTAATATGTGTTATAATCGCATTTAAAGTGAATAGAAAGTGTCGGGGGTCCAGATGACAGTTAGACACTCCTAGATCTTTTACTGTGGGTTGGTTATTAGTCACCAGAGAACGGGTAGTGCTTATATTTGCATGTGCCGCAGTAGTACATTTTCTGTGAATTGCCTGCAGTAAGAAAGAGTTTGCCCTTAAGGCTCCTCCAAATTCAGATCCCAACTCATGCACGGCCTTCCATGGAGAGTTCAGTTTTAAGTTGTAGTCTGAAGAAGTAATGCATCGATTGTGCGCTTTGTTGACAAATTAACTTGCAGTCAGTGAAGTGAAAGTTGTGGTGGGTGCTCACTTAGAGACCTCTGCCTGGGGACAGTCTGCCCTATGATGTCACAGAACTTCATGGATCATGCAGACGACATTGAATTTGAACTTCTATTCCACAAGGAGCTAGTTAAGTAATCTACTTTAGACATATACATTGAATAACATCTAAACTTGGCAGGCTGATGTGGGTAATTCTAATTATCTTCCCAAAAACATAAATATGCGATTAAAAAAGGTTTGCGGGAAACAGTCTCTTGTGGGACAGACAAAGCTGCACATAACTGTAACATAACATAACATGTGTATTTGTAAAGCACACATTCACCCGTAAGTATCTTGGAGCTGAATAACAGATGTTTATTGTTACCCAACTCAATGGTACTCATTTTATCGACCTCCGATGGATGAAAGGCTGAGTGGATCTGCTGGGATTTAAATGTGTGGCCATGAGATCGAACACAGGCCCCTGCAGTGGAAGCATTAGTCCACTGAGCCAGCAGACCCACTTTCTGTAGGCACATGTGAAGTACTGTAGGATGGGTAGCTCTTTTAGTCGGAATAGCAAGTAGCAATATATACCCCAAGGCCAAAGAGCCTCCTTCAGCCTGCAGAACTAAAAAAAAGAATTGTATCAGCAGAGAGCCCTAGATCTTCCGCTAAAGAAACCCTAGGGGCATACAAAGATGATCAATGCAAAGAAGAAGTGCTAACCACTGGCAAGCCAATATATTGCACCCTTGACAGACTTACTGGCGGGGTTAATTTTTTTTAAGACCTTCTACAGCAGCACCCGTAAAGTAAACAAAAAAAGTGCTATTACATGGTCAGCGCCATAGTGCTTTATTTCTATTTACTTTAAGCCATGTTGCACAGCAGCCTGCTCCGTTGGCAACATGTCTAAAAACATTAATTACGTCAAGTGTTCTCACATAGGAGAAACCTATTGGCTTTGCCAGTGCTTGCTTCTGGATGTATTTGCTAGAGATGACCGACATGTGCAGGGGAACTGAGGAATAGATCCCATGGTTCAGGGGCACAGCTCCCTATCCACCGGACCATTTACTTTGTCTCAACACAAAACGGTTTGCTGGGAGTGCTCTTTGTACATGGTGCACACTTGGCGAACCCTCAGTGGTGAACCCTCCTTTTTGTCAACGGGAGAGCTGCAGACATTTTTGTTCATGCATTTGTGCAGCTAAATGTGAGTGATACAACAGTACGCCAGCGTGGAGGGTACTAAAAACTTTTTAGATATGGAGAAATATTTGTGCATCTCTAATAGGCTCAATCCCCAACATTATAACAAGAATGGAGAAAGTTCAAACCTTAGAGGAGACTCCTCACGGGAGCTGCCAGATGGTAACACAGGTATGACATTTACTGAGTCCTGGGCTTCTCAGCATTGGTGCCAAGCTCCACTGTGTGCACAGGGTTGAACAAAGGTGTGGTGGCACCCACAAGCCCTTAAAGTTATGGGGCAGATATCTTACCTTGAACTGATGCTGGCGATAGGTGAGGGGGCTAATTAGTGAGTAATGGTGGTAGCCATCCACAAATCCAGGAGTATGTTTAACTCGCACACTAAAAATGTATCAATTGAGAGGGGAATCTTTAATAGCGGTGAATGTTTAATTTGTTCAGCATTCTGTCCATCATCTGTTCTTTGCATTTAGCTGCACTATTGTGGAGTCCCCTAAAATAGATACCAGCGGATCCTGAGGAGACATTTTTTCAAAGCACACCTACTTGTAAGGACTTTGGGCCGGATGTACAACCATTTCATTTTGCGACTTACAAATTGCAAATTTTAGTGACTAACAAACAGCGAGTCGCAAAATGAAATGTACTAATATATCTCAGGCATATTTAGCTTTACCTAAAGGGGTGGCAAATGACCGACTTCATAAATATTCATGAGGTAGTTCGCAATTTGCGACCCTTTAGGAATGGCCTGTAATCACAGGGATGGTGGCCTATTGGAGTCAACAAGACCACCATGTCCATGATGGATTGCTTTTTGAATAAAAGCATTTTTTTTTTCTGAAATGCAGCTAGTTCGCCCTAAAGGAAAATATGGTGCATTTAAAAAAAGAAAAAGAAAAAGCTTCCTTTTCATTTTTTGTTGGTGCACATTTTCAAAGGAGAAGGTGGCTCTTCTCCATTTGCAAATGGGTTACCACCTCCTTTACAGAGTCAGTAAAGTATGAAAGCTTTGCCACTGCATTCTGGTTGCCAAACTTTCATACATACGACTGTGACTCACTGTAAGAAAGGGACGTCCTTGAAGAGCTCCTTCCTAATAGTGACTCGCAAACCCTATTTTGCGAGTCAGTAATAGGTTACCAATTCGCAAAATAGTTTTGTGCATTGCTAAAGCCATTTTATCAGTCACCAACGGCCCGATTCTTCGTTTGCGGCTCCTAAAAATGGCCGCACACCTGGACCTTCCTCCCTTAAGGCGAACATACATTTTCTGATGTGGATTGGTGTTAATGTTGGGAAGACATGCCCTGACCCCAGAAGAAAATAATACATTCAGCTTTCTCCCCACTTTAGTTGGAGATGCTGTCACAGAAAATTCAAAGGTTTTTCCCCAGTTGTTCCATTAAGGATTATCTCTATTAGTTTGAGAGAAGAACACAGGAGCTAGTGTGCAACCCTAACAAATGTCCTTCTATCCTTGAGCTGAGATGAATTTTACTCAATTTCTGCAACAGCTTTTCAGTTCTTGGCTTATTTTTCCCCCATCTTGTTAGAGATCTAATTAAAGACTCCGCTAATTGCATCCATGCCAAGAAGAACAAACCATATCTTATCTCAATTCATCTACACATAATTAGAACACAAAAAGTATTCTGTCTCCCAAAAGCCCATAATTCTGAAAATACACATTCTATTTTGATAGTCACCCGAGCTGGAATTACTGAGTGCTGACATTTCAAATAGCGGAAGGAATTCTCGAAAGCACCAATTATGACATGGCTTTGTGAAACAACAATGCCATCTCGACTGCTTGAAGGAATTACAAGGCGCTCACAAGTGTTTTATGGCATGTATTTTACAGAACGGAGATGTAATGTATGCACCACAAAATTAAAACAAACTCTCCTGGCTGTATTTATAGCTCGGGATTGTGTTTAAGTAATTTTGAATCGTGGCGTGCGTCCAAAGAATGCAAGAGTGTAGCCCATGTTATTTTTCCAGACAGGAAACACTTTAAAAAGTACATTCAACTGCATGAAGCCGGCCTCAGCTGAAGTTTTGCAGAGTAAAAACAAATAAGAAATAATATATGCCATTATACCAAAATCTGCAATTTTAATTTTAAATGATTAAAGTTGTAGCAGATAAAAAAGACGTTAGTGCAGTGTACAGAAACTATATAACTTAAGAAAATCGACAGACAACACATAAGGTTTGGTAATGAAAAGATGTGCTTTTCTCGCACTGCGAAACGAAAGGCGAATTGGATATTACGATGTGGAGAAGCATTTATGCTATTCTAACGCATCACTATCACCAATCCGGTTCTTTGATTTTTTTTTTTTTTTGTAAATATCTTTTTATTGCAGCCAAATAGGTGGTACAATCAAAGCATTTGTGTCATTCCCTCTGTTGACCATTATACATATGAATCTCCATTATATGTGCCACACAGCCATTTAGCTCACACCCCGGAGGTCGAGCGGCGCACCAGCGGAGAAAGTCCTGTGCTGGAGAATATAGCATGGCTCAGCGACAACCAGACATTCGGGAAATGGCAGTGCTGCTTTTCAGTCCTCTCATTCCCCCCCCCCCGTGCGCAATGTCCAGTAGAATCAGTAGTCCCTCTTCTCCATTTCTGATCAACAACCCCCCTTCCCGCCCATTCCTCCCAACCCCTCCTACCCCCTCCCCTCACCTAGATCTACTCCCCCCGCCACTATCCCTGCCCCCCACCCCCCCCGACGTGCCAGTGTACCACCAGTGCGAGTCCACATCCATCCCGACCAATCCAGACCCAAAGTAGACCATCAGGAGCAATCAACAAACAACTTGCAGTCATCACATAGGAAGTAGGGGAGCAATGGAGGGAGCCTAGGCCACTATCTCTCCAGGCGGTTGTCCTGCAGGAGCAGGGCTATGCGCCGGGGTGTCTTCCTCATCCAGGTCCAAAAGTGTGAGGTCTAAGACCAACCTCTCCCATGCCCTGGCCCTCTCCAGAGCCGCGTCATTGCCTGCTCTAAGCGCAGACTGCATACGGAGCTCTCCCTCACACCGGGCCCATTGAGAAGCTCAGCCTTCCACCTCTCCACCGTGGGGCCCCTATTCGCCTTCCATTGGGATGTTATGGCCCGCTTCGCTAGGAGTAGACCCATGTCCAGAAACTTGCTAGTAATCTTGTTCTTCGATGTGTGTGGGAATCAGTGTAGGATGCAGTGTGCCATGGTGAATTGCAAGTCCCTCTCCGTAACCTCCCTCAGGCTGTCCACTACCTCCCGCCAAAAGGAACCCAACTCTGGGCAGGACCAGAACATGTGCTGGAAATCAGCCAAGTCCGCCGGGCATCGCGGGCAGGCCGCCGGATGGGCTGGGAAATATTTATGTAATTTGTCAGGGGTCAGGTAGGCCCTGTGCAGGACATAAAAGTGCACCAGCTGGAACCTAGCGTTGCGCGTCCCGTTTCGGGCCCGTTCCACTATGCCAGTCCACGCCTCCCCAGGGATCTCCGTCGCCAGGTCAGCCTCCCATTTCGCCTTCAGGGTCAGCAGTGGGGCAACAATCTCCAAGACCATGCGCCTATATAGGCACTTGACTGCCTTGACCGTCCCTGCCATCATCACCACGTACTGGCAGCCTAGAGACAGTGGCGGCTCCGTCATGCCCGTCTTCCAGTGCTTGCGGATCGCCGTCGTTAGTGCTGCATGAAGGAGGAAGTCCCCCCCCAGCCAGCTCAAAGCGTTCTCTCAGAAGGTCAAAAGGCAGCAGCACCCTGTTCTCATAGAGGTCCCCCATGGACGTCAGCCCCTGCAGCTCCCAACTCTCTAGACCGTGCCACGAGCCCCCATGCGGTAGTGCCCCGCACAGCTTGAGCGGGATCTCAGGTGCATATGGGACCGTAATACGGCCCCTCCGAAGATACCTATTCCAGCTTTTCCGGGCCGTCGCAAATTCCTGAGTGAGGTGGAAATCTCCCATCGGGAGCCCCAGAACAATCCGGGATAACACCTGAACCGGGCCCGCCAGCTGCCCCGATCCGTCCTCCCCTCTCCTGGCTCTCGCAACCCATTGCGCCAGCCATTGCAGCTGTGCCGCTAGGTAGTATAGCTCGTAGTCTGGCACCTCTAGTCCTCCTTCCGCTCTAGGGCGGAGAAGTGTATTGTGTGCCACCCTGCGTCTGCCCATCCCCCCAGAAAGCCGATTACCATCGACCTCAGTCGCCGGAAGTAGCTCGCCGGGATCCAGATCGGGAGGGTCCTGAAGAAATAAAGCAGCCGTGGCAGGGTCACCATCTTAAGAAGCGCCACTCTCCCCATTAGTGACAATGGGAGCGTGCTCCAAAAGTCGAAGTTCACTTTAGTGTGCCTAATTGCCGACCCAATATTTCCGTCAAGGATATCCGCCTTATCATGGAAGATCGAGGTCCCTAGGTAGCGCAGACTCCTCCCCTCCCACGTCACCCCCTCCGTGGACTGTGGACATATTCTCCGTGGGCGGGCCGGGAACAGGTAGGACTTCGCCCAGTTCACTCGGAGGCCTGACACCCTGCTCAATGATTGTAGGAGGGACTTAGCCCCACGCAGAGAGTCAGTCGAGTCCGCCAAGAACATCAGCAGGTCATCTGCACATATAATGCGATGTGGTGTACCTGTCCATGGACATCCAGCCCCTGATATGCCCAACCCAGCCGGGCTCGCGCCGCGAGGGGTTTGACGGCTATGGCGAACAATAGGGGTGAAAGAGGACATCCCTGGTGGGTGCCCCTACCCACCGCACACATCTCAGAGATAACTCTCCCAGTTCTAACCCTCGCCGCCGCGTTCCGGTAGAGCAGTGCCGTCCAATCCATGAAGCCCTCGCCCAGGCCCAGCGTGCGCATGACATGGAAGAGATAAGGCCATTCCAGGCTGTCAAAGGCCTTCTCCATGTCGACTGCAAACACCACCGCCTCATCGCCGTCATAGGTGTCAGCCTCCAATACATGCAGGAGCCGTCGTACGTTAAGCGCCGTGTTGCGGGCCGGAATGAAGCCGGACTGAAGCGTGGATCAACATGGGCATATGGGGGAGCAAACGGGTCGCCATGATTTTACTCAAAATCTTATAGTCCAGATTGAGCATGGACAGTGAGCGATACGCCGCCCTGTCCCACGGCTGTTTGCCCGGTTTTAATAGGGGGACGATAAGCGCTTCATCAGTGGTCATCGGCAGGCTGCCCAGCCGCTTCGCCTCATTGTAGAGCCACGTCAACCTGGGCGCTAGGAGGTCGACATAGGTGAGATAAAAATCCGTTGGGAGCCCGTCGGAGCCCGGCGTCTTGTTCCTCGCCATACCCTTGATGGCGACTCTCACCTCCCTCTCCTCAATTTTGCCCCCGAGCAGCTTCGCGTCCTCCTCCCCCAGCTCCGGCAAATCTAGCCCCTCCATGAAGCCCTGGAATTCGTCCACCGACGGCAGGACCCTGCTGCGGTAAAGCTCCGTGTAGTAATCATAGAATATCTCATTAATCCCCTGTTGGTCAAACCGCGCCACTCCCGAGTGATCCCTGAGCTCAAGGATGACCGAGCTCCGGCGAGCCGGATTGGCCAGCCAGGCCAAAGAGCTCCTGACTTATCGCGCTCCGAGTGCGTGCGTGTGAGTTAGGCCTTGTAGTCGAAGCACCTGAGGCGCTCCACTGTCGCCGCCACCACTTCTCGCGCCTCAAGTAGTGCCTCATGTGTGTCCGGTCACTCAGGCCTCGCCCCCTCCAGCCCCCGCAGCTTCTCGTCCCCCTATGTGATGTCTTCTAGCAAGGTCCTCCTAACTCCCGACGCCGTCGCAATGCATTGTCCCCGCACCACTGATTTGAAGGCGTCCCATTCAATCGCGGCTGAGCCCGCGGTGCCCGCATTGACCTGAAAGTACGCCTCGATGTTCGAGGCTATTGTGGTTTGGAAGAGCTGGTCGTCTAGCGCCTCTGGGGGCAGCTTCCAGGCAGGGATTCGCGGGCGGCACTGCGACCAGCGCAGCTGCACAAGTAGCGGGTTATGATCAGAGATCGTGTGCGTGAGATACTCACTGTGGCACACCTCTGCAATCACGTCCTGGGAGCACAGGAAGGCATCGATGCGAACGTGTAACTCATGGAGAGCGGAGAAAAACGAATAGTCCCTGTCCGACGGATGGTTAGCCCTCCATGAGTCGACCAGATCCCAATGGCGTTGCCAGGCAGAACGCGCAAGTGCCAGTCTGCCAGCTGGTGCATTAGGTAGGGGGGGTGCGATCTGTCCAGGGCAGTGTCAGTCACGCTATTAAAGTCCCCGCCAAGGAGCAAGGGTTCCACCAAAAACGGTGCCAGCTTGTTGGACAGCAAGGAGAGAAACGCCGGATGGTCTAAATTCGGGGCGTACAGACAACCCAAGGTAAGGTCCCTCCCATCCAGTTTGCCTCGCACCATGACAGACCTCCCCTCTGGGTCAATTAATTGCTGTGTGCATTGGAAAGGAACACCCGCCCGTATCCAAATGACCACCCCCCTAGCATATGCGGAGTAGCCAGTGTGGTAGACCTGCCCCCTCCATCTCCGCTGTAGCGCCTTCCCCTCCTTAGCTAGTAGGTGTGTTTCCTGGAGGAAGGCGAAGTGAATGCCCCGTCTGACTAAATAGGAGTGGATCTTGTGGCGTCTATGCATTGTATGCATCCCTCTTACATTCCACGTGAGACATTTGTAGCCTAAGTCGGGTCCCATTGTAGAGCCCATCGTGCTTCATCCACTCTCTCAGCGACCCCCCTGGCACGCTCGGGTCCCACCCCCATCCCCCCCAACCTGATCAAATAAACTTCCCCAACTCCCACACCCCAGGACAGACAACCAACGTGGAACCCCCATCCAAACTCAAGTAGTGAAAGTATCGCAATAGAATAGGGCTAGGGTGGCCAGGACAACGACCCAAACAGGCCCGAAGCCCCCCGCCCCAACCCCCCCGGAACATTCAGGAGAAGCCCCCTGGCTCTCCCCCCCCCCCCCCCCCCCATCCCAGTGATAAGTCTCAGGAGGCATCCACACGTCTCCGCACAGCGTCCAAAGGCTGCCTCAACCCGCAACCCAGTACCTTACAAATGTGTCCAGTGTCTTGCTGTCCACATCAGCCAAGGATTCCGTCCGCTGTTTGGGGAGTCACCACCGGCAGGTCCGTCTCCGAAAGATCGTGCCCACTACTGGAGCCAGGACTGGGAGCACTGACCTTCGACTGCTCCGATGCGCTACTGGAAGGGCTGGCGTCTCCCTGGCTGATGGCTACCACTGCCAGCACCGCCTGAGCTCTTTCCTGCTGCCATCCCGACGTGGAACCAGACCTCTGCGTCGGCGTCGCCTCAGTAGAGCGCCTCCCAGGCGAAGCCTCCGGAGGGGCGTCTGCGCTCGACTCCCCCCTGGCATCTAACCAGCTCCAAGCCTCCTGCGGTGTGAGGAAAAAGTGGGAGCGTCCTCCAGCGATGACCCTCAGCCGAGCCGGGAACAACACAGCATAGGGCAGCTGCAGCGACCTCAATTTCCGCTTGACCGCCAGGAAAGAGGCCCTTTGTCTTTGTACGTCTCTGGTGAAGTCCGGGAAAACCATGACCTTGCTATTATCAATTCTCAGGTCCGGCAGGTCCCTGACCCGTCGGAGGATGTGGTCTCTATCCCGGAAGTGTAGGAGGCGCATCACTATCGGTCGCGGCGGTCCTCCCGGCTTGGGAGGGCGCGCCGGGACTCTGTGGGCCCACTCCAGGGCAAAAAATGGGGAAAGTCCTTCTGGAGCCACCTCAGTCCGCAGCCATCCCTTCAGGTAGGAGACCGGATCCTGGCCCTCCACTTTTTCTGGGACCCCCACGAGGCAGAGGTTGTTGCGTCTGGAGCGCCCTTCACTGTCCTCGGCCCTGAGCTCCAGCACCCGGACCTTCTGCGCCACCTCCGCCAGTGATGCTCTCAGAGTAGCCACATCCCCAGGCAAATCTTTCAGGGTTACCTCCGAGGTCGCCACCCGCTCCTTCAGCTTCCTGTGGTCGTCCTTCAACAAGGTCAGGTCCGATCCAATGGTGTCTATTCGCTTTTCAAGAGCTTCCCGCGACGCTACTATTGCCTGCATGATGTCTCCCAAGGATAGATCTCGTGGGCGGGTTGAGCTTCCCGCTCCAGGCGCAGGTGCATCTTCCTCCACGAGATGGCCCGGGTCGTCCAGCTTCAGTGCGTCAAAGCCATTCTTTCTGCCTCCTCGCACCATTCTGCCGGGTGGCAAGACTTGCATGCCTCTACGGTGGCCACCAGTGAATCAAGGCACTCTTGAACTCCTCTCCGGTCCCGCCTCAGTCGCTAAGCACTTCTGCGCCTCCGGGCCCTTGTCAGGCGGGGCTCCAGTCCATCGGCCAACTCAGGGAGCAGGTCTCACTCCACCAGGGCGGCGGGGCACCAGGGCCCCCACTCCAGTTGCTTGGCGGGACCTCTCCCTCCGGGGTGCCACAGGCTGGCCCACGGTAGCTTCTGGCACGCGGGTGTCCCTGGCCAGGAAGCAGTCCCTCACCGCTATCAGCCCGGGTGACTCTACGGTGGTCACCAGCGAGTCAAGGCACTCTTGAACTCCTCTCCGTTCCCGCCTCAGTCGCTCAGCCCCTCTTCGCCTCCTGGCCCCCGTCAGGCGGGGCTCCAGTCCATTGACCGCCTCAGGGGGCAGGTCGCACTCCACCAGGGCGGCGGGGCACCGGGGCCCCCACTCCAGTCGCTTGGCGAGTCCTCCCTCTCCGGGGTGTCACAGATTGTTTTCGCGCCTCCGAGCGCCAGGCCCAGAGGAGCTTCTGATGCGCGCGTGCCCCTGGCCAGGAAGCAGTCCCCCTCCGCCAGCAGCCCAGGTGCCCCTCTGAAGTGGATGCCAGGCCCCTCCGCTTTTGCGCGCCCCACTGCTGAAGCCCGCTCACCGCTATCCTGTTGTCAATGCAGGCGCCCCGCTTCCCAGGGCGGGGGGGGCACCAGGGATATCCCGCAGCGGTAGGGTGAGTGCAGCGCACCTCGAGGCCTCAGGGTCTCCGCCGCCGTCAGCTAGGGCAGCCTCTATCATGCGGGCGGCACCATCTTGGGGTCAGGCAGTCTGTCAGCCCCTCGTCCTCCGGTCTCACCCGTGCCGCGATGCCAGGCGATGTCTTCCACCTCCCACAGTCCCGAGGGACCTCCGCTGCCGTGTGGGCAATTTTCTTAGCTTCACTGGGCTCCCCTCCATTTTGGGCGCCTGTTACTCTGGTCACCTCGCCTCCCGAAGAATGTTCGCCGTAGGCAGCTGCCGGGATTCCCGGGTCGCCAGACTCACCCCTTGTGCTCCCGAGACCCTCCTATGCTTGTTTAGGGGTCCGGGGTTCGAGTCGGTGTACAGGATATGCTGTGGTGCGAGGCGGGCGCGGAGGAGCTCCGGAGTCCCGCTTCCACCTACATCGGCGCCTTAGCCACGCCCCGGTTCTTTGATCTGAATTTTTTCAAACATATCTGTTGATTTGGCCAATTGGAATCAATTTAATATTATGACACTGAGGGCTAGATGTTCGAATAATACTAATAGCGAAGACCACATAGTGACTTTTTTTGTGAATCGCTATTTGGTAATCATTTTCACTAATGTACAAAATGGTCATTTAGCTCATATTCTCTCAAAAACAATTCATAGTGGGTTCCAAATATACCTATCTCATGAATATTATTGAGGTAGGTTGCAGTTTGTGACTCACTGTGATTCGCTGCCACCACAGGGATGGTGGCCAGCTGGAGTCAGGAGACCGCCATGGCTGTGATTTGCTTTTGAATAAAGCAACCTTTTTTTTTTATAATTCAGGCCATTTTTCTGAAAGCAAAATGGGATGCAATTTAAAGGAAAAAAATTAAACATTCAAGTTTCACTTTTTAGGAGTAGGCAGTGGTCCCTTGGACCACTGCCTGCTCTTACAAAATATGTTTTCAACCATTCTCATACGGTAAGGGGTGCCTTGGGGACCCTTTCCCATTTTCTAATGGGTTAGCACCAACTTGGAGTTAGCTGTAAAGTGTGAATGTTTTGCAACCGCAATTTGGTTGCAAAGCATTCATACATACCCATGAGAGTTGGCATTTGTTGAAAGGGACACCCTAAACACGGCCCTTCCAAATACCGATTTGCTATGAGGTCATCAGCGTACAGTGCTATCTTGTGTTCCTTGTGCCCAAAGGTGATGCCTTTAGTGTAAGGTACTGCCGGAATCCTAATCCGCAAGTGGGGAGAGCGTGCATCCCTCCCCTATGCCTCTGACGGTGAGGGAGGTATCTAAGGGCAAACCGCTAATGCTCACCCGGGCAATGGGGTTGGTTAGCTACATTTCACCCATGTCGAAAACACAGGCCCAGGCCCACTGCATCAAGTAGCCACAATAAGAATGACCAGTGCACTCAGTTGAATGCTTATTTGGTATTGAGTGATACGAGAAGTGCCAGGGTCTGAGTTGTAGGCTTAATCTATGATATATAGCAGGTGCTTGGAGTTGTCACCGCAGCCTCTCTCTGGTATGAATTCCCCCTGTTCAGGGTCAGTCAGAACCTGCATAATCAGGTTTAGGCATGAAGTAAGGACACCCGTGAATAAGGAATAATTTAGTGTCTATGTTCAAGAGGGAGATGGAGCGGTAGGAGTAGCACAGCATAGGGTTTTCCCGGGTTTGGCAATCAGTGTTTGCCGTCTCTCTCATGGTGTCCGTGAAGGACCCTGTTTCGACAACAGGAGTTATACAGGTGTTTAAGGAGTTGTTAGATATGGGGTTCTGGTTGGCTAGGTTATGCACCTGATCTAACAAAAGCGTTTTTCATATTTCACTCATTTCTCTAACTTACTGGGTCCTCTACGATTAGTAAACATCTTATCACTGCACTTTACCATAGAGACAACAGTACTCTGATAGATCTGTCTCTGCCGATGGTGAGGGGTGGGAAATAGGGTATCCAAATCCATGTAGGTCACTCAATGAGGACCATTATTGGCAGCCAACTCACAAGTTCAAAACCAGGTTCAAATACACCACTCTTAGGAGCATACAAAAGAAATAAAGTATTCCAATGGGCCCACCCAACCTCCTGCAAAAACTAGAATTATACACTCTAGGAGTTATGCAGTTGCAACACAGAATAAAAGTAGAAGAACTTGATGTTCTGAAAACAGTCTATAACTCTGTTACTCACCTAGAATCAATATAAACATAACACAGTTTAAAGAAAGAACATCAGAACACAATAAGAGATGCAGACAATTTTAGATACATTGGTTATTGTATAACCCCTTTGATGCTTGTGACGGAACCATTCCGTCATCAGTCACTGTTGGGCTGTGCTGATGACGGAATGGTTCCGTCATGACCACACCTATTTTGATAAGGGCCCAGCACAGGAGGAGAATATCTCCTGCAGCGATGTGGCTAAGTGCATCCAAAATCAATACATATAAGTTTCATTTTAAGCATTTCAGTCACGAATCTTACAGCATATAGCATGAAACCACACATTTAGTCAAAGGTTCAAATCCTGAAAAGGATGGTTCATCAAGTTACAGATTCCTGTCACCATTTGAAAAGTGAAGGATGGTTTCCAAGACTTACATCAATCGGATATTACAGATTCCTACCTCCATAGAAGGTAAAAGGATAGTTTGTTCTTGTAGCAGCATTCAAAGATTCTAAAGCAAAGAGCAAAAGGTTAAAGCTTAAAGTCCTCTAGGAGTGAGTTCATAAGCATGAGCTAAAAGGGAAAGGGCAAAATATAGTTACTCACGAGAAAGTCCAAGAAAGTTCAGCAGGCAAAGTCATTGGCAAGAGGCAAAAAGCATGGAACATAGAAAAATTCAGGATTGTCGGCAAAGAATCATTTTAAATCCGTCTGCCAAAAGTAACAGCATCAGAAAAAGGTAGTCCAAAGAGCCAAGAGGATGGTTCTCAAAGCATAGATCTCCTCGTAAAACAGTAAAAAGAGCATGTGTCGCCACCCCTCCTTTGGAGTCTGCCCTTTTGTAAGCATTATATTACTTCGTATTGTCAGTCATCACACCAGAAGGGCCAGATCATCATGTGATTGCCGTTTTAGTCATAAGGTACAAGATTGTGATACTCCTGCGTGGTTTCCCATACATGTAATGAGAAAACACTCCTCTTTTCAGTCTACAAAGGTTAGTCGAAAAAGGAAATTAACAATTTTGCAGACCATGGGATCTGTAGAACCTTTAGGTTCTCGCCAATGCATTATTCAGTAAAAACTAGAAGAATGTCATTAGTTAACCAAATGTTGCATATGTAGAACAGATAAAGCTGCATTTAAAGAAACGTGAAAAGTCCATTACAATAACCTATGAAACAATGTAGTTTAGGAAAGAACATGATAAATGCATTTAAACTAAAATGACATCGGGGGCAAGATGGCCGCTGCAGCCTTGTGCTGAGAGGTCGCATTCAATCCCTCTCCCGCACAAATGCAATGATGAATGAGAAGGACGTTGTGCTGCCCAGAATCTACGCTTGATGGAGTTGGAGCGCTGGTGGCTCAGAGGAACCTCTGATTATAAATATCTTAAAAAACAAATATATTGGATTGGACTGGCCTGGGTCTGGGTCAAGGGCAGGGCCGCAAAATTATTTGACAGGCGGAACATGGCACCGAAGGTACCCCCCCGGACCACAAACCAGGAGAAGGGGGGCAAGAAAGGTAAAAAGGCGCCAGATCCCACAGCAGCGAAAACAGGACCGGCTGCGAGCGCTAAAGTGGATACCCCTGCTGGGAAGAGCACTGGGGCGATAAGGAAAACACTACCCCCCCTCCAATGGAGAAAGGAGGAAAAAAAGGAGAGACGCGGGGGAAATCAAGCACAGCGGTAAAAAGTTTGAATGGGCAATCAGCAGAGGATCGTAATCTAACCATGTCTAACCCCGGGAAAGGGGAGAGCAACAACAAGAATCGAGACGCTGCTATGAGGCAACCTACCCTCGTAGAGGTCCTTGCGGCAAAAATCCCCGAGCAACCCGATCCTCAACAGGAAACAAGCGACCCAGCGGCTCTGACTCCAGGTAACGTCCTCGTGGATGCAATAGACGCTGGAAACGCTGAGAGTCTGGTTGCTAAGCAACGACCGGCTCCGGCATGGAACAAAGATCGAAGCTCCACCACGGAGGCTCAAGCAGCTGGTGAAGCACACGAGGGAGGTGAGCCATTGAATGGGGCTAAAGACGGAAGCAGAGGGGGACTCGGGAGGCCTCTAACCACAGGCACAGGCACAGGAATGGCAAATACGACAGCTGACATGCTGGGGGCCTTACTGGTAGTCGAGGAAGAAATTAATGCCTCAAGACAGCTGGACGGCACCAGGGGTAGTAGGGCCAGCCTAGCTGATAAGGATAATCTGGAAGCAAGCACGAGCAGACAGACCCTGGATGGAGGAGACTGTGCCTCTGTGGAAGCAGAATTCTACTCGGTAAATGAGGATTCAGAATCAGCATTATCTACTGGTGCCAGCTCAGAGGAGGACGGCGAGGGATTAACTGGGTCAGGCTCCAGCACTTCAGGGAAAGAATCTACGGTGAAGAAAAGACGCTGGAAGTCTGGATTTCCTGAGCACACTGAGAAGCGATTACTATGGGATTCTTCTGCAACTTCACAGGTGTACCAGGAGGATGATAACGCTAGTGCAACTGGGGGTGCTGGCGGCGCCACAGGTGGACCTCCCCCCTTAAAACGGGACCCCTTTGAAACTTTATTTAGCACTCTCAAACAGATGCAAGGGGAGGCCAGGGCAGAAAGTCGAAGAGCAAGACAGACCACAAAGAAAATTCAGAACACTTTGAGGAAAGTTAATAAGTTATATGATGTAATTGTGGACCGAGTAACAGAGGTGGAGGAGCGTACTGGAAGACTGGAGGATGACGTCGGGAGCTGGCAAACATTTAAAACAGAGCAGGAGAAACTGGCGGAGGATATGTGTTGGAAAATGGAGGATTTTGAAAACAGGCAGAGGAGGAATAATGTCAGGCTACTGGGAGTGGCAGAAGGGACAGAAGGGCAGGACGTCAGGCAATTCGTGATTAACTTATCGAAGGGGGCCTTCCCAGAGTCTCAGTGGCAGTGGGAAAGGGAGATACAGATAGCACGAGGTTCCCATTCATAATGAAGAAAGCCCGTGGCACGGGGTACAGGGAGTGATGGACAGGGGAATCACCCAAGGGCGATATTAGTAAATGTAGGGAAATTTCTGCTTAGAGAAGAGATCATCAGCAAGGCAAGGCCAGATAATAAGAGGACATTTGAAGGTGTTACTTTCTTTGCCAGGCCTGACTTTTGTCACGTCACCATAGAGAGGAGATGGAAGTTAAGGCAGATGATCTCTCCTTTCCAGGCCCTAGGCATGGAGGCATATCTTTTATTCCCTGCCAGACTCGTGAGGAGAAAACCCTGGATGTTCTCTTCCAAAATTAAAGCACAGTTATTCTTGGAAGAGATGAAAAAGCAGAAGGTCGGGTAACTGTGAGTGGCATAGGTGTTTACACTACACACTATTAATAGAATTCAGGTATAAGGTTAAAAGGGTAATTGGACAGCATAACACACATATAAAGTAAAAGCGAGAGAGGGATGCGACTAGCGCAACCTAATGCGGGCACACATAGGTCTTCTGACCTATTTGCCTGTAAGAGGGGGGGAGAGTTAGGGAGGGGGGGGAGAGCTCAGGGGAGGGGGGAAAGGGAAAAACAGCACTAATGTTATCTTTGTCACTATATGATTTAACACATTGTCTTTCATTTAGAATATACGGTATGGCTATATACTGGTTGATGACCTTAAAAAGCATTTGTCTACTTAGTCACATTCTCCAACAATATTGCTATGGCGTGTAGGATAGCAACAATTAATGTATGTGGTCTCAATGACATAAACAAGAGGATGAAAGTGGCGGCATATCTAAAAACCCTGCGTTTGGATTTAATTTGTCTCCAAGAGACCCATATAGAAGGGAGTAAGGTGTACCTCTTGGAGCAATTAGGGTATACTGTCCTAGCAAGTACTAAACAGGGTACCAGGACTAGAGGGGTAGCAATTCTGGGAAAGTGTAGGGATGTGACTATAGGGAGGAAGAAGGAAGATAAATGGGGTAGGTGGGTGATATTGGAAAGAGAACAGCTGCAGCGGCAATAAAAGAAATAAGGGATGGACAGGGGAATTTGGTAGTAGATCCTAATTTAATAAGGGAAGTCTTTAGGAGGTTTTATTCAGACTTATACACCCCGGAGGATATAGGAAGCCCGGTAAATATTGAAAACTATTTTATGAATATTTTACCACCGACACTGCCTGAAGAAGATAGGGAGATAATGGAGGGACCTTTTCAGTTGGAAGAACTAAAGGATGCCCTTGGAAGCTTACCATCAGGGAAAGCAGCAGGACTGGATCGAATACCGCTGGAATTCTACCAAGTATTTAGGGATGTGCTACTTGCAGATATGTCTTACACAATGATGCAAGCGCAATTAGGGGAATCCACTCCGGATTCCTGGGGCAGAGCTGACATTATCGTAATTTTAAAAAAAGGGAAACCACCAGAAGTACCAGGATCCTATAGACCCATAACACTGATGAACTCAGATGTAAAAATATACTCTAAAATTCTGGCAAAAAGACTGCCAAAAATCATTGAGCAATTGGTAACCCCCACACAGCATGGGTTTATACCCGGTAAAGGGACAACACAACATGTTAGGACTGTAGTTACCATCTTTGACTATGCAGGTGTCTTAGGAGACCCTGTTGCAGCACTTTTCCTAGACGCTGAGAAGGCGTTTAACAGGGTCTCCTGGGGCTATCTCTGGTATGTTATGAGGTGGTGTGGGATAGGGGAAAAGTTTATAAAAGCTATACAGGCCCTATATAACACCCCAACTGCCAGAGTTAGAGTTAATGGAGGGCTATCAATTGCAGTTAAAATTGCTAGGGGGACCAGGCAGGGGTGTCCCTCCTCGCCCCTTCTTTTTGCGCTATATCTTGAGCCGTTATTGCGGCGATTTGAAACTAATGTTGACATACCACCAAAGAGAGTAAATAACTGTATTGTGAAGACCCTAGCTTACGCAGACAACATAGCAATCTTAACTTCGAACCCTACCTTAGCTATAAAAGAGGTAGAAGCAGAGGCCCTGGTGTTTGGACAGATATCTGGGTATAGTTTGAACAGAGCCAAAACGCAGATCATAAAGAACATACACGCTAGGTGCGATGACAACAGAGTGGTCAGCTCCGCAGTATACTTAGGGGTCTCATTATCGGCGGACCTGGGAGCAGTGGTTGAGAGCAATATGACTCCATTAATCTCTAAGGTAAAGAGCGATTTGGAGAGGATGAACAATCTCCATCTCTCCCTGATGGGCTGCACTAACGTGATAAAAATGCTGATTCTGCCCAAATTTCTTTATTATTTTAGAACTATTCCCTTGGTTTTTGAAGTTAAATGGTTTAATTTATTGGAGAATGTATTGAACAGATTTATTTGGGCATATGGGAAGACCCGGCGAGCATATCGAGATATGTCTCTTCCGAGAGAGAGAGGGGGTTGGGGGGCCCCTAATTTTAGGATGTGTCAAATGGCAGCAGCACTACAGTATATGCAGGGACTAATTGGGGGTGGGGGACTCGAGCAAAGAGTTACGACTATGTCCACAGAAGTTTATTCTGCAGTGCTGGGGGTGGAGACAGAAAACTGTTTCTTAAATAGAGTAGAGTTTGGGTACTACAAAAGGACTAGATTCAAGACTGTAGAGGCAGCAGTTAAGATATGGAATGCTTTTTAAAAAAAGGCGGACCTAGGAAGATACAATAGGTATATCCGGCTCTATAAGAACAAATCCTTCCCGGCGGAAGTCTTTGCTGATTTAATAATCGCTGGATGGGCACAAAAAGGGATAATACAGATTGGGGACCTGATGGATGATGAGGGGATTGTCCAGTTTGAAGATCTTAACCTTAAATATGGCATCGAAACAAGGGATTTCTTTAAATTTTTGCAGATAAGGAGCTTTCTCAGCAATAAGCGGGGTGGAGCCGCGGGCTTCGGCCGTAATGAAATACTTGAGAAGATAAAATTAGGAGGGGATTGTACGATTAGATCCTTTTATGCAAGTCTTGCAAAAGGGAAGATTGATGATATGAATACATTTAGTAACAAATGGGCTGAAAAATTGGGGGGGGGAGCCTGAAAGCTTTAAGGAATCACTAGACCTGGGTCGTACCATCTTATGCTCGGGCCCCTGCAATCACAGCATTATAAGACTCTGTTCTCTTTGTACGACACTCCAGCCAGAATAGCTAAATGGGGAGGTTCTACCGGTACCACCTGCCCTCGTTGTAATGCAGCAGATGCAGATATCGTGCATATGTTTTCTACCTGTCCCCAGCTACACACTTTGATCAAAAATGTAGAAGAGTTTATGGGTAGTACTTTAAGATTATGAGTACAATTGACACCTTTGTTAATTTTGTTGGGGAGGGACATGGGGGAGATCATATCTATAAGGAATTTATGTTTATAGCCACCGCAGTAATGAGGCTGACAATAGCAAGAGCATGGCTGGACAAGACCCCCCCCCGGTTATGCAAACTTGGCTCTCAAATTTACTAGGCATGTATAATCTTGAGAAGGCAATTTACGCACGCAAGGGAAAAAGAGGAAGAAAGTTAGGATTAAAAATATGGGAGCCAATTGCGAAATGGAAAGAGATTATGGCAATATAGGAACATATGTGTATGTGAAATGTAATAGGAATTATAGATATCAGTAAACCATAAGTTTAGGTATACATTGTGAAAAATGCATTGTATAATTTGCTTTTTTTTCATTTAGTACTTTGTCCTTAGGCTCAATTTGTTATGGCTATGTATAGTATGAGTAGTGTCATCAAACCAGATATGATGAATCATACATTTAAAATTATATGGCAAATGTATAATATATGTAATACAATGTGTGTAATGTAAGGAAAAAATAAACAATATATTTAAAAAATAAACTAAAATGTCATCTTCAGTAAAGTAAACTCTAAATTAAAATCTAACATAATGAAATAAATCAAGCATTTCATGTAAAGATAGAATGATAAAGTTGTCTGTAATTTATTATCCAGTAATGACTGAGGCTAAATGTGGCCTACCACCACAAATGTTCTCAGGTTTCACAAATGTAAATGATTATTAAAATTAATTTTACTAAAATCATTTTAACATTTCTATAATCCTAATAAAGTTCAGTATTACCACTGAAAATGTCAGCTATGTAACTATTTCTCATAGGTGCTTGCCCACATTCTTTTCATGACGCATTACAATGAAAGGCAATAGAAATGCTAAGTTATGTCATTAGAATTGTATTAATAGGAATTATAAATAATTTCTTTCATAAGTAACCTAATATTACACCCTACTAGTAAGCATTAAAATCTTTTTGCATTTGTTTTTCTTTTTCTCTACGTGTTTCAAGTACACTTTTACGGTGCTATTTCTCTGTCTTTTTCTCAAAGTGTGCAAAGAGCACATTTAGGTTTCTGTGTCTAAATCGGTAAATATGTCATGTATAAAATAATCAGTCTTTGAGCTCGAACACACCTAACCTAGGCAGAACCCACAACTCTAGTCAAGGTAATACAGATACACACCAAGATATCCTGTAGTACCCTCTGGTAGCTTGGTGTAGAGCAGGTAGGCTTATCTACAGAGGCAATGTGTAAAGTATTTGTGCAACACACTCACAAAGCAACATAGGAATATAGGTACTATAATGTATATAACGTAAAAGACCAAAATTACATGAATTGATAAATATTTTGCAAATAATGTTGGGCCTTAGAGTAAATCACATAAATTGCAGGGACAAATATGTAGCAAATGGGCACCTGTACACCTAATACATTTTCTATGGTAATCCCTGTACACAGTTGAAGTGATGAGTCCCTTTGGGACGAATGCAGGCAAAGCGCATACTCGCTTACTAGGGGCATCACAGAACGTTCAGATAATGTTCCCATCTGGGATTAACCACTGAAAGCAGAGCGCCAGAAAGTCCTGATGAGGTTTCTAATTGTCAAAGAAAGTGTGTATTGCCCAGTGCGAGAGGCCTACCTCGGTTCCCTCCTGGCTGCACAATCAGACTAATCACCCGCAGGTGCACAGTGAAGCTACACCCCTCCACTGTACCCTTTGCCCACAACTGTGGGGGGAGTCATCCACACTGCTCCGTCCTTGGCGGCCGAGGTGACACGGCACCCAGCGTGCAGCACTAGATTGGGGGGTATGCCGGTCCATAGGACAATACCAGCATTTAGCAGCACAGGGCTGTAGTCCATGCTACGAGGGCGTCTCTCCTTGCTGCAACACCTCCATGGGTGCTGAATTACTCGCCCCTCTCAACTGAACAGAGGGGATCTTGGCAGAGTCAATCTTTGGCGCTGCGGTGCCAGCTGCACAACCCAGAGTGCTTGGTCCTGAGGGAAGCATCAGTGATTCTGTAGCCCTCAGCAGATCAGCCACAGGCTGATCTTTGCAAAAGCCCCGTGACTGAACTCACCAGTTGCAGATTCACAGGGTTGGGGCAGGTAGGAGGACCTTTGATAGCCCTGTGATCCCAAAAAACAGAGGGCAAACCAACATGCTCTTGGAGAACACTTGGGGCACAAGCAGGAAGTAGGCAGCAGGCAACCTCATTCAATTATTTGCAAAGTGGCAATATAGGCCAACATAGCAATGCAGTAAACTGGGATGGCAGTTTCTCTTTGCAGCACAGCTTTCCTCCTAGAAATGTGCAGGTGTAGAGCCAGCAGTGTCTGGTTCCAAGTCCAATGCAGTGTCTAAAAATATGGGGTCAGACCTCCAATAGCCATGCACAAAACTATCTTTGATGTAGCGGGTGACTTCAAAGAGCCCTCAGAAGTTCACACAGATCCCTTTCAGCTCAGCCCTGGCTCTAGAAGATCATAGGGTGTAAAGCAGTCCTTTGTGTGACGGCAGGGCACAACCTATTCCAATGTGTGAACCACCTCTCCCTGCCCAGGAAGACTATCAGTATGAAGATGAATGCAGATGTCACACCCAGCGTTTCCTGTGTTGTGACTGTCTTGAGAGAGGGCACAAAGTGTAGCTGTAACACAGCCTAGATGTGTGTTGGAGACAGACTGCAAAGCTCAAAAAGTTATAAGCTCAGAGAAATGCGGATTTTCTAAAAATAAAAAAAATAAAAGGACAACCTGACTGTCAGTTTATAAGCCGCTATTTATTTAGGCGGACAAAAGCTAAGACTGTTAAGTTCTTATGCTTTGAGTGTCTTAATCACATTCTTTTATAATGTTCGACACACTTATAGAACATTTTACTCATGTCTAAGTTAAATACACTTCCAATACACGACAACTGTAATACATATAAAGAGCATTCATAAATTTAACTGATGTGACATGAAAATTGTACAAACATAAATAATATACAAACATTGTACAAAAATTACACCAGCAGAATATTAGTGCAAATAATACAATGCAATTCCATAGGGCCCTACACCTTGGCAAAGTTTTTGGGACTGCCACCACATGGGATGGGTACTGCTCTGTGGGGTACATTAACTTTGAACAACCCTCTTCAGAGATCCAGAGCTTCTCTGAATGCCCTTTGTGGCTAAAAAAGTATGGAAATTGCTGACGTGTTTCTAATCCCGAAGAACAGTCACAGGATTTTCATCAGGACTACAGCACGGTGTAACCTGAAGTTATCATAGTGCACTTGTTGTGCTTCTCACATGGATCAGATGTTGCGTGACCAGTACAATTCTGACTTTCTAAAAATGGCATTTTTAAAATAATACAGTGAAATCCGACTTCATCAATAAGTAGAATTTATCATTACCATTCTAAACATACCCTACATGGCAATGCCACTCCTTTCTGACAAGAAATTACCACTTTAAAGTACGTAGGCCTATAAGAGGAGTAGGCCTCAAAGTAGTGAAAAACAAAATTAGCATGGGCAGTAAACTGCGCACACAGGCCCAGTAGTGGCATGTCTGAGACAGGGTTTGAAGGGCTTCTTCTGTGGGTGGCACAATCAGTGCCACTAGTAGCATTTCATTTCTAGGCACATTTCTAGGCCTTTAGGCCCATAGGAATGAATGGGGAGTTATTCCTTGTTTGCGATTAGCAATTTGCTAATCGCAAAAAAGGAATGTGTAGGAATCGCAATTTATTTTGCGATTCCTACATGAATCCCGTTTTGCGAGTCTGTAATAGCGATTCCTTATGAATCGCTATTACAGACTCGCAAAACGGGTCTTTGATGAATCTGGCAGTAATTGTCTTATTTCAAGTACACTCGTTTCATCTGCTGCTTGTAGAGCACTACAGAAAGAGTGTTTTCAAGTTTTGTGACTTTGTCAGTGCTCATGTTTTCCTCTCTCTCTTTTACAATTGGCTGGATCCTTCGAATCGTCCCTCAGGCAGACCCAGTGTTTATGATGCTCTTATGATCTGTGATAGATTTTCTTTACAATAGGCCAATTTGAACCTCGTAAACAAGACTTGAATAGGAAAGGGCGCCTAATGGGCTGACCTAAAAACAGTCAAACCCCACTGTGTTTTATTGGCATACATTTCTACGTATAGGCTCCATGTATAGACAAGTATTCTGCTTAAGGGAAGGGTTTTAAATTGTTTGGTTTTCAGCTTTAGTGTAGCAATTGTAAATCCTGCTCTTGTCTGCATGAAATCACTGCAGCCCTAACTGGTTACAGCAACCGTGCTGGTGCATTAAGCCATAAGCCTGCCCTGGGGAGCAAGTCCAAACCACCATGCTCTATGGAACAAAGCAAATCGAGAACAAATATGCTTATGCCTCAGGTTTTGGGCCAGGAAAAAGCCTATTATTCACTCAAACCGACAGTACTTTTCTTTATGAAAATGTACCACATAATTCTGTTCAGGGAATAATCCTATGCATTTCAATGTAAACAACGAAAGTGCCAAGGCGGATACAAGCCGGCCAAGACATTTATACAGGGCAGATTTTTCTGTTTAAAATGCTCTAAGTGCACCTCTTTAAATATTATTTTCGATCAGAATATGGACTGTTTAGTCACAAGGGAATTATGGATCGTGTAAACTGCCAACTTTGTCTTCCTATTGGGCAAATTAATCCAAAGGTACTGGTTGCGTGTTTATATTGGTGAATTTGACATGTTTTTACTGTTGTGTGACCTTAAGTCATGCTAAAAACATTGGTCCACTAAAATATTGCATCCACAATGTTAACTATCAATGTGGCCAGGATTCCACATTGCCGGCAGTACTATGCAATTGTGAGGTAGACCGTTCAGGGTGGGGAATAACAATGTGAATTAGGCCATTGTGAGCGGTTTCACGCACACATTTACCTTCTGTTTTGAGTTATGGGAACAAAGTGGAAGAAGTATTATGGCAAGGGGAACATTTCATTTTCCTCCTATGCAGTAGAAGGAGGCCAAGTACAGCCATGGGACAAGGCTTGGCTGCTGTTGCAAAACCAAACACAAATTTATCAGCCATTTTTTTTTCGGCCAGGAAAATAAGGTCCAGTGTTCTCGCACCACATAAAACCGACTGGTCATGATTAGGTGGAGCAGAAGTCCATATAGAAATTCCATTCTACCTGACTTCTAACTGGGGCCTAGATCATCATAGTAAGTAAATCTGGGAAGTATAGATTTACTATTCTGAACTCTACATCTCTTTGCCTTGATATAGTTGCTGCAATTACTGTCAATGCAGTAATTTCGTAGAGTGGTATTTCAACTCTGTTATGGTGATCCCCATCACCAATACTTTTCTGATTAATAATTAGTTATCTAAAAAAAATATATATATATATATATCCATCCTACTGGCAGTCGCCAGTAGGTAGTTATAGTTAGAACCTAGTTTCCGTAGGAAAAGCATTTTTTGATTTGCTAATAACTTTGGCGTCGTTTGAAAAATCTTTATGAAATTCTCCAAACAAAAAGTCTATCCAGGTCAGCTCCTATCCTAAATGTTTGGTGGTGATTCGTCAAGCAGGGGCTGAGAAAAAAGGGGGTCCCAAAATGCATTTTCTCCATGTTAATTTCCGTAGGAAATTTTGCGACGAGCTACATCCCGAACTGCTGAACAGAATTACACCAAATTTGGCAAAAAGGTAGTGCTTGGATCGGAAAGCAACCTTTTTTTTAAATGGTGTAAATTTGTTCTGTAGTTTCTGAGAAAATTGAAAAATAAAAGTTTCAATATCTGGGCAGAGCCTAAGTCCCGAGCAAAAGCTTCACTGTGATTGGCTGCCAACACTATAAACCAGGAAGTGTTGGCAGCCATCTTGTGGCTCGGTAGAAGCGAGTCACTAGAAAGCAGAGAAACAAAGGTATAAAACAAGAGAAGGGCGCAGGGTAGAAACACCCTGACCCCTTAAGCTGCTCAAGGGGTCCCAAAAGGACCCTCAGGGCCAAAAAAAGCATTTAAAAAAAAAATCTGCGCAATTCACGCTGGGGTTGCGGGTTCATGCGTTTTATATTAATGAGTCCCCTGGGTGGGCTAGGTTCCGAGGGCGTTTCTTAAAAAATAATAGCGGGGATTCACTGGGATCCCTGCAGTCCCGGGGCTTCACTCATGTTGGGAGGGGGGTTGCACGGCTCCCCTCTTGGAGCCCTCTATGTGTTTATAACTTTGGCATCGTTTGACGAATCTCTATGAAATCTTCCAAAAAGTTTCTCTTTTTTGATCAGCTCCTATCTTGAAAGTTTGGGGGTGATTGGTCAAGGGGGGCTGAGAAAAAGGGGGGTCACAAAATGTGTTTTCTCAATGCCTTTTCCATCGGAAACCTTAGACAAGGGTACAGGTCAAAGTGCTGAACAGAATTATGCTAAATTTGGCAGGGAGAAAGGTCTTGGTCCAGAAAACGCGATTTTGTTGAAATGGTGTAAATCCGGTCAGTAGTTTTTGCGATAGTAAAGGAAAAAATATATATATATATATATATATATGGGCGGAGCCTAACTCCCGAGCATGAACTTGTCTCTGATTAGCTGCTAAGACTTCAAACAAGGACGTGTCTTCTGATTGGCTGCTGACACTTCAAAACAGGAAGTGTTAGCAGCCATTTTTTGCTCGCATCAAGTGAAAATATAAAAGAAAGGTCCCGGGGGCAATTTAATATACCGGAGCTCTGTCTGTGTGAGACAACCCTTTCACTTTCCCTCTGCCCAAGATCGCCACTTCACAGCTATGCCTTTAGAAGCCAGTCCGTCAACTCGCAGTGCTCTAACTTTGCGAGGTAGTACACTGCTGTTCCTTTGGAAGCAGACGGCCCGTAGTTTTCCCTCTGGGAGTGGAGCCCATGGGCCTCAGTTGTCCTCTGTGAGGCTGGGTGCGAACTGTTGATAAGTCACATTATATGAGCATTGGAAAGACATTTTGTGATTTAGCCCATCAGCTCGCATTTGTGCGAGGCAACTCTGAAAACATACTGGAGCTCTGTCTGTGCAAGATACTCCTTTCACGCTGCCTCTCCCCACATCAGCAGGTAACGCACCCTCTTCCTACATCACCAGCATACCCCCAACAACCTTCTTGGGCCAGCAATTCTCCCTCTGTGAACCACTGGTCCGCTCGCAGCTCTTCCGGTGTGACTTATCGGGCCTGCAGTTGTATCTATGAAGCCAAGACTGGAAATATACTGCAGGTCTCTCCCTGCAAGATACACCTTTCACGTTCCCTCTGCCCAACATCACCATTTCGCAGCTATGCCTTTAGAAGCGAGTCCGTTGGCTTGCAGCTGGGTACCTTTGCAAACTAGTACGCTGCTGTGCATCTACCTCTGTCAGTTAGTACGTTGCTTTTCCTTTGGGAGTGGATGGCCCATAGTTCTCCCTCTGTGAGTTGAGCCAAGGGGCCGCAGCTGCCCCTCTGCGAGCCTGGGTGCGAATTGTTGATAAGTTACACTATATGAGCATTGAAAAGGCATTTTGTGATTCTATCTATCAGCTCCCATCTGTGCGAGGCAACTCTGTAAACATACCGGAGCTCTGTCTGTGCGAGATACCCTTTCATGCTGCCTCTTCCCACATCAGCAGGTAATGCACCCTCTTCTCACATCACCAGCATACCCCCAACAACCTTCTTGGGCCTGCAAGTGTCCCTCTGCGAACCACTGGTTGGCTTACAGCTCTTCTAATGCAACTTCTTGGGTCCACAGTTGTATCTGTGAAGCCAAGACTGTAATTATACCACAGGTCTCTGTCTGTGAGATACCACCTCCATCCTTCCTCTCCCCACATCACTGTTCCAATGCTATCTCTTTAGAAGCAGACGGCCCGCACCTTTCCCTATACTAGTTGGCCTGCAGGTGTTCCTCTGCAAGCTAGCCTGCAGGTCTCCCTCTGCGAAATGACGGGCTGTGGCTCTCTGTCTACGAGCCAGCCCGCCGGTTTTCAAGTCTCTGAGAGCAGATGCAATGGAGGCAACGATCATGCTGGTTGGAAACCCAACACTGCTCCGACATCCCCCAGCAGCAGCTCCTTCTCTGATATCCCCCCTCACCCCCACCTCCCACAAACAAATGTGACAAGAACGTTTAGAAATCTGGAAGCTAACAAATCAGCTGATGTGGCCTAATCATAGTTAAAAAGATGCTTGTGAGGTTGGACAAATAAGAATCTTAGTCATGTATGGATTTGCATATAAAACATTTTATTAAAACAAAATAACAATAAATAAAACTATGTGTGTAAAACATTTTATTAAAACAAAATAACAACTAATAAAACTATGTACAGCCATGGCTTGTCATCCCTCGACAATTGAATCACAGACTGCAAGACGAAAAGAAAAATAAGATGGTGCGTTATGCGTCCAGCAAAGGAGAAAGAAAGAGTGGAAGTGTGAGATACAAGGAAGATAGAAAGAGAGACACAGTGTGAGAGAGAGGAAGAGGGAGAAGGAGTGAGAGAGAGAGGAATAGAGAGAGCGAAAGAGAACGAGAGAGACGAAGACAGAAAGGAAGAGGAAGACAGAGAGAGAAAGTGAGAGAGAGAAAGAGAGAGATACAAGGAAGAGAAAAAGAGAAACAGTGTGACAGAGGGAGAGGTAGGAAGAGGGAGAGAGAGGGAGAGAGAGGAAGAGAGAGAGTGAAACAGTGTGAGAGAGTGGAAGAGAGAGAGAGAGAAAGAGTGAGAGAGAGGAAGAGAGAGAAATAGTATGAGAGAGAAAGAAAGAAAGAAAGAGTGAGATACAAGGAAGAGAGAAAGAAACCATGTTAGAGAGAAGAAAAGAGAGAGAGAAAGTGTGGGACAGGAAGAGAGGGAGAGAGAGAGGAAGTGAGAGAAAGAAAGAATGAGAGAGGAAGAGACAGAGAAATAGAGAAAGTGTGTGAGAGAGAGAAAGGAAGAGCTGTAGAGGGAGTGTTGACACTGGAGAAAATCTTCGCAGCTCACCTTTCTGCCACCGATGTGTATCCAACCACGTGCCGGGACATGCACCCTCAAGTTTAGTTATCTGAAAGATAGTATAGATTTAGTAACTGTAGACTATATACAATTGCACAAGCGTAATTCTCTGTTTCGGCTCTACGCACCCAAGCTGCTGCATCCCATCAACTTCCACTGCCCAGAGGTGTCTAACAGCTGCTGCGCCCCCAGGGCCATATTATCAAGAATGGCGATGACATTATTGTCACTTTAACAGCAGGAAACTGCCGCTAAAGCGGCGATAAGGGGCTTTATAATATGCCTAGGCTGTTCGGAATTCGGTTTAAACCGATTATGCTCGAGAAAACCATACTGTCTAAAAATTAGCTGACCCGGTTGAAACCGAGTGTCACTGATTTTTCACATTCTTATACTGCTTGGCCACTTGAGGGAGCCAAAGCAGTACAAAGCTGAACTGTGCTGAAAAGGTTGCTCGTTAAAGTGAACGGAAACCTCCCAGCTGCCTGCATTGGTTCTTTTTGAGGGTTTTCCATTGTTTGTTTCCCCGTGTTGCACGATACATTTTTCTGATTGGGCTAAGGTGCACGGGTGGCCTGTTTGTGTGCAGGAGCTCGGGGTGGTTTAATGGGCTATCAGCATGCTAACTTCTGGAGGGGCCCCTTTTTATCTGGGGAGAAGAGCTACTTAGTCTTCGCCCGCAGGGGTCTCCACCCCCTTTCAGACAATTCTCAGGCGTGCAATACATACGCTCGAGGCGGCGGACTTCACCCTGGCAGGGGGCCCAGGGAGGAGCTGCTCCTAAACACACAGCTTGACGGCAGCAGGTAGCGAGGCAGGGCTGGGAAAAACAGAACTTGGGCGGGACAGCTGTTAGAGTGCGTCAGACCTCTCTTTGCATCTGAGCAGAAAACGCGCATTTTCAGTTATTGCTCAGAATGCCCATATGGTTTAAAGGGCTTCAGCGTCCTCCCCCCTCCCCCCTTGTCGTGTGTGTCAACCCGGTGAGTCAGCTTCCCGGTCACACACACAGCCTCACCAGAGTACTTCACAGGTCTTTAAAAGACCATTTACGTCTGGACGAGGCTTTGTTGCTTTTTCACCCCTTCATCTCCAGAATCCTTCATCTCCATGGAGATGAAGAGGTGAAAAAGCAACAAAGCCTCGTCCAGACGTAAATGGTCTTTTAAAGACCTGTGAAGTACTCGGGTGCAGCTGTGTGTGTGACTGGGAAGCGGACTCAGCCCCTGTCTCAGGCAGAGAGCCTATTACTGGAAGAATTACACTCCCCACCTCCCCAAATTTGGCTATAGTTGCTGCTTTGAGAATTCCTATAAAATTGTTATCCCTGCAGCTGCTTAGGCGTGCATTTTCCGTTATTGTTCTCACTGCCAATATAATCCGTGTTTTATGTGCATATAGGACCAGCCCTCGTTCTGACGAAAATGCTGCACCGGAGTCACGCTGGTGACAGCCTGGGGGCCTACGCTGCAAAATACCTCTTAGCAATTTAATCTGACCCAGGGCACATTTCCTGGAAGCCCATGGAGGAGTGAAGGAGATTAGCCACTGCGGAGGGAGAGGAATATTGCTTAAAAAAACAGGTGGGAAAGACTTGCGACACCACCGCTCAGTAACTGTTTTCCAGTTCCAACTGGATCGAGGGGATAGTGAAAATCATTCACCACTGAAAGGTCACCTGGCACGTTTTGTTCTAGGTGGCTGGAAACATGAAATTCAACCAGCACGTTATTTCACCCGATGCAAAAATAATGTACAATGTGGCGGTCTCCTTTAAAGGTTAGTAATTAGTATGGAGACTATGCCTCATCTGATTTACAAATCCTGTCCCACTCCCCTCAGGGCTAATCTCCACCATGTCAGATAAAGTGTTCTCTCTTTAGCCGCTTTTTTGTGTCAGGTTAATCACAGCCCGTGTGTCTCTTTTTGTCAGTTTTCATGTGGTGTTTAACCTGACAGTCATGAGGCATATATTGGATTCATATAAGACACCTCTTCCTTTGGTTTTATGTTCAAGCCATTTGGTTCAACTGTAAATTGTATTTATATAGCTCTGACTATCCCTAGAATTGCATTGAAGCACTCTGCAGGAGCGAACAGCACGCTACTTCGGAGGATTAGAGTTCACTCAGAAGAAATAACAATGAATTACTGTGTTTCTAATGGGAAAGACAACTGACTGTGGCCGAAGAGGGCCTTAGTTGTTGGATAGCTTCCGGGCGAGGTCAGGGTGAAGTCATTAACATTTGGTGGAAATCTCTAACTGAGATATATTTGAATTTCGCACCCAAAGAAGGTCCCTTGCCAGTTGAATACTTTTTACACTTTTGCTAGTGAAAATTTCTCCCTCCATACATACTCACTTCTTTGGACCTCGATTGTTCCAGTGGAGCAAGGCAGCAGGCTGTAGTCGAAGAGCTCTCTAGAAGGCAAGATACCTTCTACACCAGGTCCAGCTGAATTGGATTTGCTGATGCAGAAAAGCTCAGAGCAGGAGCAACCTAATTTTTGGGGCAGTGTCAAGGCAAAGTCGTCGGATCAGCTTGGCAGGAGGTCTTGAAGATCTGACTGTGATTTGGGCCTTCCCAGCCTGTGGTGGACACTCCTGTTTTAGCAGACACAGACTGTCAATCATTGGCTCATCTGCAGCATTACTTAGTCTTTGCTTCCATACTTGGTACTGGGTTGGAATTGCTGCTCGCAGTATGAGATATTTTGACCCCAGTAATGACTGATTTTCTGCACCAACAGTTCTGCACCTACACTAATTTCTAAACTAGATAGTGCGCTTAATCGGGTATCCCCGGCCACTATTTGCCCTACAGAACCCAGTGAACAAACTATAGAGAAGATATATTACCTTCCGTATACATATATAACTTCCATGTACCTATGTATCTTTATATTTCTTTCTTTACTCCTAATTCAGAATCTCCAATACACTAAACTATACCAATCTCATTATATTCTCTACCACTACTCTCTGACTCATCCCATAGCTCATTCAACAAATCTGTACAAGTTCTAGATCCCTTCCGTAAAGGTGAATTTTCTCTGGACTTTGATAAGTGCTGCTTCATTTTAGCCTGCTTCAATAACTCCGAGGGCATATACACCCAGTTCAATGCATTGTTCCAGCACCTGTCCCAGGGAATTACAATCTTCAGGTGCAGCAAATTGTGTACTGGCTGTTTTGACATTGTCTGTCTCAATTGGCAATGTGGAGAGGGCCTGTACACAGATGACAGTTTACATAGGAAGGAAAGCGCGAGTGTGCATGATCAATGACTCACTGAAGAAGTATTGTATCTTGTACTACAATAAGATTGACTTGTAAAATGTGTTTGGACCCCATAAATGCTGTAGTACACTGCCTATATACCAGTCCCTATCATTGCAGAAAGCAAGCAATAATAAAAGCAAAACGTTCCATAAACACTGGAAAAACACCATTAATGTTGTTTTTAACTGCACGAAAATGTGTAACCACTGATAACCACTGTTTTTTTAAGGTTTTGAAATCACTGGAATACACTGAAAAAACCCCACCAGAATTTACCAAAAATAGAAACTGAAAACAGGAAAGCCTAAATATGCCCTTGTGAATTCCCTTAGAACCCCAGGTTTGATGTCCTTCACATCAGAACCTGGGTTGCAATGGGAATTAAGAACACTACAATAGGACAAGAGGGACTTGAGGAATGTTTAGAGACCTGCGTGGAACAACTCCCCAAATCTAACTCACAATAACGAAAATGGATCCGCGGGACTATTGAATCGAGAGGGATTTCAGTTAGCGATTAAAGTGCTGTGACTGATTGGTATGATAAACAGAGGCAAGATATAGCTCAGAAAAGAACACATTTACTGAGGAAAATCCTTAAAAAGGGACGGATTCCCATCACTCACCAGAGGTGACATGCTTCATCATCTGGGTCTCCTCCTGGCCACACGCTAGTGTAACCAAGGGCTATAACCTTCTTAAGCTAAGAAGCGAGCTCATGGATGTTTTATTAAGGGTATTCTAGAGAGATAGCTCTCACAGATGTGAAGAGGAGGTTCTAAAAATGATGGGCGCAGTGCATGGAAAGTGAAAGTGAGATTAAAAGTGGATTGCAACAAAAAAGTTTGTTTATTAAGTATCTCTTGTTACCCACATTAAAAACAGTGCAAAATAGTTTTAAATAATAACTGTTTTAATAGACCTATTAAAACAGTTCTTATTTAAAACTCCTCTTCACATCTGTGAGAGCTATCTCTCTAGAATACCCTTAAAAAAACATCCATGACTGATGTCCTCAGTGATGTCATTTGAGATGTCATCAGTGATGTCATTAGTGATGTCACTGACCATGTCATGAATGACGTAATATATGACGTCATCAGCAGTGCATTCCACGGGCGCAAGTTATAGTTAGCTGAACTAACTATAACGGGGGACTTTCTAGGGTTTTGTATAAGTGAAATGTCCAACTAACTATAACGTCCCTGAAACCTATGGTTTTTTCAGTAAATTTCAAAGGTTTTTTAAATGCTAAATTCTAACTATAAAGTGCCTGAAACCTATGTTTTTTTTCAGTGAATTTCAAAGGTTTTTTAAATGCTAATTTCTAACTATAACGTGCCTGAAACCTATGGTTTTTTTCCAGTAAATTTCAAAGGTTTTTTAAATGCAAATTTTCAACTATATCGTGCCTGAAACCTACATGTTTCGACAATGTATTCCATACATGTTTCATCTTTTTTTTGAGTCACGATAACAGATGACGCAGTCCACTAGTGTATGTATATATATATGTATATATGTATATGTATATATGTATATATATATATATATATATATGTGTGTGTATGTAAATATATATATGTATATATATAAAAATAGTAGTTCCTTTGGCGGTTGGCGGTGTACACCTAAGCATTCACCAGTGTGTGTAAATGTCAAAAACCTTGCTGCATTAAGTGCTTTCTTTTCAATTGCAATAGCTGAAGATTTCCATCATCTACGCATTTCGGCTGCACCCGGCAGCCTTGGTCACAATGTTGGGTCTCATTACTTTTGGTGTACATATACATATTTCCTACCCCAGCCACATCAAAATCATCAACGGACAACTAGAAAAGTGCCCAGTGGTTGCACATAATTAATCAAATGCTATACATGCTCTTCTATTATGTAAACAAAAGTGATTCTAAATCAAACTGTCATGCATTCATAACAAATTAGAATCATACAGCAAACTCATTTTTACACCAAATGAAAAGACATTAATTGAGGACAAATGACAGTGATGATCTATTGTGGGCTCATAATTAAACCATGCTTACAGATGTTTCCCCCTGCAATGCTTCACTCTACGAAAGCCTATGTATCAATATGACTTAAATCTTGCAGTTCAGTTTAACATCACACAATAATGCCTAAGTGGGAAAGTGATATATAATGTGTACAGTTTATAGAACCAAAAGAATCTGCAGTACTGATAAAGAATATTTGGAAATAGAGTAACGAATGATCAATAGATTTAAGGCAAGAGGGTATTCAGATAGAATTTTGCAGGCAGTATCCCTTCATCATATGGATTGTGTTAGTCTAAAGTTTCATGGCTCATGATAATTTAGAAATGTACAATGACCAGGACCACTATTCCTTATATTTAGTTGTTATATTTCATATAAAAATAAATACACACATTATATGTTGTTATACATTATGGGGCTGAGTACGATGTCAGACGGAATCACTTCTGCCCGACACTGACTCAGTCAGGGGATCGACTGACACCCGGTCTTCGGTCCCAACCGCCCAATTAGGATGCTACAGAACACTGTTCATCGCATTCCTATATTTTAGTATGGATGCATGCATTACGGCCGTAATGCATGCTCCCATATGAAATGGGAGGTCCAGTCCAGTTCATCCCTGTACCCCGTGGCTGGCACCTCAAGGTGCCTGCCACTAGATGCAGGGATCAGTAAGGGGGCCTTTCGGCCTCCAAAGGGAAGCCGTGAACCAAAGGGGGCTCTGCTGGGGGCTCCCAAACACACTTTCTGACATGGTTTCCATGTCGGACAGACCTGCATGGAAACCATTGTAATCTCAAGGGTGGAAAGAGCAGCCCTTGAGATCACAGGCCGCATTCTAACTGACGGACGGACTCCCCAAGCCCGTCAGAAGCCAGCCGGAATGTTGGGTTAGATTCCTTTCAGATCGTCTCCATCAAAATAAGGAAGTCGAAAAGGAATCTAACCGGCCCATTACGATGTGGCGCTAAAGGCTCTGAACAAAGGTCGCGGTCTCTACGGGCTGTATTGTAATCTGCCCATAAATGTGTACAAATTAGTTAGATGCGTGATTCTGATTTATGGTCATGAATGCAGTACAGTTTGATTTAGTATCGCTTTTGTTTACATTTAGAAGAGTATGTAATGCATTTTATGAATGATGTGTAAAATGCAAGGTGGTGATTGCTGTGCACTTTTTCCAGTAATCCTTTGTTGATTTTGATGTAACTGGGTAAGTAAATAGGCATATGTACACACAGCACCCAACATTTTGACCAAGGATGCTGGGTATTATGTTATGTTATGCTAATTAAATTTAATATAGAGCACACATCGCCCCAGGAGGGGTATCTCAGTGCAGTACACAAAGACAGTAGGTTAGGATGCTAAATTTAAATAAAATGGTCTTAAACAGCTCTTGAATTTGACATGATCAGTGCAGATGCCGATATAAAAAGGTACGTTATTTAATAGGAAGGGGCCAGGTAAGAGAAACACAATCCTCCGCATTTTGTCAGTCAGATACAAGGGGATGGAGAAGGGCTTTATCCTTAGATCTAAAATTTCTGACTGGACAATAATAACTAAGCTTCTGATGTAAGTAGATGGGACCTTTTCCTATTAAGGATTTGTGCATAAAGCAACAGATTTTGAAGACTGTTCTTGTCCTGACTGGCAGCCAGTGCAAGGCTCACACTCGCACGAGGGATCTAATGATACACTTAATAAGCCAGTTAACCAATCAATTTTTTTTCCATTAAGACACTTATTGAAACATTTATTCTTCCATCGACCTTTACATATACATATATAAAACATGTTTATTTTTCAGAAAGACACAAATTCACTGGATGGTGTCATCAGTGATGTCATGAGTGATGTCACCGACCATGTCATGCGTGATGTAATATGTGATGTCATCAGCAGTGCATTACACGTGCAAGTTGTAGTGAGTCCAACTAACTATAACGTGGGAATTTCAATGGTTTTATGTCAGTAAAATTTCCAGGTAACTATAACTGGTGTGAAACCTATGGTTTTTTCAGTGAATTTGATAGTTTTTTTAAATGCTAATTCCTAACTATAACTGGTGTGAAACCTATGGTTTTTTCAGTGAATTTGATAGTTTTTTTAAATACTAATACCTAACTATAACTGGTATGAAACATATGGTTGTTTCAGTGAATTTCAAAGGTTTTTTAATAGCAAATATTTATAGGTATAAAAAGTATAAAATTTTATAACGAATTTTATATTGTATAAATATGGTAATTTTTTTTTTTTTAATTTTTGACCCCGAGGCGCTCCCGGGGCGCGTACCGGTGAACGCACCGGTAAGCGCAATGTTACGGCGTGCCCCGGGGCCCGTACCAGTGAGCGTCCGGATAGCGCTATTGCCGTGAACGAAAACCACATCGTGACGTATCGGGTAGACGCCACGCCACGCCTTGCGTCATAAGACACGTATCGCGTAGCCGCGAGATGCGTCTTATGACGCACCGCGTAAGCGCCCGAGCGTATACGATCGCGCAACGTAAGCGCCCGACGCGCTTACGCTACGCGCCCTGGGACGTGCCCAAGGGCGCGTAGCGTAAGCGCGTCAAGCCATGTGACTTTAAAATAACACTTTTCATTGGTTCAGAATTTTTTTTTTCTAAATTTTGAGAAACCCACCCATTTCTCTCACTATTGATTTGCACTTGGAGAGAGCAAGAGGTGTTCTGTGTATTTTCTTCTCATAATTTTCCTGATCTACAGCAATGGCTGCAAGGGAGTCATCCAGCAGTGATTCAGATGGTTTTTTGCATGAGGACCCTCCTCTCCAGAAAAAAAAGAACCACTTCATCTGGAAATTTTATGACATCCCTGAAGGACAAAAAAAAGTTAATGCTAGTAAAGTAACCTGCAAAATATGTGGCAGTATTTTATCCAGAGTCAATCCTCAAAAAAAAATATAGCTTTGGAAATGCCAATTTAATTAGGCATGTTAAAAGAAGACACCCAAATAATTATTCCAGGGAGAGTGTCAGGGAGCTGGCACGGAATTTACCAAGAGAAGGCGGCAGCACCTCCACTGGTGGAGCAACACCTTCAGGAACAACACATGAAAGAATGGTCCCAAACGTGCAGCCGGTCTTTGCAGGCATTACATTTCTATGCGTGGACTGTGACGAACTGCTCTATTATGGGGAGCAGAGCGTTGAACTCATTGCTATAAAGAGACAGGAACACCGTTGCTCTCCCAGTCCCTAAATTTTCAAATTTTTTTGCTCCTGTTGAGCAGTTTTTGAATCCCTGTTTTTGTTTTTCCCCTGAAAAAAATCCCCAAAAAATATAAAATCGTTCTAAAAAGTATAAAACAAATATAAAACAAAAAAAAGTTCTTTTCAGAACTACCTCCAATTTATAAAAAAATGCTATTTAAAAAAAAAAAAATTGTCATTCTTTTTTCTCCATGGTACGCTCCCCGGTACGCGTACCGGGCGCTCCCCCCCCCGCGAAAATCGAAAAATGTTATTTGTCCTACGGGACCCTTTTTTTGCCCCCACATCAAACCTAGGGGGTCAGGGGGGGTGTACCCTGCCCCCTTTTGCTCATTTCCCCCTTTGATTTTTGCCACCTCTTGTGTCTCAATCCTACCGAGACACAAGATGGCGGCCGCTCCGGACTGTTTCGAATGTTTACAGACACCCGTGAGCCAATTAGCTTTCCGTGCGCAAGTCGCGTGGCGCGCCCGGAGCGCTCCCCGGTGCGCGTACCGGGGCGCGCCTATAGATATATATATTTTTTTGAACCTAAATTACTCAAAATCCACTGGAGCACATATCTTGAGACATAGCAAAGGCACATCGGGCTACCAGTCCCTACAATTTTGCCAAATTTGGTGGAAATCCATTCAGCCGTTCGGGCTTAAACTGAGGTCGACCGCCCTATGGGAATTAACATGGGGAAAACACGTTTTGGGACCCCCCCTTTTATCTCGGCCCCCGCTTGACGAATCCCACCCAAACTTTCAGGAAAGGACCGGAGCTCGAAGAGGCCATTTTCAGGAAATTATCAGGCGGATTCATCAACCGGCGCCAATGTTATTCCAAATAGAATTTTGAGATTTAACATTGAAAAAAATCCTAACTATAACTACCTACTGGCGACCGCCAGTAGGTAATATATATATGTATATATATGTATATATATATATATATATATATATACATATTCCACCTCGATTTTAGCAACTCCACCTCAGCCACTTGCAGCGGCATGCCGGTACGGGCTCGCAACACCCAAAAATCCAACAACTTACGTTTTTACCAGCATGCAAAGAAAACGAAGTCCAGGCCACAGTCCTTTGCTTTGCTTTTATTTCAGCAGCAAACTCTCTATATATATTTCTTTGCCTAATTATAACGTTATCCTCAGATAAGACTTGGGTTCGGCCACCCAGACCACAGAGCAGCTGTAGCCGGAGCATTTATCAAGCTGTGCAATAAGCTACACGTGTCCAGAGACGCAAGCTTGGAGGCTTTGCTGTGGCAGGAAATTTTAACTGGTCAGTTGGGATGTAAACATTGCCACCACCTAGAAGATTCATTGCAAACTTTGGAAACCAAAGAATTCTGGGACACCAATCCATTACAGCTGGTCCTCAAAACGTACATAAAATAGAGTGTTCGCACTTGGTCTTTTCATTCGGATAGAGAACAACTGTTGCAACGTACACATACCTGGGTGATTAGGGTTTGTGGCATAATACCTGTTGTGTACTTATGCAGTGTTTTGGAGAAAAACATTTCTGACCTCCAGAATGGGGGAATGGCCTTTTTTGTATCATTTACCGAACTGGTGCTGCACAAAGGAACAATAGAATGTGTAGGGGGTGCAGGTGCAGTCAGGAATTGATTGAGCATGTGTTCTGTCTCTGCCATGCACTACTTAATGACTGAAGGACTTTATTATGGGGTGAATGGAATAAACTTGGTGTTTGCTCCGGTTGACAAGCTATCCTAGTGTCAATGAACACCGAGAATCTGAAGCTCAACATTCGGTTCACTAAGTTTGTCACAAGAGTAGCAAAAAGGTTTACTCAGTGGAAGAGCCAGCAAGTCAATAACCTCAATCTTGCATAGGGCTGATTGAATTAAAAAAGACTCAATTGGCACATTTTATTGCGCTAACTGATAGCGGCCCTGCCTGGTTCACTGGTCGCCCTTTCCGAGGCCTTGTGTTTTGTAGAGTTCTTGCCATCTCTAGTAGGGATTCCATTTTCTAGAAGAGAGCTGCAAAGTTAGTGGAACTGCCAGTAGTTTTTTTATGATCAGAGTTTTGTCCTTTTCTTTTAGTATGATGTTAAAACCAAATAATTGATTATTGTTTTTTATTCAATCTGTGATCCAACTGAAGGGGCCTTCTTCTAGAATTAATTGTGTGCCCTTTGAAATGCATTCTTAATTCAAGTAGCATGTAACCAGGAAAACTATGACATTTCCGATTAGGTTTTACGCGATTACTTATTGTTAAATATCTTAATTCCTGGTCACTTACCATTTAAATGTGAGGTTTGTTAATGAACTAAGGGCCAAATTGAGGATCCCCATTTAATGTGAAGAAAATACGCAGCATGGATTTAGAAAACAAATGAATTTTTCTTTGTCTTTTTTTATTGGGTGTATATATCTTAGACATCAATTGTTACATATGTTATCATTTGTAAATCTGCTATTGTAATGAATTTTTATTAATCAAACAATAAATTACATTATATTTATATATATATCAAGTGTGGATCAACTCCACACTAGATCCTATTCTGCCAAAAAAAGATCTACGGCACAGAGAGGGTCACAAAAAACAACCATGGTACTCCAGGGAACTTAAGGAACACAAACAACTGTGTAAACGTGCGGAAAGGAAGTGGAGAAAGAGCTACGCAGTTGCCGCGAAAAATAATTATAGGTCATCGCTGAGATCCTACAAAAAGCTATTAAAAACCACACAAGCCGTATACTATCAGAGCAAAATTGCGGAAGCAGCTAACGCCCCCAAGGAAATTTTTAAAATCTTTCAATCCCTGGCAACCACACCCAGGACTATTAGTCCTGTTCTGAACCCACAGAAACACTGTGAGGAGTTAGCTGTCTTTTTCGCATCCAAGGTGTCTAATATCTATTCCGGCTTTGCACCAGTGACAGATACCTCAGATAATTGGGAGAGTGGAAAAAAGGGGGACCTGGAAGTAGACCCTAACCCATCTGCAGGTCTCAAAGTCTTCCCCCTATTGGATCTGGCTGGAGTGGATAGTCTCCTTGGCAATCTTACATGTGGCTCCCCGTTAGATGCTGCTCCCCCGGCAGTTCTTAAACAGGTATCAGGGACAGTATGCCCTGTGATAATGCAGGTCATTAACGCGTCTCTGGCCTCAGGTGTAGTACCCCCCAATTGGAAGAAGGCTAAGGTCAGAGCCCTGCTAAAGAAACCCAGCTTGGATCCTGAAGACCTGGCCAACTACAGGCCCATATCACTATTACCAACCATCAGCAAAATAGCTGAAAAACATGTGAATCAGGTTCTCTCTTCCTTTATTGAATCCATGGACGGATTACACTCCACCCAGACTAAGTATGGGCGAATTTTGCGAATCTCGCGTTCGCGAATTTTGCGGATTTGCGAACTCGCAATCCGCAAAATCCGCGAATTCTCGCAAATTTGCGGATTTTTTTTTTGTGTTCGCAAGTGTTTCTGCCAGTTCGCGAGGATTTGGTACTAGTTCGCAATTGCGAACTTACTTGTCGGCTCGCAACGGTCGCGACTATGTTGTTTCTACGTCTGGTTCATCATCACAGCCTCCCAGCACCCTCTGTTTCACCACTGCCACCCTCTCTTTGACCCATGCCACCCTCTGTTACATCAATGTCACCCTCTGGTTCATCATCACTGTAGAAGATGGGGGGAAAAGCAAGCCCACCTGCCCTGCTTGAACTGACATGAATTAATTTGGGGTTAGTTTATTAACAACACCTGCCCTGCCCCAACTGACAATAATGAATTAGGGGCTAATTAATGTGTCACTGAATTTGAAGTTCCAGCCTGGCACCTGCTTGTCTGCTCCCTTAGCTGTAAATCAGGACCTTTGTGGCATACAGTTAAGGTCAGAGCAGGGTCACACAATAGTTGCAAGCAGGCAACCGAATTCTGGAGGGCCCCCTCAGGAAGCACTACAGGGAATCGTTACAAATCATGAGGTTGACCTTTTGCACTTGCTCATTGCTTTTGCTTATGCAAAAATCGTTTTTCGATTTTTTTCGCGCTATTCGCGGTGCGCGGCGTCGTGCGAAACCGACCGCGGAAGCCGCCAATTCGTGCGAATGAGCTTTATATTTTTTTTGCGGCTTATTGTTTTGCGAGTTTTTTTGCAGTATTCGCGAGCCGCTTGCAGCGCAACACGCGAATTTACCCCAAGGTCGAGTACGGGCGCGGCCATTTTGTTTGCGTGACGTATTTCCGTTTCCGCCCGCTATGTATAATCTCGCGTAGTAAGCGCATTGCGAGTACAAGTTCGCACGAGATCGCGAGTAAAATCTTGTGCGAACTTAGTTTCGCGCTCGTGAACGGGCGCCGGCCATCTTGTTTTTCATTCATTTCCTGTGTCTGGGCATGGTGTTTAATCCTCTCGCTATCTTTGCCATCCTTTGCTTGTTTTCAGTTTTTTTTTTAACGATTTTGCTTCTTATCTATCCCTCTCTTTTCCTAGCTGTATATTTTTGTCTTTTCTGCTATTTTTCTTTACTTTTAAACTACTTTTTTAAACTCTTTTCTTTTCTTCTTCCCTATCCTATTCCTTCTTAATTTTCTACTTCCTACCTTACCTGCCCAGACCATGGTGAAGCCAGGCGCTGTGAAGCTGCCCAGGCACTTGAGGGCGGCAGCGGCGGCGGGGAGGAGGAGTCCTGGACCCCGTGCCAGGACACCATGCGGTCGATTGAGGGGGGAGCAGGTGATGCGACGGGAGATCTTCAGCCCGGAGGAAGTGGGCGCGCTGGTCTACTTCGTCCAGCGCCGCCTGCCCAGGACCATCGCGGTCCTGGGCAGGACCATCGCAGGATCGCGGCCGGCGGCTACAACATCCGGGAGCACCGGAAGCGGTGGGAGAAGGTGTGCTGGGCCATATCCCACCTCTACGGGGTCCAGCACACCTACAGCCAGGTCACCCATCGCTGGACGGACCTCCTGGACCGGGAGCGCGACCTGCTGGACCAGCTCGGCTTGGAGATCCCCGGGCTTGGTGAGTAGTAGTAGCCATTTCATCACTCACTACTATGATGTTTTCTCCTGCTCTGTGTTGTTGTATTGCAAATATTTGTTTTTTACATGGAGCAAGCCAATAATGCCGCTGATGACAATTACATTGTAGTTAAATTATATTTCAAAATCTTCTGTGCATTTCAGGTGCACTGCTCTCCTTCTCAGTGGCGTTGCTACTATGCTTATTTGTTTTCTATTTTGTGGTCTCATTGGCCTGAGTAACTATTATGTATGAGTGTACTTTACAGAACTGCGTAATGCTAGACACTAGGGGGCAGATTACATTTACAAGCCCCTTGCGCCACGTTTACGTTGCCTTGCGTGACGCAACAGCGGCGTAAACGTGGCGCATCCCTGCGAGTCATTTACAGCATGACGCATCTAGGGAGATGCGTCACGTTATAAAGCCATGGGCCTGCACCACAATGGGTGCGTTCCTAGTACACAGGGCGGGCGGTCCGGCGGCTGTGCGCCTCGCAAAATTGCCTGCGTGAAATCTACAAGATTTAACGCAGGCACTTCTGCGACGCTGCTACGTCAATTCAATTCCTTATGCCTGCTTGAAGCAGGCGTAAGGACTGACACAGCATGTTAAGTATTGGGTGGCCCTGAGCATTACTGGAGTTGCATTGCGTTGGCGACGTGACTCCAGCGATGCGCCGCTCTTACGTGACGAGATGCGTCACGCAAGTGCCTACCCTTGTGCCAGGGCGCGCCGCACTGTAAATGAGGCGCATCTGCCGTGTCGCAAGGGTACTTTTGCGTGACGCATTTGATCTGGCGCATCTCTGGAGATGCGCCAGAACGCGTAAGTAAGTATGCCCCTAAGGGGCAGAATTGCAATTACCGTCGCATCCCTGCAAATTAGCAGGGATGTGCCATTAATTGTGCGGCCCGCTACCACCACCAAACATGGTGCGCCGTATTTGCAATGCGGCGCACCATGGGCCCAAAACGTCACCGAAGCTTTACTGCTGGAGTTGCGTCGCAACGATGGCGCAGCTCCAGCAATGCTCTGGGGTACCCTATCTCCCCAATGCTGGGTCAAGCCGTACGTCGGCTTCAAGCAGGTGCAGGGTTTGTGTGACGCATCATTGTCCTAAAGGTGACTGATTGAAATTTTGTAGATTTCCCTCAGCCACTTTTAGAATGTGTTCCAGCGCAGGAATGCCCTCCGTTGCGCCGGAACGCCCCCTGATGGCGCAGGGCTTTATAATGGGATGCATCTCCCAAATGCGTCACGTTGTTATAATATTATACGCCGCACCATGGCGCCTTTTTTTGTTTAGCTGCTGCGTCACAAAAGTCACGCAAGAACGGAGCAAAAGAGCCGCAAGGGGCTTAAATCTGCCCCTTCCTTTGTACCCCTGACAATAAGAAAAATAGTGGCGGAGGATTGATAGTTTGACTATTTAAATGACTGGTAATATAGCAGGCAACTGTTAGTGTTGTCACTGATCTGACTGAAATCACAATGGAGTTTGTCTGTCACTTTGCGTCTTGCCTGCGGACTGCTGCCTGCCAGTCCTAGGTGAACCTTTCAGTACTTTGTTTAGTGAGTTACGTGACTTTCGAAGTCACAGGTCCGCAAATAAATGAAAACTAACCCTAATCAATATAATTTCGCGGAAATATTTTTTTATTGTTCTTTTGAAATGTTTGATTTGGTTGACATTGACAAGCAACAATCATCCATGTTTTCTGTTCTTTCTTTCATGTTGTACGTCAGCTCCCCCCAAGGGCGAGGGGAGGACACAGGAGCAGCAGGCGGCGGATGCTGTTGAACAGGGCCAGGATCGGGCAGGCGAGGGCTCCTTTGCTGGCCCCAGTAAGTTTTCATTTTAGACTAGTACCTATTTTTCCTAGCGTTCCTCATTTGATTTTTTCAAAATCGTCTTTGATCTTCTTGTAGACTGTATCTAAATTCTTATCCTGCCTCTACTATGACTCCCTGTGGTATTACTAGATTATTCTTATTAGTCTGTCTGTGTAGCTAACTAAGATTGCACGGTTGGCGAAACTCCCATTCTAGTCAGCAATAGCTCTATCAACTTAGTGCAGTCCTCTGGGATTGTCCATAATGTCTTTTGAAGTGTTCTATCTGCTTTGAAAATTCCCAACTATAAAATGTGAATGACCACCAAGAAAGAATAACATACTACCTTTTGGTTTGGATAGGAGGACAATCCATACCACTACAGTGGCGCGGACAATTCTTCTGCAGAAACAGAACTATGGACAATAAATAGTGCATTGCTTATCAATTATAATAGGCGCTGTTAGAGTTTCTACATACCTCTGTGATAACAGACTTTGAACCCCCAATGTCCTTACTGACTGACTACATAGTGTGGCACAGTCATTTACCTCCCGAATTCATCGATCATTGATCCCCAATGATGATTATTATCCAACGTAGCTGAAGAGTACGGAGTCAGAGTCAAGAAGTGTCAGAGGCACGGACTCATGCTTGCAAAAATTGCAAAACCTTTCGCTCAGTCACTCTAGTCACTCTGGACCAAAAAACACAGAGTTTCTCTAAGTTTAAAAGCTTTATTAAAAGTAAACACATTTATTAAAATGAAGTCATAATAAAAAAACGAAACGTTTAACTGAGAATGTAAAAGTGGTTAGTGCTGACGATTAATTGAAGACATTTCTTGTGGTCGAGCCGAGCTCTCACCTTGTTTCAACTTGATCTTGTTGTTAGAAGTCCATCTTCTGTCTGTGTGGAAAAAAATGGTGCGTGTTAAAAAGCCAGCCTTCATCAGTTGTGCCAAAAAGTGCTGCATTACATTGTTTTGACATGTCTTCATTCCTAGACCAAATACTAGTGAGTGGTTTATTCTAACATTCTTAAATGTACTTTGTAGGTGGAACATCTGGTGGCGGGGCCAACGCGGAGGTGGTGGTGCTCGACACGGAGGCGGAGGGCAATTCCTCAGGGGAGGATGCAGCGGTTCCAGTGCCGGCTGTGAGAGTTCAGACGGTGGTGGTGGCGGGCAGAGGTAAGCTCTTATATATTCCTTACTTATTGAGATTGAAGACATGGCTGGGAAGGAAAGAATATGAGATGCATGGCTGGGTGAATGATGAAGCAATGATTGGTGGAAGGACAACAGACTGGGTGGGTGACACAGAAACTGTATGTGTCCATATACCTGGATCATGCTACTATCTGACTCTTAGATAGCATATGTGTATTTAGAGCAGGGGTACTCATAGTACGGCCCGGAAAGCCTTCCTTGGCGGTGTGCAGACCTTGCAGACAATCACTGCTCCCCCGGCCCCCACAGAGCAGAGTGGAGATGCAGGGCCACAAAGAGGTGAAATAGAACAAAGCCTCTGCTCTGTGGGGCCGGGCAAGCAGTGATTGTCAGGGTGGAGATGCAGGGGCGCTACAACAAACAAAGCCTCAATAATATGTTAATGGTCTTTTAAAGACCTGTTAAGTACTTTGGTGTGGCTGTCTGTGTGTGCGCGTTGAGGAAGCTGTCTCAGCCCGGGCTGAAGGCTGACACAGACAGACACACACACAGTGAGATGACAGAGGGGGAGGGAGAGGGAGGGCAGGAGGGAGAGAGAGATGGAGAGGGAGGGCAGGAGGGAGAGCATGAGTGAGAGAGATGTATGTAAATGCTGGGTCTGGTGGCTCAGTGGATGAAGGCATCTGCTGCAGGGACCTGTGTGCAACCTCATGGTCACGAGTTTTCGTTTTGCTTTAGCCCCGCCCCCTCTGACTCCACCCCCACCAGTGCGCACAAACTTCACTGTAAATTTAGCCCCTGAGAGAAAGTTTGTGAGTACCCATGATCTAGAGAGAGTAGACGGTCAGTGGATGAACTAAGTGTAACTTTGAAGAGCATGTAACACTGCACCCGCACGTCCGTTCCAGTGTAGGAAAGGCAAGGAAAAGAAGTTTTAATTTTGTCCAAATACTACCATCAATAGTAGCAGTTGTTTGTATTGCAAGCACAGCATAGATCCGGTTATTACGGTGGCCACTCCCTACCTCTCTTAATAAGTTTAGTAGTACTCAGTCATTCATGTGTGGATGTATCACTGGTCACTCAATAAAAAGCAAAGCACCTAAAGTCATCCCATATATAAGCAAAAACATCCCATGTGAAGTGATAGATAATCAGATTATTTATCTTCTTCAATTTTCCATTTCTAGTACTCATTTGCACTGTAGGGTGAAAGTTAAATTAATTAAGCAGTAGCCCTTGAGTTGTAACAGAGTATTCTCAGTGCCACCCGTAATAGAAAAGTAAGAGCTTCACCACCTGCATGTACTGGACGGGTACAGTAACGCAACGCAAGTCTAGGTCACTCATCATGGCGTGCGTCTCTTTTTCTCGGGTGCAAGTTTACTGCGCTGGCATTATGCTGGCTTGCAGAAGATAACGTACCAATTTTCCTAAACAAGAGACAAGAAGAAGAATAAGACTGGTGTACGTTCATAGTCGACTCCAATGGAAGTCCATAGTGCTCGTAGAATTTGTTCCTTAAACTCCCACTTATGTTAGAGCAAGGATGAAGAAGTGTGAGGTTAGATAGATACTGGCCTCAATAGTTATGTAATGCGCTTGCAAGTTGCTAGTTGTACTGCAACACAAATTTCTGCTGAATGATTGAGTTAATCTTAAAGAGCATTGGTTACAGACTATGTCTTTCTTTCTTCATATAGATGCTCCTTCCAAACGAACAAGGAGGAAGGAGCTGGCTAGAGCGGCCTGGCAACGGAGGATCGATGCCACTGTGGCCGAATATCGGTGGCTGGTGGCCCTGGAGGACGAAGAAAGTGTGCAGTCGACCACAACAACAACGTCGTCTGCATCGGCCTCCGTGCCCCCACGGGCTGCCACCCATCACAGTGGTCCACCCAGACTGAGCCGGGCTGCCAAAGCCAAATGCCACCGCCGAGTAGCAAGGACAACAGCTTCCTCTCACAGCCGTTGAATCTGCAAGGCAGTGAAGGCACGCCTGCGCCGCAGTACCCTGATGGTGTCCCGCCTTCAGCAGGAGCTCCACCACTTTTCAAACGTGTTGGAGGGGCTCCGCGTAGAGCACGCCTTGCTCCGCAGGGAGCATGATGCCCTGGCCCAAAAAGTAGACAGCATCCACCCATAGTGTCCCTTGCCCCTTTTTTAGAGACTTTTGGGGGGTGGGAATTGGGAGTTGGGTTTTTGGGGACTTTTGAAGGACAATCGTTGGGGTTAGGGAGGGTCTTGCGGGAGATTATTTTGTTAGGGATATGAATATACTTTTTCAAACTTTATCTGAGCATACCTGTTTTTTACTGCTTGCCTGGTGGGTGGGGGTTTAACAGTGACTTTGTTTTCCTGAAAGTTTAGTTCCATTTTCTTCCTTTAAGTGTAAATGCCCAAATGTTTTCAACACTAAGTGCCTCTCACATAGTAAGTGAAGTGAATTCAAGAGTCCTAGGACTTTAGTAGTACTACCGTCAGTCTCTCGTCTCTCCTCCTAATACTCCATTATACCCCCAAACCACCAAACGCTTATCTTACCTGTAATTTGTGTTTGAAAGTAGGGCTAGACCCAGGGCTGGCTCCACGGGAAACAGCGAATAAGGTTGGCAATCTTGGTCGGATAACATTTCCTCATAGCGGTGGTACTAGTGGTGTGACACAGTGGCAGTTGCATGCCTATGAAAAAAAAGAAAATTAAATCTGGTTTGTCCTCCTGAGCAATTCAACGGTACAATAGAGAATTTAGCAGGTGACAGAATTACACTAGAACAGTGCCACATTGTAGCCTAACAAATGGTAAAGTATAACTACTAATTCGGTTGAAGTTCTTTGACATTAGCCATGGGTCTTGTCAAGCAGAGTAAGAATATATCCTCAGATTTCTTCACCAGCCTGTTGCTATCACCTTATCCTTCCCAGCAAGTGTGTGGATTTATTGCTGTAATTTAGTCACACATCAATCAAAACCACACAGCCCGGGGGAAAAGGGTTAGGGTTTGAAAAATGGATGGGTACGGGGGTTTTTGGGAAAGGTTTTGGGAGACAAGAAAAAATAGCACAGCATGGACAAACAATTGTGAACATAAACAAATCTTTGGGTACAAACCTATCCATCAATCTTTGAAAGTGCATGCACTACTGCATGCATGTCAGTGAAAAGTAAGTAGTACTTTCGACAACTGTGGAAGAAAGAATGCGACAGTACAGGGCGTGTGTGGAATTATTGATAACTATATTCAACATAAGGTCTCTGTTGCCAGATACCTGAGAGCCTTGCTGGTCACTATAAATCCATTCACAACACTCAATGGGGTTGGTCTGGAAGGTATAGTAGATAGAAAAGGAGAAATTGCTTTTTTTCTAGGTGTCCCCTCACTCACCAGGGTTGCCCCTTGGTGACATGCTTCATCATTGGGGCCATCCCAGTCCTCTACGGGCTGGGGCGTGCTGCGACTTGCGAATTACGTAGGAGCACTTACAAATGACTATGTGTGGTGCGGATGTGATAGTGGAGTGGACTAAGTGATGTGTTAAGGGATCAATTTAGAAGCAGAGAGAGATCCAAGAAATGCAGTCACAGTCAGAGAAAAAGGCAAGGGATACTGTATCTGTATGTTGTTGTAGTTGTCCTGTTGAAAGTGGTAAGTAAGCTGCCTGCAGAAAAAAAATCCTCTTATTAGCGGCACTCCTCCATTGCAGCCGACGCTTCGTCCATCGATGTTGGTCACCAGAAGACACCCTGTAAAAAAAGCACAGCATGGACAAACAATTGAACATAAACAAATCTTTGGGTACAAACCTATCCATCAATCTTTGAAAGTGCATGCACTACTGCATGCATGTCAGTGAAAAGTAAGTAGTACCTTCGACAACTGTGGAAGAAAGAATGCGACAGTACAGGGCGTGTGTGGAAATATTGATAACTATATTCAACATAAGGTCTCTGTAGCCAGATACCTGGGAGCCTTGCTGGTCACTATAAATCCATTCACAACACTCAATTGGGTTGGTCTGGAAGGTATAGTAGATAGAAAAGGAGAAATTGCTTTTTTTCTAGGTGTCCCCTCACTCACCAGGGTTGCCCCTTGGTGACATGCTTCATCATTGGGGCCATCCCAGTCCTCTACGGGCTGGGGCGTGCTGCGACTTGCGAATTACGTAGGAGCACTTACAAATGACTATGTGTGGTGCAGATGTGATAGTGGAGTGGACTAAGTGATGTGTTAAGGGATCAATTTAGAAGCAGAGAGAGATCCAAGAAATGCAGTCACAGTCAGAGAAAAACACTAAGGATACTGTATCTGTATGTTGTTGTAGTTGTCCTGTTGAATTTGGTAAGTAAGTTGCATTCTGAAAAAAATTCCTCTTATTAACGGCACTCCTCCATTGCAGCTGACGCTTCGTCCATCAATGTTGGTGACCAGAAGACACCCTGTCCACTGCCTGCCTGATGCTGAATTGTGGCTCGCTAATGTGAAGCCTGACTCCATCCTTTTTTCCCCGTTGCAGAGACTGAAACCCGGCCTGTAATTATTCAACGAAAAACAGGAAGTGATATAATATTACAACACCACTGATAAATAAATATAAGGCATGTAGGCTGTGGAGTGCAAAAAGTCACACTTTGATTTTCCTAGTAGACAGTACAATATTTTAGAAAGTGCGTACTCTGTCTGAGTCACCTTTTGAAGGACAAATAAGTAGGGGCAAATTAATGTAGCGGATCTTTCCCCTCAAGCTAGGTGTACTGTAAACTGTGTTTTAGAACAAAATTAGATCTTCCCAGCAGTGCTCCCACGGTCCCAGACCCTCACTAAAGCCAGTCACAAAAATGTAGAAGACCCCAATCAAATCTCAAAAAACGAGGCCTAGCAGAAAACTGGTGACAAAACGTACTTTAAAAGTAAAAGTAGGCCCAAGTACCCCCTTACCCACCGTGGATTGCATTCAAACCACTTGCAAGCAACCAAGCAAAAGTATCCATAGCCAGCATCGCTCCAAGACTCGAAAACCCCCCCACCCAAACACATGCAATAAAAATACTGCTAACCCTAACGAACCCTAAGTTAAGAATAGTGGCAAAGGCTTTCTTTAACTATGCCAAATCCCCCCTTTCCCACCATGGATTTTCTTCAAATGACTTGCAACCAAAATTACACATTCTCACGAGTGCTCGAAGACCCCAGAACTCAGTTGCAAAAATCTAGAAACACATGCAATCCTGCTGCTAGGGGTAACCCTAACGAACCCTAAGTTACAAAAAGTGCCAAAAGGCTTTTCCGCAAGGATTTTGTCCCAACCACTTCTACCCGGTATTAGACCTTCCCAGGAATGCCCCAAGACCCGCCAACCCACCCGCCAAGAAGCATAACACCCCCAAACAGGCCAAAAGTAAAATCTCATACTTGCAATATTTCTCGGCCTTCGGTCCAAACGCGCTGCGTAGCTAGGCCATAAGTCGGGGTTGCCACCACGGATTTCCTGAAAAGCAAATGAAATCAAGATTAGAGTGTCCCAGCAGTGCTCCCAGACCCCGAAACTCACCCACAAACACCAGGAAGCCCCCCTAAAAGCACCTCAAAGGCAAGCAAGTCATCAAAAACACAAAAAAATTTCCGCCTGAGATTTGGTCCAAACCACTTTTATCCGGTATTAGAGCTTCCCAGCAATGGCCCCAGCGCCGTCAACCCAGGAGAAAATGAGTAGAAGACCCCCAAACAGCCAAAGAGCAAAAGTACAAAAATGGGGACTTTGTCAGTTTTTCCCAAATTTCCCAAATCACTCCGCGCGCGCTCTGCAGCTAGGCCCTAACTCCCCTCTGCCACCATGGATTTGCTTCAAATCTCTTGCAAAGTAAAGTATATATAGCCAGCAGTGCGCCCAGACCCCGAAACTCACCCACAAACACCAGGAAGCCCCCCAAAAAGGCCCCCGAAAACGCTACATTGAGCAAAATGTCAGAAATAGCCAAAAAAAATTTGCCCTGGATTTTGTCCCAACCACTTCTACCCGGTATTAGACCTTCCCAGGAATGCCCCAAGACCCGCCAACCCACCCACCAAGAAGCATAACACCCCCAAACAGGCCAAAAGCAAAATCTCATACTTGCAATATTTCTCGGCCTTCGGTCCAAACGCGCTGCGTAGCTAGGCCATAAGTCGGGGTTGCCACCACGGATTTCCTGAAAAGCAAATGAAATCAAGATTAGAGTGTCCCAGCAGTGCTCCCAGACCCCGAAACTCACCCACAAACACCAGGAAGCCCCCCTAAAAGCACCTCAAAGGCAAGCAAGTCATCAAAAACACAAACAAATTTCCGCCTGGGATTTGGTCCAAACCACTTTTATCCGGTATTAGAGCTTCCCAGCAATGGCCCCAGCGCCGTCAACCCAGGAGAAAACGAGTAGAAGACCCCCAAACAGCCAAAGAGCAAAAGTACAAAAATGGGGACTTGGTCAGTTTTTCCCAAATTTCCCAAATCACTCCGCGCGCACGCTCTGCAGCTAGGCCCTAACTCCCCTCTGCCACCATGGATTTGCTTCAAATCTCTTGCAAAGTAAAGTATATATAGCCAGCAGTGCGTCCAGACCCCGAAACTCACCCACAAACACCAGGAAGCCCCCCAAAAAGGCCCCCGAAAACGCTACATTGAGCAAAATGTCAGAAATAGCCAAAAAAAATTTGGCCTGGATTTTGTCCCAACCACTTCTACCCGGTATTAGACCTTCCCAGGAATGCTCCAAGACCCGCCAACCCACCCTCCAAGAAGCATAACACCCCCAAACAGGCCAAAAGCAAAATCTCATACTTGCAATTTTTCTCGGCCTTCGGTCCAAACGCGCTGCGTAGCTAGGCCATAAGTCGGGGTTGCCACCACGGATTTCCTGAAAAGCAAATGCAATCAAGATTAGAGTGTCCCAGCAGTGCTCCCAGACCCCGAAACTCACCCACAAACACCAGGAAGCCCCCCTAAAAGCACCTCAAATGCAAGCAAGTCATCAAAAACACAAAAAATGTTCCGCCTGGGATTTGGTCCAAACCACTTTTATCCGGTATTAGAGCTTCCCAGCAATGGCCCCAGCGCCGTCAACCCAGGAGAAAACGAGTAGAAGACCCCCAAACAGCCAAAGAGCAAAAGTACAAAAATGGGGACTTTGTCAGTTTTTCCCAAATTTCCCAAATCACTCCGAGCGCGCTCTGCAGCTAGGCCCTAACTCCCCTCTGCCACCATGGATTTGCTTCAAATCTCTTGCAAAGTAAAGTATATATAGCCAGCAGTGCGCCCAGACCCCGAAACTCACCCACAAACACCAGGAAGCCCCCCAAACAGGCCCCCGAAAATGCTACATTGAGCAAAATGTCAAAAATAGCCAAAAAAAATTCGGCCTGGATTTTGTCCCAACCACTTCTACCCGGTATTAGACCTTCCCAGGAATGCCCCAAGACCCGCCAACCCACCCACCAAGAAGCATAACACCCCCAAACAGGCCAAAAGCAAAATCTCATACTTGCAATATTTCTCGGCCTTCGGTCCAAACGCGCTGCGTAGCTAGGCCATAAGTCGGGGTTGCCACCACGGATTTCCTGAAAAGCACATGCAATCAAGATTAGAGTGTCCCAGCAGTGCTCCCAGACCCCGAAACTCACCCACAAACACCAGGAAGCCCCCCGAAGAGCACCTCAAAGGCAAGCAAGTCAGCAAAAACACTAAAAAATTTGCGCCTCGGATTTGGTCCAAAACACTTTTATCCGGTATTAGAGCTTCCCAACAATGGTCCCAGGGCCGTCAACTCACCTGCAAAGAGGTAGAACAACACCTCCACAAGTGCTGAGTCTTTCTTCATTGGGCGTAAACCAGCCCTCTGGTTTGATGGAAATAGGAGTCTGAAGGAGGAGGATAGAGGAGCATGTTCTTCTGAACTTGTGAACCTGAGGAATGCAGACTGCGGCAACTTCAAATCAATTTGCAAACCAGTGAAGACAGTTCTGCTGATGGGCTTGTTTTTGTGATTATCTGATTAAAGTTTGAAATATATTAACTGTGCACAACAAAGAAAGACAGACACACAGGAATAAAAGTGAATAAGGACGAAAAAGAAAGTTATTGATTCGTTGTCTCATTTTCAGGGCTCAGTATCACGGTCCAGGAATGAGAATAAGGCTTCGTCATCATACTCTGCGAATTCAGGCAGGGTGAGCTCAGTGTCACCTGACAGAGTAGAAATTCCCTCATCTATGTTGCTGGCCACCTCGTCTTCACCCGGCGCGATTTCTTGTACTCTAAAATCTGGTGGTATGAGGTGCTGATTCATCTTGATCATTGTTAACCTCTCCACATTTTTGGGCGAGAGGCGGCTCCGTTTGGGAGTTACAATGCCACCAGCAGCACTGAAAACACGTTCAGAAGACACGCTTGCGAGTGGGCAAGACAAGTAGTTTAAAGCCAGGTTGGTGAGCTGTGGCCACAATTCTTTTTTCCCATGCCAATACGCCAATGGGTCAGAATTAACATAGACCTCTGTTGAGTCATTCAGATAGTCCTTCACCATCGACTCAAGGTCCTCATCCAAGGTTCCTCCACTTTGCTTAGCTCTTGCTGTGCCTCTGACCTTTTGAGAACCAAACCCACGCAGAGCTAGCCAATCCTCTTCAGCCTCCAATGTTTCTGTTGTGTCTGGTGCAGATGATCCGGTTGCCGGTGTCTTTAACGGCTGAGAGGTCACTTGTGCCACAGCCACAGGTGCAGAAGTGCATTGTTTTGACTGGGGATGGCCTGCTGATGTACTGCCATTTCCTTCAATTTTCAGCCGTTCTCTTTCAAACCTCTTGGCTGACAAGGCTAGCCAATGTTTGTACTTTGGAACATGTTCATCATCAAAAGGAAAGAATGCTTGGCCTGCCAGCGCCTTTTTGTAGCGTGGATCCAGAATAGTACCACAAATGTAATGCTCTTCTGAGTGGATCGTTTTAAGACGTTCATCACCTTGTAGGAGCTCTAATAATTTCTCAGCCAGAAGAAAAGAGTCTTGGTTTTTTACATCTTTTTCAAACACAGAACACACCTCCTTCAGTTGGTCCTCCAGCATGTACAACAATGGGATAGCTTTTCCCAAATTACAGTCCTCCTTGCTGACTGCACGCGTGAAGAACTCAAAAGAACGAAGCATGCGTGTCAGGCTTTGAACTATGTTCCATTGCGCCGCACCCATCCTCAGGTCCTCTGTACCCTCTGTCAAGAAATATTGATCGAGTACCGTATACTGCTCATACAGACTCTTAAGCATGTAGAAGGTTGAGTTCCATTGTGTTACCATCTCCTGGATGAGTGCTTTCACTGGCATTTGACGTTGATATAGCAGGGTCCTCAGCTGCTTCCGGGCCTTAAAAGAATGGCTGAAATTGTTGCACATTTTTCGGCCGGTGTCCAATACTCTGTACGCTGCACTGCCTTTATTACCCAAAAATTTTTGGACAACCAGGTTTATACAGTGCGCCAAACACGGCACTCTGAAATAGTCACCCTTCCTCATGGCCTTAACTATATTGGCACCATTGTCCGTGGAAACATAACCAACCTGGTGTTTTAGTGGGGACAGCCAGTTAAGGACCTTTGTGTTAAAGACATCCAAAATGTTTTCTGCTGTGTGACATTTCTCCAAACCAAACATGGCTAGTGTTGCATGTTTCCGAGCAGCTTTAAAAACAATGTCTGTGTCAACACCTGTGTTTAGCTTTGCTTTAGCCCCTGAAAAAGAGACCCAGTGTGCAGTGATGCACATGTAATCAGCGCCTGCGCCACTGGTCCACATGTCTGTTGTCAGATGTATAGTGTGAACAGCACTCTTCTGCAAAGCTGCCCCAATCACCTTCAGAACATCTTCATGTAGTGCTGGAACCGCAACTCGGGCAAAATAGAACCGGCTAGGAACCTTCCATTTAGGGCAGAGCTCTGCCACTAATTCTAGAAAACCAACCCCTTCTACAAAAGAAAAAGGGAGAAGGTCCAGAGCTAGCATTTTAGCCAGCTTACTGTTATACAGACGCGTCAGTGGGTGGTTGCGTTCATATTGCGCTTCTGTAAACATCTTTTTAATGTTGCCCTGGACCAAGGATTTACGGGATGATGATGATATCTTCGACCCAGTTACGCTCGCTGATGAACTTTTCCGCATTGATGTCTCACTCTCTCCCACACTCTTAGTGTGCCTCACATGGGGTGTGCTGCTGACAGGGGTACTGGGTGTAAGTGAAGTGTTTGAATCGTCTTCTTCCTCCTCGTCATCATCAGATGAAAAATCAACGTTTTCATTACGTGCAATTCGGGCTTCCTTGATCACCTGTAGGTGCGCAAACCATTTGACAGCGTGCTGTCTCTCAAGATGACCTCTCTGGCCTCCGGTACCATAGTTGGTACCAAACTTACCACGACTAACTCGAAGCTTACAAATGCTACAAATGGCTACGTTTTCCATTTTTGGGCAAACACTAAAGAAGTCCCAAACTGGAGACTTGAAATGTCTTTGGGGGCCGGAGGAGGCGGCGATACTGGTGGTGGTAGTCCTGCTGCTAATGCCAGATGAAGTGGAGGATGTGGATTGCTGAACTTCAGTACGTTTTGCACTTTCACCACCACGAATTGAGGTCGAGGTGGGTCCCTTCTTGCGAGGAAGAAATATGGAAGCGGTAGGTGTTGGTGTACTAGTTAACTCCAAATGTAATGATTGTTGTGTTTCCATTTCCATTGCCTCCTCGTCGACATCATCATCACGCTCAGCAGCTTCAGCAGGGTCAAAATGTCTCTTTGCTGCATGCCCGCTGGGCCTGCAGTGACCTTTATGATGACTGGATCGTCGTCGTGAAGGGCTTCATCAGCAGCAGTATGCGTCACTTCTTGTTGAGCCTCATCACACTCCATAGGTCTGAGTTTTTCGACGACCTTCCTTTTACGCTTAGGTATCTTTGTCAGATCATGGTGTGCCTCACTTTCAGACGGCAGTGGTGCTGGTTCCCAATTGGAATCCATTTCATCTGAAGGAGGTGGGCTTGAAGAAGATGTAGACACCAACCTTGATCTTTTCCTTGCTAGGGATGTGGAAGACAATGAATAATCATCAGGAGAAGTGGCTTCCAATGATACCTCAGCTTGATTGTCGATTTCCTGATGTGCCCCTACTTCGGGAGGGACAACTATTGTGGGAACTTGTTGTGACCCTCCATGCACCTCTACTTGCGCATCTCCTTGTGCTGCCTCTCCTTCCACATGTACTTGGGCTTGTACTACTTCCACATGTTGTTGTTGCGGCTGTGGTTGTTCAACACTTGTCAGATGAGTTACGACAACCTGTGTTGATTCAGGGACATTGCTGCTACTTTCTTGCGATGAGCCAACATCACTGGTCGATGGTGATTGGAGAAGTACACTGACTGCCTCTGAAGCACTCAAGGGCTTTGACTTAAGTTGGCGTGGTGGTGGAGGCACTGAACCCAATGGAGCGGGGGTGCTGCTCCCAGCTTGGTCCCCAGCAGATCCTGCTGCTGCAGGCGTACTTTTTTTTTTGCTCCCAAAAAACGTGGCGGTTGGCACACCAGCCTCCTTGGTAACTTGCTTCTTCTGCTCCTTACTAGCAACTTTCTTGCTAGAGGAGCTATGGACACCTTTTTTTGGGGCCATCTTCTTCAGAGCAGGTCAGACAGCAGGCCGCAGTTGCACAAATTGTAGAGTTGTCTGAGGCCAGACATGACGTCGCGTGACGTTATGCTGCACACACACACCGCTGCAGGACTTCTTCCTGGCACTGGTGGTTCTCTTGAGTCTTGTGCACCTAAAAACAATGGAAGACAGAGGAACATCAGTTCAGTTATACACCCCAAAAAACGAAAATCACTGCAAAATCAGCACAATCCCATTCCATCCATGCCCTCCATGATGTTTAAGTTCAAGACAGCCCACAGAAAGACTAGGCCCATGCTAGACTCAAATACCCCTGGTGAAAAGGCCACAAGTACAGCCCCAAAAAACGAAAATCACTGCAAAATCAGCACAATCCCATTCCATCCATGCCCTCCATGATGTTTAAGTTCAAGACAGCCCACAGAAAGACTAGGCCCATGATAGACTCAAATACCCCTGGTGAAAAGGCCACAAGTACAGCCCCAAAAAACAAAAATCACTGCAAAATCAGCACAATCCCATTCCATCCATGCCCTCCATGATGTTTAAGTTCAAGACAGCCCACAGAAAGACTAGGCCCATGCTAGACTCAAATACCCCTGGTGAAAAGGCCACAAGTACAGCCCCAAAAAACGAAAATCACTGCAAAATCAGCACAATCCCATTCCATCCATGCCCTCCATGATGTTTAAGTTCAAGACAGCCCACAGAAAGACTAGGCCCATGCTAGACTCAAATACCCCTGGTGAAAAGGCCACAAGTACAGCCCCAAAAAACGAAAATCACTGAACAATGAGCACAATCCCATTCCATCCATGCCCTCCATGATGTTTAAGTTCAAGACAGCCCACAGAAAGACTAGGCCCATGCTAGACTCAAATACCCCTGGTGAAAAGGCCACAAGTACAGCCCCAAAAAACGAAAATCACTGAAAAATCAGCACAATCCCAATCCATCCATGCCCTCCATGATGTTTAAATTCAAGACAACCCACAGAAAGACTAGGCCCATGCAAGACTCACTACCCCTGGGCATAAAGGTTGAAAAGTAGGAAAAATGGTTGCAGGCCTAACAACAAAGCCTGCATTCAAAATGGCCACTTGCCTCCCAGCACATGGCCAGGGCCTGTAGCAGCACTCAAAATGGCCCCCAGCCACATGGCCTGTCCCTCCCCATGAACACCCCCAAAAATCGAAAAACACTGCAAAATCAGCACAATCCCATTCCATACATGCCCTCCATGATGTTTAAGTTCAAGACAGCCCACAGAAAGACTAGGCCCATGCTACACTCAAATACCCCTGGTGAAAAGGCCACAAGTACAGCCCCAAAAAACGAAAATCACTGAAAAATCAGCACAATGCCATTCCATCCATGCCCTCCATGATGTTTAAATTCAAGACAACCCACAGAAAGACTAGGCCCATGCAAGACTCACTACCCCTGGGCATAAAGGTTGAAAAGTAGGCAAAATGGTTGCAGGCCTAACAACAAAGCCTGCATTCAAAATGGCCACTTGCCTCCCAGCACATGGCCAGGCCTGTAGCAGCACTCAAAATGGCCCCCAGCCACATGGCCTGTCCCTCCCCATGAACACCCCCAAAAATCGAAAAACACTGCAAAATCAGCACAATCCCATTCCATACATGCCCTCCATGATGTTTAAGTTCAAGACAGCCCACAGAAAGACTAGGCCCATGCTAGACTCAAATACCCCTGGTGAAAAGGCCACAAGTACAGCCCCAAAAAACGAAAATCACTGAAAAATCAGCACAATCCCAATCCATCCATGCCCTCCATGATGTTTAAATTCAAGACAACCCACAGAAAGACTAGGCCCATGCAAGACTCACTACCCCTGGGCATAAAGGTTGAAAAGTAGGCAAAATGGTTGCAGTCCTAACAACAAAGCCTGCATTCAAAATGGCCACTTGCCTCCCAGCACATGGCCAGGGCCTGTAGCAGCACTCAAAATGGCCCCCAGCCACATGGCCTGTCCCTCCCCATGAACACCCCCAAAAATCGAAAAACACTGCAAAATCAGCACAATCCCATTCCATCCATGCCCTCCATGATGTTTAAGTTCAATACAGCCCACAGAAAGACTAGGCCCATGCTAGACTCAAATCCCCCCGGTGAAAAGGCCACAAGTACAGCCCCAAAAAACGAAAATCACAGAAAAATCAGCACAATCCCAATACATCCATGCCCTCCATGATGTTTAGGTTCAAGACAACCCACAGAAAGACTCAGTCCACCCACCACTGAGTACCCCTGGGCAAAAGGCCCCAAAACAGCCCAAAAATCGAAAATTCCAAAATTTTAGTTGCAGCAACTGTAATGCCCCAAACAAACTTACTTGTAAAATTTCTAATCCAACAGTGATCCAAAGAAAGTCAAAAAGGCTTCAAATCCAAATATCCAGCAGCATCCACAAAAAGTAATCCTTCCAGCTCCAGATCCAAATGAAAAGTGACCAGGAGATGGACAAAGCACTGGGAGGAGCCTGCTGAACAGGAACAGGAAGTTGAAGACTGTGGGGCACTTCCTTCCTCCCACCCCCCTCCCCCCTCCCCAAAATGGACTCCTCGCTAAAAAAGTGCAGGCAAATGTCAACCTAAGGAGTTAATCAGATAAAAATCATCATTTCAAGAAGGTTTATGCTGCTTGCTGGTGGATTTCTTGTGCAGAATTGCAAATTTTATATTTTCGCTTGTGCGAGATTCTTGCTGCTCGCCGCATCTCAAATCTCGCAATTGCGAAGTACCGCGAGACGTGATCTTGCCGTACTCGCGTTGACAAACTCTCGCTGTGCAAGTTGGCAAGCCACGATGATGTAATCGCGCTCGCCAATTCCCGCGGGATCACACAGCAAGATCCAAAATGGCGCAGCACTCGCAAACTATCGAGAAAAACAACCCGGCAAACGATGATAAACGCCGCGCGCCGCAAAAATTGTATCACCAACGCCGCGCGCCGCAAAAAAAATCCGCTGCGTGCGAATTTGCAGATTTTGCGGGAAATTCGCAATTCTCGCGGATTGCGAATTTCCCGAAAATCCGCAAAATCTGCGAGCGTAACGGATTTTCCGCCCATGCTTAACCCAGACAGGGTTCAGAGCAAAACAAGGAACAGGGACAGCCCTGGTGGCGGTAGTGGAGGCAGTTAGGGGTATTGTGGATGCAGGAGGCTGTGCTGCGGTGGTCCTGTTGGATCTCAGCGCAGCCTTCGATACAGTAAACCACTCTCTCTTGCTGCATCGGCTGCATCTTACAGGTGTCTCTGGAGTGGCCATCAAATGGTTCCATTCTTTTTTTATCAGACATAAGCATCTCCGTCTTTGAGGGAGAGGTGTCATCCAGCCAGCTGCAACTGAATCACGGCGTTCCCCAGGGATCATCTCTCAGCCCCACTCTATTTAATATTTACATGAGACCTTTGGCTGAGGTGGTTCTTCCCTGGGGAATCCAACTTGTTACCTACGCCGATGACATGCAGCTGGTTGTATCCTTGGTGAGGAACGATGCTTTAAATCAGGGGATCAACAATCTGACCCCGTGTCTCACCAAGGTTCTGGGATGGATGACCTCCTCCTTTTTGAAGCTAAATGGGGCCAAAACGGACATTATGCTTCTGGGTTACAAAGCCCCAATTAACCTTGACCCATGGTGGCCTCACTGCCTAGGACCCCCCCCAGCACCTAAGACCCATATAAAAAGCCTGGGGATCTGGCTAGATTCCTCCCTTTGATTTAACTACCAGGCTAAGAAGGTAGCCGCAACCTGCTATGGGCTGCTGAGAGTCTTAAAAAAAGTGTTAGACCTCTTGCCATTCGAAGCCAGACGATTGCTGGTCCAGTCGCTGATCATGTCGCGGCTGGATTATGCAAATGCCGTCTATATGGGGGCTCCAGTCGGCACCATAAAAATTCTGCAATCTGTACAGAATTGTGCTGCTCGGCTGCTCATGAAAGTCCCCAAAAGATGCTCAGCGAAAGCCGCACTTCAATCCCTCCACTGGCTATCCATCAAGGGAAGGATTATATTCAAAACCCTGTGCTTGGCGCATAAGTCCATCCATGGTGCTGGCCCGCCTATTCTGGATCCCCTATTTCGTCGCCATCAATCAGTGAGATCTCCGAGATCCAACCAGCGGAACTTGCTGGTAGTCCCCAGGATGAGGCTAGCCCGGATGGGTGGCTGTCGGCTTTCTGTGCACGCAGCTAAAGAATGGAACGTACTCCCAGATGACATCAGGCACAAGTCTAACCACCTCGCTTTCAGGAAGCGTTTAAAGACACACTTGTTTCAATAGTGTCTTTCATGTCCCTTTGTCTTACAGCGCTGGGATGCTCAAGAGTAGCCATGCGCTATAGAAGAAGGTATTCATTCATTCATATATCTATATATATATATATATATATATATATTACCTACTGGCAGTCGCCAGTAGGTAGTTATAGTTAGGATTTTTTTCAATGTTAAATCTCAAAATTCTATTTGGAATAACTTTGGCGCCGGTTGACGAATCTGACTGAAAATTTCCTCAAAATGGCCTCGCGGCGCTCCGGTTCTTCCCTGAAAGTTTGGGGGGGGATTCGTCACGCAGGGCCAGAGATAAAATGGGGGTCCCAAAACGCATTTTCCCCATGTTAATTTCCATAGGGCGGTCGATTTCACTTTTAGCCCGAACGGCTGAATGGATTTCCACCAAATTTGGCAAAATTGTAGGGACTGGTAGCCCGATGTGCCTTTGCTATGTCTCAAGATATGTGTTCCAGTGGATTTTGAGAAATTTAGGTTCAAAAAAATATATATATCTATAGCAGCGCCCCGGTACGCGCCCCGGGGAGCGCACCAGGCGCGACACGCGAGGTGCGCACGGAAAGCTGATTGGCTCTCGGGTGTCTGTAAACATTCGAAACAGTCCGGAGCGGCCGCCATCTTGTGTCTCGGTCAAATCGAGACACAAGAGGTGGCTAAAACAAAGGGGGAAATGACCATAAGGTGTCAGGGATAGACCCCCTTTGACCCCCTAGGTTTGATGTGGGGGCTATAAAAGGGCCCCGCGGAGCATTTAAAATATTTTTTTTTTTCGTTTTGCGCGGGGGAAGCGCCCGGTATGCGCACCGGGGAGCGGCCCGGGGAGCGTACTATGAGGAAAAAAGATGACAGAGTTTTTAAAAAATGAAGCCTTTATTTAGAAATTGGAGGTAGTACTAAAAATAACTTTTTTTTCTTCTTTTTGTGTTTTTTGAACATTTTGTACTTTTTTTGGCTTTTCAAAACAGTTTTATATTTTTTTGTATTTTTTTAGGGGGAGAAACAAAAAAAGGGAATTGAAACTGGCTCAACTGGAGCAAAAAAACAAAAAACCCAAAAAATTACTTCTTTTTGGGGCACTTGTGATTATCACCTGCAAGGACGATGAGCTTTACGCTTTTTTCACCATAGGCGATAAGCTTGCCACATGCAGAACAAGTGATTTTAAAATCAGCAAATCTTGGCTGAATACAAGGCATCATCTCTGATGTTTCTGGTCCCGATGAAGTGGGTTGGTTTCTTTGGGAGGTGGTCCTTGACGACTGGGGGAGGTTACTGGCCAGTTCCCTGAGCTCTGCACGAGAATAGTTGTTTGGGTGCTTTCGGGTCATATGACGAATCATGGTATAGTTACCAAATGAATATTTTTTGTTTGGGTTGCCCCGTGAGAGTTCTTCATTGCAGATTAGGCAAGTTACCTTGGCCGCATTCACTTTTTTCTTGCCCTCTGGGATTGAAAAAAACTCCCATACAATGTGTGGCTTGGGTTTGTATGGGGTATTTTCTTCAGGCAGCCATCTTCTCCTCCCCTCCTCCTCTTCCTCTTCCTCCTCCTCCTCTTCTTGACCACCAATATAATCTGGAGCTGGTCCTGTTGGTGGTGGTGGTGGTGGGGCAGATGCACCAGCTGCTGCTCCTACTGAAGCCATTATTAAGATCAAAAAGGTACAGAGATGTACAAACAGGTCTTCCTCAGTCAAAGGACAAAGTCAGAATAAGGAAAAAAGGTGGGGTCTTTCATCATTTGGAAAAAAAACTGTCCTGAACCAATGAGAAGTGTTATTTTCAGGTCACAAGACCAGGGGTTTCATCATTATGAAACCAAAACTGTTATGAACCAATGAAAAGTGTTATTTTCAGGTCACATGACCCGACGCGCTTACGCTACGCGCCCCCGGGCGCGCCCGGGGGCGCGCTGCAGGTCGCGTAGCATAAGCGCGTCAGATGTTTACGTTGCGTGATCGTATTCGCTCGAGTACTTCCGGGTGCGCTTACGCTGTGCGTATCACGCGGACGCGGCTACGCGATACGTCACGATCATGTTTTCATTCGCGATATTGGCGCTTACGGGACGCTCCCCGGAGCGCGCCCCGGGGCGCTTTATAAAAGTACGCTTTTCGGGGCGCTCCCCGGGGAGCGCACCGGGAGCGCTCCAAAGCAAAAAATAAAAATAAAAATTGGGAAAAATTGTAGGGACTGGTAGCCCTATTCTTAAGTGGTTTTTACGAAAATTAACTTTGAAAAAATATATATTGTGCTACATTGGGCTATATATATGCCAAAATGTAGCCCAAATGTAGCCCAATGTAGCCCAATGTAGCCCAAAGATGGCCACCAGAGACCAAAAAATCCAAATGTAGCCCAAATATCAGCTAGATGTAGCCCAACTGTAGCCCAATGACAGAATGTACCAGAGTGTTCTAAAGAACAACTAGAGTGCTAACAGTCTTATTTATAAAGTGAGACTTATAGTTAGGAATTAGCATTTAAAAAACGTTTGAAATTCACTGAAAAAAGCATAGGTTTCACACCATTTATAGTTAGGAATTAGCATTTAAAAAAACAATGAAATTCACTGAAAAAACCATAGGTTTCACACCAGTTATAGTTAGGAATTAGCATTTAAAAAACCTATTAAATTCACTAAAAAAACCATAGGTTTCACATCAGTTATAGTTAGCTGGAAATTTTACTGACATAAAACCAATGAAATTCCACGTTATAGTTAGTTGGACTCACTATAACTTGCGCGCCTGCAATGCACTGCTGATGACGTCACATATTACATCACTCATGACATGGTCAGTGACATCACTCATGACATCACTGATGACACCATCCTTGTGACAGACTGATAGACCTCCTTTCAGTGTAATGTAACCATTGAAACACATATTCAAACAATAGAAACTAACATTTTCAAAAAAAATGGAGATACCCATACCAGTTACAATAACCAATTCAGTAATTCCACCATCTATATACACATCCACTCATACACCTACAGTTCTATATAGTCACTCATACATATTCTCACTCATCATATATAGTGATACACATATACATCCTTTTACACACCGACAGTCTTACAAAAGTTACTCACACACATACTCACACATGCAAATAAACTATTGAACATCCATTTATTTGCATATACAGCTATACATACATTAGCACATTACTTCTAAGGAAACTTACACATACTTACTCTCTTAAACAATCACTTATAGGAACACATACTTATTTAAACAGGAACTCTTTCAATCTCTCACTCTCACATATACTGACTTATATACATAACATATGTAGTTATTCATAAAGACACTAGTGAGACAGGCATTCACTCACTAACACACACATATACACACTCATCCACCCATACAGTCCTGCACATATGCTGTCTTCAAAACACATACAAACAGTGAGTCAGTCACCAACCCATGCAGCCACTTATACACAAAGTGAAACACTGATACATATATTTAAATATTTAAAAATTACTCGTTAATATATGTATTCATTAAGATACACTTAATAAGGCAGTTAACCAATCAATTCTTTTAAAAAAAAAACATCCATTTACACACTTATTTAACCATTTATTCTTCCATCGTCCTTTACAAATACAAATATAAAACATATTTATTTTTCATAAAGACACACATTCACTGTATGGTGTCATCAGTGATGTCATGAGTGATGTCACTGACCATGTCATGAGTGATGTAATATGTGACGTCATCAGCAGTGCATTGCAGGCGCGCAAGTTATAGTGAGTCCAACTAACTATAACGTGGAATTTCATTGGTTTTATGTCAGTAAAATTTCCAGCTAACTATAACTGATGTGAAACCTATGTTTTTTTTAGTGAATATATATATATATATATATATATAACAAGAGGTTAAGGTAATGTTATAGTTAGGCAAGTATGCCAGTGATGACATGCACGGTTCGATCTAAAAAAAATAAAACACAGAAATTCACCGCTTATAATTCGCAGAGCTAGCTATAACTTGCACCCCATCCATGTACTGCTTCTGATTTCAAATATTACATCACTCACTAAATGTTCTCTGATATAATTTATGACATCACTAATGACATTGATGATATCGCTGATAACCTCATCCACGCAGTGTGCTAGTTTTCTTTTTTTTATAGTTTACACAGTTGCAGGTAACTACCATATTACTTTTTTTCTACCTAATTTTGTACAGCCTGTGTCCAGCTAATGGCTGTGTTTACAAAACGCATGTGATCTTAATACGTTTTAGGTGTGTGGAAGTATTCAACACATTATAAATCTTTGTATTGAAGACTACTCATGTGCAGGTGACAGTTGACTGATCAATGCATCGCCTGCTTGTAGTGTAGTTCCTATTTTCCCAATAGGCCCTGCGCATTGGAATAACATAAACAGTAGTATGGACGTAGAAGTGCAGATCTTCCAGGTCTCCACTGACTATGCTAAACTTAATTGGGTTTGGTACCAACTAGCTCAGAGGTCACTGGAAACTTTCTTGACTGAATAGGAAGTGATCAGCTTCCCTGGTACAGACAAGAAGGGATTCAGTTTTCCAACAACCGCATAAACATGACAACTTTGCTCCTTAGAATAAGAGTCAATCTCTAGAGTCGTGTGAAACAATAGACAGTTATTTTACTCAGTCCGTTTTGTGCAGATTACTTTCACCAAAGTGCAGAGAATAGAGAGACGGGCGTTTTCAATGAAAAGGTATTATTTATTGAACAGTCTTTCTTCTCGTGCAAGACAAATGAATTGCCACAATTGCAAGACTAGTTATTATAAAAAGTGCGTACAGTAAAATGAGGATTGCGAAATAATACTGTAAAAGCATTGATATGGTTTCTTAGCCATACAATGGTTAAAATTAATAAAATATATACATTCATATATACATTAGCTAACATACTCAACTGGTTCTTCTAACTACGCCTACCCCAGTGTACCTGACCTAAGCCTAATACTTGGGAGGGAGTAAGTAAGTAGCAGTTTTAGTTAAGTTGGTTTTGCCAAGGTTTGCTTCAAGAATTCTCTCTAAGGGTTTAGTCAACACCATACCTCTGGAACAGAATGTTGGAGGTCTTGTATCTCCTTCCAGGACTCGATATCCCAGTCACTCGCAAGAGTAGGCTGGAAACGCTGGAGCTGGATTTTCTCGGCAGGAGAAAAGACAGCGTCTCTCTCGGCGCATCGAGGAGGAGGAGGGGCAGCGTCCGTGGGCAGCTTGTATCTACTGGGCTCTGCAGTGGACAGCTGTTCTGCTCCCATGTTCACCACACCATCGCTATCATCAATGTCATTGAGGCAGCGTTTGCTTAAGGCAACGTTGGTAATATTTATACCTGAAAGGTACCTTGTTTGATGTAAGTTTTTGGACATAAGACGTCAATAAAGATGTCACTAGGAAGTGATCGTCTCTCAGTGCTCATTAGAGTTCTATTACTAATCAAAACATAGCAAGCGGGGCTTTCCCAGGTTGCTGAGTTTTATCTTGTTGAAGAACTCGGAGTGTAATCTAGGAATCTTAGATAGTGGCTTCTGCTGTGTCATTTGCTCTAATGAGCTGCAGAGGAAGCTGCAGAGGAAGAGATTCTGAAATGTGGCTCTGATCGTGTTAGGCCAGAGACGAGTTTCTGAAATATCACTCTTGATCGTTTATGCCATTACAGGGGAATAAATGGATTATAGCCGTATAGGTGCATAAGGTCACAGTATTGATCGGGGTCCTAGATTAGAACACGACACCCACTCCACGAATTTATGTCCATCAATTTACTAAAAACTATAGCAAAAGATGCATGTGTAACATTACCCACCCCAAAATACATATTTGCATTTGAAATGGCGTATTTGAAATACATGGATGTACTGTACGTCTTTAAGCATAGAAATCATTCAAAATTATAGCATATGTAATCAGTGAACGATTTTGCGAAACAATTACACATGAAATATCTCTCAATACAGAAAAGAAGGGCGAGATAATTTCATCACATATAAATGCAATTGCTGTAACATGTGCTATAGGCTGATGTAAAGTTATTATGTCTCTAGAAGTACCTAAAAACAGAAGCTTCTGTTCTTTATGAATAGGTCTACTTTAAGCGAAGAATTTTTGTGCCAGAAAAAGGTAAATATTTTTTAAAAAGTGTTCAATTCAAAAAAATAATTCTTGTTGAATGGGGAATAGAGTTCCAACGCTTTTCAGCAGTTTTTGTTGATCAAAACTGAAGGCCGAATTCAGAGTTCATGGGAACGCTGTGTGTAGGAATGCTTTTCTAAAGTTATTGTTTCTGTTCAGGGGAGAACATCATATCAGACAGGCTCTCCTTTCTGTGCCAATCTGATTTGTTTATCAGTAAGGTTAAAGATGGAAAATAATGACGTTGTGTTGATTAAACGCCAAGGCACATAGCCTGAACGAAGATTTTGCAGCGCACAGCCTAACTGTACAACAGAACGCAATTGTGACTGGCCATGCTGTAACATTAGCAAGTCTTTGTCTATTATATCTATGGCAGATGATACAATATTGTCCAACGAATATATTCTGGAAGACAGTCATTAACCCATTGTCCACTACAGAAAGTGATTTTTCCAAATTAATACGATCAATTTCTCGTATTTTTTCAGCTGTTTCAATTTGTGTGACTTTCCAAACCTCGTTGTATGCCGCATAGAAGCTGGCCGCTATGAAGCGTTTTTGACGCTGCTTGCGTGGTCCCATAATGAAATTGCGCAAATCATCACCATCTTTAAGTAAAGATAAGTGTTGCTTAATTTCAGCCAGTGTGGATGATTCTAGCCATTCAAGGCACAGCTTCCCTACACTGTATGTTGTTACTATCCCTGGATGTTGTCTCTGGGAGTATCTAGGGTCTGGTCTGGTCATTGTTAACCCCTGTGTTTTATTCAGGAATCTATCTTGACAGTTGTTTGTGTCAGAAGGCCAGATTAACCACTTTTTCCAATCAGGATGTGTTCTGTTTAAATGTAAAATTTTGGATACGTCTATTTCAATATCTGTTGTTGCATTATCAGGTATTGGCTTTGGAATAGACGGTTTGTTAAGTTCTTTGATCTTAGCTAGGCCAAGACAGGTTGTTTGCTGAATTGTTTCAGTAAAAACATTATTTGCTCTGGGATCATGCAGGCTCGAAATAATGCTTCTAGGCCTTGTACCTGCCAATCTTTTGTACCCCAGATTGTTTTTGTTTCAATGATATTTTTCTAATAATCAAAACCAAATGTCATAATTTTTTCATAAAATGCTTCTGAATATATCAATTTAGTATTTGTCAACATTGTTTTCAATCCTGCTTTATCTAACAGTTTATAATAAAACGTTTCTGCATCACTGGTGTTAAACCTTGAGAAGTACTGAAATTTCTTATAGAATGTTTTAGAACTGCTTTTAGGTGGAGTAGCACAATGTTCCCATTGGTTATACTTAAAAACATTTCTAGGCTGTGCAGATTTATGCAAGTAATGATCACCATAGTGTGTGTAGCAGAACATCTGTTCATAACTAGATGAACCTTGTAAATAATCATGTTCTGTGAATCTAGATGACATTATTAAATCAGACATCATATTATTAATATTTTCAAAGTCCCAATCATCAGAGAATGTACTAAGTTTTACAAAGTCACTTAAGGAAACCTTGAATTGATGAGGATATTTCAGGATTTCGACCGGACCATATATTTCATAGTCAGTTTTGTCCCATACTACCCCGCCGGGTATTGGAATGGCTGTGACATTTACTGTTGACAGTTCTCTTTTCTTTACGTGGGATGATCTGTGTGGTTTGAGGACTAAGTTGAAGTTCTGACTTGCTGTGTCCATTGAACTGTAATAAACCTTCCTAAAATTAAAACTAAAATTAGGCATAGTAGGAGTATGAATACCCCTGAAATAATCCAATGCTCAATCAATGGTGCATCCAGATATACTTCTTTGATTTGATGAAGGACTTCTGTTGCTTTTTCTTTAAAAGTCTTTTTTATTTCTGGCATCACTTCTGGGTCGTTTTGATCTTCAGAAAAGTTATCGAAGTTGATGAAGTAGCCCGAGACAGTTCTGTCAATTGTTGGGATTGTTCTTTCAATTTGTCTTTCGGTAGCACATTCTGATGCCACATCATTGTAGACTGGTGTTTCTTGACGAACTGTTTCAATCTGTGCTTCAAGGGGCACGAGTTCCATGGCATTATTGCGTAGTCCCTCTCTGTGCACTGCAGGCCTATCGAATGTGATTAGTCTTTCAGTTTGAACCTCTTGGATTGTTGCAAGTTTGGGTATTCTGTTGTGTTGGACTTGGCCTTTCCCCCCCAAATTTTTCGCTTTTTGCCCCCCTAAATTGAATGTCTCCCCCATGGTATTAAACATATAAGGACCATGTGTGGTAAGAGTTACCATGATGTAAAATTACATGTTGTTAAATGGTGTACAGAAAATATCCCCCATTTTGAAAATGTACCTGACTAAAATGTACTGTGATTTTAAAATGGATGCCATGGCCCTGGGTAGTGCCACCTGACTGCGTTAGGTTGGCGGTCTAGTTAATATTACCCAGCTACCCCTAGCTTTTGGAGGGAAAGCCTGGCACCCAGGGTGCTCACCCCCTCCCCTTGAGCCAGTTTAGGCCAGATTTGCCAACATTCTAGAAGGTCCTGGCACTGCCTGGGAGGAGGGTATAAATAGGGGGAAGTGTCACCAGAGAGTCAGTCAGCGCTGGGACAAGGAAGGGAGGGGACCTGCTGTGAGGTGCTACCGCCACATGGGCCTGTGAGCTGGGCCCTGCACCCCTATAAACCCCCCTCTACTGTCCCCATGGGCCCCTGACAAGGGAGGGCCCCTATCCAGGTCACTGACGCTATTTGACCGGGTACCACGCCAGCGCTGTGTGAAGAAGCGCCCAGGAGGTGAGGAGTGTGCCCCTGAGGAACTTCTGTATTGGGACTGTCCGCCCCCCTTTGGGAAGTTGTGGCCCCTGTGGAAGCGCTGGACTGGGAGGAGCTGCCCGGGGAGGATTGTGCCCCCGAGGAACTGTGTCTTGCTGACCTGCCTCAATCGCCCGGCCCCTAGACTGCCTTACAAGCAGTGCGCTGTGAATAGCGCCATAGTGCTGAGGAGACTGTGAGGGGACTTTATCACAAGAAAGGGAGCCTACCCCTTGTCCTGGCCTCGCGCTGTGTGGCAGCGCCGAAAATCACCGCCGCGGCCCGGCGCTGTCATGGGGATTCCCCCCACTGCTGTGGGGATCGTTGCGGCGGCCCCCGGTACCAGGAGAGGGCCGCCGAAGTGAAGGAAGGGCCGCGCTCGGCCTTGAGGCCGCCGACTCCCGCATCACGTGACGGGGGCTAGGCCACGTCATCGGCCCGCCACGCAGGGATTGGCCTGCACGGCCGTGACCTCTGAAGGCCGCGCAGGGATTGGCTGTCGGCCGGGAAGGCCCGGAGAAGCTGAATCCAAGCCCCGGGTCCCCGGGTAGGTGGGGGATTATTTACATGGGACAAAAAGGGTTGAGTTCAAAGTCCATGCTGAAAGGAAAAAGGATGGTTAATTAAACACTAGACCTGGGGCCAATCTGGCGGGGCCAACTCAGGCTCTCATCCTTAGGAGGTTGTAATTGCAAAATCCATCATTATGCATAAATACACCTCATGCGTAATAACGCCAATCCCCACCCCTGTAAGGGAAGAACAACAGAGCATCACAGCACATACTAGACAGGAGCACCTGTAAGAAATCAGTACGGCAGGCTCATTAACACGGGGCATAAACAGGGGCCTGGAATAACTCATCAGGCCAGCATAGAGGCACACCTGCAATAGAAGGGCACGAAAGCATACCATCACCCATCATGTGTAACACAACAGTATACCTGGACCTCAATAACCTTAGTGTATTCTCTTCAGCAGGGTAATCAGCCTACAATTCAAACTAGGCACGGAAGCGCACCACACCTTGACAGGTAACATGGAAATGCTGCATTACCATAGGGCAACCAGCATCCTAATTAGGAATAAACATGGCAATTAACCATTGCAGGGCCCAGGGTTAAACAAGTCACTAACAACCAGGCTAAATTACCCCAACCCTTCACTCCACAGTGTCTAACACATAAGCCAGGGGTTAACTTGTCCCTGTACCAGTCCAAGAGGGGGGGGGGGGGTTCAGTAATGTCCCGGTCTGGTTTAGAGGCTTAAAAGGGGACCCATAGGGCCAGCGAGGCTCAGAAACAGTTCCCAGTGGTGAGCACCGACCCTGTGCCCCGACTTCCACACAGGTTAACCAAGTCCCCACTCACCGGGCTCTCCTCGATGGCTCCTGCGGGGTTCAATAGGTCCTGCTGGGTGTCCTTTGGGGTCTCCTCTGCAGGGAGGGGGGGGGTCACCAGGCACCGACAATGTGCCTCGAGTCGCAGGACTCCTTTCCAGAGGAGGGGGCAGGCACCGGCAATGTGCCTCGAGGCCCCTCCTCTCTGCGGCAACACTCGGGCCCCTCCTCCTCTTGGGGGCCTGGGGGGCCACTATACTTCTGGGCAGCCACACTCGCCTCACCCGGGCCTCAGGGGACACACGCAGTGTCTCAGCACACGTGGGGGGAAGCCTGCCTGGCTTTCCTCCCACCTCGCACGGCTCCCGCAGTACTCTCTGGGCTCCCTTCTCCGGTCGCCTCTAGTCGGGAGGCGGGGCTGGCACCGACAGTGTGCCCCGGCCCCGCCTTCTTCACTGGCCCCTCGCGTGGGGCTCAGACCGGCGGGGTGGCCTCCCGCTCCGGTCGCTTCTCTCGGGGCTCCCTCCTTGGCACGGGGGCCCCGCAACGGAGCTTCACCCGCGTCCCCCTCCTACCTCACGGGGACCCGGGGCTTGGATTCAGCTTCTCCGGGCCTTCCCGGCCGACAGCCAATCCCTGCGCGGCCTTCAGAGGTCACGGCCGTGCAGGCCAATCCCTGCTCGGCGGGGCGGGCCGATGACGCGGCCTAGCCCCCCGTCACGTGATGCGGGAGTCGGCGGCCTCAGGGCCGAGCGCGGCCCTTCCTTCACTTCGGTGGCCCTCTCCTGGTACCGGGGGCCGCCGCAACGATCCCCACAGCAGTGGGGGGAATCCCCATGACAGCGCCGGGCCGCGGCGGTGATTTTCGGCGCTGCCACACAGCGCGAGGCCAGGACAAGGGGTAGGCTCCCTTTCTTGTGATAAAGTCCCCTCACAGTCTCCTCAGCACTATGGCACTATTCACAGCGCACTGCTTGTAAGGCAGTCTAGGGGCCGGGCGATTGAGGCAGGTCAGCAAGACACAGTTCCTCGGGGGCACAATCCTCCCCGGGCAGCTCCTCCCAGTCCAGCGCTTCCACAGGGGCCACAACTTCCCAAAGGGGGGTGGACAGTCCCAATACAGAAGTTCCTCAGGGGCACACTCCTCACCTCCTGGGCGCTTCTTCACACAGCGCTGGCGTGGTACCCGGTCAAATAGCGTCAGTGACCTGGATAGGGGCCCTCCCTTGTCAGGGGCCCATGCGGACAGTAGAGGGGGGTTTATAGGGGTGCAGGGCCCAGCTCACAGGCCCATGTGGCGGTAGCACCTCACAGCAGGTCCCCTCCCTTCCTTGTCCCAGCGCTGACTGACTCTCTGGTGACACTTCCCCCTATTTATACCCTCCTCCCAGGCAGTGCCAGGACCTTCTAGAATGTTGGCAAATCTGGCCTAAACTGGCTCAAGGGGAGGGGGTGAGCACCCTGGGTGCCAGGCTTTCCCTCCAAAAGCTAGGGGTAGCTGGGTAATATTAACTAGACCGCCAACCTAACGCAGTCAGGTGGCACTACCCAGGGCCATGGCATCCATTTTAAAATCACAGTACATTTTAGTCAGGTACATTTTCAAAATGGGGGATATTTTCTGTACACCATTTAACAACATGTAATTTTATATCATGGTAACTCTTACCACACATGGTCCTTATATGTTTAATACCATGGGGGAGACATTCAATTTAGGGGGGCAAAAAGCGAAAAATTTGGGGGAAAAAGGCCAAGTCCAACACAACTCCCCCCCAGCCAAAAGCCAGGGTAGGCCAATCATTGCCTTGATGGACTTCCCTGCTTGGGGCGGAAAAAGGTAGACGCAGGCCTGCAACTACAGGAGTACCTGCAGTTTCTCCTCCACTCTGGAACCCAATGGTTCTCTCTCGCAACCCTCCCTTCACTAACAAAACCACCCCACGGGTGTTCCCTAGTGGGATGTTTCTCCTTCCTAGAGTGGGAGGCTCTAGCCTCAGGCTTGGAATTCTCTTGAACCACTCTCCTCTCTCCAAATTTCCACTGGTCCACCCACCTGGGGTCTACACCCTCAGACTGACCAGCCCTTAGGGGCGAGGCTCCCCTCCCCCTACTTCTCCTCCTAGGGTTCCTCCATCTCCTACGCCTGGGGACACCCTCACACAACTCTCTCCCCAACCTGGAGTCGAAACCCACAGGCTGAACCGGTGACAGGGGCGAGTCCTCCCTCTCCCTGCACCCCCTCCCAGAGTTCCGCACCCTCCTACCCGGAGAAGTACCCCTGGGAGTCACTTCCGGGGGGACTCTGGTTACAGATGTCCCTCCCACCAGGGCAGGCAACTCCAGTCCCTGGCCACCCAACCCGGGATCTGCGCCCTGCGGCTGAGCCGGTGACAGAGAAGAGACCTTCCTCCCTCTGCACCCCCTCCCAGAGTTCCGCACCCTCCCACTGGGAGTGGTACCCCTGGGAGTCAGTTTGGTAGGGACCTGCATTACAGGAACCCCACCCTCCAGGCCAGGCAACTCCTGAACCTGAACCCCCAGTCCAGGATCTAAACCCTGTGACTGGTCAGACCCCCGAACCACTGGAGCTCTGATTATTGATGCTCCGGGTTCTCCTGACATAAGGGTATCCCTCCCTCTGGATGACACATCGGGATAGCCTAGCCTCCCAACCTGGCGTTCTCTTAAATAACACTCCAGGCCCGGTGACCACAGCTGGGGCACCTCGGGACACCTCCCCGTCTCACTCCCTTCAGGATCACTCCCCTCAGCCTTCCCAGACGCTCTGGCACTTACCCAGAGGTCTGCCTCCCGTGCAAGTTCCCTGGGGTCTGAGAACCCGCACTGCAACAGATGGTGACGCAGTCTTGGGAAACAACTCCTCAGCATGTGCTCCCGGATAACGGCATGGCACAGCCCTTCCCAATCCTCCAATGCTCTCCTCACCACCCAATCCTCCAGTACAGTCCAACACTCCTCCTCGAACTCTCCCCAGGACTGATGGGACAGCTTTCCCCTGCCCCTGAACACTAACCCGTCCTCCTCTTCCGGGGAATCAGGCACAGTCTCCTGGGCTTCGGGAGTGGGACTCCTTGCACTGGACCTACACTCGCTGCCACCACTGGATCCCACCCACCTCGGTGAATCCAGACTCCTAAAACCACTCTCAGGGGACAAACTACCCACCTGAGCTGATCTCTCTCTGGCGAAGGCCCTCTCCGCCTCCGCCATCCTCTCCAGCGCTAGGACTTTTTCAGTCTCTAGTCGCTGCTCTTCTACCCTCAGCTGCGCTAAGCCCTCGGCATGCCTGAGCTTTGCCAGCGCCAGTTGATACTCCCTCTCTTCTCTCCTATCTACCCACTCTTCTGGGGACAGGGAAAGGGATGGGGCAGTGCCCCCGGGACTGGACCCAGTGCGAGACTCCCTATCTTCGGTGTCCTCCACAGCTACTGGCGTCTCCGCCCTCTCAAACTCTTCCTCCTCCTCATCGGAGCAATTACCTCCCAGGGTTCTGGATGGGGAGCCCTCTCTCTGGTCTCTAACCCACTGACCCTTCAACACCTCGGGGGGGGTAGTCAGATAAGTCCCCATCAATCTCTAAGGGCTCTCCCCTCTTGAGGGCCTCATAGAGAAACAAATTCCTCCTAATGTTCCCTACTGGGGGTATCCCTCTCTCCAGGAGGAAGTCTATCACCTCCTGTTCGGTGTACTCCATCAGTTCCACTTCCTGGTAAATCAACCCCATCGTGGCGAGGTACACCCGGGACACACCCACAGTTGACCAAGGGGACACAATTCTGCTACAACACTTTCCAGGAGGAGGCAATACAAAGTCACAATGTTCTGCCAAACAACAATAATCCCCACAAAAAGGCTGTGATTACCTCCAAGCTCCATTTGCAGTGTAACCCGTGGCCGCTGTGGTACTGCGCAAACACAAGTCCTATCCCACCGCTTGCCACCAATGTAGGAAATGGGGGTTACCCAAATCTTCAAGGGGGTAGCATGGCATCAAGCGGGCAGGCCAAACTTCGAGGACATGTGAAGCATTCACGCAGTACCCACAGACGACACACCAGGCACACCACAAAAGAGACGCAACTCCACCTTTGGTTGGAAAAGAAGAAGTTTAGTAATATCTCCAACCTGTAAGGTAAAAAGGAAGAATACACTGGTAATCACAACAAGGCGCCAACTGGCATCCGAGCCAAGTACTTAAGTGGGGGATTATTTACATGGGACAAAAAGGGTTGAGTTCAAAGTCCATGCTGAAAGGAAAAAGGATGGTTAATTAAACACTAGACCTGGGGCCAATCTGGCGGGGCCAACTCAGGCTCTCATCCTTAGGAGGTTGTAATTGCAAAATCCATCATTATGCATAAATACACCTCATGCGTAATAACGCCAATCCCCACCCCTGTAAGGGAAGAACAACAGAGCATCACAGCACATACTAGACAGGAGCACCTGTAAGAAATCAGTACGGCAGGCTCATTAACACGGGGCATAAACAGGGGCCTGGAATAACTCATCAGGCCAGCATAGAGGCACACCTGCAATAGAAGGGCACGAAAGCATACCATCACCCATCATGTGTAACACAACAGTATACCTGGACCTCAATAACCTTAGTGTATTCTCATCAGCAGGGTAATCAGCCTACAATTCAAACTAGGCACGGAAGCGCACCACACCTTGACAGGTAACATGGAAATGCTGCATTACCATAGGGCAACCAGCATCCTAATTAGTAATAAACATGGCAATTAACCATTGCAGGGCCCAGGGTTAAACAAGCCACTAACAACCAGGCTAAATTACCCCAACTCTTCACTCCACAGTGTCTAACACCTAGCCAGGGGTTAACTTGTCCCTGTACCAGTCCAAGAGGGGGGGGGGTTTCAGTAATGTCCCGGTCTGGTTTAGAGGCTTAAAAGGGGACCCATAGGGCCAGCGAGGCTCAGAAACAGTTCCCAGGGGTGAGCACCGACCCTGTGCCCCGACTTCCACACAGGTTAACCAAGTCCCCACTCACCGGGCTCTCCTCGATGGCTCCTGCGGGGTTCAATAGGTCCTGCGGGGCATCCTTTGGGGTTTCCTCTGCAGGGAGGGGGGGGGGGTCACCAGGCACCGACAATGTGCCTTGAGTCGCAGGACTCCTTTCCAGAGGAGGGGGCAGGCACCAGCAATGTGCCTCGAGGCCCCTCCTCTCTGCGGCAACACTCGGGCCCCTCCTCCTCTTGGGGGCCTGGGGGGCCACTATACTTCTGGGCAGCCACACTCGCCTCACCCCGGCCTCAGGGGACACACGCAGTGTCTCAGCACACGTGGGGGGAAGCCTGCCTGGCTTTCCTCCCACCTCGCACGGCTCCCGTAGTACTCTCTGGGCTCCCTTCTCCGGTCGCCTCTAGTCGGGAGGCGGGGCTGGCACCGACAGTGTGCCCCGGCCCCGCCTTCTTCACCGGCCCCTCGCGTGGGGCTCAGACCGGCGGGGTGGCCTCCCGCTCCGGTCGCTTCTCTCGGGGCTCCCTCCTTGGCACGGGGGCCCCGCAACGGAGCTTCACCCGGGTCCCCCTCCTACCTCACGGGGACCCGGGGCTTGGATTCAGCTTCTCCGGGCCTTCCCGGCCGACAGCCAATCCCTGCGCGGCCTTCAGAGGTCACGGCCGTGCAGGCCAATCCCTGCGCGGCGGGGGCGGGCCGATGACGCGGCCTAGCCCCCCGTCACGTGATGCGGGAGTCGGCGGCCTCAGGGCCGAGCGCGGCCCTTCCTTCACTTCGGCAGCCCTCTCCTGGTACCGGGGGCCGCCGCAACGATCCCCACAGCAGTGGGGGGAATCCCCATGACAGCGCCGGGCCGCGGCGGTGATTTTCGGCGCTGCCACACAGCGCGAGGCCAGGACAAGGGGTAGGCTCCCTTTCTTGTGATAAAGTCCCCTCACAGTCTCCTCAGCACTATGGCGCTATTCACAGCGCACTGCTTGTAAGGCAGTCTAGGGGCCGGGCGATTGAGGCAGGTCAGCAAGACACAGTTCCTCGGGGGCACAATCCTCCCCGGGCAGCTCCTCCCAGTCCAGCGCTTCCACAGGGGCCACAACTTCCCAAAGGGGGGTGGACAGTCCCAATACAGAAGTTCCTCAGGGGCACACTCCTCACCTCCTGGGCGCTTCTTCACACAGCGCTGGCGTGGTACCCGGTCAAATAGCGTCAGTGACCTGGATAGGGGCTCTCCCTTGTCAGGGGCCCATGGGGACAGTAGAGGGGGGTTTATAGGGGTGCAGGGCCCAGCTCACAGGCCCATGTGGAGGTAGCACCTCACAGCAGGTCCCCTCCCTTCCTTGTCCCAGCGCTGACTGACTCTCTGGTGACACTTCCCCCTATTTATACCCTCCTCCCAGGCAGTGCCAGGACCTTCTAGAATGTTGGCAAATCTGGCCTAAACTGGCTCAAGGGGAGGGGGTGAGCACCCTGGGTGCCAGGCTTTCCCTCCAAAAGCTAGGGGTATCTGGGTAATATTAACTAGACCGCCAACCTAACGCAGTCAGGTGGCACTACCCAGGGCCATGGCATCCATTTTAAAATCACAGTACATTTTAGTCAGGTACATTTTCAAAATGGGGGATATTTTCTGTACACCATTTAACAACATGTAATTTTACATCATGGTAACTCTTACCACACATGGTCCTTATATGTTTAATACCATGGGGGAGACATTCAATTTAGGGGGGCAAAAAGCGAAAAATTTGGGGGGAAAAGGCCAATTCCAACATGTTGTTTCTTGGGAGTCCACTGGGCCTACTGTTGATTATAGGCCACATGCTTGTGGTTTTACCAGGTCGATTGATACAACTCTGTTCTCCTTTTTACCAGCAAGGGGCGGTAGTACTACTGATCTTGTTCCGTTGATTGCTAAGACAGGTACTGCTTTCCTGTAAGAAGTCCCAAATTCCTTCTTCACCGCTATTTTTTCTCTGACTAGATACCCAATTTTTGGAATCCAGACAGGCCTTGCTGGGGCTGGTGGTGCCTCGTCAGTGGTAGCTGGCTGTTGCTTTAACTTTATGTTGCTTAAGGATTTTCTTGTTTCATTCAAGTCCTGTAAAACAGCCAAACGGTCTTTGATGTCAAAGTCTGTTTTCTTATCTTTTACCACTGATACCTGACTATCTAAGTCCTGAATGTGCATTCTATTTCTGAACAATAGTTCATATGGGCTGAAACCTTTTAGAGAATTTCTTTGCAAGTTGTTTAGGCTTAACTGGACACTTACTAAATGTTAGATCCACCCATCACCCGAACCTAATACCTTCGCTGTTATAGATTGCTTTATGTCCCGTTTTTTTCTTTCTACCACACTGTTCCCTTCGGGGTGTGACGGACAATAATACCGCAAGCCAACGCCCATGCTGGCCATGGCCTCCTTATAAGCTCGAGAGCTGAAAGCAGGACCCTGGTCAGAATGGAACATGGCAATTGGGAATGTGCCGATAAAGACTCGCAGATCTTTTATAACCGTTCCCGGCGTCAGCCGAGCGCTGGGGCCACATTTTTTAAGTGGATTTAGCCTTAATGATTAATAGGACGCTGGTTGGCAAGGAGACAGCATTACGCTGTTTCTAATTGGTAGCCGGGCAACAGACTGGACCAGTTCACTACTGCGATCCCTGTCACAATTTGGACAGTTCTTCACATATATTTGATGTTGCACGCTCATCCCCGACCACCAGTATACTGATTGTAATTCAGTCAGAGATTCCTTGATCTTTTTGTGCCTCGGACCTTCACCCATGTGTACGTCTGCTATTAATAACTTTCTCCTGTTCATGTTTGGAATTACCCTATCCCCACTCCAGGGATTCGAGCAAAAGGAACGGAGTTTGCATCAATTACGTATGCATAATTGAGTGGATAGTTCACGGGTAGTGCTGCACAGTCGCCTTTTACGGACGTTTTTACTGCCAGCATGGTTTCCACGTCTATGTATTTTTCTGAACGCTTTTTTGTGGCTACAGAAGCCGGTTTAGTGGCCTCCGCTGTGGCTGTATTAGCCAATGAATTCCCTGCAACGTGAACGTCATCACGTTGATGACTCAGAGTGTGTATCACGTGAGTCTTTTGTAGTTCTTTCTGTAAAAGAGCTACCTGTTTCCAAAGCAATTTATGCATTATTGTGGCACCTGTGTCATCTTTGTAATCATTTTCAATACAGCTCTGTAACTTGTTATTGTAAGAGTTGATGCAAAAATGCGAATCGCACACGATTAGTGTCGGGAATTCACGTTCTGCATTTTCAAGCGCCATCTTTAAACATCTGATTTCAGCTCTCTGAGCCAAACAGTTTCTAACTGATTCGGTTTTTGTTATTTTCGGTCTGAATTTACCGCACAGCCAGCGACCTTTAACAATCGCGCAGGCTGCATCGTCGGATTTGCTCTCTGCGTTGAAATGCTGTACAAATCTATCTGTATAGATTATACAGGCGTACTGTGGGAGAGGCAGAAGTTCGATTGGCAGAGGATATTCTTCTTCATAAGTCAATTCATTCAGTTTTTCGAATTGCGGGGCAAAATAGTATTTCACGTCTTCCGCTCCAAGAGAATCTATACACTGTATCCATTTTGGATCCAGTGACACTGTAGGCAGGTTTACTGGGCTAAATAGCGCCTCGAAGGCGGGTTCCGCTGTGAGGATATTGATCCTTCCACCATGTGCTAGTTCTCGTTCATTCGCTAATGGCTGTATTAGCCAATGAATTCCCTGCAACGTGAACGTCATCACGTTGATGACTCAGAGTGTGTATCACGTGAGTCTTTTGTAGTTCTTTCTGTAAAAGAGCTACCTGTTTCCGAAGCATTTTATGCTTTATTGTGGCACCTGTGTCATCTTTGTAATCATTTTCAATACAGCTCTGTAACTTGTTATTGTAAGAGTTGACGCAAAAATGCGAATCGCACACGATTAGTGTCGGGAATTCACGTTCTGCATTTTCAAGCGCCATCTTTAAACATCTGATTTCAGCTCTCTGAGCCGAACAGTTTCTAACTGATTCGGTTTTTGTTATTTTCGGTCTGAATTTACCGCACAGCCAGCGACCTTTAACAATCGCGCAGGCTGCATCGTCGGATTTTCTCTCTGCGTTGAAATGCTGTACAAATCTATCTGTATAGATTATACAGGCGTACTGTGGGAGAGGCAGAAGTTCGATTGGCAGAGGATATTCTTCTTCATAAGTCAATTCATTCAGTTTTTCGAATTGCGGGGCAAAATAGTATTTCACGACTTCCGCTCCAAGAGAATCTATACACTGTATCCATTTTGGATCCAGTGACACTGTAGGCAGGTTTACTGGGCTGAATAGCGCCTCGAAGGCGGATTACGCTGTGAGGATGTTGATCCTTCCACCATGTGCTAGTTCTCGTTCATTCGCTAATGGCTGTATTAGCCAATGAATTCCCTGCAACGTGAACGTCATCACGTTGATGACTCAGAGTGTGTATCACGTGAGTCTTTTGTAGTTCTTTCTGTAAAAGAGCTACCTGTTTCCGAAGCATTTTATGCTTTATTGTGGCACCTGTGTCATCTTTGTAATCATTTTCAATACAGCTCTGTAACTTGTTATTGTAAGAGTTGACGCAAAAATGCGAATCGCACACGATTAGTGTCGGGAATTCACGTTCTGCATTTTCAAGCGCCATCTTTAAACATCTGATTTCAGCTCTCTGAGCCGAACAGTTTCTAACTGATTCGGTTTTTGTTATTTTCGGTCTGAATTTACCGCACAGCCAGCGACCTTTAACAATCGCGCAGGCTGCATCGTCGGATTTGCTCTCTGCGTTGAAATGCTGTACAAATCTATCTGTATAGATTATACAGGCGTACTGTGGGAGAGGCAGAAGTTCGATTGGCAGAGGATATTCTTCTTCATAAGTCAATTCATTCAGTTTTTCGAATTGCGGGGCAAAATAGTATTTCACGACTTCCGCTCCAAGAGAATCTATACACTGTATCCATTTTGGATCCAGTGACACTGTAGGCAGGTTTACTGGGCTGAATAGCGCCTCGAAGGCGGATTACGCTGTGCGGATATTGATCCTTCCACCATGTGCTAGTTCTCGTTCATTCGCTAATGCAGTTTCTACTGCTTTCACAGTATTTTCTGTTGGACTGAATGTTTTTTCCGCTTGTGTATACAAGTGAGATTTAATTAAAATTGGTACCTTTTCTCCCTCATTAGAGGTCAGGTACGTGAATCCGCATCCTTCTGGGATGACTTTGATTACAAGATCGCGTGTGTTGTCACGTGTAACTAATTTTGTTTTTGCTAACATGTCTGTTTGAAGTGATCTCGAAATTTCTGTGTGTTTTTGAGTCCAGTTGATTGGTTTAAAATCAGGTTTAATTAGTTCGTAGAGTGGTTTAACCCTCTCTGCGTACTTTAGAATGTAAGTTCTTCCAAAATTCAGGAAGCCTAGAATCGATTGTAAGTTCTTCAGCGTTTTTAGAGCTTGGAGTACAGCGCACTTCTCTAAGAAGTTGTCCGCTAGGCTTTTTCCTTCACTTGACAATTCGTATCCTAAAAATAATACTGTCAGATGGGCAATTCGAGACTTTTTAAAGTTGAATTTGTAACCCTCTGCTGCGAACCCAAGTATAATGGTGCTCCCTCTTTTCAAGTGAGTATCCAAGTCGTCGTCTGTGAGATAGATATCATCTACATAAGATATTGCCTCATCATCATACATTTGTAGTAATTCTGTTACTCTGGCTGAGAATAGTCCTGGGCTGTTCTTGAATCCCTGTGGGGGCCTACAGAAATTTTTCTGTGACCCCATTACTGAGAAAGCGGTCAAATACCTGCTTTCTGGTGCAATATTTTGACAAAAGAAACCATTAGATATGTCTAATGTCGTTTTATATTTTTTCCTAACTATGTTATTCATTAGTGCAGCACTATGCGAATTTTGCACTGCAAATGTTTTGCAGCATGCGTTAAGGTGTCTGTAGTCCAAAACTAGACGATATGAATTGTCTGTTTTGGAGACAGGAAACAAAGGATTGTTCATTTGAGAGGTGCATGTTTCAATCACCCCCTGGTATTCAAGTTGATCTAAAATCTCCCTGACTTGTTTTTTAGCTTCTTGCTTAATGGGATACTGCCTTTGTGCAGTCGGTTGACTTTTTAACTGGATTTTGTGAGGAGGAGAGTCCTCATCCCATCCTACATGATTTTATATAATGCTGGTGCCTGGGCTACTGCCCATTTCCTTGCATAAGTATATGTTTTGTGAATCGGAATGTGGTTCGAGAAGTCAGGCATAATCATTTCTTCGCCACGAGGGCACTCCCTGACAAACTCTGGGGGTCAATCTTTTTCAGCTAACAGAATGTCACAGCCTTTTTAGAGTTTATCCCAAAATAGACCCCTTATTTTCCTAGTCTTATCACCCTCTATACGCAGTGTTATTTCGTATATCTTATGGGGCTCGCTAACTCTGGTTTTGGCAGTTTCAACCTGAATGTATTCATTCGTGTCCACTGTCTCCAGATGACTCACCAGGATCTTGCGAGCTATGGTGATTTCTGCTGCACTGTCTAGCATTGTCTGTGCCCACTCCCCATTTTTCAACTGTGTCCTCAGTATTCTCGGCATGTTCGATTACTCTAATACTGGCTACCTTCTTTCTTGGAAATTGAGATTTTTTACTTTGAGCAGGTTCCTTGTCTTTGGACTTGGTGGGCTCTCCTGGGTCTGACCGTCCTCTTATTTCCGATTTCTGCGAAAAAGATCGAGAGGGACGTGTATCAATACTTTGATATCTATCAGGCTTCTTTAAATTATCCCTATTTCTAAGGTTATATCTTTTTTTCAGAGGGCTCCCTCTGGGGAGACTGGTGTTTTCGAGTTGGAGTTCTTTCCCTCCGTCGAGACCTTCCTCTCTACTGGAAAACTTTTTCCTTGGGAGTGGATTGTTTATTTCCATCCCAGCTCTTTTTAGGAGTGTTTGAATTATTTTCAATAAATAATTTTACTAACTCTCTATATGCCTTTGTTAATTTGCTTATTTTAACTAAGAGTTCTTCACTAGACATTTTTGCAAAGTCCGGATGTGGTGTGTAGCTGGCTAGAACCGGCCACGTTGCTCCTGGTCTACCTAGTGGACCAAGCCTGTTTATATGATCATTGTGTTTTAGGGCGCCTTTAAACCAGAGCAGATGCTCTTGGAATTTTATTGGGATTTCAATCTCCTCGAAAGGAGCGTACTCTTCCGGTTGATCCCCTATTCTGTAATAGTGGAACTCGTGTGTTGCGGCGTTTGCCGCTGGAAATTTTATCCAAGAATAGAATACCTCTGTCTGCCGATATTCGTGTGCCTCTATCACGAAGATGACTGTGCCACCTTGTGTGGTCAGTCCATTTTCTATAAGTTTTGACGTTATAGATTTTCTTAAATGTGCTGGGATGATTATTGCACCCGGTTCAGAACTCCCTGTACCATCGGGACCCTTCTGAGTCGCATTTACTGCGGCATCATCGTCTGACATTTTATTGTCAGGAAGGTTTTGCAGAGCAGGTCTCCAAGGAGACAAAGATTAGGTGCACAATATTTTGGAACACTGTATCCTTCAACGTTGAATAAATCAGAGCTTTACATAGGAATCTCTTCCTACTAAGTTCGGGCGGATTTTTACCTTTCACCCACTCCAGACGTCTATTGGAGTATTTACGGTCTGTGTGAAAAATGCACGACTGAGTTACTCTAACGTCTTGCGTTAGTTTTATCGCCTTACCAAACATTGGGCACCATGTAGTGTAGTTCCTATTTTCCCAATAGGCCCTGCGCATTGGATTAACATAAACAGTAGTATGGACGTAGAAGTGCGGATCTTCCAGGTCTTCACTGACTATGCTAAACTTAATTGGGTTTGTTACCAACTAGCTCAGAGGTCACTGGAAACTTTCTTGACTAAATAGGAAGTGATCAGCTTCCCTGGTACAGACAAGAAGGGATTCAGTTTTCCAACAACCGCATAAACATGACAACTTTGCTCCTTAGAATAAGAGTCAATCTCTAGAGTCGTGTGAAACAATAGACAGTTATTTTACTCAGTCCGTTTTGTGCAGATTACTTTCACCAAAGTGCAGAGAATAGAGAGACGGGCGTTTTCAATAAAAAGGTATTATTTATTGAACAGTCTTTCTTCTTGTGCAAGACAAATGAATTGCCACCATTGCAAGACTAGTTATTATAAAAAGTGCGTACAGTAAAATGAGGATTGCGAAATAATACTGTAAAAGCATTGATATGGTTTCTTAGCCATACAATGGTTAAAATGAATAAAATATATACATTCATATATACATTAGCTAACATACTCAACTGGTGCTTCTAACTACGCCTACCCCAGTGTACCTGACCTAAGCCTAATACTTGGGAGGGAGTAAGTAAGTAGCAGTTTTAGTTAAGTTGGTTTTGCCAAGGTTTGCTTCAAGAATTATCTCTAAGGGTTTAGTCAACACCATACCTCTGGAATAGAATGTTGGAGGTCTTGTATCTCCTTCCAGGACTCGATATCCCAGTCACTCGCAAGAGTAGGCTGGAAACGCCGGAGCTGGATTTTCTCGGCAGGAGAAAAGACAGCGCCTCTCTCAGCGCGTCGAGGAGGAGGAGGAGGAGGGGCAGCGTCCGTGGGCAGCTTGTATCTGTTGGGCTCTGCAGGGAACAGCTGTTCTGCTCCTATGTTCACCACACCATCGCTATCATCGATGTCATTGAGGCAGCGTTTGCTTAAGGCAACGTTGGTAATATTTATACCTGAAAGGTGCCTTGTTTGACGTATGTTTTTGGACATAAGACGTCAATAAAGATGTCACTAGGAAGTGATCGTCTCTCAGTGCTCATTAGAGTTCTATTACTAATCAAAACATAGCAAGCGGGGCTTTCCCAGGTTGCTGAGTTTTATCTTGTTGAAGAACTCAGAGTGTAATCTAGGAATCTTAGATAGCGGCTTCTGCTGTGTCATTTGCTCTAATGAGCTGCAGAGGAAGCTGCAGAGGAAGAGATTATGAAATGTGGCTCTGATCGTGTTAGGCCAGAGACGTGTTTCTGAAATATCACTCTTGATCGTTTATGCCATTATAGGGGAATAAATGGATTATAGCCGTATAGGGGCATAAGGTCACAGTATTGATCGGGGTCCTAGATTAGAACGCGACATGCTCAGATCAGGCTGGAATTTTGCTTCTGTAATCAACGTATCGCAAGGATGGGTAAATACGTAAAGACATGAAAACAAATTAGAACCAATATTAATAATCCAATGTGCTGTCTGCTATGGCAAGAGATACAATGGAATAAAAAGTTGTCTTTTTTTAAATACCTTGATATGGCTCTGAAAGAACTTTCAATTCACGAGATTTAGGAAATGCCCTTAACCCCACAAGCTTTTAAGAAAATAATTACCAAATCAGTAAAACATTTATCTCTTCTGAAAGATAAGAATTGTTTATTAAGCGGTTGCATACATGGATGATAGTCCATGAATATACAATCCTTAAAGTTTAGCCGTACTAAATATCTTGGACAGTACAAACCAAAAATATATTTATGAAAGCAAGATTCGGCAACCTGCCAGGCTTAAAGCATGCGATGCCTTGGCTATGACCATCTACATCGACTCCCTGCAGACTATGCAATTTATGGGAAGAAAATATCAACATTTGGTTTGCATATGTGCAGCAATGAAAGCTTAAAGTAAGAAATACCTGAAAAACGTCTTCATTAAAAAAAGTTTTCGCACATGTAGACATGCTATGGTAGTATGTTTTAGTCCAACGGACATTATAATAAATGCTAATTTTACCAAATTTTTGATACTTGCAAAAAACGAATTGGATGTCAGAGAGTTGAGTCTCGTAAATTTGGAAATTTTGGATAGCTAGGGATGAATTCTGTATTATTTAAGTAAATTTGCTCATTAGTAACGAAAATATTATTGCTATTTTCTATATTTTGTCTTTCCTATATGTTTTGGATTGAATTAATAATTTGTGGCATCTGTAAAGAAATTCAGATTTAGATTATTAAGAATTATAGACTTATTTGAAATGTTTTATTGGGTGTGCATTAGGAAGTGTTCTAATTGTAAGATTTTAACTAATCATACAATAACATTTTACTTACTTACAGTTGACTACTTGTGTTCAGCATGTTCCACACGTTTTTTGGCTCTGCAGAAAAAGTTTCCAACAGAGCAAAGATTGTACACAAAACATATTAAGTATTTTATGCAGCTTTCAGTTATTAGACAGAATAATCTCAGCATGACAGTTTCTACATAACAGAAAAGACTGTGCACTAGGTACTAACGTATGTACATGTGCTCGTTTTGCTTCCAAAGATGGGTTATCTGTAACATTTTCCCCACAGTGTGAAGGCTGCAAGTAGTATGATCTTTGGCACCTGCAGAACCTGATTATTTTAAGTCAATAGTCACTTTTCGGACAGGTTATGCATTGAGGATACACTGTTCTTTTTAATACTCTGGTGTCATTCTCATGAGAGTTCCACTGTCTGCAAACAGTGTGATAAAGATTAGGGGTGGGCGGAACTCACAGATTTTCACTTCACAGAATTCCACGGAATTACCTAAAAACCCTAAGAGTCTATGGAGTTGCGCAAGTGGCGGAAATTTGGTGTGTCAGGCTGCTCACACTGATTTATAGCCCTAGGAGCTTGTTTGGTGACGTAAAATCTGTGCAAACGGCGCCAAGTAGGATAGTAGAGAGTGCTGCTTATTTGGGTCTCTCGAGTAGATTTTCTACTCAAGGAGGATCTTTCACACCTCGAGCGGCAGCTTTCTCAACATGAACTGTAGTGACCTGCCGTCACCGCCCACGTTGAGAAATCTCTCTGGGAGGTGTTCTAGCACTTGAAAGTCATGCTAGAGGATGCAAATTCTTGCTCACCAACTAAACATTGGTGAGCATGCACGAGGAAAAATTATGCCATGTGGCCTTTGGCAGACATTTGCTGGAAATCTGAGCTCCAAGCAGAGTGGACAAAACTCCACAAACTCCACCCGTGTAGCAGAATTTCTCACCCACCCCTGGTACAGAGTAAACTCTTTCCATTGAGTATACAGTGTTAACAGTACTCACTTTTCTACTCCTATCCACTTCATTTCTCAATGTAGGTTCATTGACTGTCAGGGGTTGGATACAGTTAAAGACTGTCCACAGTAGGGCATGAGTATGTGATAGAGCTTGAGTATCTGGAGGAACTTGATTTTCCCTGAACAGTTGTATATAAATTGAGCACAGTGTGCTGGATAGGCTACCCTTTCTTCTGTGGTTTATAGTCAACATGAACAATGCTACCCTTGAAGTGTATGGTACAGGCAAATGTTACACATAACACAAGGTTGCTTTACCTATAGGGATTGTATATATGATAGCAGTAAAGATGCTTCATATTATTCTGAGCTATTATGCACTTACTTTTATAGCTCTTATGGAAAACCTGTTTATAGGGCAATGTGTGCAAAAGAAGCTTGAATCAAGTAATCAGTGATGTCATAAATGATCTCATAGAACATGTCATGAGTGATGTAATATATGAGGTCATAAGCACTGCATGGCAGGGGTGAAAGTCATAGTTAGCTCTTCTAACCATAACTGCTGAATTTCTGTGTTTTCTTTTTAGTTCAAAACGTTAAAGTTGTCATTGACATATTCACCTAACTATAATGTTACTTTAACATTTATTTTTTTCAGTGAATTTCTGAGGTGTTTTTTTTTTTAAACAAAAACAAATCTTTTTATCGCACATAACTAGAAAGTTACTTTAACCTGTGTTTTTTTTGGGTGAACTTCTAGTGTTTTTTTAACGTAAAGTAATGTTTCATTACAATACATAAAGTTAACCTCCTGCTTACCAGGCCCTGCAGGAAACCCTTCACAGGGCCTTATGTTTTTTTTAGATGGCAAGTAGGTGGCTCACACCCCAAGCCTCATTCAGCTCATCCAAGTTTGTTTTTTAAAGAGGAGGATGGCCACGTGACCCCCTTCCCCAAGCCTTTTTAGGGCATGAGTATCCCATTTCTTTCTTTGAAAGTGGAAGGGAGCATGAGGCTCCACTCCAGAGCCTTATTAGGCCCTGGGAACATGACTCCCCTCCCTGAGCCTCATTAAGCCCTGGGGACAACATCCACCAGTGCCTTATGTTTTTTAAAGAGAAGCACAACCAAATTACCTCCCTCCTCCAGCCTTATTAGATTCTGGGGTCCCCATCACCCAGAGCCTTTTTTTTCTTCTTCAAAGAGAAAGGTGGCTGCAAGGCCCCCTCCCCATTCATTATAGGCCCTGGGGAGCTACCCCCAGGTCTGAAACTTACAAAACAGGGGAGGGGAGATTCAAAAATAAACCTGCAAAGTGGAAGCAAACACAGATTTACATGCCCATGCTCGTGCGGGCAGGCAAACCATTATGTCCCATGGTTAAGCTCCTGGGGTACAGCATGTAAGCGGCCCTGGGGATGGGCTCCCCGGGGCCTTTGAAGGCTCATGCAGGGGAGCCGTGCTACCCAAATTCAATTCTTCAAACATGTTGGCCCCAGGAGTGGACTCCTCATGGCCTTTCATGGCTCAGGGGGAGGGCTGCGCTGCCCCCTCCCCTTTATTAATGATATAGGGTCCCAGGGGGATGGGGTCTCCGGTGCCTCTGGAGATATGGGGAGAAGGCCGTGCGAGCATCCTCCCCTTTTAAGCAAATTTCAGCCCCCATAGATGGCTGCCTGGGGCCTATAATGACTCAGAGAGGGGGGCTACGCGCTATGAGCTATGGAATCTAGGGGTCAGGGTATCCCTACCCTGCCCCCTTGTATCATTTTTTTACATGTTCGGGACAGGGGACTAAGTCCTGCAATGGCTGCCAGCAACATTTTTCTGATGTTGCTGGCATCCAATCAGAGCACTCGCTTCCGTGGGTGTCTGACTCCCATAGGACTAAGATGGGCCAAGGAAAATAAAGCTCCCTGGGCCAATCAGAATGCAGCATTTTTAATTTGTCACTCTGAAGCCTCTCGCAGACCCAACTGTCCAGAAATACAAATATTTTTGGCTCATAATTTCTCAAAAACCACTGAATGGATTTACACCAAATCAGAAAAACACAATCTACGTACCAAGATCTAGCTTCCTGCCAAATTTGGTATAATTCCGTTCAGCAGGTTTTGCTGTAGCCCTGCCTAAAGAAGTCTCTGGTAAATGCATGGGGATTTTGTATTTTGGGACCCCCTTTTTTTCACACCCACTTGATGGATCACCCCAAAACTTTCCATGCAGAAACTAGTAAAAAAAAAAACTTTTTGGGAAAGTTTCATGGAGATTCACTAAAAGGTGCCAAAGGTATAAGCAGATCAAATTCATTATAAAAAATTGTGTGGGTGCAATAGCTCATTATCTTTTGAGTTTTAAGGAGAACCACGTTAGGGATGACCAAGGATTTCACTTTAAATGAAGACACAAAAGAAGCTATGGTTATACAGGTCACCACATCCCATTATCATTGCATGCACCACAGGACCATGTCCAGCAGATGAAAATGAAAATATCAGTCAATGCATGATGTATTGCTTTCACAAATACAATTGAGTTTATCATACCCCCTCCCCCCAACTTCCCCAAGTCTAGTAAAGGTGCAGGGCACTCAAAATGTGTGTGGGGGGAGGCATTTCGAACTTCTCTTCTATCACAAAGTTTTCAAAATTTTTAGGCGTGAGTACTAATTAGCATGCTTGATCAATCAAATCACAGAAAATAAGGTGCCTTTCAGACCTGTGACATCAAAGAAGGTGGCATCTGTAAAATGAAAGAAAAGTGCTGATAATGACAAATTAGTAAAATAACAGCTACATTTTAATTACTTATTTACAGTATTTTCCCCAATATTCGCTTATTTGTTATGGATTTAAGAGCACACAAAAACTATGGGCACAGCATCTGTACTCGTTGCTCAGCCCTACTAGTGAACATAGACCCCATTTACGAACTGGAAATTGTAGACTTAGAAGCTGCAGTGGTAAAATTGCAAGGAGCAAAGCATCCCATGCAAATGTGCCCCTGTGATTTTGTGAAATAGGACAATCATCACTACAATTGCACTGAATGCGTAATATATAAATAATAAATATGAAAAGTAGATCACCCGCAGCAGCAAAATAATTGCCCATCAGGTGGATTTAGCCTCCTCTCATCTTAAGGCACTGCAAGAAGTCTCCCTTTCTGCTGGTAGAGCTTCCTGTAGTCTCTTTGGCTTTTAAGAGCTGATTTGGTAACAAAATAACTCTGAAAAAAGTTATATTAGGAATCAGTTTTCTCCCATTACTCACCAGTTAGAAATATCCTGCTGGAAGAGGTGACTTAATTTCCAAATATGTTAATGCAAGGACTACCATACATGTCTTCTACTCTCATCCTTGGATGCACTTGCTGGCAAGTCACAACAAGCATTGGCAAAGATAATAGGTCTAGTGTTGGTGGCCAGCCTTTTGGCTTTGTGATTGATTGTTTTGTTGGTGGTTTTGCAAACCGTTATTGTTGAGATGCTACTTGGTCTCTGTAAAAACATTTGCTAACAACACAAAAATATTTTTGGGGTCTTAAAAAGCTCAAATTGTCATAGTAGTCTCTTGTACTGGAGGTAACTAGTTGTGTGCTCCGATGAAAGGGTAGAATGTTATCACTCACAGTGAAGTTAGCCAATGGTTCAGATGGACTGGCCTACTTCTCCATGCTTTATGCTGTAATGGGTGGAAGAAAAATGGGAATGACAGCACAACAGACCAATGGATGAAGAGACCCATTTGAAAGCCCCTATAAGTAAAAATATTTTACATACAATATGTTATGTTATGTTATGTTATATTAAATTTATACAGCGCACAGCTACTTGAAAAGTGTCCTGGCACTAACTCCAGAAAGAATAAAAAAATTAACAATACTCCAATGTCAGTCTAAAACAGCAACGTCTTTAGTTTTTTTTTAAAAAGCAATGGGTCCTGGATACTCCTTAGAGCCATCGGAAGTAGGTTCCACACCATCGCGGCGTTGCGTACAAATGAGTTGCCGCCAAGCCTCTGGCGGATGAACCAAGGATTTTGCATTAGCATCTGATCCGAAGATCGCAGGTGCCGTATGGGTTTATAAATGGCACAGCGCTTCTGCAGATAGCTAGGGCCAAGGCTGTACAGAGCACGGTGAGCCATGGAAAGCACTTTGAATTTAATACGGGGCTCAACCGGTAGCCAATGCAAAGTGCGTAAATGAATGCGAACACTCTGTCTACGCGGTAGTCCCAATAGTAGTCTGGCGGCCGCATTTTGGACTACTTGAAGTTTCCTGGTCAAGTATGCTGGGCTGCCAGCCAGTAAGGCGTTAGCATAATCTAGTTGAGACAGGATCACTGCTCTAACAACCGTCTCCTTAGCGCTCACTGGCAGCAGAGGGAGGAATTTCTTCAAGATTTTAAGGGTCCCGTAACAAGTCCCTGACAGCTTTTTTATATGAGAAGAAAAATTCAGGTCTTTATCGAACCAAACTCCTAGGTTTTTTTGCCAGGCCCTTGTTCACAGAAGGGCATGGAAAGTCAGGAGGCCAGAGCCTAGTCCTCCAATCCTCAGGGAATGAACCATACAAAAGTACCTCTGATTTATCTTCATTACACTTTAACTGTGCACTTGCTAGCCAATGAAACACCGAGGCTAGACAATGCTGCACAGCCTCCACAGCGTCCTCACCCCTCTTCCAAAAGAACAGGAGTTGAGTGTCGTCAGCATAGGCCATCACCTTAGCCCCCAAAGACAACGCAAGATAAACTAGCGGAGTCAGATAGATGTTGAAAAGGAGAGGGCTAAGGGAGGACCCCTGAGAAACACCAGTGGCCAGATGTAACGGCGTGGATGTGCAGGGGGGTAACCACACCTGCTGTGATCTACCCTCTTAAAACGCTCGAATCCAGCTCAGCGCCGAGCCCGAAATGCCGATAGCCATTAGGCGATCCAAGAGTAGAGAGAGTGGCACTGTATTGAATGCCGCCGAGAGATCCAGCAGAAAAAAGGTGGCTCTCCCGCCGGCATCCAGGCACTCACGGATCACCTCTGTCACCTCCACAAGCGCAGACACTCTGTGCTGTGGGCTGCACAAAATCTCGATTGCGCTGGGTGTAACAGACCAGCCCCCTCTACGTAGTTGGTAAGCTGAGATGTCACGACCTTCTCACAGACTTTGGCCAAGCTTGGCAAGAGCGAGATAGGACGATAATTGGCCGGGGCCATAGGGTCGAGGGATGGTTTCTTAAGGAGGGGCAAGATTAGTGCTTGCTTCCAGGGTAGCAGAACCCAACCCTCGCACAGTGATTGATTGATCACTAGATTGACTTCGCCATTGATAGTGTCAGCCACCTCCGCTAGAAGCCTGGCAGGACACGGGTCTTTCGACGATCCTGATTTGAGGGCTTCCAAAATTCTAAGAGATGTAGTTAGACCTAGGCCAACTCAGGATAGATTGTTGTATGGCCACTATTTTCTCCGGAAAGAAGTTAACCAGGGTATTACACCATGTAACTGAGGATGGTATCAGCCCCTCCTGGGCCCTAGGAGCCACAAAGCTCTGTACGATGGCAAATATTTCTTTAGAATTGTTATTGGCCCGATCAATACGAGCTGAGAAGTGATAGCCCTTGGCTAGGCCAATGGCGGAATAGTACAGCTTCTGTTTAGCTCTCTGTGCCAGTTTAGCAGAGAGACAATAACCACTGAGACGCCAGGCTCTTTCAAGAACCTTACAGGCGTGTTTCAGTGATTTCAGCTCCGCAGTGAACCAAGGCTTAGATGGAGACTCTCTCCTAAGCCTACTGAGCACCGGGACCGAGGTGGCACTGACCGCATCAGAGATCCAGTCAGCAAAGCTGGCCACATTCTCTTCCAGACTGCCCAGAAGGTGAGGCCGCCCAACAGCTAGACGGTCGCTGAGAAGACCTGCGTCCAGTTTCCTAGCCGTAGGGCCTTCCAAGAGAAGAATATGGGAAAATGATCCAACCAGGCAACCTGATGGGGCTTCTCCGTAGTTATAGGGAAATTAGAGCAGATGGAATCCAAAATATGGCCTCCTCGGTGAGTTGGATGAGTCATCCATTGAGAGAGCTGGGCCATCTGAATAGTTTCCGAGAAGGCAACCGATTCAGCTGAATCAGTGGCATCAAGATGCAAATTATGGTCTCCCAAAAGTAAATAATTCTTAAAGCAAAGTGACGTATCTGCCAGAGCGTCCCCAAAAGAGTCCAGAAACACCTTAGCAGGACCTGGAGGGCGATATAGTAAGGAGCCCCCTAAAGTAAAATGCGGCGATAGTTGAAGGCAAAATTCAGCCGCCTTACAACCCTCCCACAAGGTGGAGGTTTCACTCTGCAGAGACCAGCAGTCCCTGTATATAATGGCCAGACCTCCACCTCTACCAACTGGGCGGTCCAGGCGATGAATTTTGTAGCCAGGGCAACAGTAGGATTAGAGAAAGTATCGAGCCAGGTCTCCGTAATGAATAGGAGATCAACCTGATTGTCGGTAATCAGGTCCGTGATGTCGTTAAAATGCTTCAATAATTGTAATATTATAAGGTCTGTGCTAACGCAAGACCGAAAGAACCCCCTTCTTCAGAAATAACTTGGGAACAGGATTTAGGGCCAAATGAGACAAAAATTACAGAAATTCAAGTAGTATGAGAGGAAAAATAACTAGATGAACCAACAGGACAAACACCAAGAAAGGACAGTATTGACAGCCTCTATCTACGTAATAAAGAGAATGTGTAATTGTAAGCTTATTTGAGCCAATGGCCAGTGTTCAAAAGTCAATTAAAGAAAACCTGAAATACCCTAACATATCTATTACTAGTTTTATTAATTTGTACTTTCCTACAGGTTTTTCTGTTTTTTATAGGGGTCTCATTTTTATTCAATAAAAAAGTGTGCCTGCTGCCGATTCATTCCGATAATATTAATGGCAAGGTCAAGCTCACACATAAACAGATGGTGATCAAGGAACAGATAACAGACTCTGCTGCCAGATGTGGACACAGCATCCTCTAGGTGGCACTCCTGCAATGATACAAGCACACCATTACAGTTGGACATGTAGACTTTGTGGTTGATGCAAGACATGTCTCAAAGTGAACTTCCTAGCTCCATGAAAGCAACGTCATAAAGGGGAATATCTGTTCATCCAAAACTATGGTGTACTATCCTACTTGAAGATTAATATGATGAGTGATAATTCTAGAGCCATCCGAACATTGAAGTCTCGGCTTGTACAAGTCCCTGTTTCAAGATGGTAGGGAATACAGCTAAAAAAATGATTAGTACAAATACCTACCAAATGGTATAGTGTTCCAAAAAAGAAAGAAAATGTGCACAAAAATGACGTGTTAAACCTTTTATTCCTCGATCATCTGTTTTATGAGATTTAGTTTAACTAAATAAACAATTTATTACACTTAAATTTAATTGAACATAGCTATCAGAACCTAGGAGACTACAATACAATAAAGAATCGCATGTAATGACTGGCAGAATAATAACTGAGTAGTTGCAGGAAGTAACGTGGAATCTATAGTGTCTTCGAACATAATTTGGTTGACACAAAAAAACAATTCAAATTAGCACGACATGGGCCCAATTTAAAGGTGCCATGAACGACGTTTGACAGAACCAATGCCACACACAATTCTTCTGAGGGTAGCAACTTCAGGAGATGAGGGGAGAATCTACCATCAGAATGCACCAGCTCAAAAGATCTGTCTTTCTGTGATGAAAGCTTTAGTCTTCACTTGCGCATGCCCTTCAAACCAATGACCTCTCATTACTCACGTGTAGACTGTTATCCAGGATTCTGATTATGCACCAGAATGTAGCACTATCTCCCTGCTGAGGCTGAAGCTATTTTTGAAAAATTAACCATCATATTCTAGGAGGAAATTTTCAAATAAAACTAGACCTGATTCTCATCATTTATAGATCATAGACTACTATATTTGCTGGTTCCCAAGCTAGCTTTATCAGGAATGTGGATACCATATCACAGAGGGTCCCTTTTTGTTTTTCTGTCTTTTTGTATTTACTGTTGGATCCTTGCAAATCAAGTAGATATTACGCGTTTGTTTCCAGATGCATTTACATTGAACCCAGCTACATTCCAAACTACTCAATAGCATTAATGTTATCTTTAAAAAATATATTTTATATTACCCATTACTAATACTTTTATCAATGCTCACCTTACAACAGTTAAAAAAAATGCACTAGAACCTAGCTGTCTGGAAATACGAATTTAATATTTGGAGACTCCACACAATAAATTTGCTCTTCATATCCTCATTCAAGCTCAATACCAATTTGTTGGGAAAAAATCTACTTCAATTAGGGGCTATCTCCTAAAAGTTGTCAATTAATAGGCATTCAACAACTTTTTTCAGTTTCCAGCATAATATGGCCTAACAGTTCATAGTTTCTGTTATCATTATTCTGTTTCTATTATTCTAGCGGCAAATCAGTTGGTGCGAAACAAGTTGTTAATGAGCTTTTTTATCCATAGTATTCCGAATGGGAGGGCTCACCATGCATACATGATTAGCATCATATGGGGAAAACAAATACAAATATTCCAGGATTTTGCAGTGGTATATTTTCGCAAAACAAATTATGTACAATAATGAATTAAATGTATAGTGACATTACTCAGAGATTCACATTCTTTGATCATTTCAAATTATTTATTGAATCATCATGGTCACATAGTGCATACTCCTTAGTTCTCTTTGAAAGCATGTCCAGTTTGTTGACTGACTATCTAAATCCTGGGGATTAAACTTTAGGGGAGAGCGAAATCACAAAATGTGTATGCAGCATAATACATGTAATTTTTCAGAAAATGATGCGTAATATCTAAAACTGTTTTATGTCGAATCTCGAATCAGATTTGTCCTTGGGGATATACCTCATGTACAAATGTTACTGGAGACACCGGTGGGAAAGAATGGATGGGTCTCAACTCTGCGGTGCACAGCTTCTCTAGAGTTTTTCATCTCAAACTTGTCTCTCACTGCTGAAAAATGATACTAAATACTGTAACTGGCTCGGATAAAATAAGTGGAATACGTGTAATGTGCCAAGCAGGAATTACTAAGATCACGTGCATAATTAAAATGTCACCATGTAGCTCATCGTGTGTAGAATTTATCAATGGCTTCACAGCTGAGAATTCATTGTGCCAAAAGCAACACGAAAATGAGAAAGATAACTTGTAAGGTTCATTGTAAAACCTATGCTACATCAAATCCTAAGGGGGGGGGGGGGTAGTCTTCATGAGATTCTTGCATATAATGCAGAGTATGCCAAAGGCAATTCCAATATATGGTGATCTTGTGGTTTTGCAGATGTTTGTAGTGGTAGTAAAATCAATTAAAGTATTTGTTCATTCCACTATTGCAAGCATTGGTCCTACAAAACTTGGAATAAATGGGGCGCAATTTACCTTAGAAACTATGTACTATGGAAAAAAAGCCGTTCTGATTCTATGTTGCAGAAGAGATATATTAAATGAAGAAAAGTAAGAAATTAGAGCATATAATGGATTTGTCTTTATTTGATCATAATCCTTATTTCCACTGAAAGGAGGATACCCGTGTTTAACCAGACAGTAGGAGCATTTGAACTGTTTTATGGTTTACAGTCTAATGTCCTCATTCATGTTGCAAGCAGCAGTCCATTTCAACCTGCTACAGAAATATTATGTAGTAAAGTGAGTGAACACAACTGGAAATTTCACATCCAGTCGTATTCAAAACGAAACTTTTGTAGGTTAATCAAGAAAAATCACAGATAAATTACTGGAACATAGTGTTTTACCATTCCAATAGACTTCACACAAGGATAACATGGACTGGTGTGTCCGTCATTAGGTCGATCCTAGCGATGCGGCGCATGCGCTGCTTGCTTTGTGAGGCATGAGGTATTCAGTATAGGGTGGAAGATTTGTGGAAGCTCTGCCCACTCTCTGCCTATCTTTTTCTTAGGCTTAGGTCCTAAATGCTGCCTTCCGATTGGTTTTAGGCTTGTAAGTCCCTCCTCATGACTGCCATGTCGTCATTTGTATTCTTCCATGGCTATTGGCCCCTTTACTCTGAACACTATTTTGTTCCCTGTCTCCCCCCAACCCCTCCCACAGTCTGTGACTTCTCGCCCCCCCCCCCCCACCGCCACCACACTCCTGTTCGTGCCTTCTCCCCCGCACTCCTGTTTCCAGTGCAATAGGTCTCAGGTAAAAGCGAGTCCTATTGCATTGCAAATGCTGGTTTAGGACTTGTGCCCTGCGTACCTCTGACCTGTGCCAAGATGGCCTGAGGGTCACAAATTATGAGCTTCACTGGTCAGATTGAAAGGCAGATAATCAAGTAACGTCCTTTAACTTATTTTTCATACATCGCTTCACATATTACTTCTCTTATTTCTAAGTGCTATAAATAACTACCCCCATGAGGATTCTCAAACTGGTTGCCCCTTCCATTGTGGAGCCTATTACTGAGGTTATCAATGCCTCATTAGGCGGGGGTGTGGTCCCACCCAATTGGAAGGGTGCAATAGTAAACACCCTCCTAAAAAAACCTAACCTAGATCCCCTAGACATGGCAAACTACAGGCCCATCTCGCTACTCCCGGGTCTAAGCAAAATCACGGAAAAATTGGTTAATCTCCAGCTATCCAATTTCCTTGAGTCCAACGGTGTGCTGAGAAGCTCCCAAACAGGCTTTCGCCCGGGCCAAGGCACTGACACCGCCTTGCTGGCAGTCAAGGAGGAGGCACACTGCATCTTGGATTCAGGAGGATCAGTGGCAGTGATCCTCCTGGACCTTAGTGCAGCGTTCGACATTGTCAACCATCGAGTGTTACTCCAGCGACTGTCAGATGCCGGAGTGAGGGGGACAGCGCTGAAATGGCTGAGATCATTCCTCAGTGAAAGGACCTTCCAGGTCTGGGAAGGGGGCGCACGATCGGCATCCACCCACCTCCATTGTGGTGTGCCTCAGGGCTCCTCCCCGAGCCCCGCATTATTTAATGTGTACATGGCCCCCCTGGAGGATGTGGTGGCTCCATTTAACATCAAGATCGTGAGCTATGCCGACGACACCCAGCTGGTGTTCACCCTCTCACAAAACCACGGACAGTTCCCAGGTGCTACATTCTTGCCTTTCCAAAGTCCACTCTTGGATGGGGGATTCAGCATTAAAGCTGAATGGTTCAAAAACGGAGATAATGCTGATGGGACGGAAAAATCCCTCACTCCCCTGCTCGGCCTGGCCCAGCTGCCTGGGACCCCCTCCCAAACCCAAGGTCGAGATCAAGAGCCTGGGTATGTGGTTGGAGCAAGATCTCTCCTTTAGGACCCAGGCCTCCAAACTAGCTGGTGTTTGCTTTGGCCTCCTTAGATCGGTACGTAAAGTGCTGCCTCTGATTCCTTTTCTATCTCGGAAGCTTTTAATCCAGGGTCTGATCATGTCCAGATTAGATTTCAGTAATGCGATCTACCTGGGTGCCCCTGAGATCACTCTGAACAAACTTCAACAAGTTCAGAATGCGGCGGCACGAATGCTTCATAACATCCCCATGTCACGATCGGCCAAACCAGCACTGAAGCCGCTACACTGGCTGCCAGTACGAGAAAGGGTTAAATTTAAATCCCTCTGCCTTGCGCATAAAATCTTGCAAGGCAAAGGCCCTCCCGTCCTTCAAACGATGGTGACCCCGTATAAAGCCAGTAGAACTTTACGTTCTGACCAACAACATCTTATCGTGGTCCCAAGGGTCAAAAAGGCCCGATCAGGAGGAAGGAGATTCTCCGTAAATGTTGCAAACCTTTGGAATTCACTCCCCCTAGGTTTACGCTCAGAACCATGTCTCTTACGTTTTCGTAAACAACTGAAAACTTTCCTCTTCTGCTAAGCTCCTTTGCCTCTGTTCTGTCTTTATTGTAACTCTGTTTGGTGAAGCACTGGGATGCTCCAGGGTGACCATGCGCTATACAAAACTGTTTTAATAATAATAATAATAAAAGGCACCCCCTTTTGTACCATCAAAAGGATGAAAGGCGACGTCGGCCATGCCAGGTTTCAAACTAATGACCTATCAATCACCGCAAAGCTCAACGGTGAGCGTTTAACTGCCACTTGAAGTAATAGAGGTCTGCCTCTGATGGAGTGCCTGGGGTCTACAGGTAGCAGCGCACCTCGCCCTCGTACAAGTGGAGTAAAGTGCACACATTTCTTGACAGAGACTACTGCTTTGAAGCGGACTTGAGGGAGCTTGTTGCGTGCGTCTTCATGAGCTCGCCCAAGGATGGGACACGCAGCAGACCTGATTTAAAGAGCTGCTCTCCCAGCGGCAGGACCTGCGCACCCAAGCAAGAGAGCTGGTTGAGGAGCTTTAAACACGACACGGAGGATACATTCTTCGAAAGTCAAAACACTAAAGATATAGTATCAAAAATGTTAACCAGCACTTAGCTTATTTGGGGAGGGAAGAAACGACAGAGAGATTATCTGAATGTTAACATACAGTAACCATTGTAAAGAAAAAGTGAACTCTTGCTCATTAAAACAGGCCCTTGAGCAGCAAGAGTGTCTCGAGAAAAGAATCAGGGGAAAAACATGAATAAGGCATATACAAAGGGGATCCCCCGCCAAAGTTATACCAGTACCCCAAAGCCATAATATCTATGTGGTGATTGGGGAACCGTGGGCATGGAGGCAAGGGGACAGAGCGCAGAGGACTGTGTGCGTGCATCCCATCTACCCAACCATGTGCCCACCCAAATCCACCCATTCATCCATCCATCCCTATCTCCCTCCCTGGGCCACATGCACCATCCGGCCTCGGGGCTCAGCGTGCGGAGGGCCCCACAGATTGTATCACAATTCACTGAGCACCCACACCTAGGTGCACTCAGCTCCTCGAAGACCCCCCTACACAGGGACATAGCGCCAAGCAGGACACTGCAGGTCTGAGTTCTGCTTACAGAAACAGCTTACCCCGCACACAACTGCTCTTGGGAAAGAGGAGGTAGTGTATGGTGCCCGACAGGATGCTGCAGTGGCACGGCGGTGCCGTCCTAGGGCACCTCAAGAGAAGTCCAGGACCAATGGCCCGGGTTTCCTCAGTTCCCAGGGAGGAGTACAGCCATGCAGCCTTCGATGCATGACCGAAAGGGCGAAGAGCCTCGATTGAGGGGCTTCAACCCGCTGACCTCAGAGCAGGGGCTGCCTGGGGGCACCCTGCACCAACCTTGGGCAGACAGGCGCGAGGAGTCATGGACAGACCTCAGACAGGCCAGTGCCCCTGGAGTGCTTCGAAGCACTGAGACTTAATCCGAGCGTCCTTTCTCCCATGTGAGGCTGTCACTGCAGCGCCTAGGACAGTTTAAAATAATTCTGGGTTCTCAGCTAGCTGGAGGGATCCCTTAAGAGCACACATGTGTAAAAGCGCTCCCTGAAGACAGTGGTGAACATGTGCAGGTGTGTATGGCAGTTGCAAGTGGGGGTTGAACCCTCCTAAGCTGCTGCAGATGGTTGAATATTCTCTTGCTGGCAGCAGTTATACTATGTTAGTGTAATTTGTAAAGCGCACAATTTGGGGGGGGGCGGAATTTGCTTAATCGCGTTACGCAAATCTCTGCAAAACAGTAAAGAATCTCCACGAACAACCAGAAATTCCGGGAACACGTGGAATTGCTTGTTTGTGATGCTTTTTTACTGTTCACAATCGCTGTTTGCGGGCTCGGGGGGGATATATCTTGCGAACATGCATTTGAGACCGCGAACAAGCAAAAAATTACGCAAAGTCGCAGAACACAGAAATTTGGGCAATTTTGCGATATCTGTTCCCATTGGGTGCAGGGTCAAGACTGATATGCATATGGTTAGGTCCAAACTGGGATGGCATGGTGAGCAAAAATAATGATGGATTTAGGCCCAGATCTCTGTACTGGGGTTAATGTATGGCATTGTTCTGCATTCTGTCCATCCATTGTTCTTTTTTGCATCCTTTAGAGTTGCCATTTAGATTTGGGTGTGTGTGAAATGTTGGTGAAAGATTTATCAGATAAAATACTATTTCAAGATATTAGGAGCACCCCATGAATAATCTGCCATACAACCATGGCATTTAGCACTGGCTGCACTAACACTGATGACAAACACTTTATACTTGTAAGTACCTCTGGAAGGATCAGTTCTTTGAACATCAGTTTTCTATGTTGGGGATATTCCAGAAAGTCACAGACATGAATCCTAGTTTGTTCAGTGAACAATAGTGAGGTGTATTTTTAGTGAAAGGAGGTCCCACCTTGTGATAGAAGCACTGTGAATATGTAAGCATTTACATACAGTTTAAGCTAGCCTACAACAAAATGCACAACAATATTTAGGCTTATGCTATATACAAAGTTCTTCCAAAATATAGATTTTATTACACAGACTGTACTTAGTGCACACTTCCTAAAACTGCCCATTAAAAGCATGCACTCCACAGCTTCACTGGTGACACCTTTACAATAGCGCTCAAACAGAATAAATCTTTGTCATCACAAATCTTCAAATGACTTTATCAATTAAAGCAAATACCGGGTTCCAAGCAGCCTTTACATTTGTGGACTAACCAATTGGATAAATTTACATTTCTTTCAGGCAGCAGTCACCCTGGCAAGATGGTCTGTTTACTGTTTAGTGGTCAGTTGCTCCCTCTGCTTCACAACACAGGTTACACACTCCCTTACACTTCAGCTGAGACACCTCAACTGTTGGAGTTACCCATCCCAGATGGCTGTCTTTTAATAAAAGGTAGGGGAACTTTTTTTCATAAATTAAAAAAGTCTGGTTGCAGCACCATAGCAGTGCAATAGTGCTGTCTCGGGCTAATATGCCTGCATAGTTTCATAGTCCACCATTCATTATTGACACCATCCAACAACTGGGGTACAACAACCAAAAGTAGCATTTCACGTGAAATGTAAGGTCATGAGGAGGTCAAACACCTGCAGACGCTGGAGACTGATGTAAGGGCCACCCTGGGAACCTGAATGAAGCTGCAGTTCAAGGGTAATGTCTACAGGTAAGCACTGTCACATGGAAATGTTGGCTCCAATGATTTTGCATACTACATCTTAGGAGAACTGAAACACCCCCCTGTGTGATCATGAGATGTGAAGCACATATTAAGGATGCCAACAGTGGCTAAATGATGGCTCACATATGTCTGGGTTCGTAGCTGTACCTCTGTTAAGGCAGGATGGGTGTGAGTAAATAAAGGGAGAGGCATACCCAACATCACCCCCAAAAAAGTCATAAGATATTTGGTTTAGTATTTTGTTTTAATGTGGTTACTTATGGGGTATGCATGCTGTCAGTGTTGCTTTCGCAGGTGTAATGTGATGGGTTGCAGTTCTAAACGACGGTCTTTGTGAAGAAGTTTACCAGGTACACTGTGTGTACACACAGCAAAGTCAGCATATCACTGAGACTGCCCTTGGCATCACACATCACGTACACGTGAATGGATTGCCAAAGGTATTTGTTGCAGAAATTGTGTTGTATGTGGGAGGGGGGCTAAAGTGCCAAAGGGGTGTAATCAATGGCACCTAAGTTCTAAGGAAAGGTTGCAATGGCATATATTCCCTTGCTGCCTACTGCCTTTGATTCATTGACTTGGGCATGGTGACAAATTATTGACATGTATAGGGATTCCCAGGGAGAAGGCTGTAGGTGAAGTAGGCTCCTGCTCCCAGTCTGTAACTACAGTGAGGATCATATCAGAAGACAGGCAGTACCAGCACTGCATTCCAGGATATACCAAAGATGCTGATCCTCTGCCTTGATATCATCTCTCTTCTTCTGTTCTACTTATTCCTCAAAATGAAATGAGGGGGACTGCCCCAAAGACATAAGTTATTATAGTGAAACAAAATACTTTGTAAGTAGCTTGCTATTTTGTATGTGCAGGTTGTGTGTGATTGGTTGATGGTGTATCTTTACGTACTGATGTTTCTAGATGAACCAAGTCTGTTGACTAATCCACCCACTTACATTGACAAATGGGTTGACTAATAGTGTACACTCTCTCGTATATGTGTAATGGAACAACAACTTTTTTGTGATTTCATTTTTTAGGATGATTCCATAATTCCAATTGAGCCCCCAGGAATTTATGATTCACCTTTGTTGATTTTATTATGGGCTACTTTTTTTAGGAGCTTTATGACTTTGCTGTGTGCACATACGGAGTGGCCCTTTTCTCTGGCTTTCTACTTATAGAACGGAAGCGCACATGCAAGTTGACAGCTTTTTACATTTTCAAAGTCCAACTTGAAGTCCTTCGTAAGTACCATTGCACATTCATTGGATGGCGTAATTCTTTTATTTTTCAAAATTGTATGCTCATTGGATATTCATTTTTATACAAGCATTTTCTCATTTCATGACCTTGTGGGATACTTGTCAATGATACAGCATTTTCTAAGACCATTTGCTCATTATTGGTCCTCAACGGACCTTATATTTTCTGCCTGAGGAGGTAACATTTACATCAATCAAATTCAATTAACATTGTAACCCACTTGGTACACAATGAGGACCAGACATCAGTAGATAAGTTTAAGAAGGTTTATTACAAATTTAGTATCAAATTAAGATACACGACTTTTAACCCCATGCTATAAAGGTACAGAATAACAACAAGGAGGTCAAATCTTCAGAGAAATTGAGGCGGACCAATATTAAGCAAACAAGTAGTTCAAGTAGTTCAGTCACAGCAATTCAAAAGATTAACAGTAAAATGTGATGCTCTGAGAAAAGTCTCAGGTTTTGTTGTCCAGGCATGGGTAAATCTAAATCACCTAAAGTTAAATCCCAGCTAAAGGATGGTTCTAAAAATCTAAGGGATCTAAAAAAATCAGGGAAATTCCATACGTGAAAATAGAACTAGGCAAGTCAAAAATAAGTAGGAAGGTGTCAGCATTTCAGAAGCTCGATCAACAGTTTTCTTGGGACTGGTAAATAAGTGTTAGCCTAAGCCACACTTAGCAAGTTATCAAAGAAAGCATAGAGGTCTAAACCTCTCAAAGTCTAGGGGAAAGTCTCTAAGAGAATCTGAGGAAGGTTTGGAAAAATCTGATCTCCAACGGTGTAAACATTAAGTTGTCGATTATGATGGCGGTGAATCCGCATCCTCCGGACCGGTGGAAGCCACCGCCGGCCCGGAGGATGCGGACTCACCGCCGCGGACATTGGAAACACCCTCTGCCACATTAGGATGGCGGTGGGATCAGCGGTGGACGGCAAGTCCGTCTGCCGCTGATCCACGGTGTATGCACGCAAATATGGTGGCGGTGTCTGCAAGACGACGCCAGCCATATTTGGATGCAGGCGGAAACATGCTTTTCCACGGCGGCTTTTCAGCCGTGGAAAAGCGTGTGGTCTTTTGTGTTTGGGGGCCTGTTGCGGGCCCCCAGGGTGTTGGGGGGTGGGGGTGCACCTATGGTACTTCCCTGCTTTGGCATGCACAAGGTAGTAGGCACCACGCGGTGCCTGCCAAGTTGTGCATGCCAAAGGTAAACATGCATATTTTACATTGCGGCGGGTGCTGCTCAAAGCAACACCGCCGCAATGTAAAATATACGGGATGTGACCACCAGAGTGGCGGTCACATCCTAATTCCAACGGAGGTACCGCTGTTGCCCCTGCGGACGGTCCCTCCACCTCGGGGGTGGCGGACGGACGCAGGTCACACTGCCTCAGTAAACTGGATGGCCAGGCTTATTGTAGAAATAGCCCCCGCCAATCAGTGATGTCAGAGCCTCCAAGACCTTCGTACAGAGACCTAAGGAGGGCTACCTTGTAGGGCATGTATATCCATAATCAGGACATGACCTGATATATCTGGATTTGCCGAGAAACAGAAAAGAGAAGAAGGGCAGCATAATCATTGGACCGGGGGATAAAAAACAACACAAAAAAACCCCGGCCAACATCTCACTATTGGGACCACTCCAAGAGGTTCCAAAAGGCTCTTTTATTTTGGTTGCCTGATCTCATTAGATCTAACCTCGAAACCTGCAATACTGATGTCCGCCAATCCAAAAAGGAGGGTGGTATAGAATCCTTCCACTTTTTACAAATTTCTCTCCTGGCCAGGAGGATGGAATAGAAAAGAAGATGTCTGGCAGGACCCGTGACCCCATTCATCACACCAAAAAGAATCTGAGGAAGGTTTGGAAAGGCTGCAGTCCTGCCATTGGTTCTGAATTATTCCAAATCATAATCTCTGTTTTAGAGGCATCAATCTCATATCCAGATATTTCCCCAAAATCCTGAGCCAGTTTGATCACTGATGGAAGGGCTGTACACAATTCTGAGGAGAAGATCAAGATGTCATCCGCGTACAGGGCAACCTTCTTCTCCGACTCCCTGTACCTAAAAGACTTGATGTTAAGGTCATCCCTCAGCATTTGGGCGAAGGGTTCAATATATCGGTCAAACAGGAGAGGGGAGAGTGGGGAGCCTTGACGCGTTCCCCTTGTGATTTCAAAAGGGTCAGACAATGCTCCATTCACCAAAAGGCAGGCTGAAGGATTCTGGTATAGCAATCTCACTGCTCGACGGAAATTATCTCTGATGTTAAATTTACCTAAGACCTCCGTCAGGTATGACCAATTCACCCTGTTGAAGGCCTTAGTGGCGTCGAGCGTAAGAACTGCCAAAGGGATAGAGTCGGTGGATGCAATGTCAATTGCGCCTATAAGGTCGTAGGTCAGCTGAAGAAGTTGTCGACCCTTAACAAACCCTCTCTGGTCTTGGTGCAGGATGTCAGCTGCAACCGACCCCAGTCTATTGGCCATAATAGAAGCAAAGATTTTATCATCCACATTAAGAATGGAAATTGGTCTATATGACCCACAGCTTGATGCTGGTTTACCAGGTTTTAAGATCAATGTAATCGATGCACCATCCCATGAGGCCGGGGGTGACATCCCTTCCTGGAGGATCTGATTGAATAAAGTGGTTAGGAGGGGGACAATTGCCTGTTCGAAAACTCTATATATCTCAGCAGGAAGGCCATCCGGACCTGCTGCTTTACCCTTCTTACTGCCCACAATAGCCGCTGTGACCTCATCCCGCGTGATAGCCTGATCTAAAGATGCCCGTTGTTCCAAGGTCAGCGAAGGCAGAGTTATGCTGTTGAGTTAGATATAAATCAGCCCCTAGTTTTGTAGATATGCTTTTTATATAGCACTCATTTACTTGCACTGCGTCGGTTTTCTTGAGCAACTTTATCTGTAACACAATGTGTTCTTATATCATTGATCTGTTCTATAAAGCAAATAAATGTGGCTGTATTTTTTCAAAAGGCAATTAATTAATTGGTTACTCTGAGTTGCCAAGAAAGTCTAGGCTTACACTTCCCCAGTGTTTTTAGGTCGAGCAGACCTAAAAAGCATGCGAAGCATGCTTTGTCTGCGAAGACATCTTTTGCTGGCGTGTCTGGGGGAATGTGAGACAGTGATCACCCACGCGCCTCGCTGTCTCAGATTCCTCCTCGAGGGGGCGCACGGCGCTGTGCCCATCTCCTGCCTCGGAAGCACCACACACGCATGCGCATTCACAGAGACACACAAGCGCCCATGCACGCACCCATACATACAGAGAACACATCCCCGCCGTCGCATACACACACACACACACACTGCATACACACACGCATACACAGAGACACACACACAAGCACGCACACATGCACCCATACATACAGAGAACCCAGATTCCCCCTCGTGAGCGCACCTTTGGTGCTGGCTGCTTGCTGTGTCAGTTTCGATTTCGCTGTGGAGCTTGTTCTCTTTAATGACACCCTTTCACCCCTCCTCATACAGCGCTTGACCCCCGCTTAGGAACCGCTATCCAAAAAAAAAACACCAGCGACTCCTACAATTCTCTCCTTATGCGTGCAGATTGGTGCCGCACCAGCAATCACTTCGCGGGCAGAGGACTGACACTTTCGCCCCTCCTCCCACCAGCCTGTCCCATCTTGTGCCTGTATGAGGACAAGAGCCCCTCCTCCCATCCTAGCACAGTGATCCGCGCTGCCCCCCTTCCTGTGTACCCGCTCCCTCCTCCATCACCGGCAACACAACACATAGTGCCAGGCTCAGGAAGCGCAAAGTTTCTCGCGGCCATCTGGCTACAAGGAGGAGACGGTCTCATCCACGGACCCATAACAAAGCGGGGCGCGGCAGCAGCGGAGCCCCGTCAAGGGGCACCTTCACCGAGGCAGAGAGGCGCTGCCACTTAAAATCCCTACCGGTGAACAGACCCGTCACGACAGCCTTGCCTGCTACGGACCTACCCACGAGCACCCCGAAGGGGCTGACAGGAGGACCCTCCACCCCCCGCACCCTGGAAACTACCAAAGAGCCCCATGCCTCCCTCTGAGCCCAGCTCCAGGACCTGACCGATTGTCCCCACTGCCGTCCCAGCCCCACACTCACCTCGGTGCCCTCGGCGGACCCTCGGCTCCGTCCTCCCTGAAGGCTGCTACGGGCGGACACGGGTGAAAGGAATGAGAGGGCTGCGAGCTCCGGCACAGGCTCACCGCGCCTGCGCACACTAACAGCTCCGAGCGCTGCCTGCGCCTGCGCACAGCAACAGTGCCTCTGCCCGGCATGAGCTAAATAAAAATAAAAGACACCCAGAGTTTTAGTAGAAGGCAGGGAGTTTCATTTCGAAACAGGGATAATTGTCCGGCCAAAGCCCAACTGCGCAGACACCAGGGCACGATTCTTACACAAATACGAACATTGTGCAAGTGGGTCCGTAGCCAGACCTCCCGCGTGCCCAGCGCGTATCTGTTATTGATCAGCTTTCTCTGCCTGTCCTCGAGCTGCTCGGACGCTACACTTCTGCGCTCCTGACTTTCTACAAACAATTCTGGGCCCGGGGGCGGCTGCAGGGCCCGAAGAGGCCCCCGACGAGCCTCGGCAACCCCTCATCATGATCACCGCCCTGCTAGCCCTGGCCTGGGCCACCGTCAGCTTCCTGGAGGCCTCGGCCCTTGGCGAGGTAAGAGGGGCAGGGGGGTGGTTATGGGGAAGGGGCCAAGGGATGCTGTCGTGCAAATCCCTGTGTTTTTGTGAATTAAACATTCCTAACATGATTGCGTCATAAAGGGTGTTTCTAATAGTGCAAGATGAATGTGGGTTTTCACCTACACATCCCAGCGTGTGGCGTATCAGATAGCTCTTTGGGTTGATTCCCTACTGCAGAGGACTATCCACTACCCTTTCTCTCAAAGGCCTGCAGATGGTGCAAAAAAATGTGCAGTAGCATTAATTAAGTTCTAATGCAGAATTAGGGTTGCCACCTTTCTCAGAAAACCTTTGTTTACGTTTTGGGTTTCTGGAACAGCCAAGAAATGGTAGGCAAAAAAGAATGAGTGAACTTTGTTAGGACTGTTTGTTACATGTAAAATGACCCTCTCTTCGTTCTAATAATCATTCTTTAAAGATTTAGACAACTCTCAAATAGTTTTCAACATATTTCTTTATGTGTTTACTGTTTTAGCTTTATGTTTCATCGTTCTAATAATCATTCTTTAAAGATTTATTTAAAGATTTAGACAATTCTCAAATAGTTTTCAACATATTTCTTTATGTGTTTACTGTTTTAGCATTATGTAGTGGCCTCAGCGCCACCACCTCATCAATGTGTGCAACCATTCAACAACAACTGGTTCAAATATGTTCTCTCAATGTTTCAAGCTTTATTACAAATGTCACAAAAAGATGCTAATATTTCACTTCTGCTCTTGGATTTTCGTCACAATAAAATACACTGAACATGATCTTCACAAAAGTTATTTACAAAAGTTTATGCTATTGCAGTTATGAATTACAATAACTTTTATTTAAGTATTCATTATTAAAAAAAATTAAAAGCCATTGTTATTTGTAATATCAATACATCTAAGTCACGTAAATACAACACATATTGCATTACAAATGCTATAGGTATCACATTTGCGAAAGTTATAACTATTGGCATGGTAAATGACAAAGCTATTAATTTCGCTATTTTCAAAACCAACACATAAATACAAAAATTGTCATTTACAATAACAATAGCTCAAACTTTCCTAATGCGAGACCTATTGCATTGGAAATGCTTGTTATTTTATTGCTTAAACAAGAAAGGACAGCATTTCCAGCTGTCTGGCCAATTGCATGCCTGAAGAGGCTCAAACAGGCTTTGCGTGGCTGCATTGCTCATAACTGAGTATTTTTATCCATAGGTTCCATTGATTTGGAAGCGCAACTTCAGGTTCTGCTTGGGGGTTGCTCATAGCAGGACACACATGGTAAATAGAGATAATGTGTACAGCCTTTGAAAGTAAGTTATTTACACAATTTCCCAGAAGCAGAGTGCCCACACACACAAAAAAAAACAACGAAAGGAAACTACCTTATGCGAAAATGTTTTCTCTATATATTTGCAGTTCCTGAAATGCAATATAAACAGTGTCACATTTGAATTTTTAGGAATCGCCATTGAAAAACACATGAAATACACCCCAAAAAATTACCATTCCCTAAAAAGATTTAAAATGTGCACAGTAGTTAGCCATATTGTCCACCTGGTATGTGTCATTAAAATGTTATCTTTTTATGTGGAAGATGAAACTGTAATAAAGAGGAAAGCGATAGCCAGTGGAGAATGCATTTGGCTCAGGAATTAAGGACAGAACACATTTCTTCTACTTCCTGGCAGAGAATATTTAGTAGTTTAAAAAATCTGATAAGAAAACAGGCGGATAAGTTTCTCAATAAATCCAACCCTTGGCTGTAATTGCTTACTTTGACTTGACATCTTGACACTGGAGCATGTGAGGAGGGAGTGGGGTTGAGGGAAAATATAACAAAGACACCTCTACACAGCAACTTTTGCTTACCTACAAGCTTCTTTGCTGTGGGTTAAGGCCTTCTCTAGGGAGTGAGTAAGGGCGACAGTGGCCATGCAGCGTCTTATGAGCAACAAATTGTTGGAACTGAGGAGTACAATGAGAAGCACACAACATAAACACACTATTAAAGCATTGGAATGAAGAGATCTCCATTGAAGACAATGAAGTTCTCTGGGCTTCTAATGGCTGATAGAAGCCCGGAGAGCAGCATTCCAATATTTGTATTATTTTACAGCTGCTACTGTGAAAAAAGGCTTCAAGAAGCACAAGGGGATTTCAACCCTCTTGATCTCTGTGAGGCCTTTGTTTTACAAATTAGAGCATTCTGCCCTCTAGGGGTGGGATGCTCCAATAGCCTTATAGCTCTCCGTAGTAGGCTCTACCGGATTTAATGGCCGCAAAGTCAGGCTCTAAGGTTGCTGTTGAGTTTCTCTCTAAGAAGTTATGACCTAAATCATGAAGATTTAGCTGGCTGTAAATGTATGTTTATCTCTGAAAACACCTCACTTATGCCTGCCAGGAATTTTTTTTTGAAGCAAATATTTTAGATGAGTATACATAGCTAAATACGCAGGCATTAACCGGACACAGGAGCAGATTACATAAGCAAGGCAAGAAAGGCTGATGTAGTTTGCAGTAGGAATGTTTGACTGTGCGTTGCTTTTTAGTGTACTCGGAAGTTGTCTGAAGGATTCACAAAGATTTTGCTGAGTAGGTGCTACTTCTCTTTACTTGCTCCAGAATTTCCTGGATTAAATTGAAAATGCTCACAGAGGAAAGCTTTGTGCATCTGGTCCTTAAGAGTAAGACATGCACAAACATCCCAAGATACAGCTGTCTTTTCTACCCCATTTGTCACAGGGACATGAAAAATAATGAGCAATGATACTTTTGTTATTACTATTACACAAGAGTTTATGTAATCCATCCCCCGGCCAAAAAAAGTCTATACTCACACCAACAATAACCCAGAGTCTAAACACAAATGGAAACCAAACCAAACCAAAACTAACCCAGTAATATCCTGAAAAAATATTCAATACATTTTCGAATTCCCATCACTCACCCTTCCAGGTGACATGCTTCATCATCTGGGTCTCCTTTGATAGTCAACCTAGTGACTATGAGGGCTACGACTCCACCCTATTGATAGAGGAGCCCAAGGATGTTTTAAAAATCTATACTCAGTAGTTTAGTCATACAGATGTAAGCAGATGTATTACAGAATGTATGGGGGAAAAAATGCAGTGCAATCGTGCCAGTGGGGTTAAAATTGAAGCATGGCAAGACCACAACTTTATTCTTGTCTGCCACGGTCCAATATTAAAAACAGTGCAAAAGAACAGTTTCAAAAGATAGCTGTCTCTAAATATTCAAAAAGTCTAACCATGAATGCATGTATGTGGAATGGATATAACTGGAGCCTAGCCAACGGTCTGCACAGTGCTCTACATCGTAAAAGAAACAGTAAACATGTAAGGTGAGCGTACAGGGCCTTTTGTAGACTTTAATAGATAACAGACTCAGTCAAAACATGACATATCCCATCCGTTATATTACAGGTGCCTTAGGCTCTAAATGTTTCCCTAAGAATGGCTAAAAAAAACAAGGAAACCATTCCTCTCCATTTATCCACTTAGGATTAAAATCACCACACCCATTAGCACTGCACCAACCTTGTTCCAGTTTTAAAAACAGTCATTAAGGAACACTATAGCCCCAATTACGATGGCGGACGGATGCGTCAGACTGCCATCGCAACGGGATTGGGACCGACTGACAAGTAGTCGCGTTCCTACCTACCAAATTATGTTACGGCCACAGTATATGCAGTCGGAATAATGTCTTTTTCCATTGTGGCTTGTGCTGCAGCCCGAAAAGGGGCGCAGCATAAGGCACAATGGAACAAGGGATGTTTTTAAACATCAATGCACCATGTGGCAGGCACCATTTGGTGCCTGGCACATGGGGTATGGATGTTTGGGGGCACCACAGGTGCCGCCTGGGCCTCATTGCGGAGGCCCAGGGGGGACGGGGGCCTTGCTAGGGGACCCCAAAGGCCCTTTCCATGGCACAGGCACAGCCTCCATTGTAAGGATTAAGATCTAATCAATGGCCGACAGGCTCCTTGAGTCTGTCAGAAGCATCAATCAGTCCCTTCGACCCTTGCGGTCTGTCCGACCACATCATAATGCGGCAGTCTGACCACTCTGCTGGATGCCGGTTGGACGGCCACCAATGGCCTGTCCATGGCGGTCCGACCGCCATCCTAATGATGACCTATATCATGATGCAGTGACAGTCAAATAACAGATTTTGTCTCAGTCTGCTGGCTTCCTGCCTGCAGGTGTGCTGAAAGTCACTTGCCTTCCTTCTTCAAGATCATAGAGTCTATTAACACCTTCGCTGCTACAGGAATTTTCCTGCTGTGCTGCCCTTTTCTGAACAGGGTGTGGTCGTGACGGAACCATTCCGTCATCAGCACAGCTCAACCGTGGCAGATGACGGAATGGTTCTGTCACCAGCATCGAAGGGGTTAACTGACTGAATTGAATCATTGCATTGCTTGATTGTGCTCAGCTATTATTTTGTGACATTTTTACATAAACAGTATTCCAGATAGGCAGATGGTCAACAATCCACACCTCAACCACTAGTACCAGTCAAAACCATTATTACAACTCAAGATCTGTCATTTTTCACCCCCACATCCCTCATAAAGCCCCAAGAAGAAGAGAAGAAAGAAAAATGTATTCATTTATTGTGCATTTCTCTGCAGCGCCATGACAACGGTAGTTAAATAAATATATAACAGTCCGCAATTGCGAGTCTCTAATTATTGTCCAGTCTTTGTTTCCACTGAAAAGGTATTTTCTTACTTCACTTACAACTTGGCACTGTTTGACAAATCTGCACACAATTAATTTGGCACTCAATCTGTGTATAAAGGGTTAGAGTGGTGAGAATAAAAGTTGCAGCAGGGGTTGACAAAAAGAAGTCAGCCCGCTGGCAGCTAGAAAGATGGACGAGATCTTCAACAAAGAACCAAAGGGAGGAGGCAATAAATTATGTATTACAGACGAGGTCTGTGGCTCAGGATAAAGCTTTTGGAGAGTCACTAAGTAAAGGACGGAGATGGGAAACAGAGAGAGGGGAATAGTTTTGTGAAGGATAGGAAAAGGGAGTTTTGTAAAGTGAGATGAAAAAGACTCATGGGGTGGATTTAGAGCATAGTTGAGAGGAGAGAAGAGGGGCAGTAGCATGGAATGGAGGTGAAGAGGTGAAGATGTCAGGAATACATAGAGGGGGCAATAGAGAAAAATGGGATCAGAAAAACTGTGAAGGAAATAAAAGATGAGTTACTTGTCTAAATATAATTTAAAAAGATGGGTTTTGATTTTTTTTTTTGCAACCAAATTAAGTCCTGGAATCATCTCAGCTCTAATTTCAATTTACTTTTTTTACTATTACAAGATTCACATTACTAATTATACAAAAACCTAATCAATACAACTTTAAAAAATGTTTAAAAAAATTAAGAATTTTAAAACCTCATGTCCTTCACTGGGTTATAAACAGAAGGTTTCAATATGCGACAACGGTTAAAGTGCAAATTAGGAACAAAAAAATATTCGCATATGATTAAGGTCTTGTGGCAAAGCCATGCAAAGATCACATGATCTATCCTTGCAATTTAAGTCTTTCCTTTCAAGCACTAGTAACCATATTTAACTATAAACTGTTGATTCGCAACCATAATATAAATCGATAAACTTTGTTCTAAGTTTCAAGTTATATAAGGTTGTGGCTGTGTTTCAATACAGCAGGAGACTTTAACATCCAGCTTCTTTTTTTTCTCATACACAAAACCTATTAGAATGCATTTAGCCAATCCAAATACAATTTTTTTCAGATCGTTTTTAAGTTGGGACAAGATATTTCCTGTAGAGCAGACTTACTCAATTTAAAGTGTAGAAGTGCTTGATTGAATGTTTTCAAAAGAGTGCAAACCTTCATATTCTGACCAAAAACCTCTAGACATACAAACTCTCAGGGTGTTCTCTGTACTATACATCATTTGGTGGTTCCAATGATGAATTGCGCCCCACCCCATTACATAACCACTTGATATGCCCTTTTCTAGGCGAATAATTTCAATCAGAGACAACATATTTAAATTGCAATTTTTCCCAAAAATGTATGCTTCGCATTGTGTAAATCTTCAATGGCATATAGTAGTGTAGAGGGGAGTTTTGCACGATGTATCAACAATAAATAATTAAAGTGTCTTCATCTACTAGCCCATATAAAGGTAATGTGTATTTGCCTGGGTCATCGTTTTACTTGTGGGGGATGGACTCTTCATCCGAAAGATTAGTAGATTTTTCTTAAATAGGGGTACGTCTCAACAATGTCCATCTCCTCACTACCTACGAAACATTTATATTTCCAAATAGTTTTTACAACTTTTACCCGAAACTTCATTATTTAACTTTTTTATGTATTCATTGTCAAGTAATGACTGGTAGCATATTTTTGCAAGCAGTGCAACCATTTTTTCAGTCTTTTCGGGAAGCCCCTGAGCACAATATCGTCGGCATGAAATAACAGTGACATTTTTCGATGATCTAACTTTAAGACGTCCCCACCCAGTTTATTCAGTGTGGTGGGAAGATTGTGAGTTTAAAATGAAAATGATAATGAGGCATGTAAACAGCCTTGTTCTAATCCATCTTCCATTATAATTTGTGAGGATAGCCCACAATCACCCCAAAGTATAAGATGACACCCAGTGAAAGAGTAACGGTCAATTTTAAAAAGAGGCTCCGGAATGTTTGAGTCTCAAAGTTTTTGCCACAGGGTAGATCTGTCCACATGGTCAAATGCTGCTGAAAAATCAATATAGGGCATGTAGGCATACCCCATGATGATACATATTTCTGTAAGATCATATGTAACATTGTAATATTATCAAGAGTATTTGATTTAAAACCGTCTTGCTCCAATGGCATGGTGTTATTACACTGGGTTGGCTTAGTGACCCTTTCTTGTGTAAAAGGAAAATAATACTACCCTTCTGTGAGATAAGAACTTCTCCAGATATATAGCATTATTTAAATAAAGGAGCCAGGTAGTCAAACCACAAATCTAGTTTTAACTTTATAATAGTAATAGGTAATTGGACTGGGCCCCTGGCTCCTAAGACTCTGACTCAGTGAATACTTTCTTTAATCTGTGTTTTAGAAGGACACTATAAGTCTGCTTCCTCAGTCAACTGTTAGATAGTGAGGAAAATGTTTGCATCATCTGAAGAGTTATCGGCGTGGAGGTCAGAGATATAGTATGCCTATCCTCTCTTTAAACCGAGCAGGTGTTGGGAGTTAAACCCCTTTCACTAGCCGATGCAATAATTCTCCAAAAACCTTCGAAATATGGTTTACAGTCCCACAGAATTCTATCCAGACCTATCAGCCTGCTGTGTGGCTATGGAAGCTTTCCATCTAGCCCATCTTCTTTTTAATAAATGACTCAATTTCTTTCTCCCTATGGAGAAGTGTAATAATTGCTGTCTTTGTAATTTATTAATTAACTTATTTAGACTAGAACATTTGCAAGGAGCAAGGACCTTCATGAAATCTTTTTTTGCCTTACAAAAATAATTGTGACAAAGGTCAGTTTACCACAAACTTTGCTATATCCTGTTAAAATTTTAACTAATAGTCAAGCCGTGTTCTGTTGTATCCTTTAATTCATTTTTAAATCAGCCTTTTATTTTTTCTTTATTAGAGGCAGTGCAGTGCACCTTCTGTTTGATATGCTAAGTGCACCTTCACACCCAATATATTCCAGGGACAAATTCCCTCTAGAACGTTGTCAATATAAAATAATAACATTTTATGATCATTCACGGAAGTATCTAGAATCTCCAGGTCAGATAACAAACCAACTACTGGCCAAGACGCAATAATATAATCAATTGTTGAGCTGCTCTTTAGATGCCTATGGGTAGAATGAGCAGGTACAACTTTATCTAAACTTTCATTTACAATATTGGGCCCATTATCCCTTCTGCTCCAGACAATGACTGACTTGAATGTGTTGTCGTAACTCTAAGGATGTCACCAATTTTAAAGTGTTTGAGCCTCTACAAATTTTCAAGGAGCAAAGTCACTCAGAGAGAATGCATGCCATTCGCAATTTCATTCATGAAATCAAATTCTGACCTTTTCCTTCACAATCTCCTCTAACAATACCCCCTGCTTCTCAGTTGAAAATGTAAACTTTCATTGGCATCCATCCATGCTTAATGGCAGTTGGCACTACAGATCTGTGCAGCTGGAATTTGGTGAAAAAAATAAAATTGATAATAAACACTATTTTAAAGTAAAATATATTTAATAGTAATACTATTGTTAAAAAAAGAGAAACAAGATGCTTATTAATATTATAAACTTCAATATTATGATACCCACAATATTATGATTTCCATATTAAGTATCATTAAAATTCTGCCATCGATATTAAGAATCCACACCTTATATAGTCTTCAATTATCTCTTCTTAGCTCTTTAATCCAAATATATCCAGCTATCCTATACATTTCGAAATTAAGTGTATTCAATTTTATTTGCAGACTACATACTCTCTGGTATTTATCTTTTGTTTTTAGATATTGGAGCGCTCTTTTTACATTTTCAACACTATACAGTCCTTGAAAATGTTTTCTTTTCATGGTACCCCATTCACAAGAACAGCAGTAGGTTGAGTCACCTAAAGGCCAATTCCTTGTGTATGTTTTCTTTCAAATCTAATAGCAAATCGACCATTTTTGCTTTGAGACTCTCTAATAATTCATTTGGAGTAGTTTTGTGGTCTTTGACAAATTGCCTGGCAAGGGTGCATTGTGTGTATAATTATACTTGTGTAGGCCTTGAGTTAGCTAAGCTCATTCAGGATAGATCTAGCTGACATAATATTGTCATTTACTTTACACAGAGAGTACTTGCATAATACTTGCAATCCCCTTATATCAAACCTATCTTCGGCCACATGGTACAATACTAATGTAAACCACTGAGTACCCACATGTGAAATATTTTACTTAAGCTCTAGTTTTTGGTCCGTTCTTTATACCGGGTACAACAACAGATGCATGTAAAAAATGGTACTGCCATAAGCCTTCAGTGCCTGCCATCAGTTCTATCAAATCTCATAGGTGGTGAGGTCCTAGGTATAGTTTTTATTATCCAGCTCCATCTAGGAACCAGAGAATGATCATCATAAGTCAGCACAGGTATGCATGTCATGGGTTTCCTTCTTTGTGGCACACTAAGAATATCCCTCAGTGATGTTTGAGTGGACTACACATTTTTCATACAGATGAGAACAGGTGTGGTGTTATTTGTACTTGACATTCAGTCAGTCAGTCAAAACACTTTATTCGATTAATTAAAATCATAAAAGACACAGTAACAACATGGTACATTTATGAATTTAAGATATTTACAATAGATATATATATACAATTATTGCAATCGATGTACGTTCTATTATACAGTGCAAAGGTTCATCATCAGTTTAGTAAAATCAGTTTAGTAAAACAATTCATCCGGGTAAGGGTCCAACAAGAATATTATACACAAACAATCTTTTTGCTATTAATCCGGGCAGCAGCCACCAAAAAACTAGCAACGCAATAAATGTCACACGTGCTACTGACCATTTGCAAATAAAGCAAGGCGGGCTGCACTTGTACAAAACCTGCCTCTCTTAATATTGAGGGTAAAAAAAATTCCGTGACAAAATGCAAAGTGTCTTGTGTGGAGAAATTATCGCAGGAACATGGCATAGAATTTTCTGGTTTTCCCCAAGTTAGAAAAACTCCTAGGGTGAGGTGAATTAAGTTAAACCGAAATCTGACCAGCAAGTAGCGATGAAATGGCTTGGCTACAGTTTTTAAGTATGGTTCGATAGAGGGGGAGGTTAACAAAACATAGTTAGCTTTGACACACGGTTTCTCTAACTCCTGCTCCTCCCTTTCCAACTTTAGCATGTTCAGAAAGTTATACTTAATCCAACTTATGTCCTCTTTTTTATACATTCAGGTGATGTGTACAATTCAGGTCGTCCAAGCTTGATGAGCGCCGCTCTAAAGTACATCAACCAAGGCACCATGTTTGCCTTGTCTAATACTACACAATCACTGAGGATCTGGTGGTTCAGAGTGATTTCCTCGTTTAACCATGTTTTCACCCAACGGATTAACGGAGCCATTTTTAATTGATCTGAAATATAACCCAATCCTCATTCTGTGTGTAAGGAATAGGTTGGGGTCGACTCGGGAACTGCCAGAAAGGATCTTAAAAACCTATTTTCTGCAACTTGTATCTTGTTCTGAGATGTGTACCCCCATAGAGATGCACCATAGGAGGCAATCGCCAAACATTTAGATTTATAAATCTTCAGAATTGCCTCCATTGGTCTTGCTCCCAACCGCTTAGAGAAGCCTAGGAGAGCTGAAGTTGACCTAGCTACCACATAGCTCTTGAGCTTTTGTTGTGGTCCCCAGGTACTTGACAGTTCTGAAGAATATGTTCTGACACCTAGTTTGTTTTAACAGGGAAGCCTGAATGAGCCGCGGCCTTCTGAAAAGCAAAGTTCACGGAATTCGTCAGTACGGCAAGGTCTTATGGAAGGTGGAAGTCTCTGCAGCAATTTTGGAATGGGCCTCAACGTAAACCACGTTCTCCAGTTCTCCATGCTTTGCATTGCAATCATTGGAGGTGGTGCTGGTTCTGAGTACCTAGTCGACTGAGCTGCCTAGCGTAAAGGCCAGCAAAACACCCTGCAAAAAAACAAGAAGTCCATAAGACGGCGATGCAGGTAGGTCTAAATGTTCCTGGATGTCCTGCATTTTATGTATTTATGTGGACACTGTGTTTAATGTATATAAGCAAGACTTGAGAGTATGTGTACAGCTAGAGTATTCACACATGAGAGATCAAGTACTTGACTAACAAGTGCATTTTTCTTTATCATTAGAACGTATGAAGCTGTCAATTGTCTTGTTGATTATTTATGAATCATATAATTGTCAATTCCTTCAGGTGAGCTCTGAAGCAAGTGCTCCCATCTTTAAAGACACATACAGTATACACATAGTAGAGGGGTCAAATTGACAAACTATTAGTAATTTCTTGCTGTCTTTTCCTATGCATTGCTCTATCCTTAATTGTTACAAGACTCATTGCACTTAATATGGAGTCAAGATTAGCAGCTTGGGGAAGTTAACCTTCCACAGAACACAGGGTAAGGCACCTCTGATGACAAAGCTTGGGCAATTTACCTTTTGCAGAGTCAGACATCTCAAAGAATCTCAACTTTAACAGGCAATGTGAGGATCTAAAGGTGGGCTAAAGGTGAAGCTATATCATAGTGCTTTTCGTACTTTTAAAGAAAACAGTCTCACTTTTCAGTAAATTTCAGGAGAATTCTACTATCAGCATAACACATTTAATAAATAACACCAATTGTCATTGGAAGGCATTCTACAACAATGCTGCAAGAGCATTGTTGGTTACACAAATTATTACATTCTCATACATTCTCAACAAGATACATGCAATCTTTACACCACCAAACCATGTTCTTCATCTTTGCAGGGACCGTGTACCACTGGTCCCCTGCAGTGGCTCACGGTGCAAGGGCCAACTCCAAGTAGCACAATCATTTTCTTATTCAAGGCCATGCTACAAACTGTGTTGCAATTTTAAGCCTCTACAATGCCAGTGCAAACTAAATGATCACGTTTAATTTCTGTCTCTTCTGGGTGCTTTGTCTGTATTAGCATCGGCCTCTGATCTACCATAGTACATACGCTGAATATATAGAGTTAACCTTTCTATTTAGGAGTACCTTATTGAGTGTCTCAAGAAAGAGAGTTTGAGTGTTTGCATGGTATATTCTATGGATACCCTTCTTCACGTGTGTAGGTGTGTGATGAACAGAAATCATTTGGATAGGACAAATGTTTCTGTTACAAACTTTATCAAGGAATCATGCTAGAGAATGACCCTGTCATTTACCTAGTTTTCTTACTTTGCAAGGTTTCATCTTTTGCCAAAATGTAATTCTCTATTTGATGCTTTCCAGTGTGTTATCTTTTTTTAGGGCTCGCCTGCTGATGCGCTTGTGCATAGCTGGCGAAGCTCTATAGTGGCTTATCCAGAGTTTAACCACTGGCGATTCCATGCAGTGCATGTGCTTTTTAACTCATTGCGAAAGCGCAATGAGTTAAAATGCACGTGCACAGCATCAAATCGTCAGCTTGGTGCCGCCAGCAGCTCTTCCCGCTCCGCCCCCTGCTGCATCAAAGGCTTTGCGCTCTGCCTCAGCCCAGCCATTCTCCTCCCCTAATTGCCCCCTGTTGTGCTTTTGTTACTGGCCCATCTGCTTTAAAAATAAAAGTTCTAATTCATGTCCACACGTTTTTCATTTACTATTTTTGATTGGTAAATACACTTTTTTAAAAGGATCGTGGCCACACGCAACCATCATGGCACAAGCTAGCACAATGATGCAATTGTTACAATCTTCTGCCATGTTTACTCGTTCAGATAAACTGTCCACAGCATATACCAAAAGCCTTCCAGCGAATGCCAGGAGCCTGCAGTCTCTGTCCCATAGGTAACATCGTCCCATAGATTCCCATATTATTCAGACACATAGTGCTTTAATTTATACAATTGCTACCCGTCACTTCAAACGGCGCGCAAAGCGCGTCCACACCAAAGCCATCTGTTGTTTCCCCCAGGGGCTCGGCCTCACTTACTTCTCCTCCCCCCTAATTACATCCTTGCTGTCTTTCACGGCTGCGAAGCCGTGCTCTGCCGAGAGCTTCACTTCAAAGGGCAAAGGGATCCGCTCCCACCCCCCTGCTCACACCTTGTTAATGTTTGAATCATTTGGCCTCTAGTTGGATGTCTTTGAAATGAGCACACAACCCCTGGCTCCTGGGCACTACATCAACGAGCATCTGACGAGTCAGCTTCTCACCTCTGAAACCATGGCCATTCTACAGCTGTACTCTTTTTTTTCGGCGTGTCCCAGAAACCCGCATGCATTTAATTTAAATTTGTAAAAAGGTTGGTGCTACCTCAAGGCCATGTACTTATTGTAAAGTCTTTGGGTTGTTGCCACCTATAATAGATTCAAAATAGCGACATGGGTTGCGTTCTAACGTGTGTCATGGGAACATTGTTTTTCCTGCAGTAACCGTTGAGGTTTGTTCCGTATGCGTTTGTAGCCTAATCTGGCTTTTTTTTTCCGGACCATAGCTTGTGCCAACAACTCTTGCTGTCTATAATTTCTTGTTACTGGGGTTGCGTACCCTCACTAATATGGCGCTTTTATCACAGCAGACTTGTAGAATGCCCCTCAAAACATGTCTGGCAAGAAAAACGTGACGCTCGAATGTTAAACATGCTAAACCCTCAGCCGTCAAAGTGAATGAACTGTTGCTACATTTAATAGTTATAACAACCCCATCAGCCTTTTCTCCTGTATGGTTTTCATTGTAAAGCAGCTTGTCCGCTCTAGCACTTGTAACATAGGGATAACTTGTATGGTTAGTTCAAGTAATCATAGAACGGAGTGAGCCATGTACATTGAATTGTGCCTAGCAGATGCTGCATGCTAATATTGCTGTAAACTGCGTTGGATTTGAATTGTATCTTTTTTAGGCTGTGCTTTTTTTGTCCGGTTCATTGACTTTGTTACTCCTGGAACAAACCTAGTTTAATCATCTCCACGTAGGGTTGCCACCTTTTCCGGAGGATAATATCGATCATTTGTTCATGTCTTAGGGACATTATACCTGAATAGAAATTTATGTAAAACCCTCTATTTTTAATGTCTTTTCTGTATGATTAATTATTGGGCAGGGTTCATTTAGGCAGTTCTGGAACATTTTAAAGTGATTTCTCATTGGATTTGCTCGTTTAAAGCTGAGAAGGGGAACGTTTTGGTGATTTCTTTTATTTTTACCATCCTGAGCACAGCAATGCCAAGAGCTTGTCTTTCATTACAGCTTGAATAATGTATTTCAGCTGCCTCCGTTTTGACTAATTTGCCTTACCCGGACAAATGCTATAGGTGTCACATTTGAAAAAGTTTAAAGTATTGGCATTGTAAATGACAAAGCTATTAATTTTGCTATTTTCAAGACCAACACATTAAAAAAAGTTGCCATTTACAAAACCAATAGCTCCACCGATGCACCCACCACACAGCTCCACTGATGCACCCACCACACAGCTCCACCGAGGCACCCACCACACAGCTCCACCGATGAACCCACCACACAGCTCCACCGATGCACCCACCACACAGCTCCAGCGACGCAGCCACCACACAGCTCCATCGACACAGCTCCACCGATGCACCCACCTCACAGCTCCACCGATGCACCCACCACACAGCTCCACCGACACAGCTCCACCGATGCACCCACCACACAGCTCCACCGATGCACCCACCACACAGCTCCACCGATGCACCCACCACACAGCTCCACCGAGGCACCCACCACACAGCTCCACAGATGCACCCACCACACAGCTCCACAGATGCACCCACCACCCAGCTCCACTGATGCACCCACCACACAGCTCCACAGATGCACCCACCACCCAGCTCCCCCGATGCACCCACCACACAGCTCCACTGATGCACCCACCACACAGCTCCACCGATGCACCCACCACACAGCTCCACCAATGCTCCAACTAAGCTCCACCAATGCACCCACCTAACACCTCCACCAATGCACCCACTAAGCTCCACCGATGCACCCACCACAAAGCTTCACCGATGCACCCACCACAGAACTCCACTGAGGCACCCACCACACAGCTCCACCGATGCACCCACCACACAGCTCCACCGATGCACCCACCACACAGCTCCACCTACACAGCTCCACCGATGCACCCACCACACAGCTCCACCAATGCACTCACCGCACAGTTCCACCGAGGCACCCACCACACAGCTCCACCAATGCACCCACCACACAGCTCCACCGATGCACCCACCACACAGCTCCACCTACACAGCTCCATGATGCACCCACCACACAGCTCCACCGATGCACCCACCACACAGCTCCACCAAGGCACCCACCACACAGCTCCACCGATGCACCCACCACACAGCTCCACTGATGCAGCCACCACACAGCTCCACTGACACAGCTCCACCGATGCACCCACCACACAGCTCCACCGAAGCACCCACCACATTGCTCCACTGATGCACCCACCACACAGCTCCGCTGATGCACCCACCACACAGCTCCGCTGATGCACCCACCACACAGCTCCGCCGAGGCACCCACCACACAGCTCCACCGATGCACCCACCACACAGCTCCACCGATGCTCCAACTAAGCTCCACCAATGCACCCACCAAACAGCTCCACCAATGCACCCACTAAGCAGCTCCACCAATGCACCCACTAAGCTCCACCGATGCACACACCACTCAGCGCAACCACAGCATCACTCAGCGCAACCACAGCATCACTCAGCACCACCACAGCATCACTCAGCATAACCACAGCATCACTCAGCGCAACCACAGCATCACTGGTTCAAATATGTTCTTTCAATATTTCAAGCTGTGTTCAAGCTTTCACGCTTTATTACAAATCACAAAAAGATGTTAATATTTCACTTCTGTTCTTGGATTTTCGTCACAATAAAAAACACTGAACACAATCTTCACAAGAGTTATTTACAAAAGTTTAAGCTATTGCCATTACAAATTAAATAAATTATTTAAGTATTAATTATTTTAAAAAAAATAAAAGCGATTGTTATTTGTAATATCAATACATTTAAGTCACGTAAATACAAAACATGTTGCATTACAAATGCTATAGGTGTCACATTTGCGAAAGTTATAACTATTGGCATTGTAAATGACAAAGCTATTAATTTAGCTATTTAAAAAAAAACATAAATAAAAAAAAATCATTTATAAGACCAATAGCTTAAACGTTCCTAATGCGAGCCCTATTGCATTTCCAATGCTTGTTTTTAAATACATGTTTTTGAATAACTTTTAACCTCACATTACAAAATGCAAAACATTTCCATTGATATACTGGTTTCCGGTGACTTCTTGGAGCTATCATTGGCTTAACTTGGCATTACATTTCCCTTTGACAGTGACTTCCTATTTACCGTTATGTCTATGTCTTTGGAGTACCACCCTTTCCTTGCAAAAAAGGATCAGGCCCTCATTAGGAGTTGGGTTATTTCACTTTGAGTAAAAACACTGGATGAAATACCCTAAGCTGCAATTCCAAGTGTCTAGGCCCAGAATAATCTGGTCCCAAATCTCAAGATGTGAGCATTCTGGGACCAGAGACACTGGACCTATTAAGATTGTAGTTGGGTAGCAACATTGCTCAGCCCTCCCTGGCCTGCAGCAGTTAAGAAGGGAGCAGACAATGCTCTCCCTGGACAGGCACAAGTGTGCCCTATACCTTTAGTCCCCTAAAAGTACTTCTACTGGCCCCTTTTTTCGTAGAAATCGGGGAACAACTGCCCCGTAAAGCAAGTAAGGAAATAAAAGATGAGTTACATGTCTAAATATCATTTAAAAATATGGGGTTTGATTTTTTTTTTTGCAACTAAATTAAGTCCTGGAATCATCTCAACTCTAATTTCAATGTACTTTTTTTTACTATTACAAGATTCACATTACTAATTATACAAAAACCTAATCAATACAACTTTAAAAAACGTTTAAAAAAATTAAGAATTTTAAAACATAATTTCCTTCACTGGGTTATAAACAGAAGGTTTCAATATGCGACAACGGTTTAAGTGCAAATTAGGAACAAAAAAATAATAGCACATGATTAAGGTCTTGTGGCAAAGCCATGCAGAGATCACATGATCTATCCTTGCAACTTAATTCTTCCCTTCCAAGCACTAGTAACCACATTTAACAATAAACTGTTGATTCGCAACCATAATATAAATCGACAAACTCTGTTCTAAGTTTCAAGTTATGTTATGTTATGTTAAATGGGATTTGTAAAGCGCGCTGACACCATGGGTTTCCTGGCGCTGGTTTATATATATATTGTGTAAGGTTGTGGCTGTGTTTCAATACAGCAGGAGACTGTAATATCCAGCTTCTTTTTTTTCTCATACACAAAACCTATTAGAATGCATTAGGCCACTCCAAATACAATTTTTTCAGATAGTTTTTAACTTGGGACAAGATATTTCCTGTAGAGCAGTCTTACTCAATTTAAAGTGCAGAAGTGCTTGATTGAATGTTTTCAAAAGAGTGTAAACCTTCATATTCTGACCAAAAACCTCTAGACATACAAACTCTCAGGGTGTTCTCTGTACTATACATCATTCGGTGGTTCCAATGATGAATTGCCACCCACCCCATTACATAACCACTTGATATGCCCTTTTCTAGGCGAATAACTTCAATCAGAGACAACATATTTAAATTGCAATTTTTCCCAAAAATGTATGCTTCGCATTGTGTAAATCTTCAATGGCATATAGTAGTGTAGAGGGGAGTTTTGCACGATGTATCAACAATTAATAATTAAAGTGTCTTCATCTACTAGCCCATATAAAGGTAATGTGTATTTGTCTGTCTCATCAATTTAGTTGTGGGGGATGGACTCTTCATCTGAAAGATTAGTAGATTTTTCTTAAATAGGGGTACGTCTCAACAATGTCCATCTCCTCACTACCTACGAAACATTTATATTTCCAAATAGTTTTTACAACTTTTTACCCGAAACTTCATTATTTAACTTTTTTATGTATTCATTGTCAAGTAATGACTGGCAGCATATTTTTGCAAGCAGTGCAACCATTTTTTCAGTCCTTTCGGGAAGCCCCTGAGCACAATATCGTCGGCATGAAATAAGTGACATTTTTCGATGATCTAACTTTAAGACGTCCGCACCCAGTTTATTCAGTGTGGTGGGAAGATTGTGAGTTTAAAATGAAAATGATAATGAGGCATGTAAACAGCCTTGTTCTAATCCATTTTCCATTATAATTTGTGAGGATAGCCCACAATCACCCCAAAATATAAGATGGCACCCGGTGAAAGAGTAAAGGTCAATTATAATTTTAAAAAGAGGCTCTGGAATGTTTGAGTCTCAGAGTTTTTGCCACAGGGTAGATCTGTCACATGGTCAAATGCTGCTGAAAAATCAATATAGGGCATGTAGGCATACCCCGTGATGATACATATTTCTGTAAGATCATATGTAACATTGTAATATTATCAAGAGTTGAACTATGTGATTTAAAACCGCCTTGCTCCAATGGTATGGTGTTATTACACTGGGTTGGCTTAGCGAGCCTTTCTTGTGTAAAAGGAAAATAATACTACCCTTCTGTGAGATTGGAACTTCTCCCAATATATAGTAGTATTTAAATAAAGGAGCCAGGTATTCAAACCTCAAATCTAGTTTCAACTTCATAATAGTAATAGGTAATTGGTCTGGGCCCCTGGCTCCTAAGACTCTGACTCAGTGAATAATTTCTTTAATCTGTGTTTTAGAAGGACACTATAAGTCTGCTTGCTCAGTCAACTGGTAGATAGTGAGGAAAATGTTTTCATCATCTGAAGAGTTATCGGGGTGGAGGTCAGAGATATAGTATGCCTATCCTCTCTTTAAATCGAGCAGGTGTTGGGAGTTAAACCCCTTTCATTAGCCAATGCAATAATTCTCCAAAAACCTTTGAAATATGGGTTACAGTCCCACGGAATTCTATCCAGACCTATCAGCCTGCTGTGTAGCTCTGGAAGCTTTCCATCTAGTCCATCTTCTTTTTAATAAATGAATCAATTTCTTTCTCTCTATGGAGAAGTGTAATAATTGCTGTCTTTGTAATTTATTAATTAACTTATTTAGACTAGAACATTTGCAAGGAGCAAGGACCTTCATGAAATCTTCTTTTGCCTTCCAAAAATAATTGTGCCAAAGGTCAGTTTACCACAAACTTTGCTATATCCTGTTAAAATTTTAACTAATAGTCAAGCCGTGTTCTGTTGTATCCTTTCATTCATTTTTAAATTAGCCCTTTATTTTTTCTTTATTAGAGGCAGTCCAGTGTACCTTCTGTTTGATATGCTAAGTGCACCTTTACACCCAATATATTCCAGGGACAAATTCCCTCTAGAATGTTGTCAATATAAAATAATAACATGTTATGATCATTCACGGAAGTATCTAGAATCTCCAGGTCAGATAACAAACCAACTACTTGCCAAGATGCAATAATATAATCAATTGTTGAGCTGCTCTTTAGATGCCTATGGGTAGAATGAGCAGATACATCTTTATCTAAACTTTCATTTACAATATTGGACCCATTATCCCTGCTGCTCCAGACAATGACTGACTTGAATGTGTTGTCGTAACTCTAAGGATGTCACCAATTTTAAAGTGTTTGAGCCTCTGCAAATTTTCAAGGAGGAGCAAAGTCACTCAAAGAGAATGCATGTCATTCGCAATTTCATTCATGAAATCAAATTCTGAGCTTTTCCTTCACAATCTCCTCTAACATTACCTCCTGCTTCTCAGTTGAAAATGTAAACTTTCATTGGCATCCATCCATGCTTAATTGCAGTTGGCACTACAGATCTGTGCAGCTGGAATTTGGTGAAAAAAATAAAATTGATAATGAACACTATTTTAAAGTAAAATATATTTAATAGTAATACTATTGTTAAAAAAAGAGAAACAAGATGCTTATTAATATTATAAACTTCAATATTATGATACCCACAATATTATGATTTCCATATTAAGTATCATTAAAATTCTGTCATCGATATTAAAAATCCACACCTTATATAGTCTTCAATTATCTCTTCTTAGCTCTTTTATCCAAAAATTCCAACTATCCTATACATTTCGAAATTAAGTGTATTCAGTTTTATTTGCAGACTACATACTCTCTGGTATTTATCTTTTGCTTTTAGATATTGGTGCGCTCTTTTTACATTTTCAACACTATACAGTCCTTGACATTTTTTTCTTTTCATGGTACCCCATTCACAAGAACAGCAGTAGGTTGAGTTGTGTATATTTTCTTTCAAATCTAATAGCAAATAGACCATTTTTGCTTTGAGTCTCTCTAGTAATTCATTTGGAGTAGTTTTGTGGTCTTTGAAAAATTGCCTGACAAGGGTGCATTGTGTGTATAATTATACTTTTGTAGGCCTTGAGTTAGCTAAGCTCATTCAGGATAGATCTAGCTGACATAATATTGTCATTTACTTTACACAGACAGTACTTCCATAATACTTGCAAGCCCCTTATATCAAACCTATCTTCGGCCACATGGTACAATACTATTGTAAACCACTGAGTACCCACATGTGAAATATTTTCCTTAAGCTCTAGTTTTTGGTCCGTTCTTTAAACCGGGTACAACAGATGCATGTCAAAAATGTTACTGCCAGAAGCCTTAGACAGTCTGTGCCTGGCATCAGTTCTATCAAATCTCATAGGTGGTGTGGTCCTAGGTATAGTTTGTATTATCTAACTCCATCTAGGAACCAGAGAATGATCATTATAAGTCAGCACAGGTATGCATGTCATGGGTTTCCTTCTTTGTGGCACACTAAAAATATCCCACAGTGATGTTTGAGTGGACTATGCATTTTACATACAGATGAGAACATGTGTGGTGTTGTTCTTATTTGTACTTGACAGTTCTGAAGAATATGTTCTGACACCTAGTTTGTTTTAACAGGGAAGCCTGAAAGAGCCACGGCCTTCTGAATAGCGAAATTCACGGAATTCGTCAGTACGCAAGGTCTTATGGAAGGTGGAAGTCTCTGCAGCAATTTTTGAATGGGCCTCAATGTAAACCACGTTCTCCAGATCTCTATGCATTGCGATAATTGGAGGTGACCTAGTCAACTGAGCTGCCTAGCATAAGGGCCAGCAAAACACCCTGCAAAAAACAAGAACTCCATAAGACGGCGATGCAGGTAGGTCTAAATGTTCCTGGATGTTCTACATTTTATGTATTTATGTGGACACTGTGTTTAATGTATATAAGCAAGACTTGAGATTATGTGTACAGCTAGAGTATTCACACATGAGAGATCAAGCACTTGACTAACAAGTGGGGAGAGGTGTGGCGCCGCGGCTAGGGCGACTGACTCCGGAATCTGGGGATCACAGTTCGATCCCTAGCACCGGTGGCAGATTAGCCCAGCACTGTGTGACTCTGGGCAAAAGCTTACTTAATCTTCCCGATGGCCCCCAGCGCCTAGAGACCCTCACGGGTGATTGTGCGCTTTACAAATGTGAATTATAAGTGCATGTTTTTTTATCATTAGTACGTATGAAGCTGTCAATTGTCTTGTTGATTATTTATGGATCATATAATTGACAATTCCTTCATGTGAGCTCTGAAGCAAGTGCTCCCATCTTCAAAGACACATACAGTATACACATAGTAGATGGGTCAAATTGACAAACTATTATTAGTAATTTCTTGGTGTCTTCTCCTATACATTCCTCTATCCTGATTTGTAGCAAGACTCATTGTACTTAATATGGAGTCAAGATTAGCAGTTTGGGGAAGTTAACCTTCCACAGAACACAAGGTAAGGCACCTCTGATGACAAAGCTTGGGCAATTTACTTTTGGCAGAGTCAGACATCTCAAAGAATATCAACTATAACAGGCAAAGTGAGGTTCTAAAGGTGGGCTAAAGGTGAAGCTTTATCATAGTGCTTTTGGTACTTTTAAAGAAAACAGTCTTTCACTTTTCAGTAAATTTCAGGAGAATTCTGCTATCAGCATGAAACATTTAATAGATAACACAAATTGTCATTGGAAGGCATTCGATAACAATGCTGCAAGAGCTTTGTTGGTTACACAAATTATTACATTCTCATACATTCTCAACAAGATACATGCAATCTTTACACCACCAATCAGCCGCAATTCTGCAATAACGAGCATTGGTGGAACTTTACAGCAAGAGACACTGTTTACCAGGTATTCAAGCAATATATTAATTCCCATTGATGCATAGATAATGAGGCAGTTTCCACCAGCATGGCAAAAGCACATCCTTTCCATATTAGGATATTAATTTGTACATTATAGGAGTCCTATTCCACTGACCAGGTTTCAGTAGGCCCTATCAGACCCTACGGTCTAGATCAAAGTTGGCATCTTAGAAAGGGCCTGCCCATTTAACCACAAGGCCCCTATCGTCCTAATTTGCCAGGAGCATTGTTCTATGGCTAATCTAAACTTCTGCTCATATTTGCTCAATGCTCTTCTTGCAACCACTCAAAGCTACGGTACTGTTCTTTGCTTAAAACCATGTTCTTCATCTTTGCATGTACCACTGGTCCCCTGCAGTGGCTCAAGGTGCAAGGGCCCACTCCAAGTAGCACACTCATTTTCTTATTCAAGGCCATGCTACAAACTGTGTTGCAATGTTAAACCTCTACAGTGTCAGTGCAAACTAAATGATCACGTTTAATTTCTGTCTCTTCTGGGTGCTTTGTCTGTATTAGCATCGACCTCTGATCTACCATAAGCTGAATATCTAGAGTTTACCTTTCTCTTTAGGAGTACCTCATTGAGTGTCTCAAGAAAGAGAGTTTGAGTGTTTGCATGGTATATTCTATGGATACCCTTCTGCATGCGTGCAGGTGTGTGATGAACAGAAATCATTTGGATAGGACAGATGTTGCTGTTACAAACTTTATCAAGGAATCAAGCTAGAGAATGACCCTGTCATTTACCTAGTTTTCTTACTTTGCAAGGGTTTATCTTTTGCCAAAATGTAATTCTCTATTTGATGCTTTCCAGTGTGTTATCTTTTTTTTAAATGCATGTTTTTGAATACCTTTTAACCTCACATTACTCAATGCAAAACATTTCCATTGATATACTGGTTTCCGGTGACTTCTTGGAGCTATCATTGGCTTAACTTGGCATTACATTTCCCTTTGACAGTGACTTCCTATTTACCGTAATGTCTATGGCACATTTGGAGTACCACCCTTTCTTTGCAAAAAAGGATCAGGCCCTCATTAGGAGTTGGGTTATTTCACTTTGAGGAAAACACTGGATGAAATACCCTAAGCTGCAATTCCAAGTGTCTAGGCCCAGAATTATCTGGTCCCAAATCTCAAGATGTGAGCATTCTGGACCCAGAGACACTGGACCTATTAAGATTGTAGTTGGGTAGCAACATTGCTCAGCCCTCCCTGACCTGCAGCAGTTAAGAAGAGAGCAGACAATGCTCTCCCTGGACAGGCAGAAGTGTGCCCTATACCTTTAGTCCCATAAAAGTACTTCTGCTGACGCCTTTTTTCGTTGAAATCAGGGAACAACTGCCCCGTAAAACACCCTGTAACTTTGGGCCTGGCTCTATGGTCTGGAGATTCTATTATGTTACGCATAAATGGTATAGGTCATCGTCTTTGGGAATGGGCATTGAGATTTGATCTATGCATCATATTTAATGTGTTGTATTCTTTTTATTGTGTACTTTTATAGTTTTATATCTATAAACCGAATAAAAAAAGAATGGGCCTGGTTGGTTTTAAGCTATTTAGTGGAGCAACGTCACAATGGCTGGACTTTGATGCATACATACAGACAACTCAAGACCTGGCTGTTCGAGCAGTAGCGGACCCCTTCCCCCAAGCGCCTTGAGACCCTTCCGTGTGAGTAGCGCACTATACAAATGCTGTGATTGATTGATTGATTGATTGATACCGGCTGCAAATGTTGTCGTCCTGGCCCGTAACTGCACACAAACACCTGGCAAACTCCGAATTAGGGTCTTTGTATTTGAGGAATTTATGCATTTTTCTGCCAAAAATTTGCAAATTGTTTCGGCTTCCTCTTTCACGGTTTTCTTCCGCTGTTGTGTAAGAAGACTGTGACACATGTTGTCAATGTTTTTATTCTGTTCATTATAATTTTAAACTGCTTTCCTTCCAGTATACGGGATTTTCAGTTACGCCTTTGATGTACCAGGGGGGACTCTGTTGCTTTCATTGTTGCTTTGGTTTCTTTTTCTTCTTTAGAGGGATATCCTTACTCTTCTCTTGAATAACATACCCTTCCTTTGTTTATTTTTTCTCTTTTGTCCTCAGATTGACTCAGCAGATGTTTTTTGTCTCTTGCTTTTCATTTATGAGCCGGATCAGCAGTAACTGTGTGTTGTTACTGCAAAAAAACGATGGATTTAGGCCCAGATCTCTGTACTGGGGTGAATGTATGACATCCTTCTGCATTCTGTCCATCAACTGTGCTTTTTGCAACTGTCTGTTAAGGAGCCACAAATACAACCTCAACATGTTTAAAAAATATTCAACGTTATTTTAATATCTTCAGAGTGTAGTATTTTATTTTGCTAAGAGCTGAGGAAAGAAGGTGAGAACTTTATATAGAAACAGTGCTGCATTGTAAGTTTACCTAATTAAAACATTTCAGAAGATAAAATTAAAGTCATTAAACATAGACCAATATTGGTGGCAATTTGTTTGAAAGACAGAGTAGGAAAAAGTAGTGAGTAAGTACATTTTCTGTACTGACTTTGTGCGAAATAGTTACACTCAGAGACCATAGAACAGGTAGACCTCGACATTTTGAGCACAATTATAACACAGGATAGCATTACACCAGCTGCTGAGGGCAATACAGGATATAGGGGCATTGAACCGAAGTTGCAGGCCCAATGCACAACCGTGGGCCTGTAAGGTAGGTGAAGGCCTTTAAGGACCTATATAACCAAAAGCTATATGTGCTGCTAGCGTCATGCATTACTTCAATCACTAAGGGGCACTATGGGCCACATGTACGACGCGTTTTAGCAGTCTCAAACTGGGAATCGGGGCGTTTGCGGCCGCTAACCTATTACCAACTTGCAAAATAGGGTTTGCGAGTTGGTATTAGGAAAAGGCTTTTCAAGGACTTCCCTTCCCGAATGTGAGTTGCAGGAGCATGTATGAATGTTTTGCTACCGGAATATGGTCATAAATTATTCATATTTTACCGACTCTGTGAAGGAGATGGTAACCCATTCGCAAACAGAAGGGGTCCCCTTTATGATTGTTGGCACCGACATTTTTAGGTCTTGTGCCTAGCGTTGCAGTGCGCTGATCGGCTCGCACAGCGCAATACATTTAGTAGGCAAAAATGGTGTTTCAGAGAGTGACCTAGGAATGGTATACGCTCATGCCGTATGTGCCACACGATTGGGCTTTGCGTGTGTGTTGTTCACTAAGACGGGACGCAATAGGCCAAAGGCAGTCACATTGCTCCGCCCCTGGCCTATTGGTGTCTATTACGCGCACTGCCGGCCATGTGGTTTCAATTATCGTGCCCAGACACAGCGCGATAATTGAAACCACATGTCTCGCTGTGGCGCGTGCGCGCACCACTCGCAAGCTTCTTGTGTTTTTGGATCCATTTCACAGGGAAGCAACTAAATGAAAGAACCGCTGACGTCTTGTTAACCAAGGGAAAAATCATATTTTAATTGGAAATCAAGTTTTCTGAGAACAAATACATTTTCAGCTTTTCTATAATGAGAATATGAAAAGGAAAACTTAAAGAACAAATTTACCTTTGCTTTATTGCTATGTTTTTTAATTTTGCCTGTCCTTCACCCCCACCCCCAAAATGGGATTTTTTTTAAGAGCAGGGAGGGACCACTGCCTACTCTTAAAAAATGAAAAGGTAGCTTTTCATTTTCATATTTGATTGAAATGCATGCCTTTTTCCTTTAAAGAAAACGGTCTGCATTTTCAATAAAAAAAATAAAAAGCAAACGCAGACATGGTAGTCTGCTGACACCCGCAGGCCGCTATCCCTGGTTATTACAGGCAATTCCCAATGAGTTGCAAATTGCGACCTGCGTCAGGAATATTGATGAGGCAGATCAATTGTGACCACATTGGGAATCGCAAACAGTGTCTGAGACACTGTTGTACATCGCATTTTGCGAGTTCCTAATTGCGAGTTGCAAAACACCACAACTAGGAACTCTCAAATTTTTCCTTTGACATTGTGACCCTATGTTCTAAATTTAGAAAGGAGAAACAGAAAGAAAAACATCAACTTTTTCAGCCAATGGACGACAAAAGTTGTTTTTTTCTTAATGAGAGCATCCGTAATCTAAATTGTTTGAGTAACGATTAAAAAGTCGGCTAGAGAGAAATTTGCACACACTAATGGAAAATAGAGGGAGAGGATGATGCAAAAATATTGAGGGCAAAGTATAGACAGGTAGACACAGAGTAGTTGAGAGAGGCACAGGCTATGAGAGAAAAAGTGTATGTGAGATAAATTCAGTGTGTGAGGGAAGAGAAAGAGAGGGAGTGAGGGAAAGAAAGATAGGTAGATTTAGATAGTGTGAGTCAAAGAGAGAGAATGAGTGATATAGAATCAGTGGAAAGGAAACCTAGTAAATTGTATAGAGTGATTTATAAGGTAAGAGAGAGCGGAGTGACTTTGAGATATTTTTAGTAAAGGCATAGGGAAGCAGGGATGGGCATAACCTGCATTATGTTGATGGATTTCTGTGTAATTATGCTACAGCAAATTATGCAAGATCATAAGGAATTACGCAAAGTGTGGAACCCTGTATATAGCTCTATTTTCTTATGGCAAAATGCTCCCTGGCATCCAAGATGGACTCAAGGATGGATTTCACGCTAAGACGATAGCGTAAAATACAACAGCACACCAACAGCAGCAGCTAGCATCTGTTCGCCTGCCATTCCTGTGCTCTTGTAGTAGTTATTTTTGCCCCAAATTACTTTAGATTATTTGCGGGAGGAAAATCGTCTCATGTTTTGATAATATCACATTGCAACAATAATACAAAATTACCAAAATTATTCCCATCCTTCCGGCGTAATTAAAAGTTTGTTCAGGCCAGAAAAACAAAGAATCACGCAGACTAGTGGGAAGGAGAGAGAGAAACTGTGACATGGAAAAGTTCTGGACTGACAAGGAGGGGTGCAGAAGTGGACTGGCAAAGTCTAAAATGGAAGGAGCAGTTGTGAGATATGCTGATCTAGAGAGAGAGGGAGGTGATGAGAGACATAGAGTGAGTAAAGAAATTAGGAGAATAAGGAAGGAGTGAGAGACACAAATGGAATGAGAGGAAAACGGGGATAGTTTGAAAGGTGATTGAGAGGAAGTAAGTGTGACGGGTACAGAGGGGTTAAAGGTGAAAGAGAAAGCAATGCATATGGAAAAAGAGAGTGCAAGAAACGGTGTGACAGAAAGATTGAGAGAGACAGAGATTGAAGGAGTCTGAGAAACAGTTTCATAAATTAAAAAGAAGAGTGAGGAGGAGTACACGAGACATAGTTGGAAACACAGGGATAGAGGGAGGAGGGGGTACTGAAAATAAGTAAGAGAGAGAGAAGGGATTGGACTTAGAGAAAGAGTGTGAGTAGTTGATATGAATACACAGAGGAAGTATCTGGAGATACAGATTAATCAAAATGCAGACAGCAAGAACCAGTGCTACTGAGACTGAACATAGGATAACAAGGTACTTGGAGAGTGAGCATGATAGTTAGTCATCTAGTATTTTTAGGTCAAACATCCCACAATCAGAGCTTGCTTTTCTTTATAAACCTCCTTTTTAAATGTTTACCGTCCACTTCTTTTTATCTCTGTTACTCCATACCAGCTCTATCTTCATACTAGCTGCTCTTAAGGGCTCCTCTCCTTGCAATAGATTGTAATCAATCAATCAATCAATCAATCAGGGATTCTTTAAAGTACGCTACTCACCCGTGAGGGTCTGAAGGAGCTGGTGGGGACGGTGGGAGCAGCTCTGGTCAGTCGAAGAGCCAGGTCTTGAGGGTCTTCCTGAAGATGTGGAGGGTCGGGGCGTGTCTTGCAAGAAGAGCTTGTTTTAGCTGTTAGTTGATAGCTGGATTTACTGGCTTCATGTTTTTGGTAAAAACAATGGTATGGGTATGTCATTGAATTTTTCTGATGTTGCCATTATTTGGGTTGTTATTGGATGGAAGAAGTGGTGTGATGCTCTACGAATGTAGTAAAGCATGTTCAATTGTCAGCAAACTAATTTTCTCCTGGTTAGCTTTGGTGGGCAAAGTGTTGGTATTAGTATGAAAGGCACCTTTAGATAAATTAAGTCTATTTTCCTTTTAATCACAATTTGTGTTGCTAACATTGGTCAGAGGCAAAAAATGTATATGAACTACCAAGTAATGTCCTCAATTCAGAAAAGCCAGGAAGAATGTTAACATGTTGGTTCAGTATTCTTCTGAGACCATGGTGTGCCATCTATCCACCATAACAACATTCTTTCCGACATGCCAAGTGGCTTCTGTAAAGTGCTCCATACTGATCTTGGTCTTGCCATATCCCCAGTCAACATGCAAAACTATGTTTAATACCTCCTTCCTTGATCCTCTTAGAGTATACATATGCCCAATGGCTCTTTTCAAAGCAGCATTTGTTTTAAAGTTTGCCTTTTATTTTGTATCCACCCCTTTGCTTCTTTTTTTTCTGTTTTTCTTATGTTATATTTTTTTTACTCACAAGTCATTCTGGATCACGATTCACATTCCCTTCAAGTTTTTTTGTTTTTATCTATGGCCTTTTGAGTGGCTGTGACTCGTGACTCACGGATCTTGATTTTATTTAGGATTGCAAATTTGTCATTAAAAAAACATTGTTTTCTTTCGTTTCTTTTCCCACCTTAAATGTTCTAAGTGCTTGCACTCTCAGTGCCCTTGCAGAAACAGCCTTTACAATGATGCCTTCACTACGCCAGCCTTTGTCACGCAGGTATTTGTGCCTTTACCACAACTGTAAGTATTGGTAAAGATAAGCACACACATATGCTACACACACACACACACACACACACACATACACACACACACACTACACGCACATGCACGCTACACACACACATGGTACACACACGCTACACACACACGTTACACACACACTCTCTCTCACACTGCACACACACTCTCTCCCTCTCACTACACACACACACACACTCTCTCGCTCTACACACACACTCTCTCTTGCTCCCCACCACACACACACTCTATCGCTCCACACACACACACTCTCTCTCGCTCCACACACACACATACTCTTTCTCGCTCCACAACACAGACACACTCTCTCTCTCGCTCCACACACACACTCTCTCGCTCTACACACACACTCTCTTCCGCTCCCCCCACACACACTCTTCCGCTCCCCCCACACACACTCTTCCGCTCCCCCCACACACACACTCTCTCTCGCTCCCCCCACACACACACTCTCTCGCTACACACACGCACACTCTCTCTCGCTACACACACACACTCTTTCTCGCTCCACACACACACACACTCTCTCTTTTGCTCCACACACACACTCTCTCGCTCCACACTCAGACACACTCTCTCTCTCGCTCCACACACACACACACTCTCTCTCGCTCTCCACATACACACACACCCTCTCGCTCCACACACACACACACACTCTCTCTCGCTCCACACACACACTCTTTCTCACTCCACACACAGACACACTCTCTCTCTTTTGCTCCACACACACTCTCTCTATACACACACACTCTCGCTACACACTCACACTCTCTCTCTCTTGCCACACACACACACACACACACTCTTTCTCGCTCCACACACACACACACTCTCTATCGCTCGCTCCACACACACACACACACACACTCTCTCTGTTGCTCCACATACACACACACTCTCTCGCTACACACACACTCTCGCTACACACTCACACTCTCTCTCTCTCGCTACACACACACACACACACACTCTCTCTCTCTTGCTCCACACACACACACACACTCTCTCTCGCTCCACACACACACTCTCTCTCTTTTGCTCCACACACACACACACTCTCTCGCTACACACATGCTCTCGCTACACACTCACACTCTGTCTCTCTCCCTCGCTACACACACACACACACACACACACACTCTCTCTCTTTCACTCTCGCACACTCTCTCGCTCTATCTCTTTCGCTCTCTCTTGCTCTATCTCTTTCGCTCGCTCTCTCGCTCCCTCCCTTGCACTCTCTCTCTCTCTTGCACTCTCTTACACCTAACTTAATATACTTAGCATGAAAGGTAAAGGCTGCATGGAAAAGACATGTGTAGTATCTTCATACAACTGCTTACTCATAATCTCTATTTTCAAGATTTTTTCTGGTGCCCATTTGCAATTCACTTCTGAATCTGTTTCCTGAACCTGCAGGAGTGACCTATAAGCATGACAAGCTTCATGTCCTGCTGTTGATGTTGATTGTGCTAATTGGCATTTTTAAATAAAGCACACAGTCTTTCTTTTCTAACACTTGGACACAGATTTGTTTTTTCAATAATGTCCAAATACCACGTTCCACGTGCAGGTGACAATGTAAACATTGTTTCTCTCTAATCTCATATGCTATTTGCATTCACTGACCTTTCACTTCATCTAGTTGACTTTATTTACTTGGTAGCTCACTCTTTTGTCATTGAACCCTTGATCGTAGTCAAGTTAGACACAGAGACACAAGCTGATGGGGTTTTACGTGCTGACGAGGTAAGTTAATCAATGATATTCATGCAAATTTTATATTTTTAAACATGTCTTTCCTTATTCATCTATTGTGCTATACTAACTCATATTAAGTCCTCTCTTTCAAGTGTTTACATCTTTCATTATATCAGTCTTTAATGTGTCTTGATCATTTCTTTTACTCAACTTTGTTACTTGTGTCTCAGATTTTTCATGTATTTTCTTTTCTTCTTACTTGTTTCCCTTTATGGCTCATCTTTCTTTCATTACATCTTTATTTACGGTGTTTCTATATTTGTGTTCATTGATTTTATTTTTTTCTCTTTGGCGTATTGCTTCGATATTGCAATACTCACATACACATTCTTTTTGTAAGTTTTCCAGCACATCCTCTGACTCCTCAGTGGGTCAGTCTTTAGTGCCAGCAGGCACACCATCAGCTGCACGGAGTGTTCCAACATCTGTTGCAGAACCAACCAATACTCTGGCAAACGACATATAGGTTCAAGGTCATGTCAGAGGGAAAAGAGCAGGTTGGCTACACCGCCCAACACAAAAGCCTTGCATGTTCAAGTAGAGTGGTGCAAGCACTGCCAGGCGTTTTACAGACATAGATTGGCTGGCTACTGCACTTTCTCAACCTCAACTTTTGCCATCTACCTGGTCAGAATTCATCACCTACACCATCCGTCTCTGATGAGCAATCTGCTATTTCAGCAAATGTGCTACCATCAGCACCACCTGCTCTCCCAGCAACCTCCTCCTCACCTGCAGCATTAATGCACACAGAGAACAACAGGGTGATGCAGTTCCATACTTTTCTAGACACCTGCTTAAAGTGTGGGGTAATGGTGGCTTCTGGAGTTATATCCACCAGGCATGTGTCGCTGCTTTATGTGGACATGCAGGCAGGTACAATCCTTCATTTTTTATTATCCCTACTTTGATTTTTCCGAATAATATGACCAGGTTTTTTTTATTTTAGAGTTCCTTTTTGAAAGCCGCATATGTTTGTGTTGTAATGGTACTTGGCAGGTGCTCTTCCTTTGCTGTGTCTCGTGGACTGTCGTAGCGTCCGTGGAATTCTCCTCCGGGATTGCGTGCCTCCCCGGAATACCTGTCTGGAGCGTTTGACCTTCATTTCATCAAATCCTCTGATGAAATGACTGTCAAACACTCCAGACAGGCTGTCAAGTAGGCAAAAGACACTGGTGAGGCTGGTAGGAGTGATAGTTTCCTTCAGGCTTTAAGTTCTTTTTAGCACATAACTCTTTAGTAGTTTCTAGTAGTACAGTCATTTTTTCATTTCAAAATACTTTATTTGGTTTTTCAAGTGTAAAAACCATAAAAGCAACAATGCCACAGTAAACATAGGACACAAAAAAGCCTAGAAGACGCTTCGCCACTGCACACTGGTATTCTATGGAGGTGAAAGCAATTAAAATTAAATGTCGGCGACTGGAGTGGGCCTGGCGTTCAAACTACAACCAGGAAAGCAAATTAGAATACACTAAAGCTCTGCAGGAGTACAAGTTGGCAATCGTTCATGCTAAATCAACCTACTTCACTAAGAAGATTTTAGACTCTTCTAATACTTCTAGGGAATTGTGTCAAACGGTCACCCACCTAGCAAAGAGTCCTCGGGATGTGATCTTTAGCCCAGTTCAGAACTTTGTGAGTGGTATTGCCACCTTTTTCCAACTGAAAGTTCAGACAGTGTATGATGATCTTAGCAACCTAGTAGTAAATTCAGCTACCACAAATATAGATAATTCTATTGGAACGACCTCCGGCTACTCTAACTTCCCTCCGTTAGAGGAGAAGGAAGTCGGTGAGTTACTAACACAGATGAAATCTGGATCCCCCTTAGACACTTGTCCCCCCTATGTACTGCATATGGTTCCTGATATCACTGCAGCTGTGTTAACATCTCTGTTAAATAAGATTATCAATCTAGGGGAATTTCCGAACAGCTGGAAAAAAACTTGTATCCGGCCTATTCTTAAAAAGGACACTCTTCATCCGTCTGAATTTAAGCACTACCGTCCTATATCCTGTTTGCCTTTGCCTACCAACATTTTGGAAAAGGTCATGAATCAGGAAATAATGAGATATGTGGACGAGAATGAGCTGCTAGATCCATCACAGCATGGTTTTAGACCCTCTCATTCAACTGAATCCGCTCTCATCATGGCAACGGAAGAACTACGCAAGACCATGAATGAGGGTGGTCAAACGGCCCTGATTTTATTAGACCTCACAGCGGCCTTCGACACTGTGAACCACTCTGTCCTGTTAAATAGGCTAACTACTTTAGGTTTCTCGGGCCCTGCTTTGGCCTTGATAACATCTTTTCTAAGCACCCGAATCCAACAAGTGCACTGGAATAGCCTGCAAACTGATGAATTCTCCCTTCCGGGAGGGGTTCTTCAAGGCTCGGCGCTTTCGCCCACGTTGTTCAACTTATATGTTACACCTCTAGCTGCCTTGATTAGATCTTATGGCCTGCGTTTAGTGTCCTATGCTGACGACATACAAATTGTAGTGTCGATTTCCCATCAGTTGAAGCTACAGCGGAATGTTTCAGGAAATGCCTCATAGAGGTAAAAAATTGGATGAGCCACAACTATCTTAAACTAAACACGGATAAGACCGAGGTTAGAGAGCTCGGTCACAAACCCTCCGTTTGGAGTGATCTTTGGTGGCCTCCAAAGGCAGGGTCCTGTCCTAGCCCAGTAGACAATGTCAGGAATCTTGTTTTCCTGCTGGATAAAGTTCTCTCCTGCATGGCACAAATTAACCAGGTGACATCTGCGTGTTTTTACAATATCAAGGTGCTCAGGAAAATCCTACTTTATATTCCGCCCACGTTTAAAAAAAACAGTGATGGGAGCCCTTGTAATGTCCCGTGTGGACTACTGTAACTCACTTTATCTGGGATCTGGAGAAAAACAACTAACCAAACTGCAGGCAATTCAGAATGCCGCCACCAGGGTTTTGTTGAATCTTCCTAAGTGCCACCCTACGTCTAAAGCCATACGGGAGCTCCTTTGGCTCCCAGTCAGGCGCAGAGTACAGTTTAAGGCACTCTGCCTGGTTCACAGGTCCCTATATGGGAAGGTACCTGATGACCTCGCCAAACTCTTGTCTCGCTATGTACCTTTGCGAGCTCTGAGGTCAGCCAACTATGACCTAGTATGTCAGCCCAGAATTAGGAGAGCCTGATGGGGGGGGGAATCGTTCTCCTACCATGCCGCAAAATTGTGGAACTCGCTGCCCCCCACACTTCGTTCTCAAAAGTCGAAACCAAGTTTCAGGAAGGCTTTAAAAACCTGGCTTTTTTCCCTACCCTAATTTGCGCTTGCCTGATTTTCTGTACTACAGCGCCAAGACGCCGCGGCATTCGAGCGCTTTACAAACCCTTCAGTCAGTCAGATAAAACATGTACCATAGCCCTGATCACAGTCCTTTTAAAATTCATTCCATTAAAAATGAGATAAAATATAAAATGTAACACACACCCATAAGATACATATAAACTTTTGAAAAGAGGCTACAGATACAATGACAGAAGTTTGTAGAGCTATTAGTTCTCCCTGCAGTTACTAGATTTTAGGGCTGATTTCAAGAAACCAATCACAAATAAGGTGCTTTCGGGTTTCAACATTTGTAAGTAGCAAAGGGCTGGGCGGACCTGACTAAAATTCAGTTTTTTTAAAAGGGGCTTTAAAAAGAACCTCCGGGGAATATCATAGAGGGAACAAACAAATAAAAAGTGCACCAGATCCTGCGGAGACACATTGTCACAGCCGCAGGGAAGTAACACTTGACCTCTTTGAGATCCTCTCAGTACAGCTAATATTAAATGAAAGTAATCCTGTCGGAACCTTGCTAGTAGTACAGTCCATTATTCGTTTTTTTTGTAGTGAGGTCCAGGTTTCCTCAGTAGTTTCAAATGTAGATTGTATTGCAACACACGCAGGTTCGTAATTCAAATTGTCGCCATTTTTCGATTCAAAAAATGAGGTTGGTATATAAGATGGTAAGTAAGATGGTAGATAGCCCCACCAGGAGCATCTCTGCTGCTCAGCCTGCATTCATCAACTGACACTAAATACATAAGCTGGCACCCCAGAATTGCATGACATCATCACACATTCCAACACTCATCCTGGCTGTGCAGTAGAGAAGAAGTGCACCAGAGAAAGGAGAGGGGACAATCAAGTTACAAGTATCCCCTTTCTTTACACTAACAAAGGAGAAGAATAAAACATGAATGAAGATAAAGCTAACCCAAGATAAACAGAAGCAAAGAACATTACATATGGAAATGCAAGGAAGAAAGGGCAGCAGGCTGGGATCCCCGTTGATGCAGAAGAGCTAATAAACTTACGCTGTTTGAGCAACTTCGTGTCCGACTCCTCCTCTCTATCTTCAACAGTTTACAACTCCACCTTTTTAAAAGTGTAACTTGCCTGTTTTATTTAGGTTTTGTCTTCTTTAGAGCACACACCCATCCTCGTCCAGAAACCCCAGTGGGTATTTTTAGAGCCAAAATAAATGGCCTAAAAGCTTCTTCACTACAAATGTGCATTGGGTGGCCTTGTTGCTTTTTACACACAAATACAAAATCCGCTTTTTGAGCATTTCCAACTCCTTTTAATTTGAGTCACAGCTTCATACTTTTTTTTACATTCTTTGCTTTTATGTATTTGTTTAGGTAAGCCTTATTTTGTTTCATGTTCTTATGTTTTGATATTTCCTTCTTTAAACATCAGACAGTGTCTCAATATCACCCTCTGTGCGTGGGAGTCAGTGATTAGGAGTTAGTGAGTGTGTGTCAAAGAAACTAGCAGTGTGTAGATGCTTGCCACTGTGTCCACCTATGGGTATGTGTCTACATTTATGAGAATGTCACTGTGAGTTTGAATAAGCGGTGGTGTGAAAATGAAAATCATTGACTGAGCAGGAGTGTGAGTCTGCCTTGATGAGTTCTTGAGCATCTCTTCAGTCAGTGGCAGTTTGAGAATCCATGTCTTTATGGGAGCCTTGAAGTGTGAGGCTGCGACCAAGAGAATGTAGGTTCATGTCTGAGAATGCATTTGTGACTCAGTGGCTGTGTGGGTACACATGTTCCCGTATATGTGCCTGTGGGAGTCTGAATCCAAGGGTTTGTAAGTGTTTCTCTAACTTGGTTGTGTGCAAATATATGTCCCTCTGAGCATCTGACGGTAAATGTGGACATAAGACTACAAATCAAAGATGGTGTGCAAATGTGTGTCACTGAAGGTGCCTCTGTCTGTGAGTCATGATGAGTGTGTCATTATCAGTCATTAGCAGAGTGTGAATAAATCAATGTATGTGGGTCTCTGTGAGTCTTCTTCAATGACCCTGTGAGGATAGATATCAGTCAATGACAATGTGTGTGTCGAAGTCTGAGTGTGAAACTGTGCCCATGAGTACTTGAGTGTGACTCATATTCAGTGGCAGTATGTGTGAAAGTGTGCCTTTGAGTGCAAGTCTGCATATATTTTGAGAGTCCATGTCTGAGTCAGACTCTTTTGGTGATTCTGTGTTCCTGTGTAAGACTCTGATTGGGAGTCTGTGCCTATGAGTATGTGAGTTGTGGTATGTAAATACATGTTTCTGAGTAGGCTTCAGTGTGTGAGCCAGCACTGGTGAACTTGTGACCCTGTATCTGAGTGACTGGCAGTGGACAATCCATGCCTCAATGTGTGCATCTCAGTGTTAATCTGCAGCTATGCACGCACACATGTGTGTATATGAGTCAGTGATGTGTGATTCAGTATCCCTAGGTGAGCCTCTATCTGTGAGTATGTGCCTACGATTATGTGAACGTGCGTCTGATTCAGTGGGAATTTGTGACTGTCTGTCCCCTGTTGATCCTGTGAGCATGCTATTGCATCTAAGAGTATGTGAGTGTGTATTTGAGTCAGTGGCTGTGCGTGTATGCAGGTGCTGCTGGCTCAGTGGATTAATGAGTCCCCTGCAGGGATCTGTGTTTTACCTCATTTTCACAGGCCCACATCCTGGTGGGTCTACTCAGCCTTTCATCCTTCTCGGGCTGATAAAATGAGTACCACTGTGTTGGATAACAATAAACATCTGCTATTTCAGTTCCAAGATACCCTACTTCGTGAACATGCTATTTACAAACCCCTGTGTGAGCCTCTGCATGTGGCTCTTCAACTATGAGTGTGTGAGTGCGTGTCGGAGCCAGTGGAAGTGTGCAAATGTATATCTCTGACTGTGTATCTGCACCTATGAGTACATGACAATGCCTGAGCCAGCGGGATTATGCAAATCCTTGTCCGTATCTGAGCCTGTACCTAAAAGTATGCGAGTGTGCATTAGTGTCAGTAATGGTGTGCAAATGTGTGTTCCTGATTGTGCCTATGTCTCTGAGCCTGAGTCAATGAGTTTGTGGGTGTGCTCCTGAATCAGTAGTATGCGTGACTCAAAACCAGTGTGCAAGTCTGTGTTGATGATCTTTCTGTGAGTCAATGGCTACGAGTACGTAAGTACATGACTGAATCATTGGCAGTGTTACAATATGTGTTCCGATGCACATCTCTGAGTGTGAGACTGCATCTATAAGTAAAAGTGTGTCTAAGTCAGTGTCAGTATTCCTATGTGTGTGTGTCTCATTGTGCAAGTGTGTATCTATGTGTTTGTGCGTAGTGTTCTGAGTCAATGGTGAATGGCAAATGTGTGCCCACAAAAGGCCCCAGTGTGTGTGTGTCTTGATGAGTTCATGAGCACGTGTTTGAGTCAGTGGTAGTGTGTGAATCCATGTTCCTCTGTGAGTCTCTCAGGGGGTGATTAGGATGGCAGTAACGGGCAGGCGGGCGGGTCCCGCCACCCCAATCATGATGCGACCACCACCGCGGCAGTCGCATCAGGCAATCTAACATTGCAGCGAGTCTTGCTGGCTGTCAGTTCGATTCAGTAGTGGTGTGTTAATCGTCTCCCTGTCAAAGCCTCTCCATGTAAGTCTGTGCTTATTAGTATGCAAGTACTTGTTTGTATCAGTCGCAAAGTGCAAACACATGTTTCTAAGAGTGCCTCTGTGTCTGTGAGAAAGTGAGTCTAACTCAGTGGTGGTTTTCAAATGCATTCCCTGTGTCTGCCTCTGTGAGTGTTCACCTGTTAGTACGTGAGTGTGTGTGAGTTGGTGGTGGTGTTTGATTCCTTTTTAGGTCTCACTCTCGAGACCTATTGTCGTCAAGATGTCTCTCAAGGGAGACAGACCGGGGCACGGGTGGCGATTCTGGTCTGTGGACTTGCACATCCAGCCCAGCGCCGTGCACATCTGTTGCTCCACATTCACACTCATGGAAGCAAACACACACACACACACACACACACACACACACATACACACATGCAAGCAAACACACACACACACACACACACAGGCAGGCAGACACACACACACACACACGCACACACATGCACACAAACGCGAGTCCGCTCCTGCACGGGCCCCCGCCGGGCCTCCCTCTCATCTGCTTTAATAGCCGCTCCTCACCGCTGCTGTTGGGGACAATCATTTTTCATACTACGATTCAATGTATTAAAATGCAGCTCGCTTTCACATTGCGCCATGACTTCATAAGAGACTCAGTCACGAGATTCGTCTGGTTTTTGCTGACTGACGCTGCCGGTAGTCACCTGACCCCGAAGTCCTAACTGAGCTTTAACAACAAAATCAGCAGCCATGCGCAGACTGGAAACCAGGAAGCTGATGCCGGCAGAGCAGACAGTAGTAACGAACCAGCCGTTGGTAACTATATTTTAACTAAATTCTTAAGCAGTCTACGGAATTTCGGTTCCATTTTGAAAACGAGTTCAAAATGTAGATAATTAATAAGCGATTTACTTTAGAGGAAGAGTAACACACAAAAAGAAAAGGAGACACTCGTATCTCAAATTAAATCTCCGCTTGAGTGAAAGAGCAGAAAATGCTCGATAATGACTTGCAACGATGTTCAGAAACCTCACTCTTTAGTACCCGATGATTTGATAAACACTATATCAAGCGTATTGCAAGATCATTGGAATTTCTTTTTTAATACGGAGAGATTTCAAACCTACTACTATTTTGAAGTTCGAAAACGGGTCAATTTGAGTTAGCTTGGAGCAATAAGTTCTAGAATGAGTGTCCGTGCCTTTTACTATGGAACAGTGCAAGGTTTGCCTAAACTAGTTTAAAATAGTATAATGTAAAGATTATTTTTATATTATATTGGGCCAGATAATAGGATTTAGAAGCAGTACCAAATAGGGACACATTAATTTAAATATTACTTTAACACGACCCCTGATATTTCAAGGCATTATTGTTCTGAAGCTTGGGATGCTGGTCTGGCGGGAACCGTTGTTTCCATTACATATAATGAATTGGGCATACCATTGAGTGTCACCGGTGTAATGGTATCTATCTGAAAGAATTTGACATGAATAGAGCTGTCAAAATAAATCCTGTCCCAGGAGAATTAACTCCCGTTGTGTAAAATGTTACTGAAAACGTAGAGACCATCAAGTAAGTAGATGTGAAAGAGGAAAAATGTTTACTACAATCCTATTTACAATGAATATCCCATAACAATTTTGGCACTATCATAATTAAAATAACAGTAGTGTTGGGTATTTGATCACAGAATCCTCTTTGGAGGGTCAGCAGTGTATACCTTCTCTGATACCTTCCGATATGCTATAATTTATATTTGGACTAAATTCCTCCAAAAGCAGGGCTTTAGGTTGGCAGGGTCTCAGGGATACAGACCCTGCAGTGATAAAAAAAAAAATATCGTGAAATTGGTCCTTATTCCGCTCTATATTCCTTTACATTTTGCCTGTAAAGTTATTGTTACTTTACATTTACAGGCAAAATGTTTTTTAATTTCTGAACAGTGTACACGCCGTTAAGGTAATTCATTTAAACAATATAGTCTCAGAATTCGAATTATTCACTAGGAAATCAACTTTTTCTCATTTACCTGATATTCAAAACAGGAGAGACCTATTGGGGATGCTTATAGGTCTGGTTTGTTTTAGGTGCATGCCCGTTACTGTGTCATACATTTGGATGCAATAGCTGTAAGCTCAGAGAGGGACAAAAAAGCTGGTCATGTGGCATGCTATACTAAGCACAGGCATTTTTACTATGTGTTTTAAGCAGCATCTGTTCTCTTCTGCTGTGCTGATCTGCTGATCTCTTCCACATACATCCTTCTGTAACCGCACACACACATACATATAACCACACACACAACCACACAAACACACACAACCACACAAACGCACACAACCACACACACACACACAAACATCACCCCACACACAAATATCACCCCACACACAAACACACATCACCCCACACATCACCCCATGCATCACCCCACGCATCACCCCACGCTCAACCACACACAGAACCACACAGACAACCACAACCACACCCAACCACACTAAACCACACACACAACAATACACACACCCAACCACACACCCAACCACACACCCAACCACACACCCAACCACACACACAACCACACACACAACCACACACACAACCAGACCCACACAACTGCACACACACAACCACACACACACACAACCACACACCCACACAACCACACACAACCACACACACACACACACACACACACACACACATCTATCTATCGCCCTCACTCTATCTATCACCCTCACTCTATCTATCTATCGCCCTCACTCTATCTATTGCCCTCACTCTATCTATCGCCCTCACTCTATCTATCTATCGCCCTCACTCTATCTATCTATCGCCCTCACTCTATCTATCGCCCTCGCTCTATCTATCTATCACCCTCACTCTATTTATCGCCCTCACTCTATCTATCGCCCTCACTCTATCTATCTATCTATCTATCGCCCTTACTCTATCTATCTATCGCCCTCACGCTATCTATCTATCGCCCTCACTCTATCTATCTATCGCCCTCACGCTATCTATCTATCTTTCACCCTCACGCTATCTATCTATCTTGCGCCCTCACTCTATCTATCTATCTTTCGCCCTCACTCTATCTATGTTTCACCCTCACTCTATCTATCTATCTTTGGCCCTCACTCTATCTATCTATCTTTCGCCCTCACTCTATCTATCTTTCGTCCTCACTCTAGCTATCTATCTATCGCCCTCACTCTATCTATCTATCGCCCTCACTCTAGCTATCTTTCGCCCTCCCTCTAGCTATCTATAGCCCTCACTCTATCAATCTTTCGCCCTCCCTCTAGCTATCTTTCGCCCTCCCTCTAGCTATCTTTCGCCCTCACTCTATCTATCTATCGCACCACCATAGCATCACTCAGGGGTACCACAGCATCACTCAGGGGCACAACATCACTATGCGCTGCCACAGCATCACTTGTCGCCACCACAACATCACTCAGCGCCACCACAGTATCAATCTGTGCAACCATTCAACAATAACTGGTTCAAATATTTTCTCTCAATGTTTCAAGCTTTATTACAAATGTCACAAAAAGATGTTATTATTTCACTTCTGTTCTTGGATTTTTTTCACAATAAAATACACTGAACATAATCTTCACAAAAGTTATTTACAAAAGTTTAAGCTATTGCCATTATAAATTACAATAACTTTTATTTAAGTATTAATTATTTAAAAACATTAAAAGCCATTGTTATTTGTAATATCAATACATCTAAGTCACGTAAATACAAAACATGTTGCATTACAAATGCTATAGGTGTCACATTTGCAAAAGATAAAAGTATTGGCATTGTAAATGACAAAGCTATTAATTTCGCTATTTTCAAAACCAACACATAAATAAAAAATATGTCATTTACAAGAGCAATAGCTCAAACTTTCCTAATGCGAGACCTATTGCATTGCAAATGCTTGTTACTCTGTGTGCCTGTGTACATCTGTGTGTGCCTTTATACATCTGAGTGAGTGTGCATGTGAGTCGATGCTAAAAATACAGACGTATGATTGAGTCTGTGCATCTGTGTGAGGCAGTTTGTTTTGCTTCCTTTGAAAGTTGTGATTCATGCTTCATTTATAATTCAAAGAAAAACGGTGGAAGTCCTTTGCTAACTAAAATGACTGCTCTGCACACCTGATCCAGTTTTGAGACACTTTTCAAGCCCACGCAGCACACACTTTCCAATGTTTTTATTTCAAAATCTACTTACCGGATTTATACCAATCCAAAGAAAACCTGCTGTATGAGTAACGCTCTACCTACTATCATGACAAGCTTGGCATAAATCAGTTTAGTGGTTTTTGCTGTAGGTAAAAACAAATTCTTCTATGGAAGCTAAAATGGGGAAAATAACTTTTTGAACCCCCTCCCATCCATATTTTTTCTCCTTTGGATGGAACTGCACGAAATGTAGTTTGGTGAACCTTAGATGGCTACCCCAAATGACTGCTAAATTTTGTGCAGATCTGTCAATGGGGTGAACGTTATAGGCAGATATAAAATGTTTTTTGCAATGGAAAGTGCTGGTGAACCATGATAACACCGTGAAAATTGTGACTGCGTAATATATATGGATTACAGAGCTGCATGCAGTATAGATCACATTTACATCTATCACAAAGACAGTTTCACTAGACATTTTTGAAAAAATTGTAAGGTGTGCATGTAGATATATTTGCAATTTTGCTGGCTGATAGGAGCTGATGCGGAGGGTACATTAGTGCCCAATCCTAATGCTTTTTCAAGGCTCTGCGTTTGTGCTGCAAAATGTGTTTATACTTTTTGAAGCAATCCTACCCTGTTAATTGAGGCAACTAACACATTAGTCCTATTATTGCAATCACCCAGAGGGTTGTTCCCAGGTGCCTAATGTGAGCCGGTGGTTTCCAGTGCTCAGCACCAGCACTTAATTCTCAACAAAGCCGCTTGTGACAGCTGCCACAATGTAATAAAGATAGCAACAGCAGGCGCCTAGCTGGCTTCTCTGCTGACTCTGATCACTTTCAATTTAGATTGAACCCCCGAATAAACTAAATTTGTATGAAAGTGGGGAAATTATACCTTAGTTGCTTAAACAATTGAAGCACATCTCAATCACGAAAAATGTTAAAACTGAAATCACCCTCATGAGCCCTTAGTGCAAATGTCTTTTAAGTGCCAGAATGTGATCTAGATAATAGATACATTGGGTTAGGGAATCATCCATATTTTCAGATCTCCTAATCTTAGCTTAAAAACTTTCGAAGAAAAACAACTACCTACTTTTTCCAATATCATTGTTACAACAAACCCGGTGTAATCCCAGAACATAACAGTTCTTGGGCAGAGGTAAAGCTGTGGGTAAGAAAAGCACAAGAAAGTGAGATGTTGGGTGTCTGGAGCTTCCAGAACCATCCCCCGCACCAGTGTACCACAGAGACAAATGGGGGTGACCTAACAGGCAGAACATTTCTTTCCAGGTTGCTTTCAGAACACCACTTTTTAGAGCAGAGAGTGCCTGATTGTAAGTACCTAAGCGAGTGGAGGAAGGGAGCAGTACTGTAATTCTACCGCAGAGTTGTATTTTAAGACCTAGGGGAATACAAAATAGCACTTATGGAACTGATACAAGTGGAGGAAGGGAGCAGTACTGCAATTCTACCGCAGAGTTGTATTTTAAAACCTAGGGGAATACAAAATAGCACTTATGGAACTGATACAAGCACCTTATCTTGATGTTGTCCTTCAACAGTCTGCTGTTGTGATTGTGTATATTTACAGAATAGATATGATATATTTTGTTGAAGACCATTGCTGGTATCTGGTTGTAATTTCACGCACAAAATGCCTTCAACACAAATGTTGACATTAAAAATACCTACAGCAATACCCAGCAGTTGATGCCCCTATTAGCTATATGCTGAAACATTAGCATGAAAGAAATTGTCAACTGCAAGCATCTCCCTATAAATAGGGTAGGTTTGGGGCTGAAATACTAAATTAAAGAGGTCGGACAAGTCGAATTGAAACATGGTGAAATTACAGACAAATATGGTGGGGTTATAGTTTGAGGATTAGGTCTTTTCAGTACCCCAGGTTTGTCCGATGTGACAGCCCAATCCTGTTTTGTTTCATACTCCAATGAGCGACAGTATGGTTGTTTTTTATATGTAAGTTTCTAAGTGGTATTTTGTGGTATCTTGGGTGCGCACGATGATCTACTTCTCCAGGAGGATTAGTATTTAAGGCTTAAATCAAGGGGTCACGATGGGAATGATGGGTTCAAGGTGAATGATGCCTCTGTAATAGATCCCGTATGTGACGTGCGGGGGTAAGTAACGCCACTAGGTAAACAAAATACATGAGGTGGCCAACTGCATTACAGAAGGGGGAAGTGACAAGGGGCAGGTTACAAGAGAAACCAAGCTCAATTGGAGGCGGCATACCGTACAGGGACAATGTCTGCGAAGAACCAGAAAGCGTATTCCTGAGTGTTAAATTTCGAACTGGGGTAATCATAAATGCTTAGAACCCTGGAGTTGACAGTGCCCCTATGAAGTTGGGCAGGCGAAGGGAGCTCGGGTTATGAGCCACCTTAACACGCAATGGGGATAGGTGGAATGCTTGTCTGGACTGGGGGTGAACATATCCCTCCTGGATGTACAGGTGGTACGAAACAGCGAGGCGAAGTAGCTAGGTGGGTGGGGGGGCTCTGTCATCGACGGGGGCCTCCTCCAGAGCTGTGGCGGAGTACAGGGCGATCTGGAAGCAGATGGACAGTAGGGGTACCTCTGCGGCAGAAGGATACAGTCAATACCTCTGCCTGGCACAGTAGGGTGCCTGAGCCAAGAACCTGGAGTTGAGGGGGTTCCAGGAAACAGCGTCGGCGCCCCGTTAGTCCTTCGGGCGGTCGGGGGGCCTGAACCGACCGGGGGTGTGCCTCATCGCTCCGCCCTGACAGGGGGGGTGGGAGTAGATCGAAATAAAGTGATAATGTACTGCACCGTCAGAGCATCGACTCGCCGTGCAAGATGGCTCGTTAGGCATGCGGGTCAGCGAGGGGCTGCCGCATTGGATCGCCTGTAAGATGACCCACCTTATCTGCTACTTGTTGTGCGAAATAAACCTGCACCACTGCTTTCCCACAAATATGTCTCGTGAGTTTTCCTTGGTATGTAAGTGTTATGGTGCACAATGTGGAGCGAGCGCTGGCGGTGTGGGCACTATGCCGCTGGCCGCGCGACGCAAAGGGGAGCTAAGCGAGACAGCGTCTTAGTACCACATGCCGCGCGAGAGGAATTGCAGCGCGCCAATCTACTGAGCCGCCCTCCTCGCTAATGACCAATGGGAGGGCGCCCTCTGGCGGGATGGACGTTCCCAAGGGGTTTATAGAGAGCACAGCAACGCTGCTCGGTCTTTCCTGCCGCGTTCGTTCCCTGGGCTGCTCTGCGCTGTTCCCACCCTATCCCTGACCCAGCGGCAGAGCTGCAGGCGAGGTTGTGAACTGTTAATGGTCTTGTTTTATGTTGCAGGCGGAGTCACAGGGCGATCTGGAAGCAGATGGACAGTAGGGGTACCTCTGCGGCAGAAGGATACAGTCAATACCTCTGCCTGGCACAGTAGGGTGCCTGAGCCAAGAACCTGGAGCCGAGGGGGTTCCAGGAAACAGCGTTGGTGCCCCGTTAGTCCTTCGGGCGGTCGGGGGGCCTGAACCGACCGGGGGTGTGCCTCATCGCTCCGCCCTGACAGGGGGGGCGGGAGTAGATCGAAATAAAGTGATAATGTACTGCACCGTCAGAGCATCGACTCGCCGTGCAAGATGGCTCGTTAGGCATGCGGGTCAGCGAGGGGCTGCCGCATTGGATCGCCTGTAAGATGACTCACCTTATCTGCTACTTGTTGTGCGAAATAAACCTGCACCACTGCTTTCCCACAAATATGTCTCGTGAGTTTTCCTTGGTATGTAAGTGTTATGGTGCACAATGTGGAGCGAGCGCTGGCGGTGTGGGCACTATTGCTATCTGCTGGCGATGGATGTTTTAGCTTGGGTATTACAAATGTATGCAACTATCTATTCATTCAGCCGCCTGCCCTTTGTGATGGAAGAATGCTCAAATCCGGCCCATCTTAAAGAAGCCTTCATTAGACTCAGGTAATCTGTCAAACTATAGACCATTTTTCAAGACTGCCTTTTATTGCTAAAATTGTATGAAAATAAATCAACAGAAAGACATTTGGAGATTAACAAAGTGCTTGACATAACACAAGTAGGTGTTAGGCCAATGCACTCTACAGAAACTGGTATACATTTTAGACAATATCAGAATGTTATTGGGTGGTGGAGAAAGGGCAGCACTGATCCTACTGGATCTCTGTGCTGCGTTTGATATGGTCTCCCACAGGTTTATACTCCAAAAATTACAAACCTCAGGAGTGCAAGGTACATCCCTGGGCTAGTTTTTGTTCTTTTTGTCACACAGATCACAGACTGTGAATATGGCATCTTTTCCAAGGAGGAAACGTTATTGTGTCAGTTACCCCAAGGATCTATTTTAAGCCCCACTTTGTTTAATATGTATATTTCCCCCAATAGCAGCACTTATTAAAACGTTTGGGCTATCTCTCATGTCCTATGCAGATGACACCCAGATTGTTTTTTCCATTGGAGGTGAAGTTGACACTGTCTCAAATCGGCATGACAGCCGGTCCTCAGTGATGAAATGGATGAGCTCAAATGCTCTAAAATTGAAAGGTGATAAGACGGAACTAGTGTGCTTTGGCCAACCAATAATGACCTGTTCTCTGAACTAAGGAGAGATACAATGGACTACAAACTAGGAGAGGTGTACACCTGGGCAGAGGTGTATGCCCAGAGACGTAGGAACAAACCATACAGTCAACAAACTGACACGTCATCATCTGGAAGCGAATCATCCAACCTTCCGCCTAGAAAAAAGGCATACCCACTAACGTACCTGAAACATCAAAAAATACTAATGACAAGACCATGCCACGAGACAGTGATCGATCTACTTCCGAACCTTTTTTAGAGGAAGGCCCCAACGACAAAGGAGACCCCGGAGGAGTAAAAGAAAAAGAGAAAGGTCTTCCAAACACAAGAAGCAAGAAGAAAGACAACAAGGAAAAGATCACTTAGTCATCAATATTTCGGATACCATGTTAAAACCACATGAAATGAGATTGCTTGAAAAAGGAACATCGTTTATTCCGACCACACAAACAAATTTACTAGAATTGGAAATCAGTACTTTTAAATTCAGAAGAAAACTTCGATTAGGTCACTTTTTTGACAATGTTTTACCCCCTACCATCAATAAAAAACCTGATCAACTAATGGGCTTACGCCCTCCCAGTCCATACCAAGCACCTTGCAGCCATAAGTGCATTGATATGTTTGAATCTTTGGTCAAACAAGACTTAATGAAAATCAACTACAAAAGAAAGATCACTAAAAATATAATTCAAAAAGACAGCGATACCCTCAAGAAAATTGCCAATAACAAAAACATAAAGTGCATTAAAGCTGACAAAGGCGGAGCGCTGGTGATTCTAAACACACAGATGTATGAAAGAAAGATACATGAACACATCTCTGAAACAGAGAAATACATGAAGCTAGAGGCTAATCCCACCGCCCAATTCAAAGCAACATTAAGTGAACTACTAGAGAAAACAAATGAAGCAGGAACCATTGACGAGAGGACAAACAAATATTTATTAGTAGAACATCCCAGAAGTCCATCAATTCAGATGACACCAAAAATCCATAAAAACATTGAAGACCCTCCATTCAGGCCGATCGTTTCGACCAGGGGCTCCCTACATGAACCGGTGGGGAAATTCCTTGACAGATACCTTCAACCGCTGGTAAAACAAATGAAAAGTTACGTCAAAGACACCACTGAATTTCTTGTTAAACTTGCTGAAATCAAAGTACAGGATGGAGAACTTCTTGTCCTATGCACTGCTGACATTAAGTCTCTATACATGTCCAGCCCTCATGGAGGGGGGATTGAAGCAATGGAAAAAGCCATCCTTAACAGTGACATTGATACCCCACTTCAACAATTCTTAATGGAGTTAATACTATTTACTTTATATCACAGTTATTTTGAACATGAAAAAGTCTGGTACCAGCAACTATCCGGAATGTCCATGGGCAATTGCGCTGCACCAACATACGCAAATAGTTATATGAAAGAATTCGAAGAAACTCATATTTATGGGAATCCTGAATGGGTTGACAACCTGAAATTATTCGTCAGATATATTGACGATTTATTTTTAATTTGGAAGGATACAAAAGAACATCTGCAACAAGCACTGACAATGTTAAACACTAAGGATGACAGAATCCAACTCATGTGGCAAATGAGTGAGGAATCAATCACCTTTCTAGATGTACTCATCTCATGATCAACTACAGGCTTTGAAACTGATCTATTCTGAAAAGAGACGGATCGCAATAATACCCTACACTTCTCTAGTTTTCATCAGGGCTCTTTGAAACGACACCGACCATATTCACAGATGTTACGCGCCAAACGCATAACATCCGATACCAACAAGGGTCGAATACGCATCAAAGAAATGGACAACAGATTTCGTGAAAGGGGGTACCCCGAGGAAATTATCAAAGAAGCTTAAAACCGAGTATCTATGATCTCTCGTGAACAGGCATTGAAAAGAACCAAAAAATCTGAGGACACCAGGATGGTACTGGTATCTAAATTTTCAACACTAAGTACTACATATAAAAAAATCATCCTTAAACACTGGCCGATACTTCAGTCAGAACCTGACTTTCAAAACCTGTTTAAATCTCCGCCGATCTTTGCGTACACACACAACAATAATATAAAGGAGATATTATCTAAGGAATCACCACTACGAGGAGAATCAAGAGGCACCCGCCCCTGTATGAACTGTAATAGTTGTAACAACGTGATTAAAGGTAACACTATTGCCCACCCTATGAAGGGTTATAACATAAAACTCACAGTCAACGCCACTTGTGCTTCATCGAACTTAATTTACATGCTAAAATGCTCATGCGGTAAAATATACATTGGCAAAACTGAACGGAAAGCCAAAGTACGACTAAACAAACACAAATCGAACATCCGGACTAGAAATGAAAAATCAAGTGTTGCAACACATTTTCTGGAGCAAAAACACAGCATTGCCCAACTGAAATATTTGGTACTTGAAATCATAGAGAAACGTGAGGGCAAGGACAATAACAAAACATTACTACAACGTGAAATCACGTGGATTTATCGTCTTCAATCAATGAAGCCATTCAGATTAAATGATAGGACTGAATTCAGCTGTTTTATTTAACCACTATAGTTGTGGATCTTTGATGCGATTTAGATTCTTTTATGCAGCCTGTATATAAACATGTCACTGTTTCTTTTTGTTGAATCATGCTTTATTACTGCACCGATCACCAACATTCTCTTTTTTCACCCCCAAGATGGCCGCCACCCGTTTAGTTGAGTCCGTTGTTGACGACTGATTCACCACGTGACCCCTATCGAGCCAATCACTTCTATCCACTTTTCACCCGAACACGTCACATATACTTGTGATTATCACGGTCACTTCGAAATTTCGAGCCAAACCCAACTGAGAAGCTTCACGAGACAAACGAAGTAAGTCGGTCGTCATACCGCTATTAGATTATTTGGCCTTAATGGCTGTGAAATGAATATCTTGTAAACCCTGTGGATCACTAACCTCCTTTTTGTTTTTACCTTTACAGCTAAAGCTGTTTTCAATTCCAATACTCCTGTACATAAGCGTGTTCCCCTAACTATTCACCAGTTCCCGCACTTGTTCCGGGTTGCACTCTTTTGTTTTTTCCTCACCTCGTACCACACAGCATGATATCACCCGTTGTGTAAACATTTACTCACTCATGTTTAGGATGTATTTTTTATTATGCATTACTTTTTGAATATGTGACTTGTTGAATCATGCACAATGTAGTTATTGGCTATATCTTGTTTGTTATTTAGAGCTCCTGGAGAAAGGGATGTTGAGCCCGAAATGCATCGGAGCATGTTAAGGATGTTATGGAAATTTAATAATGCATAAACATGCTCAAACGGTCTACATGATATGACATAAATATCAGAATGAACTCGTGAAAACAAGAATAAAATGATATAATTCAGGCAACATTGAGAGGAGTCTTACATTAAGAACCGACGGTGTGCCCTAACCAGGGATGCCCACACTATTTATGTGTGCACATTTCAAGAATTAAGTTACTCGCGGATTGGACGGATCCGTTACCTGAAGGAGCACCTTACTTCACCATATTTCTATTGAACTCCATAGGTCAACCCTAACCCAAATATTAACGCGGTGTGCCTTGCCCAATATCCACACATTTAACAATGCATTAGTTCCCTGTTTTTTCTCACATCCATCACCCACCTGTACACTCTTTTTGTCCTTTATTTTTGCTACGTGCCATTGAATTTCATTTATATCCATCTTGTATATTCCTTCATCCTGATGTCAGGGGCAGTTTGGGGCTGTCCTTTATACTGTAACATAAATATCCATTTCCATTCAGCTATTACGAGATAGCCAACGAGGTTTCTTACTTTTGTAGTTTTTCTTCCTAACTGGAGCTCACTTAAAGAGATGGGTGACACCTTTCATATATGCTTCACTGTCCAGGGTGACACCAAGTTCAGCGGGAGAACCTCTATTCAAGCAAACGATACAGAAACTAAACAGATCTTTACTGTTCTTGACTGACTTTAATGCCAACAACTCTGGTAAGCATTGCATTTGGTGTGCGAGTTAGGGTTTGCATGACTGTTGTGTGTGTTATGGATTTTGGTCGCACCTATAAGTTGAGAATTTCAGTGGATTTGCAGTCTTAATTAATAATCATAGCTGCACTTTATCTGTGATTTTTGGGTGAATTTCCAAGTTTTTTTAAACATAGAGTGAAGTGTTACAAAAAAAGAGAGCCCTAATTTCACTTGAAACTTTTGATTTTCAGTGATTATCTGGGATTTTTGATCATATTTCACATTCAAGAGTCCACTTCGCCCAAGTCACTGTGGGCAGCCAACTCATGATGCACATGACTGAAGGTTGTATACAACAAAGGTAGACTTGTGGGGTATGCAATCCGCAGACCCATGCAAGCTTCCCTTGCTGGTGCCACATTTGAGGATCCTCCATGGCTTCTCGAATCAAGGAGCACCCACCAATCCACACAGTTGGACCTCACTAATATTCAAGGATCCTTCAAGAATCCACTCAGATCTTGTGAGAAAATCTGCATTAAAAAAAATTAAACACAAATGTGGAGTGTTTTTGAGAATCCCTCAAATGGGCCTGGGGGTGATTAGAGTTCACCCTACCCCTTCATGTAACCTTTTACTGTTTTTTTCAGAACTTGAGCACTGAGTCCACGAATCTTATAACGGCTGCCACAAGATTTTCTTTGAATGTTGTGGCAGCCAATCAGTCTTTTGGAAGATCCCTTGCCCTAGATATCTCTAAGCGTTTCTGAGCAGTAACCCCTTCATTTTCAACATGATCCCCTCTTTAAACTCTAATTTCCCAAAAACTGTTCAATGAATTTACACCACACTAAAAAGAATTCCTGAGAAAAAAGAACAAAACCTTCAATGGGAAATGTCACTTTTTGTACTGCCCTCCCTTTAAAAATTGTGAACTTTGCTCAGTGCTCCTGGTGCACCCTGTGCCATGGGGTATTACCCCAAGACCTAGGAGGCACAATAGGGTCTTCCACTGGAAAGGGGGGAGATTTGGCTTTGTGGACTGAGCACATGCTTTGGAACCTTGATGCCCTGTTTTAATCATGGCCTCAGCGCTAGGCCCAAAATCTTAATTCACTTAATTTCCCTGGGCCTAAATGTGTTTATCTAATCCCTTCTTGAGATGCATTATCTACGATTGTCTCACAGATCCTTATAACATCTACAGCACTCTTCTGTTTCACAGCTAGGTTCATGCTATATAAATAGCACTAAATACATACATTCATACATACATACCCCATCTAAGTAGAGGACAGTTCAAAATAAGCATATTGTTTGCAATAGGTAATAGGAGGTTGTTTATAACTGTCTTAGAAAAATTACCTTTTCTCTCTGCTAGGACTTCATTAAAAAATGCAAGTGGACGGATTATGTATATTGCTTCTGTTAGAAATGGTATTTCTGGTTGGCTAGGGCATGTGCCTAATACAGGCAGAAGCCACCACTCTAGTCGGGGCAAGAGAGTTACACACTGAAGATAACCCCTGCTCACCACCTTGGTACCTTTGCTCGAGCAGCCAGGCTTATCCCAGAGTCAATGTGTAAAGCGTTTGCGCAACACACACATACAGCATCGACACCCAGGCACACCAGAAAAGAAACTCCACACAAGGTTATATCAAAAATAGCCTTTGTAGGACGACATCCAAAATGGCAGCTTAGAAGCCCGGCTCCGCCGCTCGCCCTCTCCCTCCCTAACATCCTGCAACTTATCCTGAGTCCGCACCATACCCCCGCATGGCTGAGGTAACGTAATGCCCTACCGTGCAACTCCGGGATCGCGAGCACCTCGGGTGGCTGAGAACCGTCGAAGCGCAGATTGCGGCCTGTGCCGGCCGTAAGCCGCGACCTCGAGCTGTGATGTGGCAGAGGGGGAATTGAACAACAGCGGATGCGGCTGACCGGAGAGGACCGGTTGCCCCCACGGAAGTCGCAGCTCATGCGATTTTGCTGCTGAACGCTAGCGGAGTGTGATGCGAATGCCTGGAACCTCATAGCACGCATCTGGCTGATTCCTCTGCACTGAAGGTCCCGAGACTAGGGTACGGTCCTGCCGCCTGCATTGGTCTTCTTTGGTTGGCCGCCTGGAGTGACCTGGCCCTCAGTGGTATCGCCCACCTGCAGTGGCAGGCGTCGGATTATGGATCTTCCCCCCCGGCTTGGCGGGTAAGAGGCTGGTGTGGCTGCAATCGTGGGAGTCCTGACTAATTCCGCTCCAACCCCAACACGCTCTGACTGGTGACAATGGGGCCCGGATACCTGATGCTATGTATGCTGCCTTGCATGGGGGGTCCCCAGGGGCGAGGAGCATTGCAACCGTCGACGGTAAAGAAAGGGAGTACACTTTGGGAGATGTCCTTCTTGCGGTTAATGACTTTCATTCCTCCCTGAGCCAAGTATGGTTGACTCTCCACAACTTGCTGGCACCTATTATTCCTGGCATGGGACCTAGGTGCGCAGATGAAAATATGACGGATTGGGCGCCTGTCCATACACAGCCATTTGTCACCGTGGACTACCCGGAACGTGAAGCGCCGGATCTCGAGAACAGTGAGGGTGCAGACCGGACTTGCGCGACCGGCATTCTTTTTGGACTTTCGACATATGTGCTTGCCACCAAACGACAACGCCGGGTCCCTGCACTCTTGGACAGTGGCTATTGTCACAGCGGTCTTGTCACCTTTCATTTGCCTCCGCTGAGCACCTGGGTGGCCCCTAAGAAGCAAGTTTGGACACCGGGACTGCCTGCCTGTGGAATTTCTGGGTTGGAGTGTTTGTTTACTCTCGCTCGGACTGGCCAGGGATGAACATCGCATGTTTGTTTTACCGACCTGGTTATTTTGGTGGAGACGCGACACATTGTTTATTATCGTGATTGTGGGGGTGCGAGATGGGCACATACTGACGGCTGCTTCCTCTTTGGGGAGCCTACATTCTCTTCTGGGATGGGGTGAGGGGGGAGGGGGGCGGGTGCGAGGGTCCTCCTCCACTTTTTCTTGTAACGGGGGTTTAGTACTGGGGCGACAGGCATGCCTATAGGGGGGGGGGTGGGCCGTAGCCTTCTGCTGGTATGCAGGGTGGGGGGTTGGGGGGTGGGGTTTGTTTTTTGCTTCTCTTTTGTTTTCTATGGCCCTTCTTTTCTTTTTCTCTCTACTGATATTTTCTTCTTTGTTGCTTTCATATTTCGCTTGGATGGGGGGGTCCAAAGCTTTCCTTTTTGGGTCGAGATTTTACGATGTGCACTTACGTTTTCCTTACAATGTTTGTTGACCCCACGGGTAGGATACGAAGTTAGCGCGTAATTATTGTATGCTGACATATTCTCATTAACTCGATTCTATGGCAACTTTCTATTTATGCTTGTATGGATGGCGACTATCCTATTCCACGACTTGCTCAGACTATGACTTTGCTTGATTGTATGCTCTCGGATCCTTCTGCCCATACTATAAAATGGAATCCTCTCATATCCTGATGTTCAGTGGCCATGCTTACATATTAATCCTGTTCTTTTTCGATTTGCTATGGCTCTGGCCCTAGAGATGCTGTAATGTTTACTTTTGCTTTGTAATGGTTTTGACTCTATATAGCGGCCGGCCTGGAAGGTTGTAGGCCCGTGCCTGTATTGATCTGAGACGATATCTCTGAGGTTTTCCGAATAAAATAAATTAAAAAAAATAAAAAAATAAAGAAAATAGCCTTTGCATTACTCATAAAACACATTAGAACGTAATCATATATATACACTGTGCTACTTGGCACTGGGTATCACTTTACAGAGATTATATACAGGACAAAGCCAATCGGGCCACTATCATAATCCGCACAATTCACAGTTAGTGAAAACAACCAGTAACTACTGGTAATAGTGCACTTAGCACCAAGCATGAGGCATGAACATCACAGGATTATTTGGTATACCCTAATAAGCACCCATCGTAACTACATCAAGCCCACCTCAGGCCTAAACCTCATCAACAGCAGTGCACGTCATAACATAACCTAGGACAGCCTATACAGCAAAACATAATCTGCATAGTGCATTATGTATAACATCAGCATCCGTGCACCATACTAACACCTGCCACAGGGTTACTGTCCCCAAGTCAGTGTTCTCAAGCGAGGGCCCCGTCCTGGGCTCACCCAGTAATGCCACTTTAGAGTAAAATTGTTCCCGATATCCCGGGAGTGAAGGAGACCCAAATGACCCCCCCTCTGTGTCAATAACACATGTGGGAGACCTCTCCTGGTCTCGTGTGCCCCGGGAGGAGGAAAGCCGACCCCTTGCTCCCCCTCCTCTGCCATGGCTCAGAATGGGCAACGCCCCTGCCCTCACAGCGACCGGAGCTCAACACCGGAAAGCTCAGCCCCACTCACCATTCCCTGGGGGCTGAGCGCTTCTGCTCACAGCCATTGGCTGTAACACACGGGAGCCGGGAGGATTCCTACCTCTCGTCTGCTCCGCTCTCAGGGGACTGCCTCTGCATCTGGCCACTTGCGGGAGAAAGGCAGGAAGTGGCAGAAGAGAGCCTGCGAGGCTCCGGGCCCTCTTCTGCGTGTCCGGTGAGGCCCAATCTCCTTCTTAGAGGGCATCCACGCCTTTGAAAATGCTTGGCAACCACACGGGGCTCTCCTCTTCTCACAGGGAGCCCCGCCCACAACCAGGTGTGCTTTGCCTGGCTTCCTGTAACGGCTCTGTGTCTTGCTTATGGGCGCTGCCCACAATAAGGCCCCAAATGCTGCGTGACTTCTTACACAGCCGCAACGCTCGCTACCAGCAGAGTTGGAGCCCTTCCTCGGGCTCTTGTAAAAGGACATTTTTTTAAATGTGCCGATTACGTGCTCTCAATGTGTGGCACAGTGCTGAGGAGCCCAACCATGGCAAAGGTACTCCTCATGCTCCAGGTTTCCAGGCCACACAGGGCAGGACTAGACCCAGGCAGTCCAGCTCACAGGGCCCTCCGGCAGAGGGGGAAGTCCTTCGTAGCGGTTCCTCCGAGCACCCAGTAGTTCTTCAGCAACACAGCTCCAAGCAGGTACACCAAACATGTGGTCACAGCCCCAACCTTTATACTACCAGTGTCTTTGTTCTCCCTCCTGGCACAAGGCTTTGTGCCCGGTCCAAACCAGTTCTGGGGCACCTACACCTCTCTTTTCAGGTGCACAACATTCCTCATAGTTAGTGTAGGCTCTGGCCCCAGACACACCACTGGGCGGCGGAGCCAGTATTGTGTAAGGCAGGCACAGTCCTATTCAGATCCAGATGCTACTCCTTCCAGTACTCCAAATGCAGATCAGCCTATTCAGTATAGCGCTGACTCACCCAACCCCTCTGGAGCCACTGCACCTCCGCAGCCCCTCTCATCCAGAGCCAGACATGCAATACACAACAGGCAGGCAGAAAGACACATAGCACACAGAAATGGCCCCTTCTAAAAGTGGCATTTCTAAAATAGCGATAATAAATCTGCAAACACCATTACGCATTTATTTCCACCATTCCAAATATTTCAAACTTGATCTTGCTATTCCTCTCATGTCAGGAATTACCACTGAAACGCATATAAGGGAATCCCAAGTGCATTCCTATGAGAGGGCAGCCTCACAGTAGTGAGAAACCAAAATGGCTGTTTGTCACTACCAGGACATACCACACAGTTAAGGCACAGGCCCTACCTTTTACCTACAGGGCACTCTGCCCACAGGGCTAGCTAGGGCCTACCTTAGGGGTGTCTGATATGTAGTAAAAGGGGAGTCACAAACGTGGCACCCACTTTATGTGCCATGTCACAGCAGCAGTAAACTGTGCGTGCAGGCCCTGCAATGCAGAGGCCTGAGACAGGTTTGAATGGCTACTTTGGTGGGTGGGGCAAGCAGTGCTGCAAGCCCACCAGTACAATTTAATTTACTGGCCCTGGGTATATGAAATACCACTTTACAAGGAACTTAAATACGCCAAACAGGTGTAGACCAATCTTGCCACGTTTACCATAGAGAGCACATGCACTTTAATACTGGACAGCAGTGATAAAGTGTCCAGAGTCCTAAAACCACCAACACCAAGTCAGAAAAAATACCAGGATGAAGGCAAAAAGTTCAGGGATGACCCTGCAAAAAGGGCCAAGTCTAACAACATCAGTTCCAATGCAAATCTGCACCAGCATTACGAGAATATGCATTGAGATTTGGAATGAATAACTGGTGTAACATTCATTTTGTCACATGGGAGTAGGTGCAAATGTAATTTTGCACTAGCTACGCATGCACATATTGGTGCAAAATTCCAATTGCACTAGTGCAGTCTATGTGTTCTGGTTTCTGGTCTACTGACTTAGGGCCATATGTATCATAGTTCCGTTTTGCGATTCCTAAATAGCGATTTTTAAGGAATCGCTATTTAGGAATCGCAAAATGGTATGTATGAAGAAATTCGCTTTTAATTAGCGATTCCTTAATCTTCCTTAATTGCGAATTCGCATTTTGCGAATTCGCAATTAGGGAATAATTTCCAATGCATTCCTATGGGCCTGGAGGCCCATAGGAATGATTTCCAACTAATTCTCAAATTGCGAATTCGCAATTTGCTAATCGCAATTTGAGAATTATTGCAAGGGTGCAGGGGTGTCTCAAGGACACCCTGCTGCACCCCTGTAAATTACATGTGTGTGCATATGGCGCACATACATGCCCTATGGGCATGTATGTGCATCACATGCCACAATCAAAAATACAAATTAGTGTATTTTGAACAGAAATCACAATTTACCACCAACTGGAAATTGGTGGTAACTTGCGATTCCTTAAGCTGAATTTGCAACATTAAAATGCTTCATACATAGCATTTAAGGAATCGCAAAACTGCGATTCCTTAAATGCTATGGCAAATTAAGGAATCGCAAGTATTTGCGATTCCTTAAAATGCGATTGTTTGATACATTTCAATTCATGCTAATTTGCCTTTTGCGATTCGCAAAGGCCGAAATTCGGCGAATTTCGGCCTTTGCGAATCAAAAAAGGCTTGATGCATATGGCCCTTAGTAACACCACAAGAAGGCTGTTATGTTAGCCCAAATAATCCTTCACGAAGTTTCTAGAACACATTTTTGTCCTATTTGCTTATTTGAGTCAAATGTAATAAGAGATCGAGGCTACAAAACATTTTGCTGTGAAAGCTGACCAATACCATGTCAAAATAAGATGGAAGATAGTTTGCAACCCAAACCAGAAAATGTACAGTTAAACCTATTGAAAGAGTTACGACATACTGGAATGTTTGTGTTTAATTTGCATGTTTTCCAAGAAATACATTAAGTAATAATAAAAGAGGTGAGGGGATGTGGTACGGAGGGGAAGCGCAGGTCAAATATTTGCCAAAAAAAGTCAAAACTTGGCAGGAAGGTTCCAGATGTTTTGTGAAATGGTTCTCCTGGGGCCCATGATTCCAGAACATCTCGAACCACCTCATGTCGGCTCTTTCTACGCTGCCCTGTTCGGCTATTATTTTATATATTTTTTTAATTCACTGGAATGTGAATTGCAGTGCAGGCAACAGCTGGCGATTTACTGTACCTTATAAAGTAAACGTGGAGCCCCCACATTGAAAGTCATCATCTTCGCCTCTCTAGAAGCTTCCAAAAGTCAAGCTACTACGAGTGAATAATTACTTGCAGAGGGATAGACAAGTTAGGAGAGTTTAATCGTTTAGAAAAGGGGGTGATGAGGGGACTAGTGCTTTTATGATCTGTGTGCATTTTGCAGTGCAGCAAAAAGCTTGCACGCTACTGTTATTGGTAACAGATAGTGAGTTGCCACCGTAGGCAAGTCTCGCAGGATTAGCCTCTGACTGAGTGTTTTGTTAGGAAAAAACGCTCTACTATGGCGTCATGTGCTCAGCTGAAGTCCCGACTACATTAGAAAGATTTCTCATCCTTACCAGATGACTGTTCCAAAAATTAAGGGCATATGTTGGTGTGCCATGCACACGGCTTGCGTTTGTGGAATGTTTTCACAATTAGGGGCGTAGGAAGGGGGTGCGGTGGGTATGGGCCGCCCCAGGTGTCATCACCAAGGGGGGTGACAAAATGGCAAAACTATGCGTTTTAAACTCATATTTTGCCATTTTGTCAAGCTATGGGTGACAAGAAATTTTCCGCTCTGGTTACCACCTGACCTTGCTAAACCACTGGGGTACAAAAGGGGGTGGTGATGGACGGAGCATCTGAACCAATCAAACACTCACACCCAGTCAATAGATCTGGGTTTAGTCCATCACCGTTCTTTAGCCCACTCTGCCACCCCAGTTCAGACATGGCCATATGCAAATCAGTCTGACCCTGTGCCTCATGGGAACAGTCCAGCCCGAAATGCCAAGCCATGCCTTCCCTGGAACGGAAACAAGCTTCCGAGGACCGGTTTCTGGCATTTTGCCACTGGATTCAAGCAAGCCGGGCTGAAGACGGCTGAAATGCCAGAAAGAACGGTGATGGATTAAACCCAGATCTGCTGACTGGGTGTGAGTGTTTGATTGGTTCAGATGCTCCGTCCATCACCACCCCCTTATGAACCGCTTGCTAAGCCACTGGTCACAATCATCCGAAGGCTCCATAATGGCGTCCCACAAAGACTGACAACTCACCTCGTCATGTCCAGGTGCCTTTCTGCTTCCTAGTAAGGACAACATTTAGTTTTTTTTTTTTTTTGTTTTCTGAGGAACCGTGCTTCTTCTTTCCCAATGCCTCTTTCTCCTTCACTTGCAGCCTTGAAGTTCTGAAGCATCTGTCAAAAAAACCTACTGGGTCGGAGCTTAAGGGCCCGGTTCACAAAAATAACAGCCAGATTTATGAAGCTAATTTGCGTTCGCAATTGCTGTGAATTCGCAATTGCGATCGCAAATTGAGTAAAAGCTATTCATGAAATAGAAAATCGCAAAAGTGCGTAATCGTAAATAAAAATAGCATTTTCGCAAATAAAATCGCAGAATCCTGAAACCTGCCAATTTGCGAATCGGAAATAGCGAGAAACCAAGGATTCTGCGAATACAATTGCGAAGTCGCTAAATAATCACTATTGCCATTCATGAAAAATCGCAGATTGCGAAAAACACAAAAATCGCTATTAGCGACGCTCAATTTAAGGATAACTCAAACCAGGTGGTAACCAGAAAAGTTAACTGCATACAGGTGCTGGCCTGACAAAACACACTAAAGGACATGCAACTGGAGACTGAGGACTCTCACAATGTCAGGACTCTACATGGTGGTCAGGCGGCGTAGGCTGCAGCGAGCAGCACAGAACAGGCGTAGGATCCAGGAGCGGATATTCCGGCAGCGGGTCACCCTTCTGGGCCAAACCAGGGAGCAAATCTATGCCAAGTACCGGCTAAGTGGCCCAATGATCATTAAGCTGATCCAGGACCTAGACCCCTTGCTGCAGCATCCAACAAGGAGAACCAATGCCGTCCCCACCCATGTACAGGTATTGTGCAGCCTGCACCTACTGGCCTCCGGAAGCTTCCAGGGGATAGTTGCTGTCGCTGGGGGCATATCCCAGCCCACCATGTCCCGCTGCCTCAGTAGTTTTCTGGATGCAATGCTGACCCGGCTACACCACTACATTTCATTCCCAACCACCCAACAGGACTTAAATGACACCAAGCTGAAATTCTACAACATTGCACATTTTCCTCATGTAATTTGATGCATTGACTGTACCCATATCCACATCTGCCCATCAGCACAAACGGAATACATGTACCGCAACCGCAAGTCCTACCACTCCCTCAATATCCAGATGGTGTGCAATGCCAAGAATATCATCTCTGACATAGTGGCACAATATCCGGGCAGCACACATGACTCCTTCATCTTCCGGCACAGCGGCATTCACACACGACTGGCAAGGGGAGACTTTGGCGAAGGACACCTACTGGGTAAGTACACATGTCCCCAAATACTACACTTTGATCATGTATCTGTGCAGAATAGGCACTCACCCTGTGCTCATTACCCGCAGGTGACAGCGCCTACGGTCTACGTGAGTACCTCCTCACCCCATCCCTCAACCCAGCCACACCACAGCAACGGCGTTACAATGCTGCACACATAAGGACAAGAAATTGCATAGAGAGGACATTTGGCCTATTGAAGAGCCATTTCCGCATACTGCACAAGACTGGTGGGGCCACCAAATACACACCTGAGGTCTGCTGCTGCATCGTGGCCGTGTGTGCAATACTTCACAACATTGTTACCAAGCGCAGGATACCAGTGGAGATATCTGGCAGTGAGTCTGAAGGTGACAACCGGCCACCTCCACATGTACGTCATGCACGCGGAGAAGATCCTGCTGAAGGACACAGGCGCCGCAACCACATCACTACAAACTGTTTCTAGTGCACACATTCCCCTATCACAACACTGCACCCATGCATGACAAATGTAATAATGACATGAGTGTGTATGAAGTTTGACCATTAATCTTTATTGTTAATTCACAATAAATTGGCCTTTAAGTATTCAATTGTCTGATGGAGAGAGTATTGCTCCATACCTCCCCATGCTGGGGTAGGGGGTTTGCAGGGGTTGACTGCATGGCCTCCCTCTGAGTGTCAGAGTCCTCACGGACGGTGACGACGAGACGCCCCAAGTCGTCTCTCCACATCCTGAGGGACGGTGTTGGCCCTACTTGTTGATGTTGGCCTGCTGCTGCGGCGACGTGCAGGCATCGGTGGCAAGGATGCGCTGCTGTTGGTCGACGCAGCCTCACTTGCGTCGTCAGCCCCCTCTGCTTCTTCATGGGCAGTGGCCTGTCTGCCGAGCACTGCTGCGGTGAGTAGGTCTAGTGACCTGGCCAAATCCTGGCAACACTGCACCATCTGGGCCTGCATGGCGAGTGACCTTCGTGCCAGCTGAGATGTAGCATTACCAACTACATGATTTGACCTAGTGTAGGTCGATAGGCGGGCCAGTAGTTGGCGGTGGTGTCGACGGGTCATGTCCTGCTGGGATACAAGCAGCTGGTTGTTTTCTCGCACTGCAGCGGTCATCTGGGCTATGTGTTGGCCGTTTGCCTGCATCTGTGTGAGCATTGCTGCCATGTGGCGCGCCTGTGTGCGATGCACCGCCAGCATGCGGCGTTCGATGGCCAGGCCTGGATCGGGTGTTTCAAGTGCCCTGGCGGTGCCTGCTGGGCCCTGGCGCTGCTGGCGCCTCAGTGCGCTGGTGTGTGACCTGGCACCAGCTGTGCGCCTCGTCTGCCTCCGAGGTGCTGGTGGTGGAGCCTGTACCACTGCTGTGGCTGCTTGCTGGGGGGCTGGCTGCACGGCTGTGGCTGCTTGCTGGGGGGCTGCTGCACGGCTGTTGCTGCAGGGGTGGCCCTGTCCGCACGGGGTGGTGGTGGTGTTGGTGGTGGTGGGTGCACTGCTGGTGGCTGTGATGGGCCGGGTCGTTGGGAGGACTGGCCCTCACCCTCAGTGTCCTCCTGGCTCTCTGCGATGTGCAGCGCCTCGCTGTCTGTGCTTGGTTGCTCTCCTGCACCTGTAATGTGAAAGGATGCAAAATTAAAGTTATGTATCTTGCGCAGGTAATGTTGATACATGCATGCAGCCTTGCTTTCCCTGACTGGCTTTTGATGGAAACACACTAAATAGAAACAAGGCGCAGTTTGATGCAATTAAGACACACACCTAGACTATTACACACACAAACCCATAAGTATGACATCTGGAAACCTACTGTGCCACTACTTCTGTTGCTGGGTGCTGGGGGGAGTGGCCTTTACAAAGTTGCCGTTATCACATAATACCATTATCATGCATCCTTAACTCCCCAACAAAGCATAAGTCTTTACCACGCAAAATTTTAACATGCCTATACATTTTCCACAAATGCCTTTACAACGCAAATGTAAGTATTTTGCAGGTAAGTATAAAGCCATATGTATTTGTGTGGCAAGGGTATTTTTAAGGTTAAGAGTGGGTAAGGGTATTTGGGTGCAAGGATATTTTTAAGGTTTAGGGTGGGTAGGAGTATTTGGGTGGCAAGGGTATTTTCGGGGATTAGGGTGGTTAGGGGTATTTGGTTGGCAAGGGATTTTTTAGGGTTTTGGGCAGGTAGGGGTGAATTAATGAATAAATGAATAGAAGCTTTATTCGATTTTCTTTCTTAAAATCATAAAAGCATACAAAGATAACAGTAATTAAAATAAATATATACATTCAACACAAACATAACTTCACGTTCAAGAACGACATAGTCCTACACCTCAAAAATCGGCGGTGAGACAAATTTTCAAAGGGTTTATCCCTATCTTGAATAAAGATACACAAATTTGTCATTTAAAGTGAGTGGGCTCAAAAGTTGCGGCAATTGTGCGATGAAAACCATCTGTTAGCAACACGGAAACTAGTACCACTGGGTACCTGGGCTTCCCCACCCAGCGGGTGGTGGTAGGCTGTTGTTGTTGTTCCTAATCGGGGGATATTTGGCGTACAGGGATAGAAATCATGTAAGTCCCAAGTCTGTATTGGACCATCCCCCTCTAGGGCTGGACAAGATCTTAAATATGGTGCAATGTTCTGATTCCTGAATCTGACCAGAACCAAGTCCCCTGAAATGTTTTTTGGTAGACGGCCCAACCAGCCCACCCTTCTCACAGACAGGATTCCGCCGTCTTTGTCCGGTGGTAGGGGTCTATTCCTTCCCAACCAGAATATAACTTTGTTCATTAGATCCAGCTGGCTCTCAGTTTTTCCCAGCGCAAGTGGTGGCACTCCAGTGAGGACGGACACATATGGCGCTGCTTGTGGCGGGAGGTGTATATTTGGTGCAATACGTACTGACTTGGCCTCTAGGGGCCTTGATGTAACAGGTTTGGAAGGAGTTTTGGAAGTAGTTGGCCCTGGGATGATAGGAAATAATGGAGTGGCTTGCTTACTTTTAAGGATAGCAGGGAGCTTAGCTTGTGGATAAGTGATGGTTGGCTGGGATCGGTTCGGGTTTACAGGATTATCAGTGGGTTTCAGAATGGCCGTGATTTTGTTCTCGAGACCTAAGAGCCTTTCCCCTATAGCGTTGATTTGTTCTGTTAGTGGGGAAATTATGGTTTTAACAAGTTGTTCAATCTGAGTCAAAAGGGAGATCTGGGAATAAGATATTTGTTCGTCCAGTTTGACATCAGTCTCCTTGATGGTAGGGGGATTATGAACGGGCGTCACGGGAGTAACAGTTGGTGTATGAGGTTTTGATTGAGTCCTTTCGGCCTTGTCCTCAATGTTATCTCTATTGACAGGTAGTAACCATGTAAGTACGGAGGCTTGTGTATTGACTTTATTCAATAGAGAGGGGGTTTCCTGTAATCTGCCTTTAGTATTTGTAAAACGGGTGCCGTTAGCGAAGAAGGGTGAGTCTACACTGACATATTTTGTTTGACATAGTCTATTTAGCTCACCCCATGGCGAAGGATTCTGCATTATTGGGGAATTTAGTGGAGGAGATAATGTACTAGATGGGGAGTAACAGGGGCAGATTGTGTCTGTAACATGCACAGTTGGCCGGTGGTTTGTGGTAAGCATTTGGTGCATTTGCCCCGGTTGACACCCCTGCGCATCTGGGCTTGTTCCCCCCTTACAGGGCATGATCACAATGGCAGTAATGATGTTACAGTCAAAGTTAAGTTATAGTATGTACACTATACCTCCTTTTGCAGAGATAACAAGGGGGGTGGCCCGTCCCGTCCTGATCGGTCCACTGAGGGCCACAGAGGGCCCGCCCTTTGCCCGGGCTTAGCCCGGCGCGGCTCCCGCGCGCTCCCGCGACGCGGAGGTCAGTGTCAATTTCAAGTCGCCTCCTGGCGCGTCATCCCCCGTCGTCAGCTGCACAGCGCTAGGGCTCTTGGGAGATGAAGTCTCTCCTGCCCCTCGGTCTCCCCTCCTCCGCTGTCGCGCTGGTGTCAGAGGAGCGCTGACGGCTGGGAGAGACCGGGCGCTGCGTGGGCGTTAGTGCAGTAACCTTTCCCCAATGGCTGGGACCGAGTTCTCCCCCCTGGTGCTGGCACGGTTTTCCTGGCGATAGCCCCGCTCCACCGAGGTCAGTGTCAATTTCAAGTCGCCTCCTGGCGCGTCATCCCCCGTCGTCAGCTGCACAGCGCTAGGGCTCTTGGGAGATGAAGTCTCTCCTGCCCCTCGGTCTCCCCTCCTCCGCTGTCGCGCTGGTGTCAGAGGAGCGCTGACGGCTGGGAGAGACCGGGCGCTGCGTGGGCGTTAGTGCAGTAACCTTTCCCCAATGGCTGGGACCGAGTTCTCCCCCCTGGTGCTGGCACGGTTTTCCTGGCGATAGCCCCGCTCCACCGAGGTCAGTGTCAATTTCAAGTCGCCTCCTGGCGCGTCATCCCCCGTCGTCAGCTGCACAGCGCTAGGGCTCTTGGGAGATGAAGTCTCTCCTGCCCCTCGGTCTCCCCTCCTCCGCTGTCGCGCTGGTGTCAGAGGAGCGCTGACGGCTGGGAGAGACCGGGCGCTGCGTGGGCGTTAGTGCAGTAACCTTTCCCCAATGGCTGGGACTGAGTTCTCCCCCCTGGTGCTGGCACGGTTTTCCTGGCGATAGGGGTATTTGGATGGGAAAGGTATTGTTAGGGCTTAGGGTTAGTAGGAGTATTTGATTGGCAAGGGTATTTTTAGGGTTACGTGGGTAAGGGTATTTGGCGCAAGAGTATTTTTAGAGTCTAGGGTGGTAGGGTGTTTGGGTGGCAAGGGAAGTTTTAGGGTTTAGGGTGGGTATTTGGGTGGCAAGGTATTTTTAGGGTGTAAGGGAATTTGGGTGGCAAGGATATTTTCAGGGTTTAGGGTGGGCAATGGCAAGCGTGGTTCCGTCATTCAACCATTGCTGGTCTTTCTTGCTTCATGGAAGAGCATTCATAGTGAGAAGCGTTAGGAGGATGGGGATAAGGCAGGCATAGTAGTCCACCATTTGGTGATGCCCTATTACAAACTGTTCAGGCTGCCACCTTAGAACCTTTGGGTTGCTGAGAATCTGGCCTCGTGGCAGTGTTGTACAGATCCTGAGAATCCCATGAAGGTGGAACCATGCAAGTGGGAAAACCAGTGCCAGGATAAGAAGAACTGTGTGAAGTACACGTACACAAGGATTCAGGTGGCGAATATATTGGAAGGTGGCAGAAAATGTCCTCTAACTTTATTTGTCGATGTGGTGCCTGAGGTCGTCTTTGTTGTGCCAGGTACAAAAGTGAGCCATAGCTCATGTAACTATGTCAGTGACCTCACTGTTTCTGGGAGAAGTGGGTGAAAGAAGGTCTGCTCTTCCATTTTTTCTTCTTTGTGCAAAAAGATGACATTGTAAAGCCTTTTTACCTAAAGGTTTTGTCAAAACAAAATATTTTGTAGACAAATAAAATAACTTGTCATATGTAAAAGAGCAAAACGTTACAAATTTGATTCTCAAACAGTTCCTATCCCAATATTATAATTTGTGTTTCTTGCATACCTTGAACTCTGCTCGCATCAACTACCTTGTCCCAGTGTGGCATGCAGGACATAAAAACAAAAAAGAAATGCATGTAGAATATAAAAATCTATTCAAATTATAACAAAAATTCAAATAGATCAGAGGAGAAAAGTCATAGGCCAAGGACCTGGCTAACACTTATGATAATATTTATATTTGGAATGAATATGTATTGACTTCTGGAAGAGGGCTTTGGAACAAAATCCACAAATTGGTGACTGCAAAAATCTCAATTCTGCCTGAATGTATCAGTTTTCCTGGTTCAACGATAGTTTACATATGGGTGCAAGTTGTGGTGCTAAATCTGTATTGCATTGAATTAATTGCAAATTCAATCCATAATAAATATGAGCATTAAAGGATTGGCAATTCAATGCAAATGCAGAGGAGCGAAACAGTGCAGACCTTGTTAGGACTCGTGAACTGTGGAAGGAAAGTAGAGCAAATATGAGATTCCCTGAACAGGACTAGGCACTTCTATGGAAAGGGGGGAACACCGAAGCAAAACTGGCATGGAAAGGAATAGCAAACTCTTTAGAAGGGGTTTGGGGTGGTGAGATAGTACTGTCCTGGGCAGGTCCAGTAAGGCCCAAGAAAGAGGATAAGAGCAAAACATGGCTGGCCTGGTTAGGACTGGTCAGTTCTCTGGATGGAAGTAGATAAGAGAGAAACAGAACTGGTTTCACCCACTTTTCCACCACCTTTTATTATTGTTTATAATTCTAAAACCGGTGTATTCTATGGTGGTACTTACCATAATGGTAGCATTTCTTGGGTCTGTAAATAACAGATAATAACATTGCTCAATTTAACATACATTTATTGCCTTTAAGGGCTGCTCCATCATAAGGCATTGCTCACAACTTAATCACCAGCACTGAAGCCAAAACAGACATTCTTTGGCGAGTATTGCTACACTGACAGCTACAGTCTATCTCTTGAATCTGGACTGAACACCAGTCATAGAGCGCTTCAGGCAAGATTCTGGAGACACTAAATACCACAAGGCAGATGGACAAGGGGTTATACATTTTAGTACATATCATCAAAAGTCCTCATTTGAAATATATATATAACCCAGGGTGAGTCGCTAGTAGGTAGTTCTAGTTAGTTCTGTGTTTCCATTGGCACATTATTTTTGGTTTGCTTATAACATTGGAATGGTTTGACAAATCTTCTCGAAACTTTCAACAAAAAACTCCCATCCACCTCTGCTCTTTCCTGGAAAGTTTTGGGGTGATCCATTAAGTGGGGAATGAGAAAAGGTAGGGTTGCAAAACACATTTTGACCATTCATTTTTTCATAGGAAAAATGGCACAGCGATGCCGCAAAAACGGCTGGACAGCATTACACCAAATTTGGCAGAAAACTAGATCTTGGTTCAAAAAGTGCGCTTTTTGTGATTTGATGTATATCTGTGCAGTACGTTTTGAGAAATTAGGTTTCAAGATGCATGTACATATCACGACACAGAGGATCCATCAATGGAACACAAGATGAGATCTGATTCGCTGTCCCCACATCAACAAATTGTGGCGGCAGCCATTTGAGAATTTTTGGACTCAGGCCCTTGACCTAGAAAAAAATATTAAAAAAAGATATAAGGGGACAGGATAGAAATTACCTGTCCCCTAGGCCTGGTGGGGGGCGTCCTAGATTGAGCCCCCGAGACCCCATCCACCAAGTCCAGTTTTTCTATTAAGGGGAGTGGGGCGCATGGCCCTCCTCACGAGCCTTGATGAGGCCCCCTGGGATGCTTTTAAGGGAAGAGGCCCCCTTCCCATCCACTGGGGTCTGAAACTTTGGAGTGTGCCGTGAAGCCCACACCTGAAACACTATGGTTACCTGCCCAGGAGAGTGCGGGCATACCTTGCCCACACCCTTCTGGACAGGGAATAGTAGATTGCTCCTGCCCAGAAACAGCAGTAAAAAATGCTGCTCCCACATTGGTTGAAGTAAAGAAATTGTGCTGGCTCCTACCAGCACTCAGTATGGTGCTGGCCAGAGAGCTAGCAGTTGCTACAGGGTATGTGGGTCTACCTGGGCAGCCCTCGATGAAAGATTGCTTGTGGTTGTCCTGGGAGGGACCCAGGGCATCCAGTCAAATTTTTGAAAAAGAGACCTGCTCCCACCAGGGAACTAGCTGTGGCCCTGGAGCTATCTCAGAGGCCCCCAACACAAACGGAGCTGTTGGTTGCCTGGGCGGGCACCGGGCCACCACCTTAGCAAAAAAATGCTGGCTCCCACTGACATGCATGATGGGTGCCCGCAGAGGAGCCAGCTTGGGGAATAGGGGCCCTGGGGCTTCGGTCCCATGGCTTCCAATGAAAAATACATCTTTGTGTCCCAGATATGACCGAGACACCCACAAAAAAATGTATAAAGCAAAGGACAAAGTAAATAATAAACGAGTGGCCAGAGCCGCACAATATCTCACTCCACTTCAATCTACCCCACTCCATTCCAATGTTCCTCAATCCAGTCCAATTTACCCCACTCCAGTCTAACCCACTCCACCCCTATCTACTCAACTCCACCCCAATCTCTGTCACCCCACCCCAATCTACCCCAGACAACTCCACTCTACCCCAATCCAATCTAACCCACTCTAATCTAAACTAATGTACCCATCTCCACTTCAATCTGTCTCATGCAACTCCAGTCTGCCCCACTCTTCTCCAAACTACCCCACCCCACTCCACTCTTCCCCAATCTGCCCCACTCCAATGTACCCCATTCCAACCCAATCTACCTCACTCCACGACAATCTATCCCACTCCACTCCACCCAAATCCACTCCAATCTACCCCAATATACTTCACTGCACCCCAATCTAATCCACTCCACCTCACTCTTCCCCAATCCACCCCACTCCCCTGCAATCTATTCCAGTTTAACCCACTTCACTCCAATCTACCCCACTTCTCTCCAGTCTACCCTACTCCACCCTTATCTACCCACTCTACCCCAATATTCTCCAGTCCACACCAACCCACCCCAATCCTCCAAAGTCCAATCTCCTCAATCCCACTCCAATCGACCCCACTCCACTCTTATATATCCACGCGCCTCCATTCTACACCAATCAACCCCAATTCCAGGGCAATCTATCCCACTCCACTATACTCTCACTCCCACTCCACTCCACCCAAATCCACTCCAATCTACCCCAATTTACTCCACCCCAATCTAATCCACTCCACCTCACTCTTCCCCAATCCACACAACTCTTCCCCAATCCACCCCACTCCCCTGCAATCTATTCCAGTTTACCCCACTTCACTCTAATCTACCCCACTCCTCTCCAGTCTACCCTACTCCACCCTTATCTACCCACTCTACCCCAATATTCCCCAGTCCACATCAACCCACCCCAATCCTCCACAGTCCAATCTCCTCAATCCCACTCCAATCAACTCCACTCCACTCTTATATATCCACACGCCTCCATTCTACACAAATCAATTCAAATTCCAAGGCACTCTATCCCACTCCTCTCGACTCCCCTCCACTCCATTCTACTCCACTCCACTGGAATCTATCCCACCTTACCCAAAACTACTCCAGTCTACTCACTCCACTCCAATTTACCTCGCTTCATCTACCTCAATCTGTCCTGCTCCAATTTACCCCAATATGCTCCACTCCACCCCAATATACCCCACTTCACCCATCTACCCCAGTCTTCCCCACTCCAATGTACCCTAATTTGCCCAACTCCACTCCAATCTACATCAATATACTCCACTCTAGTCCAATCGCCCCCACTCCACTCTTCCCCACTCCACTCAAATCTTACCCACTCCGCTCTTCTCCACTCCAATCTACTCCACTCCACTCCAATCTATCTAAATCCACTCTACCCAAACTATAGCACTCCACTCTACCCTAATATGTCGCACTCCAATCTACGCCACTTCAATCTTTCTCAGTTTACCCCACCCCATTCAATGCCATCCAACTCCACTCCACTAACTCTCAGCCATGCTGAACAGCATCCTCACTGGTGTTCAACATTGCTAAAACGCATTGCCAAAGCCAATAGCTCTCGCATAGGCAAGACCTATTGACTTTGCAGATGCTTGTTATATTTAGGTGTTGTGATCATTTGACCTAGTCAGTAAGTTTACCGGACATAAAATAACAGCTTTTTTATTGTAACATCACACAGTCAACCTTTGGGGGTTGATTTCCGGGCATGGCCACAAACTGTACCCTGCGCCCTACTGCACGCTGCGCAAGGCAGAAGGTCATGTGCTGCGGGAGGTAGGTAGCCTGCAGGAGGCTGAGTGCAGGTTCTGATGATTGCAGGTGATGGACTTATTACTTTACATTTAAAAAAACATAGAGCTTAACTGAAAAAGGAACGTATAAAGAGACATTCTAGTTAGGTGGAAATTTCCATTCAGTAATAGTTATCTCCAGTAACTTGTGCCCTAAAGTAACTGTAACTCGCACCCTCACCGTGTACTGCTAACTATCGCCAATATTACATCACTTATTACATATTCTATGACATCATTGATAACGGCAATATCTGAAATGCTGTCATTCACGACAACACTGTGCAGGGCAGGGGCGCAAGTAATAGTTGCTTTAGGGAACATGTTTATAGATGACCCACTTGCTGTCCTATAACCCTATCCCCTTCCATACCAGTTGTTTCGCTTCCTTTTAGAAGTGTTGTACCGCTAGCTCCTCTCCTGCATCCCCCTATCCTGCCATACACACTGCAATGTTTTCCCTCATTATGTTGAAAGATGACCTAACAGTACATCTCCCTCATTTGCTACTGTGTGGTGTGTGACATATGACATTTATACTGTTACTGCCCATTATGTGCATTCTATGCAATTCTTGTGTATGTAAGGATTTTGAAGGGTGCTTCCCACGTTGCACCTGTTTTGTGTGTGGGAAGATTAAAGTGCCATACAGCCTGATTCATCATTGGGAGGTTTTGCGAGTCTGAAATAGCGATTCATAAGGGATTCATGTAGGAATAGCAAAAAATTTTGCGATTCCTACTGATTCCTTATTTGTGATTAGCTAATTGCTAATCGCAAATAAGGAATAACTCCCCATTCATTCCTATGGGCCAAAAGGCCCATAGGAATGAATGGGGAGTATTCCTTATTTGCGATTAGCAATTAGCTAATCGCAAATAAGATAGCGATTTAAAGGGTGCCGAAGACGGCTGTAATGCCAGAAACCGGTCCCCGGGAGCTTGTTTCCTTCCCAGTGTAAGAATTGGCTTTTGTAGTTTGGTTTGCCCTGTTCCCATCATGCACTGGGACAGGAACAGACTAATTTGCATACAGCCAGGTTCTGAAACTGGGATGGTGCAGTGAGCTAAAAAACGGTGTTGGATCTAGCCCTGATCTCTTGACTGGGTGAGAGCTTTCTGCTTAATTCAGAGACTCTGTCCCTCACCACCCCTTGTTGTAAATATTTTTGTCCACCCTAAGCGTGGAAGGGTATTCTCAGATGTGAGACCCTTGCTCATTGCACCATCAGGATTCAAGCAAACCGGGCCGAAGACGGCTGTAATGCCAGAAACCGGTCCCCGGGAGCTTGTTTCCTTCCCAGTGTAAGAATTGGCTTTTGTAGTTTGGTTTGCCCTGTTCCCATCATGCACTGGGACAGGAACAGACTAATTTGCATACAGCCAGGTTCTGAAACTGGGATGGTGCAGTGAGCTAAAAAACGGTGTTGGATCTAGCCCTGATCTCTTGACTGGGTGAGAGCTTTCTGCTTAATTCAGAGACTCTGTCCCTCACCACCCCTTGTTGTAAATATTTGTGTCCACCCTAAGCGTGGAAGGGTATTCTCAGATGTGAGACCCTTGCTCATTGCACCATCAGGATTCAAGCAAACCGGGCCGAAGACGGCTGTAATGCCAGAAACCGGTCCCCGGGAGCTTGTTTCCTTCCCAGTGTAAGAATTGGCTTTTGTAGTTTGGTTTGCCCTGTTCCCATCATGCACTGGGACAGGAACAGACTAATTTGCATACAGCCAGGTTCTGAAATTGGGATGGTGCAGTGAGCTAAAAAACGGTGTTGGATCTAGCCCTGATCTCTTGACTGGGTGAGAGCTTTCTGCTTAATTCAGAGACTCTGTCCCTCACCACCCCTTGTTGTAAATATTTTTGTCCACCCTAAGCGTGGAAGGGTATTCTCAGATGTGAGACCCTTGCTCATTGCACCATCAGGATTCAAGCAAACCGGGCCGAAGACGGCTGTAATGCCAGAAACCGGTTCCCGGGAGCTTGTTTCCTTCCCAGTGTAAGAATTGGCTTTTGTAGTTTGGTTTGCCCTGTTCCCATCATGCACTGGGACAGGAACAGACTAATTTGCATACAGCCAGGTTCTGAAACTGGGATGGTGCAGTGAGCTAAAAAAACAGTGTTGGATCTAGCCCTGATCTCTTGACTGGGTGAGAGCTTTCTGCTTAATTCAGAGACTCTGTCCCTCACCACCCCTTGTTGTAAATATTTTTGTCCACCCTAAGCGTGGAAGGGTATTCTCAGATGTGAGACCCTTGCTCATTGCACCATCAGGATTCAAGCAAACCGGGCCGAAGATGGCTGTAATGCCATAAACCGGTCCCCGGGAGCTTGTTTCCTTCCCAGTGTAAGAATTGGCTTTTGTAGTTTGGTTTGCCCTGTTCCCATCATGCACTGGGACAGGAACAGACGAATTTGCATACAGCCAGGTTCTGAAACTGGGATGGTGCAGTGAGCTAAAAAACGGTGTTGGATCTAGCCCTGATCTCTTGACTGGGTGAGAGCTTTCTGCTTAATTCAGAGACTCTGTCCCTCACCACCCCTTGTTGTAAATATTTTTGTCCACCCTAAGCGTGGAAGGGTATTCTCAGATGTGAGACCCTTGCTCATTGCACCATCAGGATTCAAGCAAACCGGGCCGAAGACGGCTGTAATGCCAGAAACCGGTCCCCGGGAGCTTGTTTCCTTCCCAGTGTAAGAATTGGCTTTTGTAGTTTGGTTTGCCCTGTTCCCATCATGCACTGGGACAGGAACAGACTAATTTGCATACAGCCAGGTTCTGAAACTGGGATGGTGCAGTGAGCTAAAAAACGGTGTTGGATCTAGCCCTGATCTCTTGACTGGGTGAGAGCTTTCTGCTTAATTCAGAGACTCTGTCCCTCACCACCCCTTGTTGTAAATATTTTTGTCCACCCTAAGCGTGGAAGGGTATTCTCAGATGTGAGACCCTTGCTCATTGCACCATCAGGATTCAAGCAAACCGGGCCGAAGACGGCTGTAATGCCAGAAACCGATCCCCGGGAGCTTGTTTCCTTCCCAGTGTAAGAATTGGCTTTTGTAGTTTGGTTTGCCCTGTTCCCATCATGCACTGGGACAGGAACAGACTAATTTGCATACAGCCAGGTTCTGAAACTGGGATGGTGCAGTGAGCTAAAAAACGGTGTTGGATCTAGCCCTGATCTCTTGACTGGGTGAGAGCTTTCTGCTTAATTCAGAGACTCTGTCCCTCACCACCCCTTGTTGTAAATATTTTTGTCCACCCTAAGCGTGGAAGGGTATTCTCAGATGTGAGACCCTGGCTCATTGCACCATCAGGATTCAAGCAAACCGGGCCGAAGACGGCTGTAATGCCAGAAACCGGTCCCCGGGAGCTTGTTTCCTTCCCAGTGTAAGAATTGGCTTTTGTAGTTTGGTTTGCCCTGTTCCCATCATGCACTAGGACAGGAACAGACTAATTTGCATACAGCCAGGTTCTGAAACTGGGATGGTGCAGTGAGCTAAAAAACGGTGTTGGATCTAGCCCTGATCTCTTGACTGGGTGAGAGCTTTCTGCTTAATTCAGAGACTCTGTCCCTCACCACCCCTTGTTGTAAATATTTTTGTCCACCCTAAGCGTGGAAGAGTATTCTCAGATGTGAGACCCTTGCTCATTGCACCATCAGGATTCAAGCAAACCGGGCCGAAGACGGCTGTAATGCCAGAAACCGGTCCCCGGGAGCTTGTTTCCTTCCCAGTGTAAGAATTGGCTTTTGTAGTTTGGTTTGCCCTGTTCCCATCATGCACTGGGACAGGAACAGACTAATTTACATACAGCCAGGTTCTGAAACTGGGATGGTGCAGTGAGCTAAAAAACGGTGTTGGATCTAGCCCTGATCGCTTGACTGGGTGAGAGCTTTCTGCTTAATTCAGAGACTCTGTCCCTCACCACCCCTTGTTGTAAATATTTTTGTCCACCCTAAGCGTGGAAGGGTATTCTCAGATGTGAGACCCTTGCTCATTGCACCATCAGGATTCAAGCAAACCGGGCCGAAGACGGCTGTAATGCCAGAAACCGGTCCCCGGGAGCTTGTTTCCTTCCCAGTGTAAGAATTGGCTTTTGTAGTTTGGTTTGCCCTGTTCCCATCATGCACTGGGACAGGAACAGACTAATTTGCATACAGCCAGGTTCTGAAACTGGGATGGTGCAGTGAGCTAAAAAACGGTGTTGGATCTAGCCCTGATCTCTTGACTGGGTGAGAACTTTCTGCTTAATTCAGAGACTCTGTCCCTCACCACCCCTTGTTGTAAATAGGGGTGTCCAGAGGACACCCTGTAGCACCCCTTAAATGCTAATTTAAACAGGTGTTGCGCACACACATGTCCAAAGGACATGTGTGTGTGCAACATGCAACTCAGAAAAATGCTTTTAAAAGCATTTTTCTGAGTTTTCGCTATTTACCACGAGGTTTGACCTCGCGGTAAATAGCGGGCCGAAATTCCGAATTCGCAAATTTTAAATGGATGATGAATTGCATTTAAGGATTCTCAAATAGAGATTCCTTAAATGTAATTCATCGCAAAATAGCGAAATCGCTATTACTGATTTTTGCATTTGGGATGATGAATCCCAAATGCAAAAATAGCGCTCGCAAAGGGCCAGATTCTCAGAATCTGGCCCTTTGCGAGCCGATTTCTGCTTGATGAATCAGGCTGATAGTTTCTTGTTCAATAGATGACCAGTCGGTGTGTGTTATCTGAGCACCATTCACATAGCTTGTAAACCTTGGGATGTTCATTCTCTTGCTGACTTGTGTTAGTGATGGCAAAACTAGTTGGGCGGCTGTCTTTGCACGACTACTTGATTAGTTCCTTGAGGTGATGCACCAATGAGAGGCCACTTGCTCCGAAGGGAGTTGGGTAATACTGCCTGGTTATATCTGGGTTAAAGAGGATTGTGCTATATCACAGATGTGGTTGAAGTTCCTTTGTCTGGTGCACTGCTTCTATAGATGTTGTACCTGTTGTGTGTGTGTGTGGGGGGGTGCACTGCCGCTGGCCATACTGTTCCTGTGTTATGTACATTAGCAAAACTTGAGATAATGCCTTAATTACATTTTACTACTCCCTGCATCAGCAACCTTTTCGACAATAATGAGTAAGTTGCCGGGTCTATCTATGCCTTGTGTCCAGTAGAAACAACAGGCTCTCCTCCCTGGTCTACTGCCAATAGTGGTTTCCATCCACTTAAGTTTGATTCATGCCTCCAGTTTTCATCCTACTGAACCTTTGTACAAACCACAGCGAGCACACCAGCCACCACCGCCCGCCAGGGAATGTCTGCACACATCACGCGTGCAATGTCTTACACAGTCCTTTTTGAATCGCCGTTTAATTTAAGGCTTGAATAATAAATATCTGCCTCTTAGTAGTGACTCATAGCAGGAATCACATAGGCATTACTTGTTTACAGAAGCATCTCTCAAGAGATGCGTTGAATTGACCCGCTACGAGGCCAAATGGATTTTTTAAACTGTTGAATTATGAGTGAAGTGTCACGTTGGAGATAACTAACTAATAACTCATGCATATTCAACTATTTGTGGTAATGTGGAACCTGAAACTAGTTGTGGAGAAGAAATATGCTCTGAAGCGATTTAATGCCAATATATTTCGAAATAATTTGGCTATTAAATAGGAATTTAAAATGTTCCTGACAGTTGTCCAAGCAGTCCAATTAAAACACGTTTTGACAGTTCAAATATCTTGTTTATATAACTACTAGCAAACGTTCCAACAGCAAATCCATAATTTTCTCCACCGAAATGCCCTGCTAAGCGGTGTCTGGGGGCTTAGTAGACTAATGCAACCACTGTAGGGGCCTGTGCTCGACCATATGGTCACGAGTTCAAATCCCAACGGGTAAACTCAGCCTTCCATCCTTCTGGGGTCGATAAAATGAGTATCATTGAGTTGGGTAACAATAAACATCTGTTATTCAGTGCCAAGATACCCTTGGGTGAACTTGTGCTTTACAAGTACACATGTTATGTTATGCTACCAATTACAGAGCCGTTCTGTGCAGGAGACTTAATTATATCAACTATCTTTTTATTGGTGAAGCTAAGACACCTATTCAAATATTGTAAGTCCTATTGGAAGGAGGCCCTGGCGCCATAACTAATACACCCAGAAGAAAAGATAGCTCCCTTGTCTCAAAGACACTGTACCGATTACCGACTAGGCAATCATACAAATCGGTCAGAAGACAGTTTATGAATTGACTATATTAAGTGATGTTGATAATTACATGCAAGTGCTAAACAAGCACTGGCAAAGCCAATATATTGGCATTGACTGACAACACATGGCTTTGCCAATGTTTGTGAATGTTTTTTGTGCACAGGGCTACTTTTTGGGGGTAAGTGCACATGGTGCGAGAGCAGAATGCCCACAGCCACAGAGGTAAGTCAATGGCAGAAGTCAGCTGAACCTATACAACATGGTGGATACTGTAGTGGGTGGAGCAAAAATGTAAAAACTGACGGATCAATGAAGGAATGAACTGGCTGAAAGCCTCAATAAGTAAGTTTAATATTTATTTTTCTTTACAATCAAAAAGTCTTGGCTATCACTAGACTTTAAAACAGTGCTACAGTTCAACATAAATTGCAAGGGAATAGTCATTCTGGGTCCATACAGTATCTAATTTTGGTAATCTTCTAGCCAAACTAGGACTGGAATCACAGATCTACTGAATAGTACAAACCTTGGTCTGCAACAGGAGCAGAGAGATTGATCAATAGTTGTTGAGTTTGCTGGGATCTGCTGATGGTTTCTGTAGTTGGCCGTTGACTTACGCGTGTTGCCAGTCCTCAGGGAAGGTGGCCGTGGCAATTGAGGTGTTGAACAAAGTGGTGAGTATGTAGCTTATTCTGCCTTAGCCTAGGTTGAGGATGTGGTGAGGACATGGGTTGGTTGGCGTCCCTGAGTGGACCGAGTTCATGATGGAAGTGGTGTGCTGTGGCGCGAGCTTGCTCCATTCGGTTAGTCGGATGTCTGTGGTGTTCGCAGAGTCGTTGTGTTGCTTGAAGTGTGGCTTTGGGCTGGGGTTTGAAGTCTCTGAAGATGTTGGCAATCTTCTCGTGGAAGAAGTTTCCAAAGTTGTCGTAGAGCTCCTGTGAGGGGGTAATGCTGTTTGTTGTCTGCTGCAGCTGGGTGTTGGAGAATTCTTTGGCAATTTCAAAGAGTTCTTTGCTGTTTGTGGAGCTTGATTTGATGCATGAGGCTAAGGCCATTTTTTGATTCTATCAACTGTCTGTGGTAGAGGTTGAAGGCTGTCTTGAAGGCTGTATAATCGTTGCTGGTGCGCCAGCTCCTTCCAGTTGTTCACAGTGTTGTTTAGCAGTTCTGAGGTCTTCAGTGTACCAGCTAGCATGCTTGGTGGGCCTTCTGTGCGTATTGTTGCTGATGGGAGCGACGCTGGTGGCGCAGTTGGTGATCCAATTGCTGAAATGTCTGACTTTCTGGTCTAGGTTATTGGAGGAGGTGGGGTGGAGGGGTTGAGGGCATTGATCCATGTGTTCTTCTTCGAGACTTAGCCCCAGCTGCGGGAGGTATTGGGCAGATTGGGCAGAGGTCCATGAGGTAGTGATGTTGAAGTATATGATGGAGTGGTCAGTCCAGTTGAGCTCCGTAGTGTGGCTTTACCTGATGTGGTCACTGGAGGTGAAGATGAGGACTAGCATGTGGCCTGCACTGTGTGTGGGGTCATGGATAAGTTGGGTGAGTCCGAGGTTCTTCAAGCTATCAAGGAGTTTTGAAGCATTGATGTTTTTGTGGCCATCAAGATGGAAGTTGAGGTCGCCGAGGATAATGTAGTTGTTGCAGCATATGGCGAGGGGGGTGATGACGTCGAGAATGATGTTGCAAAAGTCTGGACATGGTTCTGGAGGATGATAGACGAGGGTGCTAGCAAGACTAGCTGCAGCAGAGAGAAAAGATGAGGCAGAAAGAGCCTTAGTGAATAAGAAGGCGGAGGCAGAAATGTCTTTGCAGAAAAGAGGATGATGTGTGCTCATGAACAGTCTAAAGGAGTTGGATCTAAAGCTCAATTAAGCTACAGAGTCTAGCAGTAATGGTGTTCGGAACTGCACAATGTCCAGTAGAGATCAAGGAGTATACAGACCCAAAGACCTGGTGCCCATCTTTGAGATGGGGGATAATATTGATAGATGGTTCACAGCCTATGATATAGGCTTTAGAATACCTAGCACTAAAGAGGAGTTTTGGTAGTGTCACTCTGTGGGTGCACATGCCAGCCGTAGGGAGGTGTACCCTGTTGACTTTAGAGATTGGTGAACATATGTCCTACATGCCCATGAGAGCAGCATTTATCACTAATTGTAGCCTCACGACTGAGGGATACCACTTAAGGTTTAGGGACAGCCAGTCTTAGGTAGAATTTATGGAATTTGTCAATGAAGTACTGAATGGTTGGGTGAAGGGCAGTCATGTGAATAGTTATGAGGGGCTGCATGATCTATTTTGAGAGAGAGCACATGCTTAGTAACTGTTTCGCAGAGTTGTCCAACACCTGGTTGATTGCAAGCTCCCTGACCCAAGAGAGCTTGCAAAGGAGGCAGATATCTAGAATAGTACCAGGGTTTCTAGGAAGGTACCTGGGAGTGGTGCTGAGAAGGGGGGTTCAGGTTCTACCTCTCCCTACAGAATGAGGGAAGGTACACAGTGACCCAGACAGGTCCCAGAATACAGTGGGGGTAAAGGGTTTCCACACCTTTTCTAAGAATAGGAAGGGATGTTGTTGTGTTCAGCAGCACAGGCAGCCGCATTTCCAACCCCGGTTCTTTGATTGCTCTGAGCTGAGGCAGAAGTGGGGGAACCTGCTCTGTACCAAAGTACTATCCCCTGGTGGGAGCTCCACAGGGATAAGTAACCCTCAGTTGCTCATTAACCACACTCTGGGTGCTACAATACCTCCAGTGAGCTGAAAGGCCTGGCTAGGGCACCCTGAAAGCTCAGATTTCTGGGGGTACCACTCCCAGGTGGATGGTACAGAAGGCCAGATAGAGGGGCAGGGGAGGAAGGACTCGCCACTGCCACCTGTTAAGCCTCAGGGAACAGATGCTGAGCTGAAGTGCCAGTCTCAGGTTATCACCCCTGGACTTGTGGGAAGGAGAGTGGAAGAAGGGTACCTAACTCCCGGGTCTGTGCCCCCACCCTGCGAAACATCAGAAGTCAGAGAACCATAGGAGCTCTTAGGGAACTACATACCAGCCCCAAGATTGGAAGTTAGGCCTGGCCCAGGCCCCCCGCCTTGTTCCTTCCAGCTGGTCGTAGATGGACGGGACCTGGCTCTTGACACTGACAGCTATCCATAGCCACAGTTAGTTGCTATCCCTATGAGCAGAGTTTTTAATGGGTTAGGGACACAAGTCTGATGTAAGGGGCAGAATGTGCCACATCACTTTAGTGGCCATGTTGGTACTGTCTGACTACTATGTTGCATCTGTGACCAAGTTATGATTAGGGCTTCACGGGTGGTGTTCACAGATGAGGAGAAGGGCTCCCCATGGATTAGTTCAGTGGTTCAGGAGAGTAGTAAAAGAGGGATCTAACGGAGTTCGGAGGGGCATAAAACTGATGAGTTCCAATGCATAAGAGGGCCCTTGTCCACATTCTACCGCCTAAGCAGAGAAGCTCATCAAAGCATTGATTCGTCTAGCCTGGCTTTTGACTGAAGGGGGGATCATGTTGAATGTGGCCCTCTTTGCAGGGTAATTTCCAAAAATCTAGTTTAATTTTAAGTCTCAAAACTAACCCTAATTTCTTAAGATTATGAACATCTGGCATACGTATAAAACATATTACAAACAATAAAAAATTACAACATGAATGACCAATTAAATGACCAATTAAACTAAACAAATATTTATCTTAACATTTTAAAATTTTAATTTTTTTAAATCGAAACTGTAAAAACAAGTTTAAAAAAGATAAATCCAAGAAAAAAAATGGCATTAAAAAGATTACTCGGAAAACACTTTTTTTAAAATATAAAAACATAAAAAAACACTTAAAAGAGAGCAGTGTAGAGAGTGGATCACATTAGAGCTATAGCACTATTTAAGGCTCCGTGATGCTCCTTTCTTCTCTGCACTAGCCTTAGAGTGCAGGGGTTTTTGGGACCATGGGCAATATCAAGTCTCTTGGGACCATGGCACTTTTTACACCACATCCCTTTAATGCTTGTGTCCATCACACTTCAAGGCTCCGTAATAGGTATCACATTAGATTGCGAACTTTGCTCATTTACCAAGTAGGTTTGATGCCTCCTGGAGGGAGCCAGGGCTGGTCCCCACAGGAAAACCTTTGGATACTTACGGTCACCAACGGGGCTGGAATAATGGTTTGCACTTTCAGTCTCCCTCGATTCAGAGGTCCAGCCCTTTTATTCTCTTGCAACTGCATGAGGGCTATAACTGCCCTGTTATCCCAATTTCCAGTATCTGGTAGGAAGCTACTTTACTCATTATCACCTACCTTCACACACACTCTCACCTAGCGTTCAAGATTCTTCAGTAATCATTTGTGATTGCCCAGACTTTGTGAGACTTGTTCAAGGAACACAAGACTGATCTGTGTGGGAGAGAATCTGCAGCCACAAGACCTGGGCAATTGTCCAATACACCCTTCTGAAGGAACTGGACACTCCAGTGCCAGCAAACAGGAATGACTAGGTAGATCCAAGGATGAGCCTTCACGCCTCATCGCTTGTGTGCACAAAGGACCAAAACTGATCAAGGAGGAGATCTGCGTGAACCTCACTTTAGCAAACTCTTACATGACTCCCCTCATTATCCTGTCCTTACCTCAGAGAACCATCTGTCTGAGGTGGGTAAGATGAGTTATTTGTATTATTATTGGCGCGTAGAAAATGTAGAAGTGCGGTTTGAGGCGCTGAATAAAAACAAATTACTACCATTATTTTAGTCCTGATTGAACTGAGACTATTCAAAGTCTTTCTTACATTGTGCTTTGGGTACCCCTGCACTCTGCTCATATTGCAAATTGTACAATGTGCACTCAGTTGCACAAAGTGTAGTGTTTACAGCCTGTGTGTCTGCCTACAATAAGCGAATGTGCTGCTGAGTGCAATGAACACGTGCTGTACCTTAAGCTAAAAAAGCAAGTGAACGAGAAAAGGGGAGACCAAATGCTTGCTAGGGGTCTCCGTTACCTATAATACATATTTCTTTCATTGAGCGATACAAACACAACTCCCAAGGGTTGATGTTATCTATAACAACTCATTCTTTCACTGAGAAGTACAACCACAATTCTGGAAACAGGTGCTGAGAAACTAGCACTTTCCAGCACCAGACCAGACATTAGAAGCAGAACATCCTTTTGCTATGAGAAGTAAAGATTGAAGATCAAATCCTGGATGTTTTGCTGCTCTAGGAATGTATACCCAAAATGTATAAAAAATATTCTGCAAAATCCTTTCAAGTTCAAGAGAAACAATCCTTCACTGTATCATCCGGTGTGCTTTCTAGGGATTCTTTAACTGTGGAGCCCTGTCTCCCACCTGCCAGGAAGCCCTGGGTTTGCTTTCATCTGCTGGAAGGTGACAGTAAAGATAAATGCTTGGCTCGTATCAAGCATATTATTTCACTGCACGGCATGAATAATGCATGCGTTGGCCTCGCTCTCATCTTCCATGTGCTTTTTGGCAAGAGGGTTTCTTGAGAGGTGTAAGGATTCTATTTATTTTGCTGTCACCCCAGCATCAGTTGACCTTGCTTCTTGGAATTGTTTGGATGTTTCCGAGAACTACTTCTATGAGATGTGCAACTGAAGCCATCAATGCTGTTCTTATTTCCACTTGCAAAGCTGGTTTGAAAATGGGTGGTCCGAAATCAGAGCAAATGCCGCCAGAAAATAGTGTCTCTTGGTTTATTAACATCTGTGTGAACCTATCTCTGTACAGGCAGGGGGGTTTACGACAGAAGTGGAAAAGCAAGAAGAACACTACTTTAATTTTCTTACACTGTATTATTAACGATTCTTCCCGTAGGATTGTATAACTCAAAAAAATGTGGACCAAGGTGTTTGGCAGCTCACGTTTAACATATTTAGAGAATATTTTTTTAGCTACTCTGAATTAATCTCTGCCCCCACACTCCCTATAATTACTGCTTGCATTAAAACCTGCTTTAAACTAATCTCAGCCCAGGGCACAGGTCGGGAGTACACACAGGTACAAGGAGTCCACCCACTCTTTTCACAGAGTAGACACCGCCCCTGCCAAGAAGTTGGCCCCCACAGAAATATGCTGAACTTGTCATTTTCAGACACCGGGACACGTTCAGCAGCGCCTGCACGTTGTCTGATTTCGATTCCCAGCAGCAACGTGCAGGGAGCTTTTGTTCACCTCCAGCTGGGCTGAAGTTAAGGGGCCACCCGGCCTCCTTTTTTAAAAAAAATATCCTGACTGGATGCCACCTGGAACCTCACACTTAAATGTAAATGCCACTGAGGGGAAACAAAGGCACACAGCTTGTTATCTCTTCACAAGTACTTAAGAGAGGTGTGTTTTCGCCTTTGTTCAGTCCCTGTATATAAGAGGTGCATGCACTGTAAGACTGTCAGGTGTGTTGGTCTGTCCCAGTATTTACACAAATAACAATAAGAACATGGAGAGATTTGGATAAATGGGAGGAAAGGTGGTTAAAGAAAGGGATTGTCAGGCGGAGCACAATTGTGATGTCCCCGGAGGGAGGGCTACAGAGGATGGAAGGAAACCCTTTGCGAGAAATTGCAAATGGGAGCTATGTGCATGTGCCCTGGAGTAGGGGGGACTTAGTGGCATTTACCAATTCTTTTCCTAAGCTGAGGGAGAATCCCGTGGAGTGGTACAAACAGGTAGAGAGGTTTGTAAAAATCTCTAAGGTACTGTAGGTTGACTTGAACACTTTGTTTGATATTGTAGTCCCAGGAGACTTGTGGACGGCATGCAAAGTTATGTTATGTTATGTTATGTTATGTTATGTTATAACAATTTATTGTGCGCGCAGCGACTCCAGCGAAGGAGCATCCTGGCGCAGAGACACGGAGCAGACATAACACAACAAGGCGAAAGCAACAAAAAAGTGCTGAACCAAGGGGGCTAAAATAGAAAAGTTTTTATGGCTCTACGAAACGACAGCAAGTCCTCTATATGCCGAATTTCAACAGGGAGGGTGTTCCAGATTAATGCAGCTCTCACCCTGAAGGAACGGCCACCCATCCTGCTGAGCCTAAATCTGGGGACAACAGCAAGGGCCTGACCTTGCGATCGAAGGTTGCGGGTAGGGACATAAAAGGAGATAGCGTTGGCCAAGATCTCAGGGCCTATGCCTCTAAGGATTTTGAAAGTCAGACACAGGACCTTGAAGAGAATACGCTTCCTGACCGGGAGCCAGTGCAGGGAGCGGATGACATGAGACACCGGGGAGAACTTAGGAAGTCCAACAATAGCTCTCGCCGCGGCGTTCTGCACCCGCTGCAGACGAGTTAGCTCGGCCTGGTTAGCCCCCGCCAGCAAAGAGCTGGCGTAGTCCAGGCGTGAGATGATAGTTGCCTGGACCACAAGCTGTCTGGTCGGGGCGTCGAAAAACTTAAGCATCGGCCTAAGCCCTCTTAGGAGACCGAAGCAACAGGCTGCGATTTTTTTGGTGTGCCCTATGAAAGTTAGTGTTGAATGGCCCACGTCTGGACCGGAGAGGGATGCTCAGACTAATGGACCGTCAGAAAGAGTCATGGAGAAATATGAAAGGGTAATGACCTGGCTGAAAGATAAGGTGCCACTGCAGGATATAGATTGGGTCAAAATAGATCGGACTAGGCAAGAACCCAAGGAGACAGTCCATGAATATTATGAGAGGCTACTGAAAGCGTTCAAACAATACAGTGGATTAGATGTAATGGATCCTAAAGATATAGGACAGTTTGTGTCCAAATTCGTTTTGGGTTTGAGACCTGATATTTGTTTGATGATTCAACAACATTTAATTTGTTGGCAAAACAAACCATTAGATGAGATTTTGAGATATGCGAGATACTGCAGTGATGAAATAGATTCCAAAGCAAAGAAACTGAAGGAGAAGTTGATGATGGTACAGATGCAGTCAGCTGGAAAGGGTGGACAGCAGCAACAGGGAACAGGGACCATGGGAAGGAGACAAAATAATCAAAATAGGGACAATGAGGAAAATCCGAGACCTAGAGTAGACCTGGCTACCTTGAAGAAGACGACAAAGTGTCATCAGTGTCACCAGGTGGGACATTGGAAACGCGAGTGTCCCTACAACCCTGAAAATGGAGAACTAGAGGAAGAGGAAGTTCAGAGCAGTCCGGTAAAGGGGACAATGATACCCAAGGGTAAGGTGGTCAAAGGGGGGACCCCGGCTCCTCGAGCCCAGTTCCCTCAACCACCCCGAATTGCAACAGGAGGAAAGACTTATAGACAGATGCCTCTTTTTGTAGGAGGAGAAGAGTGTTACTATGTTGATCCTCTAACTGGACAACGAGTGAGTAGAGAGGAAGACTGCACCCTCGGGGCAGTTCTAGAGGTGGACCAAAGGGGACCATACGTAGAGGCAGAAGTAGCAGGATGTCCTACGACCTTCTTGGTGGACACGGGGGCCACTCGATCCACTCTGAGATCAACAGTGGTTCCAGGTCTGCCAATGTCGGGAGAAACAATACAAGTGGTAGGAGTCGCAAATAAGAGAATGACTAACCCTCTGACGGAACCAGTATTAGTGAAAATAGGGAAACACAGCGATGAGCACCAGTTTGGGGTCTGTGACTCTAGCCCTGTGTGTCTGTTGGGAAGAGACTTATTGTGCAAACTAAATTGTACGATATACTGCACACCTCAGGGAGTGGAAGTACAGACTAACGACGATGATGCCGACTTTAAAGTTGCAAACTCAAAGATATGCATAGAGCTGTATCCTACCTTGACAGTGGAAGAGCTTCCATGGGACTTAAGAGATACGGTGTCATCTGAAGTGTGGGATTTCACTGGGGAAGAGATAGGACTGATCAAAGGAGTGGAGCCAGTGAAAATCATGGTAAAACCAAATGTTGAATATCCAAGAACGCCACAATACAAATTGACCCCGGAGACGATTGCAGGAATAAAACCCGTGATCGACTCCATGATTAAGCAGGGAATACTGAAGGAAATCGTGGGTAGTCCATGTAACTCCCCGATTATGGGTTACAGAAACCTAGTGGGACATTCAGAATAGTGCAGGATCTCCGGAAGATTAATAACATAGTTGTTTCATGTTGTCCAGTGGTACCGAATCCATCAGTGATATTGTTTCAGATACCATTCCAAGCTGAGTGGTTCACAGTGATAGACCTTTGCCAGGCCTTCTTTTCAATCCCATTAGATGAGGAGAGCCAATTTCTTTTCGCTTTTAAGCTGGAAAATCGCATATTAACATGGTGTCGTATCCCACAGGGGTATACAGAAAGCCCATCGATTTTCAACCAGCTACTGAAGAAAAATCTTGAAAGTCTAGTACTGCCACAGAACTCGGTTCTAGTCCAGTACATAGACGACCTACTTGTCGCGTCAGAAACAGAGGAAGCTTGTAAGGTAGACACCATCACCTTGCTGAACCATTTAGCTGAGAACGGACACAAGGTGTCTCCGAGCAAATTACAGTACTGTCTGACAGAAGTACAGTACTTGGGTCACAGAATTGAAAAAGGGAAGCGGAAGGTGTCACCAGACAGAATAGAGGCGATCATGAAAATGAATTCGCCCACGACACAGAGAGAGGTCAGAATGTTCCTAGGAAAGGTTGGTTATTGCCGACAGTGGATAGCTAACTTTTCACTGAAAGCAAAGCCTTTACAGAAACTGACGCACAAGGAGGTGAGTGATCCGGTACCATGGGACAAGGACTGTTTGATGGCATTCTTGCAGCTGAGAGAGGACTTGTGTCGTGCTCCTGCTCTGGGAATGCTGGATTACGAAAAACCATTCTTACTTTACTGCTGTGAAAGAGAAGGTTGTGCTTTGTTGGTTCTAGCCCAAATTCATGGAAATGCCCGAAGACCAGTTGCATACTTCTCGGCTACTTTAGATCCAGTAGCCGCAGTGTTGCCCGGATGTCTCAAATCCGTTGCTGCAACGGGTGTCAGCATTGAGAGGTGCGAAAGTATTGTAATGGGACACCAGTTAGTGGTGTATGTACCTCATTCTGTGGAACAGTTAATGACCAGGACCAAGACGCAGCATTTGACAAATAACAGGCTCACGCGCTATGAGCAAGTTATTCTTGCTGCGGAGAACGTGACCCTTAAGAGATGCTCTGTTTTGAATCCTGCTACTTTGATGCCACTTCCAAATGATATAGAAGATGGAGAATGTGAAGATCACGATTGCCTTGATGTGACTGAACTATGCACCAAACCGAGACCAGATATTGTAGATGAGCCGTTGACTGACCCTGATGAAATTTTCTTTGTCGATGGCTCATGTGTAAGAGACAATATTGGTCAATTGAGAGCAGCTTATGCTGTTTGCACCATTACCGGAGTTGTGGAAGCCGCTTGCCTGGAAGGAGTACACTCCGCTCAGGTAGCTTAAATCATTGCATTGACCCGCGCCTGTATAGCAGGCAGTAAAATTCGAGTCACCATATACACCGACAGCCAATATGGTTTCGGGGTAGTTCATGACTATGGGCAATTGTGGTCTCAAAGAGGTTACATGACTTCTTCAGGTTCACCTATTCAAAATGGGGAATTTGTACGATTGTTGTTAGAAGCATTACAAGGTCCGACAGCTATTGCTGTTGTTAAATGTGCAGCCCATACCAAGGGTACTGATTTTGTGTCCCAGGGAAATAGATATGCTGATGAGGTAGCACGCTACTGTGCAGAGCAGGGATACTCTTTTACAGAGGTAGAAGTGGGTGGGACACAGGAAAAGACAGAGTTAACTATGATGCTGGAAACGGTAGACACCTGGGATGATTTAAAAGGCATACAAGAAAACGCAACAGACTTTGAGAAAAAGACATGGGAAACCGCAGGTTGTGTAAAAAGCGAAATGGACTTTTGGGTTTCAGCAGATGGAAGGGCAGTGTTGCCAAATGAGTTAGTGAGTCCAATGGCAAGACAGATTCATGTCCCGGTACATCTAGGCAGAGATGCTATGCTTCGGGTATTCAGGCAAACAGGGTATAACCCCAAGTTTAGAGTAGCCGCAGAAGCAGTGTGCCAGCGATGTGTAACCTGCCAACAGTTGAACGTAGGGAAGAGAACACCAGTCACGTTGAGTCACAAAGGGAGGTCTGGGGGCCCGTTTATTCGGATGCAACTAGACTTCATTGAAATGCCAAAATGTAACCGCCTCAGATACGTTCTGGTGGTTGTCTGCATATTTTCCAGATGGGTTGAGGCTTACCCTACACGCAGGTGTGACACACTCACAGTAGCAAAGTTATTGCTTAGGGAGTTAATACCGCGCTTCAGGGTGCCAGCCTCTTTGGAATCAGATAGGGGAACACATTTCAACAGCGAAATTGTGAAGATGATCTGTTCAGCATTGAACATTGACCAGAAGCTGCACTGTAGCTATCGACCAGAAGCTTCAGGAATTGTGGAGCAGATCAATGGGACGATAAAGTCCCGAATTGCCAAAGTGTGTTCATCGACATCTCTAAGCTGGCCTGATGCACTGCCATTAGTACTTATGAGCATACGTAGCACACCTGACAGGAGAACAGGTCTCTCTCCACACAAAGTATTAATGGGGAGGGCAATGAGACTGCCATCAGTTCCTACTGCAGCATTGTTGAATATCACAGATGATCTAATCCTGGATTATTGCAAGGGACTTTCTGATGCCATCCATTCTGCGTCTCTTCAGGTGCAGGCTGCTGAAATTCCATCGTCCCAAGACCTGTGCCACGACCTGTGCCCTGGTGATTGGGTCGTGGTGAAGAAACATGTCAGGAAGAATTGCTTAGACGTGCGTTGGCGAGGACCCTACCAGATAATCTTGACATCGAATACTGCTGTTAAGGTCGGAGGGCTGCCCAACTGGATTCACGCCTCCCATACGCGGAGAGTTCCAGCACCCCTGGAAGAAACAGCTCCTCTCTCGGATGAAAATCCAGCTGTGGACGAAGAATCGATAGAGGGGACCAGCCAAGCTGTGGGGGTGTCGGAGGAAGCTGGGAGCGTGTCAGACCAAGTGAAAGAAGGGCAAGACGACAGTGAAACTGACGTTGCCACAGAAGGAGAAAGTAGCTGTGAGTACGAAACAGACACTGATCAAGCTGCAAGTGATCGAGAGTCGGGTGTGAGGACAAGAAGCAGGAGAACAAGGCGTGGAGAGACCAGTTGGCCTGAAAGAAGGAAGAGGCCAAGCTTGAAGTCAACTCCAGAGAGAACCCTTGCTCCTATATCCGAAGACTCAGATCTAGACGAAGGTGCACAGAACTCAGAAGCGGAGGGTCCAAGAAGATCAAGGAGGGTGCGTGTACCCTGCAGAAGATACGCCACTCCTGAGTGGACCTACCTAGCATCAGATGTCGTGTGCACAGAGATCCGGGAGGGTGAGGGAAGTGACAGTGATCAGCACTGACCCCATCATAAAGCTAGAAGTAGCGTTGTTGGTGCCTGGAGTTGAAGCTGAAGGGTTACTAACACTCACTATCCCCAATCCTCCCTACCTGAGCAGAATACGAGAACTAGTTTTAAACAGAGTAGAATTTCCGACGTTTGGTACAACAGTATCAGCACTCGAAGAGACCATTCTTCGCTTAGAAATATTGGAATACGCTATTAGAGCCGCTGGAACACGCACAATTGTAGACACCTAAAGACTTTTGTAAATAAAAAAGATTGAGAAGATAACCTAGCGCCAAGTGGAAGAAGAAAAAATTTAGGGACCTTTGCATTTAGTTGACGGAGAAGGGCTAGGGTTGTCTGTTGATGTGATTCAAAAGACTGATTTTAAAAGAGATTGCCAGCTTCCTGAGGTGTAGTGCAAGAAAGACTGAATGAACAAAAAGAGACTGTTGAAGAGATAAAGAGAAAAGACTTGCATTGAGAAAGAGACTGAAAGCTACACTGTCTGGAGAACATGGAGGCCGGCAACTCGAACCGCAAAGCGAAATGTATAATAGGTACACTTTTAGCGGGAGTAATTTTTCTTATAGTTTTAGTAGTTACAGTATCATATATAGTGGGACATGAGAACGAAACAAAAGCAACAGAAGCAAAAGTTGTGGTAACATCGAAACCTACTACTGCTGGTAAAAAGGAGGACAATGCAATACAGGAAAAGGCTTTACTAGCAGCAGAAGCTCGTAGGTTACATGTAGATGAGTCACAGGGAAACTTTAAATCAAACGCTTATGCCAAATTGTTGTATGAATACATTGACGTTATGAAGGCGAAGGACTGTTACGTATGTATGCAGTTGCCAGCCTCTGTAGACGAAGGTATTAGATATCATCACCTCCCGTTGGGGCGTGGCTAGCAGCATGGCCGGCTGAGACGTGTCCTGCCGGAGCTCCGGCCGGGCTGCCAAGTGATCCGTCATTTATTCCCCACACCGGAGGAAGGATTTCGCAACGGGTGATGCCTATGAGCGTTCCCCATCAGGGACTTCCTTGCTGGTGCTGACCATAGCGCGGATCCCCCGCAAATCCGACAAAATCGGCACCGGACGGGGTGCGCTCGCTCTGGTCAAGATGGCGGCGCAGGCTTAGGAGGCGACAGCGGACGAGAGGACCAGATCACGGAGCTCGACCCAGGTCCTCGACCCAGGTGCGGAGGAAGACCCGGCTGCGGCGCCGAAAGACTGGGACCCGACCCCGGGGGCGGACGAGTGGAGCCCTCCCACCACCGGAGACCCCGAGCCCAGCCAGCCTTTACCAACATGGCGGCCGCTCACAGAAAGACCTGGTGAGCGTCGGCGGGACGTGAGGCACCCTCGCCTGCAATCGGGGGCGTAGTGCGGTAGAGTGACACAGGAGCGGGAGAAGCCCGGGGCGGTCTTGCCCCCTCCCCCCCCCCCTTGCCCGGCGACGAAGACCACTGCCATCAGGGGAGGTGGAGATCCCCCGCACCCGCGAGGTGTCCGGAAGCGGCGGCTGCGGAGAAGGTGAGCCCAGGGAGAGACGTCCCGGGGGTGAGGCCAACCGGAGACAGGTTTCCGCAGTGCGAGCCAGGTGCTCCCTGCCGGGCGCGAGGCTGTGGCATCGGCGCTGACGGCAACGCACCCCCCCCCCTCCTGGCACCCGCTCTGCTTGACGAGGCGAGCAGCACTGCAGTGTGGCCCCTGGGTCGCGGGCCCGACGGCAGACGGCGGCAGCGGGAATCGGGCAGTGACTACACACATGTACTGCCAGGCCCAGTAACGCACCTCACAGTTGAAGGGGCAGCGGGGAGGCCCAGCCTGGGGTTGCACTCTGGTCTCTGAGTGCTGTTCTTTCCCCGCAGACCAGACGCTGAGTCCTGCGCTGGGGGTGGTGCAGTGGGAAATCATCACGACTGAGTGCATGACAAGAGGGGGGACCCCCAGCGAGCACCCTGTTGCGGTCCTACACGGCGAGAGAGTACGCCCCGGACACTCTGGATGGCACAGAGGGAGCGGCAACCTGAGACGCTTGGGATCTGACCTTGCAGTGGAAACCTCCCGGGTGGCTGGGAGGGGGCAAGACGAGGTGCCCTCAGTGGGGACGTGGGGTGCACGAACCGACAGCCACACGGCGCTCGAACCGACGGCGGCCACCCCAAAACAAGAGCTCTACACGTACGGGGGCCGGCGTCAGGGCTACAGGCGCTCATCCCCAACAAGTCGCAGGCGCCAACAGAGATCGCGCCAAGATCACAGCCGGAAACGCGGCAAGGGCAGTCATGGGGAAACGTGATCTGATCCCCAAGCCAACGAAGCAAGGCCCCATGGACAACTTTGCGACATCTAGGCCGAACTCGGAACAGAGGACGGACCCGCCGGGACCTCTCACAGAAACGGCAATGCTCCTGGCAGCCATCCAGGCATCAAGAAGTGATATCCAGGAATCGCGGGCGGCATTGGAGGTAAAAATTGGTGAAGTGGGCTCGGAGATAACGCTGCTACGCCAGGACTTTCGCAATTTAACGGAGAGAGTAACGCTGGCCGAGAACAGAGTCACGGACAATGAGACATCGATCACAGCGTTAAAAAAGGACATGGCAGAGCTGCAGGCCTCTCATCGGCAACTACAATGGAAGGTGGATGATGCCGAAAATAGATCCCGCCGCAACAACCTTCGCTTTGTGGGTTTTAGAGAGAGACTTGAGGGGAGGGATATGGCCTCCTTCCTCCATGCGTGGCTCAAGACTACTTTCCCCGCAGCTAAGTTCTCCGAATGTTTCGTCATTGAGAGGGCGCACAGGGCGCTGCTGGCCAAACCGCCGGAGGGAGCAAGACCAAGACCGGTCATCGCTAGATTCCTAAATTATGCGGACAGGGACTTAATCCTTAGGGAAGCCAGGAAGCTGGGGGAGATCCGATTCGAAAATACCACCATTATGATCTTTCCGGACTATAGCCAAGAAGTGTCCAAGCAACGCCGCTCCTTCGACTCAGTGAAGATGAAACTACGTGCCTTGAAATTAGACTATATGCTCCTTTTCCCGGCAAAACTTAAAGTCATCTATAAAGACACAACCATTTTCTTCACATGTCCGGAGGACGCCTGGCAATGGCTTGAGGAACGCCCGATTCTGAACAGTAGGGAAACAGCGGGTAGAGCCGCCATGGACAGATCACTGAGGGAGAGGGCCCGGTGGGAACAGCCGAAGCCACAACGGAGAAGGACCGGAAGGAACAGAGGCCGTAAACCTGCGACGCCCTATCAGACCCGGGGTGCCAGCGAGAGGAGAGGGGGTGGATCGACATCCCCGAACAACAACTCTGTGGAGGGCTCCAGGTTCAGCAGCCTTCGAAATGGTATCCGCTCGGAGGGAGACGAGGACGAGGACTCGGAGGGGCGGGAATCTGGGGGAGATGGAGAGACCAGCCGTCCAGAATCAGTCCACCCCTTGGTCACCGAGATACAACTGCTGGAACAGGACTCTTCGGGTCTAGGTCCCGCGGCGGACACTCAGGACTCGCACTCATGAGCATGGACACTCCGGGGGACACTGAGATAGCAGCCCGGCAACGGGACCACGCAAGTTGACACGCCTTCTTATGTTGTTTTTCTAGTTTTTTACAGTTGTTTGGTTTGTGATGGGAGGGTATTGTGGGAGGGCGACAGGCCTTCTCCCGCGGATGGTTAGGGCCCCGGAAGGGCCGTGACTGGAAGGGGAGGGAGGTGGGGTGGGGGGGGCAGGGGGGGCATGGTTTTTCTGCAATTGGGAGTTTGGGGATCAGAGGCCCTGGGGAGGGGAGGGGGCACAAGTTGAGAAACAGCGACTGCATGCCATTACGCACCTTACACTATACCACTTCAAGTGCCACGCCTGGACAAACGGAGGGTACACACAATGGCAGACACACTAGATCACAATCACACTGGTGACACAGGCGTCACGTTACTCTCTTGGAATGTGAACGGTCTTGGGTCCAAGATCAAAAGGGGCTTAGTGAATGCATACCTCAAGAGGCTAGCGCCGGACATTATATTGCTCCAGGAGACTCATCTAAGAGGCACCCAGTGCGCCTTTATAGCACGAGGCAGGCACGTGGTACTAGCACACGCAGGTTACACGGCGGACTCCAGGGGGGCGGCAGGCCTCGTTAAAAAATCCACACCGTTTGTGGTGACTCGCACATGGCTGGACCCACAGGGGACATACGCAGGAGTACAGGGAACATGGAGGAGGCGCAGGTACACAATCATCTCAGTATATGCCCCGCCAAAACTACAGGCACGCACTCTCACTGCAGTCACTGCTATCCTTCTAGAAACGGCCGATACAATTCAGATTGTGGGGGGGGACTTCAACGATGTAATGTGTGCCATGAGAGACAGATCGGGGTCCTCACATGTAGCGGGACATGGTACGGCGTTGGCAAGACAGATGCACACTTTGGGCCTCACGGATGTCTGGAGATGGCTCCACCCGACACAGGAGGCCTACTCATTTTATTCCGGGGCTCACAGGGTCTTTTCCAGGTTAGATTATCTCTTTACTTCTAGGCAAGAAATCGCGGTCACTGATTTAGCGGAGTATAAAGCACGGGGGATCTCGGACCACTCCCCCCTATATGTACATTTGGGGCGAGGGAGGAGGAAAAAGAATGTGGAATGGCGCCTTGCGGCATGGGACCTGCAGTCACCGGACCTATTGAAGGGAATTAGAGCAGACATAAAGGTCTATGTAGCTGAGAATGAGGGCTCCGTAGACTCAGGGATCACGCTCTGGGAAGCGTTGAAGCCAACCCTTAGGGATCGTATAAATAGCAGATTGGGAGCGGCTAGAAGGGAGTTGCATCATGAGGTGACGAATGAGGAGGCTATGATCTTAGCCCTCGAAACTGATTATCATCAGGGGAAGGAGGAAAGACTACTTAGGAAACTATTAGACACGCAAAGGCACTATAGAGAACTTGTCACGGGGGAAGCGCGCACACAGGCTCTGGCTACACTCCACCGCCTATACGACGTGGGGGACAAATCGGGCAAACTTCTAGCATGGCTGAGCAGGAGAGAAAGAGCGGCACATTGGGTGGATCGGATTGAGGTGCTAGGGAACAGATCAGCCTGTTCAGACGAGGCTATAGCAGAGGCCTTTGCAGCATATTACGAGGACTTCTATAGAGCTAGGGACTTGGGTGGCGAGGCGGAAGCCAGCCAATATCTGTGCGACATGGAGGTCCCAACACTGTCCCAAGAGGACGCCACGGACCTGGAAGCAGAGATCACGCTAGAAGAATTAGAAGAGGCAATAGCGTCTCTGAAGTCGGGGAAGACACCGGGACCCAACGGCTTCCCGGCGGAATTTTTCAAACGTACGGCAGACCTGCTGCAACGCCATATTAAAAAGCTATTTGTCGAGGCATTCGAAAAGGCGAGCCTGCCACCCGATCTAGCCACGGCCACAATTGTCCCCATCCACAAGGAGGGTAAACCCAGAGACAAGTGTGCCTCCTACCGCCCGATCTCCCTCCTTAATATGGAGACGAAGATTCTGGCTACGGTACTAGCTCGGCGCCTGCGGAGGGTAATTTCTGATCTAGTACACGCAGATCAGTCCGGATTCCTTCCAGACAGAGCAACCAAATTAAACCTCCGCCGCACCCATAACTGGCTGCAGGAAGTCGGAGAGAGGAGCGAACCCCACTGGTTCCTCTCGCTAGACGCCGAAAAGGCCTTTGATGCAGTCCACTGGCCCTTCTTGTTTCAGACGTTGCGGAGGTTCGGCTTTGGCCCTAAGTTTCTACGATGGATCAGTCTCTTATACTCAGCCCCAAAGGCGCGAGTGCGCGTGAATGGCCGACTATCACGTGAATTCCGCATTAACAGGGGAACACGTCAGGGGTGCCCATTGTCCCCCCTCCTGTTCACATTGACAATAGAAATACTAGCAATCCGGATCCGACAGAATCCGGAGATTAGGGGGTTCACATGGGGCGACTCGGAAGCTGCCCAGGAAAAAATCTCATTATACGCGGACGACGTTCTGCTGTTTGTGACGGACCCGGATGCTACGATTCCGGCCCTGTTCAAAGAGTTGGATGACTTCGGGGCGAGAGCTGGTCATACTATTAATTGGCATAAATCGATCCTCTATGACCCACAGGGCCGAGAGCGGAGGGAGTGCCTACCGGAACTCCTCATTCACACCACGGAGGGATTCCAGTACCTGGGGGTGTTCTTAACACTAGACGCAACACTCTCCCTTAACAACAATGTGACGCGCATTGTGGCAAGTGCGAAGCTAGAAATGGACCGGTGGAGGCAACTTCCTCTCACCCTATTGGGTCGCGCAGCTCTGTATAAAATGGTTTTGCTACCCAAATTCCTCTATGCCCTGCAAAATGAGTACTACCCGCTCCCTCCCACAACCTTGTCCAAAATTCACTGTGATTTGCGAACATTCCTATGGTTGGGGAAACACCCGAGAATAGCCTTGGCCACACTGCAACGCCACCAGTACAACGGTGGGATCTCCCTTCCCAACCTAGAGGCATACTATTGGGCAGAACACCTTGCCCCGATAAATGAGTGGTTACATGCGGCGGCAGATCACCCTACGTATGCACTGGAAAGATCACAATGGTATCGCACGACCGTTCTGCACTACCTATACGGGGGTCCAGCGGGGAGACACCTTCTGCCTGCTACTAGGATCACGCTGGCCGCATGGAACAGGGCGACCAAACGAATGGGATGGGACAAACGACTCACCCGACAGACCCCACTATGGCACTGCAAGTGGCTGGGTAAACTCAACAAACTGACAGGCTTCAGACAGTGGGATACCATCGGTATCTCGACCGTAGGGGACGTGATTGCCAGGGGAGAACTCAAAACCTTCCATGCTTTACAGGAGGACTTTGGCCTACACAATACTCAGTACTACAGATACTCACAGCTCAGGCACGCATGGAGGGCACAGAACATTGATCTGACAGACATCCCAGAATACGCCCCATTGGAGGGTAGGTTACTGCAGGAGCAGATTGGGAGGGGGGCGGTATCCCTTACATACAGAACATTGACCAACAACACATTAGGTACCCTACAAGACCTGCGTACCAGGTGGGAGGCAGACACGGGGGAGATGGAAGACCTGGACTGGGAGCTGGTTCTCATGCACCCGCGTGAGGTCGCGATTAAGTCCAGACTCCGTCTCATTCAGCTGAAGGTGCTGCATAGAGCGTACTACGATAGAGTGCGACTGTACAAAATGGGGAAGGTCATGGATACGACATGCCTTAGATGCCACCAGCCAGAGGGAAATTTCTACCACACACTTTGGGGATGTAGAATCATACAGACGTATTGGGAGGTCATATTTGGGGAATTAGAGGAGATACTGGAGACCACCCTACCACGTGACCCAAAGCTAGCGCTGCTGGGGTTGACGACCGAAGTCGACTTGGCCCGCCCTCTGACCATATTTCTAGTGCTGGCCCTAGTGGTGGCCAAGAGAGACATTGCTCGGCGCTGGGGAGTGGCCGAGCCGCCAGAACTGGAGGAGTGGAGGAGGGGGCTCGACCTCTATATGGCGGCGGAGAGAGTGACTTATAAGGCCAGGGGCTGCCCAAAGAAGTTCCGTAGAGTATGGACAAAGTGGAGGCAATACCATGGTCTAGAGTGAACTTACAGGAGCTCTAAAGGAGAATCCTCCTATGCCTGATGATTAATCCTTACATGGTAGGGGGGGCGGAGATGGGGCCTCTTCAACGGTATCGCTATATTACCCTGTGCTTGTTCGATGGGGGTATTTTCATCAGGAAAGGGTGGACAGACTCTGGGGTGGGGGTGGGGGACGGGCAGGGCAGGAGCTGTTTGTTAGGGGTTGTTTTTTCTTATTCATTGGCATGTGTACAATGCTTTGGTTCAAATTGCAATGTTGTAGTTGATTGGTGGGTGATCCTCATGGGCAACAGAAAAGTTGCGGAACCTACGGATACTGGCTGAATGTTGAAGCCAGCCCGTGTCCTCATGTATTCTCATATGATGCGTTTAGTGCAACAATAAAAATTTATTTGAAAAAAAAAGATATCATCACCTCCCATTGACTTATGGGATTACACATAGTTTATTGCTTAGTATATTTTATGGACGAGATAGCTTTGAATACTATTTTTCAAATTTTGATGCAATATTACCTGAAGTCCCGAACTATAAGCACCTAAATAAGTGGGACTATTATAAAAGTGAGGATCGATTAGGGAAATTTTTCATTCCTTGGAGAACTTTAGATACTTCACATGCCCGAAGAAATAATCTGACCTGCAAGGTATCAGAAATTAAGAAAAAGTTTATAGGGCAGGTAGATGATCGATACCGAAGACAGAAAATTCTAAAGGCTTCAGGCTAATGGAAAACAGATTGGACCGAGGAGGAAAAGTCACACAAAAGAAAGGGTAGTAACGGTCCAATAGCTTTAGATCGAACACAGAAAGGGAAGCTATGTATATATAGGGGTAAGACCTCCTATGAAAACGTGTTTGTGGGAGAAGTAAGTTGTGAACATGCCTTCCAATTAGAATATTACTCAAAAGACTTCTTAAAGAGAATGCAAGTGATTCCGAATGTATATTTTGTATGCGGAAGAAATGCCTACGTGAAACTACCTGACAATTGGTACGGTTCATGCTATTTGGCAATTGTCTTCCCCAAAATATATCACGCTAAAGATTTAGAAATCATAGAGGGAAGAACTTCAGCAAGGGGGAGACGAGATGTAGGAGATGCTGAGGTAGTTGGAGACGTGTTTGGTGCTATGTTCCCTCTTTTGGGACTAATACTGAATGATGTCAAGATTAGGAGATTGGCAACAGTTGTAGATAGATTATCTGCCAGTACTGCTAGATCATTGATGCTGGTGGAAGGAGAGATGCAATCGATAAGGGCAATGGTTCTTCAAAACCGACTTGCTCTAGATGTTCTGTTAGCCAAAGAGGGCGGAGTCTGTAAGGCTTTGAAGGTCCAGGAATGCTGCACTTACATTCCAGACAATTCGAAACCCCTTGAGAAGTACATACGAAACATCACTGAGATACACCAGGAAATAGAAGATTTGTCAAGAGTAAATGTGTGGGAAAAAGTGGGTCACGGAATGGGTAAAGTTGGAGGTTGGTTCGCCAACATAGGGAAAAGTTTTGTATGGTACATTTTGAAGCCTATCATCATAATAGTGATCTGTGTAATCATATTGTGGGGATTAGTGATGCTATACCAACGGTATAGGTCAAATAGGTTGCAAAGATCCATGAGAGAACAGGAACAGAGACTAGCTGCGATGCAAGATAACCAATACAGGAGTCTGAGGGCTCTAGAAATGATAAAGCGAGGGAGCCTTGCAACAAGTTCTGTTTGATTCAACTCAATGTTGGTGTTGTGATGGTGATGACCCCTAGAGCTCATCAAAGGGGGGAACTGAGAGAGCGCAAACTGAGAAAAATGTATAAATGCGCCAGATTTACAAGTTAGATGCACAAATTTAGTTAAAGCATTTAGAAGTGTCAAAAATATATAGAAATGCATATACTCCTGAATGTTTAATCAATATAAAAGCATATTGTAGAGAGTGAAACTAATGTAGTAGTGTTTAGAAATGTTAGAGTGTTATTAGATTCCATGTTATGTAGCTGCTGCAGAAGAAAATGTGATGCTGCTAAACATAGAAATGTGCAGGCCTCATGGCAATGTATGAAGAACGAAAACGTGCCTTTTACATCTTGCATAAGATGGAATTGATATTATTCAGAATAATTGATCATATGTTAAAGTTATGTTTTATAGAAGTGTTTCATATAATCAGAGTGTAATAGGTTAGAAATTGTTTTAGTTTAAGAAATAAGGGTTCACAGAGTGCAGGCCTTTGCAAGTAATTTAGTAGGCCTGGAAAGATAGAGCCGCTTCTTTGATCTGCACGTGTTAGTTAAAATCGAGTCTCGTTAAGCATAAATTGTCAACCGTGTTCGAAGTTTTATGACTTGAATAGATAGCTGAAGGTTGGAATTTGGGGCCCAATCCATGGGTGTCTGTTTGCAGGTGCGAGGGGGGTTCCAATCAAGAGCGTGATGAATAGAGCTCTGTCTGGGGAGACAGGCACAGGCCTGGAGGAGGGTTCAGGAATTTCCTGGGGGGTACCGCCGAGCCGAGAAGAAGCCTGGGAAGCAAGGTCAACGCTAACAAGAGGCCCAGAGGAGTATCAGTATGGAAAAAGCCAGAACCGAAACCACGTGAGAGGTGTACGTGAGGGGCGTCTCTGAGGGGCGTTCCAACTGTAATTGTAATTTTGTATTAGGGACAGCACCCCTGGGTGGAGTTAGAGCAGATGGCCTGAGGACCCTTAGAGAGCGGATGGGTAGGCAGAGAGGGCATGACTGAAATGCACAGATTTTCACCAAAGACTAAGAAGAGTGAGTGAACTTCTTTGGAAGTCACCACGGCTGACACCTTTTTAGGTTAAGATTCTGCTAAGTAGGGATGTCACTTAGTCTAGTGTAGGGACAGTCTAACCTGATCTTTTCTTTTTCTGTAAATGACGCTCAAGTTACATCTTGTGTCTATTCTTGCAAACCTGTTAATTTTTGAATTGGCTTTAGTAGTATTCTTCTGTCGACTAAGATCGTTCAGAGAGTTCATGTTTGTGTTGGTGCCAGTATACCTTTTGAACCTTATATTGAGATGCTTGTATCTTCAATTATCTTTGGCTTTATAATAAAACTTTAAAACTGATTTGTGGTAAGTGATTCTTCAGAGTTGTGACAATTATTGGTTTGCTTAACCTAGTAGTGGATTGCTTTTTACTCTATGACAGGCAACAAAGATTCAGTCGACCTAAGTGGGGATTTAGATCTAGAGTAATCAAATGCGAGATCGAAAATCCCGCCTTCCCAATGGTCTGACCATATTCACTATTTTTACATTGGTCCCATCCCTCCCCTCATTATAATTCGTGAATTGCTTGGATTCTCATTTTCCGTTACTCTTAAATAATCTTGTTCTGAATTTTCCAGATGATGACTAATGAATAACAGAGTGTGCCAACATGAGATAAATAAAGAAATATATTTTACCCGAATTAACCAATTGTTGATAATAATCATATGACTGCCCAGGTTCTTATGGATACTGGGTTACCCCATTTGTGGCTTAGCTTGGTAGGGGAATAAAAGACAGTCGATTTTCTATTGCCTTTTAAAGTACTTTTTTCGCAGAAGTACCTTGATACGTCTAAACTGGCCTCAAACATTGGTTTTCCTTTGTGTGGTTAACTCCTCACTTTGTGCTTGTAGGTTACCATGTCTTGAAGCCTGGCCTGTTCTGTTAAAAATAATCTTTTTCCAACACCATTGTCTTTCATGTGGTCTGATTTGAAAGGCAGCTATACCTGTCTTGCCAGATGTGTGATCATAAATGACACAGTGCTAAAATATGAATAAATAGGGAGGGTCAGCCATTCTCAGCCATTGCTTACCTGAAGTGTCACTCCCATTGTGGTTCCGCCCACATTTAGAATACATATAACAGGCAAAGGGTAGGTCACCCCTTCAGCCATTGGCTTTGTTGCCACTGCCATTCACGTTTTGGGTCATCCCACAGGAAAGCATTTTGTTTTCTAGTGTGAAGAATTGCACATATCTACCCGCTTTACGTCTGAATGCAAAGGGAAATTACGAGTACCAAAAGTCACAGAAATTCCTCTGAAATGGGCATGTTACAGTGCTTCCTCTATGTGGCGTTGTACTTCTCCTCCCAATCGATGAAATTACTGTCTCAAACCATTGATAGATATATTTAATTTGAAGGGGACACACCCCTTTCAAATATCGATTTGATATCCATTTTATAATCTTATTTAGAGATTTGGAAAAACTTTCTCCGAATCGCTAAATGTGTTTTGCATAATGAAACATAAAAATGGCGGATTTTACACTAGACTTATAGCCTGCTGCCAAGGGATATAGGGTTTGTTAAAGGGCCTAAACCAAACTAGGGAGATGGCTTTTAACAACATATAGTCTGAGGCAGAAGGTCTATAAGGATATTAGAGCATTCCACCCACTGAGGGTAGAATGTTCTAAATTAAAAAGAGAGAAACAGAAAGAAACATTGGCATGTTGGAGTAGAAGGCCGTTATTAGCCCTCAGCTACTTCTTTGTCTTTAATGGAGCTCAACAGTCTAATGTTTTAATTTCTGTTAGAACATTAGAACAAGCATTGATAATGCAATAGGTCTCGCCTTTGATTAAGTTAAAGCCCTTTTTATTCATTTTGAAGACTGTCTAGCAGCTAGGGTGACCGCCATTACAAAACAGGTTTCTATATGAGACTTGTGTACATTATAATAATGTTCCCGAAAGCGTGAGCATGTAAGACGAAAAAGGTTTATAGAATCCTTACACTTTCCAGCCTTGCTGCTAGGCCTTAACTAAATCCACACGCAGATAAACAGTACAAAATGTTGTTTCGAAACCACACCTGACCACTTAATAGCTGAAAAACAAATACTTATAAAATACATGGCTTTGGCTCAGGAGAACATATTGTTACAATCTTGGGCTAAACATAAAGTGAATACTGGAGCGCACTCTGACTCGAGGAGCTGTGCTCGCGTCGCCTCAAATTCTAATAAGGATGGAGCACTAAAGAATGTTAATACCACAAGACTAAAGGACCAGCGACTCAAGAATAACACCAAAAGATGCCACCCCTGAGGAAAATTAAATTTTGGTCATGTTGTGTTCCCTAGCGCGTACCCCACCGACTCCTGTGCCAGCTATGAAGACGCAAATACATTTGCGTCCACCGTTAACTTGTCCTCTTTCAGATCCACCATGAATGGATTATGTAGTCTGTCCCTAAGTATGCTATGCCACCGTCTCTTTGTAGTACACTTTTCATGTATCCCTGCTCCAGCAGAGTAGGCCCTGAATTCCTGCCATCTGAACCTCTTTTGTGGCTCCTGACTCTGCCCAGGCTACCTCTGTACCCGTGAACTCTGTCCTACTTTCAGCGCGGCCCCTCGCGCTCAGCTCAAGCCTGCTTTCTGCCAAAACTGATTATAACCTTCGAGTTATCTGTTCCGCTCCTCGAGAATGCATTCCTGCCTACTAGATCCTGTAAACATCCTCCCCAGCTGCAGAGCCAAAGGGCCGACCTGTCTCAATGCAAGTAATTCATAGCCTCTGTTGCCATGCTTCCATGGAAGGCCCCGTGCCCCACGCTTCTCATGCAGACACTTAGGCGCTTATACACGCATCCACAGTTAGCATAGAATAGTTCCTGCCCTAGAGACCTTTCCGCCCAGATAGTATAGTTCCTAAACATCAGATATCAGATATGATAGAAGTACAAGTTGATCTGACATGCCAGACTTCTGTCTCTTTCCGTCAGTGTAATGTCAAGTCCCCTGCATCCCGTCAACCACACGTCATGCAGCTGCGCGCGCATCCAAGCTTCCGATTTCTGCTGACACTGCAACACTCTGTTAGCACCACCCCTTGGTGCCACCCATTTACGTCACCTATCAGTGACGTTTCTAGCACACACCTCTGATTCACGCCTAGTTTACGCCTCTTAATTACGTACTAGTACCACGTGTATACTGTTATCTTGTCTTCTCTCAGCTGTTACGCCTCTTACATTGATTCTTATGGTATAAATCAAGTATATAAGCTATGTATTGTCAATAAACGAGAGCGCTCTATCCCTTCTGACACCCCTGTGGTGGTCAGAACATGATATCCTGATTCCTTTATGAGGAATAAAACCCTTAGAAACTCTAACACCACGGACTCTGTCTTTTTTCATTCTGATTGAGTTATTATTGATTAAGTACTTACCTGCATAGAAATTAAGAGAGTAAATTAATTATTTACGTCATTTTGGCGCCCGAAAAGGGACCCCTCCCCCACCTCACGCGCCGGTTGGTGCGTTGCAAGCTGTGTCCCCTGCCATCAGTTAGATGGAACACACGTGTACTGGCAGGATTTCCTGCATCTCCCTCTGACCCACGGAGGTGACGAAGACTGCGATCAGTGCCCAGACGAGGCGGTGAGGAGTGCGGAGGATCCCGACCAGAGCCTAGCCGAAAGAAGCAAGGTCCGAGGTGTGAAGAGGCCCACCAGTTTTCCGAAGTTTTCCGAAATTTTCCGAAGTTTTCCGAAGTTCCGAGTCGAGTCCAGTCGAGTTTTCCGAGGCCTTCTGTTTCCGTGCTTCCCGGTGAGTACCATTGCTGGGTCGTATCTAGACGGGTTTGGGTACGCAAGTCCGGTCTGCACTGTTTTTAGGCAGTGTATCTGTACTGTTTAGCAGTATATCAAGTATTCCGAATTTCTGCACTGTTACACCAGTGTATCCGTACTGTTGAGCAGTACATCCAGTATAGGGGGGTAGTCATCTATGTCTTCAATGTTCTTATGTGATTAATGTTGTGGTATGAATGTGACTGTTTAAACATGTATTATTGTGTTTCTCGTATAATCTAGCTGTCAAGAGTATTAAGGAATAAGGATCTAGCATTCAGTAATAAGTAAGCAAGATGCCGTTTTTCAACAAGTTAAAACAGATAGGAACTAGGAAAGGGTTACTGGAGGAAGAAATTCCTATCCCCCCTAGGGACACTCCAGGCAATTTTATGTACCAGAAACATGGCATAGATGCCATATTATATCTAGATTTATGGGCCGATTACACCAAACACCTAGACGAAAGACACAGATGGCCTGTTACCGGAACGTGGGATGCCGAGTGCATCATGAGGGTAGAAGAAGCATTATGGAAAAAGAAAGCTAGACAATCTCAGAAGGACGCCATAGAATTTTGGCGTAAGGAATCACGTAAGCGTGCTGACAAAGCACTCCGTAGAGAAGACAGACTTAAAGAATCAGAAAAAGACCAAGAAAACGAATTAGTTACTGAAGGAATCCGAATAAAAACAGAACAAATAGACCGTGCCCGAAATAATCTTGTAAACGGTATGTATCTTGCAGCAGATGGCACATCTGAAGCCCAATCAGAGTCACCGAAAAACTTACCGACACCATTAGTTCCAACTAAAGTAATGCATAAAACTACTAAAGACATATTCCTAAATTCATATCTAGAGGATGTAGCACCAGCTTACACCAATCTGCCTGTTCGTGCCCTGCCTACAGACAGGGATGGGGGTGGCACTGCGCCCCCAGATAATGTCCCGCCGGTACCACGACAGACCTCCCCTGTTCCGCCAGCTCCGCCACTTCCCGCACTCAAGACAGACTTACCGAAACCAGTACTACCTGATCTTACTAAACGACAAATTCAGACTCAGATCCAGACTCCGCGGAGAGATAATGCTCAAGCATCCGCCTCAGGAGGTGCGACTGCGGGTCTTCAGACCCCGCCATTGACACACAGATTCAATTTAAGGGACACGCAGAATCCTTTCCAGACTCCCCACTCGCCGCGTCTTGACGCATTTAAAGAGAAAATGTCAGTTTGCAGATATGATCCAGTCCCCGGAAGAACAGATCTAATGATATTAGCATCACTACGATTAAGATCTGCCACCGATAGCTTGCTATGCTATGTAGGAATGAAGGAACTCCTCGACAGATTATTTAAGTTTATCCAGACAGGGAAAGACCCCGACAGTGTCAAAGATGCCATGCATAAACAGAAAGTTGACACTCAAGCACAGATATTACGATTTTTCATAAATTGTGTAATAAGAGAACGAGACAGGCCCGAGACAGATCAAAGTGAACTAGACGCATTAAACAAGTGGGGTCAAAATATAGCCGAAGGAAAGCATGATAGAGGGAATTGCATAGCCAGTATGTCCCAGAAAATTAGAAAGGCAGTATTGACTGCACACCAAGAAAGGAATGATAAAACTTCCTCCGAGGAGGAAGATGAACATGAAGCATCAGGAAAGTCTACAGACACTATAGCGTATGTAGGTAAGGGAAATTACCTTAGGAAAGGTGTCCGTCCAGAAAATAAGAGAGTTTTTCTCTCTGCTTTGACAAATCCGAATTCTTCTGAACATCAGTTCCAGGAAACTGATAAAAGGCTTCGAGACCGAGTGGGGTACCACGTACTCAATTCTATGGATGAACAGGAACTAGCCCGGTCAGCTGTATTATGGGCCGAGAACCCAGATATGTATAATGATGATACGTTAGTACAGACATTCTTGAACCTTTCCCCGGAAGAGCAGAAAATAGCAGGTGTATACATGATTCAGCACCTCCTCATCAAGTTCAGAAACCATCATTCTGATCCAGGTCCCTTACACGAGACATTAGAAGCCCTACTCATGGATAGATGGAGAGGTTTTAGTACCAAATTAATACAAATAATTCTAGAACAACGATGTAAGTATAACACCTTCATAAATTCTGAATATGTTCCCGCCCCGCCTCCAGAAAGGAAAACGTACCACATGCAATGGGGTAGTGGCATTGAAAGTCAGAACCCCTTACGAGAAGTACACCCAGTTATGGGTGCGGACCAACGCTTGAAGCGTGTGTATGTTCACACACCACTGACTAAGTTAGAACTGTTAGAAATGAAGAAATTAGTTCCGTGCCATGATAAAGACCCTGCAGGTTTTCATAGAGAGCTTAAAGACATGTTACTGATGGGAGATTACACGTATGATGATATTATGAAAATGTTAAAAGTACTGTTGCCCACGGGCATCTACGAGAAATTAAAGGAAAAGGATTGGGAGGTGGGAGAGTCAAAGATAGCATGGACAGAAATAGAAGACGAAGAAAGCAAACGAGTCCCAGGGTTAGGCCTTGGGGACAAGACTAAAGCATTACCAGGTTTGATAGTACAGGTTTTGCCAAGATTATTGACAACTAGAAAGGAAGATTGGGACGCAATCTCGTCCTGTAAACAGAAACAAGATGAAGATACTAGTGACTTTTATTCAAGATTCGAGAAATGTTTCATTATAAATAGTGGCCTAAAGGTTAGCAGTGAGTCATATCCACACCTTTTTGTAACAAAATTAGTAGAGAATGCCCTACCATTAGTCAAAAATAGAGTGTACAAAGTTGAAAGTACTTGGCAGGCAAATACGCCATCCCAGATGTTACAAATGTTACAATATCACCAGAACAGAATTAGGGAAGAACAAGATCAGGAACAGAAACGTATGAAAGACACGAAAATGAAAATGTTAGTAGCTCAGACGGTCCCAGCCGACGGTCAAAGAAAAGGTGGGGCCCATACCAATCATAATACAGCTCCCGTTAAAGGGACATGTAATTACTGCAAGCAGCCAGGTCACTACGTACATGAATGTCCAGTCTTGAAACACAACATCGCGACAGGTAAAACTAAAGAAAGACCGCATCCGCCTAGACATGAACATGATCAGCAACAGACCTCACAAAATGTACAGCCAATGCAGAATACACAGCCTATGCATGATCAGTCCCACACAGTACAGACAGTAGCAGTACCGCAGCCACAACATGCCCAGACACAGCCCATTGCCGCAACTCGGCAAGTATCACAACAGATGTACCAGTATGCCCAGTCGGCATATCCAGATTATCCCCGTTATACATGAAACAGCCTAGAGAGGGAAAGTGATTTGCCTCTTATTGAAATTCCTGTAGATCAAGAAGGTCCTTATGTACACAGTCACGTATTAGGAAAAGACAGAAAATTTTTAATTGATACAGGGGCAAGTCGCACTACAATCAGTCACAATGAAGTCCCAGGGGCACCCCTCTCAGGCTCACAGAATGTTTCCCTTGGTTTTTCAGGACAGCCTATTGTAAATGAAGTATCAGAACCAGTACCATTAGCTGTGGGTCCATTATCTCGAGTTACAGATTTGTTACTTACGAAATCATGTCCAGAAAATCTGTTAGGAATTAAAACACTGAAGGCTCTAGGAGCTATAATATGCTGTTCCCCGGAGGGAGTCAGACTCTTTCTACGGGATTTCAAGGGTCATTATGTTTTACGTGATTTTGATGTCAGATTGAAAAATGTACCAGATCACTTATGGGCAAAAGGCCCAGCTGATGTAGGTTGTATGTATATCACTCCATATCGTGTAACACTCAAGACAGGAGTTGTTTTACCCAGGATCAGACAATACAAGTTACCACCCGATGCTGTAGTGGCTTTACTGAAAATCATTGAAGAGCTTATTGCCCAGGGCGTGGTCGTAGAGACCGACTCCAATATCTGTAATTCACCCATCATTCCAATTCTTAAACGTACAGACCGCAATGCACCGCCAGTATATCGGCTGGTGATTGATCTTCGAGAACTGAACAAATGTATTGTACCACAGTATCCTGTGGTCCCCGATATCTCCTCCCTATTGACTGCTATTGATTCAGAAGCAACGTTCTTTACTGTAATCGATCTCAAGAACGCTTTCTTCAGTGTACCTATTGACCCGGAGAGCCAATATCTCTTCGGATTCAGTTTAAATGGACGAAGTTTCAAATTTTCCCGCGCACCTCAAGGATTTACAGAAAGCCCCAGCATCTATAGTCAAGCACTGAAAAGACAACTAGATTGTATCCAAATGCCAGTTAATACAGCTTTACTGCAATACGTCGATGATCTACTGATCACCGCACGAAGTGAGCCCGAATGTGAACAAGCATCTCTGACAGTTTTGCATTTCCTGGCGGACAAGGGACACAAGGTGTCTCCTTCGAAGCTACAATTCTGTGTTCAGCAAGTTGTGTACTTGGGTCACTTGCTGTCCAAAGTGGGGAGACAGCTCACTCCCGATCGCATTCAGTTAATTGTAAATATGCCACGACCCCAGACACAAAAGGAAGTGCGGGCCTTCATAGGCCTCACCTCGTACTGCAGACAATGGATTCCTCAATATGCATTTCTAGCTAAACCACTCATCCAGTTAACGACACAGGAGGTAGTAACTTCCATTGCCCTCCCTTGGACTCAGGAACATACACAAGCCTTTGAGGAATTAAAGAAAGCTTTATGCCAAGCACCAGTTTTAGCAACACCATGTTACAGCAAACCGTTTACACTTTTTGTTACAGAACGTGATGGTACAGCATTGTCTGTCCTCACTCAAGATCAAGCAGGTTCACATAAGCCTTGTGCTTATTTTTCAAGTACATTGGATTCAGTAGCCCAGGCACTCCCTGCATGTTTAAAGTCAGTAGCAGCAACAGCGTTAGCAATCAGACAAAGCGATTCAATTGTTTTAGGTCATCAGTTAACAGTACAAGTTCCACACTCTGTAGAGGTTCTGTTAAACAGAACCCAGACTCAACACTTGACTATAGCACGACTGACAGGTTATGAATTGACATTATTCCAGCCACACATAGAAATCAGACGCTGCAGTATCCTGAACCCAGCAACACTGTTACCTACAGTTATGACAGATCCAGCTCCGCATGACTGTATAGAGATCATTAATGCAGTAACAAAGCCCCGACGAGATTTAACAGATGTTCCATTGACAAATCCAGACCTGACACTTTATGTGGATGGTTCCTGCATGAGAACAAGTACAGGAGAGTTAGTGGCCGCGTATGCCGTGACCACTGAAACTGAAGTTAAAGAAACACACCGTATTGATACACTGTCTGCTCAAGCAGCAGAGCTCATTGCTCTGACCCGAGCCTGTATTCTAGCCAAGAACAGAAATGTTAACATATACACAGATTCCCGTTATGCGTTCGGAGTCGTACACGACTTCGGCATGCTGTGGCAAGAAAGAGGTTTTCTGACCTCTCATGGTACAAAGATACAACATGGTCCTCTCATTCAAGCACTGTTAGAAGCAATACATCTGCCTTCAGCCATATCCGTCATGAAGTGTAAAGCACATACTAAAGTCACAGATTCTGTTTCCCAGGGTAACGACCTGGCAGATCAAACAGCGAAACATACAGCACTGACTCACACTCAGACAACTGATGCGACAAAAATAACAGATCCGACAAACTGTATGACAGTCAGGGATCCCACACTAGATGTTATTGACATACAGACACATGCTACTCCAGAAGAAATAAAGAAATGGATTGAACTAGGAGGGATCCAGACAGATCAAGGTTGGATGACGAAGGGAAAATGTACATGGTTTCTCCCTGACTCTATGGTTCAAGTCATGATAAATACAGCACATAGTCCTGCACATCTAGGAGAGAAAGCAATGTTAGACAGTTTGCAAAATCTCTGGAACAATAAACACTTACGAGCAGCCGCAAAACAGAAAGTGCGTACTTGCATGATCTGTTGTCAGTTCAATCCAGGTAAAAGCGTCCCTGTAGAGCAAGGTGGATTTCATCCTCCCGATCACCCTTTTGAAGTCCTCCAGATGGATTATATCCAGATGGACCGTTGTCGAGGATTTAAATATGTTCTCGTAGTTGTCTGTGCTCTGTCCCGCTGGACCGAAGCATACCCAGTCCCAGATTACACTGCTCCGACCACTGCCAAACAGTTGGTTCGTGAATTCTTCCCACGATACGGCCTGCCTCGTGTCGTGTACTCAGATAACGGTCAGCCATTCTCGTCTGCCTTAATGAAAGAAGTTTCCTTGTTACTGGGATACCAGTGGAAGTTCCATTGTGTCCGACACCCAGAAGCCGCAGGCCTTGTTGAGAGGCATAACCAGACATTAAAGATCCGCCTTGCCAAAATATGTCAGGAAAAAGGGGTCGACTGGATAGTCGCCCTGCCAGTGGCACTATTCTATATGAGAATGGTCGCCCATTCGAGATCAGGGCTATCCCCGTACGAGGTAGTCTTTGGCAGACCACCGAATATGTGGGGGACGCCCATTCCAAAAAAGATTACTGATGTTGATTCTAACATGTTAACAGATTACCTTGCCTCCTTGATGTCTGCACTCCAATCATGTCGTTCACAGGTTGCCGCAGCCTTCCCTGACAACACTGATGTAAAGCCACATGACGTCCGTCCCGGTGATACTGTCCTCGTCCGCAATTTCGACAGAAAAAGTCCGTTGGAGCCCCGCTGGAAGTCTCCGAAGACCGTTCTTCTAACAACAAGGACGGCGGTGAAAATCGAGGGAAGAAAGGGGTGGGTACATACGAGTCATATAAAGAAATTTGCTGGACTGAAACCTGACCTAGACTCGTCCACCCCCACCAAAGACTGTGTTACCAAAGACTTTACCGAATCACAACGAGAAACAACTCCTCAAGAACTATATTGCATGAAATTACGATCTAGCAAGTCAGACAGTTTAATTGTTTAAGTCCTCCCCTAGGTGAATCGGTTAAATAAGTTTCTGACATGTATCCCCTAGATCGAGATAGAGAGAGAGAAGCAAAGAAACGTACATACTGCAAATCACTTCGTAGTCACTGCATAGTGACACTAATAATCATGTTTATTCTCAGTGTTTTAATTATCATTACTAGCATCCTATTGCCTATCTATTACCCTATTTTCAAGCGTGAACAATCTGTTTACAATGTTTCTGCTGAACACACTTTTAGTGAGTTACCTCCTCATGAGCTTTCCTACAGACTTGCGCTGCGCAACAACACATTCATTAGTATGTTACATCATTCTCATCAAACTAACAATGCTACAAATTGCTGGATATGTGGCCGACTCCCTCCCTACCAGAATTACAAGGGAGCTCTGCCCCTCTTTCCGTATCCGTTCACTCACAATGGCTCCTGCGGAGCATGGTTTAAAATAATTAATTCTTTAGATCCTGATATTGCTGTTTTCGATGGGGGTTGGGTTTGGGGAAACCTGAACTTGGTCCTGCTAGACGTCTGTTACCCAGATAAGGAGGGACTCCCCACCAGAATAGGAACTGATCTAGAAAATGAAGTATATGGATTAGGTAATTATACAATTAGCCTTATGATTCTCACTGTCGAATCCGAAGCCACACCAGTTCTACCCATTATGTCAGTACTGCCAGTCACTGGTAAATTATGTATCAAGAAGAAAGGTTCAGTACACTTAGGTCATAGTAAATGCACTACTGTGGTCGAATTCAGCGATCATGGAAAATCGTCTTTCAAAGCTATCAGTCATTCTTACTTTGTTTGTGGTCATACCGCATACATACGTCTACCTCCAGATTGGGATGGTACCTGTTACATTGCATTCCTTCTGCCACCTGTTTTTCTAGCTCCTCCTGATTACCATAGAAATAGCAATCTAGTAAAGAATAGACCCAGAAGAGATGTCCCACTTGTCGACTACACAGAAACGGCATGGGAACAGTACACTGATTTTAATAAAGGATTCTTTTTCTTTTTAGGACCTGTCCAGAATAGTAAATTAATACGCAGATTAACTAGAACACTTGAAGCAGTAGTAAATGAAACTGCCTCCGCCTTAGGTAACTTAACAGAAGAACAGTCCGCTATGCGGGTTGTTGTCCTTCAGAACCGTCTTGTAATTGACGTCATCTTGGCAGATAGAGGTGGAGCCTGTAAGGTCATCGGGTCAAGTTGCTGTGTTTTCATTCCACAAAACGCACCATCTGTATATCAAGCTATCACCCGTCTTCATAAAATTGCAAATCAGATACATCAGAATCCAGGCACCTGGACTTGGTCCGGTTGGTTCTGGACAACGTTAACAGCTTGGGGATGGAAGATCCTATCCTTCCTAGGCATTGGCCTAGTCCTAGTATTCAGTTGCTGCCTGTGCCTACAGTGTGGGCCAGCGATTTGTGGACTGTGTGCCACTTCTTGTATTGAACATTCCAGTTTTCACTCAAAACGTAACCGAAAGAAAGAAGAACAAATGATGTTACAAGAACAGACTGATCGATTCATGAGGATCGATATTTCATGAAGGGTCCGTAGGGAACAAGGAGGGAATGAGGAAAATTAAATTTTGGTCATGTTGTGTTCCCTAGCGCGTACCCCACCGACTCCTGTGCCAGCTATGAAGACGCAAATACATTTGCGTCCACCGTTAACTTGTCCTCTTTCAGATCCACCATGAATGGATTATGTAGTCTGTCCCTAAGTATGCTATGCCACCGTCTCTTTGTAGTACACTTTTCATGTATCCCTGCTCCAGGAGAGTAGGCCCTGAATTCCTGCCATCTGAACCTCTTTTGTGGCTCCTGACTCTGCCCAGGCTACCTCTGTACCCGTGAACTCTGTCCTACTTTCAGCGCGGCCCCTCGCGCTCAGCTCAAGCCTGCTTTCTGCCAAAACTGATTATAACCTTCGAGTTATCTGTTCCGCTCCTCGAGAATGCATTCCTGCCTACTAGATCCTGTAAACATCCTCCCCAGCTGCAGAGCCAAAGGGCCGACCTGTCTCAATGCAAGTAATTCATAGCCTCTGTTGCCATGCTTCCATGGAAGGCCCCGTGCCCCACGCTTCTCATGCAGACACTTAGGCGCTTATACACGCATCCACAGTTAGCATAGAATAGTTCCTGCCCTAGAGACCTTTCCGCCCAGATAGTATAGTTCCTAAACATCAGATATCAGATATGATAGAAGTACAAGTTGATCTGACATGCCAGACTTCTGTCTCTTTCCGTCAGTGTAATGTCAAGTCCCCTGCATCCCGTCAACCACACGTCATGCAGCTGCGCGCGCATCCAAGCTTCCGATTTCTGCTGACACTGCAACACTCTGTTAGCACCACCCCTTGGTGCCACCCATTTACGTCACCTATCAGTGACGTTTCTAGCACACACCTCTGATTCACGCCTAGTTTACGCCTCTTAATTACGTACTAGTGCCACGTGTATACTGTTATCTTGTCTTCTCTCAGCTGTTACGCCTCTTACATTGATTCTTATGGTATAAATCAAGTATATAAGCTATGTATTGTCAATAAACGAGAGCGCTCTATCCCTTCTGACACCCCTGTGGTGGTCAGAACATGATATCCTGATTCCTTTATGAGGAATAAAACCCTTAGAAACTCTAACACCACGGACTCTGTCTTTTTTCATTCTGATTGAGTTATTATTGATTAAGTACTTACCTGCATAGAAATTAAGAGAGTAAATTAATTATTTACGTCACCCCTATGGAAACCCTAATCGGGTTGGGAATATCACTGCATATTAAGATATACTTACTTACAAGAATTAGCCATGAGAAAGTCGTGGGACAGTTTCCCAGTCACGACGAAACACGTGTCGGCTGTTGAGAACTTCCGGGAATGCTTACACTGAATAAAGTGACCAACAGAGAAGAAAGAATATTTTCCTTCTGTTCATTGTTGCATTTTTTGTTAAAACACGTCACATACTTGGGCAATTTAAATTATCACGTGTGCTAGGGAGTATTTTCTGTTCAAGAAGGCTGTGGCCTATCATAAGGAGAGAGGTGGTTTCTCCTTACCTTATAGCACCGTTGAATACAGGGCTCTTTTGTTATAATTTGTGTAAATGTTCTATGTGGCGCCATTTACCTAAAAAGAATATCACTGTCTAGTTTATTTAATAAAGTGAATACTGGATTTATTAGAGCCACTTTCATAGTGCTTAATTTGTGACTATAGTGGTGCCGGAGCTCTTATTAAAAGCAGCTTTACACAGTTTTGTTTTTGTGTTAGCTTATTTAATGGAGACCATTGACCATTGCGATATTGAGCATTTGAGTGTTGTCAGTGCCGTGGCAATGTTATTTTTTGTAATTTAATGACAAACTCGAGAGCATTTCTGCTAGGCGCATTGGGTTGAGTGTCTGATTGGTATGGCATTGTCTCCCGGCCCACTTTGCTTTTTATGTGAGGTCTGGCAGGGAAGGGACGCTGCTGTGCATGGCAAGAGTAAGGTGGTGTTGCATGCTGTAACTACGTGCTTTTATTGTTATACATGCACCTTATAATCCACCTACTAAACTACTATTTCAGCATAATTCATAATAAATTACATTTCAATAGGTCTTGCTTTAATAAAAATGTAAGCTATTACTGTTGCAAATGTTATATTGGTTAAGTTTACTGTTTTTTGTTACAAAATATAACAGTACCATAAGTAATATAATTCACAAGCAAAAATGTGCAGTACCACAGGCTGTTTTAGGTGTCCCTCTGCAGTTTTAAAGAAGCCTCTATTAGCCACATAAGGTACTGCAATGTTACTTATGTTACTGCTAGAATATTTGTTAACAAACAAATTATCAAATAAACATTAACATTTGCCAGCATTCAAAACAACATTTTCAACAACTAAAAAATACTAGCACAAACATTTTTTTTATTGATGTTGTTACTCAGATTTTTGTAATTATTTTTTTAGGATTCTATTCTTCTGCACGTGATAAAGTACAAAATCTTTTTCGGGATTTTAATCCATTACAGTGTAGGCCTTTAAGCAATATTATATCAAAGATTTGCAATGCAATATGTCTCGCATTTACGCGAGTTTGAGCTATTGGCATTGTAAATTACAATGTCTTTTATTTATGTTTTGGTTTTTAAAACAAATAAGAGGCATTGCCATTGCAATGTAAGTAGCTTAAACTCTCACAAATGCGAGACCTATTGCATTGCAAATGCTTGTTTTGATGGTTACGAGCGGCGGGTCTTTTACAGCCTCCCATGCTCAATCCTGCAGGTACACGAGCATTGAGGTTACCCCTTTGCTACAAGCGGCTGACGGATTGCGAGCCCTCCTTCTTTCTTCGGTGTGATGATTCCCACACTCCTACATAAACAGCAACCTTGTTAATGAGGTCGCTGTTCGGAAGCGGGGGACTGTGGCGAGGGCAAGGTCGGCGGAGCGGAGCTGCCGGGTGGGGGTGTAGAAGCTGAGTCTTCTATCGAGGTACGTTGGTCTGGTGTTGTGGAGTGCCTTGTGTACCTGGGTGAGGAGTTTCAAGGTTATCCTCTTATTGACCGGGAGCCAGTGCAGGTCTCTCAGGTGGGGTGTGATGTGGCTGCGGTGAGGGATGTCGAGGATCAGGTGTGCAGAGATGTTCTGGATGCGTTGGAGTATGGAAATCAAAAGGGAGTGGCCCAACCATCCAAGGGACAGGGTACCAACACAACCAGTGTAATCAAGAAATTCCCTTGGTTTAGATATGAATCATACTCTCATTCTCACCACAACTCAAATATGATATCAAAAGATACACCCTTAGTCAGCTGTGAATATAAACACAAAACACTAAAAAAAAATAGAAAAAATATATAAATGTATTCAATACAATGACAAAACACATATAAAAACATAATCACCCAAATATTTCATAAAAACAATTAAAAACTCAAAAAGAGACAATAATAGGTGAGTCAATGTGGAAACATCCTAGGTTATCAATTCATTAGGATTTATAAACACTGTTGGGTAAGAATCCTCAAAATCCCAAACATATTATCCTTGAATTTGATATAACATTAGCGTTGACACGTTTTGGTGAGTTGCTGGGTATGCACCACCTTTCTCGAGACCACAATATATGAATGTCTCTTTTCTTATAATATTAAAAAAAGATATTTCCAATAATCTGTTAATTTATAAATAATCCTGTATTTTGCAGTGAAAGATATTGTGGCTTGCAGTAAAAGGATGTCTTCAAAGGTTGTATTGATAATTACTAATTACATCAGGCAGACTAGTTTTTCATGCGCCATGTATCGCCATAACGAAATTTTCAATGGCCTTATTATATGCCTGTATGGCGTGGGTGGCCTCAGTGCACACGGTCCACACCTCCGTTGGTACAGCTCATCAGTCTTTTTTATAAAAAAGTTTCTTCAGTTTGGTCTCCAGTTGAGCACATAATGAACCGTTTAGAAGATATATAGAGGTATTGATGTGGCGTATTCAATCCGCAGGCACGTGTTAGCCTTTTCTCGGTCTCCAGTTACGGAAAACCTTAGAAGTCTGTTGAACGTCATACGTACGGCCCCGGATGATGTGAAAAACTGGATGCGTTGGAGACGTCTCAGGAGTTTGGCCGAGGCTCCTGCATAGAGGGTGTTTCCGAAGTCCAACCTGCTGCTGACGAGGGCCTGGGTGACCGTTCTTCTCGTTTCAATGGGGATCCACTAGTAGATCCTGGGGAGCATGCATAGGGTGTTGAAGCAGGAGGAGGAGACGGCGATGACCTGTTTAGTCATGGAGCGGGTGGAGTCGAGGATGGTCGGTGGTTGTTGGAGCGGTTCCCAGTGCGGTCGGCCACCAGGAGTCGTCCGAGGCCGAAGTGGTGGATCCAAGGATGAGGACCTCCGTCTTGTCTGAGTTCAGCTTCAGTCGGCTGTTCCTCATCCATTCAGCAACGACCTTCATTCCTTCATGAAGGTTCGTTTTGGCGGTGTGGGGCTCCTTGGTGAGAGAGAGGATCAGCTGGGTGCCATCGGCATAAGAGATGATGTTGAGGTCGTGCCGACGGGCGACGTGGGCGAGCGGTGCCATGTAGATGTTAAACAGGGGTTGGGCTGAGGGATGAGCCCTGGGGTACGCTGCAGATGATCTTGGTGGCTTCGGAGCAGAAGGGGGGAAGGCAGATGCTCTGTGTTCTGCCAGAGAGAAAGGAGGTGGTCCAGTCCAGGACCTTCTCTTGGATCCCGGCATTGTGGAGGCATGTTCGTAGTGTGTGGTGGCAGACCATGTCGGAGGCGGCTGAAAGGAGGTAAAGGAGGATGAGGGCCGCCGTTTCTCCGTTGTCCAGCAGGAACTTGATGTCATTGGTGGCGGCGATGAGGGCAGTCTCGGTGCTGGTGTTGCTGCAGAACCCGGACTGGGAAGGGTCAAGGATGTTGTACTCCTCGCGGTAGCGGGTCAGTTGTTTGTTGACGGTCTTCTCGATGACCTTTGCCGAGAACGGGAGCAGGCAGGTGGGCCTGAAGTTCTTGAGGTCCTTGGGGTGTTCCTTGGGCTTCTTGAGTAAGGCATTGATCTTGGCGTGCTTCAAGCTCTCCGGGAAGTTTGCTGTCTTGAAGGAGGTGTTGATGACTTTCTGGAGATGGGGTGCGATGGATGTGCTTGCTTTGTTGAAGATGTGGTGTGGGCATGGGTCTGACAGAGATCCGAAGTAGATGGTGTTCATGATCTTGATGGTGTCGTCGTCGTTGATATGGTCCAGGAGAGCAGGCGGTTGGTGCGGATGGTGGTCGTGGGGGCGGAGGTCTCAGTGGTTGTCGGGGAGGTTGTGGCGTTGAAGCTGTTGTGGATGTCTGTGATCTTGCGGGGGCCAGTGAGTAGCACAGGTCTTGCGAGGGTGGGACGTCGTTGGTGTTGGAGCTAGGGTTGGAGAGTTCACAACTTTATGTATGAAATTTGGGTAGTTTGTAAACAAAAAAAGAAGTACTTTGTTTATGTCCACTATCTCGTATTTAAATATTAAATACATTTGCAACTGATCATGTGACCAAGGGCCAGTCAGAGTCTAAAAGCGAAATTTCTTTGCCAAAATAAATCACATTGCCAGCACTACAACAGTTTTGAATTGTCTCTTTCCACAAAACGCAAGGAAGGAATCTTTTGTGGATATATATATCACCTACTGGCTGTCACCACTAGGTAGTTATATTTAGGACCTAGTTTCCATAGGAAAAACATTTTTTGAGTTGTCTATAACTTTGGTGCCATTTGACGTATATTCACAAAATGTTCCCAAAAAATGTAAACAGGTGATTCAAGTCGTGCATTGAAACACAAGGGGTGATCCGTCAAGCGAGGGCCGATAAAAAAGGGGGGTGTTAAAAAAGTGTGTTTCCATTGTTAATTCCTATAGGACTTTTGAACATAACTACAACCCGAACGGTTAAACTAAATTACACCAAATTTGGAAGAAAGCTAGCTCTGTGTCCAGGAAGAGTGTTTTTTCTTATTTGTTGTAAATCCGTCAAGTACTTTTAGAGTAATTAACAGAAATCCAAATGTTTATATATAGGGACACAATAGCTCTGCAAGCCCTCCTGATCTTGTACTGAGAACTGATTGGCTGCCAACACTTCAACCATGAAGCGTTGACAGTCATCTTGGGGGACTCTGACTCAGCTAAGTCCCAAACAAACTATCCCCTTAGCCTTGGTCCTGGGGTCCCGCAGTGACCCTGCCAGGGCCTAAAGACATTTTATTTTCCTAATTTTCACTATCAATCACAAGGGAGCCATGACTCCAGGAAAAATAAAAATCAAGCGCAGGCTCCCACGCTTGATTTAAAAAGAGCCCCGAAGTCGATCTGGTCCCGGGGGCATTTCTTTTTTAACCCCTTAAGCGCTGCCGTCGGCCAACGGTCGTCGTGAGCACTACCTTGCCAGTGCTGCGCACGACCGTTGGTCGATGGGCCAGCGCTCGTTATTCGAACGTTAAGCACTGGGTGCTGAACGTTCGGCGCAGCAAAGGGGTTAAAGGAGGGGAGCGCACGGGGCCCCCTCCTAAGGCGTTTGAGCCCCAGGGACCACCACCTCCCAAGGGCTTTATTTTTAGAAAATGAGGGGAGGCTGTGACGATGCCCCACCCGGGCTATGTAGAGGTCCTGGGGACCATCACCTCCCTGGAGCAATGAAATATCTAAAACTGGGAGGGGGCTACCCTCCTGAGCCATACACGGTCCCAGGGACCACCACCTCCCTGGGGCCAGTCCATAAAAACAGAAGCAGGGAGCTAACCCGGCCCCCCTTGTGGAGCCATTAATGGCTCTGGGACGCCCACCCCTGGGACATAGCTGTTTGCTCTGACTTGGTGGGAACATTGACAGCTCACATCAAATCAGAGCAAACACTAACTCTGTTCCCAGTAAGTGGGAGCTGTCAAACCGTTCCTGCTTGCTCAGAGCAGTTTTGAAGGTGGTTTGGCGAGCAGGTAGTGCCTGTCACACTCCCAACAAGAGAACAGAGCGCATGAGAGCAGGTTGTGCATGGGGGGATGTTGCTGAGGGAGGCATCGGAGGAGTGGCAGAGAGTCATTTGCACTCCACATTAGCGCCGCTGCCCCCATTCAGTCAGCTGGCGGACTCGGCCATGGGGCGCCTCGGTGGAGGAAATGGATCAGACGCCTGAAAAACTATTTTTTTTTACGCGAGAGACTAATGGAGCAGTCAACAATGCTTCACATGGGCAGAGATGAGTTATACAAACTGTTTTAGGACTTACCCAACACCAAAAACCAGAATAACTATGATGCGGCCGTGGCTGCGCTCAACCGGTATTTCTATCCACAGCGGAGTCCTGATTTTGAACACTTCAAGCTGCGTCAGGTGAAGCAACAAGACAAAGAGACTGTGGATGTGTTCTTCGCCCGGCTCCGGAGACTGGCGAGCTCTTGCACAGGAATTGACAAGCAGCTTGAAATAAGGGCCCAGTTCAAACAGGGGTGCAGGTCGTCAGATCTGATGAAGCTCCTCCTATGGCAACCTGGCATGAGATACGGGATTTTGGGATGGTCGCCTAAGCTAGCGAATGCCAGAGTGGGAGAAATGGAGTCAGCGCTGGCAAGGCGGTCGTTGGAGATGCCGCAGTCACAGAGACAATTAAGGAGGAAAGGGTGGTGCCGTACAAAGAGGAGGATAACAAAATGCCCACCAGGGTAGACGTGGTTTCATCAACTGTTGGTTGCAGGACCACCCACGGAGAGGTTGTCAGGCCTATGGAAACAGTGCATAAATGTGGCAAGATGGGACATTTCGCCAAAGTGTGCATGAGCACGATGAAGGCGGCAGGAGAAGGAAGTCATGCAAAAAGATGGGAGACGGTCAAACAGGTAACAAGGGAAGCAGAAGGGGCAGAAGACTTAGACGCCCTGTTCCAGCGGTTTCAGATCATGGACGATGATGATGATGGTGATGATGCGTTTGTGATATCGTTCACGGGGTGGTGTAACAAGAAGAGTCCTCCACCGATGTGTCAGATCACAGTCGGTAACAGCCAAGTGACCACTCTTATTGACACAGGAGCATCTGTGAACATCCTGGATGCTAGTCACTACAGCCTGCTCAAGCTGTGCCCACAGTTGATGCCCTCAAAGGCGAGGATACTCATGTACGGAGGTGACACCTCCATTCCTCTGCAAGAGGTGATTGAGGTGGAGGCCTGACATGGTGAAATATCAGCAAAGACCAAGTTCCATGTGACCAAGGAGGGGCCAGCAGGGACCTTCCTGGGCTGACATTCAGCAGAAGCCCTTGGACTCGTCATGTTCCAGGGTTCACCAGTCTCATGCGGCGTACATCATGGCGGAGTTCCCAGAGCTCTTTGAGGGGCTTGGGTGCCTCAAGGAGTGAAGGTGAAACTGCAGATCGACAAAGCAATCAAACCATTGACGTTGCGCCACATTGAGTGTGTAATTCCACCTGTGACCCCTTGTGGAGGTGGAGTTGGACAAGCTTGAGAAGGCCGGTGTCATTGAAAAGGTGTAGGGACCGATGCCATGTGCTCCCCGTTGGTCATCACTCCCAAACCCAAACAACGGGGAGCGATCAGTTTGTTGATGGCATGCGCCTCTCCAACAAGGCAATCAAGAGGGAGAGACACTTAACACCTACCATCTGCGAGATAGTCGTGGACATCAACTGGGCAAGGTGTTTTTTCAAAGGTGGACCTCAACTCCGATTACCACAAGTTGGTGTTGGACGAGGCCAGCCATTACATTACAACCTTTTCAACCCACGTGAGGCTGCGCAGGCTCAAGCGTTTGAGCTTTGGAGTGTTATCAGCGGCCTAAGTATTCCAGGATGTCAATCGTGAGGCTCTTTCCAGATTAAAAGCGGTTATCAATGTGAGTGATGACATGTTGATATACTCGCAGACATTGGAGGAAAATCACGAAAGGCTGAGAGCGAGGCTAAAGCGGGTGGTGGAACATGGCCTAACCCTGCATAGAGGCAAGTTCTACTCAACAGAAGTGGAGTTCTTTAGCTACAGATTTTCCAAAGATAGCCTCCACGTAGATTCCACCAAGGTAAAAGCCATCCTTGCAGCTACCATTCCCCAAAACCCAACGGAAAAGAGTTTTCTAGGGATGGCTAGGTGACCATAGCGGAACCACTGTGGGCACAAAATGGGTGTGGACAAGTGTGGCATCTCAGGCCTTTCCAGAGGTGAAAAGTGCATTCCTGAAAGGAGCAACAATGGCCTATTTTGAGATGGGGAGCCCCACAGAGCTTATTGTGAATGCCAGTCCTGTAGGACTGGGGGCTGTGCTGCTGCAACGAACGGACCGGCAAGAATGGGTTATTATTGTCTATGCCAGCAAGGCACTGACGGCTGTCGAAATGAGGTATGCGCAAATCGAGTGGGAGGCACTGATGATCAGGTGGGCTTGCCAACATTTTGACATCTATTTATGTGGCCACAAGTCCAAGTGGTCACTGATCACAAGTCGTTGGTGCCGCTGGTTGGAGGAACAGCTAGAAATGGACCTCCATGGAATGGAAAGATTGGTTGTCCAGCTCCAGCAACATGATTTCGAGGTGGTATATCACCTGGGAGTCATCAATCCAGCTGGCTATTTCTCATGACACCCCATGGTGGCCGACTCTCGATATCAGCGGGAGGTAGATGGAGGAGCAGAGAGCTCCATAAAGCTGATAACGGAGCTGGCATGCCTGAGGGCACTATCGTTGGCAGAGTTAGCAGAGGCCACCAAAGAGGACAGAACTGGAGGAACTTCCTGGATGGTGTGAGGAGACTGACAGATAAAGAAAGAAAGACCAGAACGTGTTAGTGGAGATGCAGGGAGGAGCTCAGTGAAAATGAGGAAGGCCTGATGTTAAGAGGAATACAGATCGTGGTACCCCAGAAATTGTGGAGAAGGACGGCAGTGCTGGCGCACCAAGGGCACCAGGGAATAGCCAAAACCAACGCGAAACTGAGAGCAAAAGTGTGGTTCCCAGGGGTCGACAGGATGATTGAAGAAATAGTGAGAGGGTGCCACTCCTGCCTGATAAGAGGAGGCGAACTTCCCATGTATCCAATAATAACAGAAGAGGCCAGCACACGACCATGAGCCACTGTCAACATGGATTTTGGAAAGTTTCCAGATGGGAGTGCCACTCTGGTAATGATGGACATCTATTTAGTTTCCGATAGTGGAGGTAGTATCGTCCACTGCTTTTGAGCACATCAAGCCAGTCGTGGAAAAGACCTTTTCCATGGTAGGGTTACTGGAAGAAATCTGGAAGGACAATGGCCGCCCTTCTTAGGAGAGGAATTCCGGGAATTCTTGCACCATCGCTACATCAAGCATCGAAAAGTGACCAACCAGTAGCCTCAAGCTAATGCGGAGGTTGAAAGATTCACGCAGACCCTCAATAAGATACTGAGGATTGGTGTTGACTAGCAAGTCGAGATGGAAGGGTATCTGCATCAATCCCGAGGGCATATCGGCAGACATTCCACAGCACGGCAGGGAGCTCGCAAAGTGAGTTCATGATGAGGAGAGCGGTGAGAGAAATTGTGCAGGTGAGCGAACGGTGGCTGCTGGGAACAATAAATGCGGATTTTGGCTCAAGCCAAAAAGAAAAAGAACAATGAGAGAGCAAGCCGATGATGGAGAGCATGGAAGGTGAAACTGAAGGTGGGAGACCAGGTCGCCGTAAAGAACAGATATCCGGACTCAAAGTTCGAAATACCATTTGAGTGAGAAATTTGGGCTGTTGATGTGAGAGGGACCATGGTCACAGCCAGGAGAGGAGGTCAACAGCTGTCGAGGAATGTGTCATGGTTTAAGAAAGTCTTGTCGCCGGAGGAGGTGATTGGGAGTGGATTGCCGGAGATATCTTCGCCAGAGCCACTGACAGAAAATAAGGAAGTGGAAAGAGATGCAATGACAAGGCAAGAGTTGGAGATTGGACCTACCGAAAATGAAGAAGAGAGGGAACAGTGCGTAGAAGCGAGAGATGCCGAGAGAAAGAGTGAGGGCACATCTCAGCGCGGCCACCCGTATGAGGCAGAATCCCCAACCAAGCCAGAGAGACTCAGAGACTATGTACGTTAAAGGATGCGATATTTTGTAACTTTCTCTTTATTAAAGGTTATGAGGGATGTAGTGAGCCATCCGGTCACTGCATTACAATGCATCCACACCACAGCTTTTCCGCCAGGGCGCGGACCGTAGTCTATAAATAAAAGGGTCAGCAAACGCTTGTGCAACTGTGTCTGTAGTTATTTCTTCCCCCCTAACATAGGCCCACGCTGGTGTAGTCCCCCCAATACCACCACCTCAACTCTACCTCTCCCTCTCTCTCTCCCTCTACTTCTACTTCTACCTCTCACTCTACCTCTACCTCTACCTCTACTTCTCACCCTATCTCTCTCCATCCGGTGCCAACATTAGAGAATGAGCCGTCACCGAGTTGTGTTTAACCAAGAATAATTTGCACTCCATATATATTTACACATACAGAGGCTTTCCGACAACATTCTTCCTACATTGGTCTTTAAATGTGTCACACACTTGGTCAGCCAACTTAGACATTGGTTAATTTCTCTGTGAGTGATGGCATTTTGTTCTTTCTCGAGGAGCTCATTGTTATAGTCTGTGTTCTACTGAAATTTGTAGGTGCAGTCATTATTAGAATGTGGAGTTAAGAAGCGTTAGAGGAGTTAGTTGACTGGGACAATGATGATGGATGGCAACACTCGAGAGTTGTCTTCAATAAGCATGATCTCATATGAATCTGCACTTCTTCAATGTGGATGGTTGGTAACACAATACACATTCACATTCAAAGTAGTTCCCTTGAGTGCCAGGGGCTACTATGGTAATGTATATTTTTTTAAACAAAAAAAAGATTTTCGTTTTTGGGTACGTTTAAAAAAATATATATTAGTAATGGCCTGGGATCTCCCCAAACAATAATAAAAACTCGGCCAGAGCCATGACAAAACATGCACTGGCAAAGCGAAAAGGCAGGCATCCAACGCCAGGTTAATTGGCTTTGCCGGTGCTTGTTATTTTTGAACCCTTTTTAGGAATTGATAAGATGTCTTTCAAATATGTAGAGCCAAAAGCTTACAAGTAATAATATTTTAACATACAGCAAGTCAAGTCAAGTTAAGTTAAGGTTTATCTGAGCATTGTTTCAATGAAATGCACAGTTATGAGCACTCCTGTTGTTTGAGCAGTTCAGCGGGTTTTATGATGAACAACTCGCTGTGAATAACAGTCTAGAGAAAAATAATATAACTTTTTTGGAGACGATGTTTTCTTGATATCCCTTCTCTTAAATATATATGAAATAAGGGTCATTGAAGAACTATAACACAGGCCTCCCCCTGCTGCACCATCAGTGCGAAGGGGAGGGGGGGAGCAACCTTCCAGGGGGTGGAGGTGGGGGGGGGCGACCTTTCAAGGTGGCCGCATTCAGTCGAAGTTCAATGAATATCTAGGAGATATGGGAGACTCTGGGCCCCTCTTCACATTCTGCAGGGGGGACATCATTTAGCATCACACCACTGCATTTAAGAACTTTGAAGGATGTAAAAAGGGGAGGCTAGAAAGCGAAACACACCTGTTTTCTGTCCAAATGAATGCCATCCAGTCCAAAACTAGTCTCTGAAGACCCATGCTGTGGAATCTGGAAAGAAGTATCAAATAGCTGTTGTGCTTCAAGGCTGCAGACAATGTTTTGCTTGTGGCCTAGGTTTGGAAAACACATGCAAATACCTCAAGCTGGCAAAAATAGAAAATAGAAAAACATTATGGAGGATAACATATTCATAACTTGTTATTTTGTGCTATGCTTGATGGGGAAACAACCTTTACAACGCAACTTTTGCAACGCACTACCATTACAACAAAACTTTTACAATGCAACATCATTACATCGCATGCCATTACAATGCAACCATTACAATGCATGACACTACAACGCATACCACTACAGCGCATGTCATTACAACACAGTCATTACATAGCATACCATTACAACGCATACCATCACAACACATAGTACCCTTACACTATCCAACACTTACCCTAATGTTGCACCCCCTGGAGTTAGAATAGTAATTTTTAACCCCTACAGTATACAACACTTATCCTACTGTTGCACCCCCTGGAGTTAGAATAGTAATTTTTACCCCTACGCTATCCAACACTTTCCCTACTGTTGCACCCCCTGGAGTTAGAATAGTAATTTTTAACCCCTACAGTATCCAACACTTACCCTACTGTTGCACCCCCTGGAGTTAGAATAGTAATTTCTACCCCTACACTATCCAATACTTACCCTACTGTTGCACCCCCTGGAGTTAGAATAGTAAATGTTACCCCTACACTATCCAACACTTACCCTACTGTTGCACCCCCCTGGAGTTAGAATAGTAATTTTTACCCCTACACTATCCAATACTTACCATACATGCAATGTAATGGTATGCGTTGTAATCGTATGCGTTGTAATCGTATGCGTTGTAAAGGTAGTATGCATTGTAATGGAATGTGTTGTAAAGGTAGTTTTAAAAAATTTGTTGTAATGGCATGTGTTGTAATGGAATGCGTTGTAATGGATGTTGCGTTGTAAAAAATGTGTTGTAAAGGTATGCGTTGTAAAAGTATGCATTGTAACGTCATACATTCGCTTGATGCAGTATTTACTGCCAATCATGAGGGCTGTAAATAAAAGATGTTGCTCATTCATGGGAGGTGAGAGTCATGGAGTAGTATCCTATATACTGACTAAAACTCTCTTGCAGTTTGTCACTCTGTCAAAATCAGTGGTTGTATGGAAGACGTTTCTTGTAGTGTCTACTTCTTCTATAATAGTAATTAACCGAGATACACAATATTTTTGTATGAATACATTTGACTCCGATACCTCCTCATCCTTGTTACTGTTGAAGCGCACAAAGAAATGCATTACGTTTTTGTGATGTGCACGTTGGATTGAGTTACACAGTTGCTAATTAAAATTATAAAGTTCACAACTTTTGAAAAGGTTTGAAGACAAACGTATTGCTAAGTGCTGAGTGTCAGAACACTTCACCTTGACGGCCAAACATGCCTTGAATTTAGGAATATATTCTTTGAAAGATGTACATTAGTATTTTCTGAGTACTCAGAGTACTCTTTCACTGCTAATTTAATGGTACTCATTTTAATTAAATGGTACTCATTTTATTGACCTCGGAAGGATAGAAGATTGAATTGGCCTTGCAAAAATTCAAACCTGTGACTTGCAGATCACAACTGTTCTCAGCACTGAGTGCTCATCTCACAGGCATCTTGTCAACTATAAGAAAGAAACATATAAGTAATAAAAGGACAGCAATATGCTAAGGCACAGAGTAAGGGAAGGGCTAAAAGCTTAAGGAAAAGTGCTAGAGGATGGGAAGGGTCTTAGTGGTTCAAGAATTACCTTATTAATTACCCCGCCCCCCACCAAAAACAAAAATAGGAACATGAAATCAAAGGACCCGGTTATAAACTTGTGATCAAACTTTGAGTGATTTATTAATCAGGAAATACCACATGGAACCCTACAGATAAATCTAGAAGGATGAGGGCTGAACTACAGCTGCTAACCAGCATGCAATGCAGATTGTCCAGAACTGCCGGAAGGATAGACTCAGTGCTACAAGAAGCACACCAGATAGAATGGGCTACTGGAGGAGCTGCAATTGTCCCAAACACTAAAGGCTGAACTGTGAGATTTATGGTGGATGATTGTTGCCAATACGGGGAAAAATGTGACCTCCTCCTAGCAGGATATCCAGAGTGGGTGTGAGCTCAATAAGCGAGCCTCAAGGGTGAAGCCACCTTTGAAAGGCCAATGGTAGTCTCATTAGGAAGGGGCTGATCCTTTGTTTAGGTGGACATGCTGGCATCTTGGGAAGAGAGGGAAAAGCTGCTGTCAAACTGTTTTTTGAAGAGGAGTGTACCACCAGGTAGCCACTCCATCTGTGTTGGGCCTAGGTGCTCCGCATACCGAGATATGGGTCAGGTCATGTTGGGAGTATGTATAATTGTGCATTCTAGGATAGTCAGCTGCCACACTTTCACAGCAAGTCATCATCAGGCGAGAGGGGACCTGGTAGCTAATGGGCTAGTTAGTAACTACATCCCTGTTACAGCCACAAGGCCATAAAAGATGAGAAACCCTGTAAGTCTGCAAACCTCGCTAAGAAGCCTAACAATTTCTGGATGTTAAGGTACAGCCTGCGAGTCTAAATTCTGACCATCAAAAGTTGCCCCTGAGTCCCCTGAACCTGGGAGAGTAGTCCAAGTGCCGTTTGGCCCTCAACAAAGAAGTTATTGACAACTAAATAAGACTGCTGTTTTTGCTTTAACCAGAGACCAGTAGAGTAGTGACAACTAGTCTTGCTCTGGACTTCACCGTGAAAATGACTCTGAAGACCAAAGTGACTCCGCTTCCCCGGCTAGAGGGCAATGGGGTAGCCACAGTAAGGCCCACCACACCGGCTCGGCATCTTCAGCATCCAATCTCCCTTGCATCAGGACAACTTTATGAACAACAATGGTATTTTGATGTAAAGATTCAGAACTGGACTGGAGACCAGTAACTGTCCCTCTGGACCGGATTGGTTCCCTGTGATAGGCTCACTATTGGAGTTGGCACCTCTAAGTGTGCCCATATAGCTGTTTAGAATGTACATATCATTGCAAACCTAAATGGCTATTGTTGTAGATTGCAAAGATGTATTGAATTCAGTGAAAATCAATGATTTACAGTTTCTTTCGAATTTCATATCACCGAAATTCCCAGTGGAGTTTTGTTGTTGAGGTGTCTATTTAAAGATATAAATCAGACACCAATTTCTCAAACAGAATATGTTTTTATTGTGTTGTGTTTTTCTTCTTATTCACTGTTTTGGCACTTCTAAATGTTCTAGTTTTCATTTGATAAAGCCTGACTGCTCTGAGTCACAGCTACAAATAAACTGACTGGATCCGATAAGAGATTATGTCATTATTATTAGAATTGAGGTTGTACAATTACACTATATAATAATCCATAGTTTCTCACACCTATGAAAAATTATTTGGTTTGATATTAATTGTCTTTTGCCTTAAAATAAAGAAGAATGTTGCAATAAAATGTTAAAAACAGAGAAACTCAAGTGAATTAAAAAATGTCAAATGTTAGATGTAATTCCATTGTTTCTAAGGAACAATAGCTTAGGAAAAGGTTAATAGAAAAAAATGTAGCGGTAGGGTTATAAGTCATAGACAAATCAACACATTTACAATTCCAAGAAATGTAATCATTTGGCCCCTGAAAGTCTGTTCTTATTAGAAACGAAGTAAACAGCACACAATTACCATCTAGGAAAACCACAACATTTTACAGTGCAGGATAAAAAAGTTATTTTGTTACAGAAAGTCTCTTCTTATTTATCTCTGTGTATTTTTGTCTGGCCCAATTTGGCCATGTGACTCCTGATTTAGGACTTTGAGAAGATACCATGCTGTTCACTTAAAATGTTCATACCTTGCCTTGGAACACGGGGATCTTTCCATAAAGTTGCATTATTTGTGGAATCTTGAACGCAGTTTCCAAATTACTTCCAGCAGAGATACCACCAAGCAAGTCACAAACGGTCCCTCGGTCGCAAAAAAGAAATAGCACTGCAGTCACTGTTTATGAACCCCTTCCTTCTCAACCAAGTGCTGATTGTCTTTTCTTTGATCACTTTGTATAGTGTGCACATTAGAATCCGGTGCTGTGCGCTTGCAGAATGTTTTAGATAGCCGATGCAGACCTCTTACCATGCCAGTTTTAATATTGTCAAGTTCTCAGCCACCGCCAGCATGTCGCTATTATGAAAAGTTATCTTTGGGGTTCACCAGCATCTTCATGTAAGGTTGTTTACAGAATAAACTTCCCTCCAGCCAAGACAAGCCCCCTACATTTCCCAATTTTGTCTGGGTTTCAGTCTTTATTTTATTATAATAATAATAATAATAATAATAATAATAATAATAATAATAATAATAATAATAATAACAATAATAATAATAATGATGATAAAGAAGCACTGAAAATGCAACAGGTCTCGCCTTTCATTAAGTTAAAGCCATTTGCTTTGCTATACAATACCATTAACAAAGCAAATGGCTTTAACTTAATCAAAGTCGAGACCTATTGCATTTTCAGTACTTGTTTTTGTAGCTTTCTGTTCTCTTTTGACTTAAAATGTAGGTCCTTGCTGCTTTTGTCATGACAACGCTTTCCTGCCTTTTTGTTTTTAATTATCTTAGGTATTCCTTCTGTTTGATAGGGCTTGGATTTTGTTGTTGTCCTTTGTCCGGTGACCCCCTTTGTGTCTGCTCCCAGGTGTTTCAGAAACAGCGCAGCTGAGCCCAAACCAGCCCCTCTGAGTATGTGTAGGAGCATTAAAAGAAGCAAATTTAAGAGAGATTCCTACCATTAAGAGTTCTATCAAGCTTTGCCAACTAGGAGGTGGCACTGGTGGTCACCCCTGTCGTCAGTAGCTCTCAGAAATGAGCATTGCCTATTGTCCCAACACATAGAAACTGCACTTGGTATATGCTGGCATAAGGTGCCCTGTAAAAACCAAACACTGATTATTTGAAGAATTGCTGTTTGTTAAGCAAACACCCTTAAAGGATTATATGTGGAGTCATCTGTGAACCCACGTGTCTCCAGGGCTGTGATCTCTGTTCTGGCAGCCATCCTAGGGTGGGGTAAGGTACCCTGGTAGATTTGGCCTGGATGGCAAATAACTGGATAAACTTCATGACTAACTACTTTGAAAACTATTTACTATTCTTGTTAAGGCTTAACGGGCACATGGGCATATCACTCATAAGATCTAGCATGAAATAAATGTGACTGAGCAGAAGCTCATGATTTAAGGTGCCACAGGCTGAAGACATGTATGTCCCGGGCTATGCAGAAAGTTCTGCAGATGCCAATTAGCAGTGCACTCCTGCTGTGATGTGAAACGGGGGCTGGGGTTTAGCGGAGGGAATACTGCTCTCAGCTGCTTGCTCAGCAGAATGAATGAATCTATCACTGGCTTGTCTGCAGCTCTGTGATCCCCACCCTCTCTAGAAACTTCTGCCTGATGTTTGTCAGTGCTAGGCTTGAATGAGCTCGATTCGCAGTTTACAGGCCTTTCCATTTCAGAGACATGCACATGGCTCACGTTTCATTAGAAGGATAACATTTATGAACAAGCTGTCTCCGTTGAGCGGATGGGAGGAGGGAAACTGAAAGAACGCGATGCGCGTGCTGCCAGCCTCCGGGGACAGGAGATGTGCACGCGTACGGAGTGCACATCTCCTGTCCGTACGCGTGCACATCTCCTGTCCGCGCGTGCCATCTCCTGTCTCCCTTCGGCACAGAAAGTGACAACAATAGAGTCTCGCAAGGTGAAGAGGCTTATTCGCTGCGTTCGCAAGCGCGACCTAAAAACATCGCAACAGCTACCTCTAACAGAGGTGTCCCAGGGCTATGAGGATATTACAGCAGAGAACTAGCCAACCAGTAGAACTAACCTTGATTAAAGAGACACATTTATAGGGTCTTCCTGAACTCTTGCTCTGACTCTATCTGGCGCAGATGCAGTGACATAGAGTTCCACAGTCTAGTGGTCCTGACCTTGACAGACCTCCCTCCAAGTCAGGTCTTAGCATAGCGAGGGACACAGAGCATGCCCTTTAAATTAGATCTCAAAGTACGTTCTTGACGATATGGGCTGAGCATAAGCCTAAGGTAACCAGGGCCCCTGTCATGGATGGCTCAAAATCTCTAGGTCAGAGCCTTCAATTCTATCCTTTTAGCTACCGGGAGCCAATGTAACTGTCTAATGTGTGGAGAAATATGATGGTGGGAAGGGACCCGTCAAATTAATCTTGCCACCGCGTTCCGATTTTTCTCATTTGTTCGGAATTCTGAGTGCATCAGGGATTGCCAGGTTCAACACTTGACTGACCTCCCTCTTTAGTGGAAGATAGACAGAATTGTAAGTGTATTTCAAGATTTAGCTGTACAGTCCAAACTTTATAGACCAAGTAGTCAGTGGAAGTTGATATACATTTTACCCTCTTTAGACTTCATTTGAAAGTGAGATCTGTTTCCAATTAAACAGATGGAAAGCTTTACTGGAGCAATGCCAGTGTTATCTATATTGCTCTTGCACTTACTTCAGTTTTGGACACATTGGCCCGATCCCCAATTTTTAGTGCCATATGTCAGAACACTGCCTTATGCATAACATTGGCATGCTTTCTGATGGCACTTTCTGATGCTTCAGCTTTTGTCAGAGTTTTTAGGCCATCATTTTCCATCTGAAGGTGTTTGCCAGGAGAATGTACTTTATTTTAGTTTGGATACACCTTCACCTCTTCCAAAATGTATTGTCCAGGGTAAACTTAGTAGGGGACCTGTGTTTCTGGATTTTTATCAACCACAATCACTTTTGGATTTTGATATGTTAACCACTTCGCCGCGGGGCTAACTTCCCCGCTGCACAGGGGGGGGGGGGGGGGCACGCGCTGCGCTGCGGTGCTCGTGACGAGCTCAGCTTGTCATGCAGCACAGTGGAGCTGTACTCATGACGAGCTGAGCTCGTCGCAACTCCACCCACTCAATGGAACGCCCCGCACAGGAGGGGAATTATCCCCGCGTGGGCGTTCCGCTACAGTTATGACGAGCTCAGCTCGTCATGAGCACAGCTCCACTGTGCCTCATAGCAAGCTGAGCTCGTCGTAAGCGCTGAAGGAGTTAAGTTTCAAATCTTTAGTTCTCAATAAGACTCTAGGGCCCTTATCTGCGCTTGTAGTGCCTTTGAAGTAAGAGTGAGCAGTACAAAAAGAAGGGGTACTTCAAGTTGTTTGATTTTAGGTATGTCTTGCAAGAGTGCCTGCAGTTTCTGAATAAGAACATTAACGGTAGTGGAAAAAAAATTGGCACTAGAAGGGAACCTAAATTGACCCACTACTTGATATTCCAAGTCTTTTGGTAGTTCTTCTATTCAAACCCATCCACACTTGGCTTGAAGTTTCACAGGACCATAATGACACTAAGGAATTGTTTCCCACTTTCATGTCCTTCAGTTTCTTTCCACATCATACCTCTTCTTGCTAAATTGAATGCTGATGAAAAGTCTGTTGATCCAGATTAGGACTGGCAGAGGTTACAATTAGCCCTAAACCTTGTAGTATGTCACAAATTAAAAAAAAAAAAAAAAAAACTCAGCTGTTGGCTCACCTATTACTGCTTGAAGAATATTACAGGTCCTTCAGAACTAAGGACAACATTTTGACTCCGCACACTCGCAAAATAGGTCCTGATTTTGAGATGTCAAAAGGTTTTATATTTGGCAGTTTTTCCCACCTGATGATGTAAGAACCTAGATGTTGAATATTAAACTTCTATTTATACGCTGATGCATTCTTGATTTCCTACATGTTGAAATTGGCCCTCACTGCAGGGTCACCCCCAAACTATTTGCCTTCACCCCTTCTGTTTTACTGACTGCTTTTGTGCCAAACTGCCAGAGGTTAAACACAGGTCAATATAGCGGCTGTTTGTGATTCTCCCTGACAGGGGTTACGGCTGTTTTTTTAGAAGGGTCTCACCCCTCCTCAACCAAAAACCCGCTACACAAAGGTGAAAATGTAGTTAGTTTGTCCATACAACTGACATTCTCCATAAATGGGGAAATGCATCGAGGGGAATTAAAGGCGGGGTCGCTCATGACATTGTGCTATTATGTGATAAACTGTCCCTCAAAGCAGAAAGTTCGATGGGGCTCTAAGATTCTGACCATTATCATATTCCTCTTTGTAGAGGTGTGGATTTTGAGTGTTGCAGACTTTATCACACCCGGGTATATTAAATTTCAACAGGTCAAATCTACCGACATTTAAAGGGGGAAAGACTAGTATTTACTTGACCATGCAGATGTTGGTGTGTTAAGCACCAACATCTACCTTATTCCCCTTTACTGGATAAAACTCAAAATAGGTTCTATTCTGCTCAATTGTGTTGAACAATTTATAGGTTTTTTTCTAACTAGGGTGAGAATATTATAGAGATCACAAACAATTTTAGGGTTTTATTTTTGCTGATTTGAGTAAAAAAAAAAAAATCATAACTCTGACCCGCATGCTCTGTAGGAGACTCAGACGCATGGCGCCTGACTATCCAGTTTTTACAGAGTGACTAATAGGCAAGCCTTTGAAAGGCCTTCTAGAGTCGTATAATGCACTAATCTGATTATCCACACAGCTTTTACAGATTAATGGAGCCCCAGGTGAGATAGCCAAGATCACAGCATTGTGAGCCACCTGCTTCCAATTCTACAGTGTGTCATTCCTAGAAACTGGAGGGATTGTTTAGGAAAAGTTTATTAAACAATTTAGATAACACGGGGATGACGATAAATCTTTTTTTGGTTTAGAAGACAGTAATCCGCTTGAGTGAAACCATTGGAGCTTGAAACTGAATTTAGGAGTTTCACGTTACCACAGCGTCATACTGTACGAGATATAAGTCATTTGCAACTACTTTATTCAGTGAGCCTGTAAAAGTGCATTTATGTATGCAAACCAAACTACAGCAAACATGCTCCAAATATGATGACACTACTGATGATGATTGTAACAGAAAACAGGCTGTGGTCTGTGAAAGGATCCTTGGGACCTGGGTGATAATGCATCCAACCTAATAGCTCCTCAGGGTCATACATTAATACAGCGCTATACAAACCTCTGCTAATATAAATGTAAACCGTGTGATATCTTTAATGATATTTGAAGAATGTTTCTAGCATTGTTTAAGGACAGTCCTCTACAGAAAATATGGAAAATGGGATTGTGTGAGGGTGCATACAACGAGCCTTCTTTTTTTTTTTTTTTTACATTTTGCACAGTTTGGCCCTATATTTTCAGGGTGGAAAGCTGTAAACATTCTTGAAAGTACATTATTTGCCTTTGCACTTCTGTACTTTTTCTTGAACTGACCCTCTGACGCAGAGTCGTGGCCTGGGGGGTGGGGGGTGGGGGGAGGGGACTGTAAATTTTCTAGCAACAACTGACCCCTGTTTACGTTTCCTGAATTTACGATGAAACAAGACATTAAAGTAGGACGTCCAAGTGCGTCAGATGTAAGACAGATTGTTTGAAGTTTCTCTTGAAAAAAAGTCCTCGTAAGAAGTACAGCAACATGTTGTTCTTGAGTTGCAACGCACTTAGAGGGACCCAGTTGCCCTATTGTGTACATCAACAGCAGGGAGCAGCTATCCAACAGCAGTTGACAAATTCAGGTCAATTATGTGGGCTCCTTTTTATGTCTGGCTAAAGAAGCTGTAATTGATTGTCAGACTTTTTTTTTTTTACCAATTCTTTAAAATATACACAGAGTGGGCTTTGCCGTCGCCCAGAGGAATATTTCTGTTTTACTTCATGCTAGTGTCTGTTTGATGTATCATTTTGCCTTCTATGGCGTTCATGTATTGCAATGCAAGAGGGACTAGCTTCTATCGCACATGTGCACAGAATCCTGTATGATGTTTAGGAGCTGCTGTCCTATCTCACAGCTTTTTAAGCTCCTTTTTTTATACTCTTGGGGCCAGATGTAGGTAAATACTATTTACCTGTTCTTAAATACCGAATTTTACCGATTCTGTATTTAAGAATAGGTAAATAGTAAGTAGGTAATTTTCAGTAAATTTCACAGAATCTGTAAAATTTGGTATTTACCGATAGGTATTTACTGATTCGGTAATTGCCATTCATTCCTAAGGGCCTCCCGAATCGGTAAATACCGATTCGGTAAAAGGGGGAAAACATTGAAGGGTGGCAGGGTGGCACTTTGACACCCTGTTGCACCCCTCAATTGTGTATGGGTGCACATGTTGCAGACATACATGCCCTGTCTGCAACATGGCACGGAAGCAATTTGCATAAAGTAGCTTTTTTTTTTTTTTTCGTTATTTACCACCAACTTGTAGTTGGTGGTAAATAACGAATCCTAACATGGGATAAGCACTCATTTAAGTGCTCCCTACATTAGGAATTCGGTAATTTACCAAATCGATAGTTTAGAAATCGGTAACTTACCGATTCCTTAAATTACCGATTCGGTAAATTACCGAATCCCTAATTCCGGCCCCTACATCAGAAAAGCCTATTACAGGTCGTAACGGCCGAAATTCGTTAATTTCGGCCATTACCGACCGGTAATAGCCTTCCTACATCTGGCGCTGTGACTTTTGAATACTGTAACATAGCATTCATGACAGGTGACACTTTCTGCAGATTTCAAGGATAAGTAAATCTCGATTTTTCATGATGGGATACTGTCATTAATTTTACAGACTGCCCATTCCCATCCCTGCCACCGTCCAGGCATTTTAGGATAGAGTTACCCATCTGAGAAAATTCCCTGCATCATCACAATGTTGGCTCAGCCGAGTTAGTGGACAGAATGCTTTTCAACGATTTCAAGTCTTTCTGTTACTCAGACTGCACTGCCCTACATTTACACTTAGCCAGTCAGGCCATATATTATTTACAATTAAGGCAGGCTGGCATCAGGCTCCAATTGCCTTTTTATCCCTAATGCCTTTCTCCAACATGTGCCCTGTGTTTTATTTTGTAACTCTATAACCACTCAGTTCTGTGCTGTCTTGTGACTTTCACATTACAAATTCCCTCAAGTTCTGCTTGTAAAGGTATTTATGTATTCTCATAACCTGTGAAGTGCTCTGATACCCTCGGGCCCAGCTAGCGCTATAAAAACCTCAACAATAAATAAGTAATCAGAAAGCTGATTTTCACTTAGGAGGCTTGTTTGCACCCTCCTCTTCAATCTGCCACATATATATGCACAGTGCATGTAATCATTGAGCACTTATTAGCTCATCAATGCTTTAATGCATTACTCTAAGCCCTTGTCTTCCTCAACGCACGGCTATCTTCTGACCCAGTGAAAAAATATTTTGCTTCTTTTAATGGCATGAAATACTGCTCAGTCGTCTGCAGGAGGTTGGGGTAGGAGGTCTGGCTCTGCAATGGTTCGAGAGCTTTCTATCAGGTCGCTCACAAAGTGTCAACCTGGGCTCCTTCCGCTCCTCGCCGGTGGATCTTACTAAGGGGGTTCCACAAGGCTCGTGTTTGAGCCCTACACTTTTTAACGTGTATGTAGGCCCTCTGGCTGACCTGCTGGGAGCATATGGATTTATTCCGGTGTCGTACGCTGATGACACCCAGCTTTTATTCCCATTTCAGCCTCTTACTCCCGCAATTAAACATTATTTTGCGGAGGGGATGAAAGCAGTATCTCGCTGGATGGCCTCCAATTTCCTACAATGCAATGTGGGGAAAACCGAGATCATGCTGTTTGGGGAGGTCCAACTCCTGTGGGCACCTGATTGGTGGCCTTTGGACCTGGGGCCTGTCCCCAGTCCCAAACAGACAGTGAAAAATCTTGGTGTGCGCCTGGATCGGGGTCTCTCTTTAAAGGAACACATGAATCAGACGACTGGATCCTGTTTTCGGGTAATTGGACTCCTGAGACGCGTGTTTCCTTTTCTTCCTGGCATCTTTAGAAAGACCCTTGTCCAAGCCCTCGTAGTTAGCCGCTTGGACTACTGCAATGGTCTACTTCTATCAGTGAATGCCAACATGCTTAGTAGGCTGCACGTGGCCCAAAACACCGCGGCCAGACTGGTTCTTAATGCTCCACCAAGAACTCCATCCCGCCCCCTCTTGAATAAACTCCACTGGCTTCCTATCCAACAGCGGATTAAATTCAAAACTTGCTGTACCATCTATAAAAGCATCCATGGTTTAGGTCCTCTATACCTGGCCGAAAAGTTTCTTCCGTATAAACCAGGTCGCACTCTTCGCTCCAGTAATCAGTTCTTGCGGCAGATTCCACCAATCAAAAAAGCACGAATGGGAGGTCGAGCACTATCATTCCTGGGCCCTAGTCTGTGGAATAAATTACCTCTCAATCTGAGAAAATGTAACAACCTTCTAAATTTTAGAAAGTTATTGAAGACATTCTTGTTCCAGGCACCCTAAATCTCTGTGATATCTTTAGAGCATTGTTCTGTAGCCAGAGGCAAACTAAGCGCGGAGATACTCCTTCGGGAGTCGAATTCCAGCGCTATAAAAGCCTTTAAATAAATGGAAAAATAAAATTGCCTCAGTAGATTGTGTTTTGGATATCAGGAAGAGGGATGGGTTAGTCTACCCTTAAAGTTAAAAGAAACAAAGAGGATGGGCTGCGGAGGTTGAACCACATTGAAACTGTGTATTTTATTTTGTAAATAGAATCAGTGAAATCTGTACCCAGGTCAAGGCAAAGCTTATGACCTAAGGACTGGGACGAGGAAGATGGATGGGGAGGTAATGACAGATGATTTGCTGGAGTGCTTGGTGACTGAGCGTGTCAGTAGAGGTTTTTAGAGGCAGTCTTAAGGAAGTTCTCTCCTCTGCTTAGGTAAATTCCTGTATGTTAACATAACAAAAGCACAGACATTAAATTGTTTACAAAGGTTCAATGCAGCTGACCATGGTTCAGCACCTCAATTTCAAAGTAAGAAAGTAAGTCTTTTGTCTGTGCACACCCGTCCGGAGCTTGCCGCACTTTCACTCCACTGAGGATCAGACAAATTCGTAAAGAAAGGGACGGTGCACCAGAAATGGTGTCAGAAAAAGCCTCAAATGTATCCAAGTATATCCTTTATTCCTTCAATTTTTAAAATTCAACCACAGCCTAAAAAAAACACATACATTATTCCATGTCCGGTAAAAAGTGCTTTTTGGGACTACTTGTAAATCTGTTCAGCTATTTTTGAGAAATTAGCATTTAAAAAGGGGCTCAGGTTGAGTATTAATGGGCTAACCCTCAGAAAAGATTAGAGGTATCTCGACAGTTTATCCAGCGGTACTAAAATTGAAATACTTGATTAGCCAAGGGAGCCTTTTCCCCTATCAGCCATATCTATACTGCAATGGTTAGTTCTGTAGTGCCATGCTGACAGGGTTCACAGGTGACCTATACTTGGTAGCTGGTAGAAGAAACACCACAAATGTTGCTCCTTTAAACTCTTCCTTCCAACCATTAAATATGTCCAATATTTGAAAGTTCCCATGTTTCTATTTGGTCCTGTTACTCATTGTTAGTGGTAAATTCCAGTAGGAAAGCATTTTTATATTGTAAGTATAGCGCTTACTTGTTTCAGGGTACTATCCCCGTGACCACTTAGAAGCAACTTTCTAGGTGAATCCATTGTCTCACCCGGCCTTACTTGGGCTATTTATTTTTGAGGACCATAATCAACCTATGCAGTCATAAAATTCTCCTCCAAACGTATGGTTTATCAAGATTCATACTGTTCATCTCTGCCTCTGCAAACTTGTGCCCCCGAACACACATTTCTTAAGCAAACACTCCCTTTGGTGTTTTGTGTTCTTTCTTCTTTGCCCCTTGCTTTGCAATATGTTCTGGGTTTGCTTGAATTCTAGCGATTTCCTGCTTCATACTAAAGGTTACTACTATGTATAGATCGAGCAACCTATGACCAATCTGTCTACACATACAACTTGGTCCCAGAGCAATTTATATTGTGCTGGATTAATATGCATAACTACTGACGTTTTATGTTAAGCTTGTTGCACGAAATTCCCGATTTAAAAAACAAAATTACTTCGTTATGCCATGTCAGCCATGTCACCTAACTGCATGCCGTACTTGGCAGCATTGTATCAGGAGCACTCAGTCACTTATGCTTTCATGCAGTTTTATTTATCCAAAATGCATCCTAATGTCAAAAATTGATGTAAGGACCCATTTTGCATTAAAATACAACATTTCATGTAATTACTTGTAATTTTCCTAAGCAAACTATGCACATTTCGTACATCTCTACCTCCAAACTGATTGCTGGGTTGCCCTTTCTCCTACTTCCTTTCTTCACAGCCTGAAAACTCATAGAGAGAATCCGAGATCTCTAGTAGTCCTAAAGAAGAATAAACATCCACACCTGGCAGGAACCATACCCTATTTCATAAAATCCCTTTTTAGGTCTCGCCCTGGAATTCGCATCCGAAGGATGCGTCCAGGTTGGAGACTTATAGTTATCTGACTCGGGGGAATGAGGACAAGAAAGTGTTACGAGCTTTTGAAGGCAGATTTGGGTGCGCGAACGCGCACGTTCTGTCCCGCGCCGTGCACATGCACGCGCATATACACAAACAGCAGACAGACACTCGCTCACACACACCCCCTCTCCCCCCCACAGTCACACACACAGACTCCAAGACACATACACACACGCACACACCCTACACACATACACAGCCCCCCACCGCCGCACGCGCACACACACATGCCCCCCCGCCCTCGCAGCTCAGACGCGCATATACACAAACAGACAGACACTCGCTCACACACACCCCCTCTCCCCCCCACAGTCACACACACAGACTCCAAGACACATACAGACACGCACGCTCACACACATACACAGCCCCAACCGCCGCACACGCACACACACATGCCCCCCGCCCTCGCAGATCATCAACAAGACGAAGCCACACTCACCGGCTTCCTTGGTGCGGCGGCGGCGGCTCCTCTCATCGGCAGCTGCAGGGCCCGGCAGCAGGACTCTTCCTCCCTCCTTCGGCACCGGGGCGCAGGGTAGGCTCCTGCCTGCTCCGGTGCTCCAAACAGCCGCGGCTCTTCTGTGGGAGGCGGGGTAGGCTCCCGCCCTCCTACTTCCTGTTTCCGGTTGTCCCGCCCGGCCTGCTTGACTTCCTGGTCGCAGGCCGGCGGCGCGAGCTCTGGACGGACTGCAGCACGCGCTCTCGCGAAGATTTCCCTGCCCTCGCAGTTGTTGTAAGGTAAGAGAAAACTGCAATCCGAGTGCTCGGCCTTTCTTTTTAAGGCCTGCTAAACAAAGTGCCACGCCTTATAAGCTGTGAGGGTTTTCATTGTGACCTATGGAGCCACATTGTCCCATGAAGGTGTAAAAACTCAAAAAATGTCCAACATGCCTTAGTCGTCCAAGTCGTGTTTTTGTGCAGCTTACATTAGAAAGTGCTATTGTACTGTAACATTTGTGTAGCATTTACCAGCCTTCCGTGGAGTGCTAAAGCCCTTACTGGCACGGATGGTAAGCTACACCATGTGGGAATGTGGCTGGGAGGGTGCGTTCCTTGTTTTGAGCGCTTGTGGGAAGTAGTTGTAGGTTGTGCAGGATGAGTACCAAAGTGCAGTTATCGAGTTATTAAGGATCGTGTGCTTAACATTGTGATGGAATGGAATGTGAGAGTTAAAAGCACACCTGTAGATGTGTGGTATGTACGCCGGCAGTTCTGGTTAGCTCTGCATTTCCCCATATGATATATATGTTAGGCAGAGGTCTAAAGAAGGGAAACCAGTTGCATTTTAAGATAAATAAGATAATAGATTTACAGAGGAGTACATATTGCATTACAAATGCTATAGGTATCACATTTGCGAAAGCTATAACTATTGGCATTGTAAATGACAAAGCTATTAATTTCGATATTTTCAAAAACAACACATAAATAAAAACTTTGCCATTTACAATACCAATAGCTCAAACTTTCCTAATGCGAGACCTATTGCATTGCAAATGCTTGTTTGCTCTGACTTTGTCAAATCAAAATCTATTCTGAAATCTCTTTTCTAACAGAGAGGTGGCGTAGGTTTCTTCCGGAGAGCATCCTCAACATTAGGAGGAAGCTGCATAGGTATTTTTGTAATATAGGGAACTATAGGGAGTGGACTTCTTTTTGTACAAAAGGGACCTATTTACCCTGGTGGTTGGATGTCTTTTCTATCAATTTGCTCCCGTGTAATTAAGCCAGGGCTGTGCAGCCACTGATTCAGAATTATCAAAAATCTGGTCTTGAGTAAGAAACTCAGTATTAAAATCTTTTAAAACAAATTTGTTAGGTTTGATTGCTACATATAATACCCAAATATGGTGGACTAAATATTTGACAAAAATAATGTTTACTACATATTGTTTACAAAATTGTAATTCCCTTGAAGTTCGTAAGAGAATATCTATGCCCACTGGGATGATAGAATATCAGTAGGGGTGTGTGTAATTTCTGAAATGTGATTTTGTGTCAAATTAGTCGAAACTACATAAAATTACACATGATTACAAAAAATACAGATCTCTCATTTTCTGCTAAATTGTGTTAAATGTTGGCACGAGAAAGCAATCAGATAAAACCACAGTGAAAAACAGCTGCTCGGATTCTGCTGTTCCTATCCATTCTCTAAATTTCTTCTACGAATGGAGCCATTCATGGGACATGATTTACTGTGAATGGCGCGTACTTACTCAAAGTGGAATAATGGTGTAATATTGTGAATTTCGCATAAGTGTAACACAAAGCTACAGACATTACACCAGCGTAATTTAAATAACACCTAGGCCTAATATCTACATCCAATGTGGTGGCATGCATATAAGCGTTATTTAGGACACCATTCATTTGTCAACAATAGTCTCACATTGAGCCTGTTGGTATGGGACAGGGGGATACTTGAGGCACAGGTTATCCAGGAGGTCCTGTGGAGCAGTCCAGTTAGAGAGCTGTGATAGAGCTGAGCTCTATTACTTGTCATTGATCACCACAATCACTACAACAGAACAGCAGCTTGTCGGGGTACCTGTTTGGGGCCAATCAGGGGAAAACACAATAATCCGATGGCACACTAGGGTCAAAGCGAGCACCTAGTGTGACCAACTCACTCCGTGTTATCACAGACACTGCTTCCAGTGCTGAACTTTCCATCTGCAAATCATTGCTATCATGTGTGTCAGCTTCATTATTTCAATAGAAGCAAACCAAGACTTCAACACCCAGAATGCATTAGGCTGACATAAAAATAACCAGGCATGTAAACTGTGCCCATAATAACATGGAATGCGGTGGTCACCCTATGTGTACCCTGCCAAATATTCGGATGCTTTCCTTGGACTTATCTCATCAAATTCTGTCCATCATATAATAGGGCATAATCTCTGCTGTATCCGCTGCTGATATCTGCTACTAAAATATAATCAGATGTTGGCACAACAACATTGACCGCCGGTGAAGGTCATCTGATCACCTTCACAGGATCAATCAATCAATCAATCAATCAATACATTTATAGAGCACGCTACTCACCTGCGAGGGTCTCAAGGCACTGAGGGGAGGGGGGGGGGGGGGGGGGCTACTGCTTGAATAGCCAGGTCTTGAGGTGTTTCCTGAAGGTGAGATGGTCCGGGGTCAGTCGTAGGTGTGCAGGGAGGGAGTTCCATGTCTTTGCGGCCAGGTAGGAGAACGATCTTCCTCCAGTGGTGGCTCTGCGGATCCGTGGGACTGTTGGGAGGGCGAGGCTGGCAGAGCGGAGCGGAGCGGAGCGGAGCGGAGCGGAGCTGGCGGGTAGGAGTGTAGAACGAGAGGCGGTTGTTGAGGTATTCGGGGCCCATGTCGTGGAGCGCATTCTGTGCGTGGGTGAGGAGCCTGAATGTGATCCTCTTGCTGACGGGGAGCCAGTGCAGGTTTCTCAGGTGGGCAGATATGTGGCTGTGGCGAGGGATGTCTAGGATGAGTTGCGCGGAGGCGTTCTGTATGCGCTGAAGTCGTTTCTGAAGTTTGGCTGTGGTTCCTGCGTAAAGGGCGTTCCCGTAGTCCAGTCGGCTGGTGACGAGGACCTGGGTGACCGTCTTTCTGGTTTCTGTGGGGATCCACCGGAATATCTTTCGGAGCATCGCAGGGTGTTGAAGCATGAGGATGAGATGGCGTTGGCTTGTTTGGTCATCGTGAGGGAGGAGTCCAGGATGAATCCCAGGTTGCGTGCGTGGTCCGTGGGTGACGGTGCGGTGCCCAGCGCTGTGGGCCACCAGGTGTAGTCCCAGGCGGATGGGGATTGTCCGAGGATGAGGACCTCCATTTTGTCTGAGTTCAGTTTCAGCCGACTGAGCTTCATCCATTCCGCGACGTCCTTCATTCCTTCCTGGAGGTTGGTTTTGGCGGTGGTTGAATCTTTGGTGAGGGAGAGTATCAGCTGGGTGTCGTCGGCGTAGGAGATGATGTTGAGGTTGGGTTTGCGTGCGATGGTGGTGACGGGGCTCGTGTAGATATTGAAGAGGGTTAGGCTGAGCGAGGATCCTTGGGGTATGCCGCAGATGATCTTGGTGGCCGTGAAGCAGAACGGCGGGAGGCGGACTCTCTGGGTTCTGTTGGAGAGGAACGAGGTGATCCAGTCCAGCGCTTTTCCTTGGGTCCCAGTGTTGTAGAGGCGGGTTATTAGGGTGCGGTGGCAGACGGTGTCAAAGGCGGCTAAGAGGTCTAGGAGTATGAGGGCGGTTTTCTCCCCGTTGTCCATCAGGGTCCTGATGTCGTCGGTGGCTGCGATGAGGGCTGTCTCGGTGCTGTGGTTGGCTTGAAATCCGGATTGAGATGGCTCGAGGAATGCAGTCAGGTGTTTATTGACGGTCTTCTCGATGACTTTAGCCGGGAAGGGAAGAAGAGAGATGGGGCGGAAGTTCTTGAGGTCTTTAGGGTCAACTGTGAGTTTTTTCAGAAGGGCATTGATCTCTGCAAGCTTCCAGCTCTCTGGGAAGGTGGCTGAAGCGAAGGAGTTGTTTATAACGTTCCGGAGGTGGGGTGCGATGATGGTGTCTGCTTTGTTGTAGATGTGGTGGGGGCATGGGTCAGAGGGAGAGCCGGATTGGATAGTGTTCATAATGGGGTGGTGGCTTCTGTGCTGATGGGGGTCCAGTCGCTTATGGTGGTGGTGGGGGTCATTAGTTTGGTGACTGGAGGCGGTGTCTGGGCATCAAAGCTGTTGTGTATATCTGCGATCTTGCAGTAGAAGAACGTGGCAAGGGAGTTGCAGAGGTCTTGTGATGGTGTGATATCGTTGTTGCTGGCGTTAGGGTTGGAGAGCTCTTTTACGATGCTGAAGAGTTCCTTGCTGTTGTGGGTGTTGTTGTCCAGCCGCTCTTTGAACAATGTCCTTTTGGTGGTGCGGATCAGCTGGTGGTGTTCACGAGTGGCATTCTTGAGGGCTGTCATGTTTTCTGTCGTCTGTTTGTGGCGCCAGGATTTTTTGAGTGTGCGGCATGATTTCTTTGAGTCTTTCAGGGTGTCAGTGAACCATGTAGCTTTTCTGTTGCTGGTCTTGCCTAGGGGGTTCTTCAGCGGAGCGAGGTTGTCGGCGCAGTTGGTGATCCACTGTGTGAAATTGTGAGCTGTGTGGTTGGTGTCGGAGGTGTCGGTTGGTGGGTTCTGGCTCAGTGATTTGGTAAGCTGGACTGTGGTGACTTTGCTCCAGCATCGGCGGGGGATCTGTAGTGTGCGGTGGTGTTTTGTAGTCTTCTTGTAGGTGAAATGGATGCAGCTGTCGTCAGTCCAGTGTAGTCCGGTGGAGTGGCTGAAGGAGACGTGGTTGCTGGCCGAGAAGATGGGGTCCAGCGTGTGGCCGGCGTAGTGGGTGAGGGTGTTCGCCAGTTGCTTGAGTCCGAGGTTGGCGAGGTTGTCGAGCAGGGTGGTAGGGTTGTTGTCGTTGCTGTTCTCCAGGTGGAAGTTCAAGTCCCCTAGGAGGATGTATTCTGGTGATGTTAGTGCGTGCAGGCTGACAAAGTCAGCAATGGTTTCGCTGAATTGAGTGCGCGGGCCCAGTGGTCTGTAGACGAGGGTTCCTCTGAGTGCGATTTTGGGGTCAGTGCGGATCTGGAAGTGTAGGTGTTCAGCGGTGGAGAGTGTGTCTTCGGCGTTGGTCGTGACACTGATGGTGTTCCTGTGGACGATGGCGATTCCTCCTCCGGTTTGGCTGACGTGGTCCTTCCGGGTGATCTTGTAGCCGTCCGGGATGGCTATGGCGATGTCGGGGGCCGAGGAGGCGTTCATCCAGGTTTCCGTTGTGTCGAGGAGGTCCCAGAGTTCGATGGCGTGTTTGTGGACGGAGTGGGTGTTGAGGAGGATGCATTTGAGGTTGTTGTTGTTGTTGCTGGGGAACTGCTTAAATCTTCTACATCACCCAACCCATCTCAAATATTTGTACTTCATTTTCACTTCTGGGCACAAAGCTCCTCTTCTACCAGTACACCTCTCGCCTGACCGATTTTTATACTGACAATTCAACTACATTCCTCAAGGGTTCCATGTGCCGCTCATACCTCACTTTAGTCTTCAATACACCTGTGTATGAATCCTTGGAGTCTCTGCATTAGCACACAAAAAAACATTGATCATCAAATATGCATCACCCCAACATAAAAAGTGCAGCCAACCACTAGTATCCCAAGCATCTCCGTTTTCTTTGAACTGGAATTGAGGCTATGCAATGATTCACACACCAACACAATAGGGCCCTATAAACAAAAGTAAATTTGGCTGTAAAATGTATGTTTACCAATTAATTTTCCTCTATTATATCTGTCAAGAATTCACAAAGAAGGTTTACAGGAGGCATAAGACCATTTAGAAGTGTGGCTCAATGGTTAGAGTGGCAGACCCTGATGCAGAGGTCTGGCCCGGGACCAGGGTTCAAGTCCCGCCTCGGCAGGTCTTGGGCTCAATTTCCTTGGACCTGATAATTCTCGCCTCGGTGCCTATTCTAATCATGGGTCCCACTCTGCAACTCTGGGCAATAGTTGCTTAATCTCCACAACAGCCCCAACAGCGCTGGGATGCCTGGCTTCACCTTGGGGGTGCCCAGGAGTGGACATTTCACAGGGAAAAGCCAGGAAGGGTTCCACAGCGGTATGCGTTACAGCGCCAGGACACCCCAGTTGGGGTAGTAGTGCACTTTACAAGTACAATTACATTTACATTTACTAAGGAGGAGATGTTCCTCACACTGTTGAGATCTCCGCAGCCATCAGCCCCACTCAAGGAATGCAAAGTGGATGTTCAAGGCGTGGTTTGCCTCGGAATATTGTGAACTCTCCCTAACATGGAAATTAGTGGGCATTCACAAATATTTCTCAGATCCCTTTCCACCATGGAAATGGTCAGGGATTTTCTCTAGCACAGGACTGGAGTAACTTCCCTCCCAGAATGGAAAGGGAAATTTATCAACCTCAGATTTGTTTGAAGAGTAGGGAAATGGATTTTGTCACAAGAATGTTCTCGCTGCGTAGTTAATGTCTGCATTTGAACAGTAAATCATATTCTACCCTGTGTTGAATTCTCCACTATAGAGAACCCCATACAGTGGAAGGAGGATTCCTCAGGAAAAGTCATATGATCTTCCTACTGGTACGCAGCTTTCCTGATGAACTATTGGCAATGTTCATAAATTCCCAAAAGTTTTAAATCTGCACTCGTCTCTAGGTGTAAACCTGTGAGTGCATATTTATGACTTAGTTTGTGAACCAAACCCTAGAATTGCAAGCCACACATCTCATGTTCACCGTACAGATAACGCACCACCTAAACCATCCATAACGTTAGGTTACACCCATTGGGAAACAGTCACAGAAAAATGCAATTTTGTACATTCAGCCACATAGTTCGTACCATCAAACCACACTGACACAATCATAGATAATTTATAATGAAAAATAAAATGTTATATTTATTGTGTGATTCCTATATTTGATCTTTATTTGTATGACAGAATACTATCTGCTTGTCACTTTTTTTCATGTATGTTTTGTTTGATGTATAAAAGCTTTTTGGGTGGTTCCTTTTTAAATAGTCTTTCCAATTCACCCCCAATTCTCCTCAACTCTGTAGATGTGCATGCAGAGCTATCGTGTTAATGCAGTAATTCAGATTGCTGGAACTGATGTAGGCCTGAATTTTGTTGTTTGGCTAGACATTCAAAGTCAACAGTGTGAGGTATCAATTCCCTATGAATCACCGCTTTTGTTGCTTCCAATAGTGCGGACTGATTATACTCTCCATTATCATTTTCTACAAGATATATTTCTATCACTTCTGTAATTCTAACTGTTAGTATAGGATCCCACAAAGCTATTTCATTAACCAGTCAAGTTGTGAGTGAGGATGCAACCAAATTGGAGCATGATCCAAAAGTGACGGCTCCGATAGTGGAGTCTGCGTCAAATCCCTATCAATAAGAAGAAGGATTTATGTACTCTAGAGTAGAATGTGAAATATTCACAGCTCCAAATGACTAGGATGTTTAAATCTACAAAACCCTGAATGAGAGAAGATGGTGACCCAAGGGTAGCCTGCTGTCTACCATGGATTGTGCTGTGCACGCGTGGGTTCATATCCCACCCTCTACGTCACATTTGTTAAGAAAGAGACACAGCAGACTGGATGAGCAGGTACAAGTAAGTGTCTTTATTTATTTCAAAGCATGAAGCAGACTTCTCCCTTTGCTGGTCAGCAAGAAACTGACCACTGGAGAAGGTTTGCCTTCAAAAGGATACATGGAATCTCATGGCCCTGAGATTCCACTTGCTTAGAAGCGCACGTCAAAGATACATATACTTGTACACACAGTGAAAAGCTCAATACAACAATTGTCTTAATAGAGCCTTATCAAAACACTACTAAAATCACCTCCCACCACCAAGTTACAGCTTGAAAATTAAGATATCCAGGGGAAAAGGTCTGTGTTAAATTGATCCTTGTCCTAGTAATGAGAATATCTTGAGATTAGTGTTATGAGAGTGTGACCGAGCTTTCCTTTAATCCCAACGGATCTCTCCTCCTTGTGTGCAAGTTTAGATTCCAAGGTAACATTTAAACCTCTGTGAAGGAGGGTGGTTAGCCCCATCATCTAGCTTTTATTGTTGGTGTGCAATTGCCAGGTGAACCAACTGTTATAGGAGGTTTATATCTAGTTCTCCGCATCTTAGCCAATGAAGTCTTGCATTGCATTTAACCAGGAAACTGAGGCCCTGTACGTTTACAGGAAACAGTGGCAATGTTCAAATGTGAATCTGTATTAGTAGCCTATCAAACAATTTTTATGAGTTTATTCAACTGTTTCCTCCTGTTGAAAATAGAGCATTGTTAGTTTGTTCCCCTTGGCTACTAATACAGATTCACATTTAAACCCTACCTATGATCGATTCTCTGCCATGTGATCGTGTGCACTGTTACCTGTTGAAGAACATGACCATCCCCAATTCTGTGCATATAACAGAGTGAATAATACTCCTTAAACAAAATGAATCAGTTTTCATTGAACTGGTGTTGACTAGATAATCATCATGCCCAAGCTGAATCACAAACTAAAGAGGGGGCTGGCTCCAAGGTGTTAAACTGAGACCCCAGCCCCATAAATTGAACTGCTAGTAATTTTAGTCTTGAAATGTCAGTCAGTATGGTGCTAGTCAATCACAAAAGTGGAGTATATTAACTTATCTTAGGCCCGTAAGTTTAGTTTAGCAATCTTCCTCGTCATGGTGAGGTTGGGCTTCTTTCTCTTTTTGGCGGAGGAGTTGATGACTTTACTTGTGTGCTTTATTTGATATCTTGGTACACCACACCCCTCTCTTCTCTCACAGGTGGGCATGGTCGACCTCCAGTGGCGAGGAGGACATGACTTGAAGCTCCATGCCACCCATACTTTGAGTATCTCTCTCATTGCTAGCGTTTACCATTGATGGTGAAATGTAGTCGGAAGATGTGGTCCCATGCAGGTGCGCAACGCCCATTGGGCTCAAAGGTCTTAAGCCCCCCGTCATGTGTGGCAGCCCGTGGCTGAGACAGCTTCCCGGGCACACACACCACCGCACCCGTGTACTTCACAGTTCTTTAAAAGACCATGTGCTTGTTAATGAGGCTTTGTTGTTTTTTCACCCCTTTCTAGAGCCCCTGCATCTCCACTTCGCCTAGAGCTGGAAGTATAACCTCCCCCCCGAAATTGTTTCTTAGAATGCCCCCCCCCAATTTGGCTTTAGTTGCGTGTCTGGTCCCATGTATATAGAATCTTCTCTTTTTGCGTGCACTAGCTCATTTCTTTCAATTCTCTGCATCTTGTATCATGTAGAAGGAACATCATGATAAAGAAAGATTGTTTTTACCTAAAAAGTACTGGTTCTTGTTTACAGGCATCAACATTGAGTCCCTCTTTCTCTTGGAAAAATGGATGTATCAATCCATCTGGCAAAAGTTTCTTCTACTGTCGGAATGGCAAGTACACAGTGTGTATGCTCTGGTTATTAGGCAGTTGAAGCAAGTGGGAGAAAGTTAGTACATAAGCTTTCAGATTTTTATTGACCAATTCTTTGCAAATTCCACTGAGACGCTTATTATTCCGTCTAGAGCAGTTTTCGATGTTGTCAAAGTTTCCAGCATTGTTTGATGTTGTTATAGGTGGGTCATTCTAAGAGCCTGCTCATCTCTCGTATGACTATAATGCCAAGTTATTCTCCATCTTATCCAGTTGCAGTTCAATTCTCTGAAGTAAGTCGTCTAGTTCAGAAAATGACCAGTAAGTCTTGTTAAAGCGAGTTCGTTTATTTTCTGAATTCTGGTAGAAAAACGTGTCTTCTTTTCTGGTTGGAGCTTGAAGGCAAGTTTCCTCCAGTGGTTTCGGTTTGTGAGCTGAAGAGGATTCCATGCATGCCTGAGTCTGCATGTGGTCAGTTTTCTCCATGTGGAGCATGACTTGGTTTTGGGTTTTTAGACTTGCTCGTGGGCATGCTTGGATGGCTCTTCTCAATGTAACTGGCTGTTGCAAACTACGATTTAGGAGGATGTGAAATGATTTAAAACTGTATGATTCAGTTTCTCACTTTAGGCGAAGTCATAAGCAAATAGGTCTCCGCACCTCAGTAGTATTGGAATGAGGTTGGGCTCCCCAATTGGGTGGACAGAAGCCTCGACGCTGTGTGGCTCAATCATATACAGGGCCACTGGAATTATGTGATAGTGTGGCCGTGGAGATTTTTGCATAATTATAGATTTGCTGCTTTTGCCACATAATCCATCATCTGCCGCATATTCTGTAGAGTTCTTCATAAATTATTCACCCGCACTGCCTAATTTGTCCCTCTCCTGCTGCATAATTCCAGTGGCCTTGATTATATAGTAGAGCCTATGTTTTCATATGTTTCGGTTTCTTATGCAAAGATGGGGCAAAACTTGTGGGCTGTCTTAACTCTCGCTCTATAAAGAACCAAGCATCACAAGAAAAAGAACTGAAACATGCCTTTGAATGGGATAATCATCTCCTTAGTTTATCTATGCACAATTTGTCATTGTATGTACTAGTTAGATTCTGATGGATTACGACAAATGTAGAAAACGTCTTGGTACGGCAGACTGACAAGGCAGAGGCAATAGGAGGAAGAGTTTTAAAATTGGTTTTAAAATTGGATCACACTTTAAGGAGTCTATGGGGACTTTTCAGTATAGGGTATAGGGTGGTTTGGGGGAATTTTTAATATTAATGGTTCCCTTAACGGGAAATGTATTAATTTGTACAAAAGCAAGGTAGCCTCTGCCCTTACAAAAGGAACTGAGGAATGGGGTACTTCACCTGCGTGGTTTCTGACCAGCTTCACAATTACTTAGGGAGGTTAACTGTGGGTGCCTAAATGTAAAGAGCAAATAACTGTGGGTGCCTAAATGTAAAGAGCAAATAACTGTGGGTGTCTAAATGTAAAGAGGGAATAACCGTGGGGGCTTGGATGTAAAGAGGGCATACCTGTGGGTGCCTGAAAGTAAAGAATGCATAACTGTGGGTACCTGGATATAAAGAGGGCATAAATGTGGGTGCTTGGATATAAAGAGGGCTTACCTGTGGGTGCTTGGATGCAAAGCCTGTGGGTCCCTGAAAGTAAAGAATGCATTACTGTGGGTACCTGGATATAAAGAAGGCATAAATGTGGGTGCTTGGGTGTAAAGAGGGCATGGCTGTGGGTGCCTGAAAGTAGAGAATACATGACTGTGGGTGCTTGAATTTAAAGAGGGTATAACTGTGGGTCCCTGAAGGTAAAGAGGACATATCTGTGGGTGTCTAAATGTAAAGAGGGCATTAATGACTTCAGGCTAGACTATAGCCCGAGAAAGCTATCTTTAAGCTGAGAAGGTCATAGTATTATATATATTTTATTAGTTTATTTATTAAGGAGCTTTGTCGAGTGCTCTCTTAAGTCCATTTCGAAACACTTGGTCGATTTTAGAATAAGCAAGGTTGAACGTTGGCTCATGGACCAGAATGAAATTAGCCAGCAACGACTCGAACAAAACCAGAATAAAAAGATCAGTATTCTTGATTGGTAGCTGGCTTCATCATTTAGGGACTGTCTCGATTAATTGCAATACATGCATATAGTCGCCTATCGCAAGAAATCATTTAGAGCAAAGGAAGCCATCGTTTGTTTGTTTATGATTTTTATATGGTATTTCTGTTACCTTCTTACCCGTGGATTGTCAGTGCAATTTACAAGTAACAGATTCTTGCAGTGGGATCTCTGAAAAATGATATGGACCAAATGAATGAAGAGCTTACAAATAAAATCAGTGACTTAAAAAAATACTTGCTCGATGTGTGACTAACAGGAGAAGCTGGAGAAAGGTAATCTGTTTAAAAGACTGAAGATCTATGGGAACAAAAGTAGACGAAGCAGAATATCGGGTGCAAAAAAAAACAATGACTGAGAGAAACAATTAAAGGCTTAAGTGAGAATTGAATAACAGAGTCGACATTTATTCTGGAAAGGAGTGCTGTTAATTCAATAATTCCTCAGGGAGAGAGCTCCACGGGGGAGGAGCTGCTCATGAAATGAACTTGGCAAGAGCAGTTGAGATCCTTTTTGTTTTCTCGGACTTGAGGCGCCATCATATATATTTATGGTGGAGAGAGTTGGCCATGCTTGCTTGAAGAATGTCTTTCCCAAGTCCACCCGCAGAGGGCAGTAAAGCAACATGTGACATTTGAAATCCAATCCCATCTATTGACAGCACACAGCCTATCTTCAGCAGTGAGGGGGTTCCCAGTTTGGTTTCTGTAAATGAAACAAGACTCTACATGGGTTTTCATGTTCAGTGGTGCTGGAACATGTTTCAGAGAGGGGTTGCTGGCTAATAAGTCACTTCACTGGACATCATAAGGTTGTAAGCATTCATGATGTAAAATGAATGAGAGAATATAGAAAGAGCCCAAATCATTCAGTTGAAGAATGCCTACCCCCCTACACACACACACACAGCCACACACACTCTCCCCCACACACATCCCACTTTGTGCCTCCCACCTTGCTTCTTTGAAAGAATGGAGCGCAGTGGTAAATTTGAAAGCTTTTCTCTGTGAAACGTGTATAATTTGCACTTTGTAACACTCTTTTATAGCTAGCACACTCTATGCAGGAAAATCAACAAAAACAACTACTTGAACACTAGCTCAAAATCGTACTGAATTCGGAATCACAGCCATAGGATGATCAGGTGTATCCCTGTGTAAGTGTTCATCTCAGTGACTCATATTGCAAATGAGTAGGATGAATGCAAATGTAAATTTGAACTTAAAAATTAAGCTGAACATGTCCAAATGTATTTACAGTGAAAAGGAGAACATCATAGAGCGAAATAAGTTAGAATGGTTCTTTCCTGGTGTGGACTTCCTGATCTAAATCTTATTTACTGGCCCTTGGAACGAAAGTCACAATATTCAAAATATCCCTTAGCTAAAAAAAAGAAAAGAAAATCAATATAATGTTCAAAACTTTCTCTTTCTTCTGGGACCCATCCAGAGTGCCATGAGGTTAAAGTTCAAAACGCTCATGTTTTGATCTCATAAAAAAACAACTTGGATTGCGTAGTAAGATTAATAGAGCATATTGTTCAATAACGTGTTCTTTCTAGTTTAGGTTTAATGACCACTTGCAGCTGATTGCTCAGAATTTGTTTTTGAATGTCTATATTACACAACTTGCCCTTCAAAAGTAGTGTGTTTTCCCATTTCCTGATTGCTTTGCTCCATGTTAACACGGGGTGCTGCAGTACCCCTCGTTCCGGCACCCTTGTATGTTTTTATAGTCTATGAATAAGTCTTAGCTACTCCTGTACAGGCCTGGGCGTAGTTCGCAGAGTTTTGCTACGCAGGTCTCCACGAAGTTACAAAGAAATTCCACGAAGTTCCACGAGTAGTGGAGTGCAGTGCACACTGCAGTTTGTGCTGGTATTCCTGCTGCTCAGGTAGAAATTGTACCTGAGCGGCAGCTCGTTCTTGCAAACTTACTGTTCGCGATCTTGAACTTACCAATCGCGAGCGGGGAAAAACTCTGCTCCACATTGCAAAGCTGAGTTTTCTGCACTCCGTGAGCTCTGTGGAGGGCAGAAAACTCTACGAATGGAGCCAAGTTCACCGCCCAGGCCTACTCGTGTATCCTGTTGTGGTGTTGCACAAGATGGGAAACAAGGCAGGTGTGCAAATATACAGGGATAATACTGCACCTGATGTAAGAAATTATAGTACCTATTTTAGCTCGAGCTAGAAAGGAAACAATAAATATGTTGTATAATTACAACCAGGATTCTTCATAGCACAACATGTTAATATTGGACATTTCCAAGGATTTTTCTCCATTATGAGGAACAATGCTAGCTGTGCTATGGCAATACCTGCCTGCAATTCTGTCCAATGAAGATTTAGTCCAAAATCAAACACTGAAAAATAGAGATGTTACTAATTTACCTTAAGGACATGTTAAGCAGCAATTGTGTGACTTTTTCTGCTGAGGTGATATTGCTATTACTGATCCCTGTTATCCAACTCTTGGGATCATTTTGAAATTGTTGGATAATACCATCAGTACTGCATTACAACTAATATAATGAATGACTTTAGGATTTATTAAGAGGCCTCTAATAGAATTATGCCTGCCACTTTGTCTTGATTATGGCCTCAAGTCTTGCTTAGACAACCTATCGACCGAAATGTGGATGCATTGGCCACTACATACTCTCATGAATGGACTTATGAGCCATCTACTAGGAAAATGATTCCAAGAGGACTTGTTTCGAATAATTGTGATTTTGTTGTGTGGCCTCCACATTGTCAAAGGTCAATACTGGGAATAAACTAAAGAATTTCACTGTGACCCTTAAAGACAGTGTGCTGGTGCTGTTTCTTGACACTAGAGAGTTTTGGAATGTTAAGAAATATGCATATTCATATCTTGTACTTGCCTTGCTTAAATCACTGGTCAAATTTAATAGGGCTTGCGATGTACACTTTAGGTGTGCCTTAGCTTATATTCAAAAGTAGATTTTCATACAATACACAGGCACATTTCCTTGTCCTGAACTTTTAAACTGCAGAGCAGCCAGAGAAAAAGTGTTCTCTGAGGGCAAACATTTTTGACATATTTGTGGGTGGCGTAAAGATACACTGAAGCCCACATAAGGCATTTTACATCCCTGCCACTCATGCCTTTCGAAGCACCATAAAGATTTAAGCGTCTGCTGTCCTGCTGCTCCTGACTCTGATCTGGTGGGACCAGCTGTCCCAGGGCTCACCTGGCTCCACTCCTGACCGCCAACACCTGCTGACAGGGGGAGGTGCCCACTATTGCGCTACAGAGCGTGTGCCCGGGCCAAGACCGAGCCAGGAGCAGGCCTGTCTGTGCCTGTCAGCGGCCGTCTGAGGCTGGGTTGGGCCCACTCTCTTTCAAGTGCTATAGGGGTGCTGGCTTAGTGGTTTGAGGTGAGCATATAGCTGTAATACCTAGATTGGCAACAGCTTTAAATGCCTGTGATGGGGAAACATACTGGCCCCCCACCTACGTGCTCCGCTATTATGCTCGACAGCATGCTGGAGAGGGTGGTCAGTACCATGTCCTCTGAGATAGAACTAACTGAGCACAGATTGCCCAAGAGAAGTGGGGCAGTACAGACTGATTTTGCACTTGGAGGGGTATCAATTGACCCGGCGTCCACCATCACACCTTGTGACCCAGTGCAGCAGTCAGCTGCCTCTAACAATGTGCCGCTTCCTAGTGGAAGCACTCCTGGTGCCCAAGGACATGATACACCCAAGACACAGCCAAGTATGGGTACCCCAACAGCTGCAGCAGCATTGGCTACAAAACACAAAAGGGAGCCTGTCTGCACCAAAAGTAAACAGCCCCGACGTATTAGCTCTTCCCGCAGCTGTTTGTCCTCCTGCATGCAATTATCATCTAGTGCTAATATCACCGTCGAGCAGGAACTCTAGTCATTCAATTTGCACTCAGAACGAAGTTGCATCAGCTGCACTAGATCTTGGGGATGCTTTCGTTAATACCGTATTTTCACGGGTTACTGATATAATAGACATGAAATGTATATCTCTATGGAAGCGTTCGGATCATTTGGACACTTTAATGAACAAACTCACCCAACAGGGAGAGACAGTCCAAACTAACGTCCCCGGGGTTGGGGAGGGGGTCTATTCCATCATCCAATGTTTTATCCAAAGTCAACCCTCCGTTTACTGTTACGTGCCCGTCTGCAGACCCCCCAGCTGTGTCATCTTGTAAAACATGTTCCCAATTAAGGGAGGGCCTCCTCACGAAGGCTATCAAAGCACCAAAACCTCTTTTTTCCAACATCGGCCCATCAACCTAGGTTGGGAATGACTTTCTTGTGCCCCATGCATCTATACTTGAAACTACTAATACAACCATGTGTGATTGACTGATTTTGTCCCATTTAGCACTATTACACCTGACCCACTGAGTAGGATCCATTCTAAGCCCAATAAAGATGTTCTGGGACTGCTGCCGGCAGCCTGCCCTTATGTTATGGTGCTGGCAGGGGTATCAGCCCTCAAGAAGGAACAGGGGAACCAACCTGGGATCAATTGTGCAATAAATGTGTGGATTGGTTGTCTAAGAACAAGGGGTTCAACATGTTAAACCCGAAAGAGATAATCATGGCACGAAGAGTGGGGTGAGCAGGTGACTTACTCAAGAACATTGAAGGGGACTGTATTGTTCTCAATTTTTGCAGATCATCTATTGTAAGGTCATTGTTGAGAAGTCAGGAGATTACAACTACCAACCCGTCAAAAATGTGGTCTCAACCATTGGGCTACCCCCCCGATGCCCTATGAATGCGCCTGTTTTTCCAGCTGTCCAAAACAAATTTTTAATACTGTCCAATTTGGATACCCAGGATTGACTATCATTACCCCCTGAGATTGACGGGATCGATCATATACCCACATGCCCTCCACATACAATTGAGACACACAATTATCCTGCTATGTCTACCCCTAAGGATCGTGATAACTTAGACTTAAATATGCTTAGCTGGAATGTTGCTGGCCTACAATCAAAAATAGATCTAGCAGACTGGCTGGAATTGGTTAGACAGCAGGACCTTCTAATGTTCCAATAAACTTGGGCCACCAAAGATATATATCATGAAGCATTTGAATGTTTTATTATTGGTGCCTCAATTCCTAACTATGGTCAACCTTCTGGTGGCCTTTTAATCTGGGTGAGCATCACTGCTGGGGGGTAGTGCTAATGTGTTATGCACTCTAAATGACACATTTCAAGCTTTGTTACATATAAGGGGGTATCTATGTATCTATTTAATTTCTATAATAATGACTTTCATAGCTCTCCTAATATGATTTGTATTAAGTTATTTGACTGTGTCACCACCTTAGAGAACTGTAATGGCTCTGATAAAAAAAGCTGGCATCTGGGGGTTCATTTTAATACTAAGTTCGCCAGTGAAGATACTCCTGTTTTAAGACCAAGCAGTAGAAGACATATCTGTCACAGGGGTGTGGAGGTAAAGGAACATTTGGAAATCATGCCTTGAGCAGTACTATGGATATTGCAGCTGTAGCTAAACATAACAACTTACCTCATCCAACATTAGGAGAAAGGGGCAGCGCTACCACCAATGACTTTATCTTCATTTCTCCCACCCTTGAGGACTTTTTATTGAAAGGTGAGGTTGTTACCACACACCATGGCGATCACAACCTGATCAAAGTAGTGCTGAGATTGTCCCCTAGGCCGATGTACAAAACAGAAAGTGGTGCCAGGAGTTTGGTACCTTCAACAGTCAAATTAAGATTAGTGTAGCGAGGGGTTAATAGCGCTGATTTGTTTCATTAGGTGGTTAGAGATAATTTGGGACTTGTCAACTCCTGTCTGTTAGCACGGGAACCCAATCCTGAGGTAGTTAGTGCATTTGCATTATCAAAAACCTGCTGTTGTCACACAGCGCGGACCTAGATGGTTTAATAGCGAGTGTTCAGCGATTAATAGAGAGCTACGTAAGGCCCTGTCAACTAACCCAAGGCGTTACCTTTTAATTAAGTCACTCAGACAGAAGTATAAGCTGGTTATATTCCATAGGAACGAAGAATTATTAAACAAACAAAGGGATGCTCTCGCCAGTGCCGATAGTCTAAAGAACGGGAAACCTTTTTGGGCTACTATTAAAGACATGAGAACGATAGGACAATCATTAACACCGATCAGCTGTAATATAACTTGCGAGGCTTGGGAGGCTCACTTTTTTATGATATATACAGCCCCCACATATGATGAAGATATCTTTGAGCTCCGAGCCCCTACAGGAAAATTAATATCCATACCTAAAGTGGAGGAAGCCATTTGGACCAGAGCCTGGGCAATAAAGCCCTGATTGGCTACCCATTGATCTCATTAAGTATAAACTCGATTTTTGGGCCCCGCTTTTGCTAAATGTTTTAATTTAACTTAACAAATGACCCATTACCAAAAGGGCGACAGCTCCCAACCTAGATGCTGCAGAACTATCTCCCTGATTGATAACACTCTGAAAATCTTATTGAGGGTTTTATATAACAAGACTAAAACTTGGACTGAAGACAATTTTATTTTACAACCGTGTCAACTAGGTTTTAGGAGTACAGTAGGCACTATCGAACAATGTTTAAACCTCAGTCTAATAATTGAGAAATATACCATTGCACAGCAGTCACCAATATATTTGGCTTTTATGGACCTGACCTCAGTTTTTGATTATGTTAGTCGGTCATGATTATGGTCCATTTTATTAAAATACGGGTTCGACAAGGTTTTAGTACACCTTTTAGCATATTTGCACAAGGATTTGAAAACCCGGTTTAGGATCAACAGTGGTGGGGAGGTCTCTAATGACATCAGAATCTGTAGAGGGGTCAGACAGGGATGTGTTCTGGACCCTCTACTTTTTATTATATATATTAATAACATACACAAATCATTGACAACACTCCCTAAGGATGTCCCTAGAGGTAATTATGATATACTCGTGCCCTATTATACGCTGACGAAGCGCTATTAATGGGACGCACACCTAATGCTTAACGTCTTTTAGTGCAGGGTTTTGTTGATTTTATGGCCAGTTTAGACCTATGCACTAATTAAAAAAAATATTTCATAATGGATTGCAGGCAGAGGAAGCGCCTTTTAAACTCCATCTCCGTGGGTAATCAAAGTTTACAATGCACTAGCACTTTCCCCTATCTGGCATTGGCTTTTGATGCTAATGTCTCTTGGTCTGACCATGGTATACTGCAGGAATGCGTTTTCTAAAGATTCTAGATCTTTAGTCTCCCCCAACCTAGGATGATGGGGGATGTTTTAGCTTTTTAAAAAAAAAAAATCCAATGCATACCTATGGCAACCTTGTCTGAGGAGGTATGGGGCTTCTCAAGGAATTGTAGTATCCAGCATGAGAAAAATAGGTTTTGTCTGAAACTTTTAGGTGCCCCCATCTCCTCATCCCAATACGTTTCCCACAGTGAATTAAAACTACATTATATTGAAGACTGTATAAAGGCCTGCGCTGCTCGATTTTGGCTAGCCATTTGAAAAAACTCTTGCGGCGTACCTCACAAGAGAGACCATAAGAGATTGCCTCAAGTGTGAAAAGGGAATGGACATTCCCTGGCTATCAGAGGTGAGATTGAGCCTAAGCAGGGTTAATTATGAACACATTTTTATTAGGGGTGGGCGTAGTTCGCGAAGTAGCGCTACGCGAAGTGCATTCCGCACTACGCGAACTTCATGTAGCACTACGCGAGCTGCGTAGTAGCATGTTCGCACTGTGCAAGATGCATTTTCCATGATTGTACAGTGTGGACAAGCATCCGGCACTGTGCAATCATTGAAAACGGCATCTTGCACAGTGCGAGCTGTAGTTTTCTGCTGCTCGAGTAGATTATTACTCGAGCTGCAGCTTTCTCAACGCGAACTGGTAGTTTCTCATTGAGAGCGGTCGCGAGCATGCGCAACCACTCACAATGAGAAACCTTACCTCCCCTCATTGAGAATCTTGCCGGGATGTCATTTTGCTTGCACGCGGTCACGAACATGACGTTCAGGACCACGAACAAGCAAAAAATGAGCGCTGCACTACGCTACGCTGCACTACGCGTGTTCGCACTGTGCTACGTGCAGCTCGCGTAGTGCGAAGTTGCGCAAACTCCGCGAGCGTAGCGTAGTGCTTCGCCCAGGGTTAATTTTTATAAGTCCAAATGAGATAGATACTGTAAGCAAAAAAGATGTCCGGACGGCACTCTATATGCATTATAGTAAGGCAAGACTTGGTAGGGAGTCTAGGACACCAACCTTAGCCGCTTTTATGCCAATTGAGAATACTTATTATCAGCTGGCCAGCTATCTCACAAAACCCAGAGGCCCCTCTTCCATCTAAGAGCTGGCACAGTGAAATATTTACTTTGTTTCCCTCTTGGTTTTCGACCCAACCTTGATCATTTTAGCCAGGCCCGTGTGATGGCCAGATCGGGCAAACTACATTACACTTTTTATTCTTCTGTAAGTTTTATATAAAGTATGCTAAATGACTTTTAAAAAAAATATCCATTGTTTCACCTTGAAGCCACATATAGGACTATCCTCAATTTGGAAGATGATGAATTGGTCTTTGGTGTAGGCGCTGAGGTTCTGTGATTCTGAACCCATTCAATAAAGGTCGTCGTATCTAGACGATTTTGGTATCAGCGGACCTCAAATGATGAGTGCGGTATGTACGAGTGTTTTCGTCATAATCTATCTATCGAAACACTACGTATTCAGGGATTTTGTTCGAACCTTAAGTGTTCCATTTTGTGTACAGCAGCCATTTTGTGGTTGCCCTCACATAGGCCGATGACTGGGGCCGAACGAGTCTTTGGGACACGTACACCTTTAGCTGACTTTTGTGTGACCTGGACGAACTGACTCCCTTGTCCGATGCTAACCTCGTTGAGCCAGTTCCTTGTTAGGCAGCTGGTCAGATAGAGATCAAAGAGCAGGACATTGCTGAGTTTATGGTACATGCACACACCCTTCTATCTTGCTTCTCATCTGTTTCTGTTCCTTCTTTTATGGCTTATTTATGGTTTGGGTTGAGGTCCTTTTATTATGGGTTTGTCCGGCCTGTCCGAGCAAGAATGTTGAATTTTGCCTTGTCATTTCTGGTGGGCTGGACAACGGAAAGTGGGCTTGTTGTTATGCGATACCTTTGAAATGTCACTGTGTGATTGGTCAGTTTGTAAGTAATTGATGCTAGCCAGGAATGTGATTTGCGGCATAAAAGATGATGTCTCGCAATACGAAATTGTGCAGTCTCTGACGAACCACCCGTGTTGTGCTTCGTAGACCTCTGTTCCTGGTTGCAACCAATACATTTTGTCTTTGACGTCACCTAGAAGTGTCCCGTGTCTCTGTTTGCCAAGACAGGAGAACTCGAAGACTTCGGGCGTTTTCCCTCGCGTCGCTGGGTTCTAAAACCCGGTGCTTGATTCCGGTCTGGGAAAGACATGGCTTGGTAGTTCGGACTGGACTGTTCCCATGAGGCACAGGGTCAGAGCTGATTTGCATATAGCCAGTGTCTAACCCAGGGTGGTGTGGAGTGCAAAAAAACGATGGATTTAGGCCCAGATCCTTGTACTGGGGTGAATGTATGACATTGTTCTACATTCTGTCCATCAACTGTGTTTTTTGCAATTTTCACCCCGAGTGTGCTGGGTATACTCAGACGTGAGTCCTAGGCTCTCCACACCACTGGAGTCAAGCTATCCAGGCTGATGAAGGCTGATAGCCAGAAACCGGTCCTTGGATGCTTGATTCCGGTCTGGGAAAGACATGGCTTGGTAGTTCGGACTGGACTGTTCCCATGAGGCACAGGGTCAGAGCTGATTTGCATATAGCCAGTGTCTAACCCAGGGTGGTGTGGAGTGCAAAAAAATGATGGATTTAGGCCCAGATCCTTGTACTGGGGTGAATGTTTGACATTGTTCTACATTCTGTCCATCAACTGTGTTTTTTGCAATTTTCACCCCGAGTGTGCTGGTTATACTCAGACGTGAGTCCCAGGCTCTCCACACCACTGGAGTCAAGCTATCCAGGCTGATGAAGGCTGATAGCCAGAAACCGGTCCTTGGATGCTTGATTCCGGTCTTGGAAAGATATGGCTTGGTAGTTCGGACTGGACTGTTCCCATGAGGCACAGGGTCAGAGCTGATTTGCATATAGCCAGTGTCTAACCCAGGGTGGTGTGGAGTGCAAAAAAACGATGGATTTAGGCCCAGATCCTGGGACTGGGGTGAATGTATGACATTGTTCTACATTCTGTCCATCAACTGTGTTTTTTGCGAGTTTATGGTACATGCACACACCCTTCTATCTTGCTTCTCCTCTGTTTCTGTTCCTTCTTTTATGGCTTATTTATGGTTTAGGTTGAGGTCCTTTTATTATGGGTTAGTCCGGCCTGTCCGAGCAAGAATGTTGGATTTTGCCTTGTCATTTCTGGTGGGCTGGACAACGGAAAGTGGGCTTGTCGTTATGCGATACCTTTGAAATGTCACTGTGTGATGGTCAGTTTGTAAGTAATTGATGCTAGCCAGGAATGTGATTTTTGGCATAAAAGATGATGTCTCGCAATACGAAATTGTGCAGTCTCTGACGAACCACCCGTGTTGTGCTTCGTAGACCTCTGTTCCTGGTTGCAACCAATAAATTTGGTCTTTGACGTCACCTAGAAGTGTCCCGTGTCTCTGTTTGCCAAGACAGGAGAACTCGAAGACTTCGGGCATTTTCCCTGGTGCCGCTGGGTTCTAAAACCCGGTTCTTCAGCGCTTTCTTGAAAACTGTTGTGTGTGCTCGCAACACAATGTGCATTTTATGAACAATGTATTATCGTATCTGTCTTTATGCCTGACTATTGTGAATTTTTACATTTTATGTGCTGTAATGAGATTTGTTCTTTTATGGATCAGTTTTTATCCGAATAAAGTAAATTGAATTGATGAACTGAAAGCTTTAGGGGTAAGGCATCAAATGATGCTATACCATTTAACAGTGTCATACCGCACAGAATCCCAAAGCTATAGAAATTAGACAAAACAAAATGGGAGACCATGACAGAAGTGATGTCCTTTCTTACTCTCTCTCCGAGGAATCAACTTGCAGAGTATGATATTCTCTGCAGACTTTCCTGAACATTCTCGTGCATAAGGAGTTGAGTTAGCTATATTTGCACTAAGCAGGGTCAGACAGTGTAAACTTGTGGGACAGAGAGAGAAGCGGGTCAAAGGGCATTTCACCTCAGATACTGGCTGATGTCATCAGCACACTGGAGTGTGGGCCAGTGATCTGAAGGTGGCTTGCTGTTGCACCAGGAAGGCCTGTTAATGTTGTTTGAATAAACACATAGTACACCCCTGTACAGAAGAATGTTATGACAATCACTACCGTGAGTAGACAAGCCACAATTCAAGTTCTTTACATTAGAATTAATTTCCACCATTGGTGTGAGGCAGCATCAAATCCATACTGAGGTGAGCAGGTCACACTCAAAAGTGCAATACCACTCCTTTAACATTCATAAGACCATGCAAAGTTGATCGAAGATAGTCTGTAAAATCGTTTCTATACATTTTCAGCAAGGTGCAGAAAATTTGTGATGCTACATTTAAGATGTTTGTTTGTTCCACATATCTGTATAATTATTGTGTCAATTAGTGTGATGTCACCAGGGTTATGGTCAAGGCACATCACTTCCTTGACAGATCATGGGTCATAGGTCATATTATGACACTTCCTGTGATGTCAATAAAGTCATGGGTGAGTGCTACCCCAGACTTATTAGTGAATCGACGTCCACTGCGGAGCCATTTGGGTAAATAGGTGCATACATCTTTGTTTGTTCCATATTTCTACATATTTCTACAATCATGCATGGTTGGTGCACAATGGGACCAAATACACCCACATCACGACGAGAATTTGCTCAAGGCAGATAATAAAAATACATTGTGACCAACCCTTCTCAGAAAGGATTGAGAGAGCGCAAACTGACCTAAATGTATAAGTACACCACACTTACACGTAGTAAGCACAAGTCATGAAGAGAAATGCCATGAGTGCTGATAGTACCTACATCTATATTCTGAAATGTGTAGTTAATGTAGAGATTTAAGTAGAAGTGGAACTAATGCAGAAATGTGTGAAACTATATGATTTTATTAGACGTGATTATTCCTGAATCCATGTCGTGTAGCTGCTAAAATGTAAGATGGCATACGGTTAAACGTAGAACGTGGTAGTCCTCAGGGCCAGAGATGGAAGGGATGGGGAAGGTGGTTCATTTCACGACATGGATTGCACTAATGTTTTAGTAATAACGTTAAGGGGCCATGATTTATAGATGTGTTTACTGAATAATAGAATAAGAGTACTAACATGCTATTAATTAATGAAGGAGTTGAATGTTATAATCATTATGAGAAATGCTGTAGGCCTGAAATGTTTTAAACATTGATTTACACGTACTGGTCTGGCCCGGGAAATGTTGCAAACTTTTCTTGGAAGTCTATGAGAATTGGGATCTTGGCTGCAGGTGTCTGTCTGCAAGAGAAAGGGGGGATCCAATTATAAATGGAATGAATAGAGGTTTGTTCAGGAGACGGCCCAGACATGGAGGAGGGTTCCGGAATGTTTTAAGGGGTATCAGCGGGCCGGAGAAGAGTCTGAGAAGCAAGGTCAACTCTAACGCACGAGGCCTCATCATGGAAAAAGCCAGAAGCTACACCACGTGAGGGGCGTCTCACGAGGGGCGTCCCAAATGTTGTAGTGTTTTTTGTATTAGGGACAGCACCCCTGGGTGGAGTTAGAGCAGATGCCTGAGGACCCTTTAGAGAGCGGATGGGTAGGCAGAGAGGGGTCATGACTGGAGAACTATAGGTTTTCACCTAGAGACTGAGAGTGGGTGACTTCCCTTGGGGGTCATTCACTGCTGACACCTTTTGTTAGGTTGAGACCTGGTTAAGTAGGGATACCATCTAGAGCAGGGTAGGGACAGCCTAACTTGTGTTTTCCTCCAACTTAAATGACGGAGAGATCACAGTACGTGTCAATGCTGATAGCTTTATTATTCTTAGAACTAGTGCTTGTAGTTTCCGTTGCTCGTCTGAGGGCTTTCAGAGAGCACATGTATGTAGTTGGGCCTGTGTATCTTGTGAATCTCATTCTGAGATGCCTGTATTTGCAACTTATCTTAACCTTATAATAAACCTTTGAAAGCTAGAAGTTGTTTGTGATCTTTTGGAGCAGAGTCCTTTATTGGGTGAACTAACTTGGTAAGAGATGCACTTTCTTCCCTCAATGACAGGCAATAAAGGTTCAGTCGACCAGATCGGGGTTTTAGATCAATAGTGATAAGGTATCGATCAAAATCTCGCCCCTCCAGTTGGTAGCTATAGAGGATGGTTGCCTTCTTGAGGAAGGTGATCTAGGCCAGGTTAGATTACCCCAAGGCCCCTAGAGATCGATGATCGGAAGAACCGCCCGCCGAGGAAGGACCGGATGACGTGAGACAGAAAAGCAGCAGTATCGGTCGAGAGTGAGTATAAAGGGTCATGCGTGCTAGATTGCGGTGTTTTTGTGTTGTATCTATGTTGTAATGTCTGGCGGAGTTGAATGCCTGTAGAGAGACTGTGAGACAGGTTGTGAGCGCGCACAACCGGTGGAAATCTTAAGTTCAGGGAGAGCTTAAGTGGTTCGGGTGTGCCGGACACCCAGAGTAATTGTCAACTAGTGTGAAGGGGGGTCATGAGGTACCATTGATCACCCGAAGGACCGAGATAGGGGGAACGTAAGAGTGAGTGCGTGAGTAACGGACGCTGGTCGGAAGTTACTGTGTGTGTAAAGAACCTATCAGAGAGACGATAGACATCTCGTCAGTTGTGTTGACAATTACAGATAGACTGTGGACGTACAGTCGAGGGAAGTGACCGCTTGGTCGGAAGTAGTCATTTTTCAGAGTATGAATGGGACGCATGCATGACCGCGAGGAGAGCTGAGAAAGGAGGGGTGCTGCTACGAAGCGGAGACTAGTGACGTCAGAAAGTGCCGCGCTGGGATTGGCCGGCCGGTGAAAGACCGCGCTGCGATAGGCCAGCTAGCGAAGCCGCGCTAGGATTGGCGGATTGTCATCAGGAAGTAAACAAAGTATTCAAGCTGGAAATTGTGCGCGTAATTATGAAGTGTTTTAAATGGTTAAGAGCGCTGTTTAAAAGAGAGAGGCGGGGATCGTATGAAGGGGAAGAAGCCCCGCCGGAGGGTACGCCGGCTCGTTACATGGCAGTACATGTTGGGCTGCACACCATTTTGTGGATCGCAGAGTGGAGTAAGATTACAGACGGAAATGAGGAACTCACGTTCCCGAAGTACGGGACGTTCAGATTAGAGGTGCTACACAGATTAAAAGCAATTATGACCTCAACGAGACCCTTGCCTAGACCGACCCAGTTTGAAGCCCTTAATGCGTGGATTAGGGCAGCGCACGAAAAGAACATGAACAGACGACAAGAAAGGGTGAAACGTTCGGTAAGGGCAGTACAAGATGCCAAGTGGGATGCGGATGCTAAAAGATGGAGAGTACATAATATGGAAGTAAATAAATTGTATCCAGTGTTAGAGATGCCCGGGAACAAAAGCCCCCTAGAAGAAGATGATGAGAGCGAGACAGAGGACAGCCTGATAAACAGATTATTGACAGATAGGCCACCCCAGTATAACAGAGCAGGGGGGGAGGTCGAGCATATTGGAGAGGGGGGGGGCAATGCAGGAGAGCATGGGCCGCTTCCCAGTCCCGATTGGAATCCCGCTGCAAAGAAAGAACTGTCCCAGCCTAGCCAGGTGCAGCAGGTAGTCGGGAGGTTTGTGGTGCAAAGGGCGCCAGAGACGGAGTGTGCCACATCCTACGCATTACCCGATGCACTACAGGTACCTGTTACCATAGGTCCTATAGTATCGATATATGACCCAGAGAGAGCTAGAGGGGAAGAACGGGTACGGAGGGACAGAGAAAGAGCAGAGATGGCAAGGAGGAACGATACGATTAACTCCCCAAGCCAGTTGCCGATACCAAGAGAGTGGAGCACCCCAGTACACACAGCAGGGGATCTGGGGGACCTTAGATGGCCGGTAGATATGAGGGGATCAGGACGGAAATCCTTTCAGGAGCTAAACGAGTACATGAAGAAGTGGGATGAGGCAGTAGAGGCTCACAAGAGCATCATAGCTGCGGAAGCTGAAAGGGAAAGTCAGGACAGCAGAGCCCGGACTCACTGCGGGGCTGAAGAGAGCAGTCCGGAGTGGGACGGGAGGGAGAAGGACAGTAGGGGAGTCACCCATTGGGCCCGGAGTGGAGGTAGATCAGACCTGGAAAACGGGGGCCCAGAGAGCAGGGGGGTGTCTCGCCCAATACATACTGAAGAAGACAGGAGGACACGGGAGTACAGGGATAGCTTTAAGTGTATCCACTGTGTGCCCGCCAACAGAGAACAGAATGGGAGTTGCGAGAGGTCGCACCATAGTCCCTGTGATGACGGACATGAGCGCAGTCCAGGGGATATGGGGAACCAGGAAGGATCGTATCAGATACTGAGTGATACTAGGCCGAGAGTGAATGGGGACTGAAGGGAGAATAGCAGAGAGTCCTACTGTGAAAAGAGAGGAGAGAGAGAGAATGGACAGAGTAAGATAGGGGGTAACAGGCCCGTGTTCCATCACCTTCCAAGATCGGATGGCCGAGCATGGGACCTGGAGAGATGGGAGCAAAAGAGAACACTCCCCAACTCTCCCGAACCCAAACGTAGGGCTCGGAGTTGGGATGGGAGAGAAACTTGTGAACCTCCCTCGAAAGAGCTATTGCGAGCAGAGATAAAGGCCAAAAGACTCGATGTCTCCAGCTTAAGGTCAGATCTGGATGACATGGTAGACGGTACCCTGCCCTTAGAAAGAATGGAAATGTATGAGCAGGATGAAATTCTGTTCATGGCAAAGGACGTAACTCGAAAGGCGAGGGCAATCCATGAGAAGTTAGTCGAACTAGCAGGCAAATATATGGTGGACCTGTCAAGGACCAAAGCATTACAGGGTAACCACAGGCTACATTACTCAGATCGAGACCTAGATGAGAGGAGAACGATCGGATTGAAAACGCACATAAGGGAGCTGATCACTGGAATAAGGACATGGAGGGCACTGGATAAGTGGGAAGAGAGGTGGTCCAAGAAAGGGACCGTCAGGAGAAGCACACTTGGTATGACACCAGGAAGACAGCAGGGGGTAGAGGCATACCCTTTGCGGGAAGTCGCAAATGGGACCTATGTCCACGTCCCTTGGAGTAGGGGAGATTTAGCTGCTTTTACCACCTCCTTCCCCAAATTGCGGGAAAACCCAGTGGAGTGGTATAAGCAAGTTGAGAGATTCGTAAAAATCTCAAAGGTCCTATGGATAGATTTGAACACGCTGTTTGACATTGTAGTGCCTGGAGATTTGTGGACCGCATGCAAGGTTAGCGCTGAGTGGCCCACCACAGAGCCAGAGAGAGATGCTAAGACTAATGGGCCGTCTGAGATTGTGATGGCAAAATTCGAGAGAGTAATGACTTGGCTGAAAGATAAAGTGCCAATGCAAGACATAGATTGGGTCAAAATAGACCGAACAAGACAGGAACCCAAAGAGACAGTTCACGAATACTATGAGAGATTGCTGAAGGCGTTTAAACAGTATAGCGGTCTGGATGTAATGGATCCAAAGGACATAGGGCAATTTGTGTCCAAGTTCGTCTTGGGCCTGAGACCGGATATTAGTTTAATGATACAGCAACACTTGATTTGTTGGCAAAATAAACCCCTAGACGAAATACTGAGGTATGCCAGGTACTGCTGTGATGAGATAGACTCCAAGGCAAAGAAACTAAAGGAGAAACTGATGGTGGTACAGATGCAGGCAGCTGGGAAGGGGGGACAGCAGCAACAGCAACCAGGAACAGGTACTGGAGGAAAGAAGCAGTACAGTCAGAACAAGGGCAATGAGGAGAATTCCACCTTTAGACCCAGGATAGACATAGCTGCCTTGAAGAAGACGACTAGGTGCCACCAGTGTAACGAGGTGGGGCATTGGAAACGCGAGTGCCCCTATAACGTTGAGATAGGAGAACAGGAGGTAGAGGAGGAAGAGACCCAGAGCGCGCCCACAAGAGGGGTAAAGCAATACCAGGGAAAGGTGCTCAAAGGGGGGGGGGCCTCCTCCCCGAGCCCAGTTCCCGCAGCCACCCAGAGTAGGGACTATGGGTAAGACCTATAGACAGATGCCCCTGTTTGTAGGAGGAGAGGAGTGCTATTATGTGGACCCACTAACTGGAGAGAGGGTGGAAAGGGATGACTGCACCCTCGGGGCAGCTTTGGAGGTAGACCAGAGGGGACCCTATGTTGAGGCCGAAGTGGCAGGGTTCCCCACGACATTTCTAGTGGACACAGGAGCCACTCGATCCACGATCAGATCAGCCGCAGTTCCAGGCCTGCCCATGTCTGGAGAGACCATACAAGTGGTGGGGGTCGCTAACAGGAGAATGACCAGTCCTATGACTGAACCCGTGCAGGTGAAAATAGGGAAGTACAGTGATGAGCACCAGTTTGTGGTTTGCGATTCTAGTCCTGTATGTCTGCTAGGAAGAGACCTCTTGTGCAAACTAAATTGCACCATATACTGCACACCACAGGGAGTGGAGGTATTGACTAATGACGATGATGCTGACTTTAAAGTCGCAAATTCCAGAATATGTGTGGAATTGTACCCCACTCTGACAGTAGATGAGCTCCCCTGGGATCTGAGAGAGACAGTCGCTCCAGAAGTGTGGGATTTCACTGGGGAAGAGATTGGGTTGGTGAAAGGGGTGGACCCAGTGAAAATCGTAGTGAAACCACATGCTGAGTTTCCAAGAACACCTCAATATAAATTGACTCCAGAAACGATTGCAGGTATAAAACCCGTGATCGAGTCCATGTTTAAGCAGGGAATACTGAAGGAAATCGTGGGTAGCCCATGTAACTCCCCGATTATGGGTTTGCAGAAACCAAATGGGAAATTCCGGATAGTGCAGGACCTCAGAAAGATTAATAACATAGTCGTTTCGTGTTGTCCAGTGGTACCGAATCCATCAGTGATACTGTTTCAGATACCGTTCCAAGCAGAATGGTTCACTGTGATTGATCTATGCCAGGCTTTCTTTTCGATCCCTTTGGACGAAGAGAGCCATTTTCTTTTCGCATTTAAGCTGGAAGGTCGTGTCCTAACATGGTGTCGTATTCCTCAGGGGTACACAGAGAGCCCATCGATCTTCAACCAGCTTCTAAAGAAAAATCTTGAATGTCTAGTGCTGCCCCAGAGGTCAGTTCTGGTCCAGTACATAGACGACCTCCTTGTGGCGTCAGAAACAGAGGAAGCTTACAGGGAAGACTCTATTGCTTTGTTAAATCACCTAGCTGAGAATGGCCACAAGCTGTCCCCGGGAAAATTGCAGTACTGCCTGACAGAGGTGCAGTACTTGGGACACAGAATTGAGAAAGGTAAACGAAAAGTGTCACCAGACAGGATAGAGGCCATCATGAAAATGAATGCGCCTAAAACACAGAGAGAAGTCAGGATGTTCCTAGGGATGGTGGGATATTGCCGACAGTGGATTGCAAACTTTTCACTGAAAACAAAGCCCTTGCAAAAACTGACGCACAAGGAGGTGAGTGATCCGGTACCATGGGACAAAGACTGTTTGATGGCATTCCTGCAGCTGAGAGAGGACTTGTGTCGTGCTCCGGCTCTGGGAATGCCGGATTACGATAAACCATTCTTGCTATATTGTTGTGAGAGAGAGGGTTGCGCGCTGTCTGTGTTAGTCCAAATTCATGGGAATGCCCGTAGACCAGTCGCTTACTTCTCGGCTACTTTAGATCCAGTAGCCGCAGCGTTGCCCGGATGTCAAATCCGTTGCCGCAACAGGTGTCAGCATTGAAAGGTGTGAGAACATAGTCATGGGGCATCCGTTAGAGGTGCATGTGCCCCACTCTGTTGAATTGTTAATGACCAGGACCAAAACCCAGCATCTGACCAACAGCAGGCTCACGCGCTATGAGCAAGTTATTCTTGCTGCAGAGAACGTGACCCTCAGGAGATGCTCTGTTTTAAATCCTGCTACCTTGATGCCACTCCCAAATGATATTGAGGATGATGATGAATGTACAGACCATGACTGCCTCGATGTGACTGAACTATGCACCAAACCAAGACCCGACATCGTAGATGAGCCACTGACTGACCCAGGCGAAATTTTCTTTGTCGATGGCTCATGTGTAAGAGACGAAGTTGGACAGTTGAGAGCAGCTTACGCTGTTTGTACAATTACTGGAGTTGTGGAAGCTGGATGCCTGGAAGGAGTACACTCCGCTCAGGTAGCCGAGATTATTGCCCTGACGCGTGCCTGCCTGGCAAGCAATCAAATCCGAGTCACCATATACACAGACAGTCAATATGGTTACGGGGTAGTTCACGATTACGGGCAGTTGTGGTCTCAAAGAGGTTTCATGACCTCTTCAGGCTCTCCCATTCGCAATGGAGAGTTTGTGCGCCTGTTGTTAGAGGCGTTGCAATGTCCAGCAGGTATCGCAGTTGTGAAGTGCACCGCACATACCAGAAATATGGACTTCGTGTCATAAGGCAATAGATATGCCGACGAAGTCGCGCGGTATTGCGCAGAACAAGGGTACTCTTTCACAGAGGTGGAAGTGGGTGAACTAACTTGGTAAGAGATGCACTTTCTTCCCTCAATGACAGGCAATAAAGGTTCAGTCGACCAGATCGGGGTTTTAGATCAATAGTGATAAGGTATCGATCAAAATCTCGCCCCTCCAGTAAATGTAAGAACTGAATTAGCCATGATATTAGAAACCGTTGATACTTAGGACGAACTGAAAGACATGCAAGAAAATGCTCCTGATTTTGAAAAAGAAACGTGGGAAAAGGCAGGATGTGTGGTGGGTGAGGCCCATTTCTGGGTCTCACCAGATGGCAGAGCAGTGTTGCCCAATGAGATGGTGAGCCCAATGGCCAGACAAATACATGGTCCCGTCCACTTAGGAAGAGATGCTATGCTGAGAGTGTTTAGACAGACCTGGTACAACCCTAAGTTCAGAGTAGCAGCCGAAGCAGTGTGCCAGCGTTGTGTGACTTGTCAGCAGTTGAATGTAGGGAAAAAGACACCAGTTGCACTGAGCCACATTGGGAGGTCAGGAGGTCCATTCAATCGAATGCAGATAGATTTTATTGAAATGCCAAGGTGCAACCGCCTCCGCTATGTCTTGGTGGTTGTTTGCGTATTCTCCAGATGGGTTGAGGCATACCCTACACGTAGGTGCGACACCCTCACAGTAGCCAAGTTACTGCTTAGGGAGCTTATTCCGCGCTTCGGGGTGCCGGCCTCTTTGGAATCAGATAGGGGAACGCATTTCAACAGCTCGCTTGTGAAAATGATTTGTGCGGCTTTGAACATAGATCAGAAGTTGCATTGCAGTTATCGACCAGAGGCCTCAGGAATTGTGGAGCAGATAAATGGCACCACCAAGGCCAGAATTGCAAAAGTGTGTTCATCAACATCCTTGAGTTGGCCTGACGCTTTGCCATTGGTCCTTATGAGCCTCCGTAGTACCCCAGATAGGAGAACGGGGCTGTCTCCCCATGAGGTGTTGATGGGGAGAGCAATGAGATTGCCTTCTGTCCCAACTGCTGCACTGATTAACATCACAGATGATATGATCCTGGACTATTGTAAGGGGCTGTCTGACGCCATTCATTCTGTGTCCCTTCAGGTGCAGGCTGCCGAGGTTCCATCGTGCCAGGGCCCGTGTCATGACCTGTTTCCTGGGGACTGGGTCCTGGTGAAAAAACACGTGAGAAGAAGCTGCCTGGATGTTCGTTGGCGTGGGCCCTTCCAGATCATCCTGATCACGAACACGGCTGTGAAGGTGGGAGGCCTGCCCAACTGGATCCACGCGTCGCATACGCGGAGGGTTCCAGCACCTCTGGAAGAGACAGCTCCTCTCTCGGATAGACGTCCAGCTGTGGACCGAGAAGCCATAGAGGGGGCTAGCCAAGCTGTAGAGGTGCCAGCGGAAGCAGGGAACGAGTCTGACCAAGCTGAGGACGGTCAGTACAACAGCGAAACAGACAACGCTACTGAAGGAGAAAGTAGCTGGGAGTACGAGTCAGACACTGACAGGTCTGACAGAGAGCGTGAACAAACCAGAAGAAGAAGGAGTAGAAGGGTACGTGGAGAAGCTAGTTGGCCGCAAAGAAGGAGCTCTAGCCTGAGGTCAACTCCAGAGAGAACCCTTCCTCCGATATCAGAGGACTCAGACCCGGAAGAAGGTGCTCAGGGCGCTGAAGCACCGGACTTGAGGAGGTCAAGAAGAGTGCGTGTGCCTAGCAGAAGATACTCCACCCCTGAGTGGACATATCTGGCGACAAATGTCTGTGAAACCGGAGACAGGGAGGATCCGAGCGGTGGTGGTGTCCAGTTCTGAGCCCATCGTCACAGTGGAAATACGACTGTTAGTACCCGGAGTCGAACAAGAAGGGTCACTGACATTCATGCTCCCCAGACCTCCCCGCCTCAGCAAGTTAAAGCACATGTTTCTCACAGAATTGCAATTCCCCGATTTTGGTACAAGGATAACAGACCATGAAGAGCACAATCTTCGTTTGGAAATATTGAACTTTGCTGTCGAAGCTGCAGGCAACAGCCTGATAGTAGATGCTTAAAAGACTTTGTAAATAAGCGTGAAGAAAAGAAGATTACCTAGCGCCCAGGAAGCAGAGAATCTTAGGGACCTTCCCTTGAGTTGATGGAGAAGGGCTAGGGCTGTCTGTATTGAACTGTTAAAGGACTTTTTGCGAAGAGGGTTGTCAGCTTCCCGTTGTGTGGTTCTAAAGACAAAAGGAGTAAGAGAGACTGTAAAGGAACGAAAAGAAAAGAACTTTGTGCTGAGTTGCGAGAGAGCCATACTGTCTGACGAAATGGAAGCCGGCACCCAGAACCGCAGAGCGAAATGTATAATAGGCACACTAATAGTAGGAGTGATAATATTAATAGCTTTAGTGGTAACAGTTTCTTATATAGAGGGACGTGAGGAAGAGGCAAAGGTAACCGATGTGAAATCTGTAGAGACGCTTACACCCACCGTTGCTGGTGAGAAAGGGGAAAACACTCAAGAAAAAGCGTTATTAGCTGCAGAAGCCCGCAGGTTACACGTAGATGAGTCCCAAGGTGACTTTAGGTCAAATGCTTATGCTAAACTTTTATATGAATACGTGGATGCCATGGAGGTTAAGGACTGCTATGTCTGCATGCAGTTGCCGGCGTCTGTAGATGAAGGCATTCGATATCATCACCTCCCGCTGACATATGGCATTACATGTAGCTTGTTGCTTAGTATATTTTATGGGAGAGATAGTTTTGAATACTATTTCTCCAATTACGATGCAGTGTTACCAGAAGTCCCAAATTATAAACAGATGAACAAATGGGACTACTGGAAGAGTGAAGATAGGTTGGCAAAGTTTTTCATTCCTTGGATTACCTTAGATACTTCACATGCCCGCAGAAATAACCTGACATGCAAGGTGTCAGAAGTCGAGAAGAAGTTCATAGGGCAGGTGGATGATCGAAATAGGAGACAAAAGATGTTGAAAAAATCAGGACAATGGAAAACAGATTGGACCGAGGAAGAGAAGGCACACAAGAGAAAGGGTAGTAGTGGTCCAATAGCTTTAGATAGAACGCAGAGAGGAAAGTTATGTCTTCATAGAGCCAAAACGTATTATGAAAATGTATACGTGGGAGAAGTTAGCTGTGAACATGCTTTCAGTCTAGAGTACTATACCAAGGACTTCCTGAAGGGAATGCAAGTGATTCCAAATGTATATTTTGTATGTGGAAGAAATGCCTACGTGAGACTACCTGACAACTGGTATGGATCATGTTACTTGGCAATTATCTTCCCCAAAATATATCATGCCCAAGACTTAGAGATCATCGAGGGCAAGACATCATTGAGGGGAAGGAGAGATGTAGGAGATGCAGAAATGGTTGGAGATGTCTTTGGAGCTGTGTTCCCTCTTTTGGGACTAATCCTTAATGATGTTAAAATTAGACGACTGGCAACAGTCGTAGACAGGTTGTCTGCCAGCACTGCTCAGTCCTTAATGCTGGTAGAAGGAGAGATGCAATCGATAAGGGCTATGGTTCTCCAGAACCGTCTTGCATTTGACGTCCTATTAGCAAAAGAGGGCGGAGTCTGTAAGGCTTTGAAGGTCCAAGAATGTTGCACTTACATTCCAGACAATTCAAAGCCCCTTGAGAAAGTTATTAGGAACATAACTAATATTCACAAGGAGATCGAAGACCTGAGTAGAGAAAATGTCTGGGAAAAGGTGGGCCATGGAATGAGTGAAGCTGGAAGTTGGCTCACCACCTTAGGCAAAAGCTTTGTGTGGTCTATCCTAAAACCTATCATCATAATATTGATCTGTGGGATCGTGTTGTGGGGATTGGTGAGGGTATTCAAATGGTACAGAGCAAGAAGGTCAGAGAGGGCCCAGAGAGAACAGCTGCAGAGATTGGCTGCCATACAAGATAGTCAGTACAGGAGTCTGAGGGCTCTGGAAACGCAGAAACGAGTTATGCTAGCAATCACTGCAGTTTAAATGTTAATGATGACCCCGAGAGGTCATCAAAGGGGGGAACTGAGAGAGCGCAAACTGACCTAAATGTATAAGTACACCACACTTACACGTAGTAAGCACAAGTCATGAAGAGAAATGCCATGAGTGCTGATAGTACCTACATCTATATTCTGAAATGTGTAGTTAATGTAGAGATTTAAGTAGAAGTGGAACTAATGCAGAAATGTGTGAAACTATATGATTTTATTAGACGTGATTATTCCTGAATCCATGTCGTGTAGCTGCTAAAATGTAAGATGGCATACGGTTAAACGTAGAACGTGGTAGGCCTCAGGGCCAGAGATGGAAGGGATGGGGAAGGTGGTTCATTTCACGACATGGATTGCACTAATGTTTTAGTAATAACGTTAAGGGGCCATGATTTATAGATGTGTTTACTGAATAATAGAATAAGAGTACTAACATGCTATTAATTAATGAAGGAGTTGAATGTTATAATCATTATGAGAAATGCTGTAGGCCTGAAATGTTTTAAACATTGATTTACACGTACTGGTCTGGGCCGGGAAATGTTGCAAACTTTTCTTGGAAGTCTATGAGAATTGGGATCTTGGCTGCAGGTGTCTGTCTGCAAGAGAAAGGGGGGATCCAATTATAAATGGAATGAATAGAGGTTTGTTCAGGAGACGGCCCAGACATGGAGGAGGGTTCCGGAATGTTTTAAGGGGTATCAGCGGGCCGGAGAAGAGTCTGAGAAGCAAGGTCAACTCTAACGCACGAGGCCTCATCATGGAAAAAGCCAGAAGCTACACCACGTGAGGGGCGTCTCACGAGGGGCGTCCCAAATGTTGTAGTGTTTTTTGTATTAGGGACAGCACCCCTGGGTGGAGTTAGAGCAGATGCCTGAGGACCCTTTAGAGAGCGGATGGGTAGGCAGAGAGGGGTCATGACTGGAGAACTATAGGTTTTCACCTAGAGACTGAGAGTGGGTGACTTCCCTTGGGGGTCATTCACTGCTGACACCTTTTGTTAGGTTGAGACCTGGTTAAGTAGGGATACCATCTAGAGCAGGGTAGGGACAGCCTAACTTGTGTTTTCCTCCAACTTAAATGACGGAGAGATCACAGTACGTGTCAATGCTGATAGCTTTATTATTCTTAGAACTAGTGCTTGTAGTTTGCGTTGCTCGTCTGAGGGCTTTCAGAGAGCACATGTATGTAGTTGGGCCTGTGTATCTTGTGAATCTCATTCTGAGATGCCTGTATTTGCAACTTATCTTAACCTTATAATAAACCTTTGAAAGCTAGAAGTTGTTTGTGATCTTTTGGAGCAGAGTCCTTTATTGGGTGAACTAACTTGGTAAGAGATGCACTTTCTTCCCTCAATGACAGGCAATAAAGGTTCAGTCGACCAGATCGGGGTTTTAGATCAATAGTGATAAGGTATCGATCAAAATCTCGCCCCTCCAGGATGCTGAATAAATATTTTGAACCGTTGCTTACAAAGGACTGTGGAGGGGCAGGGGAAGAAGCAGCATGCAGGGGCGTATTTCTCAAATGTTAATGTGGCTTTTGTCTAATAAAGCCGGGTTTTACCAGAGACACTTTAAAAGCCATTTAAAAATGCTTCTAAAGATTTCTTGGCTATGGACTTTATAAGGAGCGAACTATACTTGTCTGAGATGTTACCCCGGTGTGAAACTGTTTCTGGCTGAGTTACAGTTGTAGGACACTGAACTAGTGTTGTTTATTCTAATCAGTCCATGTTTAATTCACATTATAAATAAATCTTCCAAAACTATCTTGGAAAGCGTGCCAAGAGCGCACTACTGTACACAGAGCTCTGTCTCTTTTTTCCCTCTGTTTCCTTGAGACAGTGTTTCTAAAGCGTGTGCTGAGAAGCAGAAGAGACGCACTGAAAGAGCCAGGAAAAATAATTACAGCCTTCAGTTGACACCAAGGAGCATGTGTAATTGTTCCACTTGTAAAACTGCCCAGATCTGCTTGCAGAATTGAAATATCGAATATGGAAAATACATCCTCCTAAGTAAGTCATCTGGGCAGCAGCTCTTCTACTGCACTCTCCCCCTACCTGTAGAACCATGGAGTGATGTAATGACAACTTCTAGGCTAAACTTCGCAGAAGTTATATGTCATCCTTTAGCTGAACAAGCTTAACGGCATTCAACAGGGTGTTGCTGAGACAACATGAAAACGCACAACATCTGCACATCGCTGATGATATCACCGCAGGGTGTCATAATTTTATTTATATATATTGATATATTTTAACTCCTTCGGTGCTCATGATGAGCTGGGCTCGTCATAACGGCTGCGCGCCGCCCACGCACGATTGATTCCCCGCCTGTGTGGGCGAATTAATCAGTGGGTGGGGTCGTGACGAGCCGCACTCGTCATGAGCGCAGCTCCACTGTGACTCATCACGAGCTGGGCTCGTCACGAGCACCTCGGCGCGCGCTCCTCCCCCCAGACCCCCGCACCATGGGGGAATTACCCCCGCAGCGAAGGGGTTTAAGTAAAACAAACATACAAAACATTACACAATCCACCCTTTCTGGTGCACGCCCCTTGTACATGGCACTATGGTTCCTGTTCACAGGAGAAACAAGTTACAACAGAAAGTCACATGCAAATGATTCTTGACCTAGAAAAAAATAGTAAAGATCCATGCAAACCCACTTCAAAACAAATCACAAATTACTGAAATAAGTTCAAATATGCTACTATCCTTAACAGTGGCGGCTGTTGAGGTTTGTGAGTGGTGAGGCTGTGGTTGGTCCCGGGGTGAGGTGGGGCAAGACTAGACATGGCATCTTTCAGCAGGTAAATCACCATTTCCTGTGCAAACCATATTTAACAAAAATTGGATAAAAAGCTGCATTTTGTATTGTATTTACATGTGAACAAAATGCATTATCACTACCTGGACGGAATGAGTTGATAAGATCGAAAACACTGTTCAAAAGAATTGACAATGATAACCAAATGTTCTACAGGCTTAAAACCCGAACACAGTATATGATAAATACAAGAACCATGAACCAGAATTAATGCAGAACAAGCTATTTTATTGAGAGCTGATTCAGGCATATAACAAACATGCTCTATGAAACAGCCAATGGCCATATATAATCCATCACAGGGGCTCAAGTATTCCAGTTTTCACAAGGGCAGAACTGGTTGTATTAATCAGCCCACACAGGATATGCCCACTAGCCTTAAAGATCTTCGCAAAGTACCAGAACCAGGTAGCTTGGATGCAACTAGAGCAGCGCATATTAATGAGAACTGCAAAGGCTACTGTGCTAATTTCAGCCAGCTAAACTGTACATGGACATTCCCGTACCAGATGTCTCATTTTGTGTGAATACATTTCTCCCTAGACTTGGCCACAATATGTGCACAAATGAGCGACTATCACTTTGATTAGATTTATCTTGCTGGGTCAGGCTCTCTAAAGCAGAGCTACCCTTCGAGTTAGAGACTTTACCCAGTAAAAACCTTCAGGTATGTTATAAGCATAATATACTGGATTTAGTACTATCCCTTGGGTTCCAGAGATCTTAGTTTCGGTCCTCTTACAGTTGAGCTATTCCATAGATTCGACAGGTTTTTGTCAGACCATGTTATGCAGAATCATACCTCTAGTTACACAGATCACCCAATGTCTTGCCTTGAAGAGTAGATAGGCCTACAAAGATCTTAGAGGCTGGTGTCTCAAATAGCAGTGTAATCCTTTAGGATACACAGATAGTTCATTCTTATACCTCAGGAAGCAGACCTGCCTGATATGTTGCACATTTGCAAAAAACTGAAAGAGAAGCATTTTATTACATCACACAAGTCTTACAGAGCCATGTCTCTGACAGCAGAACAATCACGAAGGATAGACAGATCTTACAGGTTCATGTCATAGAAAGCAGCCTGCTTGTTATACAGCTCACACAGACTCATAACTCACTCAGAGAGCAGAGCTATGCCCTTGGTTGAACAGAACAAGTAGATTTAAGCCTCACACATGAGAGGGATGTATGACGTTACAACGCATATTTTTACCACGCATGCCTTTAGAACGCGGTTTTAACAACGTATGCCTTTACAACGCATAGCGCTTTGGGGTGCTGGATAGTGAAAAGTTTAATTTACTATTCTAACTCCAGTCCCCATGGACACTAGGGAAGGTGTTGGATAGTAAATTAAACTTATTCCCTATCCTAGAGCGCCCCCCAGCGCAATGCGTTGTAATGGTTTGCATTGTAATGACTGCGTTGTAATGGTAGTGTGTTGTAAAAGTTTTGTTGTAAAGGTTGTATACCCATGAGAGCTATCCCTAAGGTTACACATATCTGCAGAAACAATGGCTCCCATTGTGGGCAAAAATAACCAAACAGACTACTTATAATTTCTCTCACTGTATTAATTTATATTCAACATTCCTGAATTCTTAGAAAAACTGCTTGTTAAAATATGTAGGGCATCAGTCTCACTCACTCACATATGTCCTCTCAGCCTCGTCATGTCAAGATATCTGTCCCTCATATATATCTCGTCAATCTATATGTTTCGGCCCAAGATTGTTTGCACCAGTGCTTTCAGTGGGCAGGTATTCTCCAGTACTGAGTACCTGCACTTCTTTAATTTGAAGGTGAGATATCTGCATTCCCCAGCACTGTCGCAATGCATTTAATGGGACAGTAGCAGCATGTCTCAGCAGCAAACAGGTCCCCTAAATAGTGTACTTCTATATTTCCATTTAAAGCACAAGTTCACACCGGCCTTCGCCATACCTAACACCCCATCTGCGCCTTTATGCCACTAAGCACACACAAGTGTTTGGCACGTTCACTAATATTGGATAGAAAAGAAACTTCAGAGGTAACAGTTTATGGACATGCATCCTTTCCTCAAAACTCCCTGTGCAAGTGCACACACCTTAGCCCTTCTGCAACTCGAGCTGGCATTACAATAAATTAGTAACTCAGTGAGTGCTAACAGTGTTGTTAGCCTATGTTCCTAGCTTCTGTGAAGTCCCTTCTCCATGGCCACTGTCCTTCCTTCTTTATTTCAGAAGCTTTTGCAGGAACTTGCTATCTTTCAAAATTCAGGAATAAAATCTGAGTTCTTGAGAAAATTCTCAAAATCTATAAGAAATTTCCTAAATGTCCTACGCTTACAACAGTTTCTAAACTTTCCAAAATTTGCAGTGAACCAAAATTTTGGTATTCTGAAAAAAAATGTTTTGCCATTTACACAGTCCCTCACTATGACATATTAATAAAGAGTTTGACAACAGAGTTATCCTTTTACAACAGTCTCAAGCCTCAAATGTATCTTTCAGATTACATTACACCAATTTGACATATTATAGTGTGAATCAGCACTTCTCATAACTCAAGCAGGCCTTGGACTGCAGGGCTATTGCTCTACTCTCTCCTACACTATTCCAGTCATAAGGGGCCGTGCACCTTATATGCAGCTCTCCTATTTGTGGGACTAGAAGCCGGCACCTCGTTGGCTTGTATCACCCCCCGGAGCTACGTCTGCATCTCCACGCGGGGTTCTCAGCACTGCCCACATCCATCCCCATCCGGTGTCCGAGCTGAGCTCTTCATCATTATCAGGGCTCTTCGTGACATCAGGCCTGCTCCATCACTGACCCACCCAACGCGCCCCCTTCACGGCCGGGCTTGGACTCTCCCCTGCTGGGCATCTCTCTAAGTTTACTAAACCACGTTAATTCTAGTGGACTCAGACTTAGCAAGCTGCACCTCACCTGATAGACTCCAAACTCCCCCTCTCGTGACAGGAAAGATTATCAGTCAGTACTGATTTGTGTTTTTTTACTTTTTGTAACCAAAATCCGGAATTGGCTAAATGTTACATATAATTCCAGCAATGCAAACACTTTAAATCATGTTTTCGAGCAGTAGTGAAGAGAGTAACTATAGGCATTTTCATTTTCACCCCCCAAGATTCTACCACTTTAAAACAGATTTTCTAGCCGCTTCGATGCGGCGCACATTTAGCCGCTGGGCGGGCGAATTCTACGCATGCGCGAATCGGATGGCCCCCAGCTGTCCGAGGCACACGCCCACTCTAGCCTCTTCCGTCCGACGCACGGAAGAGGCTAGGGTATCTGTGATGACCTGTCTTCCTGGGTATTCTGGTTCCATGTTGGAACCTAGAGTTTGGAAACACTTGACACCAAGGTTCCCATAACTTGTAATTCCATGTTTGTCAGTTGTTAGCTGACTATTGGTTGGGGCTGATTAAATATTACCTATTGAACATAATCCTGTGAAAATCCCACTTTATTACACTGGCGACGTTTGTGGATGGGATCTACTCGTGCAAGATAGCCTCAACAACAGGTGAATAGCTAAAGGTAAAGAGAAAATCTCACGTGACAGCTGTGTCGATGAAGGTAGATTAATCAACATCTTCAAGGTACAGCTGTGGCCCAGCGAAGGAAACGCGGTGAAGGACGTTGAGAAAATCGAAAACGCGACGAAAATCGGCAAAGGTAGTCTTTTACAATGATTTTTGGAAGAAAATAGGAAAAACAGAGTTTGTAACTGACGTCGATTTTCGAGGGTGATCTCCCTAAGAAAAAAGACCATTTGTTTGAAGAAAAGGTGGCGGACATCTTTGAATGGGCGTGTTTCAAGAATGGAAAAAGCAAGCGAGATTGGCCATAGATAGTGATGCAATTGTTTCTTAGCGGCCATTTTAGATCGGGAAAAAAAAGAAAAGCTCAAATAGCCAAAGAAAGAAGCATCTAATGTTGTGGCGGCCATTTTGACTTGGTTTTGGAAAAAGAAGAAAAGAAAGCCCAATCTACTTTGGAAACAAGACTGAATGGTTGTGATGGATTAGTGGTGGCCATCTTGGATTTTTTTTTATCGTTTTTTATTCGTTTTTCTGTTATTTCAAGAGGATTGCAACAGGTGAAGCAGCAGTTTGGAGCGTGACATTATAAGGGTATCAACTTCAATGGTGAAGGAGGACAGAAGGACCCGTTGTACGGAAAACGAGTGAAAACGGGAGGAAGATAAAAGTCGGAGGAGCTTGGTGGACGGATTCTACATTGAGGAACTTGAAGCCTGTCGACGGTGATGGGCACACCTTTTGAGGGAAGGGAGGTGGTACTTTGTTGGTAAAGGTTTAAAAGTTGAACAAGTGTAAGGGTTTTGAGTGGAATTGGGGCAGTAAAATGCAGAATGTAACTGCACCTCCTTTCTTTCTGATGGAACCAGGAGAACCACTGATTAGGTGGAAAAAATGGAAAAAGATATTTGAAAATTACGCAAGGGTGTGTGGTGCAAATTTGAGTGGTGAAAGGAAGCATGCTTTATTGATGCATTGTTTGGGCGGAGAAGGCCAGGAGATTTTGGAGACTCTTCCGGTCATTCCACAAGCAGAACAAAGAGGATTGAATGAGTATGAGGTGTTTGCTAGGCAGTTGGATTTACATTATCTTCCTAAAGTGAGTACAATCATGGAAAGGTACTATTTCGGGTTACGAGAGCAGGGTAAGGAAGAGAGTGTTGAGGAGTACATTACTGCACTAAGAAAGTTGGCTTCAAGTTGCAGGTTTGGGGGTTTGGTGGAAGAACAAATTAGGGATCAGTTTGTTTTGAGATGTGTGAGTGATAAGATAAGGGAAGAGTTGTAGCTAAAGGATGAACCTGCACTTGAAGAAGTAGTAGGTATTGCAAAAAGGGTTGAACACATGTTAAAATGCGTTGGGGAACTAAGCAAGGAGAAAAAGGGTGAAAAGCCAAGTAGTTCTTCAACACAAGAAGTGGTGTGTCAGGCTGTGAAGAGAGAGGATGAGAAGAAAAAAAAAGAGGTGTGTGAGGAGGAAAGGTTGAAAGGGGAGGTTGACGGTGGTATTTCTAAAATACAGACAAGTAAGAAATTCACAACTCCTTTTCAAGGAACTTGTTATAGATGTGGGAGATATGGGCATATGGCAAATGCGAGAGAGTGTCCTGCCCTTAAGTTCAATTGCAATGTGTGTGGTAGAAAGAGACACATTGGTAGAAATTGCAGAACAAGAGTTGGGAGAGATATGAAGACTGAGACTAAGTTGCTTAGCTTTCAGATTAATGATGATGTTGTAGAACATCCTTCTGATTATGTGTTGATTGGGGAAGCAAGTGTGTTGATGAAATTTGATTCATGCTCACATGTTACTTTTATTTCAAACGCGGTGTTTGAAAACGTGTTTGGAAAGAAAAAGACTTTGTGTAAACCGGATATAAGACCAACAGGTTATCAAGAACATCCCATAAAAATAATGGGTTACTTTTTTGACTGCATTGAATATAAGGGGAGGTATACAGAAGCAAAAGTTTATGTGGTAAACAGGGGAGACAACTTGTTGAGTTGGTCTCATCAGGCAAGGTTGGGTGTGAGTCTCAATCCAAATGCTCATCCAGTTATTCAAGTACAGGCTGTAGACAATGTTGAGAACAAGTTTATAAAGAACTTTAAAGAGTTGTTCAGTGAAAAACTAGGATGTATAAAGGGTTACAATCACAACATCAAACTGAAGTTGGGTGCGGTGCCTGTTGCTGCTAAAGTAAGGCGCATTCCAATTTGTGTAAAGGATGCTGTGGGTAAAGAGATTGAGAAGTTGTTGTCGACTGGGGTTATACAACCAGTAGAAGCAACTGAGTGGGTCGCACCAATTGTGGTCGCGAGGAAGCCTAATAATGAGATTCGGCTTTGTGTTGACCTTCGTGCTTTAAATAAAGAGGTAATAGTTGACAAGTACCCTTTGCCAAACATAGAGGAGTTGGTTTCTACGTTAGATGGGGCATGCTATTTCACCACCTTAGATATGGCTTCGGCTTATCACCAAGTTCCGCTAAAAGAAGAGTGTCAAGAGCTTACTAGTTTTATTACACCAATGGGTGCATTCAAGTTCTTAAGAATGCCTTTTGGGCTGGTTTCGGCAGCCTCCGTATTCCAGAGAATTATGGAAGATCTGTTCAAAGGAATACCGGGGGTAAGATGTTATCAGGATGATGTTCTCATTTCTGGTAAGAACGAACAGGAACATGATGAGAGGGTTTACCTTGTGTTGAAGAAAATGTTGGAAGTAGGTTTAACTCTGCGTCAGAGCAAGTGCAAGTTTGGTGTCAATGAGCTAGATTATTTGGGTCACCACATCTCAAGGAAGGGCATATGTCCAAAAAAGGATCTTGTTGAAACAATTGAAAAGTTGAAGGAACCATGTTCAAAAGAAGAGGTTTCATCATTTTTGGGCATGGCAGAATTTTACAATAAGTTTGTCAGAAATTTCGCAGATAAGACTGTTAATCTGAGGAAAATCATGTGTAAAAATTCTGTGTTTAATTGGACTGAGGAGTGTAGCAGAGAGTTTGATCAGGTGAAGATGGATCTGAGGAATGCACCAAATTTGCAGGCGTTTGTTCCAGGCGATCCGACGTTTATTGTAACAGATGCTAGCAGTAAGGGTCTGGGTGCTTTGTTGTTACAGCTGAGGAAAGACAAGGAGGTCCTAATAGCTTGTGCTTCAGATGTTTGAAGGGGGCGGAGTTAAATTGCTCTGTCATAGAGAAAGAGGCGCTAGGTATATATTGGGCTGTGAATAAATTCAGGAAGTTTGTTTGGGGTTCCTCCTTTACCGTCAGGTCTGATCACAAACCACTAAAGGAAGTGTTTGAGAAAAAGGGATTAGACTCCATCTCAGCAAGAATAAGGAGATGGGTAATTTCTTTGCAGGAGTTTGTGTTCAAGTTTGAATATATCCCAGGAAAAACTAATGTCTCTGCAGATTGTCTGTCTAGGTTGGTGGATGTTGTAGAGAATATTGAGGAAGCTTTGGCTGATGATTTTGAGGGTGAATTAAAGGTGTGTGACGTTACCTTGGGGGCGGTGAAGGAAGATGCTTGGAGAGAAGAGCTGAGTAAGGATGAGGATCTGAAGGAAGTCATTAAATTGTTGGAAGGTGGTAGGTCTCATTCTTTAAAGAAACCTTGGTCTTTGATTGCTGATGAGTTGGCAGTGGTGGATGGTTTACTCATGAGAGGTACTAGGTTAGTTCCTCCTGTTAACCTCATAAGTGTTCTGGTGGACATGTCTCATGAGGGACACTTGGGTATTTCCAAGACGAAAGAACGCATACGAATGGACTTCTGGTGGCCAGGTATCGATTTGTTGGTGGAACGCACCGTTAGGGATTGCTCTTCTTGTCAGGCAAGTGATAAAGTTTTGAGGACGAGGTTTTCTCCAATGGTTTGCAGGAGGTTGCCTAGGTCCCCCTGGGATGAAATTGCAGTTGATATTGTGGGGCCTTTACATGGTGAGCATCAAACTCCATTTATGTTGGTTTTATTGGATTTGTATTCTAGATGGGTTGAGGTTAGTTTGGTAAGGGAGATTACAAGTGAGTCTGTTATTTCCTTTTTGGAGTCTGTCTTTAAACGTGAGAGTTTTCCGAACTCTATTCTTTCCGACAATGGGCCGCAATTTTGTTCTAGGAAAGTTGAGGAGTATCTCAGTAAGTGTGGCATAATCCACAGGAGGATTTCTTTGTATCATCCTGAAGCAAATGGTGCTTTGGAGAGACTCAACAAAACTTTGAAGGAAAGCATTCAGTTGGCAAGGGTTAACAATTTGGACTGGAGAAAGGAGTTACAGAACAGAATTTCAGCATATCGATTCTCTCCTCACTCTACCACAGGAAAAACTCCGTTTGAACTTTTCAAGGGTAGAGCACCTAACACTTATTTATGTCCTGCCTGGATGGCTGCAGACAAGGGTGTAAAAGATAATGGGGTGGGTGCATGGAGAGAAAGGGAATTGAAACTACAGAGGAAAAGGAAAATTTATGTGGATAGGAGAAATTCTGCTAAGGATTCCAAATTCGTGGTGGGGGAGGTAGTAAAGATCAGGGCTCCTGTGGGCTGTCAAAACTGGTCGAAGTTTTCTGTTCCTAGAACCATTGTGAAAATTTTCAAAAATGCTGTAAAGATGGAGGATGGTCGTATCTGGAACAATAGTCGGGTTTCTCATTTTGGGGGGAAAGGGAAATGTGATGATATTGTTGCTGTTCCTGATCTGTGTTCTAATTATTCTCGCAAGAGTGTGAGAGTAAGCAGGCCTCCTGTTCACTTGCGTGATTATGTCTAGGTAGTTTCTTCTTTGTTTTTCCTTATCTTTCTGTTGCCTACTTCATTGCTGGACATGTAAACCTGTTTAATGTTTAAGAGGGAGAAGTGTGATGACCTGTCTTCCTGGGTATTCTGGTTCCATGTTGGAACCTAGAGTTTGGAACCACTTGACACCAAGGTAGCCATAACTTGTAATTCCATGTTTGTCAGTTGTTAGCTGACTGTTGGTTGGGGCTGATTAAATATTACCTATTGAACATAATCCTGTGAAAATCCCACTTTATTACAGTATCCTGCTTATTGCTAGTGAACTGGGACTGGCCTCACATCCTCCGCACTCTGTAAAGCGCTTTGCACTGTCATGGTGCAGGCACAGTCAAAAACAGCTGAGGATGGACCACTTGTGATGTGTATCCCTCTTTACACTCCTCCGTTTTGGAGATGCTCATATCATCACAGTCCTTGCAGCTATGCTTGGCGTCGGCTCCAAAGCTAAGTGAGTCAGCAGGTGTGACGCGGTTCACTTTGATGAAAAGGCGCTCAGCCAACAACAAGGGCTAGGTGTAGAAAGCCTTTTTATGTAGGGAAACAATGTTGCAGCGCGCTTTGCGTTTCCTGGCACCTGCCGAAAAGGCCAGGATGGATATAGGCAGGGCTCTTCAAACTCCTGGTAGCCGGGCCCAGATGAGGCGCATCCCCTTCTCCCATGTCTGCGCATCAACAGTTAACCAGGCTGACCTGTATGTTAGTCTCCTGGTCTGGGCACATCTCCCTGCCCCGTGCAGTCTCAGACCGGGCTGTTTTACACCAAACCTGCCACCAGTGCAGCTGCTCTCTGTGCTCATACAGAGAACCACACAGTACACCCTGGTGTGTAACAGCCCAAGTACAACAAATCAAAATTGGCCTGGGTCGTGCAGCTATACATTTTTAGGTCGAGCATTTGAGACCTCTAGTATATATACGTTAGTATATTCTTATGTGTGTGTGTTGGCATTTATATAGCGCACTGCTACCCGTAGGCGTCCTGGCGCTTCGACCGCTGCGAAACCCTTCCTGGCTGTGTATGTACTTTGTGGGCCCTGGAGATTATCCCTAGGACTTGTCTGCTTCTGCATAGGGACTTTCTTTTCTGTTCAACTGCCTCTATTTAACTGTCTTGATATAAAACGACCAGCAGAGATCAGTAAAATACCAGTATTGTTTTATGCTGAGGGACTTTCTTTTCTTAATTTTTCTGGTAACTACTTCTATTTAACTTTCTTGAAAGAAAACGACCTGCAGAGGTCAGTAAAATACCAGAATTACTTTAGCATTCTTTAGATTCCAATCCATAGAAATTATCTTCCACGAGCACCTGTAGACAATAATATTTTTTTCAAATCTTTTATTTTCAATGATATGACCACCGAAGGCCCTGCTTGTATATTAAAAACAGAGCTTTGGACTATACCATTTCCCGCTGACAGGCAATATTTCTCTCCATGTGTTCCCATACCTGGCATGTTACGCAGTTTGGTGCTTACTTTCCCTCCATGTTAAAGAACAGTAGTTGTTTCAGCACCCAGGCTAATGTGCTGCATAGCTAAATCCATATAAGTTCCAAAAGGCAAAACCGATTGCATTGCAAATGCTTGTTTTTACCTTACTCCGCTGACTCATTCAAAGACACAAACGACGTCCACGAGTTAGAGTCACCACACAAACCTGCAGTGCTGTGCGCAAGGACGATGCCGACACTGTCTGCAGACTGCAGTAAATCATGTGTCTAAACACTCAGGCACACACCAGAGCTAAAATGGCCTCCAACTATCATGTGGGAAGCAGTCTCTCTCACCACAATTCGAGTATGCGCAGAGTCATTTTATTGCCTTCCCATGTGGAGGCAGTCTACCATACCCTTTCCCAACTCCTCACATGGTGGTCCCACACCACCCTGTGACGTGTTGGGAAAGGGTGGGGTTACAATTAGCTCCACTCCTTGATTGATGTGGAGGGTTAGCTCTACAGAGCTTGCATCGGAAACACCCTGGGCTAACTTTACCTCCACGGCGCCTGGAGACTAGGCCTTGACCCTCAGTCTTTGCCGAGCTGATGACCTCACAGGCCTCAGGGCTGAGAGATAATCAGTCCAGCAAATACTAAGACTTCATGCAACGTAATCACTGTGAGTCATGTGTGTGTGTTGTTATCAATCAAAGCAACGCAGTGAGTGGGACAGACAGTGCCCCCAATTCTAGCAACTTCCAAGTGTGTATTTCTTTTTACAATTAAAATAGATTTAGCATTGCTATGGTTGGAACGTTTTTACTGTTAATGTAAAAGGGACGGAGTCCAGGCGCCCTTAGACAGAACCCGCCGCTGACCTTAACTTTGAGATATTTAGGGTTGTATCATTCAATCTGTATTAATGTGATTGGAAAGAAGTGATGAAAAATGTTGATAGAGAAATCCATGAAATACACAAAGGGTAATGGGAGGCTATTTACTATATGTCTAACCACTGACAATGGCTGGGGGTAGCACTCCAAATCATTGTTCTTTTGCTCAGCATGCCACTTCCGTTTGGCTCCAACCACATGCAAACCAGTCTTGACCCTGTTCATCATGGGAACAGAGTATGAACTACCAAGCTAGGTCCTCCCTGAACCGGAACACAAGCAGCCCAGGACTGGTATCGCCCTATTTACAGGCTCATCAACCGGGTACAGCTTGGTTAAAGTGGCACAGTGTGCATGGGACCCATATCTGGACATATCCATCCCACTTAGGGGGGTACATAAAACACACAAAAGGTGACAGAGAAATACATTTCAGTTCACATTAATCCATAATGGCTGATTGAAGAGTAGAATCTAATGGCACTAATGAACAATGGATTTTGTATTGCATCAGACTTTTTATAGAGTTTCATGGGTGCATGCCATTGCAGACGGACATTTATCATATACAAAAGTCCAAGACTCGTGACCACTTTCAACTCTATGTAATTCATGCTCAGCTGTAGCCCCTTTTAACAGGTGTTGTTACTGTAATTCGAAGTCTGGTAACTTAGTGTACTTCCATCCCACAACTATGAGCCTCTGGCCAATATTAATCCTAGGAGTATACATTTTGTTTATGTCCTTTAATCCAGAGCTGGTCCAGGAAGACACCCCTTTGGTTCCTTCTCCACCATCCTGCATGCATTCTCATGTGAGTTCCTTTAGTACTGAACACAACCATATCATAAGCATTAAGCAGGCACCTACAATGTTACACATTAGTGATTTTGGAAGAGAACCTGACTTTATCTAACTGATAATTTTAGATTCACATACTTGTGCTGTAATTATTTCTACTGTATTAAATTAAAATGTGCTTTGCAAGGTACATCCTTTTAATGCAGGCACATTTTCCTCATCTCTTGTCCCAATCTCTTTATCTATCTCAGCGCTGCATTTTTCTCAGATTTTATTTTCCTTTGCCTCTTCAGATGGAATTCTTACTCTAATCAACGTTGTGATTATTTTCCTGTACCCTGTTAACAGCACACAGAAATGTCGGATCTATGCAGGACAGGAGGAGCAGAGACAAGGTTCTGGTCTTCAAAAGTATCTTGTGCCTTGCTTGCTGTACACATTTGCTAATATTGTTTACATCGAAGACTAGTTCCAAGAAGTGCCTGGTCAGGTTCTGGTATGTTGCTAAATTTAAATTATATGACAGAACTCTGGAGGAGCAAAATGTGATTTAACAAGTACATGCCGGTCATAACTAAAGTATTTCTTCATGGAAAGAAAATAATTGTTCTGGAATTTAGAGTAAAACTGAGAAGCTTTAATAAATAAGTCATCTTAAGTTTGTATTTTTATTAAGAACTGAGTGATATGTGATGGGGCAAGGAGTTTTAAATCACATTGCTATACATAAAAGAAAGGAGGAGTATTAGGGAAGGGTGTAAGATGTACAAAATTGTAGTGCCAAAAGAGGTGAGGGAATATAGAGTGAAATAAAGTTGTAGGAAAATGGGGGAGCAGTAGGGCTACATCACAGAATCAGGGTTTACAGAAAAAGCGAGGGAAGAAAATGGTGGGAAAATCCCAGAAAAAAAAGGTGCTGGGGTTGTTTGAAAGGAACAGCAGCAGAGACAGTCGTGAAATTAAGGTAAAATATGGAATTGAATGTTGCATATGGGAAAAGAAATGGTGGCAGTGTGAGGTCACCGCGTTGTGCTCTCCCATGAGATGTCTGTGAATAGCCACATTTTCTCGCAGCCTAATGGTACTTATGGTGTTTTCACCCTGATGAACAATCTTAGCACAAGGTCTAACAACCTGTTTAACAACTTGTCCAATACCTTATTCTGGTTGAAGTAGCTCAACTGGCATTTAAAAGATCTGCCTTTTTGAGACACTCCGGAATGGTCTGAGTGACCTGACAGCAGTGACCTCTGAGCCACCTCTAAACTCAATCTTCCAATTGATTCAGACTCATTGGAACAAGACTTCTAAGCACCATGATGAGGTTAGAGAGGATAACTCAAAATGCAGCAGCTGGTCGCAGATGTGACTGGGAAAGTCTCCACTCAGATGCAGGATCTCCAGCAGAGAGTAGCCGACGCTGAGGAGGCCAAGGCATATATTAAAGGGGTAGTTAAAGAGCATAAAACCCAGACTCCATCCACGCACCAAAAGCTACAGGATCTGGAGATTTGTCAATGGTGGAATAAGCTTAGAATTCTAGGGATCCCAGAGGGTAAAGAGGGTGTTGATATATTGGATATATTGCAATATGTTGTGCAGCATTTTCAACAGGCTTTTCTTGATCTGATGGATTGGGAGTAGGAGTGCCAGATCCAATGTGCACATAGACTTTCAATATTTACAGGATCGTAGAATAGGGCACAGTCTATCCTGATTTATGTTGGTAACCTTCTTCTTGGACAGGTTATCTGAATGAAGGCTCACCCTTCGAACCAATTAAACTGGACTTTGTATCCGTCTATATTCATTCTGACTATTGCAAGGTGGCTATGGAGTTAAGATGGTGACTGAGGTAAATGACTGACCTACTTATAGCGACTGGTGGGCAGGTCTTGTTGCAGGAGTCTGCATGACTTAAAATTAAGCCCTGTGGAAGACCAGGAATCGCTTTACCGACAAGAGGCTACAGACATCCTCCAGAGACTGAAGAGAGCCAGCAGGTAGTCACTAAACCAAGCATGATGTGGGTGATCAATTAACATAAATGGAGCTCCTATTTGTCTTTTACTCTCTTTTGTTCTTTTTCTCTTGGCAACTAGCTGTGGCTTTTTCTCTTTTCTGCTTTTTTCTCTTTCCTATATACTCTTATTGTATGCCAGAGAGTATAACTAAGTGGGATACTAATAATGGTAGAAATGAGTAGCTGTCCAAGGTGTGGGTTATATGTGTTTGGACATATCAATCAAACCAGATATTTAGAGCACTGATAATCATCTGCAATGGTATCCAGGTGCTGAGAGCCAAGCTGTTGTGGTGGGACCAAGTCTTGAGTCCCCTTCTGAATTCCTGAAGAGGGGTGGGGTCTAGGGGTGGAGGCTGTTCCTGGACTTTGTGGCAAAGTAGGAGAGGAGCGTCCTCCACTGTTGCTTTGGTGTATGCGGGGGTGTGTGCGAAGGAAAGGGAAGTGGAGCACAGGTGTCTGTAAGGTTGGTGGAAGCTCAGGTGGGAGTTGATGTGTGCTGGTCCTTGATTGTGCGGGGCTTTGTAGACTAGGGTAAGCATCTCTTGTGGACGGGGAGCCAGTGGAGTTGCCCCAGGTGTGGGTGATGTGGGTCCATTTGTGTGCGGCTCGAGGAGGAGTCTGACCACTGAGTTCTGTATGGTTTGCAGTCTCTTCAGAAAGTGTGTGGTAATTGCAGTGTACAGTGCACATCTTTGTCACTAGCATACATTTAGAGCAGCAGGGGAGGTATATAGCTGTTTCAGCATTTACAATGCAAATTTGCAACTAAATGTAAGAGACATTATGTTGGGTTATTACAGGATATAGGTAAGAGTATATTGAGAACCATATCTATTGCTATAGTTGTAGCATAACTCATCTATACATTACCAGGGATTGGATAGTGCTGATATCCCCCATGGCATATCAGTGATATGCATATTTTGATCAGGTCTATGAGATGGAGCTTGCAATCCTCCAAATAATGGGGAAATAGGGGGCAAGACTAAAAAATCAGATTTGGGCACCTATGTTTTGATGTATGGGGCACAATAAGAAGATAAAATAAAAAATATGAATTTTTTAATATGAAATATGGGACATGAAATACGTTACATGAAGTTTCCCTTTTTCATAGTATAATTTGCTGTATCCACCTTGTCTTTTTTGAATGTATATCCTAAGCAAATATTTTCATTTTTTTCGGTTTGTGACCACATCCAATTTGAATAAATGTGTTGATTTTAAATGTATATATGCAATGGGTTTCCCAGGAGGAATATGGTGTTGAAATGGGACATTTTAAGAATGATATAGATTTATTGTGCGAAAAGTATGATACAGATATGATTTTGTTGGTGGGAGATTTTAAACATAAACTAAACCCAAAGCAGTTAGATCTCTTGTATTTGGAAATCCTGGAGGCCTATGATATAAATCAAGCAAAGTTTCCTGAAAGTCTTTGTTCAATGCACGATGCAAAGTTGGGAAATTACCTAGTGACAAAAAGTCTCTTTCGTTTGAACGGTAGGTTATCCCAAGATTGCCAGGCAAAGAAAACTTTTAAACAAGGGACACAAAACTGCCCCATAGATTATATTTTTATGCCAGTATGGAACTTTGCCTTAATAAAGGGCTTCAGGTTTAGCCACATAGAAGGCAGTGACCACAATATACTAATACTAGAGCTGGTAAACTTTCACCAGATTGCCTGTGAGAAAGTAATTATACAACAGATGGATTACCCAAGGCGCATAACAACACGCTTGACAGAAGAATACACAGAAAGGGTAACCAGGCTCCAACAAAACATTGATCTAGGATGTGTGAGTGGCTTAAACTTGGCTTGGTATGTTGAGAAAATAAATCAAGTGGTAAAAAGTATCAAGGTAGAACTCAGAACGGATGTAAGGGCTACTAAGAGTAAAGAAAATACCCTGGTTCGACAAGGAAACTGGTTCAAAACACACTGTTTAAATAAGAAAAAAAAACTAAGGGAGAGAAGAGCGTAGCCTGCGTAAAAAAAATTATAAATCCAGGGCTGAAAATCTAGTCAAACTAAAGAAAGACTATACCATGCTTCTTTTTAGTACTAAAAGAGTTCATAAGGACACCTGTTGGGGAAAACCGCTGGTAGCTATCGAATCTAAGAACATACAACAGTTCGGGAAGCTGGTACAATCAGCAACAGAATCTTCAGTTGACTCAATGAATTGCGAGTAGAAGAGGGTGCATGGGAGGATTATCTGCAGAACTATATATCCCGGGGAGAGAAACTGAAGAGGAGGTACTAGGGGACTGGAGTGGCCTGGTAGAAGATCTAAAAACAAATTTTTCAGTAGAGAATGTGCTCAATTCGATAAAGACCCTGAATTTAACAAGAGCCGCAGGCCCAGATAACCTGCCAGCTCTGATAATAAAATTAAAGCCGTCCTGGTGGGAAGAATTCTTCTCCCTAATGTTTTTAGTAATCTTAGAATCGGGGATCATCCCAACTTATTGAAAGGGTGCGATAATCAGGCCGATTCATAAGAAAGGGGATGTTTATGTACCAAAGAATTATAGATTAATTAACTAACTTGACATTGGTGAAAAGATTTTTGCTAAAATAATATTAGGTAAGTTAAAAGATTGGGCAGAATGGTGATCAATCATACCAGTTGAACAGGGGGGATTTAAAGAGGGCCATTCCACAATTGATTATTGCTTTGCCCTATGGGAACTGGCCTGGAAATCATTAGAGCAAAATGGGAAGTGGCATTGTTGCTTTGACGATTTTCGGGCAGCTTTTGACTCGGTGGACCGTAACCGCCTCTGGGAAGACATGATAAAATATGGAATACCGTATGGTATATTGATGATTTTAAAAGAGTTACATAGAGGGAATTGGGCCCAGGTTATCAGAGACACGCAGGGTCACTAACCCACAAGATATCCTTAGGGAATGGCCTCAGACAGGGGTGCGTTTTGGCACCCTTGTTATTTGCAATTTATTTAGCAGGCCACCCTGCAGTATTAGAGGTAGAAAGAAGTGCAACCCAGGAATGAGTGGTAACAAAGTGCCCTGCCTCCTATATGCAGATGATCTTGTGATCCTTGATCAAACAGAAATAGGACTCTAAAGGAAATTAAATGCTTTTAAAACTTGCTGTGATAGAAAGTTTTTAACTGTAAATATAGAAAAAACAAAGGTTTTATGCTTTGAGAAGAGTCATAAGAATTTTAACTGGTACGTATGTCAAGACAAATTGTAGGTAGTTAAAGAGTATAGATATTTAGGCCTCTGGTTTGATAGTGCGCTAAAATGGCGCACCCACCTGGAGGCACAAAAAGCAAAAGCTTATTCGTCAGTTTGTGGGCTTAAAAAATGTAACGAAGAATATAGTGATATGTCACACAGACCAATGTTCAAGGCATTTGAAGCAATGATCCCACCGCTAGTACTGTACGGGGCAGAGTTTCTTTACCTAAGTGGTAAATGAGGGTGAGATCTGGAAGAAGGGAAAATTGTAAAAATGCTAATGTCACTGCCAAGCTGCATAATGATCCAAGCAATCAGAATGGAGCTCGGGTTTATATCATGGAGTGTGCAGACCCAGATGTCTTTGTTAAGATTCTTGAAACGCCAGGACCCAGGAAATGTACAGAAGATCTCACATTGGTGCAGAGAGGAGATTCAAACAAGTAGCCTTAGTTGGGCAAAGGACGTGAGAATAAACCTCCAGAAAATAGCAGTGTGCCTTAATGTGAGACTCTCTCAGCAATCCATGGAATTTGTAAGGGAGAAATTAAAGGAGGGGCACTGATATTAAATGTTTTTAGGGTTCTCCCATCAATGAGAATTTTAGGGATTTAGATATTTTTGTATTTTTATGAATTGTGACCCTTTTTTGTCTACATGTGCGGTATTTTAATTATTTATGTATTATAGAATTCATATCGTCCCTATTATTCGGATCCCAATTGTGTTTTGTGTATTGTTTACTATGGTCTAAATAAACAAAGTTTTTCTCTCTCTCTCTCAATTTGAATAACACTGTTAAAAAAAGGAATACAGATAAAATATAAGTCTGATTTTGAGTTTGGTAGACAAGGTACTCTGAAACAAATGTCTGTCCATCTAACCCTTGGTATGCCTGCTCTCTTATGAGTCAGGCAGACAGTCATCTTTCCAATTGTTGGTGCCACCACAGGTCCCATGATTGGAAAGCTTACACCAATTGGCCAATGAAGTAGGGCTGTTGGAGTATGGACATTGAATAACCAGCCCTACTTAGAGCAGTCTGATGTATTTTCTTTTGAGTCCATCACCGCCAAGAAAACCTGGTAGTCTTAAGCACAAAAAAAACCAGAAAATGTACTCCCACACCTCGGGAGAGCACTACTAGGGTCCAAGAGCCATTTGTTTTTTGTTTCTTTTTCAATAAAAAAAGTCCTATTTCAGGTGTTTGATTTAAAAAAAAAGGTTAGGTGTGCAGTCTTCTGAAAAACTGTGGCTGCTCATCAAACTTAGTGCCTTCTGACGTACCACTGTCACAGCTGTCTCAGTGGTGCTTTTAAAAGAAAAGAGATCACCTCTGGCAGGTGGTGATCTCTAAATATGTAAGACTTCTGTCCATCAGAGTGTCAGGCATAATGTGCTTTGCCACTCTGATGTACAGACTAAAAACTATCAAAAGCTAAATCAAGCTCTAAGTAAGGAGTGAAGCAGTGGTTAAAATAAAGAGGAGCAACTAATCAGAGGAAACGTTGAAAAGATGAAGGCTTGTCAAAAAATTAGAAGCCATAAAGAAAGTGAAGTGAGAATAAGGTAAAGCATCATAACAAAATAAGGAGATGAGGAGAAGGTGAAGAAGGAAGAGTGTTAGGGAAAATATTGAGAATGATAGTAAAGGCAATGTTTAAAGAATTCATATATATGAGGGATAAGGAAAGTTGTAAAGGAAGAAGAAAAGAAGGGAGTGAAAATAGATCATACAATAAAAATGTATTTCAAGGAAAGGATCAAAGTAAAGAAGCACTGAGTCCAATATTAGAACTAGAAGAGAAGATGGGAAGACTGGTGCAAAATACAAACAAACAATTAATTCAATCTTGAAAGTGGCCTACTTGACCATGCCTAATTATACAAAAAGGCAACTCAGTTGTATAAGATATCATTAACAGTTTCCACCTGTATCCAAGAGTAAGCACTGATTGAGCACAGTCACTTTCTGAGATAAGTAACAGCCAGTGATTGAGCTTTGTTAAAAGTGTGCTTCAGGGAGTGACTTCTCCAACTATATTTTAGGCATCAACTAAGGGTTTAAAGCGGACCACAGGTAATCTTGGATTAGCTGCTATTTTTTAATTTATTTTTTAACTGTATAAAGGCGTAGATAGCACAATACTGTGGATACCTCTCTTAGAATAAAACGTAGAAGTTGTTTGTTCTTCTACACTCCACGACTTCTTGCAGGCTCATGTTCTAACACACCGATTTTGATCCTACGCTCTGAAAAGAGGTTATATTTGGATCTTTAAGGGGCGTGGCTTGATACCCACTGAGGATTGGGGCACCCGAGCGAGACTCCTTGGAGTGGCGTGGACTGACTGCATCTTAACGCCTTCTCAGAAGTCATTGTAAGGTGCTCCTGACTGAGGAAGCCGTGCTAACGCAGGAAATAACTTATATGGCCCTTATCTCGGTCCCATGGCCTGTTTATCTATCTACATTTTGATTTCCAGCCTCAAGCGGCGCTGACCGCAGTCACCAGTTTAGGCGCATAGGCTCTCCGCGCCTTGGTGGCCTGAGATGAAATCTACAGCAGCTGCTCTTATCTCTTGGCTTTCCGTATTATGAGGCACCATCCACTGAAATTGTGTCACAGAGGAGGGTAAATTTTGCAGCTGCTCTTTCAGCCTTGTGGCCTGACCACCACCAATGGCAATAATAGCATCAGGTAGTGCTGATTGTGGCTGTCATTTTAGTGGAGATGACTCTTTTGTGACCACGAAGACATGCAAGAGAATTTGCAGCAGTTGCCCCTTTCTTTTTTTTCTCTTGTTTTCTTACGCTCTTAACTAAAAGGCGTTTTCTATTATGAGTCCTTGATGGAATGCTGGCTTTTTTCCTAAACTGAAGCAGAGTGTCCTCTAATTTTCCTTTTCCTTTTTGTTTTGAGGAAAGAACCCATATTTTTCTGTTACACAGCTGAAACTAATTTTTCTGTGGCTTCCCTTCTGAATGGTGGACATTTGTAATCCTTGGCATAGTTGGGATCTACTCTCTTACTTTTGATCACTTCTTATGGGAAGATTGAAAAAATTGGGTCTCCCTGTATCATGTCCCACACAGTCCTTCATCAAAAACTCTAGGATTTTAACAGAGTTTTCCAACATGGAGGACTTTTTGGTATCTCTGTCTAAAGGCTCCTTATCCTCGAGTCCTACCCCTCGTGCTGCGGGGAAGGCTACTACAAAGTACCTGAAAAAAGATCCACCTTCTCCACCGAAGCCGTCTACTTGGATTTGTTGTGTCTTCTTTTGGGCTCATTGATGCTTAAGTCAATTCACTACAATCTCAGATCTCTTCACTCCAACGGGCAGGTCAAAGACCTCGAAAATCGAAACAGAAGAAACAATCTTCGCATATATGGTCTGCCGGAAGGTTCTGAGGGCTCTGATCGCATCATTTTCAAGTTCTTCCGTCCTTTCTAAACTGTTACATGTACAAGAAGGAACATTGCTTAATATTCAACATGCTCATAGATTAGGCCACCAACCGACCGCCTTGTCTAATTCAGGGAGACCAAGAGGAGTCATCCTGTACTTCCTAGAGTACACAGGTCTGCTTAAAGTTCTTGCAGCAGTCAAATCAATTTAATGTGTATTATGGTTAGGTCTGCCACTGCTGGGGACCCCCATTCTTTTGGGCGCATTGATGCTTAAGTCAATTCACTTCAATCTCAGATCTCTTCACTCCAACGGCAGGTCAAAGACCTCGAAAATCGAAACAGAAGAAACAATATCCGCATCTATGGTCTGCCGGAAGATTCCGAGGGCTCTGATCGCATCATTTTCAAGTTCTTCCTTCCTTCCTAAACTGTTACATGTACAAGAAGGAACATTGCTCAATATTCAACATGCTCATAGATTGGGCCACCAACCGACCGCCTTGTCTAATTCACGGAGACCAAGAGGAGTCATTCTGTACTTCCTAGAGTACACAGGTCTGCTTAAAGTTCTTGCAGCAGTTAAATCAATTTAATGTGTATTATGGTTAGGTCTGCCACTGCTGGGGACCCCTATTTTTTGACGTCCCTCGCTCAACTAATATCACAATGCATTGATGATAATTCTATCCTTGCAGGTGATTGCAATCAAATTGTTGATCCTTTCATAGATCACAATTCGTTGGGCTCCTTTACATCGCATGAAGCACATAAATTATTTGTTCAGACTATTCAGTAATATAAGCTTATTGATGCTTGTAGACTTTGAAATTCCACAACGAGAGAATTCACTTTTATTTCTCCAGCTCATCAGACTCAATCTACTCCTATCCTTAAACACACATAACATTTTCAAATCTAGATCATCGATACCTCCTACAGGTCCAGAATCTTTTCTTAACTCCATAATATAGCATAATAAGATGATACCGATTTGTGGAAAACCCTTGTATTGAAAATCTTGGAGACACAAATGCTTAATTTGAGTGCACCAACTCTTTTTACAGGATGAAGTCATAGCCTTCCCACAGGCTAGTCGGCTTTTTGACCTCCCCCCTCTTTTCAATCCAAATATATTCTCCTAAAACAGGCTCTTCCTGCTGCAGACTCTATGGGGTCTATTACGATGCCGTAACGGTCAACGGGACCGACTGCAAGAGGTGCGGCGGTCCCGCTGTGCTTTCAGGATGCAACCGCCACCATGGCAGTCGCATCCTGTATATTTAACATTGTGGCGGGCGGTGCTGTATTCAGCACCCCCACAATGTTAAACAGGCATGTTGTGCATTTGCATGCACAGCGTGACAGCACCGCGCGGTGCCTGCCACATTGTGCATGCAAATGCAGGGGGTGCCATAGGTACCCCCCATGTGCCCCACCACTCCCCCAACATCCTGGGGACCCCAACGAGCCCGAACTGTGATCACTGCATGCCTTTCCTGCTGCCACGGAAAGGCTGCTTCCTGCTTCCCCCCTGCATTCTAATATGAATGGTGGTGTCTTGCAGACACCGCTACCATATCAGGCCCCTTTTCCGCCCGGTCACCTGTGTGACCGGCGGAAAACCAGCGGTCGGTCTTTCCGTCTGATGGGGTCCCCCCTGCCATCCTAACATGGTGGGGGAAATGGGTGACGGGCAGGGAATAATGTCAGGTGGGTCGCCACCGCCATACGGGTGGTGGCGATCCCCCCGACATTATAATAGACACCTTAGTCTCTATCTCATAGCTCTCCTATTTTCTCTTTGGTTAATAGATTACATACTCTCCTTTGCTCTTGCCCTAGAATTAGGTAGAATTATTTCAGGAATAGGATTTTGCAGTAACCTGGCCAATTCTCCTATGGAATAAAATATGGACTAAAATTAGGAAGTCCTCCAGAGCAGCAAATACCACACAAACACTATTTTTTATCTATAATAGACTTCTGTTATGTTCGAAAGCTTTAAACAAGAGACATATTGGCATTCCCAATACCTGCTGGACATATTCCTTCATAGCCACCAACTTAAATCATTACTTTTTGTACACCTGCATGTGGACAATTTCTGGAAAAGCGTTTGGTTTCAAATCAACTAAATTTTTTGTTCCAAAATCTCTTTCTCAATCACTCACTTATTTTTGGAAAGTTTATCTCCTGCTTGGAATAATTGTATTTCTAATATAAAGATTGTAGACCTATTGTTGGCAATTGCCTTTCAACAAATTACCAAAAACTGGAAAGATTTCACCAAATTATCTTTCCAAGCCTGGTGGTACGTAGTTTGTCGTAATCATACATTGGACACGACTTTTGTACAGCCTACTCATATTGCTATGAAACGTTTGAACTTACACTGTTCATAGATACCAGTGCTAGATGCTTTTTTCCCTAACCCCTATTCAACAAAAAGTTTCTCACCCTCCATGACTTTCCTCATTTTGGTAATGTACTAATTTGTTTCTGTTAATATCATTATTGTATTCTTTATATGAAATGTAATATCTCTTTGTATATAATAATTAGGCTTTCCTGTTTTCAGTTTCTATTTTTGGTAAATTCTGGTGGGGTTTTTTCAGTGTTTTCCAATGATTTCAATACCTTAAAAAAACAGTGGTTATCAGTGGGTTCACATTTTCGTGCCATAAAAAACAACAGAGACAGTGTTTTTCTTGTGCTTATGGAACTTTTTGCTTTTATTATTGCTTGTTTTCTGCACTGATAGTGCATGGTAAATAGACAGCGTAAGTATAGTATATATGAGGTCCAAATAGATTTTTGCAAATTAAACTTATTGTAGTACATCATACAATACTTCTTCAGTGAGTCTTTGGTTCATGTGTGCTCGCTCTTTCCTTTCCATGTAAACTTCTGTGAAAAGGCCTTCTCAACATTGGTACTTTTTCATATGCGTAGCTGAATCACTGCAAATACAAAAAATATCACCCCAATCTTTGTTGAACTTGGAAAGAACCTTTTTTGCAGAAATTCGAAGTGACACTGCGTTCCATGTTTTCCAAAAGTCTGGTGTCAGTTTTCACCACTATCCCAGATGCTTGGTGATAGCGCTCTTTTCACACATACTTGTCACTATACCTTGCATTGAATGTTTAAAACCGGAGGTTTTGGCAATTCACCTACTAACTTTCAATACTGACTCACTAGCAACTGAGGGCTGATGTATTAACTCCATCCATGCTCATGACAAGCTCAGCTCGTCATGAGGCAGGTTGCTCTGGTGCTCATGACATGAGCCGTGGAACGCTCACATGTGGGGATAATTCCCCTGCTGTGCTGAGCATTCCACGGGAACGGGTGTGGTCATGACGAGCTCAGCTCGTCATGAGCACACGAGCGCTGTGCCTCATGACGAGCTGAGCTCGTCATGAGCACGGGGCGCTGTGCGCGCCCCCCGGCACAGCGGGGGAAGTACCCCCGCTGCAAAGGGGCTAAGGGTTTTTACCCATTCTCTGTGGGTAAATGTGATGACACATATTAGGAAAGATTCTTATGAAACCAGCCATTTTACCTATCAGTGAAAGAATCAAACACAGCCAAAAAATCAAATATGATTTTGATATTTCCTAATTCTCTACAATTGAACAAGACCTAAAATGCTTCTAAAGCTTGCATCTTTACACCAAAGACCACAAAACTGAAAAAAAAACAATAGGAAGAAGAAACAATATTTTAGTGGCATCCCTAAACAACAAAATTCAAGCAGAATAATGTTAGCCCAGACTTTTTTCACTGCTAGCTTGTATAACAAAGTTACATTGTATTAATCCCTTCAGGACAAAATAAAATGACTTTCACTCTCTTTTTCCTTTCTTTGAATAGCATTTAGTTTGTGGTTTTTCCTGCACAAATGTGGGTTGTGCAGGTGTTTTTTCAGTGTTTATATGTTTTCACCGGTGAGGGCTATTTCTCTTTCAGTTGGGTTTTATCAGTTATTATAGGTTTAAACCTAAAACCGGACAGCCTATAATTAATTCTACTTTCCTGCTCTTTCTTCTTTGTGTACTTTCTCAAACCACTCCAACCATGTTAGCCTGACAATTTTACCCAACTATTCTGTTTTAAAGCTTTATCCGTATCTATATGACTATTTATTGCTTCACTGTATTACATATTTCTATTTTAAGTTCTTTCAATAAACTTACTTTTGAACGGAATATTTGTATCTTTAATATAGTAGTAAAAGTGCTTCCATGCTGATTGTAATATAAATATGCTGGGTCTTATGAATGAAACTACAGAAATCTCTATATTTGTTTTTCACCTTATTCCAAAAAACGTCAGCGATATGAAATGCGTATCAAAAGTAATTTTCATTCTTTATCAAACACGTACAAGCAAAGCACAGTAACTATATCCTAACTCTGGACTTTGAAATTGCCCTCAATAGTTAACTATTTCCTCCACTTACATTTACTTCTCCAAAAAACACAGGTGCATCCGACGGCTTGTTAGTCTAATTGCTATCAGAGAAGCTTTAAATATATCTGGGGAGAGAGGGCACATTGCTAGCAAAGCAGCATCAATTACTCATTTCATTATGGTAATTGCAATTTGTGATATTTTCAATAACTCACAAATAAAAAAAAGTCTCATACTGTTTAGTCTGAATTTTAGGATTACAATAAATTGTTCGAGAAAGGAAGAATCAATCAGTGTCCTTCAAATTTGAAAATCTTCATTCCATTTATTCTTTAATTCATCACAATGAAAACAGCTGACACATGTTTTGTTAGTACTAAATAAGTACCATAACTTCCTCAAGGCTGATAAAAATTCTGGAGTAAGACAAGATGATGGAATAAGGAATATATAGCGTCCTATTCCAATGTGGCCGTGACGTGTAAACGTTCCTAGTTCACTGATAGCCATCCATATTTGCACCAAGTGTAGAGGCGTTGTCTAATATGTGGTTGCGAGGAACTAAGTTAATGAGTAGTAATATCTACAAGGTCCAGCCAGTTTCTAGTAAATTGTAAAGAGCATCCCCTCGTGTAAGGATGTTCAAAATAGTAAAATGATCAGAATGAGTAGCCGTAGCTCCAAATTAGCTCCATGTATATATGATCAATATCAGGGAACTGACGTCAAGGAGATCGGGTCCGGCAGCGAATTTAGTCAACATTTAGTCACCCCTGGTAGTGAGTGACGTGGGTTTCTGTTGCACTCCGCTAGTATCATTACACTAGTTCTACATTGATGTCCTATAATTAGTTCTTATTTACTCATTTCTTGTAATAGTGCGGACACTCCTCTTAGGGGAACACCACTACCTCTCTTTTTTCCTTTTTTAAATAAAAAAAGTGATTACCATCACTTGATACAGTTTGTGCTGATATTTCTGTACACTCCTAGACACACATTCCTGGAGTGGCACCTGTATTTAACAAAAAGCAGGCGTTCAGATTCAGTGTCCTTCAAATGCTGCTTGTATTTCATCAAGTTTAGTATCACTCCAAAGCATGCAGGTGTGTCCCATGTCTCATTGATCTAATGAATCACGGAAGATCTTTACTATACTGGAGGGAGGAAGCACACTCCTAGCATATCAGCATACATTCCTCTAGTGCATTCTTGTAATTGCAGTCCATGATATTTTCAGTAACTTGTAAGTACATAAGTGTTCAACATCAGTTGGTTCAGCCAGTACTGTCATTTCTGTGCATACTTGAATACATCCTTCTGGTTCATTGCCAGTCCTCAGCAGGTCATTATTCTGGGGGATCGACCACTCTTCTGGCATGTCAGCAAAACTTATCTTCTGCTTTCTGGGAAATGCAGTTTGTGATCTATTTCCACTAACTCACAAGCAGAGACGTTTCTCCATCAGCTGGTACAGCCACTGTTGCATTCCTGGAAGCTTGTTTCTGTTGTATTGTCCATCTTCAACAGATAACTGTGGTGGAAGGGAGGAAGCACCACTGTGTGCTCCCTCCCCAGGAAAAACAAATACACAGTAACATAAAAAAATAGAAACGTTTTTAGTGCCATGTTTAATGTTTAAAAAAACATAGAACCTTTTCCATCCATTAACATTTCTTTTTGTTTTAAGTATAATCGGCTTCACACGTAAATCTTATGAATTTCTTATTTGTTTGTTCGTTTTTTTGTGTTTTTACTACGGTTTTTATCAAGGAATTCACAATCATCCAATATCTACGAGATATGTTCATAGTCTGCAGCAAGAAACTACAGCTGATGCCGAAAAGCACCTATCGCCTTTAGCAATGCATAACACAAGTTAGGCCCTGTGCCATTTGCCCATTCAAGCAACCCCTGCTACTAGCAGACTTGCTGATGAGATAAGGGGGTTGGCCGTAGGCTTGACTCTCAGCTAATCACATGGGCAACCAACACCCACAAACTAACTTTTTTTTTGCTGTTTTATACAGCGCAAACTCAACCCGAAGGTATTGGAGCGCTTTACATGAGCACCAGTTACGGTACGCAAGGATACATTAAAAAAACACACACTTACCTTGGAATGGCCGGCCGCCGCCGCTTCCTCGCCTGTGTCATCTTATTTCTTTCTTTCTGCAGTCCTTCCGGCAGCAGAAAGCACCCGGCACACAGGTTCCCATGTGCCAATCACAATGCTGCAATGCAGTGTTGTGATTGGTCTGAGCGCAGTGAATCGGTGCTAAGGCTGGAACAAGGAGCCTGTGCAAGTTCCTCACCAGGCTATGTAATGCAGTGTAATTGTGCATTGTGGAATGATGTGGAATTCTGTGGTGTGGATTGGATGTGTGTGGTGTGTTGTATGAGTTGAATTATGTGGTATTGCGTTGAATTACGCGGTGTGGATTGATAATGTGTGAAATTGTGTGGTGTGCAGCTGTGGATAATCAACAGTAACTTGTCAAAAGCAGCACACCAAGGAAGTAACCATGTCCAGCAATCATGCAAGATGACTTACACCAAACAACAAGTATTGAAGAACAAATGCACACGAAAGCATACAAACAACAGATACAACTTCACTACCATAACCCAGGCACACTGATCCTCATGTTATTGGTGTGTGCATACCAGAACCATGCATCAACCCCCAGTCCAGGCAGAATAGAGTACTGCTGCAAAACACATTGCAGACAGTTCTGAGCCATGGTACACACTGTTCCAAAAACAAAAGCACAAAAGGGCCAGTAACATAATGTAATCTAATATGTTTCGTTCTGAAATTGAAACCTCTTGCTGTTCCCAGTGCTTAATTTGGGAATGTAGAAGTGCAGGTACTCACTATTTAGAGTACTTTTTTGCTCCTGAGAAGTGCCAGTACTGTTCCATTAAATGAATTGTAGCAGTACGAAGAAGTGCAAGTACTTTTCTTTTCAAATTAAAAAGTGCAGGTACTCTGTACCGGACAGTACATGCACATTAAAAATGGGAGACATCTTTTACAGCGAATGCGCTACAACGCATTCCAACGCAGTTGTTACAACGACCGAGTTGTAACATCGCAAACCATTAAAACGCACGTTGTTACAACAACTTGCTGTTGGGGGCAGAAGGTGTTGGATTTTAAAGCCACCACCTTCCCTACCGTTGCACAGACTGGAGTTGTAATAGTAAGTTCTACTATTCCAACATCCAGCGCCCCCTCCAGCAAGTCATAACGACTTGCGTTGTAATGGTATGTGAATAAAACAACGCATTCATTGTAACAACTGCGTTGTAATGGCATGTGATATGTTGTATGCGTTGTTACATTGCATATTCATTTAAAACACTGCCAGTTTCTGACCCGCAAGGTTCCTCTTTGCCTTTTCAAATGTTAATGTGTGTGTGAAACAACACCCAATGGATCAACCTGTAGCTAGTATGAACTGATAACATGACACAAGTCAAATTGCAACAAAATATTGGATAAGGCTTTTCAGTAGAATTGCACAGAAATCAGAGGCGACTGGGGTGGGGGGCGGCAGTGCAGGGAAAAAATAATGAAAAATAAATTAATTAATGTACACTTACCTTCCGCTGCCGGTCACTGCCTTCATGATCTTTTAGTGCCGTGACTCGCTGCTCCTCTGCTCCCGGCACTGCAATAACCATGAACACAGGCTCCCAGACTCCTTGACGTTGCTCTCATGCTATTACCCAACATGAGAGAAGCACTGGGATTGGGCGTGGTACACCTGTTTCATGCTCCAGCAGGGACTGGGAGCCTGTGCTCCTAAGCACTGCTGAATCTCCAAGGAACAGCCTGGAGATATCCAAGTCGGTTTGGCCATCATAAGATGACCAGCCGACCCCTCATGCATAATTTCTTTTTTATTTTTAAATATTTGTATTAATCCAAATAACACAAAAACCTTGGATACACAAGTCTTGCGAGAAGATACATGATGCTTTCAAGTTACAACCACAACAGAATGGGGTGGCCATATTACCGACAAAAGGGCTACATGCATGTGGTGTGGACCTCTCCATACACATGATGATTAAAGTCTATCTTTTCTCCTTCCCTGGACCTTCCTGTGCCAGGCTTAAAGCTTCTTTCTCTTCTCACATTACCAGCCCATAGTAGTTCAACCAAGGGGTCCAGATTCTTTTTGAATTTGCGTGGGCACCCCGTGCCGTGTTTGTTACTCTCTACGCTACCATGTATTGGTCCATACAGGCTTTCCATTCAGTCAGTGTGGGGGGGCTCTGGTCTCCGCAGTAGCGAGCTATGTCCCTTTTGACCACCACTATCCATAGGATACATATTAGAAATTTGCTACATGGTAGGTCAATTTCTGTGGGGAAGCCTAATAGGACATACTTAGCCTCTAGTTCTAGTTGCGCTCTTAGTATATTGTTCTCCCAGTATCTGAACCCAGTGTGCCTTTATTGTACTATACTCCCATAATGTATGAATATATGTGTCCTGCTCAGCCTTGCATCATAGGCAGTCGGTGTATCTGCTCTCCATAAAGCATGCAGCCGTGCTCTGTCAAAGTAAACTCTATGTAGAATCTTAAATTGTATGAGACACAGCCTCTGCTTTATGGCTACCTCCCTTGGGTGCATCAGGACTGCCTCCCAATCAATGTCTTCCAGAGGTCCTGTAGTGTTCTCCCATTTGGCCCTTAGTGGTCTTAGCTTATCAGGGATGGTATTAAGTAGTGTTTTGTAGGTCCATGAGATGGCTTTACTTGGGATTTCTTCTCCAGAGGGGAGAATTTGGGGATCTCTGTTGTGTCCAACCCCTCTGCCCCACACACTTGCTTCAGTCTGAGATAGGCATATCCTTGGGTTTCCTTTAATTGATATGTGTTCTGAAGTGTTGCAAAAGGGGCGAGGGTATCTCCCTCTAATATATCTCCCAGCTTGGAGATTCCGATCATGTCCCACTGTCTAAAGCCTTGGAGTTTGCCAATCTCTGGCAATCTTCCTCCTTCCCACAGGGGGTTCTCTTGAGAGTCCTGTGTCCCACTTTATCTGCCTCTCTGCTCCCTTGCAGGCTTCTTTGACCCTTTGAGTAGCAGGCAACAGTCAGCTAGTGCCCTTGCCTCCGTATAAATAGTGTATGTGAGTATGGTGTTAAAATTGAAGCCTCTCCAGTGCATATGTGAGTGATTTCATTGGACAGTTGTAGTGCCACTCTTAGGTGCGCCCTGTCCCACAGAAGGGTGCATAATTCATTGATTATTGCTGTGAATACTGCCTCCGGTATCTTACAGTAAATATTTTGTAATATGTAAAACAGCTTGGGGAGCGTAATCGTCTTATACATGGCAGCCCTTACCATTATGGTTAATGGAAGTCGCCTCCATCTTTCCACGTCGTTGTGAAATTCTGCCAGGACTCGTTTAATATTCTGCGCCTGGATTGCGGTTTCACTGGTGGTAATGTACATAACTAGGTAGCGGGACCCTTCTTGGACCACCTGTAGACATCCCGTGCTTTCCTGTCCATTGGTGGGTCCCCCCACTGAGTATAAACTGGACTTGTCCCAATTAATTTTATACCCTCATGATGGCCATATTCCTTAAAGATCTGTTGGACTGTTGGGAGCGCCCTGGTTGGGTCAGTGACATATAATAAAACGTAATCTGCTTAAAGCAAAATTCGCTCTTCGCAAAGTTGGTCCCCTTCATCCTTAAAGCCACAAATTTCCAGGTGGAATCTAATTACACAAGCCAACGGCTCCAGGACTAAGGCAAAAAGTAAAGGGGATAGGGGACATCCTTTTCTAGTGCCTCTTCTCACTGGAAAGTTTGCCGAAGTTACCCCATTAACGCAAACCCTTGTCTCTGGATTAGTATAGAGTAGCGCCACCCAGGCCATAAAAGCTGTCCAAACCTAATTAAAGTTTGCCTCATAAAGGGGCAGTGAAATATTTCAAATGCCTTCTTGACGTCAAGGGAGAGGAACACGTGGGCTGTCCCTGTGTTTTACCATATCTATCTAATTGGCAAGCCGATGAAGGTTGAGGCGTGTGGCTCATTTTAGCACAAAGCCGGATTGGTCCCAATGTATGAGGGGGGTAATAACCGCCAGAAGGCGCGTCGCCAGAATTGTCGCCAGGACTTTAGTCTTGATGTTAAGTAGCGATATATAGGGCGATAAGACCAGCATTCCTCCGAGGGCTTTCATGGTTTGTGTATCACGACCACCATGGCCATACCGAGATCAGGTGGGAGTGTTCTCTCATCTTTTGCTGCTAGAAACATATTTAACAAGTGTGGGCCAAACAGGCCAGCATTCTGTTTAAAGAATTCTGCAGGCAACCCGTTTGAGCCCGCGGTTTTCCCTGATATTTGTCTGCCAATGGCCTCCAAGACTTCCTCAAGGGTCAGTTCCCTCTCTAGCTCATCTCAGGCTTCCAGCAAGAGTGTAGGGACATCTATTGCCATCAGGTAGTCATTAATTTGTGTGTTACCCACTAGTAGCCTATCTCCGATTCTCCGTATAATTCTGCATAATAGGCAAAGGCACCTTCTATGCTTTGGGGTGTTGTATGAGTCTCGCCCTTCTCCTTTATGGCCACTACCGATCTCGCCTCTTTCTCTTTTCTACTCAGCCAGACCAGCGGCTTCCCTGCCCTATCTCCCGCCTCGATGTTGGGTGGCCTGAGCTTGGGTTTTCACTTCCTGGTTCACTAGTGTCCAATATTCCCCCCTTGTTATTTCCTGTTGGCGGAGAGTATGTTGGTCAACCTAGGGATCCATACTTCTTTCTAAGTCTAGCAGCCTGCGCTCCAGGGTCTTGATCTCTTGAGTCTCTTTTCTTTTTTTGTGGGATATAGGATTTTGTGCTCTATCCCTTACTACCATCTTAAACACCTCCCATAGGTTGACCACTGATCCTACCGAGCCCTTGTTCTCGCTAAAGTATAATTCTGAGTCTATTCAAATTTTACTGGCAACTTCTCTGTCCTGTCGGGCCCAGGCACCCAGCCTCCATTCCTTTCTGTGTCCATTTGATCTCCCTCCCACTGTCAGCCATAATGGTGAGTGATCAGATATACCCCTCACCAAATACTCCACTCTCTCCACCCCATCTATCCCTCCCACTGGGGTACAAAGGTAGTCCAATCTAGAAAATACCCTATGAGTACCTGAGAAGCAGGAATAGGCATATACCGCCGGATGGTGTTGATGCCAGAGGTCGGTCAAGCCAAGCATGCCTTGGAATTGGGCCAATTGAGTGGGGCCCCTTTATCCCGTGACTTACATGTGTGCGATCTATATGTGGACTTATGACATTGTTAAAGTCGCCTCCTATAATGTGTGTAGTAGGTCCTGACTCCAAAAGTATCCCAGCCACTTTATCTAGTGTTTTCTGCTACAGTCGTGGGGTTGCACACACACTAGCAAGCAGAAGCTCTCTCCGTCCCCATGTCCCCTGTACCACCACAAATGTTCCATTCGGATCCTCCCATGCATTGGTGGCACGAAAGGGGTGGTGATTTTTTTTTATTAATATGGCTACTCCTCTCGACCCCGTGGTGAATCCCGTGTGTGAATGTGTAGTATACTGCCCTCGTCCCAGAAAGGAACAATGTGTGCCATTCAAGTGTGTCTCCTGCAGGAGGACTATATCAGGTTTAAGTCTTTTGAGGTATCTAGTTACCAGCCTACTTTTAATCTTATTCCCTAAGCCATTGACACTCCACGTCATGATTGTGTAATTTACCTCGCCCATTGTTGACTTGTTTGGTTTTCATGTCAATTCTGGTGTGCTCTGCCAGAGCAATGGCCACTCCCCTCTCTGCTCCTGCTCTTGGTATCCAGTTGACTATTTTCTACATATAGCATCCCCGTTCCCCAACTCGTATTTTGACATTTCTAATTTCCCAACAAGTATCCCGCCACCATACACTCTTCCGTTACCAACGCCATCCCCCAACTCGTCAACATGACAATTGCAGCACAGATAAATTTTCAGACGTCTGTCTCCCTCCCCCTCCCCAAACCAATAAACTGTTAATCACGTAGTATATATCTACTATCGGTCCCACAGCCTCTGGGGCTGAATGATTTAGTGTCTAGTGGGCCTTTAGTTATGTCTTACTGTCTCTTGGCGGCCGTCTGGCCCCTGTATCTCAACCTTCTTCACCACTCTTGGATTGTTGATGTTGCTGAAGATCCAGGTCAGCTGAATTTGGGCCCAGGTCTTCGACCTGATGAATGTCTTTGAGAAGTGGGTGGTCATTGTCCGTGTCAGCCGAATATTCTCTTTCCGATGGTTCAGAAGTTGCTTGGGTCCTGCGTCTCTGCAGTTTCTTTCAGACACCTCCTCTCGAAATTTCTTCGTCTGACTCTGAATTATGCATCCTCTTTTCTACGCTTCGGTTGGGGTACAAAGGTATTCCCACATTGACCTTTCTTGCTGTTGCTGAGTGGCACAGGCTCTTCCCTCTGGTTCTCTCAGAACCTAGTTTTTCCCTTATGTCCACCCGGGCGTCCATGTCTACATCCTGGGGGGGGGCTTTCCTCAATCCGGGGCAATGCCTCCTCTGGGGTCTGAAAAAACTACGAGGTGCCCTGAAACATTATTTTAAGTTTTGATAGGAAGAGCAGCATATATTGGATCTCAAGAGTTCTCAATTTTGCTTTAACAGCATCAAAGTTTTGTCTCTGCTTCTGCACTTCCCAGGAGTAGTTAGGGAATATCATTATTCACATTTTATCATATTTGAGTTCTTCTCTTTTCCTCCGTTCCTGGAGTATCAGATCGCAGTCCAGAAAGTTTAGGAACAGGGAAATTAAAGGTCTCAGGTGAGCACCAGGTGGCCGTCGGAAACTTGCCATCCTGTGTGCTCACTCAGTTATAAAACAGGGTAAGAACTGGGCCTTTGGGAGGGAATCCTGGAGCCATGTCGATAGGAATTGTCCCAGATATGTCCCTTCTGCTCCTTCTGGAAATCCAATAAAACTGAGGTTGTTTCTACGGGCTCTATTTTCTGTGTCGTCCACTCTCCAAGACACCTCTTTTATTGAAGCTAGCAGCTCAGAGACTTCTTTACGCATAGTATGAGACACATCCTCCACCTTAGAGATAGGATTTTTGGCTTCAGTCACCCGCTCCAAAACTTTGTGCAAATCCTGGCGCAGTAGTGTCACCTCTGAGTGCAATTCGGTCATCCTCCCCTCAAGGACCTCTCTAGAAGTGTTTATTGCTTGTAATATGGCTGCGTTGTCTGGCAGAGGTTTGTCATCCTCCTCCGCTCATGTTGTTATGGGTAGCTCCTTTGCATGGCGGTCCATTTTCCCCAGCTTAGTTGGTTTTGGGTCTTTATCTTTCACCATCTCACTCAGAACAGCTCACGACCCCACTTATTTGCTCTGTGTCATTTTAGAGAGTCCCCTCTGCTTTTACTGTGCATATTGCCTACCGCCGGGGGGTCAATTACTGTCTTCTTTCACCACATAATCATCTTCTTCCCTAGACGTAGTCAATGGGTACCTCCCCATGGAGGAGCGTGTCTGACTTGGCCTGGTTGCTTTAGGCACCTCAACCCTCCTCTTGTTGTGTATTAATGATCAGCTGGCCATGCTGACCCTGGGTTGCTGATTTCTGTGTCTCTTGGGCTGCCTCTCCACATATCGAGGGTGCACACTACCCTCTGAATTCTGGGCCAAGCTGCCAGGAATATGAGAACTCAGGTGCGGATGGGGGGAGGGCCCCCGGTCTCCTCCTGATTGTGTTGAGATTCATTATGGGCACTCACTGTCACGTAGTCCCCTTGGATGGGTCAAGCTGCAGGGGCCTTGCATCCAGTTCATCAGCAGACTCTCCCGCTACCATCTTCTCCCTCTCAACTGGTCTTCTCCTCTGAGATGGCGCTGGTTTCTTCGGCCCGGTACGGTGTCTGCAGCCCGTGTCCGTCCACACGTTTTCAGTGGGTAGGTGCCCTTTAGTCGCCCGTAGCTCCCTGCTGCCACGGCATCTGTACCTGGTGTCACCGATGTTTCTCCCTCCGCTCCAGAGGCATCTCCGCCGGCCTCACGACTTTTGCCACATCTGCACTCCGGGGATGGTCACGGTCAATTCCATCTCTGCTCCCCAGGCCCTCACGGTTGATTTGTTGTTGCAGTCCTCTACGTTGTGGCTGGAATCTGGACACAGGGGGACCCCAGGACTTGCACTCCAGTGAGTCGCAGTGCCTGATCGTTCTGGGTGTATCTGTGCTCAGCGGCGCTCAGGGTGAGCAGGTCCCGCCATTTTAGGCCAAAGTCTTGACCCGCTAGTTTTCAGGGTATCCTTCACCTGGACCTTCTCTTGGCTCCTTGTTTAAGCGCTGTGAGTCAGGGGGGTTCAGACACTCCCCACTGTTGTTAGATGACTTCGGAAGGGCAGGATAATGCTCAGGATTAGCTCAGGCCTGACGGAGCTATCCGGCCATTTTGCTGGCCACGCCTCCCTTGGGAATCGCCTTGCACACTTTCAGTGCCTACCACTCCTCCTCCTGCTGCTGATGATGCGACATGGCCCGCCCTACCCAAGACTTCTGTCTACTGCCTTTCAGCAGTGATGTGATGCTCCTTCGCCATAGCGAAGGAGCTGCCCCTGCCAAAAATACTCTTTGAAACTGTAAGCCTAGGTTTTACTTTCTATTTTAGGAAAGCAAACCTTACTTTAGATAACGCGACGGTAACGTTTTGGTTTTTCTTGGACTCCTCCCTTGGTAGAGCAGCACGGCCACGTTTACATCTTTTATCCATTAGCGCTTGGGAACCATTTCAGTGACCTGTAAATGTGATGCTGCAACACATAGTGAAAAGATAGAAGAGAAAGGGAGATAGAAAAGAGAGAGCTGTAGATGAAGGGGCACCGAGGAGTCGAGAGAGATACACTAAGAGAGCCACAAATAGAAAGAAGGGAAGGCAGGCACAGAAAAGGTGAAAGACAGGTGCAAAGAGACACAAACATGGAATGAATATGCATTTTTTTCTAATCCGTGTCAGTAATAAAGCCTGAGGCATGTTTCTGTTAGCAAATATGGACAGGAAAAATAAGCTTAGAAAAGAAAAGAGTATTCCGTAAATATCAATTATAGAAAGAAACTTTTAACACTGCTTCCCTTTACACCCAGGGAGTTAACCATAAACCTAAATACACTTATTCAGAAATGATCAGCCTTTTAAGAAAATGCATTTCCAGTTTTCTACCTGTGCCACCTCAATATTGTAGCCAGATTATATGATTCACAGTGAAATGTAAATGTACTCTCTGGATCTTAACTTTTCTCTCCGAAAAGAAGTAAATTAAATTCAGCTAACATCACGTTTTCCTTCTCACCAATTATATTCGCTTTAATGGAATGGCATCTTTCAGAACAGAATACATTTGAAAAAGGCGTAGCTTTTTTAGGTTTAAAGTATTTTATTGAAGCAGGGTGGGGTAGGACACAAAGGGGCAAGGAACAAGTAAACCACAGGAACCGCACAGCAATGCGCATTGTACAGCAAGTACAGTAATGCAATTACAATTTCGTAAGAGGCCCCATCCGACTCGGGAGCATAGCTTTCCCACCTGTGGTCACATACAAACAACGAGGGGGGGGGGGAGAAAGGGAGGGAGGGACGGGATGGGGGGAAGGAAAGAAAATCAGGGGGGGGGGGGACCAAGCAAGAACGGGAGAAAAAAAGAAAAGAAAAAAAGGGGGGGGGGGGGGGGGAAGAGGGGAAGGGGAAAAAAGGGGGGGGTGAAGGGAGGGGAAGCAACCCCGCTCCAAGAACCTACCCAACCAAACAGAACCCCCAACTACCGAACCCTAACCCACCCCCTGTACTGTGCCAATATCTACAGTCTCCGCTACATGCAACTCTCCGAAAATCCCCGCTACACAGTACCGACCCCACCCAATCAAGCAGGCGGGTCCGGTGGCGGTGTTAGCCTTAACAACCTAAGGTATCTAGGGCAGGTGATCTCCCGAAACTCGGAACATAACAGGCTGTGAAAGGGCTCCCACAGTTCCTCAAAAGTATCCGTATCCCCCAAGGCTACTAAGGACATCTTCTCCATTCCAAGGACATGCCATAATCTGTGCAGCCAACCAACTACAGAGGGAAGTGTGGTAGTGCGCCAGTATATGAGAATATTCTGCACCGCTGACCCCAGCGCAATTGCGATCTGTCTACCTCTCTTAGATCTAAGGGGATACATCAGCCCATTCGGCAACCCTAGCAGAACATAGGCAGGGAATCTAGGCAGTTCTATCCCAAAGCATTTGTCTACCTCGCCCAAAACCTCTTCCCAGTAAGGAGCCAGCAGGGGACATTCCCATAGTATGTGTGTTAGTGTACCAGTATTGCCACAGTTGCGCCAGCACGTCCCTGGTATTGCCCTGTCCATCTCGTGCAGTTTCTCCGGAGTACGGTACCAGTAGGTCGAGATTTTAGTGAAGGTCTCCGTAAGACCCGTGTGGTAGGCCGAGTGACGTGCGCGGAAGGAGATGTGTTCCCATTCTTTATGGCTCAACACGCGCCCGAGCTCACGCTCCCAACGTTCCCGACCGGGGTTGTGAATATGAAAGGAGGGGGGCTGCAGCATTTTATACAGGTCTGAGATCAGTTTAGCGTCCGACGTGCGAGTAATTAACCAACGCTCATACGCTGTGATTTCCCGGTGTGCCGCGTCGCGCACTTGGGGTTGTAATGCCCAGTGGCGCGCCTGCATGTATCGCATGCGCTCCGTTTCCGGGAGGTCATAATCCCTCCTCAGGTCCGGGAAGGGGACAACCCCCTCAGGGCAATACAAGTGATACAGAGTGCAGCAGCGGGCCACCCGCCATCGCTCATAAGCGCCCTGCTCCATCCCGGGGCCGAAGTCCGGGTTGCCAATGAGCGGCGTAAAGGGAGAGGGGAAGGTGGTAAGCTCGCACCTGGCAGCCACCGAGTCCCACGTCCGGAGCGGGACCCGCGTTACCAGAGACGCATAGAGATTGGGGGGTCGATGGGCCCGCTTCAAGAATGGTACTTCCTGCAGCGTCCTTCCCGCCACCGCCTGGTCCTGGAACAGCCAGTGCTTATCAGACTCCCACCGGCTCCATTCCACTAGATAGCGGAGCTGAGCGGCCTGGAAATATTTCCGCAAGTCCGGTATCCCCAGCCCCCCGGATTCCGGTGACAGCATAGCGATGCTTCTCTTGATCCTCGGCCTGCGGCCCTGCCACACGAACCGCGCGATGGCAGCCTGTGTCTCCGCAAGCCACCCCGCGGGGGGCTGGAGCGGCAACGCTCTGAAGAGGTAAAGCACCTGAGGCAGGAGAGTCATCTTCACCGCGGCCACCCTACCCAGTAACGACAGCGTGCCCTTATCCCACCGGCCCAATTCCTCCCTGATTTTCACGCCCAGCGCCGCGTAATTGGCCGTGACCATCTCCGGGAGGGAGGGCGCCAATAGGATCCCCAAGTACGGGATCCGGTCCCTGGACCAGCTCAGAGGGTAAAGCCTCTGTAGTTCCGCTCTAGTGGCGTTAGTAAGCGAAATGTCAAGGGCGGCCGACTTCCCCAGGTTCACCTTGAAGCCCGCCACGTCGGCGAATAAGTTCAGTTCCTCTACACAGGCCGGCAGCGATCTCCGCGGGTCATCCAGCGTCAGAATGACATCATCCACGTACAGGCTGATCGCATGATGGAATTCACCCATCTTGACACCGACAATGTCGGGGTTCTGCCTGACGCTCTGAGCAAAGGGCTCCATGTACAGGGCAAAGAGCAGAGGGGAGAGAGGGCACCCCTGTCTCGTACCCCGCTCAATGGGGAAGGGTCGAGAGCTGCCGCCGTTCACCCGGACTACCGCAGAGGGGAACCGGTAACAATTGAAGATCAGATGACGGAACTTCTCCCCAATCCCGAATTTGCTCAGGACCTTCTCTAGGTAGGGCCAGTGCACCCTGTCGAAAGCCTTCTCCGCGTCTATGGACAGAGGCATCCTCTCCCCAGGGATCCTGGAAGCCTTCTCGAGGATGTGCGTCACCCTCTTTGTGTTATCTACTGTTTGCCTACCGGGCACGAAGCCCGCTTGGTCCGAGTCAACCATGCCCGGGAGGTGCAACGCCAGGCGTGCGGCTAATATACTGGTGAACACTTTCAAATCTGTGTTCAGTAGCGAAATGGGACGGTAGGACCCACAGGCGGTCCTGTCCTTACCCGGCTTCGGAATCACGAAAACCGTGGCCTGGAGAAATTCGGAGGGGATGGCTCCCGGTTCTGCGAAGGAGTTAAAAAGGCGGGTCAGTAGAGGCGCCAGCTCCTGACAGAAGGTTTTATAGAACAGCGGGATAAAGCCATCCGGACCCGGGGCCTTGCCCAGCTTAAGCCGGGATATCGCCGTGATTACCTCCTCGATACGGATGTCACGCTCCAGATACTGAGCCTGCTCCTGAGACAACGACGGGAGCGGGACCGAGTCCAGATAGGCCATCTCAGCCCGGGCCGAGGGGGCCTCCCCGGTGTAGAGGTCAGCATAAAAGCTGCGAAAGACGTCTGCTATTTGCTCATCAGCCGTGACCCTACCACCGGTCGGGTCCACCAGTTCCTTCACACAGTGCTGCTGGTGTTGCACCCTAAGTTTATTAGCCAGGAGCCGCCCACACCGATCGCCCCCTGTATAATATTTGTGTTTCAGGCGAAGCATCGCATACTCCGCCCGGTCCGTGTCAAGGGCCGCCAGGAGTTTCCGTGCCGCCTTCAGCTGCCTCCACACCCTGGGGGCCCCTGTCCTGTGATGAACCTGCTCCAGCTCCCTCACCTGCTGGGTGAGCTCATCTCTCTTGAGCTGTCGGTCCCTATTCTCGGCCGAGGAAATCGCTATAAATTCGCCTCGGAGCACCGTCTTCAGGGCTGCCCACTGTGTCGCACGAGAAGTATCCCCAGTATCATTTATGGTCTGAAAATCCAAAATGGCCGCCCGGATCTGATCCACCACCGACCGCCTGTGCAAAAGCGTGTCCCGGAGCCGCCAGACCCCTCTCGGCCGAACCACCGGGGGCAGAGTGAAAGCGCCCTCCACCGGGGCATGGTCAGAAAGAGAGAGGACCCCCATGTCCACACTCGAAGCCAAAGGGAGCATTGGGCCCGACACAAGGAGATGATCTAATCGCGCATAAGATCTATGGGCATGTGAGAAGTAAGAGTATGCGCAGGTGGTGGGGTGGAGGTGGCGCCACATGTCATGCAGATCCAGCTCCTCAAGTCGAGCTCGAATCGAGCCCGAAAGCTCACCCAACTGGTGGCGCCGCTGCACAGACCTGTCCATCGCCGCATAGAAAACCAGGTTCAAATCACCCCCCAACACTATGTGCCTATCAGAGGTGGATGCTACGTCCTCCAAAGCCCTGTGTAAGAATTGGTCCTGGTGATCATTGGGGCAGTAGATGGTGCCAACAGTCAGTGCTAAACCCCCCATCTTGATCCTGTACACTAGAAGTCTCCCTTTCTGTTCTGCTACCTTGCACACGACCTCTCCCCTGAACCCCCTAGAAAACAAGATCGCCACCCCTGCCGTCTTGGAGGCGCTAGAGGAGAACAGCTGCGTGGGGAATTTAGGGGTACGCATCCTCGAGCAGTCCTTAGCCAGCAAATGGGTCTCCTGCAACAGACAGATATCCGCTTGTGAGTTTTCTAACAAGGATAACACTGCCCGCCTCTTAACCGGATTATTCAGCCCTTTCACATTGAGAGTAAGCACCTTAAGAGCCATCAAGGAGGGGGATCAATGGAGCACATGTCAAGAGGCAAAGCCCCGCAGGCAAACACAGAAGGCACCACTCGAGGCCTCAAAACAGAGCTACTTTGAACCGTCCACTGGCACAGTACAGTCCCCGAACCCCAACACCCCACAACTAGAAAAAAAACCCTTGTCCCCACACAACCAAATCTACACCACCCCCCGCAACTGGCCCCCCCTCTAATCCCCAGAATCAAAACATCTGCCCGCCTGTCCCAACCCCATTCCCTGCTACTCAAACTTTTCAAAAAAGACATTGTCCCAGTCCGGCCCGTAACGGGCAGGGCCGTGGTAAATCAGTCTAGTGGACGTCCAGCCACCTCCTCCAGCACTCGCCATTCCTCCCAGCCCACCCCCCGGATCCCCGCACCTGCAAGAGGAATAAGCTAGAGTAGACTCCCCCCGGAGTGAGTTCAGGCCGTCAGGGCCACTTCGCCGTTCGCCGCCACTCTGGAGGCCTCCTGGATGGCGGCCGCCATGTCCGCCCTGATCACGGGCGAGCCCGGACGCTCCGACGGAGGAGAGGTCCCCCCTCCAGCTTGCTGCCATCCGTCACGAGTGCTTCGCCTCCGCCGCGGAGCCGGGGTATCTGTATCCGATGCTGTGAGGCCCAACACCGCGCAGACATCCTGGAGGGACCGAAGCTGATGCAAAACACCGTTCCATCGGAATATCAGACGGAAGGGGTGCCCCCAAGAGTACTGTGTCCCTTGTTCCCGGAGGAAGTCAGTGGCGATCTTGAATGATTTCCTCTTCTGCAGCGTGACTGTAGATAAGTCCTGAAACAGGGTCACAGGGTGGTCCCGGAATCGGAAAGATTGCTGCCCTCGTGCTTCTCGGAGGATTCGCTCCTTCAAGGTAAAGTCCGGGAGGAAGGCCAGAATGTCCGGGGCGGGCGCCGTAGCTCTGCGGGGGCGGCCCACCCGATGTGCTCGGTCTATGCGGATCCGAAAGTCCTCCGACTCTCCCAGGATCGCACGAAAGAGGGCCACCAGATAAGCAGTCACGTCTTCACCCTCCTCACCGGACGGCACACCGCGGACCCGTATGTTGTTCCGCCTGGACCGATTTTCAAGGTCCTCGGCGTGGGCCTGTAGCTCAATCTGTTGCTCCCGCAGTCGCAGGACCTCCTGCTGCAGATGGGTGATCTCTTCATCCCTGGAGTGACCCGCTTCCTCCACTGTGTTCACACGTTCCCCCAGGGAGTCCATCTCTCTCCTTACTTCGCGGACCTCCCCGGCCACCTCACGCTTGAGCGTTTGAAAGTCCTCCCGAAGGGAGCTAAAGAGCGATTCGAGAAACGATCTCGTCACCGGGGGTTCTCCGCCATCTGCACCCCTGGTCGGGGCCGGGGAGGTCGTGGCGGGTTGGGCCCCACCGCTGCGTAGGGCGCCACGTCCCAGCATGTCCGGCAAGGTTCGGTCGCCCCGTCGCTGTCCTCTAGCGTTCGACATTGCAGCTGAGTAGAGGACGTTGAGGGCAAAGAAAGCAGCTATATGCCAGCCGGGGGCAGCGCCACATAAAGAGCACCAGGAAGGCCGAGCTGCCCGGCCGGAGACCACAAAATGGCCGCTCTGTGATGTCGAGGGGCCAACGCCCAATATGGAGAGCCCCTCTTCGTCTCTGATTTGGGACCCAAAATCCGGCCAGTGGGCAAAGTCACGGTGCAATGGTCGCCGGGGGCCGTAGCCTCAGGGGGAGATCTGCCCCGGGAGTCCCGTTCCGCTGCTCCGTTCAGACAACCGGCCGGAGCGGCCTCTCCCAGCGGGCCTCTTCAATCCACGGGCTGGCGTAGTGAGGCGATGTCGACTCCGCCTCCGCTCTTCACCGCCGCTCTGCTCCGTTCCGCACAACCGCCGTCGGACAACTCCGAGCCGTTCGCGAAGCCGCTGCTGACTCCCACTCCGACAGTTCATGCACCGCTGCGGGCTTCACACACAGGCGGCTGGGCGCTCCGTCACGCTCCGAGGGTCGGGAGACTCGCGGCTTCCAGCTCGCACACGGGCCATTCAGCGGGCCCCGACCCGAGCTTCACCGGTCAGGATCTCACCCCGACGGCGCAGACCGGGCTCAGCAGTCGCTCCACACCTCCACCGTGGGCACCAGGCTCAGTCGCCGCGTGATCCGGGGGGAATCAGCGGTTACAAGCGGTGCAGGGATTCAGGGGTCCGGGAGCTCTCGGCAAGTGCGACCTCTCAGCCCGCCATCTTGGCCACGCCCCCAGGCGTAGCTTTTTTTAGCCCCCTTTTTATGTTGATCAGTGATGCTGTGACCCAGTGTATTGAAATTGTATTTATATTGCGCTTACTACCCCTCAAGAGGCATTGAAGATAAAGGCCCCATTAGGATGGCGGGCGGATCGCCCCCGCCGGGCCAGCGGTAGCCACACTTGGCCCGGCGGGGGCGCTCCGCCCGCCATCCATGAGAAATTACCCCCCGCCATATTATAATGGCTGGGGGGTACGTAGCGGACGGAAAGACCATCCGCCTCTTTTCCACCCGGTCGACATGTCGACCGGGCGGAAAAGGGTTCTATATGATGGCGGTATCTAATAGACACTGCAAGCCATATTAGAATGTGTCTTAACAGATGCCTTTCTGTGGTGGCATTGCCCCCAGGGACTCCAGGGGGGTGGTTGGTGCACATGGGGGGTACCTATGGTACCCCCCCCTGCAGTTCCATGCACAACATGGTAGGCACTGCTCGGTGCCGGCCATGTTGTGCATAGAAGTGCACAACATGCCTCCCTGGCATTGCGGCGAGCGGTGTTGAGTGCACCACCCGCCACAATGTTAGGGATGCAGGATGCCCCCGCCACTGTGGCAGCCACATCCTAATGGCACATATGGGACCCGTGCCCTTATGGCGGGCAGTCCCTTTTCACGACAGGATGGCGGGCGGACAAAGTTCGCCCACCATCCTAATGTGCCCCAAAGTGTTGATACCAATGAAATCTTTTTATGCCACTGTGACCCCTGTGTTGTACCCGAAAATACTAGAACATTTTCTTGCTAACGTAAAACCCTCGCAGTGGGCTGAGAAACTGAGAGTAACAGCTGTGTTGTTTATTCTTCGTGTGGAAACCCAAACTGCCTGTCTTGCGAAACGTAACATCACAAAGCATTGCATCCGAGTTGGTATCATGCTAACACCAAAATCGATCCGCCCGCCATCCATGCAGAAATGACCCCCGCCATATTATAATGGCTGGTGGGTCCGCAGCGGACGGAAACACCGCCCGCTTCTTTTCCGCCAAAGGGTTCTATATGACACCGCCAGCCATATTAGAATGTGTCTTAACAGATGACTTTCCGTGGCGGCATTGGCCCCAGAGACTCCGGGGGAGGTGGGGGTGCACATGGGGGGTACCTATGGTATCCCCTGCAGTTCCATGCACAACATGGCAGGCACCGCGCGGTGCCTGCCATGTTGTGCATAGAAGTGCACAACATGCCTCCCTGGCATTGTGGCGGGCTGTGCTGAGTGCACCGCCCGCCACAATGTTAGTGATGCAGGATGCGGCCACCACTGTGGCAGGCGCATCCTAATAGCACATACGGGACCCGCGCCCTTATGGCGGGCGGTCTTTTCACGACAAGATGGCGTGCGGACAAAGTCCGCCCACCATCCTAATGTGCCCCAAAGTGTTGATACCAATGAAAACTTTTTATGCCACTGTGACCACTGTGTTGTACCCGAAAAGACTAGAACATTTTCTTGTTAATGTCAAACCCTCACAGTGGGCTGAGACACTGATGTGGCGCTGAGAGTAACAGCTGTGTTGTTTATTCTTCGTGCGGAAACCCAAAACTGCCTGTCTTGCAAAACGTAGCACCACAAAGCATCGCATCCGAGTTGGCATCATGCTAACACCAAAATTACATTATCTGTTCTTTGCGAATTATGTTTTATTTCTTTATACAAATCCACAGTATAATTAATTTCCATCCCTCTTTGGCAAAATATACATGATTACAGCTTTTAGTTCAAGTCATTCAGGGGCACCATCATGTGAATGGAAGCAATGCTATTTTTCGGAGTGGGAACATAATAATGTCTTCATAAAAGTACAAGTGGTTCAATGGGAGGAAAGTTACAACTGGTATAAGGAAACAGGGGTGTCCTTGTGACATAAAGCAAACTAGCAACTGCTTCAGACAGTCATCATGACAAACTAAACCTGGGGCAAAAGACTATTTCCCAACAAGCTTAAAATAGAAAGGATGGCTCGGGCACAGACTGTGCAACAAAATGGGTGGGCTGCACGGATAGGCTCAAACCAGTGCACTGACTCAAAGCCTGGCTGGCTGCAGCACCAATCATTAACGAACAAAGAAAGCACCTACCACACTACACACCCCCAGAGAATCATATGATATCAGCTATTAATGAAAGCTATCAGGGTGCGTTGTACAGAAGGTTCATTAGCTGGCACTGATAGCACCACAGCCTAGCTTGAAAGGATACATCATCATAGTGTGCACGATGGAGGAGGGAGGCAAGGTCCAGCTCAATGCTGAAATTGCCAACTGGGAAAGAAAAACACATGTGACCCATTCTTTGACAGAACAGATGAGGGAGTGTTTAGAAAGTGGTTCAAAAGCTGCACATCAAAGAAACACAGAGAGCTTCATGCAGTACCGCTTGGATGGTGTGAAGCCAATGACTGCACTTTAGGTGTCGCTCTCGGGTGCAGACCACCTAAAAGTTTCGATTAAATGGTTTTGATGAAATGGAGCACTCACTTGGTTAAAGCAGGGCCAGGGGGAGGAGGGGTTTAGCCTGACAAGATGCGACAGGCGAGTGGAGTTGGGGGGATGGCACAGATTGACACCAAAGCTTAACATGCACCGACACAAGCAGTACACAAGTACATGAGAACACAAGCTGAAGCAGGAAACAATTTGTTTAAGAGTTTGGCCAAGCAACAGATAAATCAATCAAAGCATAAGGAACTGTACATGGCTGGGGCTCCTTAGCAAAGAATGGAAGTGACATATCGGCTGAGTAAACCGGTTAGGAGGCAGCTAAGAACAGCAGCACTAGAGTCAACCTATGGTAGGCAGCAGGTGGGATCAAAGTCCTTTTACTGAATACAGCAGGTCTTGCATACAGCGCATGTGCGCTGCCTAGGCGCGACCTAAAAAGGAACTTCAAAGTTTTAAAAGTAGCAGAATATTATTTGAAGGGCCATGCATTAAATTTACTATTGAAGTTTGGTGAACAAGATTCCTGGTGCAGAAACAAAGGAAGAGAATTCCAAGCTTTAGCTGCAGCAACAGGGAAAACTCTGACTCCAGTGGGGAAGTATATGTTGTGGGCACATCAACCTTATGAGTGGAGACTTAATTTAGGGGAAAGAAAGTCAAGTTAACTTGGTATTTACCATGGACTTAAATAATTCTCTGGAGAATAACTAAAGTCATCGCATTGAACAACCTCTGCTTGCAAAAGGATGGATGATGGTGTGACTAACGTCTTAAATGACACTGCAGAGTGCTTATAAATGGTGACTGTGTGGGTGCATGATGATAGGTGTGTTGGCATATGATGTGGGTGTATGATGATGCTGGATATATACATTGAAGACTATCGAAGTTTGGCATTAAAAGGCATATGATGGTATCAGATGTTCCACGTTATTGAGCCTAAGAGGAGTAGTGGAATATGGAACTGGCACTTGAAACGTGTTTCACGCCTTTCTGCAAATTAAGGAGACCACAATCTCACTCAAAATCCGCTAGTTTGAGAATGATGGCCATTTTGGGTGTAGCTGGCTACTTATTGTTATTGTTATTTTTGATTTGTATCGCGCCCAATCACCTGCAGGTCTCTAGGCGCTCGGAAATCGATGGTAAAGACAATAAATTAGCAGTCACAAAAGAAGACATCTACTAGCCTATACAGCACTCAAGGATCTTCTGAACAGCAGTGTTTTTAGCACCCTTCTAAACCGTAGGAGATTCCCTTCCCTGCGCAGCGTCTCAGGTAGTGTGTTCCATAACTGAGGAACTAACACAGAGAAGGCTCTCCCTCCCTTGGTTACAAGTTTGTACCGGGGACAGACCAATAGCTGAGAATCTGAAGATCTAAGAGTTCTCTATGGACTGTACATCACCAAGCGATCTTTAATGTAGGCGGGTGCCAGGCGTAGATTGCCTTATGAGCTGTACACAGATTCTTGAATTCCACTCGCTCCTTGATAGGGAGCCAGTGCAGGCTCTGTAGCAGAGTAGAAGCTTTAGTTCGTCTTGGGAGCCTGAAGATGAGACGTGCAGCATCGTTCATGACGACCTGTAACCTATTTGTCAGGGTTTTCGGCAGGCCGAGATAGAGGGCATTCCCGTAATCTATCCTCGAGATCACAGTGGCTGCTCCGATTGAGCGCATCATGGATTGAGAGAGAACGGGGCTAACTTCCGTAGCTGTCTGGTGATGTTGGTACAGCTTCCCACCACGGAAGAGATCTGACTGACCATTGATAGATCGCAGTCCAGTTTGATCCCCAGGCTCTTTACATTCAGGCTAGGTTTTGGAACCGGGCCTAACTCCGCAGGCCAATAGAGGTCACACCATGGTGATGTGGCAGATGGAATCACCAATACCTCGGTCTTATCTGGGTTAATTTTCAAAAGATTTTCCGTCATCCATTGAACAGTGTACCTCAAGATGTTCTGGGCCTGGAGTTGTGCGGTGCTTGTGTTATCAACACTCAGCAACAGCTACGTGTCGTCCGCATAGTTAAATACTGTACAGCCCATGCACGCCAAGGAAGCAATCAGAGATTGCAGGTAGAGATTAAATAGAAGTGGGGATAGGGCCGAGCCCTGAGGCACCCCACATTCTAGTGTCCCCACCTCGGAGATTTCGTCCCCAAGTTGTATCCTTTGGGTCCTTCCCAAGAGGAAGGATTGCAACCATCAGAGGGCCAGGCCTTTGATCCCAAAATCACTCAGTCTCTCCAGAAGCAGGGCATGGCTGACGGTATCGAACGCAGCTGAAAGATCTAGCAAAATCAGGGCGCTCGGTTTCTTACCGTCAGCCAAGCCTCTCAATTCATCCAGCACGAGAGCATCACCAACTCGGTGCTGTGATGGGCTCGGAACCCTGCCTGTCGTTCATGAAGTAGGTTGTGGGACTCGAGGTACATGGACAAGGATTTTAATACATGCTGTTCCAGTATTTTTGAGAGGAATGGCAACTGAGAGATAGGCCTGTAGTTCTTTAGCACTGCGGGGTCTGCTCCTGGTTTCTTCAATAGGGGTCTTACACGTGCTTCCTTAAGTTCAGCTGGTATATACCCTGTCTCCAAGGATCTATTAAGGAGGGGGATGATACATTCCTCCAATAAGGGGCGAGCTACCTGAAAGACCCTGGGTGGACACGGGTCTGCTGGAGATCCAGATTTGATTCTGCCAATCAACTGCTCCAGACTCAGTGTATCAATCTCTGGGAACAGTGCGATAGTGCAGTCAACCGGTTTATGAGGGGCTTTGGGCATAGCTATCCCATTTGCCATGCCACTTTTAATTTCTTGGATGATGGTTCTCACTTTTTCCAAGAAGTATCCCTGAAAGGTATTGCAGTTTATAGGAGACTGAGAGCTTTCGGATTTTTTGCTCAGCTCCGACAGGATCTTAAAGGTCTCTTTCTGGACATTAACTGCCTTACTTAGGCGGGACTCATAATATTCGGCTTTAGCTAAAGCAATAGATTTTTTGTATAAATTAAGAGAGTTTCGGTAGAGGTTCCTAGCTGTGTCCTGTTTGGTTTTCCTCCATCCTCTTTCCAACGCTCTAAGCTTCTTTTATGGTCCCTCAATGATGGCGTAAACCATGGAGCCCCTTTACCAGGTCCTTTTATTAGTTTCGTTCTCATAGGTGCTATTTGATCAATAGCCTGAATCAGGCTCCGCGTTAGATCCGCGTATTCCCGGTCCAAGTTACGACCTGGACTCAGAGACTGATCCATTGGTGAGAACACCTTGGTCAGGGTTATCAAATCAACCTCTGCCCATTTACGGATTCTCCTAACTTCCGGTGGCAAGTTATTTATGTGGCCATTAATGCGTACCTCACAGGATACTAAATGATGGTCAGACCATATACATGGGGCAACATCTTTAAGGGCCACATTTGGATCAGAGGTCCACACAAGGTCAAGAACATGACCTTTAGTGTGTGTGGGAACCTCCACAAGTTGTTTGAAGCTTAACGCTGACATCATGGTGTCCAATTGGCGCATGGGCAGGTCCCAATGGGACTTATCCCAATGTAGGTTAAAATCTCCTGTTACTAAGATTTTTGTATATCGGGTGGATAAGTCCGACATAATGGGACCAAAAGAATCATAGAACAGTGGGGTTGCATTGGGTGGGCGATAAACTGCTAGCACCACCCAACAGGAGTTATTTACGGTGACTTTTACCCCAAGCAAATCAGCTAGGTCGACTGTCTCTGACAGCACTCTTTCCACCACCAGAGCCTTTTTAAAACGGACCGCAACCCCTCCCCCTCGAGCACTTCCTGGGCGGTTATGCCACATAGCATCATAGCCGCTAGGGAGAGCGGCAATGATGTCGGGCATTGAGTTATCGCCCATCCAAGTCTCTGAGAGGGTCAATATATCTATCTCATTGTCTTGCAGCAGATTATAAACTTCCACATGGTGGCAGTGGAGCGAACTGGTATTTAGGCTCGCTATTTTCAGTGAAGAAGACAGCCCTAAGGGGGTCACATTATGGGGGAGAGCTATCGCGTACTTCCTGAGTTTCATCAGGGTTTCGTGAGCCAAGCGTACCTCACCGCTATCCAAACTACGCATCTCCTCCGAGGAGTAGGTACGCCGTTGGCCAGAAGTCCCTGCCCCCGGGCCCGTCCGTGCGCGGACGGGCGCAGACGGGCTGGACTCTGGCATGACTCCGGCGTTACTCCGGCGAGCCCGCCGCGCGTGCCCGCTGCGCGTCAGCATGGCTGGCTTAAGTACCAGTCTAGTGTCCTTATGACGACTAGACCGCTCTGATCCTTAGCCCTTACACAATATGTATATTACTTAACCTTTGCTCCTTCAGGGTTTCATGCTTGTTATTGTTTACTCGTTCTAGAACTAGCATCTGTCTTGTTCCTGGCGCCTAACCAGGAAGTCTTCTTGGTCCTCTCATCCTTAGATAGTTGGTGCATTGTCTGGAGGTTTGTCGCAGTGTCTTCTTTGTGAACACCTGAAAAACTAAAAATAAGAAAGAATAAATCACCAATAGAAGTCTGTACATTAAAGTGGAAATAAGTGCGAGTGCAGCGCAATGGTGTGGTAATTTACCTCTTCATATACAGGGAGATTACTCACATGAATGAATGGATTGGCCCCACATATTATTCCAGGCAATGATGTTCTACTCTTAGGGGATTTTAATGTACACAGTGAACTACTGGATAACGTGGAGGCCCAGTCTCTGCTGGCCGATTTTTCTCTATTAGGGCTAACGCAGTATAACACGGGCCCCACTCATCGGGCAGGACTTACATTAGATCTAATCCTCTCCAATTCCCCTAAAATTGTATGTTACCCTCCTACACAGGTAAATTGGACAAATCAATTATAGAATTTGCTATGCCTAATCTGGCCAAACCCTCCAACCAGCCCTCATCGTTACCTCTGTGGCGGAGACAATGGCATAAAATGTCACAGGAGGTTTTCCAAGAGACTTTTGCTGAACTCCGTATTACATCTTCTGACAATATCGAGATGGCCCTATCCAAATATAACCTGGCCATTCATTCAGCGGTAGAAACCATTGGCCCCCTGAAATCATGTAAACTGCACTCTGCGCAATGGCAAGAAGTATGGTTCTCTGACCAGCTACGGTCTCACAAACGGGCTTGTAGGAAGCTTGAAAAGGTCTGGAGATCGTCTCATTTGGAGACCGGTAAAAATTGTTATCATACTGCGTTGACCTCCTACCATAAGGATATCAGAGCAGCACGCAAGAATTATATTGCCTCTCAACTTATGGAGGTAGGTAATGCCCCTAAGGTCTTGTATTAGATTCTTCAAACTTTCACCAAACCTCCAGCCTGTGAGAGCCCTGATTTATCGTTGCAACAATTATGTGACGACATTTCCCTCTATTTTACTAATAAGATAGACAGGATTTACGTCAAAATCACTGACTCTAGTCTATCCATGGGTCGGCATTTGGTACCGCCTCAGGAAAAGAGGGTAGCCAATCTCACCGTGCTCTCCAAGTTTCCTGCTGCCTCTTTGGATGAGGTTGAGAACCTTATTGGTCAAATTAAGAGTGGTTGTCCATCAGATCTCATTCCAGCCAGAATTATGCCAGTGTATGGCAGGGTGCTCGGTCCTGTGATCCAGTCCCTGGTCAACCTCTCGCTCTCCGAGGGCCGAGTTCCACAGGAATGGAAGAAGGCACTGGTGAGGCCTATCCGGAAGAATTCCTTCATCCTCTGGACAGATCTGTCCAACCTCAGGTCAATATCTCTCCTTCCATACCTGAGCAAACTAACAGAAAAGCACGTCAATGCACATCTGTCGAGCTTTATCGAACGTACAGGGAGTCTGGACTATTCTCAGTCCGGCTTCATGCCAAATCATAGTACTGAATCCGCACTTCTTTCAGTGACAGACGATCTCCGTATGTCCCAGGACAAGAGACACTCAGTCGTTCTGGTGCTACTGGATTTATCCGCAGCATTCGATACTATATCCCATGACATCCTGCTCAGGCGTCTGGTAGAGGTTGGGTTAAGGCTTTGGCACTGGCCTGGTTGAGGAGCTTCTTATCTGGCCGCACACAGTGCGTTAACATGGGCGCTTATCGATCTGCCGCAGTAGAGATCACAAAGGGGATGCCACAGGGCTCATGTTTGAGCTCTACACTCTTTAATATCTATGTGGCCCCCCTAGCAAGGATCATGAGAGCTTTTGGTTTTATCCCAGTGTCATATGCTGATGTCACTCAGCTCCTTTTCCCATTTAAATCACTCACCCCTGTGGTTAAACAGTCTTTTTCTGAAGGCATGAAGGCGGTCTCAGAGTGGATGGCCTCGAATTTCCTATAGTGCAACTTGGGGAAAACGGAGGTTATGCTTTTTGGGGAAGCCAAAATGCTGTGGACCCCTGATTGGTGGCCTTCTGATCTAGGTTCTGCTCCTAGCCCTAAACAGGTGGTGAAGAACTTGGGGGTGCCATTGGACGGAGATCTATCTTTTAAGGATCATGCAAATAACACAGTAGGGTCCTGCTTTCATGTAATCAGATTACTCCGTAAAGTGTTTCCCCTACTTCCAGACACCACTAGGAAAACTTTGGTCCAGGCCTTGGTGCTCAGCCGCCTGGACTATTGTAATGGGCTGCTGGTATCGGCCAATGATGGTGTACTTAGCAGGCTTCAAATGGTACAAAACACTGCTGCAAGGTTGGTCTTAAATGCCCCTCCCAGATCCCCCTCACGTCCACTGCTAGAAAAATTACACTGGCTACCAATCCGTCAAAGGGTCAAATTTAAGACCTGCTGTGTGGTCCATAAGGGCTTGCATGGGCTGGGCCCCTTGTATCTGGCCGAAAAATTCATTCCTTATAACCCTGCTCGCACCCTTCGTTCCAGAAATCAGTTTTTCCTTCAAGTCCCCAGGGTAAAAAAGGCAAGACAGGGTGGTAAAGCCTTGTCTTCTATTGGCCCAGCACTATGGAATAAACTTCCTATTTTTCTTAGGCAGTGTACGGACCATTTCACTTTTAGGAAAAGGCTGAAAACCTGTCTGTTCCAGTCTCAGTATCTTACCTAGATTTTAGCTCCCCATCTCCATCTGTCACGGGCGTTGGGCGCAGAGATACTCCTTCTGGAGTCGATTCAAGTGTGGTACAAACCCACAAATAAAGAAATAAATACATAAATTTGTAAAGTACATTGTTCACTCCAAGAAGCATCTTGGCGCTAGAGAGACAATATCTGTTACTCTATAATAGGGGAGAAACCAGGTTGAAATATTAAAATCAAGGGATTAAATGAGGGATAAAGCAGGGTTGTCTGGTAAGGTAAAAATTCAGGTCCTTAAGAGCTTGTTAAAAGTGGGTTCAATGTGTGTATGTCTAAGCTGGGTGGGCAGGGAATTCCATGCTTTTGTTGCTAACACCACCATTGACTTGCCCCCTCTCGTTTTCAGTTTAAAGGAGGGGTGCTAACAGATTCTCTGTGGATGACCACAGGATGCGATTAGTAGTGTACGGTTTGATTCTTGATCTTAGGTATCCTGGTCCTGTGGCCCTTGTGGCTCTTGTGGCTCTGTAAGTGAAAGTCAGGATTTTGAAGAGAATCCTCTTGTGAATAGGCAACCAATCAAGAGTTCTCAGTGCTGCCGCTGAAGAGGAGCCTTTTGGCAATTTCAGGACCAGCCTCGCTACAGCATTCTGGACAAACTGCAGACATTGCAGACCGTCTTTTTTGTTCCTGCGTACAGACTATTACAATAGTCCAAACGAGATATAATTAAAGCAGCTGTAACCGTTTTCCTAGTGGGTAACGGAAGAAGATCAAAAAACGTTCTCAAAGTTTTTATCGTTTGGAAGCAAGTACCCACTACTGCAAGTGCTTGCTTGTGGCAGGATAGAATGGAATCAAACTTGATCCTGACATTTTTCACTGTATCCACTGTATTGGGAGGCGGGGCAGAATTAGAAGGCCTCTACTGAATTGTGGAAAATTAGTTAGATTTCCCAAACAACTTAATTTCTGTTTTTGAACTGTTCCATTTAAGAGGATTCAGTTTCATCCAGTCCATCGCTGCTGTTAGACAGTGATGAAATTTCTTCTGCGCTACTGAAGAGTTTTTGTCAAGAGTAAAAATCAAGTGTGTATCATCTGCATAGGCTATGGATTCAACATCAAATGTGGATTGCAAGATGAGGAGTGGTGCATGTAATCTGTGTGATGAGACCGAAGTCCACGTCTTCTTTTTTTGCCCGAGCTATCAAACAGCAAGACGTAGATGGCTGCTACAGCTGTGCAAAAACCTGGGCACTACACATTACAGGGAAGCAATTAGAATCTTAAAATACAACACAGATTCTTATATAGTCTTTGCAGTTTCACGTTTTTTAAGCTCCATGTGGTGTGCCAGGAGAAACTTCCTCAAGATGCAATATCATGGATTTGATTGTGCCTGATTTTATTGTAATTTTTTTATCTAATAATGTATTATCTTTGATGAATTGTTTTATTCCTCTAAAATGTTTATCTATTTGTATATACTGGTGGCTGTTCTTTTATGGTGAAATACAGAAATAAAGAAATACATTCCCTCCTCCTCAGGGGTCGCGGACGGACTCAAGTCCGTCCGCAATCATAATCGGGCCCTTAGTTTTGAACTGACTGGGGTGGGAATAGTACATTTTACTCTTCCGCAATCCAACACTTTCTCTATTGATGCACTGACTGTAGTGGGAATAGTACATTTTACCCCTCCGCTATCCAACACTTTCCCAACTGTTGAACTCATTGGAGTGGGAATAGTAATTTTTACCCCTCCGCAATCCAACACGTTTCCTCTGTTACACTAACTGGGGTGGGAATATTACATTTTACCCATCTGCTCTTTATCAGTTTCTTCGTGTTGTATTGGCTGGAATGGGTGCAGTAAATATTTTCAGTGTGATTTATTTCTTTTACTACTATTGCATTTATTGGGGGAGATTGGTAAATTGTATTTTTATCTGGTATTAATCTTTGTGTTATAAATAGGAGTGGTAAATTGTTTATGTATTTACTTTAATAGCTTGCACAGTTTTTTTAATTTTAGTGGGAATAGTATGTGTATTCAATTTTATCAATGTTTTATTGTTATAATTTATAATATTATGTTTAATTTATTTTAAATTATAATATTTTAAAATATTAAAATTTGTAATTGGAAACTTATTTTTACTAAGTTCAAAGTTTTTTAATAGTTTAATATTTTAATTGAATTAGAATGTTCTTTCATGGATTTTATCTTAATGGCATATGTGTATATATATATATATATATATATATATATATATATATATATATTACCTACTGGCGGTCGCCAGTAGGTAGTTATAGTTAGGATTTTTTTCAATGTTAAATCTGAAAATTCTATTTGGAATAACTTTGGCGCCGGTTGACGAATCTGCCTGAAAATTTCCTCAAAATGGCCTCGCGGCGTTCCGGTCCTTCCCTGAAAGTTTGGGGGGGATTCGTCAAGCGGGGGCCGAGATAAAAGGGGGGTCCCAAAACGCGTTTTCCCCATGTTAATTTCCATAGGGCGGTCGATTTCACTTTTAGCCCGAACGGCTGAATGGATTTCCACCAAACTTGGCAAAATTGTAGGGACTGGTAGCCCGATGTGCCTTTGCTATGTCTCAAGATATGTGCTCCAGTGGATTTTGAGTAATTAAGGTTCAAAAAAATATATATATCTATAGCAGCGCTCCGGTAAGCGCACCGGTACGCGCACCGGGCGCGTCACGCGACTTGCGCGGAGAAAGCTGATTGGCTCTGGGGTGTCTGTAAACATTCTAAACAGTCCGGAGCGGCCGCCATCTTGTGTCTCGGTAGGATCGAGACACAAGAGGTGGCCAAAACAAAGGGGGAAATGACCATAAGGGGGCAGAGTAGACCCCCCTTGACCCCCTAGGTTTGATGTGGGGGCCATAAAAGGGCCCCACGGGGCAAAAAAAAAATAAAAACATTTTTTGATTTTCGCGGGGTGAGCGCCCGGTACGCGCACTGGTAAGCGTACCGGGGAGTGTACCATGGGGAAAAAGAATGACAGTTTTAAAAGTAGCTGATTAGAAAAAAAAATGTTTAGTTGTTTTTTTTATATATACACATACATATATATAAATGCATATGCACATATATATATGCATATATGTCTATATGTGTGCGTGTAGAGAGAGGTAGAGAGGTAGAGGTGTAGAGGTAGAGAGGTAGAGAGGTAGAGAGTAGAGAGTGAGTAATAGAGAGTAGAGAGTGAGTAGTAGAGAGCAGTAGAGAGAGTAGCAGAGTGAGTAGTAGAGAGTAGTAGAGTGAATAGTAGAGTGAGTAGTAGAGAGTAGTAGAGAGTGAGTAGTAGAGACTGAGTAGTAGAGAGTAGTAGAGAGTAAGTAGTAGAGTGAGTAGTAGAGAGCAGTAGAGAATGAGTAGTAGAGAGTGGGAGAGAGTAAGTAGTAGAGAGTAGTGGAGAATATTCCAAAGTTTGTCACAGCACCACTTTCACAATGAGTCCAATCAAATCATATCACTTAGAGTACTTATTGAAGCGCTGAATCTTGGTGTATATTCAAATGCTTTTATTTTCCTTAAGTTTATGTACCACAGCCAGCCGAAACGTTTCGTTCTGTACAACAGAACTTCTTCAGGGCGTTCTTATTTCCTTCAAGTTATGTCGGTATCCCGTTGTCATATAACTAGATATTTCTTCCAAATGTTAGACGAGACATAAGTATATTCTTATTAAAAGTGACTAGGTATCAATTTTACCCACACAATTCGGGCAGACTTGAGTAATTTATAGCATCCTCAAAGTCAGTCTTTCAAAAATTCCAAAGTATAGGACATGATAATCCAAATCCAAATGTTTCTCAAGAAAAGTCATTTACAATCGTTCGGAATATCGGTGTTTGGGCAGATATGATCCAGGGACCCCCAGTATGCAAGGGGAATTAGTCCCCCCTCTGCAAAGGCGCCAGTGGCCTGCATTGCAGAGAGGTGTAACAAGGGTGTGGCCTCATTACACTTCTCTGCAATGCAGCTCCCTCGCGCATACTGGAGGCTCCTGGTGGACTAGTTGACCCCAGGGACCCCCAGTATGCAAGGGGAATTAGTTCCCCCTCTGCAAACGCGGCAGTGGGCTGCGTTGCAGAGAGGTGTAACAAGGGGCATAGTCTCATTACACCTCTGCAATGCAGCCCCAGGCGCATACTGGAGGTTCCAGGTGGGCTAATTGGCCCCCAGGGGCCCCCAGTATGCAAGGGGAATTAGTTTCCCCTCTTCAAACATGCACGGGGGCTGCGTTGCAGAGAGGTGTAAAAAGGGTTGTGGCTTCATTACACCTCTCTGCAATGCAGTCCCCTGGCGCATACTGGAGATTCCTGGTGGGCTTTCAGGTCTTATATAGTTAGGAATTAGCATTAAAAAAACCTTTGAAATTCACTGAAAAAAACACAGGTTTCACACCAGTTATAGTTAGGAATTAGCATTTAAAAAACCTTTGAAATTCACTGAAAAAACCATAGGTTTCACACCAGTTATAGTTAGGAATTAGCATTTAAAAAACCTATTAAATTCACTGACAAAACCAGTTATAGTTAGCTGGAAATTTTACTGATATAAAACCAATGAAATTCCACGTTATAGTTAGTTGGACTCACTATAACTTGCGCGTGCAATGCACTGCTGATGACGTCACATATTACATCACTCATGACATGGTCAGTGACATCACTCATGACATCACTGATGACACCATCCTTGTGACATAGTGACAGACCTCCTTTCACTGTAATGTAACCCTTGAAACACATATTCAAAAATAGAAACTGAAATTTAAAAAAAAATGGAGATACCCATATCAGTTACAACAAGCAATTCAGTAATTCCACCATCTATATGCACATCCAGTCATTCACCAACAGTTCTATATAGTCACTCATACATATACTCACTCATCATATGAAGTGATACACCTATACATCCTGTTACACACCGACAGTCATCCAAAAGTTACTCACACACATACTCACACGTGCAAATAAACTATTGAACATCCATTTATTTGAATATAGAGTTATACACACACTTCCACCTTACTTGTATTGAAAATTACACATATTTATTCTCTTAAAAAATCACTTATAGAAACACATACTTATTTAAACAGGAACTCTTACAATCTCTTACTCTCACATATACTCACTTATATACATCAATATTCACATATACTAGATTAAAACATATGTAGTTACTGATAAAGACACTAGTGAGACAGTCATTCACTCACTAACAAACACATATACACACTCATCCATCCATACAGTCCTGCACATATGCTGTCTTCAAAACACATACAAACAGCGAGTCAGTCACTCATGCATCTATGTGCTAAGTAATACCCCCACCAAACCATATAGACACTCATACTGATACTAAGAGAAACATCTAATAACCCATATACATACGCATGTAGCTACTTACCAACACATGTAGCCACTTATACACAAAGTGAAACAATAATATATATATTTAAATATTTAAACATTACTCACTAATATTTATTTTTCAGAAAGACACATATTCACTGGATGGTGTCATCAGTGATGTCATGAGTGATGTCACTGACCATGTCATGAGTGATGTAATATGTGACGTCATCAGCAGTGCATTGCACGCGCAAGTTATAGTGAGTCCAACTAACTATAACGTGGAATTTCATTGGTTTTATATCAGTAAAATTTCCAGCTAACTATAACTGGTTTTGTCAGTGAATTTAATAGGTTTTTTAAATGCTAATTCCTAACTATAACTGGTGTGAAACCTATGGTTTTTTCAGTGAATTTCAAAGGTTTTTTAAATGCTAATTCCTAACTATAACTGGTGTGAAACCTGTGGTTTTTTTCAGTGAATATATATATATATATATATATATATATATATATATATATATATGTATATATATATATGCTTATTTGTTAAATTTTATATAATTTAGAAAATTATAAAATACATTAAAATTAATAGTTTAATATTTGTTTTAAAATATATATATATTAATATATATTTGTGTTTAGCTTTTATAAATTAAGATTATTTGCTATATTTGTTAAAATGTTGGTTAAATCAAAAAACCTTTAATTAATTTTATAATTTAATATCTTTTATATTTATTATTTTATTTTAAATGTATATAGAAAACTATATTTTGTACATCTATATGTATGACAACAATTTTTTTTGTGTACTTACCATTATAAAAATAGGATGTTGATATTCTGGAAGGTTGGAGTACGAGTTTTGCACAGGTAGGGCCCGGTTTTGTTACTGGGGGACGATTTTACAGTGGTGCCGGAATATCAGCCCCCAGTAACAAAAGCAGCTGTGCTTCATCCTTGCACCACACCCTGGGGCTGTTCCAACAAGATTGCCAGTGCTGCTGTGAGTACCCAGTCAGGCCCTGGTTAGTGCCCACTAGTTATAGACCTTGACAGACAGTGGCCGTGTGGCTTGGCAGTTCGTGCTGGACTGTTCCCATGAGGCACAGGGTCATGGAAGGAATGTTGCACATTGGCAAAACATTCACCCCCAGTCACAGATCTGGGTTTAATCTATTGTAACTTTGCTCACCATGCCACCCCAGTTCAGACATGGCCATATGCAAATCAGTCTTGACCCTGTGCGCATGGGAACAGTCCAGTCCGAACTGCCAAGCTATGTCTTCCCTGGACCAGAATCAAGCATCCTGGGACCTGTTTCTGGCTATCAGCCATCATCAGCCAGGATAGCTTGACTCCAGTGGCGTAGTGAGCATGGGACCCACGTCTGGGCATACTCTTACCACATAGGGCGAACATCAAAACACATGAGGTGATAGACGGAATGTTGCACATTGGCAAAACATTCACCCCCAGTCACAGATCTGAGTTTAATCCATCGTAATTTTGCTCACCACGCCACCCCAGTTCAAACATGGCCATATGTCAATCAGTCTTGACCCTGTGCCTCATGGGAACAGTCCAGCCCGAACTGCCAAGCCAAGTCTTCCCTGGACAGGTCCCAGGATGCTTGTTTCCGGCCCAGGGAAGGCATGGCTTGGCAGTTCAGGCTGGACTGTTCCCATGAGGCACAGGGTCAGACTGATTTGCATATGGCCATGTCTGAACTGGAGTGGTGGAGTGAGCGAAAGAATGATGATGGATTAAACCTAGATCAGTTGACTGGGGGTGAGTGTTTGATTTGCTCAAGTACTCCATCCATCATCACCTTTGGTTTCAGTTTTATTTAAGGGTCAGGGTGTGCTGGGCTTTTAGCCAGCAGGGGGAGGAGTGGTATGTGCACTTATATGCACATGCACATGACTATTTGGCCAGCCAAAACACTGCGCGCACTTTGCATGTTCTCCACCCAGACTACATTACATGCCCAGGCTCTCAATCCGTTTCTGAGCGCTGAGCCACGACACTCAGACCAATCACTATGCTGCTATGAGCAGCGGTGTGATTGGCTGGGAGAAACTGAGGGCCTGAGTGCTTCCTGTTCCTGCGTCGTCGACGGAAGAAAAATGGAGGAGAGGTGGCAGCCAGGTGAGTGCAATTCTCTTTTTTTTTATCCCCCTTGCCTGCCTCACCACCACAGCCCCATAGCAGCCACCACTGATTTTTTGCATGTGCTATGGCAGATTACGATGTTTGCTGTCTTTTCCACTTAGTTGGAAAACTATTTGAAAAGTATACTTAGCTTGAGTGCACTAGACACTCACATTTTACCATATATATCTTCAATCTAGCTGAATGGATTTTCACCTAAATACGAAAAGGCACCAAATGATAGAAGACTGCTGAGTCATAAAAATGTGATGATTATTTGTTCAGTGGATTTTGAGTCTTCTATGTGGGATCCCTTTTATGAACGGGAAGAAATGCTGGACTCCCTCTTTTAGCTTTTGAACAATATGCCCACTCTGGTCCAAATTTGACATGCATTTTTCTCCAATTGTGGTCATGATTGGTCAAGGGGGGCAATGTTACTAAGGGTAAAAAAATAGATTTCACATTGAATCCGGAGTCACCCTTAACTAAAAGGCAAGACTGTGCCACTCTATAATGTATATATGCAGTTTATTAGATAATCGAGGGGTAGTTTGGTAGTTGTGAGTGCACAAAACAACTTTTAATACATTACAACATAGTCTACTTCCTATCTTTTTAAGTTGCAGTGTGTTATGGGGTTCCTACAACACAATCACACAAGCATGCACACTCATTCATGCTTACACCCATAGATTAACAATCCTGTCCATTCACACAAACACCCTAATGCCTATTCATTCACAAACGTACAGACATGCACATACTCACTGTCAACCAATCACAAGCCCACATGAGCACATACTCACACCATCCCATTCACAAGCACATAACAACATTCATACTCACACCCACTCTCAAAGCACACACATACACACAGTCACTCCCACTCATTCACAAACACACTCAGGGAAATATTCCCACATGCATTCATATATACATAGACATATCCATAACCAGAAATTCAATAAACCATTTACCTGTCAGGACTTTCGTCCAGATCTCTACACAGGAGACAGCCCCAGCAGGTGATGGGAGGCGGCGAATGAGAAGAGGACCTTTTCTAACTCATCACAGGGTGGCTTGGGATCAGTGAGATGTGCTGATGCCACCCACTCTGTCTGAAGTTGGGAAAGGTCGGTGTGAAACTTAATATGATTGACAGTCAGCCCGGGGCACTTCAGAGCTTAAATCTAACCACTGTGTGAGGACTATCAGTGATCCGACACCTCGTCATCAGGGGGAGGATGCTCAGAGGGCTTTGCTGGGGTGATTATGTCACTGCCCTTAGGGCTGTGAGATTTTCAGCACAGCAAATCTTGGCTAAATTACGCCGGTTCAATCCGGCTGAACTTTGCTCAGTCTGGCTGGCATTCATAAAGCATTTAAAAAATGGGGAAGGCAGAACCTCAACACCCACACTAACAGGCTTCCACTGGTTGTCAATTTACTTAACACCCAACTGCCGGCAGTTGTGGATGCTATATAGGAAATGTGAGTGAGAGGCTGAGTAAGCATTTGTATGAATGTGTCAAACTGTGTCTGATAGTTTTACTATGTAACTGAAGCCAACCAGAATTGAGATTGTTTTTGCACAACTTTTGGATTGCATGTGTGAATATGATATCTTGTGAAAGTGTCTAAGATTAACAACGTCAGTGGTCAGTTTCTTGTTAATTGTATGGTTGGTGATGTATTAAATGACGTTCAATATGTGCATTATATAATAGTACTTTTTGTATTGAATTGTTCTGATAAAAATGATTGTCATCTCCATCTCCTGTCGGCATTGTACATTTTATAATGGTTTATTGTATGCTTGAAACATGTTTGATGTTGGACACATTGCATGACAGTGTGGGGAATAAGGTTATGTTTATTACTGATTAAGCCAAATTTGCTTCTTGCCTGCCCCATTATATATAATGCAGATGGTCTTTTAATTGCCTGCTCAAAGTGGTTGAGGGGAGCAAAACAATTCAAGATTATACTTACAATATAGTCATTCTTAAAAGACCACAGACTTGGAACTCTAGTTTTGTGGATTTATTAAAAGGCCAAAAATAATTGAATATAAACGCACCTTAATATCAGAGTATATAGGTACATGAAAATCAATACAGAGCCAAATCTACGAATATAAGTCATTCGGCATAAAAAGCATAATTTGATGAACTCCAAAATCAAAATGCAACACAGTATGGAAAGTGAATCCAATTCTCTTTTCATTGAGAAGAAAACCAAAGTTATCTTTCCCTATACTGCTCTCACTGAGGGTCCTGCCTATCTCCCTTGCATCATACCCCAAAGTTGTTAGCACGGGTTGACTTCCTAAGAAGTACTCACATCAAATGGGTCCAATAGCTTAAGGCTATGGAGCTCGCTCTAAGATGCTCCTTCTCCTCCGGAAATGCAGAAGTCTCTCGAATCTGACCCATCACATCATACAAAAAGACAATGTTCTGCCCCAATACATCACATAAAAACTTTTCAAGTTTGACTGTCTGTACTTTTCCACTGAAGTCGAGTTGTTCAGCTCCTGCTCAGTGGCCTTGGTTCCCAGATGAGCCAGACACGAAAGGCATCCTCCCTTTTTTGCCTTCACCTGCAATAGGATGAGAACATACTGTCTTCGCATACAAAAAGGATTCATTTAATTAATTCTTGAGCAACCAAGGAGAGACGAATTTTCAAAACAACCTGCAGTGTTGGGTCTACAATACAGGCAACTTAAACGATACACAGCTACATTTGTATGACTATAATGTCATCCTGCACATTATGCATACAGAAATTATAGGCTTTTCTAATACATACGAATTCTACTGAAATGTACATACAACATTTTAATGCATATTTGATTTGAATAAATGCATCTTAATGGTCATAAAACACTGCAAACTATAAATATATGTGAGTTCATTTGAACCATGAGTATAATGCACCCATACAATTTAGAGTGCTGAAAGCATTCTATCATTACTTAAGTTTGAATTATAGATCTTTTGAGTTGTTGTCTATCAGAACCCATTTCAGAGGCCCACTGGGCACGCAGGGGCTACTGGGCCCAACTGTTGGGGTTTGAGGCCTTTTACTTCTGATGTCTCTAGGCTGACCTACTGTGGGTCCTGAATAACTGGGCCATGACTCCTTCTGCACATGGCTCTCAATAGTAACAATGTCAGGCAGTCCAAGGCTACCTCAGGGGGAGGTGGATATAGGTGGTGAACATGGGCTCACAACTAAAAATGTGCACATCACAAGCAATAACTCATTGCTAAAGTTTAGCATTATTAGAACACATCTTAAATGCTGTCTCTTTTCTTCCGCTCTCTGGTTTCCTTCAATTCCATTTGATCTCATTACAGTTCCTTAGAGACATCAGCGACAAGATACCCATTGGCATTCGTTGCACTTTTATAAATATTTATCAATATCAATTGTCCAGCCAAATCCTCACTTTACCGCTTACTAACACAAAAAACAAATATGACATTCACAAACAACTACACAATCCTCATGAGGTCAGGGCTCTAGTGTTTCCTTGGTGGTACACTGTCCCACTTCCTTGTTCTTGGTGGAGGCTCTGCACATGAAGGGTCAGAGAAAAATACATATTCCAGGATTGCATATTTCTAAATGTCATCTGCAAAACTCCTAGGTAGCATAAAGGTATGTTTGGAACATCGGTGAATATGCGGGCAGCATTATTTGACTGTCACACAACAATGCATCATTTTTGCCATCTTTGTCTAGCAGGTTCTCAGTGTTAATGTTTACTTTTAGTAGACTACGCCCCGTTTCGTGCATGTCTCATAGGTACCGGTACAGGTGCAGGTTCCTCCAAGGTGTTGCTGAAACAACAGATTGGATTCATGTATGTATGCTATGTGTGCAAGATGTAGGCTACCACCAGAGGTTGCTTGGTGTTGCTGGAAAATGACTAAGTGGAGTTGAGGTGGACTTCAAAGGAATAGCATGTTATTTTCTGTTTTACTTTGACTGTTTTGCCAAATTTCAAGTGGATACTCTTGTTTCTCAGATATTCTGGCAGGGCTCCATAGTAGAGGATTCTGGAACCTGAAGGATCCTGCTCCGCCTTTTATCATTTTGGATTTGAGAAAGGCAATATGGGGTCTGCCTGCAAGAGTGAAGAGGTGTCTTTTCTACAGTACTGATTGCTAACGGGCAGTGCCTTTTTCTAAAATATGAATTCAAGGGCACACCTGGCAATGCTGATTGCCAGAGGTGCTGAATATTAAATCTCGCTTGAGTGTATTCCACCTCCTGCCCTTACTTCCAACACACCACGCTTCCTGTCTCTTTATCACAATCTTTTTTTATAATTCTTTTTATTGAAAATATTCAGTCACAGTAGTCAGGCAAGAGATTTTTTCTTCACATATGGCATGCGATATACAATGTATTTATTTATTGAAAAGTTTTCTATAGCGCGAACATGACCCTTGGGTATCAGAGCACTTAACAACACATGGAATAGGTTAAAAACATAAACCTATATAATATACAATATGACTGTAAAGAGATTAGTTAGGAATACTTCCATACCGGGTCGATTCAGAAAGATAATGTAAAGATAAAGATAAATAAGGACTGGTACATGTTTAAACATGAATATATAATGCTCTGAGGTAGGTTAGGGACTAATTATATTATATAGATGTACAACGTCTTTCCGTATATGATTGTTTTTAGTGACTTTTCTTTAGGTCTCTATCTTCCCCTGTCCCAGGGTTGGCATCGTGCCAATCGCTGGTATCATCTTATCGTTGGTGATTTTCTATATATTTCCCAAGTTGTTATCTAATAATCACCTCAATGTCAAGTCTTAGATGGTGAATTGTCTTGCCTATGGAAGGAACTTACTCATAAGAAATATCTTAGTTTCCCTCTTAAATGTTGCAGTGTTTGAAATTTTTCTGCTGCTCGGGGGAAGAGAGTTCCAGATTCTGGGGGTCACTCCTGAGAACGCCCTCTCATAGGTTTTTTTCTTCCTGAAGATAGGTGGTCTCAGCAACAGATCTTTGGCACTCCGGGCAGGTCTGTTTCCTCCTGAAATTTCTATTTTCTGGGCGAGGTATCTAGGTGTGTTGTAGTGAATCGCTTTATGGGTGATACATGCCATTTTTAGCTGTATTCTAGCTTTGTAAGGTAGCCAGTTTAAAGCTTTCAGGTGAGGGGAGATATGGTCAAATTTCCTTGTTCCTTTAATAAGTCTTGCCGCTGCATTGAGGCATGCTTTTAGTGGTGCTGTGGAAAATTTTGGTAGTCCTGCTAGCGTTGTACACCCATATTCAATCCTCGAGAAGTGTATCGCAGCTGATATTACGTTTCAACATTGACATCATCACATTCCCCAATACCCCTCTCCCTTCAGTCCCCTGTGAGTTCTCTCGTGGGAGAGATACATATACCACCTCACTATGTATCCCACTTTCCCCATTTTTGTCCCATTTTTTTTAGGGGAGCCTCTGGTCTTATACACATCTTTTTCAGCAAACATACCTTTGTCCACATCTCATGCCCATCTCTGCAGGGTAGGTATCTTACTTGACCCCACCTGAGAGCTATGTTTCGATTGACCAGAGTCGACACTAGTGTGACCCACGGTTACTCTGCAGCTGTTAGATCAGCGGCCTCCCAAATGTTGAGTAAGCATAATTTAGGCCTAAGATAGATCTCCTTCTCTCGCACACTTTGCGTCTGGGACGTAATAGCTTCCGAGAAAGGTTTTATAGCTGGGCATTCCCAGAGGGTATAGTAAAATGTGCCCTCCCTTGTGCAAAGTTTGAGACTTCGAATCCTCTCTCCTCCCCATTTTAGTCAGCATGCCGCCAGAGAGATAAGTTCTATGTAATATTTTAAGCTGGATCAGTCAGTATTTCAGTGGAATGGCTGCCTCCCGGGGGGATGTCAGTGCTTCCTGACATTCTTCATCGTCTAGAATTCCTATGTCTCTTTGCCAACGGTCTCGGAGTAGCAGGAGGGGGTTTGGTAAATTATTAATTTGTTTTTGATATGCCATTGAAATTTCTTTTTGAGTCATAGGATCTAATAGTGATCTATCTTCTAATGGGGGCGCTTCTGGCACAGCCTCGTCTTGCTAGATGGCATTTCTACGTGCATGGCGTATTTGTAGGTATCTGTTATGTTATGTTATGTTATTTTGTGTCTTTTATAGCGCTCGGCTACTCAAAAGAGTGTCCCGGCGCTTTATTGACAACCTGAGAAAGACAAACACAACACACAGATTAAAAGAAACAGGGTCAGCAGAATACCGAGATCTAGGAAGCAAAAAGCCAGGTTTTCAGGCCCTTCCTGAAAGCCAACAGATTTGAGGTGCTACGTAATGCCAGGGGCAGGGAGTTCCAAAGCTGTGGGGCCCGTAGCATAAAGGAACGACCTCCCATACGAGCCTTCCTCACACGAGGAACGATGGCAAGGAACAGCGACTCTGACCTCAGAGATCGGGAAGGACGATAGGAGACGAGCCTCTTCTGAAGGTATTTAGCCCCTGTGGCATAAAAGGCCTTGTGTGCAAGAGTTAAGGCTTTAAAAACTATCCGCTGTCGGATAAGCAGCCAATGGAGCGACTGCAACAAGTCAGAAACTCTGACTCGCCTATGCAGGCCAAAAATGGAACGCGCTGCCGCGTTCTGGACCACCTGCATCCGTTGCAGGAGATATTCCGGCAGGCCAAGATATAGGACGTTGGAGTAGTCCAGTCTTGAACCGATCAAGGCCTGTACCGTAGTCCTCCTGTGGTCCTCTGTATGTTTCCTGGTTAGCCATTCTGTACTCTGATTGCAACTCAGAGAATGGGATTACCTTTCCTTTTATCCAGAGATCTCCTACGGATGAAATGCCAATTACGTCCGATTTATCGAACCTTAGTAGACTCCCTCGCTTGCCCAGCTGTTCTGCTGCCCACAGAGGCATTCCCTGCGTAACTTTCTTGTGCCAGCCTAGTTTTTTTGTTGTTTGGTGCCATATTGCAATTGTTTGGGCTGTTGGGCCCTTTAATGTTTGGGGTTTGTATATAGGGCTCCTTTGTAGACATCGAGACGCATAAGGAGCCTATCCATCTGATATGCCGGTTCATTATTCTTTATCACGATCTTGCAGGTACCTTTTAGATTTCACTTGCACTGTGCTTGTGAAATCTCTTGTATTAAAAAGGGGTCTCTTATCAGTTCCTAATACTGAATTACTGTGTCCATCTGCTGTTGGGTTGAAAGTTTTGGAACAGCTGTTTTACATTCCTGATCTTTTCATCGTGACGCCCATCCTTGCTTTCTCCTCATTGTTAGTGATTTCATATTTGTGTTCCTTCTTCCTTCTCCCTATTCTGCCTTTCACTCTTTTGCTCTGGGTCAAATTCTGATGATCAAAAACATTTCTGTTCCTCAAAAATAAGTGCTGATGTTCGCCACTTGCAGCTACTGGGAGAAAGGATGCACAGTACACATTCCAGGGCCTAAGGATGAAGCATCCGCTTCTTAGACTATTTGCTGCTGGTGTTAGTGGAAATATAGACCCCAAGAAGCAAGTGTGTCTCGACAGATGACTATATGTTAGAAAAACCTATGGACGTGGCTCCTGCAGCCTTGGGCAGTGTGGGAGGAAGTGCAGCCCCAAAAAAGCTATCACCATCTTTTTAATGTGCTGGTAGTCCCTAGTATGAAGGTCCAATTAACCCCATAGAGGGAAGAAGAATGACAGAAGACACAGTTGTCTGTTCCAAATGTGGCAGCAAATATTCTGCTTATTAGAATGACGGGAATGAATCCGCCACTAGATATTACAGACATTGTGAATGTCTATATCCCACCAGGCTGCAATTTGAATGGGCATTTGATCATGGAAGCATTGGAAGTTGTGGAACAGGAAATAAAACTCTTTGCAAGTTCCATCGAACATCATAGACTGATCATATACGGCGATTTCAACACTGAAACCCAATAGGGGCCCTCGAAAGTGGAGACACCGAAGAAGAAGCAGGTAGAGGCATCCATAAACCAATAGATACATCAGTGCGGGAAAAGAACCAAACAAAAAAAACACTTCTCAGCCATGATGCAGAAGTCTGACCTGGGCTTTTTAAATGGCCATACCCTCTCAGATTGCCCGACCTCTCAAACCTTCCAGGAAGTAGATCAAGTTTAATTGACTACAGCCTAATCAAGGTTGAGTCCTGGAAACTGGTGCATGATATGAAACGCATTGTATGTCTAACTTGACTAAACTCTTTACAGATCTTGCCACCACTAATTATGCACCTGAAATTACTCCAGTAAGAAGCACAAGAGTGATAAAAGGACTTGGAACAACAGTAGCCAGGACCAATCATTAATGAACAACCTGGAAGAGACTTTAAATGCCATCCTTGCAGCAAGCAAGGTGAAGATGAGACCATTTTAAACTCCTTCATTGAAGCAAAAGCAAAAAAATCATATTCTGGTCAATTTTCAAACCAGTTAGGAAACAAATCAATAATAAGCACGTCATTTCTCAAAAAAACGTGAAGTCCACAAGAAATACAAGAACACATTCTGGGAAATCGCATCCCACAGTTATTGTTGGGATGAGACAAACAAGATGGAACATCCTATGATTGTAAACGCATGGATTATAAATTTCAAGAAGCTTTATGGTGGGAGCAGTGTAATAACCCAACTGATAAATATAATTGGAATATCCTCCCATGTTGAAATCCTTACTTCAATGTCTAGTTCCTTTCTGTTTGTCCTCCTCCCGGACACTGAGGGAGTCCTTTTGTGCTAAAAGACAAATCAGGCCCCTGGAAAAGATTTTGTTCTTGTAGATATATTTCTGTTTACTGTTTACTGTAGATATATTTCATGCAGACCCTAAATTGTGGGAGCAAGTAGGAACAAGATTCTTCATATCAGAGTTGTTGACCAGGCGACCCAGCAGTGTATGGCCTGTGTAAAATATAGCTAAATAAAAAGCCCCCTTGTATTTTCCATTCATGGACCTAACATTTGCCTTTAACAGATCCAAAATATGACATGCGTGAACTTAGCTGTGAATCAAAGAAAAAAGTCCACTGCTACCCATCTGGGGAATGCAGTGGCAATTTCCCCGTACCTACAGGTGTTCTTGAAGGTTGTATATTAGCCCATTAATATTTGTCCTGTTTCAAATGGCAATAGAAACTATTTTGGCGAATCCATCCTTGGATGTACCTAATCAATGTAACAAGAAAATCCCCATACCACGCTTTAGAGCTGATGCCTACCTGTTATCTCCGACTAAGAACATCATGCATAGGTTGAGGGACTCATTTGCTAACTATGGCAAGAAGATGGATCTGACTATCAACATTGCAAAAACCAAAATCAGGATAATGCAACCTACTCCATCGCTTAGAAGACAGCCCTTAGTGAAGGACCAATGTCTTTCATTTGTAAGCACTTTTGACAACCTAGGAATGCATTTTAACTTGACATTGGGTGGGTGTGCGCATGCCCATACTTGTATTCAAACAAACCTATAATGCTGTATTGTTCTACAAACATAATATCAGCAGCCTTCTCATTATAATGTTGCATGTACACAGGCAATTGAGTCCTGCAGCCATATATGGGGTTGAACTTTGCGTTATACTAAGGCCAGGGAATTGCAAACAATTGAGAACAGGTGTGAGAAAATGGATTATTAATTTGGGTGTTTGTGAGACCTCACCATATATTAATGTCACTTTTCTGTTTCAGGTGCAGTTAGGTTACTAATTCAAGCCTGAGCTCGGGCCTGGTTAGCCGTGGCACAGAGCAGTCAGGCGTAGGTCAAAGGAAACAAGTGTGGTGCATTTATCGGTACCAAAACAGGTAATACGTGAAATACATGACAAAATAAAAAAAATCACTCAAATGAATTATATAGCATGTATTATTATCTTCAAATAGACCCCAAAACAACACAAAACTACTGTAGGGAACTGGAGATATGGGTTTTCAATCTCTTTCACTCCAAATGTTTCATAAATTAATGCTTTTCGCTCAGTCTATAACCCTTGAACGTCAGGGTCCGAGCCAAGTCAAACTTCAGGCTGACAACGATGGAGTGACAGTCAGATGAGTGGGCTGATTTGGAACCGCCCAAAAATTTTAATTTGCTCTTTCAAACTTTTCTGTTTTTTTTCTTCATGGACGGGGCTCTTCGAGGGATCTTCTGTGGGTTGGATCCAGAGTTGGGCTCTGCGTCAGTGGACAAGCGTGGTCCAGCAACCTGGTGAAAACCTGCAAAAATAAACTGAAGAAAAGCACAGAAAAAAATCCAAAAAAAGCAAATAAAAGAAAAAAAATTCAAAGGTAAAAAAGCAACAGAGAAGAGAGAAAGAGGGACAGAAACAGCAGAAAAGAGGGACAGGAGGGCAGTCAAGCAGCAGAGCAGACGCTCTAACACTGGACCACCATCAATCAATCAGCGAATTTGTAAAGCACGCTACTTACCCGTGAGGGTCTCAAGTTGCTGAGTGGGGGGGGGGGGGGGGGGGGGTGCCGCTTCTGCTCGAAGAGCCAGGTCTTGAGGAGCCTTCTGAAAATGAGCAGATCTTGGGTCTGACGTAGAAGGTTGGGGAGGGTGTTCCAGGTCTTGGCGGCGAGGAAGGAGAAAGATCTGCCGCCGGAGGTCATACGATGGATTGGCGGGACGGCGGCAAGGGCAAGGCTTGCGGAGCAGAGTAGGTGGGAGGGGGTGTAAAAGTTGAGCCTGTCGTTCAGGTAGGCTGGTCCAGTGTTGTGGAGTGCCTTGTATGCGTGGGTGAGGAGCTTGAAGGTGATCCTCTTGCTGATGGGGAGCCAGTGCAGGCCTTTCAGGTGGGAGGAGATGTGGCTGCGGCGGGGGACGTTGAGGACCAGTTGGGCTGAGGCGTTCTGGATGCGTTGTAGTCGTCGCAAGTGTTTGGCCGGGATTCCTGCGTAGAGTGTGTTTCCCTAGTCGAGCCTGCTGCTGACGAGGGCTTGGGTCACTGTTCTTCTTGTTTCATTCGGGATCCACTTGCAGAGCCTGCGGAGCATGCTGAGGGTGTTGTAGCAGGAGGAGGAGACGGCGTTGACCTGCTTCGACATGGAATGGGAGGTGTCGAGGAAGAACCCCAGGTTGCGAGTGTGGTCCGTGGGTGTCGGGGCTGCTCCTGGTGCGGTCGGCCACCAGTAGTCGTTCCAGGCAGAGGGGGCGGGACCTAGGATGAGGACCTCTGTCTTGTCTGAGTTCAGATTCAGACGGCTGCTCTTCATCCACCAGGGATGAGGTGCAGGCCTGCAGGTGGAGGAGGGCCTCGAACACCTGACCTCTGGGTCAGAGAAACCAGCAGCAGCAGATGGGGACAGCAGTTTCCAGACTGCACTGTTGGAGGAGCAAGTCCACTAAGGGATAGTCCCCTGTACACCCTAAAGCAAACTAACAGGGGGCGAGGTAAGGCAGCACCACCTGGTTGCCTTTTAACCATCTACCAGTGGCAACCAGATTACGTGTTCCCCAGTGAATAACAGCGGACTAAGCTGCATACCCAAAGGCCTGGGCATGAACTGACCCCGTGCCCCTGGTACCCGCTGCCACCAAAGGCAGATCTCAGCAACTTGAGCAAGTTAGTCAAGTCCCCCACCAGTCTTGTGCAGTACCTCAGCAATGTGGGTCCTCTGTAGCACTGAGATTGCTCAGGGCACAGTGTTGCCACCCACAGGTGCTAGTCCTGGGTCCGACACGACCTCCAGGACTCCTCGGCTCCCTCTCCCACCTTCTCCTCACCTGGACATCGACACTGGGGCTAAATCCACTGAACTCTCTCCGAATCTGTGACTCAGCCAGCAGTAGCCTCAGCCAGGTGGGATTTCACAAACCTGGGTACAGCAGTCGCCGCCAAATCTGCTGAGGAACCTCCCGATGCAGGTGATGCAACAGGGCCCCATTAGGCCTGAAGTTGCAGTGTTCCCGCCACACAAGCTCAGCGCAGCTCAGGGGCTATACTCTCCAAAGTGTCCAGGCAGCCCCACACCCTCCGGTCTGTGATGCAGAGAGGCACGGCCCACCATTGGCAATCTCTTCCATGCACCCCGGTGTAGAGGTGGCACGTGTTATGCTATTCAGACCTCCCTAATTATGTGCGTAGGAGTGCCTCTACTGATCACAGCTGCAAGGTGCACAGACGGCCTTCTGACACAGGTCAGCAACGTGTCTCCATGCGACCTGCCAGACTTCACCACCACTTCACAAAGGGCGATTGCCGATGCCATAATGTCTACTGCCACAGCCCAAAGGCTTGGGCTCAATGAGGCCTGCCTCCACCGTCAGGCCACAGAAATTCCACAGCACCTCCGCCTCCTCCTCCAGGTGTCAGACGCAGGCCCAGCAAGGCCTCTGGGCCCCAGGGACTGTCCGTGCTTCCAGGCTTCAGCTGCCATGGTGTCGCAAGAAGGGTGCTATGAAAAGTGATGAAATACTGGTTTTCCCCAGCAATGGGCCTCTTTACATAAAAGGAGCCCTGAATCTGCATTTCCCCTTCCCTGGGACTCTGGCTGGTCATTCTGGCTGTTGGGGGGCTGGGGGGGTTGTTTACCTTTGCTAAATTTGGCCCTGGTTGCCCCATTCTGCGTTCAATTGTTTACATTTTATTTTTTTCATTGGAGGTGGACTTTTAGGCTATTTTTGCCTCTAGAGGGAGAAAAGTGACGTTGAGCTGACTAACGTGAGTATTTTTGTGTCTAATTGGCTTTTCTTCACCTTTCTCTCGCTAGTGTCAAAATATTTATTGCCTTGACGCTAGTGTTAGCGGCAGTTTTCGCTGCAGCTAGTTGATACTATCCCCATATAATGGCATATTGTAAATATGGCGATTACAGGGCGATTAGTTTCAGCCATACACAGCTTTAAGAAAATTGTTGCTAACTAACACAAACACTGGTTAGCTGCAATTCTTGTAGATATACCCCTATGGGTCATGATAAAGTTTTGAAGGTGATTGGTGCTGGATGGGGAGTCTTCGAATAGTAGTGATGATGGCTCTGCTATTTGAATAGCAAACCTGCATTAGGTGGGATACGTTTTTGCAGTTGGGCAGTCAATTTCCAAGGTTTCAACAGTAGCAATTTGACAGCAGTCCAGTTATGCACACACCAATGAGCAATGAATGGTCTGTACATTCTGACAGAAATTGCATAATGGCTCTCTGTTTTAGTTGATGTAATTTATGGGGATGTTTTTGTTGTTGGTCTGCTCAAACTCTTAGGATATTCGATTTATGCTGATTGGGTAGTTGTTCTCTCTGATTAGTCTGATCCAAGATTTGATGGAGCAAAGATTTGATCGACAGGAGAAAGAATGCAAGGTAAACTGAGACACTTGTGGTCAGCTGAAGAGCTCAAAGGTAAGTTAGGTATTGAGCACCTTTGAAAGGGAAGTTCAGTCCATCATGAGCCAAGTTGTTGTCATGCCAACATTTTCTGTAGGCATAGAAGATACGTGGTAAACATTTTAAGCTGTGTGTGTGAATTAATGTAAGTCATTGTGTTGTCTAGTAGCCAGCATGCAGACCACTTCTGGGTGGCATATCAGCAGGGACGTCTTAGCAGCATTATAAGACCCTGGGCAAAGCCATGCACTGGGCCCTGCCTGCACAACTACTCAAAGAAATAAAAATGTTTAATGGAAAATTAGTGTTAACTTATGGTTTGCATGGGGCCCCTATGCTTGTGGGGCCCCAGGGCAACTGACCAGTGTGCCCAGGCGTTAAGATGGCACGCCTGTCAGGAAGGGCTCGGTCCACTCGGCCAAAAGCCTGCAATGGTCTGATGACTTCTGCCATTCTGTGCTAAAGGTTTACGTTTGTACATGAGTAGTTGAGTCAAAATCTGTGCACAGCTGAAAGAGGGTGAGTAGGACGGAATCACCATTCCTGCACAGTGCCATCTGCTTCTGATCTACGTCAGAGGGAGATATACCACATCATCTGACAGTAGTTTCAAGTAGAAATCACAAAACTACACAGTGGATGAAAACTGTAGGCTGCAGTCGAAAAGCAGAAGTTAAAAAAAGCCGACGCACCCAAGTATTGATAACTAATTTCTCATTTTAAGTGGTGCCTCATAAACGTTTTATAATATGTACTTTTCTGCAGAGAGCAATTAATAACATCTACCTGGCATGGCCTGCCTGGGAATTATTTATAGCTTTCCCCAAATGGTTTCTTTTAACGGCAGGGGAGCGCCTTCTACGCTACATTCAATACATTGTTGCACATGAAAATGTGTTTTTGTGGTTGTGGTGACATATGAACCCAAAGGAATGGTAAATGTCAACTGAACACCAAGATAACTTGAAGCTATACTGAGTGTCTGTATTGCATCTCTACTGAGAGGTCTGGTACTTTCTTTTAGAAATTAAAGAAGTGAACATGATCAGTACTTGTCTATTTAGAGTACTCGTAGAATCTGTTATGAGTTTTTCATATTACATTTTTATTTTGGTAGTTTACAAGAAAGGGATAGATACTTCATTTCAAACAGTAAAAGTTTTTTTTCAAATTGTCAACTAAATACTGAACTGATAGAGCTGTCTCAAGTAATTTCCTGTAAGGCCATTGGGCTGAAAATGCAATAACAGCATGGAAGTTAAATGTTATATGTGTGCTGCAATGTGTATTTACATCACCCGAATATGTAACAAATATCTGCCTGCAAAGAACATCACTGTGCTTTGGTTAGGCTGCAGTTTAAACACAATGCAGCAACACATGATAAGGAAAAGTACCTTGGCCATGTAAGAAGGCCTATTTTTATATATTAATAATACACCCCGTAAATGGGTGCCTTGTAAGCCAACACCGCAAGGTGGCACATATATAAACAAGCATTGGCATGGCCAATAGGTCTCGCCTTTGAGACCTTAAAAGTGTTTAGCCATGCAGCACATTATCCTGGGTGCTGACCCACTAGGGATTGAAGGGCTGTACAAATGTGGGGAAATAGTTAATTTTTCAGCTCACATTTCCAAAACTAGGATGTAACAAAAAAAACCTTCTTTAGTTTTCCGAATAAGGCTCTGTCAGTTTGGGGAGTGCTGGCTGTAACCCTTACTGTGACTTGCAGAGATTTTGATTTCTCCTGTTTTTATGCTGATAATGTCTGTATCAACACTGCGCGGCTACCTCCAGCACCAAATTCTAAAACTCCATCTTGTGTTGTGAGCTGGTAGCAAATGGACTTACGTCACAGGGCCGGCTCTAGGCTCATGGTGGCCCTGTGCAGGGAGCGTAGGTGGGGGCCCCCGAAGAGGGGTCCGGACGGGGCGGAGCTCAGGAAGGTGTTTTAATAATACGTCCAGAAAAGTCGTTAGATGATTGACCAGTACCTGCGGCTGCTCCTACCCTTTTGAATTTGTCTCAGAACAATACAATTTAGGAGGAGGAGGGCATTGTGACACACAACATGAGGGACTGGGCACACAGACAGCCACTTTAGATTGCTTTGCAATGACTATACTATACTTTTTCTGATAGTTAGCACAGTTAGAGAACAACCATAGCCCTTAACGAGTCGCATGACTTTTTCAGGATCAGTTGCGTAGCCTGGTCTTTTGCCACCTGTGGCGGTTCCAGTCTTTGTCACCCTGTGGCGGCCTTAAGAGCGCAGGGGAAGTCTGGGTGATCGATTCCGCGTTTGCCCAAATGTGGCCGCAGGTACGAGCAGGGGAGAGGCCGTCGCCCCAAAATGTATGCCCCACCCCCCCTTGCTACACCACTGTCCTGGATTGTGGAATTGATCAGACTGATGAGAAAAGCAGGTGCTCAGAGACCAGACAAAATATTCATCTCAATAATGGAAAGTGACACAGAAAGCAAGGGAATGATTTTGACCCCACTAGATAAAGAATATATGATATCAGGGCAGACCCCAAGCTCTTGGAGGGGAACTTGTCACCACCACCACTTCCCTATTTTAGAGGTATGCAAACATAAAAACTTATAGCATATTCAGGATTTAAAGAGAGGTACAGGACACAATATTGTGTTTGATTTACAACAAAAAACGTTTTTAAGTCTTACAATTGTGGTATAGAAACAATATAAATTTCTTATGTCTCAAAATTACTGCAGATGACGCAGTGCTCACAGTGAACAAATATTTATAAAACATGGAACAAGACTCTGAACAGAACCTAGGGTTGCATACACATTTTTGGGAAATAAGCAAAAGTAGAGATCCTATCTGCACATATACAGTATCTTCTAGGGAACCCTGTAATTCTTGAAAGCAATGTAAGGATGGGATGTCGACTTTTCGACCCGTGACAATTTTTCGGGTCTCATCTGACATGTCTTCCATCTAAAGTTCCCTCAAACTTAAATCTTGAGACCATCAATAAATCATCCATTCAACATTACAGATAGAGAAATTCTAAAAAAGGACCAACAATGTACTTTGGGCTGCTGTATTTACTTAAGGGTCCTGCCTGTAATTCCAAACTAATCAGAGTAGATACACCATTCCAATATGTGTCAGTCAAGTTGCCACCATATTTCCATAAGGCTCTCTTTAAATGTTGAATATATCAGTGATCAATTAAGTTTGCACACCTCTAAACTATAGGAAGAGCATAGCTGCCAAGGTTTCAGATTGCCATGTGTGACATTTTCATAATTTCAGAGTAATTATGAGTGACATTTTAATGAACATGAGTGACATTTTCTTGTGCGCAAAATCAAGCTATGAAGATAAGGAAAAACATAAAAATGTGAGAAATTACACTCATTTGAGGAACGAGAAACTCTAAACTAACTGGTGCACAGCGTAAGAAATAATTGTTAAATGACTTCCATGTATCAGAGTCATGCCTAAGTCATACACTTGGAATCATACAAATATCCGAAACAGGCACCATTTAATTTATGAAGTGCCTCTAAGGCCCGGCTGGGGCCCAGCGTGCGTGCGCACAATTTAATTTATTATAAGAGGCCGTGTCACTGGTGGCGGGCGTGGTGCGCACCATTTCATTCATAAGCAGCAGAAGTCAGAAAAGGCTTCCTGAGTGAGGGGGCCCCTGGAGCGCGGGCCCCCCCTTGCATGCCTCGGGCAGACTCACCTGACTGACTTGAGGGCAGGCCTGCAGCTTCAGACTCAGAGGCAGGCCCGAATGGGCAGCACAAAAGGCAAGGCAAAGGCAAGCTAGCCAGGCACTGCAGCAGGGCCCAGGGCTAGTAATAATTTAAATTATGGCCCGGGCCGGTGACGGTCCTTGTCAGTGTCTGGCCGGGGCGTTAGGCATAGCGTGGCTGTGTCACGATGCCTCGCCCTCGCTCACCTCAGGCTCCCAAGTCTTACCACTAAGCGCACTTTTAATTGCGGGCGCGCCGCTTCACAATGCGCATGTCTGACAACTAATTTTAAAAAAAAGGCATTAGTTGGTCATCAGCCCCTGCCGGCCCACTCGCGATGACACCAGCGCGCCGCCCACACGCACCCGCCACAATTTAATAAATTAATAAAGATCCTCAGTCAGGCAGAGGCTCGGTCCTGGCCGGGGCCACACACCACCACCATTTAGTGTGTGTGTTTGAGTGACAGTGCAAATTAATCACTCCATTACCCCGTTCACTATTTTCACATCTCATCATCGACATCACCGGAGGCCCGGCCGGGGCACAGGCGTGCGTGCGCAGGCGGCCTGGGCCATTTAATTAGTGAAAGGCTGCTGAGTCTGTGAGGGGGCCCCTGGAGCGCGGGGCCCCCGGATGTGTGCATGCGCACCATGTCATTTTATTTGGAGGCCGTCAGCCGGCCATTTAATTCATGAAGCGAGTCTGTGTTATGGGGCCCCTGGAGCGTGAGGCCCCGAGGCGTTAGTGCAGCACGCATGGCGCACCATTTTATTAAGAGGCCGCCGCCAGCCGGGCATTTCATTCATGAAGAGGCTGAGGGGCCCCCTGGAGCGCGGGGCCCCCCGCAATGCGTGCGCTGTGGGGGCCTTTGTTAGGCCACCAAATCCTGCCAGGGGGCCACCAGTGATCCCTCGGCTTCCGATCCGATCCTCCTCGTGGCGGCCCCTGGGGTTTGGCGGCCCTGTGCAGGTGCACAGTTTGCACATGCCTAGGGCCGGCCCTGTACGTCACCTCACCAGAAACACATTAACACAGCTGTTTCCGCTGCACCTATTCAACGGAATGCAGCTCCTATGTGCGCAGGCGCTTGACTGTCTCTTAAGCTAGAGAACTGATTGCAGACAGTCTAAAATAACACAAGGCAGCATTTTTTTGTGACAGCCCTGCTGATTTCCTCACCAGAGGATAAAGACTAGAGCTCTCATTGTAGAATGAAGGAGGCTACTGATGACCAGGTTTTGAACAGAGCAAGCCTGTTGCTTCTGCATGTTGGGTGTCCGTCCCCTGGGTGTGGTCTGCACAGAGTGAGGGCCGGCTTTAGCGCTGATGGCACCCTGTGCGACAATGTTCGTTGGCGCCCCCCCAAATGACCACCTCCACCATAGATTCACTCACTAGCACCCTTTAACAGTAACCAAGTCTCCAATGCCACACTCTCTCAGATGCATTGAATTAGTTATATAGCGCCACTCATATCAGTGTAGGGTGTCAGAGCACTTTGCATCACGCACACACATTACAGAGACAATGAATCATACATGTGTAAATCAGTGTATAGGAAATGTTACATAAGCCTAAGGACTAAAAGTGTAGGAGTCACATGTCATCCATACTGGTAGGCAGTATCATTTAAGAGTTCTTGGTGTGGAGAAGCACAAACTCAGAGTCGGAAAAGAAACAGCATAGTTGGGAGTTTTCTTTAATAATAAGAATCGATTTCGAGCCAAATTAACCCTTTTTGTAACATTAATCAATGTTCTAATGTATACTTTACAGTGCATGCAGTTCTATGATGAAAGTTAATAGCTCACTTTTGAATATTAGGACTTTAAGTTATAAATTGCAAGTAACAAAAGGATGTCTCTTTTAAAAGCAGTAACCTGCTGATCTGTTTACAATATATGTACTCTGTAATCTACTTTTTTACACGTTTTTGAGGCAGGCATATAAACCCTCTGCACTAACTACACATAAGTCAAAACCTCAACTATACAAAATGCTGATCTCTCTCCAGGAAGATAATTAATCACATGAGTTATCTTGACATTTTTGTGAGGACTGGTAATTGCCAGAGGAAAGAAACGCTGCAGTAGGTGCTTGAAAAACATACTAAACTTGCAAACACAGCGCCCTCAGGAAGCCAGCACCCGGTGCGGTGGCACCAGTTGCACCGCACTAGAGCCGGCTCTGCACAGAGCTCGTCCGCCAAGCCATGGGGGCTGTTGGTGACCAATAGGAACATGTCGAGGATGGCTGCCTGAGGCCCAGTTGAGGCAGCAGCGTGCTAACGAGGAGTGGCATGGTGAGAGTGGTGGCTGGAGAGGAACTGGCACGACCAGGAGAGGGGACGGAGCTCCAGGGAATATTGGGAAGAGGGAAGGACTGTTGGTGTGCTTGAAGACAGGTAGTTCTGAGCTGATTGTGCATCCATTCCTTCCACTCTGCTTTGCCAGTGACTACGGGTACCAGGAGGTGCCGAGAATACTGCAGTCAGCTACGAGAAGACTCAGCAGTTGAAGCAGGCATGGGAATCTCACATTTTAGAGGAAGATTCCGACCTTTATTGACCAAAAAGTATGTATCACGTGTATGTAAAGTAGGTGATTCCACCCTTGTAAATAAGGGGCCGAGTCAGCAGTCGCGGGGAAAACTATTTATTTATATTTATACCCTTCACAAGAAGAGCGCCGAGCATCTTACTAGCATGGCGCTCCGGTCGGTCACACAATGCGCGCTGCGTTGTCTCGCGCATGGGCACCACTCCCGCTCTCACATCCTTGCGTGTCACGTCATACGCAACCGCAAGGACTAGAGCGCAACACTACATATCTCCCCTTTTTATACATATACAAGAGAGAGCTAGAGTCCACGGGTTTTAGCATACCCCCAGTTCAAAGTCTCTGAAATGAGCGGGCTTGATCACCGCTCTCCCAGCACGTGTACGTCTTACCGGTGTGGAAGCCTCTTGCGTACCGTCTTCAGCAGGGCTCACCATTCTGTCCCTCTGCTGACTCAGTTCATTTTTCTTGGGTGTCACACTCCCCTCGGCCTGCGCATCCTCCACACCCAGCACTTCCAGATCTTCTCCTTCTATGTACGATTCTCCTTCCACTTGGCTTGCGCCTCTTTCACTTATTCGTTCTCCGCTGCCTCTCAGTCCTTGATCTTGTAGGTCTTTCTCTTCCTCCATGGGCCATTGTAGGATCTTGTTAATTTTAGCCATGTGGTCTTGGGACCACACATTACTGTCACTGAGTAACGCAGCTCTATCATATACTTCTCCACTTGCACGGGCGGGCTGTACTTGCTTTCCCCTTTTCTTCTCAGCACTGCCAGCTTGACTCTCACCCATTCCCCTCTTTCAAGGGCTGCTTCTTCACGTTTCTCCTCTTTTTATAGTGTTCTGTGTATACTCTTTGGGCCCTCTCAAGGTTATGCTTGACAACTGCAGGTGACCATTTGCTGGTGACGGTCTTTTCCCTCTAGACCACGTTGTCCTTAGTAAATGGGTGCCTGCCTCTCAAGATCTGGAATGGGCTGTACCCTGTAGAGGTAGGGGTAATCCTGTAAGCCCATATCATACTCTGGACTTCCTTCTCCCACTCCTTGCCCTTCATGATAGCAGCTTGAATGGACCCCATGAGGACCCGATTGAATCTTTCCACCTGTCCGTTGCTCGATGGGTGGTATACTGAGGTGTGTTTGGTTTTGATTCCATTCCTCTCCGTATACTTGCACCATTTCTCGGACGTAAATTGTGGTCCATTGTCACTCAGGATTGTTCTCTGGATCCCTTCCCTCAGGAACACTGAGGTGAGAAACTTTATCACTGTGTCAGAGTCCATTTCTTCCTGCACATGAACTTCTGGCCATTTTGAGTATTTATCCACCAAAACACACAAGTACTTTGGCATCCCTTGGTTGTCCAATACCGGTCCTAGAATATCAACTGATACATCTTCCCAGGGGTTGCAAGACTGTTCGAATCTTCCCAGCGCTGGCCGTAATGGTTTCAGTATCTTGTCCGCTCCTTGGCACTGGTCACAGTCTCCCATGAGCCTTTCCACTTGACTGTCCAGTCCCGGCCACCAGTACATTTGCTTCACCGGCAGTTTGGTTTTCACAATGCCAAGGTGTCCTTCGTGTAGCTGGCTCAGCAGGAGCGGGATCAATCTCGTGGGGGGCACCACTTTGTCACCTCGATACAGAAAGATTCCGGAGTCGCTCATTGATAGTTCCTCCCGCACTTCATAAACTTTTCTGAGCCCCTCCTTCAACCGCCTCTTCTCGGGCCAACCGCTGATTAGGCATTCCTTGACTTCTTTTATGTCCTCGTCTTCCTCATACGCCTGTGCCCATTCTTGCTTGTTGATCACTCTTTCTGAGTCTTCCATTATTGCTACCATTTCTTCATTCTCCAACGATGGAGTGGGCGCTTCTTCAATGGCTAAAGCTTGACTGAGGTAGTCAGCCACTTTGTTGCGCGTCCCCGGTATGTATTCTACACCGTACGTGTACTCCAAGAGCTTCAGCGTCATCTTGGCTATGCGGGGGGTGGCAGTCGCATGTCCACTCGAGGTGAGTACCTTGACTAGCGGTTTATGGTCTGTCTGTAGACGAAATCTCGTACCCCACAGGAACTGCCTGAACTTCCCCATGGCCCATACCGCCGCTACCATTTCCTTCTCGATCACACTGAACTTTTGTTCTGTAGGAGATAACACTCTGGATGCGAAGCTGAGAGTCTCTACAGTCCCATCTTCCCTTTCTTGTGCAAGGACTGCTCCCAGCCCCTTCTCGCTGGCATCTGTGGTCAGTATGGTTTGTCCCTGAGGATCATAGCCATGCAACGGCACCGCTTGGCTTATGCCTCTCTTTAACTCTTCGAATTCTCTTTGCGCTTCTTCATCCCACTGGAACGCTTTCTTGTCCCTTATGAGCTGTCTCAATTGATGTGTTTTTGTGGCAAAATGCTGAACAAACTTGCTATAATATTCGGCCATCCCCAGGAAGGATCTCACCTCCTCTTTGCTGACGGGAGGGTTGGCATCACAGATGGCCTTCACGTTCTCTCTCTTGGGGGTGATCCCTTGCCCTCCTATCTCATGTCCGAGGTAGGTGACGGATGACATGCCCAGCCGACATTTATCCCATTCAGCAGTCAGGCCCTTCTCTTGCAGCACGCTCAGCACTTTGTTCAGTTTCCTGCCGTGGTCCTCTTGGTCCATCCCCATCACTAAGATATCATCTTGAAAATATTGGATGACTTCCACGTCCTTGAACAAGCGGTGCATGAGCTTCTGGAACACCGCTGCGGCCGATGCCAGCCCAAAAGGCATTCTGTGGACCTGATAGCATTCGAACGGTGTAATGAAGGACGTGAATTTCCGGCTTGATGGGTGCAGGTCTATCTGATGATAGGCGGACGCAAGGTCAATGGTGGAGAACCACTTTACTCCCCTCGTTCTGGCCAGCATTTCTTCTATTCGGGGCTACAGGAATTTCTCTACTATCAGGCACTTGTTAAGCTCACGAAGGTCAACACACAGACGCACCTTGCAGTTGGGTTTTCTTGCCACAACTAAGGGCGCCAGCCACTCCGAGCTGTCTATGGGTTCAATTATTCCCTGTTCTTCTAGTCTGTGTAATTCCCGCTGAACTGCGTCCTTCACCGCTATGGGTATATTCCGGACCTTGTGGGACACTGGACGGGAGTTTTCTTTGAGTAGGATTTTGTGCTTGAATTTTTCCAGTTTGCCAACCTTTCCACCAAACACTTTCGGGAAATCTGTTTTTACTTTCTCCGGGTTTGGCCAGCACTCACAGTCCATCACCTCCTGGGTTTTATCCCTATGTCTCCTTGGTCCTTCCACCCCAACACCAAGGGGCCCTTTTCTGCCTCGTTCAGCTTGCACTCTGCTGTTCTTCCCCTGAATTCAAACTTCAGGGTCCTGTAGCCTACCATGGGGATCGGATTGCTTGTGTACGACACTGGTCGTATGTCAGGTGGTTCCAATTTGGGTCCTAGGCTGGGCTGGAATTCCTCTTCCCACACCGATCTTTGGACTATGGTGTACGGGGATCCTGAGTCTATCGCAATCCTGATCTTCACTCCCCCTATCATCATGTCAGCTCGTGGTTTATTGGAGCGCTTGTTTTCTATTCCCAACACTTGCTCTTCAATGCACAACACTAGGTCCTCTTCATCTAGTTCCTCTTCTTCTTCTCCTGGTTGGTCTTGTGCTATGTACTTCACTACCGATCTCTTCCCTTTCCTGCGACATACTTTCTCATAATGTCCTATTAGGCCACAGAACATGCATTTCGCCCGGAATGCTGGGCAGAGTTTTTTTCTTGAGCCGCGTGGTTTGCACTTCCGCACCTGTAGCACGTGGTCTTGCTACCCACGGACTGCTACCCGCTTGTCCTGGCTTTCCTACCCATCTGTTGGTTCCTTTATTGTCTCTGGGCGTTGTTCTATGTCTTCCTGAGTGCTCTGCATCATCCACCCTGTTCACCATCATTCTCTGGGTGTTCTCCCTTTTCGCTGCGTCAGCACATCATTTTGACAGCTCCGCCTTCTTTACCATTGCTATAACTTCTTTCGGCGTCGCTTCTCCGTGTGCCCACAGCTTATCCTGTACTGTCTTGTTGGTGGTGTGCATAACAATTTGGTCCTTTATGAAGTCGTCTTGAAGTGCCCCGTACTTGCATGTGATGGCCAATCTTCTCAATACTGCGACATAATCGTCTATGGATTCTCCCGCTTCTTGCTTTCTCTGCTGGAAGTTGAAACGATCAATGGAGACACATTACGCTGGACGGTAGTGATTGTCCAGATCCTCTAAGGCATGCTTGAAAACGTCGTCCGCCGCCGCCGGTCTGGTCGTGGGCACTAGATTTGTGAACACTCTTATCCCCTCCGGGCCTAGGTTATGTAAGTGTATCCTTCTCCTCCTCGCGCTGGGAAAGACTTCCCCAGCTTCATCCTCCAAGGCTTCGAGATAATTCTTGAAGTATTCCCTCCAGTCTTCCCACTTCATCTGGGGTTTGCCTGGCTTGGGTAGGAACGGAATCGGCGGGGTGAGTGACGATGCTTGGGCGCTTATTCTGGCCTGTCCTTCCGGTTTCCCACCTTGGCTTCTGGGGCTGCCTGGCGCGCTTGTGTTCCCGCCTTGTGCCGTGCTGAGTCGGGGTTCTCCTTCTCCCCCTTCTCTGCTGTCTCCCCGTTCCGCCAGGGCCTCTGTGGGGGTAGTGACACCCTCTTACCGTGCTCCTCTTCTTAGATTGCCTCGGTTTCTGGCTCTGACGTGGTGGGAGCTTCCCGCTTCTTGCGCCTCTGCCGCGCTCTACTCGTGACGTCGCTGCTACTGTGCTTCTGCTCTCCCTTTAGCCATTTGGTGCAGTGCGGCGTTCTTGGGTTCTTACTGCTCCTCAGTGTGCAAAGTGCACACTCTCTCAGTTTTTTTTCTTTGTGGGGAATCCAACTCCTCGTCACCACTGTAAAGTAGGTGATTCCACCCTTGTAAATAAGGGGCTGAGTCAGCAGTCACGGGGAAAACTATTTTTTTATATTTATACCCTTCACAAGAAGAGCACCGAGCGGCTTACTAGCATCGCTCTCCGGTCGCTCATACAATGCGTGCTGCGGTGTCTCGCGCATGCGCACCACTCCCGCTCTCACGTCCTTGCGTGTCGCGTCATATGCAACCGCAAGGACTAGAGCGCAACACTACAGTGTATAATACTTGCTTGCCTAGAATCTTGCCTCCAAGCCCACTGTTAATAAATAAAATGTCTAGGCAATTCAGCAACGTGTTCTCCTCCCAGTTAGCACACCTCAGTAAAGCAGAGACCACACAGTCAAATGCAGCTCTCCTGCAGCAACTGAAAATCAGAGGTTTGTAAACTCTGCAGATCGGCGGTGTTTTGACAACCACACTAGCAGTGATGTGTCTCGGGGAGCATGCTACCACCCTGAGCTCCGCTGCTCTCTCCAGAGAGAAAAACGCAGTGAGAGTGAACATTAAAAAAAGGTGGGACATGCACCCGCCTTTAGTCATTTGCGTGCTTTCATTTTTGAAAGACACACGCAAAAGCCTATCCTATGTGTGGGAGGAGTCAGACCCACACAGAATAAACACAAGAAGCCTTGCAGAGCAGCACATGTGCCCTGCTAGGCTCGACCTAAAAAGGAACATGCATTATATTTGATATCCATGCCCTACAGTGACTAAAACTTAAGTGCTATTTCCACTGTACATTTTTTGCTAAATAGTCCAGAAAATTACTTGGGTGTGAATAAAATATGTATTTTTTATATTCACTTGGGAACATGCTAGAGAAGTCATTCAAAACTATTACCATATAGTTTTAAAAATACGATAGTCTGAATTTAGATTAGTTTAGTGAAAAAGTAAGTTTAAAAAATGCACTGCTGTCTACCAGACCCAGCACTGGCTGAAAACCAGTTCTGTCAGTCATCATACCTCTAGAGGCCAATACACATTCATGGCTGAGGGTGGAGGCTCTGCTTGTCAGAGAACAACAGCCTGGCCTCTATACCTATGAAAGCAGAAGTGTTGACAACAACTGCCTCTTGCCAGGGATAAGCCACCTGGGAAGCATATAGGACAGAGGAGCAGAATAAATGGCAGCCTTAAGACTTCTTCTTTTGACTTGCTTTTTCCAAATGAAGCTGACAGGGTTTGTTCTGGTTCATTATCTGTGCCCTTCTAGAATGTTTGTCTCCAACCCCAGCAGGAAGAAGAACTAGCCTGGCCATGACAGAGTGGACTTCCTGGAGCTCCTCCAGAGGGAAGCACAGTTCAGCCATAAAGAATTTAGGATTTCAGACTTTTTTTTACCAGACAGCAAAGAGGAAGTGCTGAAAATGGAGGAGGTCATAGTGGAAGAAAGTAGGCAGGACTGGTTGGAGAAGTTCTGCATTCCCTGGCTAAATCACTGAATGAAAAGGGCACTTCACCACCACCTCCTCAGAATATTCCTGAACCTGAGAAGATTACACCTGAGGAAGGAGACTGGATGAAAGAAGACCCCTGCTGGAAGAAGAAGAATGTATGAATCGTGATTTCTAACTACTATAGGCACGCTGGGCTGGAACTGATTTCCGAGGGTCAGGCGATTGACCTCCTTGCCTGTACCACAGACACAAAAAGGAAGACTTCTGACTCCATGAGGGCTCAGCTGACCACAAAAAACTGGACCTTAAAGGAACCCGTGGAGGGGACGTATCTAGCCCCCAGGACTTGAGACCAAAATAACTTTACTGGTGGTTGGTGAAAAGTGGGGCGTAGATATTTATTCAACTTCTACAGGACTAGTACAAGGTGCCAAGGCTTGCCCATGGAAGTTGCACTTAATGTAATGAAGAATACCGGGCTCAGAGCTTTATAAAATGAAACCTTCCAGTTAAGGAATCTGGACTAATGGAGCCCTACCTGGCTAGAGTGAGTTTCAGCCTTGCAGTACTGGAATATTTTGGGCACTAAAAAATTATTAGGTCTTAAGGTAAAACCTTGGTCTAGGACGAGGTGGCAAACCTATCCAACCAGCAAAGCATCCTTGTCCATCAAAGAACACAGCATAGTCCTGCTCTGAGCTTTTGGCACCAAAACCAACAGGTTAAACAAGATGTTAATGACTATGTATCCAACTTTGGGGGGACTTCTCAGGTGACAGCCTTGGACCTTGCCCACTGAACGATTTGACTTCTTTTTTTTTTAAACCGCCATGAAATGGCTGCCCCGCCTTCTGATATGGGCCCTGGGGAGCACCTAAGGTGCCCCCCACATATCCCTGCACCATGTGTCAGGTATCGCTTTGTGCCTGCCACATAATGCAGGGATATGCAAAATGTGTTTATTTTCTACTGTGGCATGTGCTGCAGCCCGCAGCACACGCCGCAATAAAAAATATACAGATTGCGACCGCCTTGAAGGCGGTCACATCATTATCGCTCTGGCAGGACTGCCAACAGCCAGTCGTGCGGTCCCATTTCCAAAAGCATGGCGGTCAGATGAAAGTCACACCGCCATCAGAATGAGGCCTCAAGTTGTGATGTAAAAACTTTGATCGGGACAACTCCTTTAGTGTATCCAACCTCTGCTCCATTGCAGTTGGCCTAAAATTATGTCTAGGTCCCAATTAATCGCAAACTGTTGTTTTTTGATGGTGCTTTATTTTTTTTAGATGCTTTTTCTTAAAAAATTAAAAATTCATATCTGTGGTTTCCTTTATGCAGTTTTAAAGCTTTTGGTGTCTTTTTGTTTATTTTTATCCTAAATTGGCTAGGGAATTTTGTTGTCTTTTTTTCTTGAGTTTAACATTGTTGGTACTGCTTGGACATGCATTTCTAAGGGAAATTGCTTTCAGTTTGTGTCCTAGTTACCAGGGATTGAGCAGAGTTTCACTGTGACTCATGTTGAGACCTAATAAGAGTATGTTTATCAAATTGGTAGGGGTGTCCCCTTTCCAAATTATTAGTAGACTTACTGACAATTACTTAAAAAACTGTAATAAGTGAGGTGATATGTGATGGCATCAGTAGTTTGATTGATAATGTCACCTGTGATATCCTGTGTGAAAGGTGCTCTGGTTGTATTACTAATATTAACTAGCAAATTTCAGTGGTTTTTAGAGTGTGAATTGCAACTATAACACTCCGTCAAATTATGTTTTTAAGGGATTTTCAGAGTTTTTTAAAGAATTGCTTTTTGACTTCTGAGCATTAAACTTGGCCTAGTTAAATATATAGGGCTGGGCGAAATTTTATTTACTTTGGCATATTTGGTGTTGTTTCGTAATTTTGTGTAAAGGAATTTTGTGAAATGACTAAAGTTACACCATTATGCAGCAATTTTGTGGAGTAATTTTATTGTAAGATGTACCACTTTGATAATTTTGGAACAACAGCAGATTTACGTCGTTTTTTTATCCTGAGCTGACCTTTCAGTTACATTTTTCGAGTGAGAAACTCCAATTCCAAGCGTGAACCGCAGTTCCTTTAACGTGAGTGGTGAGCAAAAATTACAGGTAGATTGTTTTATCTGAGCAGACCACTCATGTCATTTTTACGCTCAAAATTACAAATACATGCGCCAGTGTTTTGAACACGAACAACCAGAAATTAACTAGAAATGTAATTTTGGAGTTGAATTTTTTTCGCAAACACACTGTTCGGGTAATTTTTTGAGGGCGAGATCCATTTCACATAATCACGTGTCATTTTGCAGTAATTTTGCACAATTGTGCTACAGCAAATTAGCCAAACTTCGCATACCCCTATATTTAACCATACCTGTCCACTTTTGAGAGTATATTTATGTTTCGTGTCATCCTGTACTGACACCATACTATCCAAAGCAGCTGTGCATGGCATACCACTTTGAGTATGCACTCCCGCTTCAGCCTCTAACCTGTGGTCAAGCCCTGTAGACATCACAAATACATCGGTTGTGCCTGGAATTTAGCATGGACATGTACCTAGCCACTGCACAACCAAATCAGCTGGGCGTGGCTTTCAGCCCTTTTCAACAAAATCCTCTATCTTATCACCCTTTAAGTCGGACAAAACAGCCTCTAGGCACAGCACCTGACCTACAAATGAGCCTGTTACCCAGTTGCTGCATCAAGACCATATCACACCCCAAATAATTGCACCAGGCCTTTGACAACATGCAGTGGAGTATCGGTGCAGGGTCTGTCATCGGACACTGATAAAGAGGGTGGACAAAAAAGTTTTCACTGACTCTAATCTTGTTCACACTGTTTGCCAAACCCACATGAAAATATACAGACTGCTAGCATGCTAACCCCAGTTCTATTATATCACGTTTTACAAGGCCCCGTCAAAAAGCACCAACGTTATTAGCAAATCAAAGCTTTTTAGCCTCCAGTTGCCTTTGTACCTTCTTACCACACAGCTCCTTGAATCAATCATGATTCTGCTAAAAGCAGTGGGGACTAGTGAACATGAAAAGGTTGCAACCAAATAGTGAATCACAAAATATAGGTAAGAACCAGTTACAAATTCAAATAGTGGCAAAAACTGCAAATTGATTAAATCCATCCGAATAAATGGACATCATGCTGAAGGAATTCCCTACAAGTCATTTATCCCAGGGCCACGTAAACTCCAGGGGAAAACATTTAAAGGGTCTCCCTATCTCTCTCTTTCTCAAATTCCTGTCTTTCATGTTTTTGTGAGGGGCTCCTTACAATGTTGCCTTTTCTCTCTCCTGCTTTCTACACCCATATGTCCAAGGTAACTTTCTCCCTCATGTTTATTTGTTTACCACAGTTCTCTACCATTGTTTCCCCCTTTTCTTTTCTATTTCCTACCACCCTCACCACTATATTCTAGTACCACTACCCTAGTTTATATCCAGGGCCAAAACAGCTCTGTCGAAAAGTGTAGTGAATTTAGTTGTTGTTATTTTACTGTCTCACAGCAAACTACTCCAAGATTCAAGACATGGATACTTAACAAGAGATGCAACATATTTGTATGTATTCCAATGTCTGAGAGCCCTTTTGAAACAGTGTCTATGAACTGAACATGAATACCTTCTGAAAGAAAGAATATGATGATAAATAAGGATTCATTCTATCCAAATTGTTTGTAATTCAATTAAGTATTGAAGAGTTGATTTCCTACTGCATGCAGAAGCTGCCCGCAACTAAAAGCCCATTCCTCTGTATGTCAGGTGGGTTTGTTTACACTATCTGTGCAACATTGTGACCTCTTTCAATAGCTGATTACGACATAAACAGCTGAAAGTGCATAGTTGCCCTTTGCAGAGGGACTGGAGTCGCTTTGCCCACCATAAATTTGAGCAAAAAACATTTTTGTTAAGTTCTACTCATTACTGAGCAGATGAAGATCTCTTTGGCAAGTGTGGAAAATAAAAAACAGTACCGCATATGTGCATTTTTCCACTGGCTGTGTTTGTATCTTAATACCTTTATCTATACCTTAGTGGGAAACATCATTTACCCCGCATGTGAAACAACGCATCCCATTACAACGCGGTCATTACAACGGCTGCGTTGTTGCATCGCATGCCATTACAACGTACGCCGTTACAGCAACTTGCTGTATGGGGCCCAAGGTGTTGGATTTTAAAATCCAACACCTTGCCTATTGTTGCACAGACTGTAGTTGGAATAGTACATTTTACTATTCTAACATCCAGCGCCCCCCTACAGCAAGTCGTTGTAATGACTTGCGTTGTAATGCTATGCAATGTAACAACGCAGTTGTAATGACAGGCGGTCTAACTGGAGAAAGGATTATAAGGACAAGGACAAAGCTCTCTACCTGTCCAAACTAAAATCATACCATAAAGCTATACGCGCGGCCCGCGCATCCTTCTACGCCAAAGAAATCGACTCCAGCTCCAACCCTACGAAAACCATTTTTAAACTGGTTCAAAAGCTGCAAAACGGTGGCAATCCTGCCTCGTGTATCTCTTCCACACAGCAGTGTGAGGACCTCGCCACCTTTTTTATTGAAAAGGTAAGGATAATCTATAACACCTTCTCACAGAACCCTTCTGAATACATTAGTTCCTCCAACTCTCCCTTTAAAGGCACCAGACTTTCATGCCTACCTGAAATCTCCCATGGGGATCTAGTTAAACTCTGTAGAAAGGTTAAATCCGGCGCCCCTTCAGATCCCATGAGACCGGCTCAATTTCTAGAGGCACTGGACTTCTTTCTTCCATCCTTGGCCACACTCCTCAACCTCTCATTTTCCTTGACAATTGTTCCTACTTGCTGGAAACAAGCATGGGTCACCCCCATTATCAAAAAACCGACCCTAGACCCCACAAAGCCGGAGAACTATAGGCCCATCTCACTGCTCCCCTAGGTGTCCAAACTAGCAGAAGCCCATGCTAACACCGTACTATCAGACCATATGGCCCAAAATAACATCCTGGACCCTTCCCAGCACGGGTTCAGCCCAGGGCATAGTACGGAGTCCGCCCTTCTATCCACCACCGAACATCTTCGGAAGGTATTAGATGCCGGTCAAAGTGCTGCGCTGATATTGCTCGATCTCAGCGCAGCCTTTGACACGGTTTCCCATAACATCCTGCTGAAACGTCTGGAAGATATAGGGATTAGTGACCTGGCCCTCGAATGGTTCCGCTCGTTCCTGACGGGCAGATCCTTCCGAGTCTCAGCACCCCCGTTCACCTCCTGGTCTCACTCTATCGGCCAAGAAGTCCCGCAGGGTTCGGCACTCAGTCCATCCCTTTTTAACCTGTATGTGCAGCCCCTCGCGGCAGTGGCCAGAGAATGGGACCTCACGCTGGTGTCGTACGCCGACGACACACAGCTGGTGATCACCCTCACTGAGGCCCCCTCCACCTCTGCCGCGAGATTCAGGGATGGACTGGTCGCAGTCGCCCATTGGATGACGGGTAACTGCCTACAATTGAACGCAGGAAAAACCGAGGTGCTGCTCCTTGGTAAGAACCCCAGCTGTTGGAGCGACCATTGGTGGCCTTCCTTGCTGGGCCCCATCCCCCCCAAAAAACTTTGGTAAAAAAAATGGGAGTTTGGTTGGACTCCTCGTTGAGCTACCAAACCCACACTAAAAGAGTGGCGGCTACGTGTGTGGGCCTGCTGAGAAGCCTCAACCCTATTCTTGGCTTCTTCGATCCCAAAACACGTCAGCTCATAGTCCAATCTATTATTTTCTCCCGGTTGGACTATGCTAGCGTCCTACTGTTAGGCGCTAACAAAGCAGAGACAACAAGGCTTCAACTAATTCAGAATTCTGCGGCCAGGGCTATAGTCGGCCTTCCAAGAAGATGCTCTGCTAGAGCCACCATACAAAGACTCCACTGGCTCCCAGTGGAAGCTAGATTCCAATTTAAGGCCCTCACCACTGCCTTCAAAATCCTCAAAACAGATGGCCCTGTACTCCTCCGTCCGCTTCTATTACCCTACACCCCCCAGCACAATCTGCGCTCCCTAGGTCAACACCTGGTAGTGGTTTCCCGCACGAAACTCTGCCGTGTCGGGGGTCGCTCCTTCAGAGTCTTGGGAGCAAAACTCTGGAACTCCCTTCCCCCGAACATCCGGCGCCTTGACAATCTGCCCGCTTTCCGCAAGGCAATTAAAGCCCACCTGTTCCCACTGCCTTAAGCCTTCGGCCCCCCCCCCTCTCAGTAGGTTATGTTATGGTCTCTCAGCGCCGGGACGCCCTGTTGCTGGGGCAGCTGTTGCGCTTCAACAAACTCGTAACATAACATAACATAACATAAACACATGCGTTATAACGTGGCCTATTCATATCTTAGTATCTCCTTCCTAAATCCAAATACCACTACCATTGCCTATACCAATTCTTCTCTGCTTGACTATTCTCTAGAACCGTTGCTTGTGATACCCACAACCCTCCATATATCCTAGCACTTACACCCTAGAATATCTGTCCCTTCATGTACTCTGACTACCTATACCAGTAACTAAATCCAGGGCCACTGGAATTATGCAGCAGGGGAGGACCAAATTACGTGGCAGGCTTGACTAAATTATGTGGCAAGAAATGAAGAATGATGTGACATAATGCAGTATATTGTTTGGTAGTATTACTTAATTCTTTTGTCATTTTTACACATGTTAACACTGTCTGGGCCGGATGTATGTCGTTACAACGCATGCTTTTTCCACGCATGCCTTTACAACGCAGGTTTTCGAATCACTTGCGTTGGGGGGCGCTGGATAGTGAATAGTTTAATTTACTATTCCAACTCCTGTCCCTGTGGATAGTAGGGAAGGTTTTGGATAGTAAATTAAACGATTCCCTATCCTACAGTGCACTCCAGCGCAAGTCGTTGTAACGACTTGCGTTGTAATTCCTGCGTTGTAAAAGTACTGTGTGGAAAAAGTTTTGTTATAAAGGATGTTTCCTGGCTGGCCCACGATTTCAACCAATTGATTCCAGTTTGACACCCAAATACAGCAATAAGCAACAGAAAGATGACCAGTCGACCCTTGGAAAGGGCCTTCCCCTGCCCAGCAACATGTCAGCATATTTTTTGTAATTTTTGATACGTTTGAGCTAGAAACAATATTTTTTTGTTAACATCTGCAGACTATGCAGCAGATGATGGTTTTTGCGGTAAATGCTGCAAATCCATTATAATGTGGAAAATGCTGTGGCCACCAAGGGCCCGATGTAGGTAGGCCGTTACCGATCGGTAACGGCCGAAAATACCGATTTTTGGCCCTTACCGATCGGTAAACAGCCATCGAGATGTAGGGAACCAAAAAAATAAATAATCGGAGTGAAAACCGAATCGGAATGAGTACCGAATGGGAAAGAATCCGATACGTACATACCGAAAATCGGATATGTAACGAATCGGTAACACACCGAATCGGATGCAAACACCGAATCGGTCCGTGTACCGAATCGGTAGTGACACCGAATCGGAAAATAACCGATTCGGTCCATGTACCGAATCGGTAGTGACACCGAATCGGAAAATAACCGATTCGGTCCATGTACCGAATCGGTAGTGACACCGAATCGGAAAACCACCGATTCGGTCCATGTACCGAATCGGTAGATAGTCCGATTCGGACATGAGCCGAATCGGAAAACATACCGATTCGTATGAATCGCCGATCGGGAAATTCCCCGATTCCGACAGATGGGGAGATGTAGGGAGGCACAGAAACACCGAAATCGGCTCAGAATCGGTAGAATTCACTCGGTATTTACCATGGATTCCAATCAGGTGGTAACCAACTCCAACCCATATAAACAGTCCCAAAATGCATTGCAACTTGCAGGATGGCAGCTTTTTATGTCATTGCGAGGCGGCTACGGCTACAGCAGGAAGGACAGAGGGAATGGCTAAGAAATGAACAGGTCTACAGACAGAGGATAACCCTGTTCATGCTCACAGAGGCAGAGATCCTACAGAGATACAGGCTGGACTCTGACACCATACTTGAGCTCATCAGGGATCTCAAACCATTCTTGGACCACCACACCCCAAGGGCATACGCCATCCCTGCGCACATCCAGGTGCTATGCAGCCTACACCTGCTAGCGTCTGGCAGCTATCAAAGTGGAGTTGCAGCGGCAGGAGGGGTGAGCCAGAGCAGCCTGTCAAGGTTCTTCCACACATTCCTTGACGCCATGATACACAGGATGGACCAATACATCTCTTTCCCTGCAACCCACGCAGAACTGCTACAAACTAAAGCTGACTTCTACCAGATGGCACAATTTCCCCAAATCATTGGTTGCATAGATGGCACGCACATTCAGATTTGCCCACCAGCGGACACCGAATACATATACCGCAATCGGAAGTCTACACACACCATCAACGTGCAGGTGATCTGCAATGCAAAGTGCACCATCACAGACCTGGTAGCAAAATTTCCAGGGAGTACCCATGACTCCTATATTTTCCAACAGAGCGGCATCTATGCACGGCTGATGGCTGGCGAATTTGGTGAAGGATACCTCCTAGGTGAGACACATCATCAGACCCCCATAACACATAGTAGCTAGGTGGAATACATGTATGCATGTGTGTAATGTAACCCCTTTCTCTTCCAGGCGACAGTGCATATGCCCTCCGCTCATTCATACTCACCCCCTACCTCAACCCCTCCACACCCAGCCAAAGGAGGTATAACCGGGCCCACATACGCACAAGGAATGTTGTCGAACGGACCTTTGGCATCTGGAAAAGTAGATTCAGATGCCTGCACAAGAGTGGAGGTGCAAGGCAGTATACCCCCATCACCTTCTGCAAGATCATAGCTGTATGTGCAATGTTACACAACCTTGCGGTGAAGAAGGGCACTGAGGTGGAGTTGTCTGACTACGAGGACCATGACGACGACGAAGCTGTGCCACTGACACAGCCAGCTGGGGTGTGTACGCCAAGTGATGGCAGATACAGACGTGAGGAGATTACTGAAAACTATTTCTGAGTGAGTACAGATGCAAAGACAGCTAAATGGTTGTTGGGAAAAAACAAATTTTAATACTGTTGCAACACAGTTACTGCACTGATGTGCAACAAAAAAATGGTGTAATGGAAAAGAAAACAAAAGTCCAAGGTCCAGGTTGCCTCACCCGCCCTTGCAAGGCTATTTCTTTGCCCGCTTGCCAGCCCCACTGGGGTGTCCCTCAGCCCCCTCTGAATGACCAGCAGCATCTGCGGAGCGCCTGGTGCTCCTACGTGGCTCAGACGCAGCGCTGGCCGGGCTGCTGCGGCTGCTGCTGTCCCCAGCATCCCCCAGGTCCAGGGCAGGATTTGTGGCTGTGTTCGAGATGATCATGGCCTCCATAGCAGTGGTGATCCGGGCCATTCCCCTTGTGAGCTCTGCCGTATTCTGACTCAGGCTAGATTCCATGTTTGCGTTGCGCTGGCACAGTTGTGCCGTTACCGCAGCAAGGCGGCTCATGCAGCGGTTCTGCACCCGGGCATCCCGCCTGCGCACCAGCTCCTGCTCCTCCATTCTGCTACACAACTGGGTTATGGCAGTGGTTAGCCTGCCTAAACCTGCTGCCACCTCCTTGTTTGATTCCACGAAGGCCTGAAATCCCTTTACCATTTCTCCCATCTGCAGTTTGTGCTGCAGGAGCTGGCGTTGGCAGGCCATCGTGGATTTTGCCTTCTGCCTCTGTATCTTGACCATCTTTCCCTCGAGGCCCAGGAAGACACTGCCCTCCCGTGCTGGTGCAGCAGTGGTGGTGATGGCACGGCGCCGGGCACTGCTGCTGCCGGCCTGCTGAGTGGGCTGGGGTGCCACTGGTGGGGGTGTGGTGCTGGCCGGTCCCTGAGCCCCTGCTCCCAGGACAGGTTGTACTGGTGGCAAAGCCATGGTTGTGGCAGGAGCTGGTGTAGGTGGAAGGGGGTCCCTTGTCGGGGAGTTCTCTGGGGAGAACTGCAAGGGGGGTGTGCTGGGCATTTGTGGGGAGTGCAGTGCTTCGAAGTCTATCACCAGGTCTCCCTCCATACCAAGCCCTAGGGTGTTTCCGTCCTCCTCCTCCTCGGCAGCCTGGCTGGTGCTCGGCCCTGCGAGTGCAGTGTCAGATGGTGCTGCTGCCTCTGATGACAATGTTTGTCCGCCTGATGGTGCCCCTAGGTACAAAGAAGCATTTGTAAATTGAGTGCCGATGTATTACAGTCAGTACAATTAAAGCATTCCACATGTCCTTGCATCTCCTTAGACTGTGTCACACTGTTTCCTGTCTTGTGATTCTGCACTGCCATATTTTGCTAACTTCTGCTGACTACATGTACCATGATGCTTGTATCTTGTATGTTGGTTACAGTACTGTGCTGGGGTTTGCCTATGCATTGTGTCTAATGGGGAGGTGTCTGGTAGGGTGTGTCATGATGCGCATGCTTCTTACCTGTAGCTGTAGCTCTGGCAGAGCTGTCCAGGGTCCCAGTTCCAGTAACACTCTCCCTCTCAATGGTGGTGGAGACCATTTCCTCGAGGTCTGTGAGGGGTGGCGCCGGGTTCCTGCCTCCACCAGTGCCTCCAGCCTGCCTCTGGATCTCTGCCATCTTCCTTTTTGTGAGGCTGCGGATGTCGTAGAATCTCTTCTTGAGCTCATCCACGGACCTGGGGGTGACACCCACAGCATTCACCTTTTGGGTGATTTCGCTCCAGATCCTCCTCTTGGTGCTGTCTGGCACATTGAGGGACAGCTTTCCAAACAGCTGGCGGTGCACCCTCACCACCTCCTCGACCAACACCTGAAGCTCGGTGGTGCTGAACTTAGGCTTCCTCTTCTGGGAGGACTTCTGGCTCTCGCTCTGGTTTGCCATGTTCTTCACTACAGTTCACAACCTCCTACTCCCACTGCTGCTAACTGTGAGTGTTGAGCTCAGGCTGGCTCTCCAGAAACTTCTTAATTAGTTGCACCTGCCAGGGTTGCCACTCCCTGTTTGGGTGGGGGAGGGGGAGCCATCTCATTGGCTGAATCGGCTTTTGCCGAATCGGCTTTTACCGATTCGGATATTACCGAATCGGTAAAGTCCGATTCGGTATTATCCGATTCGTATTTTACCGATTCGGTTTCTTCAATGCATTCCTATGGGCTTTTTCGCCATGGGTGTGTTTTCATAGCTACGATTCTATGATTGCCGAATCGGATTTTACCGAATCGGCTATTTCCGATTCGGTGTTAGCCGAATCGGAACTATCCGATTCGGTGTTAGCCGAATCGGTACTTTCCGACTCGGTGTTAGCCGCTTCGGTACTTCCCGATTTGGTCCGTGCCGATTCGGAACGTACCGATTCACATTACCGATGCCGGCCGATTCGGTATTAATTCGCATTTTTGTAGCTACATCTCGTTTTCCGATTTCAGAATACCGATTCGGACCGCCTCGGTATTTTGAAATCGGAAAATCCCTTTTACCTACATCGGGCCCTTAATTGCTTAATTCCAGTGGCCCTGTCAATATTCTAGTACATCAACCCCATCCATAGGATGGAAGCTCTTGAGCTACCTATAGCTCTGTTCATCCACTCATCCCTCTATCCTAATGCCAAATACCTGTACCTCTGATTGTACCCTAGTGTCTAGGCCCCTACATATAACCTAGGATATTGACCAATGCCTGTACTTTAACACCTCTAGCCACATATACTCCAATAGTTCTACCACTGCCATTTACCCTTGTACCTCTACCGCACCGATAACCCATATATCTATCTCTGCCTAAATGCAAGAACCTTTATCTTTGCACAATTCTTATTACCTCTACCCCTGCCTTTATCAATGCCCTTTCACCCTGGTACATGCACCCTGACAGGCCTTACGTCTCCCCTCTGTATTACTCTTCCCCTTTTCTTTTTTATCCTTGTCTGCCCTCTTTGGTTGTTTTCTTGCCCCTTTTTCCCATGTTGTTATGTTTCGTCAAATTTTGGGGTGAAATGATCTTTCTTTATTTTGGAAACTCACAGCATTAGAGTTCACTGGCCTGAGTAGCCAAGCTGGTCTTTTAAACTTTGGTTTTCCTCCAAAATGAGGTAAAGCCATCCGAAGTGGAAAGGACTAGTGGAAAGGCATAACCCTAGGCAGGTGCCATTAAATATTAGCACGTATATCTTCATGCATAATAGTAATTTGTATGTCAAATTTATTCTCTGCAGACTGTATTTACATAAACGGAAATTCTTCACAGAAACGCTGGATTTCACAGCTTTGGTTACCACTTGGCTCCATTTCACTTAGGAGACAATGCTCTGGCATTGTGTGTTTCTTTAACAAATCATTCGTTCAGGTGTGTTAGTGCAAAAAGGTCATCTGGTGTGAACGTGGCCTACAAGTCCCAGAATGCATGAGGTTGTTAAGTAATAATGCAGGACTTGAGCACTGTATCCTTCGTGAAGTGGAGTAATCTGGTTTCCTTTTCCTGTACAGACTTGTTGCCATATGAGTGCCCTATTTCTCTTCTTTCTTCATGTTCCCCTTACTGTTATAAATAAACTCCTCCCTTGGAAACACTGAACCCATCCATGAATTCTTCCTCCTTTATGCATCCCAAACTGAGCCAGGCTCATCTACATCTCAGGACAATACTTCCCACTTCTAGTTTTTTTATTTCATCCTACATGCTGCACTGGTTACATCTTCGGAATTGATGAGCCAGCCATCTTCTTTTTCAGTCTGCATGACTTTAAGATATTTTTGAAAATGGCTATCCCTCTAGTAGTTGGAGTGAAAAGTTCACATCACTTTTATTCTGGTATCCCTGTATTGTGCCCTTCAACTTAAGAGAGAACGTTGGAATAGACTATGCAGTGTTCGAGTCTTATGTATTTAGCTCACAAACTCCAGATTGCTGTGACACCAGTCAGCAAGTCCGTCTTTAGGTTAGACTCCCTTAATGCTTCTGCCTCATCAAATATTCCAGCTGAATCCCTTCAAGTTTAATTTTTTTCACATACTTTTTGTTGATTGTACAGTAGTGATTTTTGATTTGTGTTTCACTATTGTATGCAGCACTGTTATCTTTCAGGGAGCTGGATGCAATCTATAAATTAAAGAAACCAGATACAACGTCTCGTAAACCATCCAGATCAAGCCTTCCATGAAACTGAAATAGACTGTCCACCTCTTCATCCCCATTGCACTGCTCAGCATCCAACCAAGATTCTGAGGTCAGCCCAAACAAGGACAATAAACTTCAGATCCTTAAAAGACTTTTCCATCAACATAGAATGCCTAAACTCATCTCTTGTACTGCCAGTTCCACATCTGTCATCTACAACCTTCTAATGACTTCAACACCTTTCTAGAAAACCATGTGAATGCACACATTCCAAGTAAAACACACAAGTGCACGCCAAACTCAGTTGTACCCGTATACTCCGAGGAGACATTACCCATAACAAACACTACATCCTCAGACAGGAAAGAAAATGTAAGAAAACCCGAACTGCTGATGACCTCACACTACTGAGGTCTATCAATGCAACATGCTGACAACTGTCCACATCATTCAAAGCAAAGTAATTTACTAGAACCACCAATGAAGCTGTAAATAGACGAAGAACACTCTTCACGACAATCAAGCACTGCATCAACCCACTTCCTGACCCTCCAATTCCCACAGGCAACTACAAGGCCATCAACCCCTTCTTCTGTAAATACAACAACACAAACCTGCTTCTCTTTTGACACCAACTCCTCCACATTGCATCTTCAATAGTCATGCTTCAAATCCCGGTCTCTTACAGACATTGCCAACATCCCCAACTCTCTCAAAACCACATCATAAGAAGTTGTCTTACTTTTGCACTTCACCAACGTTCTCTACAGAGAATCCCTCTTTCCCATACTCACCTTCATCAAGGCCTCTCTCACTCAAGCCATCTACCCAGAATCTCTCTGAGGAGTCCAAATCCTCCCAATCCTGAAGAATTCATCACAAGGCCACATGACTTTGTCAACTACCGGCCCATCACTCACCTACCTTTCATTAGTAAGATCATTGAAAAAGCAGTATGTGCACAACTCAAGGCTCACATCAACCCCAACCTTCTCCTGTAAACCTACCAATACCCCTTCAAATCATGGTACAGAAGGGAGGCTGCCACATTACAAATCAGAAACAATGGCCTCCTGGACACTTATTCAGAGGACTCCAACATGCAGATTTGCTGTAGCACTCTACTACCCTAGACTCCATGACCATCTCCCTACATGCATAACCTGAAGTCTCAAGTGGAATTCACCAGGATTGCCCCTTACTGGTTCTCCCCCTACATCTGACACCAGTTTGTTCAAAGAAGATTCCTGTCATGATTTTTTTCAAAATTTTACACTGCATAAAAAAACAATGTTATGGTAAAAGATGTTTTTAAAAAATGATTTTTGCAAAAGATGTTTGCGAAGACAATGTTATGACATGGATCCCTCAATAACAGCGTAAAGAAATGTGCCCACATTATCCCCACACTAATGGAACTCCACTGGCTCCTCTTCCTAGCCTACACCATTTTCAAAACCAGCTGCCTCATCTACAAAGCTAACACAGCAAACTGTACCCCTGCCTGTCTGAGTGACAAGCTTACCACCTCTGGTAGCTCTTGGCACCCTTGCAACCAGACACCATCAACTAGAACATCAGATCGGAGACGAAGACATAAAACAATAAAAAACACAAGGCATCAGACCTTCTTCGTTTGTGCAGCCAGGAGCTTGAACAACATGCTGTATTCATCGGGACTAACCCAACCCTGCTCCACTTTAGGGAAAAATCTTAAGATACAACTTTTCCAAGAACACTACATCATGACAAACTAAGAGTCCATCTCGGAGCTCAGTAGCTGGTTTCCACTTCATTCACTAATAGACTGAATCTTTGCCTCTGACTTTGTACAGCACTCTGATGCCTTTTGGCTAGGGTTGCACTATAGAGATACCACATACATACGTACATACACATTGATAATAGGAGACTTAATCATTAAAATGGAGGCAGGTGCTCTGCCTGGCAAAACTGGTTATCCCCACATAAGCCTACCCCTCCCTACCCCTTCCAAAGGTCAAGCAATTCATGAAGATGATGCCATAATGCATGAACTTATACACAGCTAGTGTGGCATCACGACCAATTATGTCACTGAAACATAAATCAATAAATAATGTTGATTGAAACAAGAGGAGAACTCTAGTGGTGCAACTGAAAATTGTGTACCCCCAGAAATTTCGAGGGTGGGCTTCTAAAATGTAATTTTCACTGATGCTCTTATACATATATAAGGGTCTTCAGCTAAGCATAAGCCCCTGAGGAACATGAAGACATCTGCACAGCAAGGGCTGCAGTGGTCTAGATATGTGCTAGTTACCTGACCTGAATCTCTGACACAATATCAAGAGACAGGATATCGACAGACAAAATATCGACGCTAGAATATCGAAGGCAAGTATATCGACACCCTATCTACAACATGGTAAGTACAAAAATATCGAAACTAAAATATCAATGTTAAAAATATCGTATTAAATATATCTTTTTTTTGTTATAAAAAAAGAAATATAAAGTAAATAATACTTTTATATAATTTAAACTTATGTAAAAATATTTTAGAATCTTTAAAATGAATAAATAATACATATTTAATGTTAAACATTTAATTAAAATTAAACATACAATACGTAATATATATTTAATTCATTATAATATTTTTTTATTAATTTAAAAATATTAACAAATACTATAAATTACAAATACATCAACACTCATAAAATAATAACATAAATATTAATAAATATTTATATTTAATACATAAAAACAATGAAATATGCTTTAAATATTTAAAAAATTAATTAAACACAACATTATGTAACATAATAAAAATATTATAAAATACATAAATAAATATAAATTATATTGCATAGCGTAAGGCTAAAAATTACTATTCAAACTCCATAGGGTGCAACAGTAGGGAAAGGGTTGGATAGCGGATAGGTAAAAATTACTATTCCCAATCCAATGAGTGCAACATTAGGGAAAGCGTTGGATAGCGTAAGGGTAAAAATTACTATTCCAACTCCAAAGGGTGCAACAGTAGGGAAAGCGTTGGATAGTGTAGGGGGGTAAAATTACTATTCCCACTCCAGAGAGTGCAACAGTAGGGAAAGCGTTGGATAGCGGGTGGGTAAAAATACCTATTCTCACTCCAGTGAGTGCAACAGTAGGGAAAGCGTTGGATAGCGTATGGGAAAAAATTTCTATTCCCACTCCAGTGGGTGCAACAGTAGGGAAAGCGTTGGATAGCGTAAGGGTAAAAATTACTATTCCAACTCCAAAGGGTGCAACACTAGGGAAAGCGTTGGATAGTGTAGGGAGTAAAATTACTATTTCCACTCCAGAGAGTGCAACAGTAGGGAAAGCATTGGATAGCGTACGGGTAAAAATTACTATTCCCACTCCAGTGGGTGAAACAGTAGGGAAAGCATTGGATAGCGGGTAGGTAAAAATGACTATTCCCACTCCAATGAGTGCAACAGTAGAGAATGCGTTGGATAGTGTAGGGGGTAAAATTACTATTCCCACTCCAGAGAGTGCAACAGTAGGGAAAGCTTTGGATAGCGTAGGGGGAAAAATTACTATTCCAACTCCAAAGAGTGCAACAGTAGGGAAAGCTTTGGATAGCGTAGAGGGAAAAATTACTATTCCAACTCCAAAGGGTGCAACAGTAGGGAAAGCGTTTAATAACATAGATTTTTATTTTAACATACTTCTAAATAATGTTTATATTTGAAATAATGTATAATTATTTTTTCAAATACATCAATATCAATAAAAAACAATTAATATTTAATAAAACCAATTACATTTGAATAATTAATTGGCAATAAATTAACAACAAACACCAATAAATAATAATTATTACATATTACTCAACAAATAATACATTTTAAAGAATAAATTATTTATCATAACAATAAAATATTATTTAAATTTAAATCAATATTAAAAATTAAAATACATTATACAAATGAATATTTTTTTAAACAAATGTTTAAAAATTAATTAATTAATTTTTCTAGTTATTAAAAAATATTTAAATTACAAATATTAATTGACAATTTACAAAATAATTATCTATTAAAATAATGAATTACCAATTAATAATTATTTAATACATTAATTATCCATAACTAAAAATGTATAAATAATTAAATATTTACAATAAAATTACTTTCTACCCAATGCCCCTATAAACACACTCAGGTACGAAAACATAACATTTAATTAAAATTAACATTAATTACCAATTAAATAATTAATTTATCAATTAAAATAATTAATTGCCAATTAATAATTAATTACAAAATAAATTATACATAAAAAAATATTTTGTTATTTACAATTAAATTACTTCCCACCCTATTCCCCTATAAACCCACAACCCGCTCCGGTACTAAAACATAAACATTTAATTAAAATTAACATGAATTACCAATTAAATAATTAATTCATTAATTAAAATAATTAATTGCCAATTAATAATTAATTACAAAATAAATTATACATAAATAAATATTTTATTAATTACAATTAAATTACTTCCCACCCTATTCCCCTATAAACCCACAACCGCTCCGGTACTAAAACATAACATTTAATAAAATTAACATTAATTACCAATTATATAATTAATTTATCAATTAAAATAATTAATTGCCAATTAAAAATTAATTACAAAATAAATTATACATAAATAAATATTTTATTAATTACAATTAAATTACTTCCCTCCCTATTCCCCTATAAACCCACAACCCGCTCCGGTACTAAAACATATAATTTACTTATAAATAATTGTATTAATATATAAAATGAATACACATATAATATAATTTATTTTAAATACTTAACTAAAACATATAACACATACATAATAAAAAACAAAAAAAAATACTAATATCGATATTAATGTCATTGAAATTAGTTACATCGATATATATGCTATCGATATTACTAACTTCGATATTACTTACATCGATATAAAGAATTTCGATATTACTTACCTTAGGGTAGATATTCTGTCCAACGATATTCTTGACATCGATATTCTGCACCTTCGAAATTTCAAACACAATATTTTGGTAGGTCGAAATTTAAAACTCGATATTTTGACTGTGTACCACCTGACCTATTCTAACATCTGTAGGTTTACAAACATGTGAAGAGTGGATTGTAAAAGTCTCAGCAACTGAGAGGGGGAGGATGTGGCCTGATGACCAGAGCAGCTGACTATGAAACTGGGGAACCAGGTTCGAGTCTTAACGTTGGCTCAACATCCTGTCATTCTAGGAAAATCATTTGATCTCGTGACCCCCCCCAAAAAAACATGCAAAAACATGAATGTGTCCTTGTGTTATATGAATGGTACTCATGTACATTTTTGAGTCGAGATTGCGCTATATAAAACTGCAACAACAACAAAACTGGCGATTGCTCAAGGAGATATTCCAGTCCATTGTTTTTCACCCACTATTTCTCTTGCACTCTCGAGACTGAGAGAGCGCCATGTTATTTTGAAATTTGTAGGGGTGCACTATAGTCCCAAGTAGTCAGCACCCGCATATTTAGAGGACCTACTAATGTAGTATAGACATATAAAGTTGGGCTGAGAAACAGCATGATATATATGTGTTTATTAATCAGAGACTAATGGGGCTTAATCGAAATGCAGTGTTGCCTAATGCAGAAATGTAACCACATGAGAAATGTCGTACTGCTAATGAAATGCTTTGAAATATGTGTTTAATACTGAATGAATTAATATAGGCTTTTAATATGGAAGCCAGTGCTCACATTGAAAGTAGAATTAGCGTGTTATAATAATAGAATGCGATGTTGTGCTGTGTAAGAAATGCATTTAAAAGTGCTGAGGCCTGAGACATGTTGAAGCCGTAGAGGCCTAACTATATTTTCTTTTTGCTAGCCTTAGTCGAGAAGAAATCATTTTCTCTTTGGGAAAAGCTGTCCTCAGTAAAATATGAAATTGTAGCTTAGAATGGTTGCAGAGATGTTCCCATGTATTTCAGCTTGCAGGTGCAAGGCCACAAGGCTCTTAGGTAGAAGAGTCCATTGTTTAGGAGTTAGGATAGTAGGCGTGGATGGAGGAAACCTGCCAAGGAATTTGGGAGTGCAACATTTAGCGAGAAGGTGCCTGGGACCCAAGGACACACCAACGGAGGCTGGATGGAAAGGTGACATGCTGGAAAACTCCGAAGATCTTCACCTGGCGGAGGGGTGTACCTCTGGGCGTGCCGACTGATTTTGGGATTTTGTATTAGGGACAGCACCCGAGGGTGGAGAGCAGATTTTGAGAGGGGATTGACAGAGCAAGATGTAGTAAGCTGTAGAGACAGCGTCTTGGGAACTTTAGGTAGAATGAGGTGTAGAAGGAGCATCTTAGAACGAGCTCAATGGTAGATTATCGGCTTAGCCAAAAGTAACAGTACTTCTTTGGAAGTCTTCACTGCTGTCACCTTACTCTTGTCTAATGGGAATGTTATGTAGGGATGCCACTTTAGGGTGGTGTAGGGACAGACTAACCATTTCCTTTCCTTTTTGTAAATGCAGTCCAGACTTCAAGCTGGGACTGTTCTTGTTTGCTTGATGTTACTCAAATTAACTTTGCTTTTTATCCTGAGTCATTTAAGGATCTTGCGTAGGATTATGTTTGTATTAGTGCCAGTTTATTTTTTTAACCTTTTAATGAGATGTTTGTATGTTCAACTATTTTTGGCTTTGTAATACATCTTTAAAATGTTCAGTGGTAGTCACTGGTCCTTTGAGTTAATTTGGATTTATTTGGAAGTGGTTTAAAGTTATCAATGCCAGATCTTTCTTTATACTTCTAGAACAGGGAAAAAGTTCAGTTGACCAGGTTTGGGATTCTAGAGATGGGAAAGAAAATCTAGATTAAAATCCCAGCTTCCCCAAGACCAAAATGAGCCGAGCTTCAATGTGGCGTATGCCAACCACCAACGCACTGCCATCATGCACATAGAATTAGAAACAAAGCACACATCTTTGGTGTTAAAAAGGAGAGAGAGAGACATCTAGTGGAAGAAATCCATATTGTGAAACCAGAAAACCTCAGACTAATCCTGTCTTCCCCGCTTGACCAAATTGTGCGATCGTATGTAGATATTGTATTTTACAGAGCATGAGAGCGTCTTGTAATATGGGAGTTCATAATGTGCACTGTACGAAGATAATTTAATGTAATAAGTTCAATTGTTTCTGCATGTTAAATATCTTTTTGTCATATTTTCACGTTAGGTGCAATATTTAGATCCCAATTATTTTCACGGCTTGGCTCTGAAGACAAGCTTGCCTGGTTGTTTCCAGTCCTGGGAGGACCGGTCTTGTCACTTTGGGCTGGACTTTTCCCATGGGGAACAGGGTTAATACAGATTTCCATATGGCTGAGTGTCAATTGGAATGGCATGGGGAGCAAAATAATGTTGTATTTAGGCCCAGATCTCTGTACTGGGGTGAATGTTTGACATTGTTCAGCATTCTGCCCATCAATTGTTCTTTTTGCATTTGTCACCCCGAGTGGGACGGGTAAGCCTAGGCGTGGGTCCCGTGCTGTCCATGCCACTGGAGTCAAGCTATCCTGGCTGATGAGGACTAAAAGCCTGAATCCGTTCCTAGGGTGCTTGTTTCCAGTCCAGGGAGGACCTGTCTTGGCAGTTTGGGCTGGACTGTTCCCATTGGGTGCTGGGTCAAGACTGATTTGCATATGGCTGGGTCCAAACTGGAATGGCATGATGAGAACAAAAAATGATGGATTTAGGTCCAGATCTCTGTACTGGGGTGAATATATGACATTGTTCAGCATTCCATCCATCAATTGTTCTTTTTGCAATAGTGAACACTGGAACCACTTATGATGGTGTCACATGAGGAAAACATTAAGCTGATAGGTTGAATGCTTGCAAAAGTCTTCAAACAAGACCCCTCTCTCTCAAACACCAATATGATCGTTTTTTGGAACTCTGGCTATTGGGTACTTCACTACTCTGCCACTGTGAGACTTGTATAGGCACCATCCTGTGCCAAACGCTCTTTCTTTCCCCTCAGTGCAGGTTGCCTTGGTGTGGAGACTTGCTTTCACCTTTTCTTGCTGAGGTCACAACTTACACTTGGATGGTAAGTGGAAAATACTCAAATTTTTGGAGCGTGGATTAGTTATTTGGAGGAGTAACGTTACAGACCAGGGGCGATTCAAAACGAGCTGTTCGATAGAGACCCCTTCTTTTTGTCGGTCTGTCTGAACCAAAGGAGTCCTGGTCTCCAGGGACATCTTAAGGATTTTGAGGGCCCTGGGTCAAAAGTAATTTGGGGACCCCCTCTAGGGACAGTTTTGAATTTATGATCCAATTTCAGCTCTTTCATGGCCCCTGTGGTCAAGTCACTGACAGTGTATAGGCACACTCATCTAAATGTGTTTACATCTAATATTCAGGGACAGCTATGTGTCTTTTTCTAGATTCTAACACAGCAGCAGCTTGTTAATATTATTGCAAATACTCTCTGTGACACCCACCATGTCTCATACGTGAGGTCCTGTTTCGATCTAAAAGAAACTATTTTATGGATGTTTCATGAAACACAACATTTAGACTCTCACAAATCACCCACATTAAAGGAAAACGGTATTTAAACAAATCTGTTTAAGAATGATTCAAGGTAATAGAGCAAGACTGCAGAACTGAGCTGGCTCTATCAGGGGGCCCCCTGAAAGGCTGTGGGCACTGGGCCAACGCCCACTGACTTTGCCCATGCCTTAAAACCCCTTTGATGTTCTCTAGTCTCCCTGATGGTGGATTTATGATGACACAACTGCAGTTGCTGATCGCAAATCGATTGATTTCGGCTTACCGTGTGTAGATAACTCTTTAAACAGAAACTTGCGCTTCCCACTCCCTCACCTGACATTAGCATTAACCTGACTCGCCACCCACCCACGTGAGTAGGGCTCAGGCGACAATGTCTCGCCATGACACCGAGGATAGTTTTATCCTGTGTACACAGGGCTTGGCAATAAACAACACCGCGTGGAGCCAGGGATGCAATCCCAGCGGGCTCAGCAAATGCCTTATCTGGGGCCATATAACCATAGCATGAGACAGCAGAGAGTCGAGGTGCATGCTGGGATACGGAGACAGGAACAGGCCAGGGTTCTTCCATCCGCGCGCGCCCCGTGACACCTGCGGGTTTCTAGGCCAGCGTTCCACCTGGACGCGGCCTGCCTGGCGCGAGAGGCGACCTCGGCAGTGAATGACCCCGAGGTGACTTGGCCTGCTCCCCGGGTGCTGGTCGGGAACAATGAAGCTTTGTGAAGCCATGATGGACATGGGCATGCCCGACTACTCCGAGACCCTGGACTCGTCGTACACCATGCTGGAGTTTGACACCCTGCGGGTGCTGCCAACCAACGCGGGTAGGTGTTTTTCACGTATTACGTATCGTTTTAATATAGCGCTAGTGCACAACTTCGCAGCGCATTTAAACACGGTGGAATCCAGGATTACAGGGATAGTTATTTACAATATGTGGGTGTTCTGTGGGGGGGGGGGGGGGGGGGGGGGTGGGTAGTCCGTTTATGTACAGGCGAAAGAGATGCGCCCTAATTTTAGGAAATGTTCTTCCGTGTGAAGGGGTACAGGGAGGAAATTCTACGAGGAGGCGCGTGAACGTTCAAAGGTCTCCGGGCGCAGGAAGAGCCGGTTTGGGGAAGTGGACCTTGGGCGGGCGGGTAGGCAACTACCAGCTAGAAAATGGGAAACTTCAGTACAGTTTTTTTTCTGGGTATGGCGGCACTTGTAAAGGTAGCTTGCAAAGGAGTGTGGCGTAAAAGTCTTGCTGCCACATTAGGATCATCACTAGAGAGGGTTGAAAGGTCATACTGTGTGTTTTTAAAAATAGCACCTTACAAACTAATGTGACAATGTCAGCTTTAAAATGCAGCTCCGTGCCAGAGTGCCTGAACTTTGTCCTTCACAAGCCCGATCAGGGTAAATATTGTTTTTTTTTTATGTCAGTTGGTCTTTCACTCGGGCAATTAATATGGGATATGGGCCATTTGATTAGTAAATTGGGACAAGTGTGAAAGCACGAATCCCAACCCAAGATAGCAGTTGACCCACTAGAGCAGGTCTCAATTCCTATGCCACGCCGAAGCAGCTCACACAACACAGAGTCCTTTTAACCAAGTACCTCACCATGGTAGCGTTTTTAAGGTTTCAGTTTCTTTGCTTGAGTTTGACTTGCCGTCATCGAAAGAAAGAACACAATTATTTTTATTTTTTTATTTTTTATTTTTTTCTCAGAAAAGTTTTTTTTATTATTTAAAACTTTTTATTAAAATATAAAAACAATATACATTATTTTGTAATGCGCCGATATATCCCTTCGTAGCACTCTACATCACATTGCTGGTTCATAAAGGTGCGTGTTGTGTTTTATTAATTTAATTAAAATGTAATATATAAAGTGCTTTGCAACAAAAGAGCTATACAAATTATTAATATTATTATTTGTTTTGTTTTGTGAGTCATTTGTTTACAGACACTAACATAAAAGCACGTATGTGATGGCTCAGTTATGCGCTCGTTGGTGAGAAATGCGTCATTTCTGCAAATCATAGCTCTGAAATATGTGTTTTCTGTAAGTCGATACAATACCTAGCATTTTCAATATGGTAATTCCAATAACACATACATTGCATGCAACACTAATACAAGCGCCTTACAAATGATTGATTATCGGTTAATTATGGTAATTTTACGAACACCTTTATATCCCTTTCATGTCATCAGTGTACGATTTTTGGCGTAACGGCACAATCTAGAGCTACTGAAGTGCAGACAGTCCTTCCAAGAAGGGACTTGCACAGTAATAGTGCACGAGAAGTTAGCCTGAATCTCACTTTTATTGCAGCCATGGAGTCACCCACTCACCCTACGGACAGGGGCCCATTCTCCTGTATCACCACCAAGTTCATAAAACTGCACCTGCATGTTTACTACTATTTATGATTTACGCATTTCAGGAATTCACCAAGGTCTCTAGGGGTATCCCTGTAAATCTACAACAATCACAGGTTTTAAGACTACACCTGGAAAACGTTCCTAATTAGTTTTAAGCAGAGGACGTTCCACATGAGAAACTGAACATAGTGTACATTTGCGCGTATATCATTATCTCCCTGGGAACAATATTTTTCCTTGCAGAGAAATTCTTTCGTCTAAACCCTCTCCAATGTTTCCAGATGTAAACGGATTTACTCCTGTCCTTGGCGTAGGTACATCGCAGTTGCCGGGTGGAACTGGTCATGGAGAAGTTTGTGAATGCTGGTAAATTAGAGAGTTTTTGTATGTCTCCAAACTGTAAAGGGTATCATCTCCAGAGAAGGCACACTTTTCCCACACTGAGTTGAAGATTTATCCATGTACAATAGTATTCCATACTGAAGTAATATCACAATTGGGTAAATCCATTAACAAATGAAAATTCAGCTTTTGTGAATTTCTGGCACTCAAAAACCTAGCCACTTGTGCTTGTAAGTTAAAATTACTCATGCAAATGGCCTATTGAACTAGGACCCCATGATTCTAGCCCCTCAAGAGCTCAAGAGTGGTAGAGCAATTAATTCACTTTTGTGACACAAATTTGTCACAAAGTGTTAGTGGAGCTCGCCATAGTTCCCACAAATGACTTTCTGACCTTCAGGATTAATGCAGTTGATGATGAAGATTGATTGATTGCTAAACTGTGTTTTGGTTCACCCTATTGTATGGCATTTGCTTCCACCAAGGAGATCATTAGAATCCAAAGCATGCTATTGAGCCGAACAGTAATGTTGAAGATGCATCGCTCTGCATGGTGAAACATTCTAAGACGGCAGCACACGGTCAGTGCTACCAAGGAGCACTAAGTCGAGGGGCATTTTAGGCCAGTCTTGGCCTTTTAGTCAATTGCACTTTTCTACAGTGTGCATGCTGGGACATGTATGTGCAAGCTTATAATGGAGAATGATTATTGCCAAATGCCTGGATTGCTAGTATGGTTGAATATAAGGAGGGGTTTGTTGGTGGTATCATGAACCGCATGAGACTACTTGAATGGACTCAATTGAATGGCATACTGTATTTGAATTCGAAAAGTGGCTAGCTAGCTGGATCGTTAGCTTAGACTTAGGTGCGCACTACAGTGTAATTTTAACAATATTTTCCAAGATTAAATACAATTTTAAACAACTTAAATATACAATTTATTAATTTTTTCTCATGATGGTTGAGATTGCATTTTCAAAAAACATTCATTCTTTATAATACATATACAGTAAAACAACTGTGAAGACTATTCAAGAAACAAAATTCTCTTCAAATGAGGCTGTTGATAGCCCAATGCATTTCGGGACATATTGGAAGTCCCTTCGTCAGGGGCAACGCTGTAACAGAAAGTATATTACAAGCACATACATAGCTGTCCACTTACTAAGACAAGTACAATCCAAACATAATCAAAACTAGTAGATTGACTACAGAAATGTATTAAAATAGAATACCCCTTCACCGATGTGAGCACCCTGAAGTGTCAGATTATAGTGAATATTTAGAAAACAACACTCACAAAGAAAGAGAAGAAATCCCTGTATTTGAAGCCATGTATATTCAAGGAATGCTTTGCAGACTTTTGTTTCAACATTAGTCAATGAGGTGCCACTCCAGCAAAGCTGTCTCTGTGTTCAGCCGGGATAGCCCCCCCCCCACCCCCCCCCCCCCCATTTGATGAACACATTGTGAGGTTGAAATGATGGGGTCGAGGATCTGGGGGGAGATTGTGCAATTCATAGAAACCTCATCTTTTCCAGGGTCAAAAGTTAGTGTTTAGGTGCAGTGAACCAGGACCACATGAGCGATGGGTACCCAAACATGAGGCACGAGACTGCTTTAGATTCTACATTCACACCAACTTTACCATTTATTTATTCATTAAAGACTTCAATGTAACACTGGCATGACCCAAAGTTGTCAGAGCAGTTTACAGAGCTGAGACTGGACAGTCCCTTTACAAAATATGTAAGGTGAGAACATCCATAAAGGGATAGTGACTTCTACCAGTTTCGGCCTCTTCTAAATGACAGAAGACGGGGCTGGAGCCTCGCCTTACGGGTAGCTGTCTTTTTCGGTGTCTCCTCTATCTAGCATAGGACGAGAGCTGGTCATTAAGCAAGTTAATCATATTCCTGTAAATGGAAGAAGGCTGGCCCCCCTTTCAAGGACACTGATCTCTAAGCTCCTCCCCTTCATCTGTCATTGGGGAGCCTAGCTTCATACACTTTACTGAGTTCACCCATTCTAAATGGAATCAATCTGGGGACTCTATATAAAGATACAGATCTCGATTGAGTGTTATCATAATAGAGATACACAATAGCCTCATGTGAACAAGATGTAGCCCTGTCTTTTGATTACTTGAAGACATTTATTGCAGCATTGATGCCCTGCTGTGCTCATGTTCAAAGACAATCTTTGAAAGCACTGAAGCACTGCAACGTTTAATTTCATATCACTGATATACATTTGTGTGCTATCAGATAGGCCTATATTGACACGTTTATAACATGTTACCAGCATTCTGGTGCTTGTATTTAGCCCAACTAGATGGGAGCTGGATAAACAAATTAGACCTGCATATGCCCCTTGCTGAAGGGCTTCCAAAGTGGTAGGGAATATGGAAAATCTAAAATAAAAAAAAACACAAATTACCAAGCTGCTTTAGCTGTGTTGGAGCCGTGGTCCTGCAGACCACACCTTTTATCATTAAGCAGTTTCTCAACTCCTGAGCTATCTGACTTGGACGCCGATTGATATCTTATAACTGTCATCGTCATCTTTGTTATAAATCCATAACTCCTCAAGACCTGGCTTTTGGAGCAGTAGCAGCATTCCCCACCCCAGCTCCTTGAGACCCTCACGAATGAGTAGTGCGCTTTACAAATGATATGATTGATTGATTAATACTACTGACACATTCCACGCTTAGCCGAAAACATTGCTGTGTAGAGATAATAAGGCTTAGCTATGCATGATAGGCTTCCTTAATCTTTACCTGCAAGTTAACGAGAACTCGGTACAAAAGGGGGTGGTGATGGACGGAGCATCTGAATCAATCAAGCACTCACACCCAGTCAAAAGATCTGGGTTTAATCCATCACCGCTCTTTAGCCCACTCTGCCACCCCAGTTCAGACATGGCTATTCAAATCAGTCTGACCCTGTGCCTCATGGGAACAGTCCAGCCCGAAATGCCAAGCCATGTCTTCCCTGGACCGGAAACAAGCTCCCGAGGACCGGTTTCTGGCATTCCAGCCGTCTTCAGCCCGGCTTGCTTGCATCCAGTGGCAAAGTGAGCAAGGGACTCACGTCTGAGCATACCCTGCCACACTTATGGCGGCCAAAAGCGGTATAAAAGGGGGTGATGATGGACGGAGCATCTGAATCAATCAAACACTCACACCCAGTCAAAAGATCTGGGTTTAATTCATCACCGTTCTTTAGCCCACTCTGCCACCCCAGTTCAGACATGGCTATATGCAAATCAGTCTGAACCTGTGCCTCATGGTAACAGTCCAGCCCGAACTGCCAAGCCATGTCTTCCCTGGACCGGATACAAGCTTCCGAGGACCGGTTTCTGGCATTCCAGCCGTCTTCAGCCCGGCTTGCTTGAATCCAGTGGCAAAGTGAGCAAGGGACTCACGTCTGAGCATACCCTGCCACACTTATGGCGGCCAAAAGCGGTACAAAAGAGGGTGGTGATGGACGGAGCATCTGAATCAATCAAACACTCACACCCAGTCAAAAGATCTGGGTTTAATCCATCACCTTTCTTTAGCCCACTCTGCCACCCCAGTTCAGACATGGCTATATGCAAATCAGTCTGACCCTGTGCCTCATGGGAGCAGTCCAGCCCGAACTGCCAAGCCATGTCTTCCCTGGACCGGAAACAAGCTCCCGAGGACCGGTTTCTGGCATTCCAGCCATCTTCAGCCCGGCTTGCTTGAATCCAGTGGCAAAGTGAGCAAGGGACTCACGTCTGAGCATACCCTGCCACACTTATGGCGGCCAAAAGCGGTACAAAAGGGGGTGGTGATGGACAGAGCATCTGAATCAATCAAACACTCACACCCAGTCGAAAGATCTGGGTTTAATCCATCACCGTTCTTTAGCCCGCCTCTGCCACCCCAGTTCAGACATGGCTATATGCAAATCAGTCTGACCCTGTGCCTCATGGGAACAGTTCAGCCCGAACTGCCAAGCCATGTCTTCCCTGGACCGGAAACAAGCTTCCGAGGACCGGTTTCTGGCATTACAGCCGTCTTCAGCCCGGCTTGCTTGAATCCAGTGGCAAAGTGAGCAAGGGGCTCACGTCCGAGCATACCCTGCCACACTTATGGCAGCCAAAAGCGGTGCAAAAGGGGGTGGTGATGGACGGAGCATCTGAATCAATCAAACACTCACACCCAGTCGAAAGATCTGGGTTTAATCCATCACCGTTCTTTAGCCCACTCTGCCACCCCAGTTCAGACATGGCTATATGCAAATCAGTCTGACCCTGTGCCTTATGGGAACAGTCCAGCCCGAACTGCCAAGCCATGTCTTCCCTGGACCGGAAACAAGCTTCCGAGGACCGGTTTCTGGCATTCCAGCCGTCTTCAGCCCGGCTTGCTTGAATCCAGTGGCAAAGTGAGCAAGGAACTCATGTCTGAGCATACCCTGCCACACTTATGGCGGCCAAAAGCGGTACAAAAGGGGGTGGTGATGGACGGAGCATCTGAATCAATCAAACACTCACACCCAGTCGAAAGATCTGGGTTTAATCCATCACCGTTCTTTAGCCCACTCTGCCACCCCAGTTCAGACATGGCTATATGCAAATCAGTCTGACCCTGTGCCTCATGGGAACAGTCCAGCCCGAACTGCCAAGCCATGTCTTCCCTGGACCGGAAACAAGCTTCCGAGGACCGGTTTCTGGCATTCCAGCCGTCTTCAGCCCAGCTTGCTTGAATCCAGTGACAAAGTGAGCAAGGAACTCATGTCTGAGCATACCCTGCCACACTTATGGCGGCCAAAAGCGGTACAAAAGGGGGTGGTGATGGACGGAGCATCTGAATCAATCAAACACTCACACCCAGTCAAAAGATCTGGGTTTAATCCATCACCGTTCTTTAGCCCACTCTGCCACCCCAGCTCAGACATGGCTATATGCAAATCAGTCTGACCCAGTGCCTCATGGGAACAGTCCAGCCCGAACTGCCAAGCCATGTCTTCCCTGGACCGGAAACAAGCTTCCGAGGAACGGTTTCTGGCATTCCAGCCGTCTTCAGCCCCGCTTGCTTGAATCCAGTGGCAAAGTGAGCAAGGGACTCACGTCTGAGCATACCCTGCCACACTTATGGCAGCCAAAAGCGGTACAAAAGGGGGTGGTGATGGACGGAGCATCTGAATCAATCAAACACTCACTCCCAGTCAAAAGATCTGGGTTTAATCCATCACCGTTCTTTAGCCCACTCTGCCACCCCAGTTCAGACATGGCTATATGCAAATCAGTCTGACCCTGTGCCTCATGGGAACAGTCCAGCCCGAACTGCCAAGCCATGTCTTCCCTGGACCGGAAACAAGCTTCCGAGGACCGGTTTCTGGCATTCCAGCCGTCTTCAGCCCGGCTTGCTTGAGTCCAGTGGCAAAGTGAGCAAGGGACTCACGTCTGAGCATACCCTGCCACACTGATGGCGGCCAAAAGCGGTACAAAAGTGGGTGGTGATGGACGGAGCATCTGAATCAATCAAACACTCACACCCAGTCAAAATATCTGGGTTTAATCCATCACCGTTCTTTAGCCCACTCTGCCACCCCAGTTCAGACATGGCTATATCCAAATCAGTCTGACCCTGTGCCTCATGGGAACAGACCAGCCCGATCTGCCAAGCCATGTCTTCCCTGGACCGGAAACAAGCTTCTGAGGACTGGTTTCTGGCATTACAGCCGTCTTCAGCCCGGTTTGCTTGAATCCAGTGGCAAAGTGAGCAAGGGACTCACGTCTGAGCATACCCTGCCACACTTATGGCGGCCAAAAGTGGTACAAAAGGGGGTGGTGATGGACGGAGCATCTGAATCAATCAAACACTCACACCCAGTCAAAAGATCTGGGTTTGATCCATCACCGTTCTTTAGCCCACTCTGCCACCCCAGTTCAGACATGGCTATATGCAAATCAGTCTGCCCCTGTGCCTCATGGGAACAGTCCAGCCCGAACTGCCAAGCCATGTCTTCCCTGGACCGGAAACAAGCTTCCGAGGACCGGTTTCTGGCATTCCAGCCATCTTCAGCCCGGCTTGCTTGAGTCCAGTGGCAAAGTGAGCAAGGGACTCACGTCTGAGCATACCCTGCCACACTGATGGCGGCCAAAAGCGGTACAAAAGTGGGTGGTGATGGACGGAGCATCTGAATCAATCAAACACTCACACCCAGTCAAAATATCTGGGTTTAATCCATCACCGTTCTTTAGCCCACTCTGCCACCCCAGTTCAGACATGGCTATATGCAAATCAGTCTGACCCTGTGCCTCATGGGAACAGTTCAGCCCGAACTGCCAAGCCATGTCTTCCCTGGACCGGAAACAAGCTTCCGAGGACCGGTTTCTGGCATTACAGCCGTCTTCAGCCCGGCTTGCTTGAATCCAGTGGCAAAGTGAGCAAGGGGCTCACGTCCGAGCATACCCTGCCACACTTATGGCAGCCAAAAGCGGTGCAAAAGGGGGTGGTGATGGACGGAGCATCTGAATCAATCAAACACTCACACCCAGTCGAAAGATCTGGGTTTAATCCATCACCGTTCTTTAGCCCACTCTGCCACCCCAGTTCAGACATGGCTATATGCAAATCAGTCTGACCCTGTGCCTTATGGGAACAGTCCAGCCCGAACTGCCAAGCCATGTCTTCCCTGGACCGGAAACAAGCTTCCGAGGACCGGTTTCTGGCATTCCAGCCGTCTTCAGCCCGGCTTGCTTGAATCCAGTGGCAAAGTGAGCAAGGAACTCATGTCTGAGCATACCCTGCCACACTTATGGCGGCCAAAAGCGGTACAAAAGGGGGTGGTGATGGACGGAGCATCTGAATCAATCAAACACTCACACCCAGTCGAAAGATCTGGGTTTAATCCATCACCGTTCTTTAGCCCACTCTGCCACCCCAGTTCAGACATGGCTATATGCAAATCAGTCTGACCCTGTGCCTCATGGGAACAGTCCAGCCCGAACTGCCAAGCCATGTCTTCCCTGGACCGGAAACAAGCTTCCGAGGACCGGTTTCTGGCATTCCAGCCGTCTTCAGCCCAGCTTGCTTGAATCCAGTGACAAAGTGAGCAAGGAACTCATGTCTGAGCATACCCTGCCACACTTATGGCGGCCAAAAGCGGTACAAAAGGGGGTGGTGATGGACGGAGCATCTGAATCAATCAAACACTCACACCCAGTCAAAAGATCTGGGTTTAATCCATCACCGTTCTTTAGCCCACTCTGCCACCCCAGTTCAGACATGGCTATATGCAAATCAGTCTGACCCAGTGCCTCATGGGAACAGTCCAGCCCGAACTGCCAAGCCATGTCTTCCCTGGACCGGAAACAAGCTTCCGAGGAACGGTTTCTGGCATTCCAGCCGTCTTCAGCCCCGCTTGCTTGAATCCAGTGGCAAAGTGAGCAAGGGACTCACGTCTGAGCATACCCTGCCACACTTATGGCAGCCAAAAGCGGTACAAAAGGGGGTGGTGATGGACGGAGCATCTGAATCAATCAAACACTCACTCCCAGTCAAAAGATCTGGGTTTAATCCATCACCGTTCTTTAGCCCACTCTGCCACCCCAGTTCAGACATGGCTATATGCAAATCAGTCTGACCCTGTGCCTCATGGGAACAGTCCAGCCCGAACTGCCAAGCCATGTCTTCCCTGGACCGGAAACAAGCTTCCGAGGACCGGTTTCTGGCATTCCAGCCGTCTTCAGCCCGGCTTGCTTGAGTCCAGTGGCAAAGTGAGCAAGGGACTCACGTCTGAGCATACCCTGCCACACTGATGGCGGCCAAAAGCGGTACAAAAGTGGGTGGTGATGGACGGAGCATCTGAATCAATCAAACACTCACACCCAGTCAAAATATCTGGGTTTAATCCATCACCGTTCTTTAGCCCACTCTGCCACCCCAGTTCAGACATGGCTATATCCAAATCAGTCTGACCCTGTGCCTCATGGGAACAGACCAGCCCGATCTGCCAAGCCATGTCTTCCCTGGACCGGAAACAAGCTTCTGAGGACTGGTTTCTGGCATTACAGCCGTCTTCAGCCCGGTTTGCTTGAATCCAGTGGCAAAGTGAGCAAGGGACTCACGTCTGAGCATACCCTGCCACACTTATGGCGGCCAAAAGTGGTACAAAAGGGGGTGGTGATGGACGGAGCATCTGAATCAATCAAACACTCACACCCAGTCAAAAGATCTGGGTTTGATCCATCACCGTTCTTTAGCCCACTCTGCCACCCCAGTTCAGACATGGCTACATGCAAATCAGTCTGACCCTGTGCCTCATGCGAACAGTCCAGCCTGAACTGCGTTAACGAGAACTCTGCATGAGGCATTTTACCATTTACATCAGTAACTCTTTTTACACCGCACTTTGCAAATGCCTAATGTACAAATTGAGCCTCATTCCAAAACAATTTTCATCCTAATTTTCCAGCGTACATGTCAAATACCTTTCTCTACAAGTGCAGAACGACTTTTGTAAAGAGCCAATTTCACTCTCATAAACGGTGGCGCATACTCTTGTAAACTCCCACAAGCATAGAAGCTTGGGAGCATGACTGCTGCCTCTTAGTGCTGACGCACTTTATTCTGCCTAGCTCCAACGCAGGCGCTCTTGCATCATAGAGCAGCACATGTGGAAAGAGTAAACAACAAGGAGAAATAAAGATATTTCACCTCCTAATGCCTCACTTGGGAAGGCATCGGATTTAGAAACATTCAAATGTTTACAAATCCTTATAAATCTGGGAATCTGCCAAACTCAATGGGGGGATTCATGGGAACGCCCATCCTCCACTCATGGAATGTCCCCCAAATTGAAATATAGCGTAACACACTCTAATAGTTACCTTGTGTTACATTTCTTTACAAAAAGCCACGTGTGTGGTTTTGTATATATTAATGAAGCATTTGTGTTGGCCTTGCGTCACATTGAGTGATGCAAGGACAACGCAAAGGCTTAATAAATCTGGGCCTAAATCACAGTCCAGGGTGCAGACAGGGAAGGGAACACCCGCAAATACACATATTTTTCTCCATGTGGAAAAAATCCACATTTTATTCATATTCAATGAAATAGGTGAATATTTTTGGATGTGGGAGAGAAATGTACACATCATTTTTATGATAATGCCTGAAAGGCTGTGACAAGCACAGGTTTCTATGCATGAATTGAAAAAAATTGTGCATTCAAACTATTGTACATTTTCACCTATCGGAAGTCAGAAACCTGTAGGTTCAGATTGCCAACTATTTTTAAGTCCCAAGCCCTTTGTGTCCTACAGTTGCTCATACTCGTCCTTACCATTTTATACATTTTTTTTTCCAAGTATCGGACCCCGTTCATTGGGCCAGCGGGCAGGCAGGGGTTACTAAATGCCAAACTCGGTCGGTGAGGCCCTTTGCCCATGGTGTCATGCTGTCCATCTTACTGTGACTCTAGTCAACTACATCCCTTTCTACAGTTGACTCTCATGGTAGTGAAAGCAGTGCTTAATTTGAGATGGTTGTTGCAGGTGGTTCCCATCAGCACAAATTTTTGGGGACCAGCTCTTATTTTTCCCCAAGAGACTTTGATCCAGAGCAAAAGAGAGAAAAAAAACAGACGGGGGAAAAGAGGAGGAAGAGAGAAAGGAAAGAACAGTGACAATGGGAGAATATAGGTGTTGGTACGGAAACGTCCCTTGCATGGTAACGGATGCGTGCCCCTGCCCTGAGTGCCCCAGCTGCAATGATGTCTAGATTCCAGGTGCTAATTTTTCGTCATGGGTGAACACAGATCATGCATGTCTTATGGATTGCAATCATGTTGGTTTGGGATCAGCAACTAAAGTGCTTCCCTCATAGTGCTGAAAGGCTGCTGCCTTTGCCAAGAGTTCAGCAGCATGACTGCTGTGGTGGCAGCCTGTTGTCTAGTGATCAGTACAGATATTTTTACCTACTTCACTGGAGTGAGGCCTACAGGCTTACTCATGTAAAGTTCCATTGCTGTGTGTTTAATTCACCCTTGGCTTACATCAAGTTAGTATGTAGTGCTGTGCAGGTCATGTGTGTTGTATGCGTGTGCTGGGTGCATATGTGTATGTGAATGGTACAATACATGGAAGATTCTAGGTTCCATTATGGGAGACTCAGGGCTGATTTGAAGAGCATGAGGAGATAGAGGAACCCCCAGACAGAATTGTAGATTGCTGCATTCTTGTGAGCTGGGTACAACACACTGGAGGAAAGTAGAGCCAGGCTCTTCAATAGACATCAAAGGGTGCTCTTAGATTCAGAGAGGGGTCACTGGAAAGGGGCCTGGGCACATGTCAGGAAGGAAACAGGGCTGATAAGAGAATCACAAAGAGTGGGCTGCAGCCCTAGAATAATCTTTTAATTCACATAACACTGTGGCTAACATCCAAGTGTGGACCTCTAGTCACTCACATGACCTGTGTTGTGGGGCTATTACATTTGGAGTGGCTCCTGCTGTGAAAGATTGCTTTCTGGAGGAAGGATAAGGTAGAGAAAAGGGAACTTCAAAAGGAAGCAGAGCCGCAACACAAACCTCAAAGTCTTGACCCTAAATCACATTTGGTGTCTGAAAATGAACTATTATAAAGGGAGCCCGAGGCCCCCAAACGTGTCAACTATCAAGCAGTGAGTTAGGATGTGTAAACACATTTCTGCCTGTGACCAGGATTGGAGGATAAGCCCTGTAAAGCTCCCAGATGTGTAAGGGGACATCACCCAGGAATCTAAGACCATCTAAGAGCCTGGAGCATCAGTGCATGCCTGCTTGCCAAGACCAGTGTGTCCTATGCATGAAAAGAGAGTGCTGGAGGAAAAGAGTTCCACTGGGAGATCCTTTCAGGTGTATCTCTGTAGCAAGGTGCGAGGAGATGGCATGTGCACCAAGTGGGTTGACGTCTGCGGGCAGAGTGAATTCGTCAACTCTGTATGCCAGGTGGGGTCCCTATAACTATTGCAGCTGGCCCATTTGGGTTATATGCCAGGTAGTGATGCCGTAAAGATGGCTGCTGTGCCAATCAGTCCTTAGCCTGTGTGCAGAGCGGACTTGGTAAGGAGTAGTTTCTTTTCTGTAACTCCAGTTCTGTAGTAGGGGTATCTCTGTTATAGTCATAATCTAGTGAATAGTCCCGCCCATGTGCGTGGACCCCGGAGCAATCAAAAATAATCTCTTAAAGTGTCGAAAAAATGCAGAATTGCACAGACACTTAAGAGAGAATTTAAAGACATATAATGCAGCCTACAACAGGCTAAACTGTCCAGTACTTCAGCTAGAAATTCCACCATAAAATTAACAAAACAGCAAAGCCTGTCCAGATTTCCCTTGCCTTCAGCACAAACCCCTCTGGAAGATAGAGAGGAAGACATAGACAGACAAGCCCCATAGGCTGCCATTATGTGGCTCAGAATAGGATACTGTGCCTTTAAGAGAACTTTCCAGAACCTCACAGTATCCCAGAATGCCCTGCAGGTCTCTCTTACTTTCAGTTCTTTTTGAAGGCGTAACATGCCAGACCTGTAGCATTCCTTACATGAATATCTCTCCACCGGGGAGGAAGGCGGGTGCTTATGACTATAACAGAGATACCCCTACTACAGAACTGGAGTTACAGAAAAGAAACTACTCCTTCTGTAGTAGGGGATCTCTGTGCATAGTCATAATCTAGTGAATAGAATGGCAAGCCCATCCCCACACCAAGCGGCGGTGGAGAAAAGAAACCAACACCACTATTGTGCGAACAAATTCCGCAGCGAAGCCTGCCCAACCTGAGCATCCGCCCTGGCATCAGTGTCCAGACAGTAATGCTTAGCAAAGGTATGAACCGACTTCCAAGTGGCGGCCTTGCAAATTTCTGCAATCGGCACATTACCGAGCAAGGCTGTCGTGGCAGCTTTGCCCCTGGTGGAATGAGCCTTAGGCTTACCTCCTAAGGTCTTATTAGCTTTTTGGTAGCATAGTTGTATGCAGGACACAATCCACCTAGAGATGGACTGCTTAGAGGTCGCAAGACCCGTCCTGACCGATCCATAATTGATAAACAATTGGTCTGACCTACGAATACCTTTGGTCTTGTCCAGATACAATTTCAACACCCTCCTAACATCCAGGGAATGTAAAGACCTTTCCGCTGGAGATGAAGGATTCTGAAAAAACGTAGGCAAAGTTATAGTTTGGTTGACATGAAAGTCAGAAATAACCTTAGGAAGAAATTTAGGGTGAGTACGCATAACAACCTTAGCAGCATGAAATACAGTATAAGGTTCATTACAACACAACGCCTGAATTTCACTCACCCTGCGGGCCGATGTAATGGCCATGAGGAACGCCGCCTTCCAGGACAGGTGCTGCAACGAAGCCTTATGAATGGGTTCAAAAGGCTCCTTCATCAAACTGGACAGCAACACATTCAATTCCCATGAAGGCGAAGGAAGCCTGACAGGAGGGAACACTTTCTTCGGATCTATGACAGAATTTCGACAGACAGAATTTCGACCTACACAAATATCGGTGTAATTATATCGATAGCAAAAATATCGACGCCCTATGTACAACATGGTAAGTACCAAAATATCGAAAAAATAATATCGATGTTAAAAATATCGTTGTCAAAAATATTGTTTTTTAAATTTAAAATAACATAAAAAATACTGTAAATAATACTTATTAATTACTTAAACATATTTAAATATATATAATAAGGGTAAAAAAAAATAATAACACATATTTAATAAAAAAAAATATTTAAAAATCATATATAATATATACTTACTTAACAATAATTACTATTCCCATTCCAGTGGGTGCAACAGTAGGGAAAACTGACCCTGAACACTAAAAATACCCCTTTACCCAAAAACCTAAAACTGACCCTGAACCCTAAAAATACCCCTTTACCCAAGAACTGAAAACTGACCCTGAACCCAAAAAATACCCCTTTACCCAAAAACTGAAAACTGACCCTGAACCCTAAAAATACCCCTTTACCCAAAAACTGAAAACTGACCCTGAACCCTAAAAATACCCCTTTACCCAAAAACTAAAAACTGACCCTGAACCCTAAAAATACCCCTTTACCCAAAAACTGAAAACTGACCCTGAACCCAAAAAATACCCCTTTACCCAAAAACTAAAAACTGACCCTGAACTCTAAAAATACCCCTTTACCCAAAAACTGAAAACTGACCCTGAACCCTAAAAATACCCCTTTACCCAAAAACCCAAAACTGACCCTGAACCCTAAAAATACTCCTTTACCCAAAATTAATTAATATTACAATTAAATTACTTCCCACCCTATTCCCCTATAAACCCACAACCCACTCCAGTAGTAAAACATATAATTTAGTTACAAATATACATAAATTATCAATTAATTATTCAATTAATCAATTAAAATAATTCATTGCCAATTAATATTTAATAGCAAAATAAATTAATCATTAAAAAATAATTATTTAATTACAAATACATTACTTCCCACCCTATTCCCCTATAAACCCACAACCCGCTCCAGTAGTAAAACATATAATTTAGTTAAAAATATACATAAATTATCAATTAATTATTCAATTAATCAATTAAAATAATTCATTGCCAATTAATATTTAATAGCAAAATAAATTAATCATTAAAAAATAATTATTTAATTACAAATAAATTACTTCCCACCCTATTCCCCTATAAACCCACAACCCGCTTCAGTAGTAAAACATATAATTTACTTAAAAATATACATAAATTATCAATTAATTAATCAATTAATCAATTAAAATAATTCATTGCCAATTAATATTTAATTGCAAAATAAATTAATCATTAAAAAATAATTATTTAATTACAAATAAATTACTTCCCACCCTATTCCCCTAAAAACCCACAACCCGCTCTGGTAGTAAAACATATTATTTACTTTTATATATTTTTTATTTATAAAAACATATTAAACACATATTATAACAATTAATTTAAATACTTAACTAAAATTTCGAACACATATTAGTAAATCGAAATTACTTACATCGATATATATGCTATCGATATAAGTAATTTCGATATTACTTACCTTAGGGTCGATATTCTGGCCATCGATATTCTGGACATCGATATTCTGTCCCATCGATATTAGCAACTCGATATAAGTGTAAGTCGAAATTAAAAATTCGATATTTTGACTGTGCACCACTTTCTTCAATCCTTCCAAAAAATCTTTGATCACAGGGATCTGGAAGAAGGAAGTCTGTGAAGGGCTTTTCCTGTAGGCAGTCAATGCAGCGAGATGAACCTTAATGGAATGAACATTAAGGCCAGACCGCGCCAAATGTAGAAGGTAGGGAAGGATGACATCTTCCTTGCACGTCGTAGGATCAAAGTTCCTGGGCACACACCAGATACAAAACCTCTTCCACTTGTAAGCGTAGGACGTCCGAGTGGAAGGTCTCTTAGACTCCTTCAGTATGTCCATGCAATCATCGGGCAGATTCAATTGGCCATATTGCACTATCTCAGGAGCCATGCCGCCAAACTCAAGGACGAGAGTTTGGGATGCAACATCTGCCCCCCGAACTTCGTGAGAAGGTCCGGCCTGCACGGCAACCGTATGTGTGGAAGGAGGGACCGGTGTAGAAGGTCCGTGAACCACCACTGTCTGGGCCATTCCGGGGCAATCAGGATCATCTGTGCCCTGGACCGGGACAGCTTGATGAGCACCGCTGGAATCAGGGGAATGGGCGGAAAAGCGTAAACAAAGCTGTTCGACCAGTTGATCCAGAGTGCATTCCCCAGCGTCCCTTGCTGGTTGTACCTGGAGGCGAAGTCTCGGCATTTGCTGTTTTCGGCGGTGGCGAACAGATCCACGTCTGGAGTCCCCCACCTTGCGAAGACTTCTCCTAGTACGTCGTCGTTTAAGACCCACTCGTGGTTTTCCTGAATCAGTCTGTTCAGTGCGTCCGCCGGAACATTCTGCACAGCTGGCAGATGGGTAGCCGTTATCGTCAATCCTCTGGCCAGAAGCCAGTGACAGATCGTCTGCGCCTCCCGAGACAGGGTGCGCGATCTCGACCCCCCTGCTTATTGAGGTAATACATCGTGGTCGTATTGTCCGTCTGTACAAGCAGAGAGTTGGTCCGGAAGGATGGATGAAAAGCCTTCAGCGCCAAGTGAACAGCTCTGAGTTCCAGGAAATTGATGTGATACGTGGACTCCGTCTGAGACCACGTGCCTTGGATCTGTAAGTCTCCCGAATGCGCTCCCCAGCCCTGGAGAGAAGCATCCGTCACAATAGTCTGAGTAGGAATGTCCTTGTGGAAGGGAACCCCCTGGAGGAGATTCTCCGCCGAACACCACCACTTCAGAGACTGAAGAGCATGCAGAGATAGTCGTATCCTGTCGTCCCAAGATCCTCTCCTCTGGTCCCATTGGTCCTCCAAGCACTCCTGCAGAGGTCTCATGTGTAGTCGTGCATGAGGAGTGAGGAAGATACAAGAGGTCATCGACCCCAGTAGAGAAGACACCGTCCTCACTGTTGTAAATAGAGTGGTCATAAGAGCCTGAGCCTTCCGAAGGATCGATCTCCATCGCTCCTCTGAAGGAGACACGCTTGCTGACAGCGTATTGATGGTGGCTCCCAAGTATTGAATGCACTGGACCGGGATCGGGACAGACTTGGACATGTTGATGTGCAACCCCAACTTGTTCAAGAGAACGCACGTCTTCTGGAAGTCTGCTTGAGCTTCTGAGAAGGAGGAGGCCTTGATCAACCAATCGTCCAGGTACGGGTAGACAAACACCTTGTCTTTCCTGAGGTGTGCTGCTACCACTGCCATGCACTTCGAGAATGTCCTGGGTGCAGATTTCAGCCCGAAAGGCAGCACTGTGTATTGGTAATGGTTGGTGCCGACTTGAAATCGCAGAAACTTCCTGTGCTTGTACGCGATGGGCACGTGGAAGTACGCATCCTGTAGATCTATGGCACAAAGCCAGTCCCCCTGTTGCAACTGAGGATAAATCTGATGCAACGACAGCATGCAAAACTTTTCTCTGCAAATCCACTTGTTTGCCTGCCGCAAGTCAAGAATGGGCCTGAACTCGTTCTTGTCCTTCTTGCGAACCAGAAAGAACCGGGAGTACAGACCTCTTCCTCTTTGAGACAGAGGTACGTCTTCTATCGCCCTTTTCCTTAACAGGATATCGGCCTCCGCCTGGAGCTCGCGCAGTTGATACTGCGAGCTGACCGGAGGGATCGCTGGAGGAGGGCTGATGAATCGAAGACTGTATCCATTGCAAACAATATTCAGCACCCACTTGTCCTGAGTAATTTTTCTCCACTCTGCCAGAAAAAATTGAACGCTTCCCCCCACCGGAGCGGGTAACGGATGACGGGGAAGTAACCGCTCAGGGTCGAGACCCGGCCGGGCCCTTGTTCGCGCTAGAGGACTGCTGTCCACCTCTACCCCTCTGGCGTTTTTGGAAAGGTCTTCGGAACTGCTGCTGTTTTTGCTGCTGCTGTTGTCCCGAAGACTGTCCTCTTCCTTTCCCTTGTGAGCCGAACCGCCGTTGGAACTGGCGGTAGGGTTTCTTGTCTTTGGGCTTATCCAAGCCCACCGCCGTCAGGGTTTCTGCCTCGGCCTTCATCCGGGCCATTTCGTCATCTGCGTATTTACCGAAGAGCGTGTCCCCGGAGAACGGCAGATTGGCCACTCGCTGTTGCGCCTCAGGCTTGAGCGACGTAAGCCTGAGCCACGCATGGCGGCATTGGTTGATGCCGTGGCAGTAGCCATGTGCAGCCAACAAGGAGATATCCGCCGCGGCACTGATGGCCTGGTTCGAGACCAGCATCCCCTCCTTGACGATTTCCATGAAATCCTCCTTCCTGTCGCGCGGCACAAGGTCCGCGAACTGCTCCATGGAATCCCAAAGCGCACGGTCATATCGTCCCAGTAATGCCGAGTCGCTGGAAGCCTTCAATGTGGTGGAAGAAGTCCCACATGCCTTCCTTCCCGCCGAATCAATCCAGCGGCTCTCCTTGTCCGGAGGCACAGTGGAGGACGGGGAGGTAGAATGCTGCTTCCTGGCCGCCGTCACTATCACTGAGTCGGGCACTGGGTCCAACCTCAAGAAGGTAGGGTCCGAGTCCGGTGCCCTGTATTTTTTCAAAAGTCTGGACCACCGCAGGTGTAAGAAACAGCTCTTGTGCCGGTTCAACCAGTCCTGGCACCAAAGGTAACAGAGGGCGAGACAGGTGCTATTTGTGCAAAGTCCCGAATATCACGGACGTCGTAGGTGTAGGAGCCGTCACCGTGATACCCAACTTCGCAGCCCCCCTAAGGAGAACCTCCTGGAACGTACCGATGTCGTCGATCGGAGACACCCTAGTCTCCGGGGAATCGGACAAAGTAGGTGAATAGGAGCGGGTCCTAGAAGTCGTATAGGACCTGGATCTATGCCTCCTATGGCGTCGTCTGGAACGGGTGGAGGACCTGTGCCTGCTCCTCGATCGTTCTCTCTGTCTGGAGCGCGATCTCGATCTCCTGGGCCTCGGACGGTCAGCCGGAGTCTCCGGGATGGTCGACTTGGGCTTATGCGCTTCCTTAGACTTAGGAGTCTTCTTGGGAGGGGTGGGGAGCCTGGGCAACGAGACCGACCTCGGTGGAACCGGTGGAGGCTTTTCAGGCAGCGGAGGCAACGGAGGAGGGGTAGGAGCCCTCGGACCTCTAGGCAACGGAGGAGGAGGTGAAACAGACTTCTTCGGAGTATACACCTCCGAGTGCACCGATCCCGGTGACCCACCATCCTTCCCGGACTGAGGGGAGCCCCCCACAGCCCTAGGCCGCGCATGACAATCCCTCGACGCCGACGAACGGTGATCAGACGTCGAACGTCGGTCCCTCGATGTCGAGCGTCCCTTCGGCGTCGACCGTCTTCTCTGCTTCGGCGTCGAACGCCTGCCATGTCTCGACGTCGACCCGGACCATCTCGACGACGATCCTCTGTGTTTTGACGGTGATCTCTTGCGCCTCGAAGGCGACCGCGACCGCCTCAACGTCGCTTTCGAATGTCTCGACGTCGACTTTGTCTGCCTCGACGTCGACCTCGATCGCCCCGACGGCGATCTCTTCCGCCTAGACGGCGACCTCTTCCGCCTCGACGGCGAATGCTTCCGTCTCGCCGGCGACCGCTTCCGCTTCGACGGCGGTCTCGACGACGAGGATCCCCTCGACGTCGATGATGTCTTGTCTCTAGACGGCGATCGGCGGTATCGCCTCAGAGGCGAGCACCGACGCCGGGCCCGCCGACGCCGAAAGCTCGACGTCGACGTCGAAGACAGCAACGAAGACAACGTCCCTGGGGTCGACGGTGGCCTATGCAAGTCCCTCGACGTCGACGGGCGACGTTTTCTCGACCCAGAGCCCTGGGGAGACGGGGAGCTGGCCTTGGACTTCCCTCTCGACGTCGTGGTGGGTGCCACCGACCCAGACGGAGAATGGGGACGTGTGCTGGGCTTCTTGCCCCTGGGGAGCCCCCCAGAGGCCTCAGCATGGGCAGATGAAGCCCCTCCAGACCCACCTTGCGCCTTCAATCTTCTTTCTTCGAGTCCCTGAAGCCTGATTTTCATTCTGTCTTTCAGGGTCCTGCCAGAGAAGCCTTGGCAGATCTCACACTCCTCAGGGATGTGGGAAGAGGGAAGGCAGAGGATACAGACCTCATGGGGGTCTGACTTGGCCTTCTTCCTGGAGCACTCCGGGCATTTGTCAAATAATGCAGGCATTATGGACAACAAAAGGGTGCAAAAAACCAAGAAGAAAGTCACTTTAAAGTACACAAAATCGAATTTAGTGAAAAAACACCACCAAACCCCTTGAAAAGGGAGAGCTCAATGCTCCAGGGTCCTGCTTGCAGGAGCCGGAAAAAAGAACTGGAAGTAAGAGAGACCTGCAGGGCATTCTGGGATACTGTGAGGTTCTGGAAAGTTCTCTTAAAGGCACAGTATCCTATTCTGAGCCACATAATGGCAGCCTATGGGGCTTGTCTGTCCATGTCTTCCTCTCTATCTTCCAGAGGGGTTTGTGCTGAAGGCAAGGGAAATCTGGACAGGTTTTGCTGTTTTGTGGATTTTATGGTGGAATTTCTAGCTGAAGTACTGGACAGTGTAGCCTGTTGAAGGCTGCATTATATGTCTTTAAATTCTCTCTTAAGTGTCTGTGCAATTCTGCATTTTTTCGACACTTAAAGAGATTATTTTTGATTGCTCCGGGGTCCACGCACATGGGCGGGACTATTCACTCGATTATGACTATACTCAGAGATCCCCTACTACAGAACCCCATATGCCAGGTGGGGCCACTGTGAAGATTGCTGCTGTGCTGATCAGCTGGTAGCCTGTGTCCAGAATTAAGTCAGCGGCCTTGTGTGCCAGGTGGGCCATCTCTAAGGTTACAGCCATGCAGAATGGGCTGCAATCTGTGTGTGGCGTGAAGACAGTGGCCCAGTATGCAGGTGGTGTCACCAGGAAGGTTGCTGCTTACCAATCGGGGCTTAGCTGTATGCAGAGTAAGGACAGTGATCCCATATGCGTGGTGGGGTCACCAAAAAAGGCACGAAGCATGGACTGGGCAAGCCCATTGTTGAGAGGAGAGACGGCCATGCTGACTCTTGCGAGACCGAGTGCTGACTGAGTATCGGAACCAGGAGGGGAAACAACCATCACTACGCAACTTTCACAACGCAATACCGTCACAACGCAACTTTTACAACGCAAGATCCAGTACAACGCATGCTATTACAATGCAGATGCTATTACTACGCATGCTATTACAACGTAAGTATGGGTAAGTATTTAATTTAAATAATATTAATTTAATTATAATTTAATTGACCTAAATTAATTTTATTTTTTATTTTAATTTAATTTTAATTGAATTTATTTATTTTTTTAAAATTTTTGGAAGACCTTTATTGATAGGACATCGTACACATAGCCAAAACAAAACGCCCGGAGGCTCACAAATGTATTACACAGCAGTATGGCAATGCGCGAAGAATCTATTACAAAGGTACTGAGGTCTAGTTTTAAAAGTTAAGTTCTGAAGGAGAAACGGTGTCAGGATGTCATAAGACAGCACAATGGTTCCGGCATGAAGGGATCAAGACAAGCATACAATGCGCTAAAAGTACCGGAAACACCACTTGCCACACTGAAGAAAAACGTTTAAACCCAGAAGAAAAGGAAAAAAGGGATAGAAGGCCCATAGAACAAAGGAGAAATAAACAAAAACCCCACCTCCCACCCCCCACCCTGCACCCCTGCAGCTGGCTACGGCCTACCCCCCCCTAGCAGTGTGCCTGTCGCCCCACTAAAAGGAGTCCCGAAATATAGAAAGTAAGAAAAGGGTCCTAACCTATAACTATAATGAAATAAAGAGAAGCGGGGAGGAGCCCACCACCAGTCCCCCGGCGTCCTCCTACCATAGTTCGATATTAGCACAGGATATACTGTCCGGTGACAAATAGCATCAATAGCAAACAATGTACAAAGCACAAAGTCGGCACATTGCGTTATCCAAGAAATCAGCACGCCCCACATCTGTTTCGGTCAGCAACGAGGAAACTATCAGTCAGCAATAAGAAGCGTTCATCCCTGTCCCGTCTTCCCTCCCCCACCACTGCTAGCAATGGTAACCCAGAAAGGCACGAACGGTAGTCCAAAAGGGGCTCCTTGATACAAGCACTCAACCAGATCATGTACACTCAGGTCCAATGTTCCTATTCTGGGCCAGGAGTACGCCACCCTCATAGTATAAAGCGAAGCCGAGCCAGGGAGGAAAGTCTCAATGTCCAGCCCCATCTGGAGCGATCCCCTGGTAACAGGGAGCAAGACGTGGGGAGAAGACTCCCTTCGTGATCGCAGTCCGTGGGTTGTACTTCGGTCCGGGCAGACATCATCCGCTGCAAGAGCAGCCTCGGAACCCGGAGCCCCAAAGCCGCCACCGTTGCGTAAGGCCGCCATCTTGTGATAGGCAGACGTGGAACGAGAAATGCCGCTGTGGTCCGGCAAGTCAGCCATTTTCAAGCATCCCTGTGTAAGCATTATATCGTCAACCTTACTGGTCAGGGTTCGCACAGAGTGCACCATATCGTGATGAAGGGAGACAATAGCCGCCAATAAATCGCCATAGCCCTGATCACATCCACGCTCCCTTCCAATCATGTCCCCTAGCACCACACGTCCGTGATCACTCCATGGCCCTGGCTCCTCAAGGCTGCACTCCATTATGCGCTTCGCGGTCTCAAATGGAAACTCTCCAGGTCGGGCCAGGCTGCTCACCATAAGCATTAGGTCTACGCTTTGGAAAAGAGCGGCAAACAGATCCAAGAAGTGGCCGTAGGCATTTTCCCTTAAACCAGCCGCCCTGTCCGATGACGAAGGGGTGAAGAATTCGGGAACCTCCCGCTAGTAGCGGGGCAGTGCTCAGGCAGTCACTCGGCAGCCCACAGTACGGGTTCCTGTAGTCATGCACTCCCTCCAGACAAAAGCGCCAGGCACAATCAACTCTGTACCTGCTGTCCAAGGGGGCGCGCGGTCCAGATCCGGCCGCGTCTCCCACAAATGGTCCGACCGGTTCCACTCAGCTGCTGGAGCCCGGTGTTGTTCACTCGGCAGCCGGCCCCGGTGTCCACTCGAGGCCCCGGTCTCAGGGCCGCTGCGGGCCGCTAACTTCAGTCGGACTTTTCTCCCGTTTGCAAAGAGGCACAGGCTTCAGGATTTCCCCACGGGCCGTCGGAGCATAACGGCTTCCGCAATGTGCCTTCTTAACGCAGGATCGCCGGCAGGATAGTCACAAAGAAGGAGATGGTCCTCGGAGCCGAGGGACTACACATCCGTCCCGGTCGCCATCTTGGCTCCTCCCCCTTTTAATTGAATTTTAATTTAATTTACCTACATACATTTTAATATTTTAATTAACTTTAATATTAATTTAATTTTAATGTAATTTACTTATTTTAATATTTTAATTACATTTAATTTTAATTAAATTTATTTTAATGAAACCCCCTGGAGTTAGAATAGAAATTTGAACCCCTACTCTATCCAGCCCTTACCCTACTATTACACCCCCTGGAGTTAGAATACAAATTTGAACCCCTACTCTATCCAACACTTACCCTACTATTACACCCCCCTGGAGTTAGAATAGAAATTTTAACCCGTACACTATCCAACACTTACCCTACTATTACACCCCCCTGGAGTTAGAATAGTAATTTTAACCCCTACACTATCCAACACTTACCCAACTATTACGCCCCCCTGGAGTTAGAATAGTAATTTTAACCCCTACTCTATCCAACACTTACCCTACTATTACACCCCCCTGGAGTTAGAATACTAATTTGAACCCCTACACTATCCAACACTTACCCTACTATTACACCCCCCTGGAGTTAGAATAGTAATTTTAACCCCTACTCTATCCAACACTTACCCTATTATTACACCGCCCTGGAGTTAGAATAGTAATTTTAACCCCTACACTATCCAACACTTACCCTACTATTACATCCCCCTGGAGTTAGAATACTAGTTTTAACCCCTACACTATCCAACACTTACCCTACTATTACACCCCCTGGAGTTAGAATAGTAAATTAAAATATATTAAATACAATTAAAATGTAATTTAATTAAATTAATAAACATTTTTGTAATTAAATTAAAATTAAAATAATATTAATTAAATTAAATACTTACCCATACTGACGTTGTAATGACATGCGTTGTAATAGCATCTGCGTTGTAATGGCATGCGTTGTAATAGCATGCGTTGTAATGTATCTTGCGTTGTAAAAGTTGCTTTGTGATGGTATGCGTTGTGAATGTATGCTTTGTAACGTCATACATCCACCAGGAGCATTGAAATCCCCGACTCATGGGAAGGACCAAAGAGAAATTACCACCACATCGGAGGAGCACTGAGGACACTCAGCTGCTGCCCATGCAGAGCTGTAGCTTCATTATTTACCATAGGTAGCTGCTGCAGTCTCCATGCCCGAAAGAGATACACTCTCGGAGACTCCAGTCATTCAGGTCCTGCTGGTGCAGGTAAGACTGAAGGGCCGGAAGGCCCCAGGGGAAGCTGACCACTAGATAGCACTTTGGTGCTGAAACACTTTTAACTTTAATCTGAGTCAGAGTGGGACTTCTGGGAATTGGATTACTAGTTGGGCTTAAACTGAAGGTTGCCTACAATAACCCCTAGTGAGAGGGAAATGGGACTCAGGATCTGCCTATTGAACACTAGAGTCATGACCTCAGGGGGCTGTGTATATTGTTTGTGTTTGCTATATTTTATGATGTGTTCGTATGTAAATACTACTTTTTCCATAGCAGCAAGTATTTGACAATATGCTATTCAACATATTTTGATTTGTGATCCGGTGTTTACTCCTCTGTGTGTACCTCCTCCAAGAAGGATTGGACTTCTCAACCTACAGTACACTGGAAGTCAAGTTCTGAATGGGTACTTGGCCCAGTTGTTATGGACCATAGTAGGTCGGGCCTCAGGAGTAAAAATGCCTCAACCCCCTACGGTTGGACCCAATAAGTCCTGCTTGCCCCGAGGCCCTCTGCAATGTGTGCTGTTAGAAAATGGTCCTTTCTGAAGGGTCCCCCCAAACTTTTTGCTTTCCTCATCCACTTTTTCTGACCTTCTTTTATTTGGCTTTAGGACTCTGGGCACTTTACCACTGGTGACGAGTATTACAGTGCATTGGCTCTCTCCTCTAATCATGGCATAAATGGTTGACACCCCTTTGGCATATTTGATGTACTGGTAAGTCCCTTGTAAAGTGGTATACCATAAACCCAGGGCCTGTACTTCAAATGCCACTGCAAGCACAAATGCTTAGTCGGCCTTTAGCACTAACAGTGCAACCCACAGAAATAGCTTTTCCAACCTGTCTCTGCAGTGCTAGTGTGTGTAATTTACTGCCACTTAGACTTGGCATTTAAAACTATTTGCCAAGCCCTAAACTCCCCTTTAATTACATGTGTAAGGTAGGCCATAGGTGGTCCTAAGGTCAGGGTGCTATGTAAGTAAAAGGTTGGTCGTATTTTTATGTTTAGCATGTCCTAGAAGTGACAAAGAGCCTATTTCGTTTTCCACTTCTGTGAGGCCTACTCCTCTGATAGGTTAGCATTGGGAATACATACAATTCATGCTGTAACTGCTGATCAGAGAAAAGTCGCTTTTTTATGTTTCATATGTCTGGAATGGCAATGAAAAATCATACTTGCTGGTAAATTTAGATTTGGCATTACTTTTTTAGAAATGCCACTTTTAGAAAGTGGACATTTCTATGTGCTTATACCTCTGTGTGATTTGCAGCCTGTATCCAATAGATGTCTGGGGTGGGTGACAGCTACCCTTTGTGAATTCCCTCTAGACAGCCACAACACAGGAATGATAGGTGTGTCTGAATACCCATCTACATGAATCTGCAATCTGATGGCCCTGCCTGGGCAGGATGGAAGGGAGGCGCTAACATTTCACTTAAATAGGCAGTGTCCTGTCCCCACACAAAGGACTGATTACCCCTTACTGGTAGCTTGGCAGATAGGACTAGGTTGAGAGGGATACTTGTGCACTTCAGAGAGCTGCTTTGAAGTCACCCCCATATCAAAGGCACTTTTTGGTTAAGTACTGGGTCTCTGACTTCTTTAAATCAGACAGTACTGGACTTGTAACTGGAACTTTGCCAGAAGTGCTGCAGTGCTACTTAAAAGACTCAACTGGACTGCTCATCTTGAAGCCCTGATTTTCGTTTTGTTGTACTGCTGCTTGCTTCTCTCTGGCTTTGCTGAAGGAGACCTGAACTCTGCCTTACCTCCAAGGGCTTGTTGGCTTACTTCCTGTTTAAGAAGTCTCAGGGTCATAAAATACTTAATTTTCCCCCTCGATGCTAGTGCTGGACTCTGCCACTCATGAGTCTTCCAGCCCAGTTACACACAGGCTCAGCTCTTTGCTCTCCGACCTGCAAAGGGGTCCCACAAAGGTCAACTCTTTGCTTCTGACCTGCAGTGAGGATTAAAAGGATCAGCGTCCGACGCCGATCGAAATCGCTGTACCTGCTTTAAACGCTGCCGCAGCACTGTACGAATACTTTCCAGCGTGGCTCGACTGCAACACATTGCTGTAGTTACAAGGAGTTCTCCAGCTATACTTGCTAACACTGCTTCAGCCACCCTTGCCAGCAGGAGTAGCACTGTGTTCTCCATCGCCGTCGGCCCCTCCAGACAGGACCAATGACGCAGGCCCCACCTATGAGGCCCGCCAACTCCCCATCAGCCGCCTATGTGCCTTTCAGTCAGTGCTCGGCACTGTTAACATCGGCATTGTCGGTATTGTGCTCATCGGGGTCTGTGGGGGTATTTTCAACCAGCCTACGCTCCTTCCTGAGTGGCTCAATAACTTGCATTTACCCAAGTCCAGAGTGACCAGACTTATCATTTTCACTGCAGTGCCTTTTGAGGCACTGTCTTTATCACAATACTGAGTGTAAATAACTATTCCCATCCCCACATTGGATTTGTGTTGTTTGACCATGATCTCGCATGACGGTCAGTAACTTGTGAAGAATGAGTGCTTTGTGAAGCCCAGTATTTTCATTGACAATTTGAAAATTGAATATCTAAATGTCTATAAAATGTGTTTTGTTGTTTTGGTCTTGTTTTGATTATAATATAATCAGCTATTTTCATATACCTGCGTGGAGTCTTTTCGTGGTGTATTCGTTGTGTTACGTGTGTGTGTGTGTTGCACAAATATTTACACATTACCTCATTTGATTAGCCTGAGTGCTCTGTACCAAGCTACCAGAAGGTGAGCACAGGTAATCTTAAAGTGTGTATCTGACTAGGATTGTGTTTCCTGCTTGTACAGGGTACATACTCTGACAACCAGAAACCACATTTCTAACAGGTGCTGACAGCATGGATGAAAAATAACCTGCATGAGTGAGATAGAGACAGGGGCTGTGTGGTGGAGGATTAAAAGGGGCATTGGTAGTATCACAACTATGCACCCTTGATATGGGTTACCCAGACCTTCAGTAGCATCTGCTGATGACTTCTCATCAAAACCTTCAGCCCCGGCACTTAAGCAAGCAGTCGTAGCCTTCTAAGGGAGATATTTGGGCGCAAAAGCTCAGGACTCGACAATCAGACAACAGAACCAATAAAGTACTGTCCAGCCTATTGCTAATCGCTTTAGTGAAGGAAAGTATTATAATCATACAGCATTACTTAATACAAAACAGTGCAATTAGGGGAATGCAATGCACAGTTGAAATCCTGCTAAAGATTCAAGGTGATACACCCTTCACTACCCACCCCTCTCTAGGGAGTTCCTCAGAGCCCATGATCTGTGGTACCTAAAAAGGGACACGCCACTGGCCTGGCTTAGGTGCAGTCTCTCCCAAATAGATTTGTGCCCAACAGTTCAAGGTGCTTTCCCCTTCGTCCAATATTGGTATACAAAAAGTGTTAGTCTCTGTATATGGCTTTTGCAAGCTTCTCAGTTTCTAGTTCACAATCAGTTCCTATTCCCTAAAGTTACCTGCTGTTAGCAGTTTTTGTCCAGAAGGGAGTGGGATGGATGCATGTAGTGATCCCACTTCTGCAGTAGCAACTTTTATATCTGTAGGGCCCTAGGTGGCAGTGGTCTTGCTCAGAACTTGAAGACTTCATGGGTTCTCAGAGCAACAGCCTCCTCTTGCACCTTCCAGTTTTCAGCAGTTTCATCCTCCCTAGGCCATGTGTTAAAGGGATGAGGGCTTGGCAGATGAGGACTTTGCAGATAACTTTGGCATTTGTGGCCTTGGAACAGTCAGGGTGCATACCTCAAGCTTGCTAGAACACATAGGTTCTGACATTGGCAGTGACAGCACCAGTCTTTCAGCTGCAGTGACTATTATACACCTCTTCCAGACAGGGATGTGGGTCCACTGTCTAAGGTTTCAGAACCAATTTGGTTTGGCTCTCTTTCAAATGTCATTTTCAGGCCACTCCCCGGACACAGCCTTTGTGCAAAGTGATAGCGTGGGTCTCACAACACATAGTGGTGGAGCTGGCCCCAAACATAGGTATCCAACACATGAGTAGAACGAAGTGTGCATCCTACCTAGTTATGTTGTCAACATAAACTGCATTCCTGACCCTCGCCCCTACTTTCAACCAAATGGTAGTACAGTGGAAGAAATAATCATAATCCTTTTGCTATCTAGAACCTCGTGGAATTTCTAAAGATTACAGTGTCTCCGTCCTACTCACTTCAGTGTCTATGCCTCCACCCTTCAGCCACTGGAACTGTCTGGGGAAGCTATCATCTTCCTCCATCTAGTGCCATGCTAAACCAGGAGCATTGAAAACAGATCCCATTGGCCCAGGTACTCAGACTCATATTATACACTGAGTGATGTTAACATACATGTCCTAGACATGTACTGCACATACAGACACATTCACTATGCATATCAAATCTCAACTCAAGTTTCTGGGATTTGCACTACAGCAAACCCTTATACATGATGGATCAGTAGACTGAAAAAAATCTGGTCACAGTTCAAATTTACATAACACAATCCTCTGCCACCACTGCTTTTTGCAAAAGACAGTAGTCCACTGCCTAGTAGGAAAGCATGCTTGATGCGCCCCCTAAGGTGACAGGATGTCACATTGTGAGGGACAGACTTGTAATTACTGTACACACACTAGATTAACATGACATGAGGTTCGGGTGGTTTGTGCAGTTCATGTCATTTTCCCCAAACCCTGTTTTGCTTGAGAATCATATGAACAGAACAACATTCCCAAAATACACCCATTTCTTTGGTCTGCCTGCAGAACAAATTTGGTATTTTTGATATCCTGATTTCATGTCACACAAAGATTAAGAATGAGGACAAATGTTGTCCCTTTTGTTTGATGAGGAGGGTTGAGTATACATGATGAGGTGTGTCACTTTATTTTTTGTGAACATTTATTTAAAGAGTTTTCTATAGCGCTGGCAAGACCCGAGGGTATCAGAGCGCTTACCACAACATTTCCAAAGGCATTATCAGTCAATAGCATTAGAGTACAATTGCAGGGTCGAGTATCAGACCATTGTATTTTCCTTGAGAGAAGCATACATAGATCGAGGTAGTGTTTCCAGAATGAGCTATGATTTAGTTCCCAGCGGGTTAATGGTACTGATTGAGCAGCAATTCTTTTAAATGTCTCTTAAAGTTCAAGAAGGAGGGTTAGTGCCGATCAGTACTGGGAGAGAGTTACAGATTTTGGGGGCATTGCCCAAGAAAGGCAAGGGATTGTGTTAGAGCTTTTTAGATTTATTGTTCTGGCCTGCCTTTGTGAGTTTGGTCACAAGTTAGGCTGGTTTACCAGTGTGGAGGACTCTATGAGTGAGGCAAGCAGTTTTGAAGCAGCAACATGCTTTGGTCGGTAGACCTATCAGCTGCATTTAGTGTGGCTCTCATGGGGTCTAAGTATGACATTTGGGGTGCCTGTGAGGGTGGCATTCCCAAAATCCAGTCTGGACAGAAGCAGAGTTTGCATGGTGCTTTTTAGGTCATTTGGAGGGAGGAAGAGCTTAATTTTGTTTAGGAGTTGTAGGTCTGTGTACTCATGTTCAAGTATGAGTCCAGGGTGAACCCTAGAGATTTGGTAGAGTTTGTCAGAGTCAGCTTGCAGTTTAGAGTGTCAAGGTTATTTAGCCACTCTTGGACCTGGGGGGTCTAGTTGAGGGTTGACTGGAGAAAAATGCCCATATTTTCTTTGTATGATTTAAGGTGGCTATTTGATAGCCAGTTTTGGACTTTTATGAGAGTGGCGTTAAGCCTGTGTATATTGTCCAGAGAGGTTATTTCAAAGTAGAGTTGGTTTGCATCCACATAAAGATGGTAGGTGATGTTTGCTTGTCTGAGTATTATGGTGAGGGGCTCCATGTATAAATTGAAGAGTGTAGGTGAGAGGACTGAGCCTTGTGGGACACCTCGGGCGATGGCATAAGTATCGGAAGTCGAGTTGTTTATATTTATTTGGTGAGAGCGGTTTTGCAAAAATGATGTGAACTATTGCAGAACCATGCAGCCTGCCCCAATCTGTTGTTGGAGAGAGTCCAAAAGTAGCTTGTTGTTGACCGTGTCGAAGGCCACTGATAGGTCTATGAGGATGAGCAGGCAACCTATATTTGCCTTTAAAAATGTATGCATATAATAGGATGTATTTCAGAATAGCTATTTCCTTGCTGCATCCCTTCCTGAAACCGATTAGTGTAAATCAAGTAGGTTATTGGTGTCAACGTGTTGGTTGAGTTGGGAGAGAACACATTTCTCGAGAATTTTTGCCAGGAAGAGAAGGTTGGAAACAGGACTGAAATTGTTGAGGTCATCTGGGTCTGGGCAAGTTGTTTTTTAGCAGGAGGGTTATATGACCTAGTTTGAGGCAGTAAGGCAAACCCCCTGTTGCTCAGGGAGCTGTTTATTTCCTTAGTCTAGTGAGGGATTAACACATGGTTGAAACTTTTCGCCAGGGAGCCTGGAAGTGGGTCTGTGCAGTGAGAGGAGTGTCTGATTTTTGCAATCACCTTGAAGATGTCCTCCTCCGTGAGTGATTTGAACACCTTCCAGCTCCTGGGTGCTGTGGGGGACTTGGGTATCTGGATGCACCTGGTGGTCACTGGGTGGGAAGCCTGTCTGGGGGTCCGAGTATTGTATTGGGGTGCTGTTAGCCTCCATTATGGGGGTGCTTTTCCAGTTGAAGTCTGAGTGTTTATAGTCAAGGGAAAGCCCAATTTCGTGATTTTATAATTGAAGAATCTGACAAAGTTGTCGCAGCGTTCTTTGGCTGGTTTGGAGGTTTGATGTTTGATGATGTTGAAAAGCTCTTTAGGGCAGTTCTTGCTTAATGCAGCGGAAGAAGGTGGCTTTTTCTTTTAGGGTCTGAGTTTTGTATTTTTGACATTCCATTCTGAGTTTGTAAAGATGGGTTATAGACAGGTTTGCTCTCCAGGGTCTTTCTGCAGCTCTTAATTGTCTTCTTTCAATGTTGAGGTCTTTATTGGACCATGATCTCAATGGAGTGTTTCTAACCCTCCATTATATATATATATGTGTTTTCAAAATAAGAGAAACGGAGAAAGATAAACATAATACATTAATTCATTTTTTGAAGTGTTTTTCAAGTCATTAATTTGATGGATAGGTATATATAGGAATACAATTGGTTCAAAATGCGAGATTGATTTAATTCTGAAGATAGCTTAGTGCGTCTAGGAAAGATAATTAGTGGTAACATATATATAAAAAAAACTGCACCGTGGGCATCATTATTCTTACGTATTGACCTGCAGTTTATGAGCATGCACTTCCTATTTCTGTTACTATTGAGCGTCTGATCAGGGGCTACCATAGGTTTTGTGATGTAATGTGCTGGTGGCCTGCCAGCACATGCTGGGTTCAGGTTTCTACCAATTCTAGTGATCACTTGGATGTTGGATGTGCGGTTGTCCTCGGGTTGCTGTAAGTAAGGTTGTATGTTTTAGCTAGATCCATTTCTTCACTCAGAGACATCTTGGAGCTTGTTATTGTTGGCTTGTCAGATTGGTTGCTGTTTCGAAGGGTCTGAGATAGATGTAGGAGGTTTCTGGTGATGTTGGTAGAGGGGTGATGTGAGTATTAAACATATTCAGGATAGTCTTTAAGGTTTGTTAGGATGTTGTTGTTTCTCTGCGTTACTTTGCCGAGTTGTTTTTCCATGCGAATTAGTGGCTCAGCTAGATCAATCGAGGACATAAGGTTCAATGGAGAGAGTGTGGAGGTGTTGAGGAGCAAGTCGTCAGGCGCGTGGCATTCAGGACTAGGGGGGTGTAGGACATTGTGAGTGTGAGTCGAGTTGCCATATGTTCTTCCCCGGCGGGGATGGGTGCCGGGTACGAGTTTTGTAGGCACCTTTGTACTTTTTCAGTTGTCATTTGTGTTAGGGCTAATGGTAAGTTGTTTTTTCCGGGGGCAGGTGCCTTTGGGTCGTCATCCTGCATTGCGTGGGAAGGTGTGGGTAGGGACGTAGGGAGGGGTGGGTTGAGGGAGTGTTGTTAAGGGGGTTGTTCGGCTGCAGTCTTAGACTGGCATTGGTGTTGGGAGTAGTTCTAGCTGCTGTGTTGGGGTTGGCTGAGCAGTCCACAGCAAGAGATTAAGGGCTAGAGATGAAGTCATATAAGGTAGGGGTATTAGGAGCAAAGCAAATGTATAGGTCGCAAGGGTGGATTGTATGATGGAGGTAGAGACTGAGTGCAAGCTTTTGGTGTGTCTTGAGACTTGAGACCCTACGGGTATGTAGCGCGCTTTATAAGTGTCACTGATTGATTGATTGATTTTGTGTGTTTCTCCCTGCGTTAGGACCTGAGGGGGAGGTTGGGTCATAGAGGGATTGTTGTGAGAATGGGAGATGGAGTTAGGTACTGTTGGAAATATGGAATCTAATGAGCGCAGGTTGCTCACATTAGCTTTGATCATGACATTTCTATTTTTGTAGCTAGTTATGTTAGCATTGCCTTTAAAGGTGAGCAAGTTGAATGCTGTCAGTTTGCAGCTGTACGGGATGTTGGAGGTATTAGTTATTCGTAGGCAGTTTTCTAGGATTGTTTTCCATTTTGTTGGGCGTGTTGTATAGAAGATGAGATTGGTTTACTCTTTATCTTTCGGAAGTGATGTAGTGAAAATCTGCTTTGAGTGTTTCGAAGTGCTGTTTGAAGTTTTTGGTAGCATTAGCTGAGAAGTTCAGGGGGGGGTAAGTGATAGAGAAAGAGTTTGGACCATGGGGTTTCAGGTTTTTGAGTTGTATAGGTAAGGGATTCTGTAGCAGCATGCAATTTATTACATGATCTACTTGTCATATTCTATGGGCATGTGGGACTAGGTTCATGCTGATTGAGATCTTTCTCGTCTGTACCAGGATAGGAGTGACCTGGATGAAGGTGTACTAAGAAATCCTAGGTTGTAAGAAGCAAAAGCACCTCAGTCTTTCATTTGAATGACTCAATCAAAAATGTCAAACTATTAAATGATTTCATTTATTGCCATTTGCAGTTCTCAACAAAGGCAGTTTTTTTCATTCTATGCAAAATTTCAACTGAGATTGCTAGATATTTGTAGATGCACTCTAAACGTTTGCTACTATATGGTGGACACGTTTCAGAGAAATATTTAATAATTAGAATTCTCCTTCAGTCAGGCCTGCTACCCAACCCCCATGGGTGACCAATCCACATGTGATGGCCAACTTATCATGCTTTTTGCCAATAGCTGTACTCAGCAGGGTTTGCTAAAGTGTCCACCCTATGACTGTTCATTGGGCCAACCTGTCATGGCTGCCCATCTCCCTTTTGGAAGGCCGAAAAGACTCTGCAGTGGGGATTAAAGGCAGAGCCTGGTAGTGGACCAGGCTGTCTTCCCAACTCCCACAGGCAACAAGAGCATGTTGTACTTCACCCTCGGCCAGGCACATCGGGAGTTGGCAGGTGGCCAACTCCTGCTCCCAAGCATCCTGTATTTTCTTTGTTTTTTTTTTTTTTTTTTGGGCTTCCCTTACCTTTGTGTTCGCAAACCCTGCAGGACCTGCGGCTAAAGAGATGCCTTGAAGAACCCACAAATCTTCATGGGGTGTGTGTACTCAACCTTAGGGTCCACAGACTAGAGAAGGAAGACAATCTTGGGTTCATGAACCCAACCTCAGGGTCCTCAGACTCAAGAGAGGAGCCACCATGAGTTCAAGAGTCCTAGCTTGGGTCCAAATACTCGCAAACCCAAAAATCTTACACTGACCTCGACAACCCTGTCCCGGGGCCACGAACCCCCAGAGCAATATTCACTTTTGTTTTATTTCTTATAAAAATGAGGTTTAGCCCATACTAACTCTGCCCACTAATGTGACTTTACATTTCTTTATCAGGACATGGAGATCTAGCCCTGTGTCCTTTGATGGCAACCACGAAACAAGATTTTGTATTGCGGCTAGCCAAGCAGGATGTCAGGGTCCAGAGATCTCTGTTTGGGTCTGAAGACCCAATGTGGACGATGGGAGAAAAGGCTCCTTCCCCAAACAGATTTGTTTTAAAATAAATTTGTATCCATGGATAATCCTTATACCCAGATTTGACGACTGTCTACAAATGGTTCAGATATCTCCACAATTTATCACTTTCAAGCCCACCTAACTCTTATTTTGAACACTTATTTCTCAAAAACTACTCTATCGAGTTACACCAAACCAAACAAAGGGGCTCCTCATATTAAAGTTCTATTTTCATTCCAAGTTTATTGTACTTCAGTGGGATTTAAAATGGAGAATGCTGTTTTTTTGACCCCACTAAATACTCCTGCCCCTCCTTGAAGGGTCTGCATGAAACTGGATATGCTAATCCTTAGACAAAATTACTTTTATTTGGAAAGTTCTGCATAGATTTGTCAATTGGCTCCAAAGTTATCAGCATAATAAAAATCAGCTCTTCAATGAAAACTCAGGTCTACCTATTACTACAGAATTGCTGTAGCAAAATACGAAATATATTAATAGATAGATAGATGAATAGATAGATTGACACATTTTGCACATTTGGGGCTTTTGTTGCAAAAAAATTCAGAAGTATAAATAGCCATATTTCACATGTAGCTGTGGAATATATGAAATATTTCAAAATGACTTTTAACATAAAATATTAATTATCATAACAACTGCCCCAAACTATTCTGCAGAGAGTTACCATTGTCAGAGCCATTAGGATTATGAGGCAAACTTATCTAAGTTATGCACCAAAAAGGGAAACCTTTTCTGCACATTCTTTGGCAGTACTATTTGTATCCATTTGAGTTAGAAACATTTTTTGTGAAATCTTCAAATTATCCAACTTGAATGCCACACTAAGTGGCAAATGTAGTAAGTCCATACTTGAGTGCTGCAGCCATGGAATCACTTAATTTCACACTTTCACCATTTCCCATTGTTTTATCAAACCTTTATTCACAAAATGTAAACCTACACATTGTAATTCTTATTATTGTCTGTTGTTAAGTGTAGTTTGAAGAAAACACAATTTTCAAGCTACCAGAAAATAAACCTGTAAAATAAAAAAATACCTAACTGGTAACATGTTCTGGTTCAGTTTTGTGCTGGACATGAACCTTGCGTTGGTAACCCTCCTTACATTCACCATTTAGCCCTTCTTAAAAGTAAACATATGTGAATGTTGTGGCTGTGTGTTGTGTTCTAGGCACACCATGTAGGGGTGGGCACCGGGGACGATTCACAGCCACTTTCCAAACACTGTACTTAGGATGTCCCGAATAATGGTGGCACTCTCTGACTTGACTTGCCAGGGGTAATAAGTTCTCTTGACAACTCTAGTTTCCTGATTGGAGAGTCAAGTTTGCAAAACAGTTTTACCAATGTATGCCAATACTGCTTATTCCACTCACAGAGCTCGGAGTGTGTTTATTTTCCACGGTCTCAAGTTACATCTAGGCACTGCAGCCTGTTCAAGGCCGGACTGGCCGTAGCGGGCACCGGGCAATCCCCTGGTGCGCCGCACGAGTGGGGGCCGGTTTAGGGCTCCTGGGGGCCGATTTTGTTAAAGGGCCGTTTTTGCAGCATAGCTCCAGTGGGAAAGTGAGGGGGCTGGCCGAGCAATTTGTCTGGGCCGGTTTTTGTTCCCAGTCCGGCCCTGAGCCTGTTCCATTCTGGAGGGCTGTATGAGGGCGCTATACCATGTGTCTTCACTCGCTGCCATTCCTTCTTGAGAAACTAACTTGGAAGAGCCTCTCTAAAATTGCCATGTGGGTCAGGACATGTTTCTAGGGTAAATGGGCAAAATATCGATTCCAAAATATAGACAAACCAAAATATCGAGTCCAAAATATAGAATGGACAAAATATTGAATGGACAGAATATAGACATCAAAAATATCGTTTTGAAGGTAAGTAATGTAATATCGATTTTAAAAATATAGACAGTCAAAATATCGAAGTACATAATATAGTTTATTAAAAATATTGAATTTTTAATAATATCGAATTTTTTAAAGTGTTTTTTACGTTAGTATATCTGTGAAAAGTGTAGATATTTTTGTAATTTATTTTAAGTAACTAATTTTATGTAATTTAATTATTGTGTAATTTAATTCTGTAGCGGGTTGTGGGTATATAGGGGAATAGGGTGGGAAGTAATTTAATTATAATTAATTAAATATGTTAATTAAGTTATTGGTATTTATTATGATTACATTGTTAATTACTTTTTAATTGGTAATTCATTCTTAAATGATTATTTTTATTAATTGATTAATTGATAATTATGTGAATATTAATTTATTTTCTGTAGCGGGTTGTAGGTTTATAGGGGAATAGGGTAGGAAGGAATTTAATTATAATTAATTAAATGAATGAGTACAGATTTGTATAGCGCTGGCTACCCAGGGGCATCCCAGCGCTTTAATATGTTAATTAATTTATTGGTATTTATTTTGAACAAATTGTTAATTACTTTTTAATTGATAATTAATTAATTCTTAATTGATAATTATTTTTTATTAATTGATTAATTGATAATTATGTGAATGATATTAATTTATTTTCTGTAGCGGGTTGTGGGTTTATAGGGTAATAGGGTGGGAAGTAATTTAAGTATAATTAATTAAATATGTTAATTAATTAATTGGTAGTTATTATGATTAAATTGTTAATTACTTTTGAATTGGTAATTCATTCTTAAATGATTATTTTATATTAATTGATAATTATGTGAATATTAATTTATTTTCTGTAGTGGGTTGTAGGTTTATAGGGGAATAGGGTGGGAAGGAATTTAATTATAATTAATTAAATTAATGAGTACAGATTTGTATAGCGCTGGCTACCCGGGGGCATCCCAGCGCTTTAATATGTTAATTAATTTATTGGTATTTATTTTGAACATATTGTTAATTACTTTTTAATTGATAATTAATTAATTCTTAATTGATAATTAATTTTCATTAATTGATTAATTGATAATGATGTGAATTATATTAATTTATTTTCACTAGAGTGGGAATAGTAAAATTTACCCCTATGCTATCCAAAGCTTTCCCTACTGTTGCACTCTCTGGATTAGGAATAGTAATTTCTACCCCTACGCTATCCAACGCTTTCCCTACTGTTGCACTCTCTGGAGTGGAAATAGTAATTTTTACCCCTACGCTATCCAACGCTTTCCCTACTGTTGCACTCTCTGGACCGGGAATAGTAATTTTTACCTCTACGCTATCCAACGTTTTCCCTACTGTTGCACTCTCTGGAGTGGGAATAGTAATTTTTACCCCTATGCTATCCAATGCTTTCCCTACTGTTGCACTCTCTGGAGTGGGAATAGTAATTTTCACCCCTACGCTATCCTACGTTTTCCCTACTATTGCACTCTCTGGATTGGGAATAGTAATTTTTACCCCTACGCTATCCAACGCTTTCCCCACTGTTGCACTCTCTGGAGTGGGAATAGTAATTTTTACCCCTACGCTATCCAACGCTTTCCCTACTGTTGCACTCTTTGAACTGGGAATAGTAATTTTTACCCCTACGCTATCCAACGCTTTCCCTACTGTTGCACTTCCAGGAGTGTGAATAGTAATTTTTACATCTCCGCTATCCTACTATCCTAATAATATTGTGTCTTTTTTATTAATATTATGTTAATATATATATATGTTTTAACAGATATGATTGTATTTTTTTAAAGTTAAATTAGTTATTTAATAATTTTAAGGTAATTTAAGTATTTTTAAGTATATTTTAGCTTTTTATTTATAATATTTTTTTAATTTTACATTAATTTTAAGAAATTCGATATTTTTATAATGTATATACATATAAACGATATTTTGGGGTCGATATTTTGGTACTTACCTGTTTGTAGATAGGAATTTGATATTTTGTCTGTCGATATTTTGGAATCTATATTTTGGGTAGTCTATATTTTGTCCCTCGATATTTAGTCAGTGATCCGTTTCTAGATGGTGCATGCTGCAGACACAGCCTTTATTTATTGATGCCCTGACAGCAGGGTAGTCTCCATCTGTGAGCACAAAGAGATGTGAGGTGTCGGCACATCCCGTTCATCAACCCAACTGAAAGTGTGATCAAGAAAGACAAAGGGATGGGCCTCATGTAAATACCACGCTTTACCTTGCACAAACAGACTGCAGTTCCACCTCTAATACCTACCACCTAACAAAAAGAGCAGTTGTTCAGCAGCCCCGTGCTAACAAATGCTAAATTGATTTTTTTTAAAGCCCCTCACCTCAGTGTCTGAATCTTCAGCCACGTGAATGCAGGCAATACACGCCAACTCATTACTTTATGCTTCCAACCCCTCCACTGAGCAGCTATCCTGCTGAAACAGTGAGCTGGTGGTAGCCTAACAGTGGATAGACTGGTCACCTTACTATGGCATCAAAATACCTGATATAGCACTATTTTCACATGCAGATAATGTTGTTTCTTACTACAGTGTTGCATCCCCAAATTGCATGCTTTCTGAAAAGTCATCCTCTATATACCTAAAATCTGCCATGAAAAACTGATCTTTACTTAAAACATCTGATGGTCCTTCCTTCCTTTTCCTTCCAAATGGCTTTCTCCGTCCTTCGCATCCACTTCATGTCTCTTCTGCCTCTTTCTAAGCACTACCTTCTCTAAGTTACAGGCATGTTTGCCTTCATCGCATTAATTTTAGCACCTTTCCCACAACTTATTTCAAAGATCACACTCTCTCCATTTTTTTAAAATGATACCCCTGCAACTTACACCTAGCCAGTCTCCTCTAGCTCATTTATTAACCTCACCAAATATCTGCATGAACTCGCCTATCTCCTTTTCACCAATGATGATCACCTAGCTGCTATTACTTTAATCCACCTCAAAGAAAGTTAAGTGAATGGAGGAACAGTTTGCTTGACTTCCCAAGACTAATCACTGTAACCAACAATAACTAATAACAGTGGTTATGGTCCCCAGCATAAGATGCTGCAATGCTTTCGCTGGGACAGTAGGCACTATATAAATGCAAATACAATAGAGTGCAAACAATGCAATCTCTGGGTCTTGGTAACATTGAGAAATAACTCAGCCTTGGGCCTTATGGTTTGCATTTTCACCTGAATCCTTCAATAGCAATATTGCGTCATATTGCATGATGACTCATTATGTATGTGTGTTTTTGTGCAATGTATGTGTGTGGTTGTGTGTGTGTGTGTGTGTGTGTATATATATATATATACAAAAAAAAAAAAAATATATATATATATATATATATATATATATATATATATATATATATATATATATATATATATATATATATATATATATATATATATATATATATATATATATATATATATATATACATACTTATGTATTAAAAAGTGGAGGCAGTCACTTTGTAGTTTAGGTATGTCAGAGTTTCCATAAGAAATGTGTCTTTGTTTCGCTAATAACTTTGACACGATTTGATGAATCTTCACGAAAGTTCATATACCTCAGCTCAAATGTTTTGGGGTGCTTCATTAAGTGGGGCTGTAAAAAAAGGGGGGTCCCAAAACACGTTTTCCTTATCTAAAAATTCTTATTGGGATCTTAGGAAGTGTTTTAGAATAATAAAGATAGAAAGAGTTACAGAAACTTTTGCATAAAGTTATTTTTTTACCCCGAAAGTTTTCTTTGAATGGCTGTGCACAGGGTGATGACCATGTGCAGCAGAGCGTTGCTGATTTGTGCTGGCAAGAGCTTTGCTACAGAGCAAAGGTTGCACAGAGTAAGTGCTTGCTTTCCTAAGGAGCTTTCAGCCTGATTCATGAAAAACGGGATTTGCGATTCTCAAACAGCGAAAAATTGCGATTCGCTATTGAGAAATCGCAAATCTGAATTCATGAAGATTTGCGATAAAAAAATGCGATTCGCACGCGGGCGCAAATTCCGTTTGCGATTAACGATAATCGCAGAAAAATTGCTATTTCCCGCTACCCGCGTCGGGATTGCGATATCGCAAATAGCGATATCGCTATTTGCGATATCGCTAATTGCGAGATCGCAAAATCGCGAGATCGGGAAAACGGGAAGTCGCATTTCGAGCACAGTGATGACATCACAACCAGGAAGCAGCCAGTTCCCACCCCCATTCACCACAGTGAGGCAGACCTCGAGTGAGCAAGTGGGAGAGCTGCTGCCATTCTACTGGTGATTTGTACTCTGCAACAACATTGCTGCCATGTCAGAGGAACCTGCTCCTTGCCCCAGCAACACCACAGGGCGGAATAGGAAGCTCAAATTTTCAGAGCAGGAGCTCGAACATTTGATTGAAGGGGTGGTGGCCAACCACGCCAAACTGTTTGGCAAAGACTCCAGGAGGGTCCCGGAGCAGGAAAAAAGGAGGATCTGGCAGGGAATAGCCTCCACCGTCAACTCCGTGGGTGTGGCCGATAGGTCATTAGACGAACTTGAAAAAGATGGTACGACCTCCGAGGTCGTGCCAAAGAGAAGGTGGCGGTGCGCCTTGGAGAGGCATCGGGCACTGGAGGTGGCGGACCTACAGTCCCTCCTAACACAGCCTTGGAGGACCAGGTGGAAGACACCCTTGAGAGGGAGGCGTGCATTGGCTTCACACGTCTGGACTCATCCCACCCCACCCAAGACACCCAAGGTAAGTGGCATGCGACTGCGACCCTGTCCCCTATGAATGTCCATGACCATATAGGCTCCCATAATGTCCCATAGTCATGCCATTGTTGCACATCAGGGAATGCCCTGAAGCATTGTGGGAGATGTAGTGTGGCCACAATGTAGTAGTACCACAATGCAGCCAGACAGGTTCCAAAGTACGCAAAGCCACAGCCAGTCAGGGAATGTCACCCAGCATGCATGTAGCAACTGCACGTCTGACAGATACATGCAACTAATGATCGTCCACTTACCCTCACAGGTGGCGCTGAAAGCAGCGACAGCGAAAGGCTGCTAATTGATGAGGAGGCCCAGGAGGAGGAGGTGCCACCACAAACACAGGCACCAGCCCCTGCAACAACACCAGCGCCCAGGTCCACCAGCAGTGTGCCCCCTGCGTCTGGCGCACCACCTACAGCCACAGCCAGGCCCGCGACTATTGTGCCCCCTGCGTCTGGCACACCACCTACAGCCGCAGCCAGGGCCGCGACTATTGTGCCCCCTGCGTCTGGCACACCACCTACAGCCGCAGCCAGGCCCGCGACTATTGTGCCCCCTGCATCTGGTGCACCCCCTACAGCCGCAGCCAGGCCCGCGACTAGTGTGCCTCCAGTCCCTGCCGCACCAGCAACGCCTGCTGTGACACCACCAGCAGCTGGTGCTACAACATCTGGGCCCGCCACAGCGGCAACACAGCGGCCTGCCACAGTGTCAGGCCAGCAGAGCAGGCGTGGCAGGTCTCGCCAGCACATCACTGCAGCAATCAGCAGGAGGGGCAATGGACAGGGGCTGGGGTGTATGAGCGTCGAAAGACGCATGTTGCGTATCCATCAGCGCCAGGCACGGCAGCAAGGTGCCATACAGCTCTAGCTCTACAAGATTGGGCGCAATGTGGCCGGAGTGGGTGAGCGCATGGACCGCATGACGGCGGCCATGGCAGGTGTGGGGGACCGCATGGACAACATGACTGCAGCCATGGCAGGTGTGGGGGAGGGAATGGCCCGCATGACTGCAGCCATGGAGGCCAACACTGCAGCGATGACTACTCAGCGCAGTGCAGCACGCCGGCGCCACCATCAGTTCATGAGCCGGCTGGCCGCCTACAGCAGGTCCAATTATGTTGCAGCCAATGCAACTTCACAGTTGTCGCGGCGCTCCCTAGCACAGCAGCACCAACTCGTCCAGTGCTGTGAGGACATGACCAGGGTCCTGGAGCACCTGACCACAGCGGTTACAGCACTACACCCTCCTGCTCTACCTGCCACTGTTGGGGGTGATGATGTCAGTGAGGGGGCATCCAGCATCAGCAGCCACTCTGCCTCACAAGTCCCGCCACTCAGGCGCAGCACCAGGCCCACGCCAGGTACAGGTGCCCCGGAAGAGGATGAGCCTCAGAGGCGCTTGGGTGGAATGCGCAGGAGGCGCAATTGACTACTAATGACAATTACAGGCACAGGCTGACTATAAGCCTGCCCTGTCCTTTGACACAGCAGTATGCAGTAATACTGTTAGTAGAAGATAGTTGAACTGATACCATTTTTGTGATTGAAACAATTATATTTATTTTTGCAGCACACATTAGCGTTGTGTCATTATTACATTTTGCATGCATTTGTGATTTGTGGGGTGAGGGAAGAGGGTGCACTAGAAACTGGTCACTGTGATGTGGTTGCAACGTCTGTGGCCTTCAGCTGGGTTCTCCCCGCGTGCATGGCGCGCATGTGCCCGGTTGTCCCTTTCAGATTCACTGCCAGAGATGTCGACAGGTATCCGGCGCTTGGTTGCAATGTTATGTAGTATTGCGCAGACAGCCACAATGCGGCAGCACACTGCAGGACTGTAATACATGGCCCCACCTGTCTTGTGCAGTATGCGGAACCTGCTCTTGAGCAGGCCAAATGTCCTTTCTATGCAATTCCTTGTCCGTATGTGTGCAATATTGTAGCGCCGTGGCTGGGGTGTAGCAGGGTTGAGGTATGGGGTGAGGAGGTATTCACGGAGGGCGTAGCCACTGTCACCTGAATGAGAGGAGCAGAGGGTGATTGCCTGTGCTGCGCTGCTACCTAATTGCAATGTGACATTGTCGACAAAGTGTACTTACCAAGTAGGTGTCCTTCCCCGAAGTCTCCCCTGGCCAGTCGTGTGTGGAGGCCGCTGTGCCGGAATATGAAGGAGTCATGGCTACTCCCTGGGTACTGGGCCACAATGTCAGTGATGTATGTCTTAGCATTGCAGACCATCTGTATGTTGAGGGAGTGGTAGGACTTGCGATTGCGGAACATATACTCCGTGGCAGCTGGTGGGCAGATGGTGATGTGGGTACAGTCTATGCATCCGAGTACATGTGGAAAATGGGCTACATTGTAGAATTGTAGCTTGGTCAAGTCCAAATCCTGTTGGCTGGTGGGAAATGTGATGTGACGGTGTAGCTGGGTGAGCATGGCGTCAACAAAAGTCTGGAGGCAGCGTGACATGGTGGGCTGGGATATCCCCCCAGCAGCCGCTACTATCCCCTGGAAGCTCCCGGAAGCCAGGAGGTGCAGGCTACACAATACCTGCACATGTGTAGGCACCGCATTGGTACGCCTTGTTGGGTGCTGCATCAGGGGGTCAAGGTCCTGTATTAGCTGCATTATCATTTCCCCATTCAGCCTGTATTTTGCATATATCTGCTCTCTGGTTTGGCCCAGCAAGGTGACCCGCTGGCGGAAAATCCTGTCCTGGATCCTGCGTCTCCTCCGTGCTGCTCGCTGTAGCCTTTGACGCCTGACCACCATGTACATTCCTGGCATTGTGGAACTCCTAATGCTGCTGCTGATTGTCCTTATGTGTGATTGGTCAGGCCTGTACCTCTTGCTGATTGGCCAACGGTTTTTTAAGAGGAAATTTTTGATGGCTTTTATGGTTACCACCTGCTTTGAGTTGTCCTTAATTTGCGCCGCGCAAACTGCGATTTTTGGGATTTTCGCTATTTGCGATTTTTCATGAATGCCGATTGCGATATTATTGCGAATTCGCAATTTATTTTGCAGAATCCGTGGATTGTCGCATTTTCCGATTCGCTAATGCTCTCCTACCGGGATTCTGCGAATTTAATTGCGAATTCGCAATTATGGGTTTGCGAAGTCGCTATTTTCTTGTTGAATCCCGATTACGGATATTGCGCCCGCAATTGCATTTTCGCAGCGATTGCGGGCGCAATTTAGCTTCATGAATCAGGCGGTTTGAGTGTCTGGAGGCAGTGGTCTCTGCATGAAAAGTTGTGGATAACACAGAAGACTGTACACACCAAGCACTTGCCCACATGTATGCTTGATTGCCCACAAGTGGGCAGGTATCTGCAAAGTGTTTGGAACAAGGTGAGGACTGTGCATAGTAAGGCCTTCACCATCAAAGTGGCCTTGGGTGTCTATAGAGAGTGGGCTCTCTGTTAAAGGGTTCTGAAAAGGGCTAAGACTGTTCAGTGTAGGTACTTTCATAGCCATGTCCGGTTCATTGACCATTAGAGATCGGCTATCTGCGAAGGGTTTAGAACAGGCAAAGGCTGTGCATAGTTTGGGTTTGGCCACCTAGTGGGGTTTGGGTGCCTGGAAGGAGTGTGTCCTTCCTGAAGAGCTGTTGACAGAGCGAAGACCATGTGAAGCACAGTCTTTCCAGCCTATGTCTGTTTGTTTTCCCACATGAGGTCAGCTATCTACAAAGTGTTCCATATAGGGTGAAAGCTTTGTGTAGGAACTCGGTTCACCTAAGGGGCCTATGTGTCTGAGGGAGGATATCTGCCCCATTTAGTACTTACTTTCATATTTGAAAATGCTGTATTGATTTATAGAGTAATTTGAATAGCCGTCGGTTGGATGATGTGATCAGTGATGTGATCAGTAATACCATCAATTATGTCATTTGAGATGCTATCAGTGACGTCATTAAACATGTCATCAGTGATATTCTATGTGAGGCCATAAGCAATGTATGTCAGGAGTGCAGGCAATAGTTAGCTCAGTAAACTATAACTGATGAATTTCAGTGTTTATTTGTTTTAAAACAATACTTTTTATATAATTACAAGGTCTAACAATAATGCTCAATAACATATTATTTAGACCAAGTGTACTAATTTATGCACAATCAAACGTGTATTACCAGGTTGTGCATAACCACATGATATAAAGTGATTAGAGCCTCACAGAATGTATGTCACAATGGTGTGGCAGAGTAAAACAACCCTGCTAATAACGAAGAGTCCTATTTGAATGAATGCATTTCCTCATTAATGGACTGGAATTGAGAGCATGGTGCTGGAACTGACAACTCCAACATTATCACAGAGACAACTTAGGATTTGAGTAGCTACCTGAAATCACTAAGGTGCTCGATCCAGCACCAGCTTAGAGGAAGAGCTTGACAATACAGAAAGACCTACCCAACTAAGATCCTAAACTTCAAGGAACGGCAGTGAACTTGGAAGGAAAGGTCCAACGAATCAATGTAAAATATATGGGGGTGGGAAATACAGAACTTATTAATGACCCCTTGTTACATTGCCAACACAGGAAGATGCTAAATTCTACTGCTCATGTCATGAAAAATGTGTCCTCATGTTTCAGAGCTCTCCGAACTATCTATGGTCATCAGGACTCCGTTGTTTGTAGAATACACCGAGGTATCTCAGTTCAAGTCACTCAGAAAGCAAAAAACAGGAGTTGTTTCCAGGTTGACCTCCCTTGAGCAAGCTTCGGGGTAGTAAAAGGCTTTCTCTTTATTTAGTGAGGCAATCAATACCCTTATACATCTTTTCTGTAAATGTATAAAAACCTCCACAGAGCTTCCTTATCACCTGACATTTAATGGCCTATTTATGTGCATCTGAGGATAGTCTCTATTAATACGTATACTGCCTATGGGCTATGAATTTTGATTGTGATCTTTCATTCATGGCTATGGTTTAATATTTCACTTTTTGCTCTGTGATTACTGTGTATGTGAAAGTAGTACACTGATAACTCGGTTTAAATGAGCCTAAGTAAAACACAGATAGGGTCCATGCCTTGCTTGCACTGTGGGATGAATTAATTATGGAAATGAGGGCCACATTTTTCTGTGCAGTAAATCTCTTTCAAACCGATAACTTAAGCTCCATCTCTGCTGCAGGAACAATAATTTTATGTGTGGCTCACATATTTGTCTCTTGCTGAAAAAGAATGAACTAGCCTAGAAACTTACTATACACTCACACCTTTCAAAGTGTCCCATGCCATGTGTGGAAACCCGTGCAGGTACATATAGTGCCTCTTCAGACACACACACTTTTCAGCTGTCATGCAACTGACAATTCAGTGATTCTGTGGGCATGTTTCCCCCACCTCCTCAATATTGTGTTGTATGACAGAAGCACACATGGATAACCCATGCATGCCTGAACAACAAGGTTGCAACAACAAATGCATCTTAACCAATCATTCCTTTACCACACATGCCTTTACCATGCATGCCTTTACAACGAATTTCATTGTAAAGGCATGATTGTTCAAGGGATATGTGTGGTACTTTACCACTGCCCGACCTACCCTAGAGCCCTAAAATTGAACCCGCCCTTTCCTTAAAAAAAAACCTTCCCCCACCTTGAGGACTTAAACACTGAACCCAGCCGCCACCTTGAGCCCTAAAACTGACCCCCGCCCTGACCTCAAAATTATCCCTTCCCCACCCCCTACCCATTAGGCCTAAAACCCTACCCCCTGCCAAAATGACCCTGGCCACCTGAGCCCTAAAACTAAACCCCTCCCCTGAAAACTGTCCCATACCCCCTCGCACTGAGCCCTAAAACCTGGCCCAAGACCATAAAACTACACTGACCCCCCGTCACCTTGAGCTTTAAAACCCTGCCCCATTCCAGAAAAAATTATCCCAACCCATCCGCCCTGAATCCTAAAACTGACCCCCATACCAAACCCCCTCAACCCCAGCCTCTCTTAGCTGCTCGCATCTGGAGCTTCTTGTCATGACACTTCCTCTTCCTCTCCCCGCTCATCCGGGCATCTAGACCTCTATCTGCCTCTAACCACGCATATGCGAAGTGAAGGCAAATGCGTGGTTCAGGCATGCATTGTTCCGCTTGCGGGGAAGCGGCATCCCTGGCTCAGCCTGCATTGTAAAGGCCGGTTCTCCCACAATCTAGGTATCATGTTGAATAAGGCTCCTGGCTAAAATCCTGGCCTTGCCATTATGGTGATAATTCTTGGCATATTTTGGGCATCCCTGGCATTATCATTCCCAGCCCTAGAATAACTGTGACAATGGCAGAATGGAGACAATTCGTGACATATTGTGGGCATCCATGGCATGATAATGCCCATTCCTGGTATAATTGTGATTAAGGTATAATGGTGATAATTCTTGTCACATTGTGGGCATCCGTGACATGATGGTCCCCACCCACGGTTTAATGTGGGCTGTGGCATAACCGTAGTAATTCTCAGCACATGTCGGTCATCCTTGGGATAATATAAACGTGCCTATAAGAGAGAATCGATTCATATGCAACAATGCGACATGTGTGACAAACTGATGACTGGGGCACTAAACACGTATTTTCTAAGCTATTACTTCAGGAAATAACATTTTTTATTTTTTCAGAAAAGGTATACATTTTGGTGTGGGTAATTGAGTTTATTTTTCAAAATGAAATGCTTATGTTTTTTTAAAAAAAATGTGAATTTCATGAACTTATAAGCAGGCATTTAGGGACAACAAGATTGATTTTTGAAACCTGAATTGAAAGCTAGTATAAAAGGATGGTCACCACTGCTGTCTGGGTCCTTTATCTTTACAACTGATGTAGCCTGTTGGCTGTCCAAAGTTACATGAGCTCCATAACCTCAGTAAAACTACTTCTTTATGAGCCTGTGTTTTCTTTCTAGCTCTTTGGCAAAAGCAGGGGATTGTACGATGTGGATGATTTTGTGCATCCTATGACTGAGAGTCTAATATGTAACCTTAAGGAAGATGCCTTGAAAAATGTGAAACTGTTCAGCAGAATGCTCCACTGTGACTCCATGTTTTCAAGATTTATTGGGTTCCGTGGAAACCCAACACTCAAGGAGACTGCTTGGTTTGCTAGGCACACCATGACAGTACTGTAATGTTTGATAAATTCCGTTTCAAGACTTATGATTTGCTACCAAATTTATGTTAAAATTCTGCTGTAAAGTACATTATGTGACCCCTTTTTCAAAATGTACCTTGGTGGGAGACTGCCAAACCCCCCCCCCCCCCCTCCCCGAACCCCACAGCAATCAACCCTGGAAGGGAGTTAGTCAGAAGGACCTGCATGGTCCACAGAAACAGTTACCTTTCCAAGAAAAGCAGTCTTCAGTTCAGTTCCAGCATCAGTGGCTCCTTGCATTGACTTCTAGGGAGCGGTCCTGAATCAAAGGGAAATAGGATCCTGAGACTACTTCTCAGTCGACGACTTTGTGAGGCAATCCTGGCCACTGGGTTCGACGTGCCTCGAAGTCCTTTCAAGCATGGCAGAAGTCCAGTCGCCACTGGGCTACCAGTCGATCGGTATAGTGGTTTCAGCGGTTTCCTTATTTTGATGGCAACCTGTCTTCTGGGTGACCTAGCTGCTCCCCAATGACTCTCCTTGGCTCGGTAGACTGGAGGGAAACTTTGAGCATCAGGTGTTGGTCCCTAGGGCTGTCTAGCAGTGATTCGGGAACTTATGCGCTACCAACTCACCCCAGGATGCTTCGTCATCAGTTGTAGACCTGTGCTGCAAACAGGTCAGCCTTGGAATCGCTTGCTTCAGCTGGGCTCAGGAGACGACTACTCCATGAGCAGGACAGACACAGTCCCTTCTCCTTTGCTATCCACCAGGTGTAGTCCATGTCCATGCAGCCTCTCTTTGCTGGGTCCTTGGTGCAGCAGGGGAGTCCTTCTTTGGTCCACTTCCCCAGTTCAATCCAATCTGAGTTCTAGGTAACAGGTTTGCCCTTTTTATGCCCAGAAAATGCCCTCCGGGGAGGTCCTGATCACTAGCCAAACAACTACCAGGTTCCTTTCCGCCTGATTTCCACTTCTACTTATCTCAGAAGTCTCTATTCTCTCCACTCTCAAGATGGCAGAAGCCCTCTCTCAGTTTGTAGACCTCCCTAGCCCAAACCAGAGGTATGGATAACAAGGGAGCTGAGGGTAGAATGTTCAAATTTAAAAAGAGAGAAACATAAAAATAATAAACTGGAATGTTGGAGCAGAAGGCTTATACCAGACTTTGTAAGCCCGGAGCTACTCCATTGTCTTCAACGGAGCTCCCAACATTCCAACGTTCCAATGATCATTAAAGTCTGTTTTAGTTATTTATTTATAATTGATTATTTGGTTCTACTGGTTTCTAAATCACAAACAAACTAATGTCCATTGAGCCGAGATTTAGTGCTAGCCTGCTTTCTCTGAAATTCCAGCCCTTCTAAGAAACATCTCTGAATGTCCCCACAGCCCAATTTGTTTCTACCAACTGCACTCAGCGGCACCACTATACATTTATGGTCCCAGAATACGAAAACCCTATTGAAAATAGAGCGCATTACTTCCCAGTTGTCAGTCATCGTAATTACCCAAGACAAACACGCTAATTTCAAAACAGTGAGTTACCGACAGAGCAAGTCACTCATTAACCACAGGGCAAACAGCAATAACCTGACTAAGGTAACGTTTGCCTTTGGAAACGTTCACTCTCTTGATTGCACTTAATCAGGAAAACAACAGAGAGATTAATGTGTTTTTTTCCTTCCTCCACGTAAAGTCTGAGGCCTGTGTTCGATGCGTGCTTACAAGAAAAGGATACACAAAATTGCCAGAAAGTTTAAAAAAATCTGAAGTTGTGCATATTGGGTAAGCTAGACTACATAACTGTTTAGAAAATAATGGCCTGTTATTCCGAAAAAAATAATTTTAAAGAAGAACTATTTCATAAAAGATAGAATTGAGATGTGCCACAGATGCCAGGTAGAGTGGAAGTCTGTGCTGTGGATTTAATCGAATAACAAGAAAGAATGTTGGCATACACAGAATGACACTTAACAATAGGTTTGGTACATAACCAAGGAAAATAGTCAATATAGGCCTATAAAGCAACATAAGGACATCAATGCCAAAGAAAAACCCTAAACACTACTCACTAACTTTCTTAAATTAGAGTACTTGGTAGAAAAAAGAGCCCTCTAACAAATGAACCATGAAATATACACTCAGGGTGGTATTATAGGGGATCCCGTGGAGGTATTTGTAAGCTACTCAGAAGTCTGGGAAACGTTCTATCTGATCTCCCCAAATCACTTCTACAGTTTTACTTGTAATAGCAGTACAACAAGTTGGCATACTACTGAGAAAATGTAGGCGGAGCTTTAGGGCCCCGCTGACTCGTGAATGGCTGAGCTAAAATGCATATCCTACAACAACGGGGACAGGCCAAGTATACCGGATTAGGCCTGGCCAGTAATATTTTTATGACATATTTAGTATCTGCAGCCATAACTCAGCAAGCCAGGCCCAGAAACAAAAGACATGAATCTGGCAGGTATTATCCACTTGGCAGCGTGGACTTTGGAATTATTCCAGTGGCCTTTTTGACAAACCCCGAGTAGTCTAAAATGGTTTCTCGGTCCATCTCAGCTGGGTAACCAGACTAGACAAATGCCCCTAGGTAGAAAATGATGGCCGATTAAACGTCTCATCTTAAAATAAAAAAGAGGATCTAGGGAGTAAGAATGCAGCCTTTAATGCCTTAAACGATTGAAGGAATCCATCCTCAACCACATAAGGGAAGTACTATAATCCTGCGTTCTGCTAGGCGAAGAAGTTTGAGCCAGATCCAAGGGTCATTACAAAAGGAGTGTCCAAATTAATGATTAAAATGCAGAGACTCTGATGATTGTAAAAACAGTTTTGAACAAAAGCCCAAAGGGGAGATTCTGAGTGCCCCATTTTTACACCTGCTACCGCCTCAGTACCTACTGTGTGCCCCAAACCCTTCGACATTCACTGTAGTCCAAACTTACCATAATGTAGGAATACTGATTTATACTCTGATTTATGATGTAAAATCCACGGCAACCTCAGAATCTCTTGTTACTGCATGCACACTAAAAGAGCACATTGAAATGTTGGTATCCTTTATTCAGTTCATGATCAGTAGATTACTTGAGGAATGTCTGCTTTCTAAATCAATTTAAGCATTGATAGAATGCTACTGCAAAAACTCAGACTAGTTCCTATAGTTCTGGCCAATTATAATCCTCTCCTTGCCGGAAAATAACAAAATCAGTGGCCATCCAATATCCAAATAACTTTCAGGCTGCTTTAGTCTCCTTCACTCTATGTAGTGGATCAGGCTTGTTGGGCCCAGCCCATTAACTTACAATATCGTGAAACACTCCATCCTATGAGACCTCACAGCCACGGCTGCAAGTGTGTTACTCATGGCACTAAAAACTTTGCAATCTTTTTTGGTAGTAAGCCACCATCAACATTTATAGATAACCTTTGAGCAACTTAATCTCTTTATTTTATGGCCCTACAAGGTTCTGTGCTTCTATCAATATGACCTAATCTGCATATGGATTATATTCTGGAGGTCATTTCCTGAAGTGCTGCACATTGCCAGATGATATGTAACAGTAGAAAGGTATCAACACCAATTTCAGACTCTTTTCAACTGCATCTCCTGGATCTAAGCCTGGTTGAAAGATTGATGTTTTTTAATTGGCGGCCAAAAGACGAACCTATCTTGTTCAAGACTTTGAAGAGCACAAATTAATCTTTGGCTAAGATTTCACTCTTCTCTTTTTTTGGAAAAACCGTGTCAAATGGGATATATATTGGGATATATAAAAACACTGGATACTAATGACAGTATATCCTTGTTAAGTAAAGGTCTATATTTTGAAGTCAGTGTTGATGCCCCACTCAAACACATTTTAGCAGCTCCAAGAGCCTGCAACCCCCCCCCCTTTTTTAGCATTGCAGCTGCATTGGAAATCCACTTAAGATTTGTTTGTTATTGATCACAATTCAAGCCTAACAAGGTTATCAAAATTGAATTCCTTAAAGTACTTTCGGCCCAGAATACAAAACATAGCTGCCTTTCAAACATACGCTTAAAACAAAATATGAGTTTTTAATAAGCGTTTAAAAACAAAGCTAAAATACAGTATACCCTAAAACAAAACCAATTATATCAGACCGAAGAAGTCCAAGAATGTAAAACAAATGCACTAAGCTGACAGCCAAGGCGACTCGCAAAATAATAAACAGGATAACAAGCATTAACACTGAAAGTATTCTTATTAAGCGGTTTGAAGTTTTGTGTAAATGTCCCAGCCGAGCCTCAGGCATGGGCATGTTGCCCTAATCACATATTACGCAAGGTACCTGAGCATGCAGGGATGGGTCAAACAAGCCAACGTGGGAGCTCATTTTTCAGTATCCAGGGCATTGTGTTAAGATCAAAGATTGCTTATTCATCATGGTGTTCTGTTTTGCCTCTTGCATATCACTAAATGTAAGTTTATGGATAGCTCTAGGCCCAGCCTATCTGCTTCCTAATTCCATTGAATGGCATAGCTAAATTTAGGCTGCATAGAGAATTGTTCTTTCAGGCTTTGTGCACAAGGTGAGCAGTTCTTGAACTCAGCCTTTTAGTCCATATTTAATGGAGGCTGCCTGGCATTTAGACTCAATTGTGGATAGCCAACATCCACCTCCAATAACACGGCCAGGAAGCTAGCTGGTAATTTGAGCAGTGATTTCCAAAATGTTCTCTTGCAGCGTCCTAAACATTCTCTTGACCTGTCAAGCCCCCACAGCTCTGCTCCATTGGAAATTTGACTTCCCACTTTTGCCCTGGAAAACTTTGAGTAGTAATTGATTTTATTTCATGTCCAAAAGAATTACATTGTGAAATTGAGAAAAAGCAATCCTACTGTAGTTTATGTTAAATTCTGCTTTAAAGGTACATGGTCTAGAAGCTTAGCCAAGGACTGTTCCCATTGAAGCAATTCTATAGATCATTTGCAGATGGGTGATCCCTGTCTGAAATCTCTTAGTAGACACATAATCTGTACATTGGAATGCAGCTCAGAGTAATTACCAATGGCTGAGATTAATTGAATCACTCCAGCAATCATCTATGAATTTTTCAGGGCATATTAAGAAACATGCACCTTTATGCCATGATTACATCACAAGATTGATCATTGTCCCACGCTTCCCCCGTGCTCCTGACAAATTAGCCGAGGGGCAATTACAAAGAAACTGCAGAGCATAAACATGATTTGAAGATCCAGTTTTACTTTCTGTTCCCGATACTGCCTTCTTCATCCTTAAAACCATAGGTAGCAAGGGAAGTGTCCTTTGTCTGCAAGTGACAAGCTGTGACAGGCATATGATACCCCTGCCTATCCCTAACTCATGCCACAAAGATGAAAATAATCAAACAAACATAAATTAGGTCCACATTGTTTTATTCACAATGGGATTGTATATTAGATATACAGTACTTCAGAATAATAAATCAGTGGTTTTCACAGTGCCCCAAAAAATAGAAGGGGGGAGGGTCGTGTGATAGTGTGGGGAAACAGTGAAAGAAAGAAGGAAGATTCTTAGGTGACAGTAAAATCAACAATTATGGCTCATTTCTCAAAGTTACAGGCTGTGTACAAGGAACAGGACCAACAGGTTCATGCGGTTATTTCAAAACAAATCATACTCCAAGAGTTCAATAAATGAAAACAATAGGGTGTGGAGTTGATAGTCAAGGGCAATTGGTTGTCGACGTTTCGACCCTCATACGTGCAGATATTGGTATTTATCTTGCTGTGGGGTCTTCATCAGGACTGGAAGGTTGGGGACACGTAACCTATTTGATATATAAATATATATTGTAAACACGGGAAAAAGTATCCCTAGATCTACTTTAAGACAAGAAAAGAAAGCACATCACCCCAAAGTGGGATTGATTAGGGTTATAAGGTTTTGAAATAAACAATGCCCCGCTAGAATTGCTGGGACAATATCAATAAAAGCAATTAATGCGATGAGTTGAAAGACACAACTATTTGAATACACATTGGAGACCGAGAGGTCAAGAGCAGTTGAGGATAAGCCAAACCGGCATAGGTGGACACTATCAAGATTTAATGAGGATGACCACTGATGGATATATGGTAATCAACATTGAACCCGAAAAAAGTTAGGACCAAGGAATAAATTCCAACTTACAAATTGAGCGCGTCAAAGTTAGTTAATAGTGATCATGGGATTACCGACTATTGAACTTACCATGAACGTGGTATAGACAGGACCCGATGTGGTATTGATTCAGAGGCGATATTGTGGAAGGATCTGAAAGGTTAAAGTATAGAATTTCAGATGGTACACACTTTAGTATCAAAGGAGGGAGGTGGTCATGGTACTTAACAACAATCGGTGAATGACTCACCGTAGTTTTTACCAAACGTTGATTATGTGTTCAGAAGTCCTTTAAGGTCCCGGACACCATCGATAGAAAACAATCTATCAAATATAAAGGGAGGGCGATTTTAGGGAACCATAGAGAAACTCGAAGGATCAGACTGGTTGGTGCATTAGAAGAGGGAAAAACTCACCCAAACGCCGTTATAACGACACGTCCGGCGGGAATCGTGTTCCGTAGCGGCCAGGCGGGGATACTTTTCTTGTTTTGTCTAGAAAGACGGGGGGTCAAAGTAGAGTTAGCGACCAAACCCGCACGAAAGTAGCTAAAGAGTAAGCGCCTCCAACGTTTGAGACGATGCTTACCGGTCAGGGCATTAATCCCGTTCCGATCTCTGCTCAAAGTCGCAATGGCGAGGCAGAGTTCTGGGTATGGTAATATCACTGTGGCAACGCGGTCACGTGATACAAACCACTCGTGCCGAACATAATGGAAGGACTACTTGAGGTTGCTAGGTTACACTGAACGCAGAGTTTGGACAATGAACATAGTAGAAATACTAAGTTAGTTATCTGGTAACACTGAGCTGATAGATTTAGCGATGTGCAGGCATGATCATTCCATGGACAGTATATGTATTATGCACTAGTTCATTGCCCAATTACAATGATTAGTATGGCATAGAATATGCATTGTCGTGCGCAATTAATTAAATAGCAAACAGCTCGTAACATATTAACAATATTAGTGACTTGAAGAACCATCACGTGGATGGATGAGTAAAAAATCAGCTGTCATTATGAATAACGTGTTGAAACCCGGGGTGGCGTACCTCTCACACGAGGGTAAAGACCACATCACAGGGCCAATGAAAATTATATTGAGCTTATAATTCACAGGAAGTTCATATGTGGGAAACATGATACAGTTATGAAACACTGTTATAATGTCACATCATTACAGCGATGGCGTACCACACACATAAGGGTAAAGGCCACAAGCACTTTGAATGGGACAGTGTTCAAGACAGAGTGGCTAATTGAGAGAAGGAACTGTCTTGTTCATTGAGCCCGGACTCTATCGAATCAAAGGTGAACATCCATTTTAGCTCACGGGTATTGAGGATGTTGGAGATGTTCCCACCCCTGGGTCCCAGTATGGCTTTTTCAATGATTACCCATTTTAAACTTTCTGGTGAATGCCCTGCTGTGGAAAAGTGGTCAACCATTGGTGCGCCCTGCCCTTGGCATCGGATTCTACTCATATGTTGGAGCTTTGGCTTTTTGCTGTGTCTGACCAATGTATATCAGTTGACATGGACATAGGATGGCATAGATAATGTTCGCAGAATTACAATTGGTGTGTGTCTTGATTGGAATTTTGTGATGACAATATGTAAATTCCTTTGTCTGGATCGTACTGTCGCATGCTTTGCAGCTGCCACATCTGAAGTGGCCAACTACCGGAGGTAGGTTCCACAGAGTGGTGATGGTGGGACCCTCTGGTGTCTCGAGGAAGGAGCGGACCACATGGTCTTTAACACTTCTTGCTTTTTTAAACGCATGTAGTGGCGGGTCAGGTTGCTGGATGTCGTCTGATATGAGTTCCCAGTGGTGGTTGATTATACGTTTTATTTTGTTACTTTTCGTGTTGAAAGTAGTGACACATACAATTCTTTGTTCAGATTGGTCTTTATCAGTCTTAGGAACCAGTAACTCTTCACGGGGGTAAAACCAAGCCCTCTTCCTTGCTCGCTTGATCAGTTGCTTTGGATAGCCTCTGCTCAAAAGTCTCTGTTTCAGTTCTTCTGATTCAGTGAAATAGTGATCTTTGTTCGAGCAATTTCGACGTATACGCAGGAATTGCCCGAAGGGCAAGTTGTCTCGTAGGGCTCTGGGGTGGTGGCTGTCGTAGTGCAGCAGTGAATTCCTTTCGGCGGGTTTCCGGTACAACGTGGTTAGTAGATGACCTGAGTTCTCGTAGATGGTAAGATCCAAAAAATTTATTTGATGGTTGTCAGATTGGATCATAAACTTTAGGAATTGTGACTGCTCGTTCAACCAGCCAAAAAACACCATTAGTTCTTCCAAATCGCCATTCCATATCAATAAAATGTCGTCTATATATCTCATCCAGAGACCAAGATGGTCTCTGAATGGATTAATCTGGTTAAGCACAGTGTCTTTCTCAAAGGCTGCCATGTATAGGATGGCTACATCCGGAGCAAAGGGAGCCCCCATTGCTACTCCAGACGTTTGGATATAGAATTTATCCTTAAAGATAAAAAAGTTCTTAGTCATGGCTATACGGAGTAAGGCCACAATAAATTCAGTCGGTACTTGAACCGGAGCTGGTCGTCGATGCAGGCAACGTGTAATAACCATTAGTGCTTCATGTTGTGGAATGCACGTATATAGCGATACAACGTCACAGGTGGCTAACCGTTGTTGATGGATATCAAAGGTTAAGTTTTCCACAATGTTTATAGTGTGCATGGTGTCACGCAAATAGGCAGGAGTGGCCTCTGCAATCGGTTTTAAAAACAAATCAATATATTTGCCCAGGGGCTCGAGGATAGAGCCGCACCCTGAAACAATGGGACGGCCAGGGGGTCCGCCATGGATTTATGAATCTTTGGTATAGTGTAGATAGTTGCCAAGCGTGGATGTGGTTTATTCAAGAAATTGAACTCCAATTCCGATAGGAAACCTTGATCACGACCAGCTTGGGTTATCTCCAGAATTTCTCGAGCAATTGCTTGCGATGGATCCGATCGTAATAGTTGATAACTGGTTCCATCATTTAATTGACGGAGGATTTCCGATTCATATGAGGTGACATCCTGCACCACGATGGCACCCCCCTTGTCTGCCGGTTTGATAACAAGTTGCCCATTATGAGCCAATGATTGTAGGGCCAATTTTTCTTTTTTACTGGTGTTAAATCTGGTAAAGCATTTCGTTCCCAGGAGTTGTAATACATCTCTCAAAACAACCGATTCGTAGGCCAAGATCTTGTGTGACATGACACTGTTGAACGGGACAAAGGTGGATGGGGGTCTCAGCCCAGTTACAGATGATTGGATACTAGGTGCAGAGTTGCGAAAGAAGTATTTCAACCTTATTTTGCGAAAAAATTGAAACAATTCAGTGCGAATGATGAAAGAATCAGGGTGATTGGTGGGAACATATGATAATCCTTTCCCCAATATTTTGATTTCATCGTCATTCAGGGTTAGTTTGGATATATTCACAACAGGGCTGTCGGCCACCGGGGGAGCTCCTCCCAGAAGTCTTAATCGGGGGTAATTTTCAGAATTCTTTACTATCAGTAAGTTTTCAGAGCTGGTTACCATCTGTAAGTTTTGTTGCGGGTAACACGTTCCCCATGTTGTGGTTCTGTCTGGAAATGTACCTGTTTTTGTGGCTGGCCACGACCTCCATTCCAGGTGTTTGTGTTTTGTTGAGATCCACGTTGTTGGCCGCGTTGCCAGGTGTTGCTTCTGCCTCGAGGTGGACGCCATGTGCCCTGGCGTTGCCCTAAAAAAGGATTGTACTGATACTGCTGGTGGTACCCAAAGTCCGGATAGTTCTGTTGGAAGCTGGGACCAGATTGCTCTTGCTCACCCTCCGAGCTGTAGGAAGAGTCAGAAAAGGTATAATAGTTTCGTCTGCCTCTAGGTGTTCCCCGACCTCGGTTGGTAAATCTGCCTTGATTATCTTGTCGGAAATAATCCTCTTGAAGATAAGGATAAGTTTTCTTCTTATCGTACAGTCTAATGTCGCGTGCCAGTTTCTCAAGTTTTCGATTTTGAGTTGTTAGGTCGAAGTCCTTGAGTGTGGCTTCTAAGTTGGTTAAGGTTTCCTTAGCACTTGCGAAATTGGCATCAGCCGATATTTCTGCTTTTAAAGTTTTAATTTCAGCAGTGATTAATTGGATTTGTTCAGCAGCGGTTTCCACGCCAAGGACCATCCAATGATGGGAGCAGTTATTCGCGACGTGGCTAAATCCCTCCCTGAATTTAGGCACTTCCACAAAGATAGCTGGTTCAATCTTTATTTGCAACCCAATGGGAATGATGTTTTCTTTGAGGTACTTTGTAAGGAGATGGCCGTGCCACAGAGTGCGGACCAGCTTTTTCTCCAACCGCTCAAGACGGGAGATCTTATCCTTCAACGTGAAATCAATGGTTGGAATATCGGAGGAAATAAACACGTTATTTGGATCCTCTAGTAATTTGTCAATATAATCCTCAGAGTAGGATAGAAGTTCGGCCATGATGTGCACAGATCAAATGAATTGAACATGAAATGAAACCTCGTCGAACATTTTCTGCTCGAAGTAAGATATTGATAGGGGGGTTGACCCAGTTAAAGTTACGGGGACCTGGGTTATCAAATTGGTAAAAGGAAGGGGTCCCAGTAGCATAGGAACATTAACCACAAAGATGAAAATAATCAAACAAACATAAATTAGGTCCACATAGTTTTATTCACAATGGGATTGTATATTAGATATACAGTACTTCAGAATAATAAATCAGTGGTTTTCACAGTGCCCCCAAAAAATAGAAGGGGGGAGGGTGGGAATGTTGTGAATGTTGTGAATATATCCAAACTAACCCTGAATGACGATGAAATCACAATATTGGGGAAAGGATTATCATATGTTCCCACCAATCACCCTGATTCTTTCATCATTCACACTGAATTGTTTCAATTTTTTCGCAAAATAAGGTTGAAATACTTCTTTCGCAACTCTGCACCTAGTATCCAATCATCTGTAACTGGGCTGAGACCCCCATCCACCTTTGTCCCGTTCAACAGTGTCATGTCACACAAGATCTTGGCCTACGAATCGGTTGTTTTGAGAGATGTATTACAACTCCTGGGAACAAAATGCTTTACCAGATTTAACACCAGTAAAAAAGAAAAATTGGCCCTACAATCATTGGCTCATAATGGGCAACTTGTTATCAAACCGGCAGACAAGGGGGCTGCCATCGTGGTGCAGGATGTCACCTCATATGAATCGGAAATCCTCCGTCAATTAAATGATGGAACCAGTTATCAACTATTACGATCGGATCCATCGCAAGCAATTGCTCGAGAAATTCTGGAGATAACCCAAGCTGGTCGCGATCAAGGTTTCCTATCGGAATTGGAGTTCAATTTCTTGAATAAACCACATCCACGCTTGGCAACTATCTACACTATACCAAAGATTCATAAATCCATGGCGGACCCCCCTGGCCGTCCCATTGTTTCAGGGTGCGGCTCTATCCTCGAGCCCCTGGGCAAATATATTGATTTCTTTTTAAAACCGATTGCAGAGGCCACTCCTGCCTATTTGCGTGACACCATGCACACTATAAACATTGTGGAAAACTTAACCTTTGATATCCATCAACAACGGTTAGCCACCTGTGACGTTGTATCGCTATATACGTGCATTCCACAACATGAAGCACTAATGGTTATTACACGTTGCCTGCATCGACGACCAGCTCCGGTTCAAGTACCGACTGAATTTATTGTGGCCTTACTCCGTATAGCCATGACTAAGAACTTTTTTATCTTTAAGGATAAATTCTATATCCAAACGTCTGGAGTAGCAATGGGGGCTCCCTTTGCTCCGGATGTAGCCATCCTATACATGGCAGCCTTTGAGCAAGACACTGTGCTTAACCAGATTAATCCATTCAGAGACCATCTTGGTCTCTGGATGAGATATATAGACGACATTTTATTGATATGGAATGGCGATTTGGAAGAACTAATGGTGTTTTTTGGCTGGTTGAACGAGCAGTCACAATTCCTAAAGTTTACGATCCAATCTGACAACCATCAAATTAATTTTTTGGATCTTACCATCTACGAGAACTCAGGTCATCTACTAACCACGTTGTACCGGAAACCCGCCGAAAGGAATTCACTGCTGCACTACGACAGCCACCACCCCAGAGCCCTACGAGACAACTTGCCCTTCGGGCAATTCCTGCGTATATGTCGAAATTGATCGAACAAAGATCACTATTTCACTAAATCAGAAGAACTGAAACAGAGACTTTTGAGCAGAGGCTATCCAAAGCAACTGATCAAGCGAGCAAGGAAGAGGGCTTGGTTTTACCCCCGTGAAGAGTTACTGGTTCCTAAGACTGATAAAGACCAATCTGAACAAAGAATTGTATGTGTCACTACTTTCAACACGAAAAGTAACAAAATAAAACGTATAATCAACCACCACTAGGAACTCATATCAGACGACATCCAACAACCTGACCCGCCACTACATGCGTTTAAAAAAGCAAGAAGTGTTAAAGACCATGTGGTCCGCTCCTTCCTCGAGACACCAGAGGATCCCACCATCACCACTCTGTAGAACCTACCTCCGGTAGTTGGCCACTTCCGATTTGGCAGCTGCAAAGCATGCGACAGTATGATCCAGACAAAGGAATTTACATATTGTCATCACAAAATTCCAATCAAGACACACACCAATTGTAATTCTGCGAACATTATCTATGCCATCCTATGTCCATGTCAACTGATATACATTGGTCAGACACAGCAAAAAGCCAAAGTCAGGATACTCCAACATATGAGTAGAATCCGATGCCAAGTGCAGGGCGCACCAATGGTTGACCACTTTTCCACAGCAGGGCATTCACCAGAAAGTTTAAAATGGGTAATCATTGAAAAAGCCATACTGGGACCCAGGGGTGGGAACATCTCCAACATCCTCAATACCCGTGAGCTAAAATGGATGTTCACCTTTGATTCGATAGAGTCTGGGCTCAATGAACAAGACAGTTCCTTCTCTCAATTAGCCACTCTGTCTTGAACACTGTCCCATTCAAAGTGCTTGTGGCCTTTACCCTTATGTGTGTGGTACGCCATCGCTGTAATGATGTGACATTATAACAGTGTTTCATAACTGTATCATGTTTCCCACATATGAACTTCCTGTGAATTATATGCTCAATATAATTTTCATTGGCCCTGTGTTGTGGTCTTTACCCTCGTGTGAGAGGTACGCCACCCCGGGTTTCAACACGTTATTCATAATGACAGCTGATTTTTTACTCATCCATTCACGCGATGGTTCTTCAAGTCACTAATATTGTTAATATGTTACGCGCTGTTTGCTATTTAATTAATTGCGCACGACAATGCATATTCTATGCCATACTAATCATTGTAATTGGGCGATGAACTAGTGCATAATACATATACTGTCCATGGAATGATCATGCCTGCACATCGCTAAATCTATCAGCTCAGTGTTACCAGATAACTAACTTAGTATTTCTACCATGTTCATTGTCCAAACGCTGCGTTCAGTGTAACCTAGCAACCTCAAGTAGTCCTTCCATTATGTTCGGCACGAGTGGTTTGTATCACGTGACCGCGTTGCCACAGTGATATTACCATACCCGGAACTCTGCCTCGCCATTGCGACTTTGAGCAGAGATCGGAACGGGATTAATGCCGTGACCGGTAAGCATCGTCTCAAACGTTGGAGGCGCTTACTCTTTAGCTACTTTCGTGCAGGTTTGGTCGCTAACTCTACTTTGACCCCCCGTCTTTCTAGACAAAACAAGAAAAGTATCCCCGCCTGGCCGCTACGGAACACGATTCCCGCCGGACGTGTCCTAATAACGGCGTTTGGGTGAGTTTTTCCCTCTTCTAATGCACCAACCAGTCTGATCCTTCGAGTTTCTCTATGGCTCCCTAAAATCGCCCTCCCTTTATATTTGATAGATTGTTTTCTATCGATGGTGTCCGGGACCTTAATGGACTTCTGAACACATAATCAACGTTTGGTAAAAACTACGGTGAGTCATTCACCAATTGTTGTTAAGTACCACGACCACCTCCCTCCTTTGATACTAAAGTGTGTACCATCTGAAATTCTATACTTTAACCTTTCAGATCCTTCCACGATATCGACTCTGAATCAATACCACATCGGGTCCTGTCTATACCACGTTCGTGGTAAGTTCAATAGTCGGTAATCCCATGATCACTATTAACTAACTTTGACGCGCTCAATTTGTAAGTTGGAATTTATTCCTTGGTCCTAACTTTTTTCGGGTTCAATGTTGATTACCATATATCCATCAGTGGTCATCCTCATTAAATCTTGATAGTGTCCACCTATGCCGGTTTGGCTTATCCTCAACTGCTCTTGACCTCTCGGTCTCCAATGTGTATTCAAATAGTTGTGTCTTTCAACTCATCGCATTAATTGCTTTTATTGATATTGTCCCAGCAATTCTAGCGGGGCATTGATTATTTCAAAACCTTATAACCCTAATCAATCCCACTTTGGGGTGATGTGCTTTCTTTTCTTGTCTTAAAGTAGATCTAGGGATACCTTTTCCCGTGTTTACAATATATATTTATATATCAAATAGGTTACGTGTCCCCAACCTTCCAGTCCTGATGAAGACCCCACAGCAAGATAAATACCAATATCTGCACGTATGAGGGTCGAAACGTCGACAACCAATTGCCCTTGACTATCAACTCCACACCCTATTGTTTTCATTTATTGAACTCTTGGAGTATGATTTGTTTTGAAATAACCGCATGAACCTGTTGGTCCTGTTCCTTGTACACAGCCTGTAACTTTGAGAAATGAGCCATAATTGTTGATTTTACTGTCACCTAAGAATCTTCCTTCTTTCTTTCACTGTTTCCCCACACTATCACACCACCCTCCCCCCTTCTATTTTTTGGGGCACTGTGAAAACCACTGATTTATTATTCTGAAGTACTGTATATCTAATATACAATCCCATTGTGAATAAAACAATGTGGACCTAATTTATGTTTGTTTGATTATTTTCATCTTTGTGGTTAATGTTCCTATGCTACTGGGACCCCTTCCTTTTACCAATTTGATAACCCAGGTCCCCGTAACTTTAACTGGGTCAACCCCCCTATCAATATCTATCCCTAACTCATGCACCTGAGCTCTTGTATGAGCCCAAGAATATAATACACTTGTAATAGGGTTGGCTTGATCTCCGTCACATTTGTTATGGAGTAATCTGTCTACCAAACTCTAAATACGTCCCATTACATTTATTTATTTTTACTGAACATATATTCAAATTGACAGGGTCTACTGTACACCTTTGGGATGCCGCATTACATAACTACACTGTATTTCCTTGTGCTCACATTTATTCCTACAGCGTTAGGAATGCACCTGCAGTAGTCCTCTAATGAGATCCCATCTAGAAGTGACATGGCCTAGCAGTTTGAGTCAGGCTTCTTCTTAAGGCACAGTCAGTGTAATTTATGTGAGTTTGCTCTCTTATAGTGGCACAGCCAAATTAAACATCATGGAAAAGGTAAAGAATGTAACCCTAAACATTTAGAAGTATCTGCTCAAGCATTTAGATCAAATACTTGACCCAGTATTAAAAGGGCCAAGTTCAATGTTACCAGAATCCCACAATGCTACCATTCAGATTCATGGCCAATAATAACCAACAAGTCTGGTTGATAAACCCCACATACTGGAATTGATCACATGTAGTACAACATAAAACATTGCTCTGAATTCATCCTTTCTTAAGTAATCCCATTGTAAATTCACATGGTCAATCAATGGTAAACATGCTCTAGACCTTGATACATTTTGGGTTCAGTGTGGGAATAGCCATGTAGCATCCCCAAACTTTCTTAAATGTACTTTATGCTGCACGTGGGAGAATTTGTAGTTTTGTAAAATTCAATAAACTAGAGGAGTGTGAGCCTATCTTAATGACATCTCCTCTGGTCTCTATTATTGATCATGGGGATGTGCTGGGAGACAAGAGTGCATGCCTCTGCTTCCATCCAGTGCATGCATGAGAGAACAGACGCACCCTCACAGCAGTGCAGTCGTACCACTTCGTTCCAGCCGGGACCTGCTGCACCCTGAAGAAGGCAGAAATGGAGAAAGGTCCTGACCCAGCCAGTGTGTGGTATTTGCTGCAGTAGCACAGCCCGTGCATTGACTTTGCTGCTGACACCAAAAGTAGACGATCTGGTGCATGCCCTGTTGTGATCTGCAAAGTGGGCACTAGTATGACACCCACCATAGATTAGCCTACTTTGAAGTGTCCCTTCAGCCTCAAGCCACCTTATCCTTCACCACGGGGAGAAGACTGCTGTGTTTTGCAGTGCCCTAGAATTTGAACTGCACCATCCACCCAGGGTTTCAGGAAGAAGGAATCCAATGTGGGAGAAACCACTCTTCCTCTTCAGTGCTGCTGACATGCGCCACTGCTTACCACCCTTGACGAGGATGTGGCGGGAAGCGTTCAGGCACAAACTAAAAATTGGATGGACATCCTCAGATTTCCACACCTCAGCCAGTACAATGACCTGTGCAAAAGTCTTGGGAGAGACGTATACACTCGAATGTGTGAGAAACAGCCAATCTGGAGGCTTCTGTCCCGTCAGTTCTGTGAGACCCGGTCTGATCTGCAGCGCGGCTTAAACTTCCTGGATGCGGTGGTATGCCCGTTCCTTCCTTGCTTCGTGTGACGCTATTGTGGAGGATTGCAAGTCCCAGCTGCCATCACCAAGTCGGTGGGGCTAAGGAGGAGGAATCATGACATTCCAGTGCTACAAAGCACCTGCTCTTACTGAACTGCATGAGATGCTGTTGTTGGAGACTGCATGCCCCAGCTGCCATCACCAAGCATGGAGGGACTGAGGAGGAGGGCCAAACACGCCCCAGCGATACAAATCATCCATTCCTTCCCCGCTGAGCGGCGTGCTGTTGTAGGGGACTACAAGTCCCAGGTGCCATCAACAACCAAAGAGGAGGGGCTGAGGAAGCAGACCCATGAGGCTCTAGCACACGGGTACTCAAAGTACGGCCCGCGGGCCGGCAGCGGCCCGGCAAGCCTTCCTTGGCGGCCCGCGGACCTTACTGACAGCATGCCTGTGTTATTTTTATTTTTGAAAGTGCCAGCAAACACCACTGATTGCAACAGCACGGACTCGGAGAGACGTGCCAGGCGATTCGAGCGATATTCAGAGGGCAGCTGCAGGGGCACTAAGAAGAGGTGAACAAAGCCTCATTAACACTTAAATGGTCTTTTAAAGACCTGTTAAGTACTGGGTGCGGCTGTGTTCGTGCAGGGGAAGCTGTCTCATACCGGGCTGACGCGCAGAGTCAGGTGACAGAGGACATCAGGGACTGAGGAGGGGGAATGGGGGTTGAGGTGGTTTGTGCCCCTTTTGCTAAACATATTGACATTAGCATAAAGAAACAGTGACTATGCTCGGTGCCTTTGCAGGAACATTTACTGCTGGCTTTCATAGTTAATTAATCTCAACTTCACAGCAGGAATTTTTTCGAAGCACAGGCAAAATAAGATTTTGCGTTTGGGTACTCCCTTTGCCATGCAATCTGGTGCCAACTTGCAGTTACAAGCGGCCAGGCAGCTGCCTACAGTGGCTTAATGTATCCCCGGGACTGGTTAATTGTTCAAATATTGACATCTGAGAAATCGCGTCTGTGGCATGACAACATTTTACATAATATTCCTACAATTTAAATAGCATTGCTTCTTCCGAATGGTGAACTTACTAACCTTGATTCCATTCCTTCAAATTGGTCTGCCTTTTCTGCCCTTTTTTTCTCAGCTTCTTTCTATATGTATGGGTGCTGAATGCAAATTGCTGCCTGCCAGAATTAAAGACAATAAATCCTATTCCCTGCATTGCCACTTTAACTGCTAAAAAGATGCTAAAATAATCTGATATTTGTGATGCGGGTGATGAAGGGCAGCAGGGAGTGAGAGCCAGGTGAGATGGCAGAGGGTGACAGAGGACACCAGGGACTAAGGGGGGGTGAGGTGACATAGGGCAGAAAGGAGTGAGAGCCAGGTGAGGTGAGACAGATAGAGACAGAGACAGATAAAGACATTTACAGACAGATAGAGGCAGAGACAGATAGAGACAGGGGCAGATAGAGACTGGGGCAGACAGAGCTAGATAGAGACACGGACAGACAGAAACAGTTTGAGGCAGAGACAGACAGTGATAGAGAGAGAGAGACAGAGAGAAAGGGAGGGAGACAGAGAGAAAGAGAGGGAGACAGAGAGAAAGAGAGGGCGACAGAGTGAGTGAGACCGGGGAGACAGCGAGAGAGGGAGGGAGAGAGAGAGACAGAGAGAGTGAGGGAGAGAGATAGAGAGAGGGAGGGAGAGAGAGAGGGGGAGGGAGATAGGGAGAGGGAGGGAGAGAGAGGGAGGGAGAGAGAGTGAGGGATGTGTGTATGCAGGGTCTGTTGGCTCAGTGGACGAAGGCGTTGGCTGCATTGGCCTGTGTTCAACCTCATGGTCACAGTTTTTTTTTGTTGCTCTAGTCCTGCCCCCCTCCCCCACTGACCCCGCCCCCACCGGTGTGGCCCTCGGCCACAAACCACACTGTAAATTTGGCCCCTGAGAGAAAGTTTGTGAGTACCCATGCTCTAGCACTACAAAGTGACTGTTTCTTACACACTGCATGAGACGCGCTCAGACTACCGGGCAAAGCCCTGGCAAAGCACAGGCCTTTCATCACCTGGAAGAGGCCAGGCTCGGTCACTCCTCTTGGCTTTGGCTTCTGACTAAGCAGAGTTATTGGTTTTTCGTTTCATTTGTACTGCTATAATGTATAGCATCTTCGCCTCCTTTTTACCACTTTAAGCCCTAATGGGGAAACGCACGGCCGTATTCACCCAGCCTCCTACTGCAAGGGGCTCTACCATTGACAGCTTCCTGGCTCAAGCAGTGGAGGTCTTAACAAAGGAAAAAGAACTGGTGAGAGGTGTCTCTCCTCAGCCGGAGACATTACTGCACCAACACATGGGCTACCAGCCCTTTAGGTTTCTTTCCTGCATAAGCTGTGGGTGACCTCCATGTAGAACCAAAACCAGTGATGCAACCTTTGTCTTCCAGTGAGAAAATGCCACTGGTTAATGGTTCTGCCCAGAAACAGATGCCACCTCCTGGAACTAGCCCTGCTGTTAAGCACAAGAAAAGAACTGTGAAGACAAAGGGGTCTGTCACTTGCGCAACTGTTTCAGTACAGGCGAGCCCATCCTTGGGTTTGCAATCACGCAATTCAGCAGTTGAGACTGAGTTGCTTTGTGCCAAGTTCAGTGAACTTCTTGACAGTAAACTTAACCCATTTATGGTCAGACTCAAGGCTATTGAACTCCAATTGGAGAAACTGATTGAGTTTGAAGTTCAGCAAGCTGGTGGGTTGGTTTATGTGGCTGCCTGGGAGCCTGCGACTGGTAATTCCCCTGTTAAACCCAGTCCCCTATTCGAAAAGCTGCCATGCCAGTGTGAGATTCCATCAAGCATGGTTAACAATAAGTTGGGGCTGAACTTCCTCGCTGGATAAAGCGGATCTGTAAAAGGAGGTAGTGTTTATGATGACCTTTCGGTGAGCTCAGAGCCAGGGAAAATGAGGTCCCAACTATGCATCTACCCCCTGCCTCCTACCCGCATGTTTTCATCTTAGCTGGCGTTTCTGCTTTACCATCTGGATCACTCGAGACTCCAGAACAGCTTCACACTAAGGTTACTCACTGGTTTAGCAGAAATGTCAACTTTAATGCTAACCTTGTCCTCTACAAACATGTTCTCCTGGTACGAAGAGTTAGGTGGGCCCTCAAACTAAGCATTTCAAGGGTGACTGTGTTATTGTCAATTTCCGCCAAACTAGGGTGTTGGAGGATTTGACCATCCAGGTGAATCTAGGTATGGTCAGGTTGCCTAGGATCAAACCTTTGCTCGTATCTTTCTTTTATAACCATTTGAACCCAATTAAATGTAGTAGTAGCATGTTTGTAGCACACCCCACTTATGAACACACTGCTGCAGAAATTGTAACGGCCAAACCATTTGAGCCTCTTTCCTACATATGCGACACAGACTAACTGATGGGGGTTGCAGCTAATAAAAATATATACGGCACTATGCACCACAAGCAGCCTGATACAGCAAACATTCTGATATATGAAGCTTCTGAAACTGATGAAACCTTACCATTTTGAGAAAGCCAGAGCACAGTCACAAAACCCATAGGTATTCAATTGCTGCCAACCATCACTGAAGATAGGACTCAGCTCACCTTTGGTCCCACTTGCCGAGTAATACTTGTAAAGGAGAAAGTAATTGTCTCAAGTAATATTCTAGGGAGTCGTGGCCAATTAGTGATGATAAGCAGGTAGGTGGAGTAGACACTCCAATAATAATTCTAGGTTTGGTGAATGAATGACAGGATTTCTAAAGCACACAGCTACTTAACAGTCTCCCGGCGCTCTTGCAGACCAATCACTCAACTGCCCGCTTGAGGCCAAACCATCGTTTACTCCCTCATCTGACTGTTTGTTACCTCCAATTATGGCTCAAAGAGATCCTGTTCTTAGAACCCAACAATCGAATGTGATAGGAGAGGCTACATTGCTAAGCTGGAATATAGCAGGACTAAAAAACAAATTGAGGGATGGTGAATTGGGAGACTTCGTGGACAAGTTTGACATCTGTATGATGCAAGGGACTTGGGCACCAGGAATTATTTCAGACAAGGCTACACCAATCATCGCATATTGGCCACAGAGTCTTATTGAGGTAGACCTCAGGGTGACCTTTGCAGTTTTGTAAAAGAAGCCTTAAATTGCTCCATAAAACAAATTGAAACACACTCTCTGGATATCATAGTCCCTAAAGCTATCCCTGCACAGCAAGAGATCCTTTCTGTTATTAAACGTCTACATTAGAAGTGTCAGCAAGTCGTCTGAATTTTTTCTATGTTAGGCTGGCTGGAGGCTGTCTCCCTAAGTACCTCTGACATGGATTTTGCCATAATAATCAGGGGTGACTTTAACACTATGGTTGAATTATCAGGGTTGTTAAGGGAGACAGCTGGAAATAATGATGCCCAATTGGGTATCCCAGATCTTTTGGCCCCAACTCTCATCAAGGTGTCTGCAGCAGCTCTGGATTTAGTCGACATTTCTGTAGCCCATACCTTGCATGGGTGCAATGGTTGAACTATTTCTGATGCCAGAGCCGCACCTTCATTTAAAAGAGGCAGCTATAGAAGCTGTATTGATTACATATTAATAAATAGGAGCTTATGGAGTGACACAATTGATTTGGAAATTACACCAAGGTTTGAAAGAGACCAAAATCCGTTGGTCCTCCATCTCAAAAGATCACTCTTCATAAGGAAATGAGACTGCTACTCCAATAAAAACAGTGCAGTCGTCTCAACAGGAGGAATGTGGAATGGGACTAAATTATTAACATTCCTAGAATCATTGAGTCTGTTTACAAAAAAGCTGCAATGACTTCAGGGCTGATACCTGTGAAAGGTTCCTTGTGAAGAAGTTCCTGAGCTGGTTGAATGACAAAATATGCTCTTCCCAAAGTACAAGGCCATTAGATGGATTATCCCCAAAAGTCCAGAGGTCATGGCAGCCTTTTTGTGGTCGCTTCCAAACCTTGGGGGAATTTCCATATCAATGATGTAATGTATTATGATTAACTGAATTGAATTATCAGATTAATTATTAGTGGAGAAGTGTGGCTCACTGGTTAGAGGAGGCATACCTGGAAGCAGAGGTCAGCCTGGGACCAGGGTTCAATTCCCGGCTTGGCGGGGTCTTGAGTCCTAAAATGTCCATGGACTCGACAATTCTCGCTCTGGTGCCTACTCGATTCATGGGTTCACACTCTGCGACTCTGGGCAATAGTTTGCTCAATCTCAACATCGGCCCCTCGCGGCGGGATGCCTGGCTTTCACCTTGCGGATACCCTGCCGGGGTTATCTCACAGGGGAATACCAGGACGGGTTCCCTAAGCAAGCACTTAGAAACCGCTCGGTGATTTGCGCTATATAAATTCCTGTACATTTACAATTTGCACTGATTAATTCTGAATTGTAATTTTTCTGCCTAATATGTTTAGGCTTGAAACCCCTCCCGCAAAGAACCATTGTTCTATTTTTGCATTTGTTGGCCCATGTTCCCAAAGTACCAGGATTGCCCCATAATAGTTTGTGATGTATTCGGCTATGGATCATCTTATTATCCTTTTTTGTAGCCCGGACTACTGTTGCTTTCCTAAGACTAGAGTCCCTATTAAACCACTCTTAAGCTCTCAGCTCAAGTGCTAGTGGTGGGGCACATGCCCATAGCTGGGGGGGGGGGGGATAATAGGCGATCACCCCCTTCCCCCCTCAATTGATCCTACTTTTACTGGGAGACTGAGAAGCCAAACATGCCAGCAGTTCGGCTGGTGTCGGCTAGTTTTGTTGAGCGACCACCCCCCATGATTGAGGTCGGCCTGGCCCTCCTGAGACCACACTGGTACCCCTTTTCTCTCCCTTGGATGAGCTCCCCTCGAAAGTTAGGTTCATGCTGGTCACACGCAGAGCTCTCACCATCTGGTCCAGCATCAGCAGTTCCTCGAAGGCGGCAGTGGTCAGGATATTATTGGCTGTGATCACAGCAAAGAGGAGCCGTAAGAGCCCAGGGTGCACCGTTTTTATGCAGAGAAGAGCCCCGAGTTGTCTGTAGGGAAGAGATCCTTTATAAAATCCCTCTTGCTTTTGGCGGACCCTCCAACAGGAGTGAATTTCTCCTCGATGTCATTGGATATCCTCTGGGTCAGAAAGTAGAACCCGGTTCCAAGCCCTTCAGAAAGCACCACAGACACCACCAGGACTGTCTGGCAATCAGTGCGCCCAGCAGGCCGAAGTGCCTGGAAGGTGGAGATGGGTCTTCCCAGGCAGTTCTTTTGAAAGAGGACCCAGGCGATGACCCTCAGCACTGAGCAGCATAATGATATGGACAGCCAAAGACTGCATGCTGAATACATAAGAAAAAAAACAAAAATAAATAAACAAAACACAAAATATGACGAAATATTGGGACTTGGATACAAAAAATCTGATCTGGAAACTTCACTTCAGAAGCTACTAGCCAGGTTGATGTGGACTATGCAGAGTAACAGAAGCAGCTTACTCTGAAAAGAGGAAGTTCACAAATAGGCAGATCTTCCTGGTGGCTGCATAAAGTAAACACATTGACCAACCTTAATATACCACACGGAAGTCAAAGGCAATATAGTGACCGACAACAACACGCGCAGTGCCAGGCCACACCTAGGACACGAGATGGCAGGGCAGGGTGCTCCAAGTGGTCCTCTGCGCTTGTTTTGCAGACAGTACTGTAGTGCCTCTAAACGCAAAGGTGGGTGCTACTGCACTGCTTTTCGTGGCCATGGAAGTGCCCAACAGCCGACCAAGAGCGCTTCTGAACTGAATGATGGCCTTGATAAGGGCGGAGTTATGAGTTGTCTTTGCCAAGAAAATTATGCTTTTTTGCTCAATTAATTTTCTTTTTCAAACTGGTGTTACTTGGCAGGAAGTCTCATGCTCTAAAGAGATTCTTGGTATCAGAGGACGAACGCTGCAGGATTAATCCAGGCCTGGTCCTCAATGAAGAGGAAGAAGGTGGGAGTGCCCTGGGTATTATGGAGAAAGAACACTGGAATGAAAACCTGAATAATCCTTTTTAGCTGCTTGTCAAGGCTCCAGTGTTCTAAAAGGATGTGTAACAGCGTTAAGTGCACGGATTAGCACAGCTAATGACTGCCCTGGAGTGGAAACACAATATAAAGCAGCAGTTTGTTGCCCCCACTATTGAGTCAGCATCAGCACCAAATAGCTGCGGCTCGTCGAGGGAGTTGCGGTGGAGCAGAGAGGCGGGGCGGGGGTTGGGCGGGGCGGGGGAGGGGCAGGGTGGGGGTTGCTAAAAACCGGCATATGGATATTTGGAGGGAAGTAAACAATTTAATTAATAAAACGAATTTCTTAGCGCGTGCTGCATCGCATTGTGCGATGCAGGGCACACAACGAAATTGACCTGTGTCTGCTGTACTTGTTTCTCCTGTGTTTTTTTTGCCACACACCACGAGATCTGGAAGAGTGATTTGAACACCTCGATGACTCATTGAGAAACTATGATGTATATGTATGTTTTTTTGTTTGTACTTTTTATATAACAAAGGGGTAGATGTAGTGTCTTGTGTATAATAGAGCGTGTGATCCCTATGGTACCTAATGGATTCCGTAGTCTAGTAACGTAGGTGATTGGGTGTGGTTTATAAAATTCATGATGCAGTATGTGTCAGTTAACAGTTACACTCTGGAGAATAAATATGTGTAATATTGTGTGTGGCATCATTTATTTACATGCTACCGGGCTGAGGATGACGCTACATAAACGAGTACGAGGATAAAAGTAGTGTGCCCCTTTATAGGCTGGCAAACAGAAACACCAGCTCCAGACTAATCCATGCCCTTGAGGATGCTACGGGTTCCCTGATGAGGGTATTGTAATAGTATTCACAGATTACTACGAGCGTCTGTATGTCCATCAACTGTGGCCAGCCTCTGACTTTACCCAACCATTGCTTTCTGATGTGCCACTCCCCTGTTTGACACGACTCCAGCAAAAGCCCTTGGATACACTAGTCACAGAAATTAAATCCAAGCAATGATCAGGGAGCTGGAAACCGACAAGACCCCAGGCTCCCCTCTTGAATACTACTCCAAACTACGTGACATTGTTGCCCCATACCCTTCTGCAGCGTTACTCAGAGGCCATGAAACAGGAGTTCTTCTCTCCGAAACTTGTGCTTGCAACTATGGATCTCATCCCTAAATCAGACCAGCCATCGACAAGCTGCACATCCCATCGGTCCACCTCTAAATAATGCAGACATTAAAAAAGAGCTTAATGAGGTGCAGCTCTGATGCTTAGACCATAGACTAAACATACCCCTGGTTAGTGCTGCTTCAGATTGGTCCCACTTCCGTGACATGGTGGCCCTTTTGTATTCACAACTGATGGCCCAGGTCTTTGTCAATGGCGTAATATATTACGAATTCCCAATTTGATGCAGCACCCTTCAGGGGTGCCCCTCTCTATGCTCCTCTTCTTTCTGCCATCGAGCCCTTGGCACATATATTCTGCTGTGATGCTCGAATTTCTGGGCTGGAGATGGAGTGGAACCACTGAGGGCAGGATTGCACTATATGCAGACCATGTTCTCCTATTTCATGCCGATCATGTGGTCTTTGTCACGCAGGCTCTCAAGCTCCTTCACCTTTTCTAGGAAGCCTCTGGCCATCGGATAAATGGGGAAATCTCTCCTCATCCCTCTACAGAGGGACCATGCATCACTGGACTGGCAGTCCAGCATTTCCCTTCTCTGCCTGAGCTTTAAAGACCTGAGAGTCAACATATCAACATTATCAGAGGTCACAACCACTCTTAACCTGACTCTCCTCCAGAAGAGGACCAAAAGTAGTCTATCTGCATGGCAAAATCTCCCTCTTTATATCTTGGGCAACGTTGCACAGATCAAAATAATGATTCTCCCCCACTTCCTCTACATCCTACAGAACTTCCCGCTCCAAATTTCCTACACATGGTTTTACGAGGTAGCTGCACTATTTCAGTGCTTTTTGTGGACGGCTCACCCCCATGCATAACTCAGGCAAAGTGTCACTGTTCTGTGCACAATGGAGGCCTTGGGGCAGATGACATCTGTTTGTACTACTGGGTATCTCATCCACTGGTCATAAACAACTGGCTGACCGGAGGGTGGATTGACTCGGTGTACCTGTTAGAACTGTCCAGCCTTAGACTTGATGGGGTAATGCATTACCTGTAAGGCCGGACAATCCCTCTTTCTCTCTCAGAGGTCACCAGAGTGTGGAGGTCAACAACATGATTTACTGAATGGGATCAGTGCCTGACTCAGCAGATCCCAGTTTGGAAGGGTCGCTGGATGGAACACATGGCACAATTTGAGGGCTTTCGACCCTGGGGCTCCATTGCAGTTACAATATTGGGGGATGTGTGGCATGTAGTAACTAGACATAATATTGAATTTAAAATATAGAATAGACATAATATCGAAGTCAAAATATAGAATGGACAAAATATCGAATGGACAGAATATAGTGGTGTAAAATATTGAATTGAAGGTAAGTAATATAATATCGATTTTTAAAATATAGAAAGTCAAAATATCGAAGTGTATAATATAGGTATTAAAATATATCGAATTTTTAATAATATAGAATTAAGTGTTTTGTATGTTAGTATATGTGTGAAAAGTGTATATTTTTTTGTAATTTATTTTAAGTAATGAATTTTATGTTATTTTATTTTTGCGTAATTTAATTCTGTAACGGGTTGTGGGTTTATAGGGGAATAGGGTGGGAAGTAATTTACTTATATTAAATTAAATGTTAGTCTTTAGAAATTACTAATTATTTTTAATTAAATTTTGCATTTTAGTTCTGTAGCGGGTTGTGGGTTTATAGGGGAATAGGGTGGGAAGTAATTTATTTATTGGTATTCATTTAGAATTCATTGTTAATACATTTTTAATTGGCAATTAATTTTTATTAATTGATTAATTGATAATTATGTCAATTGTATTAATTTATTTTCTGTAGCGGGTTGTGGGAATAGGTTAAGAAGTAATTTAATTGTAATTAAGTAAATCATTTTTATTTATTTATTGCTATTGATTATTAATTTATTGTCAATTAATTGTTAATTGGTAATTCATTTGCATTAATTCATTAATTGATAATTATGATAATTGTATTAATTTATTTTCTGTAGCGGATTGTGAGTTTATAGGGGAATAGGGTGGGAAGTAATTTAATTGTAATTACATATTAAAAATACTGTTTGTGTATTGATAATTAATGTACTGTTAATTATTAATTTGTATAATTAATTAGTTTTTGTTATTGAAAATTAATTAGTTAATTAATTATGAATAGGTAATTCATTTTAATAACTAATATTTATTTGTATTTTTAATTGATTAATCATTACATAATATTAAATTGGTAATTACTTTTAATTAATTTTGTATTGGTATTGATATTTAGTTTATTTTTATTAACCCCTTCCACGCTGATGACGAGCTGGGCTCGTCATGGCGTAGCTTCCTCGCACGCTGATGACGAGCCCAGCTCGTCACGTAAAGTGCGTTTTCGCAAATCCCAGCGTGCGAGCGGAATTCCGCTAGCGCGCATGGTGTTAATATATTACATCTTTACATTCCCTACTGTTAAACTCACTAGAGTGGGAATAGTCATTTTTACCCCTAGGCTATTCAACGCTTTCCCTACTGTTGCACTCTCTGGAGTGGGAATAGTAATTTTTACCCCTACGCTATCCAACGCTTTCCCTACTGTTGCACTCTCTGGAGTGGGAATAGTAATTTTTACCCCTACGCTATCCAGCGCTTTCCCTACTATTGCACTCACTGGAGTGGGAATAGTAATTTTTACCCATACGCTATCCAACGTTTTCCCTACTGTTGCACTCACTGGAGTGGTAATAGTAAATTTTACCCTCCCGCTATCCTACTGTCAAAATATTGTATATTTGTTATTAATATTATGTATATATATATATATATATATATATATATATATATATATATATATATATATATATATATATATATATATATATATATATATATGTATATATATATATGTATGTATATATATATATATATATATATATATATATATATATATGTATATATATATATATATATATATATATATATATATATATATATATGTATATATATATATGTGTGTGTGTTTAAAAAAAATTAATTGTATGGTTTTTTTATAACTTAAATTAAGTATTTATACATTTTAAGGTTATTTAAGTATTTTTAAGTATGTTTTAATTAATTATATTTATTATTTCATTAATTTTGAATTACTTTTAAGACATTTAAAAAAAAATGAATATTTTGACTAACTATATTTTTTAAGACAATATTTTGGATTCGATATTTTTGTACTTACCTGTTTGTAGATAGGAATTCAATATTTTTGTATTCTATATTTTTTCATCGATATTTTGGTAATTCTATATTTTTGTATTCGATATTATGTCAGTGATCCGTGGCATGCAACCACCATGTACTCCTTTGCTGATCTCCGAACTCAGTTTACCCTTTCCCACACTCAGTTGCACAAATAGCTGCAGCTGCTCCAGGCCCTGGGCCATTAGAGCTCCTGCCTGCAGGATGTGCCAGACTTCAGCCCCTTGATGACGCAACTGTTGATGGGGAGTTTGGGTCGGGGGTATCTCCCAGCTATACCAGGCACTCATTTGTAGCACCCCGGAGGCACTGGACCCGCTCAAGCAGAGCTGGGAGTGTTGGGTGGGTGAACTGGAGGAGGTTGAATGGTGCGAGACTTGCATGGCTCCTAGGGATCTAGGGATATCTGCTAGACTCAGACTAATCCAATTACATTATTTACACCTAACTTACATGATGCCCCACGGACTCGGGCGTGCAGGTATTCTTTCCGACCCCAGATGTGCCCACTGTCACTCCCCCACAGTGAACTTTTTCCACATAGTCTGGCAATGTCCCGAGATCACCCAGTACTAGACCTGCATAAGGGACAACCTTTCAGCGATTTTAAATATACCAGCCGCGCTGGCCCTGAAGATAGCACTTCTAAGTCTATGGAGGAGGTTGGTAGGATGTGGGCCACAAGATGCTGGTGATAGCCAAAAGAGACATAGCACGTTCCATGACCGCCTAGTTTGCACCTGTGATGATCCGGAATTGACTGGTGCCAAACAGAACAAACTGATTTATATTGTCTTGGTTCCGTCAACGGAAATTCAATAAAATTTGGGGGAATTGGTGGCAATATTATGGCTTGACTTGTACATTGAGAACTGAAACTTGAAATGTTCCCACAATTAAAAGAATAAATCAAGACAATGATGTGCAATTGCCAGGGGAAAGAAACTGACATCTTCGGGTTAAGCAGGGCATCTTCTGGAGATCGGAGCTAGGAACTTCTATATCTGAATGCTTGTGCTGGGAACACTACGGTCTGCACGCACATTATCATAGTAATCAGTTTAGCCTTCCCTTCATTGGTGGTTGACTGATTCTTTGCACCTGCTTTACTCTGTACACCTGACTGCTCTTTAGCTATTTCAACCCTTTTAGCTCAGCGCGCAGTGGTTCGCAACTGACCTATACGCTGAGTCTCATTGTGCTCTATCACGATACCTCTGCTGCTATATTTCCAGGCTTTCACTTTGATTTCTATTAGAATTGTTACTTTATTAAATTTTCCATTACTGACAAGTTCTTTGGATATGTTTTCTATCCCTTGTTTATCTTGCCGCTTTGTTCCTGTGATTGCCTTGTGTTCTGTGTTCCTGTTCTGACTGACTGCATAGTCCTTTCCTGGCCTAGTTAGTGTGCAGATTTTGAGTCTTGATTCCAGTATCCATAGTGCCCACACCGCGAGCGCTCCCTCCGCACTGCGCACATTAACACTTATATACCAAGGAAACTCATGAGACATATTTTGTGGGAAAGCAGTGATGCAGGTTTATTTCGTACAACAGGCAGCTGATAAGGTGGGTCATCTTACAGGCGATCCAATGCGGCAGCCCCTCGCTGACCCGCATGCCTAAGGAGCCATCCTAGAGCCCTCCCTATTGGCTGTTGGTGAGGAGAGCGGCTCGGGGGGTTGGCGCGCTGCCGGGTCTGCTCGCCCGCCGTGTGGGACTAAGGCGCTGTCGCGCGGCCAGCGGCATAGTACTGCGTATTTCAGTCCTGTTCATGATTTTGATTCAAGCTCTTGTCCTGATCTTGGTTCCACTTCCGGGGCCCCAGTTCCTGTTTTTATTCTTCCCTGCTCCATTTCCTCTTGTCTTTTCTTGGGTGTGTCTGATATTTGTGCCACTGGCACAGAGACCCAATATTAATGATCCATCTCCATTATAGTTGTTGGGTGTCTCCCTGAACTCTGTGAGATCAATCTGCTCCTTGCCTTCTTGTTAGATATTTTCACCTCACAGAGATGACACTTTTCTAGGAGCATACAAACTATCTTCTAAGACAGTGTGTCGATTGTTCCCTTGCACTCTTTTGGTTTTGCACATGTATATGTTAAACCCCTATTTCTGGGTTCCCTGGTCCATGCTGAGAGCAAGCAACCCATTACAAAGCCTAGTCCTGAGCTCACCTAGGACTTTATGAGAAGCCAAAGCTTTAGTTCACTCAGTTCCAAACTGCACAGGTGTGAAATCATGGAGTGAATTCTACTGTATCAGACTGTTCTGGCTAACACCATTGCAAAGATAGGCAGCTCCAACTGCAATGAATTGCGGAAAACTGAATATACCCCTTCAGACTTGAATTCAATCAAATGGTACCATAAAACCAACCTGCAATGAGGAATCAAGTCCTGTTCTTCAATAAGATAGTGCCATAATGATTCTCTTATACCCAAGCAGTATGTCTGACAGAGAGTAACACTTCACTCAATATATTGAACTTCCAATGAAGTTGAGGTTTCCTCTGGACACCGTAATGCTTTCACTGTTCCGTGAGCGCACATACTTTTCAAACCTAGATGGATCTACATTGTGGTCTGAAGAAATCAATGTGCTTCTTTGTCCTTAGAGGATCACTTCCATCACCACTCATATTTGGTATTTGGATGACTCCATTGTTAGCATATTTGATTCCTGGACACTTACCTCCTGTGCCAGTCCTCTGCTGGTGATACATTCGATGATATGGTCATTCAAGTACATTTCATGATAGACATGCAGCACCATCATTTCTCAGTATTATGCAAATAATGAAAGGAAATCTTTTCTTACTAGGAGAAAGCTGGTTTAAGAGGAATTAAAGTGAAAATGATTCTTCTTTTAAGACCAAAGAAAGGAGCTGCTGTGGGTAGTTGGTTATTGTTTATCTTCAATATGAACATTTCACAAGCGCCTTCAGAAACAAAACTGCAGGTTCTTCGGCGAAGCACTAGCCCAGTTTTTTCTGTTGTCAAGATTAATTTTCAGGTAGCTCTACAGATCAGAAAAAATATTATCCCTTACCTACTCTCAATTTAGATCTGGTGTCACTTGGTCAGTTGTCAAGGAAAATCATGCAAACCATGTAGATCAGTGGTTTTTAACCTATTAACTTCTGTGGACACCACTGAATAACAAGTCAAAGCTAGAACTCTCACTTATTTCCATGATTTCACCTCAACAAAAGTACAAACGAATCCATATTTAAACATATATGAACTCGACGCACAGACTTTCCTCTGCCACTACATGTTTAAATATGAGGAAGACTGCACACTGGTATAAAACCCAGGTTCCATTTCCAAATCAATAGGTAATCATGTGAAATCCAAGCTATCTAAAGTGGTGGAAGAGAAGTTGTAACTGAATTACCATTGGCCTTGGACAGACACAGCACTGAAATCCAGCTTGGTACAAAATACTCTGGAGACTCTGCAGGGTCTTTATGTCAAAAAGTGAAAAAAGAGGCTGATTACATAAAAGGTAGACAACTAGGTGCTAATTAAGTCAGAGTATATGCTGCCTACTGGCAGATTGAACTCGATTTGTGGAAGCACTTCAGCTCTGATGGAAAGTGGAGGCATGCCCCCCTTTTCTGTACATGAAGTGCAGTGTCTTAGAGCCTGCAAGCGCATGTTCAAGTAAAGCAATGGATGGTCAAGTGTGAAGTCTGGAAGGACCTTTTTTGCAGTGCAAATGCGTATACATGCTTAGATCACTGAGCTTTTACAACTCTGGCTCTCTTAGTGTGCACATGCATATGATTTTCGAGAAAATCCTAAGCAATTCAAAATAGTTTTTAGTCCGAGTCGATTGCTAGTTCAGGTTGGAGTACTTTTACACATAACCTGACCTGTCCTGAAATAGCAACCACATTCTGACAAACAATTTTTAAATGCTGATGATTATTTTGCTAACGTATGTTTATTGATTTTAATAATATATGTAACAAAGAAATTGAGGAGGGAATACAGTAGACTTCAAATAAGTATTACTGCTACTAGGAGACAATATTTTCCTTTTTAGTAGGAACTATTTTTATACAGTTATTTTGCTAAAACGCCTTATGAATAGTGCCAGAAAGTAATGGTTGGTGGTAATATGGGTCTGGTGGTAATATCAGTTTGGTGGTCCGCAGCACCCTTTAAAGGGTGCTGCGGACCACCAGGGGTCCCTAGATCACAGTATAAGAGCCACTGCTCCAAAGTAATAATTTGCCTTGTCTCTAAGGAGCCTTGTTTGTCAAGGTGGAAATGGTTGTGCTGTCATCAAGAGTACCAAAACACCCAGAGCGATCGGTGACAAATTAGCAAACAGGCATTCCCTCAATCAGGCAGGCACACACACTCAGCACCACTTAAGTATCTGCTTATGTACTGCAGTCAGAGCTCAACCTGGATTAGAAGTAGTGAAGCAAAGCATGTTGCAAAATCATCTGGTTCAGGATGCAATTTGCTCTTTCATCATGCCCATGACAGATAAACTAGTAATGTGTCAATAACCGGAGGGTTTCAGGACCTAACGTTTGTTTTATTGCCAAATGTGCTACAATGTTGATTTTTAGAGTATCTGGGAAAGCACCAAATACCAGCAAACATCAACTGAACTATTACTAAAGGAGTAAAGAGGAACAGCTTCAGCAGAGAGATTATCATGGAGAGAAGATTAGTCTTTGAAACTAATAGTTGGAGTCGTTCTATGCAGAGGCCAAGGCTATGAGCATACTTCTGTGGGTTAAGGAAATCTACCTGGTGTGACCCCTAAAAACCTAGGGTTTATACCAGAGCCATATTCATCTTGTGTTGTGGCTCACTATAATACCTTTTTGAGGACATCTGTTTTCCTATACTGGTTTCATGTTGATTCAGTTGACAAAGGGTTGATGGCGTGGATGTGGATGGGGTTTGACAGTGTCATCTTATACAAACTGAGTCACAAGATAGTGTTGAAGATGAAGAGATACTTTACCATCTTGCAGTCTCTGTCCCTTTTCCCCATAACCCTATTTCTCTACTCTGGGGTTGATGAAAGTGATAATTTTGGGTGGGTGTTGATTAGTATTAAACACTCCGCATTATTTGCTTTTGTAGTGTGAATGCATAAACGCAAGGACTGCTCAACTGCATATACGCATGCCAGTGTATGCCATAGAGTTGCTAGAGTAGGTAGTGTTTAGCACTGAAAAGTCTGATCATTTAAAGTAGGTGTAGACAATGGAATAGGCATTCCCACGATGCTTTTTTTGTTTGCAGTCTAATTCTGACTTGCTATTTGACATAGCGATAGACAGTGCACAGATGAACGGGTTTCCATAATGCATTGCAGTCTATTTACGAAATACTGCATGAAGCATATTAAGGGTCTGATTATGAGTAGGGCGGTCCACAGGACCGCACTACTTATGGTGGCGGTCCCACCACTGCCTCACTGCAGGCCCACCCGCAGTATTCTGAGCGTTATGTTATGTTAAGGTATTTGTAAAGCGCATGGCTGCCCCAGCAATGGGGCATCCTAATACTAGTCTCAGAAAGCAGGGAAATAGAAGATACACAGAGGATTAAACCGAAAATAGCCAGGCCTTCATTGCCCTTCTATAGGCCCAGTGATTCTGAATGCTCCTAATAGACAGAGGTAGAGCGTTCCAAAGGGCGGGAGCGTTGGCACAAAAAGAGTGCCCTCCTGCTCTCGCTCTTCTGACACAAGGGACACAGGCTACATAGAGCTTAGCTGAGCGCAAGACCTGTAAGAGGACATATGGGTGGAGCAGATTAGATAGAATGGAAGTGCCCTGAGAGGTAAGGATTTTATGAGTAATGCATAGAGCCTTGAAAAGAATACTCTTTTCCACAGGGGGCCAGTGCAGCTTTTGGATGAAGCTGGAAACTGGACAGAAGGGAGGGCTGGGGAGGGAGCTAGAAATGATGATAGGCTCTGCTGCCAGTGTGGGTTTCATAAGACCTTTCAGGAGAGAAAAAAGTAGTTTTTGTAGGGTTGTTACTATTTTTTATTTTGGTAGCAAAATGTTCAGATCTTGACTTCAGAATCAGTTTTTGATATTCCTTGATGGCCTCTCTGTATCGTGTTTTAGCAGAGGGCTCATAGGAGTGTCTCAAGGCATTTTCAAGGACCTGACAATTTCTTGTAGCTAAGATCAAAGTCTCATTAAACCAAGGGCTGGCTTGCGTTCTTTTATTATGGGTTGGTTTAGCAGGGATACACATGTCAAGGGCATGCGTCAGCCAGTCATAGAAGAAGCTGTTAGCTGATTCCATGTTGGAGGATATTTGAGGACTCTGTGTACGAAGTATGCGAGGGCCAAGCACTACGCTACGCTCGCGTAGTTTGTGAAGTTTGCGCTACTTCGCACTACACGAATTGCACGTAGCACAGTGCAAACATGCGTAGCGTAGTGCAGCAGTCATTTTTTGCTTGCTCCCGGTCCTCAATGTCAAGTTGGCGACTGCGAGCAAGCAAAATGACATCCTGGCGAGACTTTTTCCTCGTTCGCGCTCAGCAACAAGTTGCCGATCGCGAGCGTGGAAATAAGCCTCCCAGCGAGCTTCTCAACACAGGGAGGTCAGGTTTCTCATTGCGAGTGGTTGTGTATGCTCGCGACCGCTTGCGATGAGAAACTACCAGTCCGCGTTTAGAAAGCTGCCGCTCGAGTAGAAATCTACTCGAGCGGCAGAAAACGACCGCTTGCACTGTGCAAGATGCAGTTTGCATTGATTGCACAGTGCGGACAAGCATCCAGCACTGTGCAATCAGTGCGAACAGCATTTTTCACAGTGCACTACGTAGCTACCCATAGCTCGTATAGTGCGAAGGGCAGTGGGGAGTGGAGTATAGACCTTTAGTGAGGGGATGTTGGAAAAGACAGGATCAAGAAGGTGCCCAGCTAGATGCATAGCACTTGGGGTGTATAGCGTCATCTAGCATGCTGCAAGATCATCTAAGAAATTGGTGATATCAGCGTCTTGTCCAGAATCCAGGTGAAGGTTGAGGTCACCTACAATGTTAAAATTGGCTGTCCTAATTGCCAGAATGGTGGTCGACCGCAGCGTCCACTGGAATCCCGGATCCTGCAGCGATGGCACAGCGATCAAGAACAGTAATATGCTGGCAGTGCTGCTACTGTACCGCAGAGCATATTAGGAGTTGCCTGCCTACCATGAAAAGCCATAACAGGGTCCCTTCGCACTCCTGTCTTGAGGGGGCGTGCAGGGGGGCACATATTGTGCCCCCCGGAACTGCACCCCCTTTCCTACACGGTATGACATGTACAACATGGTGCATGCCACACTATGCAGGTACGTGATGCCAATGCTGTCGCACCGGCGGCCTGTTGTGAAGGCTCTTCTATGAGCCTAACACTGCCACCACTGTGAAACTGCTGCAGAACTGCCCTGCCCGACCTGGATTCAACTCTGAATCCAGCGGGCGGGCCGCTATGGCCTTGATGGTCCTTTTATGGACGGAGCAGTGGTGGTGCCACAGGAGGACCGCCAAAGTCTTAACCAGGCCCTTAGCCACAACATCCTGCTTTCAAACCTGCCATCCCTTCCTTCATGGATATCCACCCTTATGGCTCGCGTACATCACCACCCTTATGGGTCTTGCACAAGGCTCAGCCCTAGCTCCCATCCTATTTTCATTTTCACTGCGTATTACCTCAGTTGATGACACAGTCTCCTCACAATGTTTTGAGTCAATGACTTAGATAGAGATTGGAGATTGGATGAATGACTGAGCAAGTTAAGGTGGTTATATATTATCTATTTACAGACTAAAAAACCTCTTGGTGCATCTGCTGAATGATGATGCCAACATCATCTTCTTCTCTTATTTTTTATGTTAATGCCAAAGTGGCTGATAGGCATACTGCTACTCTGCTGGGTATGGACAGGGATGTAGCTGAATCAGTGACATTTAGGGTGTGTGAATCCCAACTAAAAAAAATCATTGTGGTGCAGGTTGGAGGGGTGATGAGATGACCAAGGTTCAGGATGGATTATTTCGATTAAGGATAGGGTCAGTACTGATTTGCATTACCTGGTCCTCTGTCTAGGTTCTTAAACGTTTGAATCGTAGTGGATCAGAATCCAACCTACCTCATGAATATTAATGAGGTTGGTTGCAAATTGTGACTTACTATGATTGGATGCCATCACAGGGTTTGTGGCCCGCTGGGGTCAGAAGACCACCATGTGATTGTATTTCAATAAACTTTTTTAAAAGCAGCCCATTTTCCTTAAAGGAAACTAGGCTGTGTTTTTAAAAAAGTTTACTTTTTTCTATAGTTTTTGGAGAATTTGAAATGGTCTCATGCACTAGTGCCTACTTCCAAACAAGTTTTTTTGAAAATATTCACGAAGGGAAACCTTCGCTTTTGCCAATGGTTAACTACCCCGTCTTGGGGGCTGGTAACCTTTCAAAGCATTACGACCCCTATTTTGTTCCTAAAACTTTGAGACAGAGATATGAATCGTAATTTAGAAGGGACCTATACAACGCACCTCTTCCAAATAGCAATTTCTTATGCATTCAAATTCATTTTAATGGTCGGTAACAGGCTACCAACTCTTAAAACTGATTTAGTACATTGCTAAAAAAAGTTTTTTGTTGCAAACTACAAATCAGAGCATTTGCGACCAAAAAACTGCTTTGTACATCTGGCCAGGGACACTTCCCAGAGGATGCATTGATTTAGACTATTTCTGCTTGACTAACACCAAAAATAACTCAGGTCAGAGGGATGAACATTTACTGTTCGGCCGACGGGTCCTATAATGAGATGTAGCCACTGCTACTAGAGACACCTGGGTAGCTTAAGGTAGTTTCACAGTGCACAATACCAGAATATAGTTTCAAGAACATTATCTGACATAAATATTGATTTCGAATTATCATTTACAAAACTATTGACCCATTAAAGTTAATAATAGAAAATATACACTCAATAGGACAATATTGTTATAAGCAGTGCACAATACTTAGTTCATACAATTCCTCAGACACTGCAAAAGCTAAAAAGCAAATAACATGATTTGATGTGGAATCAGATGCAATTCAAGGCAATCCATAATAAATTCCCAGAATTGACAATGTTTATTATTCATACCATGTAGAAATAAAGGAAAAACTCAGAGCGAATCTCCTATTCTACACAATAGACACCCAAATCAAGCAAAATACGTTCTTGGCCTGCTTTCAATGATGCAATATACTAGAAATGCCTGCGGTAAATTTACTGTAATCTTATGTGAAAATTACAAAGTTATTATTCAAGCAGGACGCAAACGCCTTACTTCCTTTGAGCCATGTTGCCATTGCCTGAAAACCCACAAAAGAAGAGGAGAATCCTCTATTCCTATTTACCAGTGCCTCAATTTCCAAATTTTCCTGATTTGTTCAGGGGACTCAAACACGCTAGTCCTAGCAGTCACCTCAATATACCTAAACATTGAATTAGTACTACTCTCTATGACTACTACTGATATGAAGATCCCTTTGGATGTCCTGTGTATGGGTGTTGTATGCGTCTCGAAAAGACATCAAAGCGTCACCCTCTGATATTGGCCTAATTCATCTTTGGGTCTGCTCCTAGATGGGAATCGCACATTCTCTGGACGATGTGCTGTGCTTGGGGATGGTCATCCTCCTGTAACTCGGCTGGTCAGATTTCTAAGTCAGAGAGATCATTAGTTTCACTATACCTAGCCCTTATTCACTTTGGGAGGCCCCCCTTTTCCAGAAGGCCTATCACATCCCAACTCCACAGCATAAGATGTTCAGCCTCTTGGTGCCCGCCATATTGTTGTCGGCCACATCCCTGTCCCACCTAATGAGGATACTAAGGTCAGTCTTTCCTCATTGTGTTTTCTAGAGTGGGTACCACTGAGGTGGCAATACATATATGCTAGCATTTGATCAGAATTAAGAGCGAGTTATAGAGGAAAAACTGGAGGGAAGAAAATTCGCTATCAAGTTGTATTGGGGTGAAAAAAAAGTTTCAAACAGACAAAATTAATAATAAATTAGCTTTTTAGTTTAAATAATCTAGGGTCTCGTGCCCAAGACCCTCATTGCAAGTGACCCCACCCTCTGCATTTCCCAGACCCCCTGGTATGGGTAAATGCAAGGAAGTTTATACTGGGCCCATAAAGGAGCACTCGTAAAGAGGCTCTTAATTGGGAGCATTTCATTATGTGATACTGGTGACACTGTGAATTATTAAACATATATTTCCGTAACTTTGTAAATAACTTAGACAGACGTTATTAATATTATTTTATTACGTATAGTACCTTTGTTTATTCACTGTCACGACCATACGAATAAATGATGCGCAGTGCACTGTGAAACATGTATGTCTTTTTTCATTACAGAAACTATTCACACAGACTTACATAGCCCCAGCCTGCTCCGGGACGGGGCCAATGCCCTGTGCGCCATCTGCGGGGACCGAGCCACGGGGAAGCACTACGGCGCCTCCAGCTGTGACGGCTGCAAAGGTTTCTTCAGAAGGAGTGTCCGTAAGAACCACGTGTACACCTGCAGGTACGCCCGTGCGAGCTACGCAGTCCTAAACCTTTCTGGTCACGAATGTGCACGACTAAATTCTAGCCCGAAGTTCCTTGTGAAAGGGTAAGGGGGGGGGGGGGGGGGGGGGGGTGGCTATTTCTGCGGCGCACTGTATTGAAAGTTTATTATATTTTGTTTCAATAGTTGCTAAGGTGCTTTGGTAGTGGCTATCCATTAATGCGCAACACTCTAATATATAGCGTGGCATCTGCATTGCAGTGACGAGCTTGGTAAGTATTTTGTTTTGGTGAAGTGTTGGTACCACGGCGGTCATTTTAATTGTTTTTCTACCACTGATTTGGGTGGAAACATACGTTTCCTCCAAAACTGGAAATACAAGTAATGTGATAATTCCCACACCCAGTATCACTTCTCCATTTATCCGAATACACATTTCACCAGGTGAAACTTGTCTGAATGTGTTCCGACAATGGTCTCAATTCGAATTGGATGAATCAGTGGAACCGCTACTCAAGTAAAGCACTCTGACATCATCGCGTCGATTTCACGCTAAATATTAAAAAAGCACAAAAAAATCCGAGGAGTGACATCAATTTCCCTTTTAAGTCACAATTCCACAGAGGATTATTCGCAAAGATGCAGTCATTTCAATTCCTGGCATTACCGATGCCCGAGAAATTGGTCATTTCATTTTCACGTGTCTAGTTATGGATGCAGAATAACCACAACACTGAGAATGACCCCCTAACAATGGCAGTTTCAAATATTGTGAGTAACAGTAATGTGGACTGTGAAATGTGGGGGGTACTAGTGGAATGAGTAAAAGCGATTCTATGGTATCCCCGAGGAAAAGTAATACAAAAGGAAAAGCCACCAAGTGACAAGACGATGGAACAGAATCTATGCAAACCGTGTGGAACAGTACCTTTTTCAAGATTAATGTATTTGAATCTCAAAAAAGTAAAATCCAAATTTTGAAATTATTCTTTCTATGGCCTGCTTTCTACCAAGTGGTAAATGCCTTTTAAAGATGGGCGTAGTTTGCGTAGGCGCACTCCGCGAAGCTACGCAAAGCCGTTCTCGCACTACGCGAGCTTCGCGTAGCTTCGCAAGCTTGCGTAGTAGCTTGCTGGTCCCGTTCGCGAGCCGTTTTTCTTGCTCGGGAGCGCGTAGTGCGTGTTCGGGGCACTGTCTGCGTGTTCGGGGGATTGTAGCATGCAACCTTACCCATGTGGTGGGCTATGGGCGTGGCCATCTTGTTTTTTCAATTGTCCCGCCCGCCCGCGTCCCCTACTTCCTCTTCCAGGTCGCGAATAATGCGTTCACGCGGTGCATGTCTTGTTCGGGAACACAACTACTTGTTCGCGCGTCCGAATGACGTTATCGCGTTCTCACAGTCGGGTTGGATTGTGTGGCCGGATTCCAAACATCGTAGCGAACGCGATCGGGACAGAAAAGCGAGAAAGCGAACGCAGAACCACAGTAAGTCATTACCGCGCACGCGAGAATGCTATTGAGCGCTCGAGGAAGAAAAACTACTACGCTACGCTGTAGATTGCGAAGTAGGCGACAGCTTTGCGCGCTCCGCGAAGTGCGAAGTTGCCGAAACTTCGCAAACTCCGCAAACGGAGCGTAGTTCTCCGCCCAGGCCTACTTTCATCCTGAAAATGATGATTAGTCGGTCAAACCATTTTATTCGGTTACTAAAGACCATAAAAGTACAACATATGCAACATGATACAACACACAATAAAAAACATCTTAATGCTAATCATCAATAAATATAGGCGACCTAAAAACAATACAAAATCAAAATTGATTAACACACGTAAAAAATCTGAGATGCCATTAATCCATTTATGGTAATAAATAGTTCAATTAAAAATACAAAACAGTTCAGAGTTAAACATGCCGATGTAAAAACAATAATCATATAAAAATAGCGGGAACACCTATCACACATGACCCGAGATACTGTTTTCTCTTGAGTCTAACAGCTGCCAATAGGTAACTCGCAATGTTAAATATCTCCCATGGGTCATTCAGCATCTGTAGATCAAGTAAGGCAGGTCTAACCTGGATAAAGCCTTTCCCCCTTAGAATTGGAAATAAGAACTTCTTACGGATATCACTATAATGGTCACAGAACATTATAGAATGCATAGTGTCCTGAGATGAAAAGTTGTCACATGTGCAAGAGCCTTAGTCACAAGCCCTGCTCCAACCCAGTAGTTCTCCCAATGAAAAATGAATCAAATTAAAACGAAACCTGGTTAAAAGTTGGCGATGAAAGGGCTTAGTGACAATAATCATGTACATTTCAATCTTGGGAGAAGTTTTTAGCAAAAAATAGGCTTTTACTGAGGGGTTTGCTAACTCCTTCACCTCTATCTCAGCCAATATTAAATTTAGAAAATGTGTTTTTACTCACACCAGATCCTCTTTTCTTATTTTCTCTGGGGAGTCAAAAAGATCTGGACGCCCTTGTTTATATAAAATGTGCTTAACATAATTTAGGCAAGGGATATAGCTTGCTCGCTCCATAGAGACACAATCCCTGATGATCTCATGATTTAAAATTAATTCTGGATTAATCCAGGTCTAAAGCCAACAATCAACCGGGCCCAACCTTAACCAATCTGATAGATAACTAACACCTACTTCTTGATGTATTACAAAAGTAGAGGGGAACCGACAATAGAGTACGTAAAAACTTGTTTTCGACTGTCGGTAACCCTTCCATTGTCTTAAAACCCCAGATGGTAGATCCATACATTGCAATGGCTTTGCATTTAGACCTATAGATGTTGAGCATGGCTGAGATTGGCCTGGCCCCCAATCGCTGTGCAAAGCCATGAACAGCGGCTGTAGACCTTGCCATCGCATTTTATTTTGCCTTCTGTGGTGGGGACCCATGAGCCCCTCTTGTCGAACAGTACCCCCAAATAGGTGAAAGAGGTCACTCTAGACAACTCTGCACCTTCACAGTAAAACGTTTTTGGCTTTCTTGGACTTTGACCAATAGTCATTTTATGTGAATTGGCTATGTTGACTACTAGGTCCAGTGATTTCATAATGGCTCTAAATGAGTCCTGAAGCCTCTGAAGCCCTACAGCTGTACGGGCCAATAATACAGTGTTATCCGCGTATAAAAGCACAGGAATTACCCTGTCCCCTACTCGTGGGATATCTAAGCTGGCAGACTCTAAAAACATACCAAACTTATTTACATAAAGGGTAAAAAGCATGGGCGCTAAAATGCTGCCCTGACGGACGCATCTTCCGGAAAATGATGATTAAACAAATTAGGTGAAATAGTTTCTCAGTCATGTTATTCTGTTTTTTTCCTTTTAATAAATTACATACAACCCTTCATAACATGTTCACCAGGTTTCACCTTAATATGCTTGCCGCAGCTTCAACAGAGCCCAATTCAGAGTTTCAGGGTCAGGCCTGATGCTGTGATTTTAGAGTCAGACATGTGAGTGGTGTAAACTATGTAGCAGAGCCCCCATGGAACAACTGAACTTTATGCCACAGGAGCAATTTTTGTGCCACGTAAGTTAGCCATTTGCAGGCATGTTAAAGGGGAAGAGCGTGAGATCCCTGATATTGTATTCAGTCGGAAAAATGTGGCCACTACTCCAAAGATCCAAAGATTCCCTTTCCTACAGGAACTCCTTAGATGCTTTACCCTATAATGCACATATCATCAGTTAAAGATTGAATACTATATTTCCTTTACTGCTGATATGTCCCTCTCCCCAGCGTAGCTGAACAGTAGTACACCGCCACTCAGTGCACTGGACTGAAACAAAATAAGCATTTCCAGTGCTATAGGTCTCTCATTTACGAGAGTTTGAGCTATTGGCATTGCACATGACAATGCCAATAGCTTACTCTCACAAATGCGTGACCTATTGCATTGCAAATGCATGCTATAAAAATATAAAACTTTGGTAGGAGAGAGTGTGTCCTGCCTGCAAAAGCAGGCAGGACAAAGCTATTTGAGAAAATGGTGCTCAGAGGCTGTAATTAAAGCCTACAGAGCAACAACACATGTTACAGTGGTTGTCGCTATGGGAGGTTACAAAATGGGACAAGATGGTACTAAGGAGGGACTACTACGCCTTTTGACCAATGAACAGCCACAGTTTACAGTGGACAATGACACAAGCCAATGAAAAATGTGGGTGGAGAGTGGGCGGAGCTTCAAGTCCCTACCTCAATACAGCATACCTCGCATAGCAGCCCAGACTCGACCTAAAAAGGAACTTGCTACCAGCCGAAATCCCTCAACAGACAGCAGGAAACACAAACTTTGAAATAAAAATATTGACTTTTTACAAGGCCTGCTGACTCTCTGTCCGTATGCGACATCCTGACCATCTACAGTGGTTAGTTATGGAGGACATAAAGTACAGTGCTTCCTCACCTCTACTGTTTTGTTTTTTTAATTGCTGGAAAATTACTTGTTTTGGATTGATTTGTGAAAAATAAATATTGTGATCAGTGATTTGGAAATTGCTCACCGAGTACCTTTTGAAGGAAATTTCTGCAAACTATTTATTTCGCTGAAAAATTCCACTGTAAATAATTTGATGTATGTAGAGTTGATCAGAGTCAAGAAAGAGACACATACTATGGGATCCAGGCTAAACTTCCTTTATAATTTTCATATCCATATTCCTTGCTTTCCTATCTGCCACTCGCAGGTGGGAAAGCTTCCCGCCATCCCCCTCCATGTGACGGCACATCAATCCAGCCTTCCTCCTTTCGTTTAGGACTGTGTGCCCTGCCCTGAGGTTGCAAGTGCTTGACTCCACACCTCCCCCCTTCTTTACCAACAATCTAGTCTCTTGTCATCATTTACATCTCTCCAGGTAGCCGGCGAGGGAGAAAAAAATGCCGACCTGACCGAGTTGTTGTTGCACCTCTTGAGGTCTCGGATGTGGGAGTTTCTTCTTTCACCCTGAGTGGTGCACTGGACGGGGGTATGCCCTCAGCAGCTCCTCTGACACTCCTGGTAACTTCATCAGGGCAATAGATTGGCTTGCAGTGGGATACATTCCGGGTGACCATCTTGCCTGGGTGTGTGGCTGTAACCATGCTTCTCTTTCGTTCTGCCACTTGAAGTGGTTCAGCAGGGAAGGGGGTGTCTACTTTAATCTGATGGTTTTCTTTTTGACCATCACTCAATCCCCTTTGTTGATTAGGGCCTCTTACGCATTCCTCCTAGTGTCAGGATTGTTCTTCATCTTTGCCTTCTGCATGGTGTCCTGCTCATGCAGTTTAGTAGCCTCTATGTGATGCATGCTAGTCCATAGTGGGAGTTTTATTCTGATGGCCCTTCCGAACAGGAGAGTGTCAGGGCTCTCCCCGGTGGTCGAATGTGGGGTGGTTCTGCAGGCTCGCATTATTTGATACAGGGCTTGATCAATAGACAGTCCTTCTGTCTGGGCTTTCTGAACTATTTTCTTTGAAGTGCCCGTGGCTCATCCAGCCTCACCATTTGCCTGGGGCTATAATGGCATCATCTTCCGGTGCCCCAGGCAGTCTTCAAACTCACGGCTGGTGAAAGATAGGCCATTGTCAGAGTTGAGTACTTAAGGAAGCCTGAAATGTCTTCTCAGCTCATGTGAATGAGTTCGTTTTGACAATGGGGAACTGGAAATAGTCGTCAAGGGGTACTAGTAGGTATTTGCCAGTTGGAAGTGGTCCCAAAAAGTCACAGGCAACTCAATTTCATTCTGCCTCTGTTAAGTCAGACATTGCTAGGGGTTGTTGCTTCATTGCTGGTGACAGACAAGTGCATAAGTGGCAGGTTCATAGTTCTTCCTCAACCAGGGCTTTACATTTTAGAAACCGTATCCTTTCTCATAAGGCTCTTTTGTTGGCTATTATTCCTCTGTGCCCTTCATGGGCCAACTCAATGGCATGCTTGCGAAGGCTCTGTGGAAGTACGATTCAAGACTCTCTCAGTATGACACCTTCAGGGGTCACCACCAGCTCCTGTTGTATGTTAGAGAAGGCTGTCAGGTCACCTCAGTTGTTTCACTTGGATGTCCTGTGTTTCCATGTTTGCATGTCAATCATGCTTTTGACTTTTGCTAAGATGGGATCTTCCTTTGTGGCAGTTACTGTCTTTGGCTGTGACAGCACTGGCAGTGTGTACGTTTGTAAAATAAGGATGAGATATTCTTCAGCCAGTGACGACTTTGGGCTAGTCATGGGTAGTGGGTAATGTAAGAAGTAGTCAGCAGGCTTCAGTTTCTTTCTTGGCTTGAGGAGAATGCTGCTGTTATACTCTTGTATTCCTATTCCCCATTGTTCAATTCTTGGGGTCAATGTAATGTTCGGGTTGCTAAAGATTGTCAACAAGGTTTGGTGGTCTGTGATTATGGTGAAACATTTTCCATACAAGAAGATGTGACAGTGTCAGGCCCAGAAAAACCACCAGACTCCCTTTTTCTGGTTGTGAGTAATCCCTTTCTATTGTTGATAGGATCCTGCTGGTGTTGGCCACTATGTGTCTATGAGCTTCAGAAGTACCAGAGGGTTGTGCCAGGATGGTTACTAACCCCACCAGGCTGGTTTCTACCGTTACTTCCATGTCCAGTGTAGGATCAAAGTATAACAACATTGTGGCTGTTTCCATTGAGGTCTTAATGTTATGGAAGCGTTGTCCTTATTCAGATGACTTTTTGATCCCTGCCGTTTTCCTCATCAGATTGCACAGGGTTTCACTGAGGCTGGCATAATCCTTAATGTACAAATAGTGGGAGAGGAGGGGTGCACAACGAAAAGGTGGATCAGTGGGTCGATAGAGGCTTCTGGATTCTGGGTGCACTCATAGGGTAGTGTTATCCGTCTAAAACACTTTGAACTATTACTATGGTTGTGTATGCGGAGCCCCGCAGATACATCCTCTGGTGAGGCACACCAATTTGGATCACACAAAGTGCTTCGTTTTCAGTTATATTCTTCGTTTATTTCATTTCAGTTGTTAGTACTCATTTAGAGATAGTTGACTCGAATATTAAACAGCATATCCAACAGTCGTTATCCGTAACATTTAAACATTGACCTCCAATGCATTTCGGGCATGGGTGCCCTTGGTCACGGAGAGCTGAGGAGGAAGCAAAAAGGGGGGCAGTGGTGAGAGGCTGTGTCGGAGTGAGGGGAGTGGGGGAGTCTACTAAAGTGATATGGTGTATGGGCTGATGCGTTATTACTAGTGCACGAGGCTGTAGTGAAGGGTAAGGGATGTGAGGGGAAATTACCGCTGGTGAACACAACTTAAGTAAAGATATTAAAAACAAAGTATCTCATCGTCTTACTTCAGAGTTACGCGTAGCGTCTGCAAGACGTTCTCAGTCGGTCATCCGTTCGCTGTCCCGAACGCGTGTGAGACAGCCTACTAAAGGATTACATGAACAATGATGACGGACTAGCGCCCGAGAGTTACGGGGGCCATCTTGGAGTGGTAAATGCTAAGGGGAGATGCTAAAGGAAAAAACGGGTGATGTAAAGTGAATACTGTGTAGACAATAAGCAAAGGTAAACATATGTGGTTCAAATAGGAATAGAGAGGAAAGGTGAAGCAGCAACGTAGTAAAATACAGGTGGTATTACAAATAGCAACTAAATTCTGTACGATCATTAAGCCCATGGGGCTTGAGAGTTTGCAGAAGGTAAATCCATTCAAGTTCTCTCTTGAGTAACAGTTTAGTGTTGTCCGTGCCTTCTTTCTTAGATACGATCTCTAGGACCAGGAATTTTAATTGAGCGATGGTGTGGCGTGCTTCCATGAAGTGACAGGCAATGTTAGATTTCTCACTTTTTAGTCTGATGTTGGACTTGTGTTCGTTTAGTCTGGTTTTGATTTTTCGTTCGGTCTTCCCTATGTATAACTTGCCACATGGGCATTTGATGGCATAGATCAGATTGGTGGAGTCGCAAGTGGCATCTACATGGAGTTTAATATTGTGTCCTTTCATGGGGTGTTGTATTTCATTGCCCCTGCTGATTACACTGTTGCAGTGACCACAGTTCAGGCAAGGTTGAGTGCCACGGTGCCGTTTGGTTAACTCGGTGGGTTTAGCTAGTATTTCTTTAATGTTTCGGCTCCTGGTGTGGGCAAAAATTGGCGGCTCATTAAAGATGCCTTGGAAGTCGGGTTCATTTTGTAGTATAGGCCAATGCTTCCAGATGATCCTTTTGTACGTTGCACTGGCGGTAATTTCCCCTCACATCCCTTACCCTTCACTACAGCCTCGTGCACTAGTAATAACGCATCAGCCCATACACCATATCACTTTAGTAGACTCCCCCACTCCCCTCACTCCGACACAGCCTCTCACCACTGCCCCCCTTTTTGCTTCCTCCTCAGCTCTCCGTGACCAAGGGCACCCATGCCCGAAATGCATTGGAGGTCAATGTTTAAATGTTACGGATAATGACTGTTGGATATGCTGTTTAATATTCGAGTCAACTATCTCTAAATGAGTACTAACAACTGAAATGAAATAAACGAAGAACATAATCCTTAATGTACCTGGAGCAGTAACTTGCCATGCCTAGGAAAAACCATAGCATGGTCACGTCCTGAGGTTGATTTGTGGTTAAGAGTTCCCATTCGTTATCCAGGTCAGGAGTCATACCTTCCTCTGAGAAGATATGCCTAAAGAATTGGTGTTTAGTCATGTGAAACTTGCATTTGACCACATTCAATGTGAGCCCTGCTTGCATTAGCAGCTAGCATGCTCGGTTTAAGCCCTTGTCTTGAGCTTCCTGAGTGGCTACGAAAATTAGTGTATTGTCACTGTAGTTGAGAGCATTTGGCGTGGCCAGGGTTACTTGATGAATGGTGTTTTGAAATATTTCCGCAGCTGATGAAACGGTGAAGCTGAGGTGTTTGTATCTAACGTGTCCTCTGTGGGTGGAGAATGGGGTGATCTATCTACAGCTTTCATACAGGTCAAGCTGATGGTATCCTTTGTTGAGATTAAGTGTGGAGAAGACCTTGGTGCCATTTAAGAAGGTACTAATGTCTGCTATTTGTAATCCCGTTTGTCACTCCCGTTCTGTTGCTCTATTCAGCAGACACATGTTGGCACAGATATGGATGTTACACCTTCTTGTCTTTTTTCAGCACCACTACAATCGGTGATGCCCGGGGAGTAAGATTCCTTAATGGTTCAATGAAGTCGAGTTTCAGCCGGTTCTGTATCTCATTTCCAACCACACTTTGTAGGTTAAATGCAATCTTTCTGTGTCTTTGTGCCACCAGGAGAATGTCTTAACAGTCTTTCAATTTTCCTAGTCCACAGACCAGCATGGGGAATTCTGGATGATAAATGTGTAAAAGTGTGAGGTCCGAGCGCACTGCCGTTCCTTTTAAAGTTTATGTTTTCAATGAGCAACGTTCGTCAATCTCAGAGCGTGCTAAACAGAGTGGCGTCTCTTGTCGTAGGCGTCTTAACTGAAAATCACAAAGTAGTGCTTCCCACCGAGCCGTGAGAGCATCCCCTAGTGCACAGCTCATTAATCCTTCTGGAAGGATGTTTTGATATATCTGCAGCTTTCATCTAGTTCAAGCTGATGGTATCCTTTGTTGAGATCAAGTTTGGAGAAGACCTTGGTGCCATTTAAGTGCATAATCATATCTGCTATTTGTGGTCCGGGTTGTTGCTCCCATTTATTGCTCTAGTCAACCAACACATGTCGACAGAGATGCGGTCCCCACCTTGCTTGTATTTTTTCAGCACCACTACAATCGGTGATATCCATGGAGTGAGATCCCTTGAGGGTTTAATGATGTTGAGTTTCAGCAGGTTCTGTATCTCATGGCATTTTGTAGGTGAAACCCAATCTTTCTGTGTCTTTGTGCCACAGGCGGAATGTCTTCATTGATGGGTAGTTGAACTGGACAGTCTTTCAACTTTCCTAGGCCACAGAACAGCATGGGGAATTTCTGGGTTACTTCAGGGTCCTTTGTGTACATGGTAATTGATGGACAATAAACCCATTTCCTCTGCAATAGCAAAGCTAAGGAGACACGCTTCCAAAACTCTCCCTTGTAAGATGTGTATGGTTGTCTTGATGGTTTTAGGTTTGTGCTCTATTGTGGCTTTGAAGGTCCCTCTACTGCAGAGCGGCTGAGTCGCTGCCCAGGTGTATATGTGGATGTGTTTGCTGGTTGAGTTCTGGTAGTGGCTTTAATTAATGAAATGTGTGAAGTGGCATGATATTAATGTAGGCCTCACTGTCAATGATGAACGATATGGGGTGTCCATTCACATGCAGCTGTATAGTAGTGTGCGTCAACTCGCTGTATTTCTTAGGTCTTCATGTCAGATGTGACTGCGCCTAACTACCTTGCTGTCTCAAGATACAGGATATTGGGGGCTAGTACCTTTCCTTCAGCTATGTATATCGTTGCTTCTGCCAATCCCTTGTGATGAATGGTTGTATATACCTTCCCCTTGCAGTTCAAAGGCTTCTCTTCAGCCCATATGTATATTCTCTGCTGCGACTCAAGGAGTGGAACTTGCTTTTCCACGTGGGCCATATTTCATGGCCCCATCACATTGACAGAAGCTCCACTGTCAATTGCAAATTTAACCATGTGGCCCCTTAAGCCAGGCTGACAGAGGAACAGCTGTTTTCCTGAATGCTTGCTGACATCATCAAAAGGTATCCATCTTCTTCACTGTCACTCAAGAATGGTGCCAGTGATCATCTTGTCGATCATTGGGGAGACCTTTGTGTGAGTGCGAATTTGACTATCCTTACATCAGTATTTTTTTTGCCTCGATATGTCGACACAGCTGTTCTGTGACTTCATGTTTGTCAGTCAGTTTCGAGTGCTCGGATTTCTCTTTATTGCCTTGTACTTAACAGGCAGATTAAAAATGGTTCTCTTTTCCGCACTGCAGGTTTGTCCCAGAGCTGGACACTTCCCATCATGGGTAAATGATAGACCACAACGGTCTGTAGCATGTTTTTTTTTTTAACTTCCTGGATGTGTGTCGATGTCTATCATGTTTTGTGTGAGGATTTCAGCGTATGGCTAGTGCTGTCTCTTTATGTGATGACCTACCTTTAATGCCAGCTGCTCTCTCTTCCACTCATGCAGCTGCTAGCATTTTGTCTGAACTGTGCGTTTCTTTCGGTATTCGTCTCCGAAATGAATCAGAAAGGCAGCCGTCGATTATTCTGAGCCACATGGCCTCTATTTCAATGAATTCACGGAACTTACAGTATTATTTAAGGAGTGTCTCTAGCTATTCTGCCATTCTCGCTTTTTCCCGCCGCTGCGTCTCCTGCGGCCCCGCCCCCACGCAATCCCATTCGCCTCCCCGCTCCCGCCTCCCAGCTGCTCCTCCCTCCCACATCCCCTCACATGGAGGCCACGCAGAGGTAAAGAGAGCGACCTTTGACCCTGTCACCAGGCAGGTCGCTCCCCTCGCCGCCACGGATCACTGACAGAATATCAACAGTCAAAATATCGACTTGCCAAAATATCGAGGTTAAAATATCGAATGCCAGAATATCGACTTCCTATCTATAAACAGGTAAGTACAAAAATATCGACTCCTAAAAATCGTTGGTTAGCGTAGGGATAAAAATTACTATTCCCACTCCAGTTAGTGCAACAGTTGGGAAAGCATTGGATAGCGTAGGGGTAAAAATTACTATTCCAACTCCAGTGAGTGCAACAGTAGGGAAAGCGTTGGATAGCGTAGGGGTAAAAATTACTATTCCTACTCCAGAGAGTGCAACAGTAGGGAAAGCGTTGGATAGCGTAGGGTTAAAAATTACTATTCCCACTCCAGTGAGTGCAATAGTATTTCCCAAAAAATACCAATAAATAAAATACCATATATAAATAATTATAATTAAATTACTTCCCACCCTATTCCCCTATAAACCCACAACCCGCTACAGAAAATAAATTACTAAAATGAACATATGTATCAATTAATCATTTAAAATTAATTGCCAATTATATTTTAATTAATTACCAATTAATAATTAATTAACAATTAATTCTAAATAAATACCAATAATTAAAATACCATATTTAATAAATTATAATTAAATTACTTCCAACCCTATTCCCCTATAAACCCACAACCCACTACAGAATTATACTACACAAAAATTAAAAATTAATATTAACTTACCTTAAATTCGATATTTTTGTTGTCTATATTCTGTCTAGTCGATATTATGTCCATACTATATTTTTGATTCGATATTATGTCCATTCTATTCGATATTAACATTTTCTAGTCAATATTTTGGTAGTCTATATTCTGTCTAGTCGATATTATGTCTATTCTATATTTTTAACTCGACATTATGTCTAGTCGATAATAAAAACTCGATATTTTGACTCTATACCCGCCGCCACAGAGCCCCACCTGTGTGCCCTGAGCCCGCTGCTGCCGTTCACGTACTGTCTTGCACTGTTGTCTTGCCCGTTTTCCTCATTTATATTGTTTGTATTTCTGTCTTGCCCGTTCTGTAATTTCCAGAGTTGCGTTGTTGTTTTTGTCCCTTGTGCCCCTTCTTTCTTCTGTTAACCCCGCCTCGCTTTTTTCCGCCTCTGCGTCCCCTGCAGCCCTGCCCCCCACAATCCCATTCGCCGCCCCACTCCCGCCTCCCAGGAGCTCCTCCCTCCCACATCCCCTCATATGGAGGCCGCGCAGCAGGCCCACCTAAGGCAAAACCGTCTGTGCCCGTACGCGCCTGGACCGCGCCCAGCACCAGGACCCCTGGCCCCCGCAAATGCAACAACACCCGACTCTGCTACGACCCCAGCACCATCCACGCACTCAACACTGGACGATCACACACCTGCTGCCTAGCTGCCCGAAGCGCACCCATGGACCCTTCTCCTGCCGTAACTGCAGCTTCACCAGCATTCGGCCCGCCAACCCACCTACAGAAGAACCCAACTTCCTCAGATGCATCCTGCTCAACACCCGCTCCGCCCGCAAACACGCCGTCGAACTCTGGGACCTACTCAACACCAATGCCCCAGACGTCGCCTTCCTGACGGAGACCTGGCTGAACCCCTCCTCGGCACCAGACATCACCATAATTTAAGGCTACAAGATCACCCGCAAGGACGGCACCAACGGAGTAGGAGGAGGAATTGCCATCGCCCACAGAAACACTCTCAAAATCTCGACAGACACCAATGACACCCTCAGCACTGCTGAACACCTGGACTTCCAGATCCACATCGACCCCAACACCACCCTCAGAGGCACCCTCGTCTACAGACCCCCTAGACCCCGACCGCAGTTCAGAGACTCCATCGCCGACTTTATCAGCACACAAGGCCTCCACAGACTACATCCTCCTCGGGGACCTGAACTTTACATCCTCCTTGGGGACCTGAACTTCCGCCTCAAGAACAACAACGACTCCAGCTCTTCCACCCTGATCGACAACCTCGCCAACTTCGGACTCGGACAACTCGTCACAACACCCACCCACTCCGCCGGCCACACGCTTGACCTCATCTGCTCAGCAAGTTCTCACGTCTTCTTCAACAGTACCACTTTACTCCATTGGACCGACCACTGCTGCATCCACTTCACCTTCTGGAAACCCACCACACACTACTGTACCCAGCAGATGCCCCACTGCCGCTGGAGCAAAGTCACAGAGGAACAGCTTACCCCTGCCCTCTCCCATAGCCCACCTGCAGACCCGACCGACCCAGACGCCGCAGCCCGTAGCCTCAGACAGTGGATCAACGACTGCGCCAACACCCTCGCCCGCTCAAGAAGCCCTCCAACACCCACACCAGCAAGAGAGCCAGCTGGTTCACCGAAGACCTCCAGTCCTCCAAGTGAACCTGCCGAAAACTTTTAAAAAATTGGATTCGTGACGAACACCGGAAAGCCACACAGCCCACAAGAATGCCACCCGCAGACACCACCACCTCATCAGATCCTCAAAAAGGACCTCATTCAAAGACCGCCTAGACAACAACGCACACAACAGCAAAGAGCTCTTCAACATCGTGAAGGAACTCTCCAACCCCAGCTGCAACACCTACAACATCCCACCGTCACAAGACCTGTGCGACTCGCTGGCCACCTTCTTCCATCGCAAGATCGCAGACATCCACAACAGCTTCAATGGCGTCACCACCCCGGCAACCTCCGAGACCCCCGCTCCCACGACCACCACCCCCACCAACTGCCTGCTCGCCTGGACCAACATCAACGACGACGACACCTTCCAGATCATGATAGCCATCCACTCCGGATCCCCGGAAGACCCCTGCCCACACCACATCTTCAACAAAGCCAGCAGCACCATCGCCGCACCCCATCTCTGGAAAACCATCAACATCTCCTTTGAGACAGCGACCTTCCCGGAGAGCTGGAAGCACGCAGAGATCAACGCCTTACTCAAGAAACCCAAGGCAGACCCCAAGGACCTCAAGAACCTCCGACCCATCTCCCTGCTCCCGTTCCCGGCGAAGGTCATCGAAAAGGCCGTCATCAAACAACGGACCAGCTTCCTTGAGGAGAACAGCATCATGGACCCAACCCAGTCTGGGTTCCGCAGCAACCACAGCAGCGAAACTGCCCTCATCACTGCTACCGATGACATCAAGACCCTGCTCGACAACTGAGAAAACGCGGCCCTCATCCTCCTGGACCTGTCAGCCGCCTTCGATACGGTCTGCTACCACACACTACGAACACGCCTCCATGATGCCAGAATCTAAGAGAAGGCCCTGGACTAGATCACCTCCTTCCTCTCTGGCAGAACACAGAGCGTCCGCCTCCCCCCTACTGCCCCGAAGCCACCAAGATAATCTGCGGCGTACCCCAAGGCTCATCCTTCAGCCCAACATTGATCAACATCTACATGGCACCGCTCGCCCACGACCTCAACATCATCTTCTACGCCTACGACACCCAGCTGATCCTCCCGGACAAGAAGGAGGTCCTCATCCTCGGATCCACCCCCTTGGCCTGGGACGACTCCTGGTGGCCGACTGCACTAGGAGCACCCCCTACACCCACCAATCACGCATGCAACCTAGGGGTCATCCTCGACTCCACCCTGTCCATGACTAAGCAGGTCAACGCCATCTCCTCCTCCTGCTTCAACACCCTATTCATGCTTCGCAGGATCTTCAAGTGGATCCCAACCAAAACTAGAAGGATGGTCACCCAGGCCCTTGTCAGCAGTAGACTGGACTATGGAAACTCACCCCATGCAGGAGCCCCGGCCAAACTCCTGAAATGGCTCCAACACATCTAGAACACCTCCGCACGTCTGATCCTTGACATCCCTTGCCGCAGTCACATCACACCCCACTTGAGAGGCCTGCACTGGCTCCCCATCAACAAGAGGATAACCTTCAAACTCCTCACTCACGCACACAAGGCACTCTGCAACACCAAACCAGCGTATCTCAACAACTGACTCAGCCTCTACACCCCCACCCGCCAGCTCTGCTCCACAGACCGCGCCCTCACCACCGTCCCCCGCATCCAAAGAGTGACCGCCGGTGGCAGATCATTCTCCCACCTCGCCGCCAAGACATGGAACACCCTCCCCATCCGCCTGCGGCAGACCGAAGACCTCGTAACCTTCAGGAGTCTTCTCAAGATCTGGCTCTTCGAACAGTAGCAGCATCCCCCCATAGCATCTTGAGACCCTCACGGGTATGTAGTGCACTTTGTAAATGCTATGATTGATTGATTGATTGATTCTGCTAACGTATCCATCATTTGTCTGGGATGCTGATGTGCTTTGTTGAAGATGTATTTCTCCTAATCAATATTAGAAGCGGGGTCACATTTCTTGGTGAGGGTCTCCTTGACATTCTGATATGTAGCAGTGTCTGCAGTAAGAATTTTCTTTACGGCATCTTTGACTCTTTCACCAGCCAGATATTTGAGGTTACTGATTATTTTCTCATCATTTTTCCAAAGCATTGATGAAGTTGTTGAAGCTCTCGATCCAGTCAGCTCGTCTGGGACCAAGGTCATGCTTCTTTGCTGTGTCAAAAGGTGTGGTGGCTTTGGGAAGACCGCTGCATCTTATGTGGCTTTGCCATCTTGTGACATGATGGAGGTGTTATAAAGTTGGTTCGTGGGTGGAGTGAGCTTGTGCAATGCAGCCCTCCGTGTATTATAGTAGGAACCACAATGCAGGAACAACAATGGTCTGTGTCACAAACTTTCACAGACATTGATTTACACTCTCTCCTGTGGTGTGACTTTGTGCAGTGGACCCCATAAGGGCTGTGACATCAGACCTTGAACAGCTGTGGCTATGCAGTGTAGCTGGGGCAACATGCAGCTGTGTTTCACACAGAAAGGGGATGGCAGCGGAGGCTCGCAAATGCCCCATCTTGCCCACACAGGGCTTTAATAGCGGAAGCATTGCAGCACTTCACAAGGCACTGAAATGGCTGTGAGACTCTCAGACAGCACACATGGTCGGACACAGGCAGGTAGCAGGCCACACACTTCTATGAGACTCACCCAGTCCCATAGTCAGACGATTGCACACCAAGGCACAGTGCAGATGGCAGGGCTCACACAGCAGGCGGAGGAGCAACACATGGTCTGTTCTGCGGCTTATACAGGCCCTGATGTTAGTCGTCGACTAAATTGGTGAGCCCTTTGCAGCATGCAGACAGCGTCCACAGCCTCCACTACTGCTAGTCACCAATTGTATAGATGGGAAATCAAGGAAGAGATGCAGACTGAGGTGGCGTAGTGGGCAAAAGAATGATGGATTTAAACCAGATCTTTCTACTGGGGGAGAATGTTTGAATCATTCAGCATTCCGTTCATCATTTGTTGCAGTTACACTTTCCGCCCTAAGTGGGATGGGTATGCCCAGAAGTGGGTCCCTTGCTCATTGTGCCACTGGATTCAAGCTAGCCTTGCTGATGAAGGGTGACATACCCTGAAACTATCACGCCTGACATCAGACTTGACCAGATATTACCAGCCCTTCTACAAGTCAAATCGGACATCCGAACAACTACACAACCTTATTGTACAACAAACCAAGTCCACTTGCAACATACAGGAATACAGTTCTTCCCCACACTCCAAGAACAATAGTCGCATCCAACTTCTTCCTTCAAGCTCCCAGGCTCATGAGTCTCCACGTTGGAGCATAGTCCCACACCACAATGCCATATCCCGCCCTATCAGGCTGTTAAACCCTCTATCTGATTTAGAATTAGGGGCCCTCCTTTGCTCTTACGAGCTACCTCACCCTCCACATAGCACTGGAGTTCCAGTTAGCTCACATACAGACCTTCGAATACAATCTATTCCGATCAACAAACACAGAGCCACCAGACTCAACTTCAGAGGCATTGTTGAAAGTAACCTCACTAGAATCCCCCTCACAACTGAACCACCACAGTATCCATTCAGCCGTGGCTAAGCTGTATCCTCCTAAACTACAGGTCCGCTTCTAGACATGCAGCTGATATAGCTGACCTACTTATCACTAACGAACCAGACATTCTGATCATGACAGAAACTTGGTTAAATAAAGTATCTACTCCCATCATGGACATCCTTTTACCACCTAACTATGACATCACCAGACTAGACAGAACGGACAGGCCAGGCGGTGGGATAGCCTGCATACACCAGATCAGCCTAACAGTGACCAACTCCAATGCCCCCGCTTTATCCTCTTGCGAATAACTATGCTTAAACATCACCAGCAACAACAAACAAATATGCTCTTTACACACCTTCTACCATCCTCCTGGAGATAACCTCACATTCATAGAACACTTCATGGACATTCTAGCATCAAATGACAGCCAGCAAAATAAGCAAATTTTCTTGGGGGACTTCCACCTTCACTGGGACGACCAGAACGACACAGGGGTAAACAGCCTCAAAGCTTTCCTTGCTGACCTTAATCTTAACCAAATATGTAACAGCCCTAAACACAACAAAGGTGCAGCTCTCGACCTAATAATCTCCAAGCGGACTCCACACAGCTCAACTCGATCCTCCAATGCGACTGGTCTGACCATCATGTCATTACATTCCAAGTCTTGGAAACCAATAAACAACTCCCCACACAACCCCTGAGAACTAAGATCTGGAAGAGAAACCTGAAAAACGTCGGCTCTGAACTTATAGCATCAGCTAACTCAAACCCTCTCTGTCCCCCGGAAGACCTTGCCGATGTACAGGGGCTGACCAATCACTACTTTCACTTCATGAACAACCTACTAGACAAAATAGCCCCGCTTCAACTGAAAAGAACTTCCTCAAAAGAATCAAAACTGTGGTATGATGGGAGGCTAAATGAAGACAGACGCTCTCTTAGAGTAATTGAACGATGTTGGAGAGCCGCCCCCCTCAGCTGACCACCTCAAACTTCTAAGAATCTCCAGGAATGCTTATTTTAGAAAGATCAGAAAGTCTAAAACCGAATTCTTTAGGTCTCAACTAGACCTAGCCAAGAACCGCCCGAAAAAGCTATTCTATCTTATCAAAGCCCAAACCAAGAGCCTACCAAGTCTCCCCAACGCTAGCCCACTCTCTCTACCCAACTGTGATGAATTTGCCTCCTTCTTTGCCCCTAAGACAGAAATCAGATCTACTCAAGGACCTACTATCCGTCTCAGACTTGAAAAATAACTCATCACTGCCCATGGCTGATGCCCAAGCTAATGACCTCCCAATATTTAAACTAAAAAACAGTGCAACTTGGTCCCACTTCAACACCTACAGTGAAGACACCATATTAAAGACACTAACCGCTCTGAAACCCTCCAATCATTTCAAAGACCCGCTCCCGGCAAAGTACCTAAAAGACTTCATTCCTCTCTTACTACCCCTCTGGATCAAGATCATTAACACGTCCCTCCTTCAAGGATCCATTCCAGACATCCTCAAAACAGGTCAGATTTTGCCTATCCTAAAGAAAACAACAGCAGACCACTCGGACCCTAATAACTATCGTTCTAACATTCCTATGCTAGCCAAACTCCTGGAAAAATGCGTTAACATACAGCTGAACAGTCACATTGACAAATTCAACCAGCTTAACCAATTTTAATCAGGCTTCAGAGCAGGTCACATCACCGAATCAGCCATGACACATGTATTAGACAATGTTCTAAAAATCCTAGAGCAAAATGAAGACTGTCTACTAATCCTACTCGACCTGTCATCAGCTTTTGACACCGTCAAACACGACAACCTGTTTGATCTCCTGAAACACAGAATGGGAATGTCGGGAAATGAATTTATCTGTTTCACCTCTTTCCTTCAAAATAGATCCTAAAGATTTAAGGTCAACCAATCCCTGTCCAACCCTTTGCCCGTCAAATTAGGGGTTCCGCAAGGCTAATCCCTATCACCCATCCTTTTCAACCTTTTTATGGAACCTCTTACAGATCTTCTCAGCCTCGCCAAGATTCACTTTAACATGTTAACAGACAACACCAAAATATACATCAAGATCCAGTCACTTCACAACATCAAATCGCTCAACACCACACTGCAGAAAACCCAAACATGGTTGGCCGAAAACCATTTGAAACTTAACTCCCTCAAAACGGAATTCCTCTTAATAGCTCCCCCTAACAAAACTCCCACTATCCTGGATTGGATTAAGCACTTAACATCTCTCAATGAAGAACGTCTCATCGTCGACTCCGCAAAATCGCTAGGGGTAATGCTTGACAGTAACCTTAAGATGCAGAAACACATCAGCGCCTCAACAAAAGGAGCTAACTTCCATCTAAAGACCCTGCAAAAACTGAAACCCTTTTTGCCTGCCTACGATTTCAAACAAGCAGTTTAAGCCCTAGAAATCCCTCGCGTGGAATAGGGGGCAGTAACCTTATGCAACCTCCCAAGGTCATCAACAGCCCCACTAAGAGCCACGATCAACTCAGCTGCAAGACTCATCACGGGTTCAAAGAGAAACTCCCACATATCCCCAGACCTGGGAGCCCTCAACTGGCTACCGTTTGAAGCCAGAATTCATCTAAAAATCGCTTGTATGACGGACAAGGCTCTCTACCACAATGCCCCACACTACCTAGCTCAGAAACTGGTGCTCTCTGCGGGCAGCAGAGCCTCCAGGAGTGCCAAGACTCTTCTTCTAAAACCACAACAATTTGCCAAGAAAAAACCTATAACCGGTCCTTCTGTGGTTTTGCTCCTAGGATCTGAAACGCTCTGCCCAGTGAAACAAGAATGAACCCTTCCTCTGCCTCCATCAAAATAGAAGTGAAAGCGATCCTCATAGCTAAATTCATGTGAACTCCATTACTGTTTATTGTATTTTATTACTTGTTCTGTTTTTGCGCTCCATAGTCGTCCTTCTGTTTTTTTCGCTAGCTTAGTATTTTTTTTGATTAAGAGCTTTGTATAACATCTTCACATAGATCTCTGTATGCTTTATCTTGCCTTCTACATATGACTTGTAAAGCGCTCTGATACTCGCTAGAGTCTTGTTCGCGCTATATAAAACCTTCAAAACAAATAAACCAGACCTAGGATGCTTGTTTCCGGTCCAGGGAGGACCTGGCTTGCCATTACGGTCTGGACTGTTCCCATGAGGCACAGGGTCAAGACTGATTTGCATATGGCTGGGTCCAAACTGGGGTGGTGTAGTGGGCAAAAGAACAATGGATTTAACCCAGATCTTTTGACTGGGGAAGAATGTTTGAATCATCCAGCATTCCATCCATCATTTGTTGCAGTTACGCAACTCTGAGATGCAGGCAAAACTTCCTTTATTATTTTTCTACCCTGCTGCCTTCCTTCCCTATCCGCAGCTCGCAGGTGGCATAGCTTCATGATGTCCCCCTACTCATGATGCCACATCCCTCCAGCCTTCTTCTCTTGTCAGGGACTGATTGTCCTGCCCTCAGGGTCCTAGTGTTGGGCTCCACAATGAACATGTAATTTCTGCAGAAAAGTTTCTTCCGCAACTTAGTTTTTCTCAAGTGTAACTCTTGATAGAGCAAAAGGATGGTGTTTGCACAGTGCAAAGGCTTGGTGCAAATTTTGAATCCCAGCTGTACTCCAGTAAACAGATCTTTGCCTCAAATTGAGGCTTAATATCAGCAGTTCAGTAGCATATCAATTACAGTAAATAACATTTTGCCACCACAAGAATGATAGAAGCTAGAAGATTTGCAAACCATAAAGGTTTATTTGCAAATTAGCAAAATTACAAACTCAAATCAGTGAAATGTGTCATAAATGAATAATCACCTGGTTACCAGCATATGTCCTTGTAATCCAAGCAAGTCAGAATAGCGATTACAAACCCAAGTTATTAAAGGATTAATGTACACAAATAATGACAGATTGGTTCCCCTGAAGGGAGCTCCCTAATACTAAGCTGAGTCTTCAGAAGTGAAATCGGGGAAGTTTTGAGCAGGAAGTGTCAGCAAATAAAGCCTCTAAGGTAGAACCAATTGAAGGTTCAAATCAGACATGGAGAAGAAATATAGTTGCTCAACAGATTAACTCTGTGAGCAGCAATAGAATGAGCCTTGGGTCTTAAGAGAGGCAGAGGGGCATCTGACTTCAAAGGAGAACAGGAGCAAATCAGACTAAGTTAGTGATGCACAATTAAAACTTTGACTTCAGCTATCTGGATAGTCCTTACTGATACCACAGAGAAGGAGCCAATCAAAATTAAGCACTTGCAAACTCCCGGTGTCTGGGATCTGTTCCACGTAGCAGAAGAACCAATGTCCTCAGGAGCGAAGAGCGGGCCCTACTCTCCCCTAAGGTATAGCCACTTCCAGCCAAAAAAGGGTGCACAAAAAGTTTGACTAATACCCCCAGGGAGAGAAGAGACGACTCAGGACCACCAGGAAGAATTCCAATAGGACCAGCAGAAGGCAGGAGCAAGAACCTGTAGTACGTGCTCGTAAAACTGCAGAGTTAAAGAAAGTAATAAAACAAAAGAAAAAGAAGAGACAAAGATTAAATAGATTTTCCTCCCACAACTATGCAAAAGGTTTGTCACAGTTTACAAAGGTCAGTGAAGGCAGGTTGTGTGCTCTCCCATACCCACCTGTAGTCAAGGGTGTGTCCCAGATGAGGAGGGGTCTCTTCAGTATGGTCCACCAGAAGAAGTAAGCCAAGCACCTGAGAACGGAGGGTGGGCTGCTTTTAAGCCCTCAAGGTCAGCTGACCGCTTCCTCAGTGCAGCACGGGATAGCACACAACCTGACCCCCCATCGAAGTGGAACCGTGACAAGGTGCAGGAAGCCTGACGTGTAACTTTTGCAAGGGAGGATACATATCCGCTAGTCTGTCTCACGCATAGGTGTTACGATTACTGAACAGCTCCCTAAGAGATCCATTCACTGGCCTTCACACACAATTTAACAATAACAGCCCAATTCTAATGAGCATACAGTTGGAAATAGAATTCTGAAATGAGAAAAAAAATTGCTCGCAGTAAGCAAAACCATAGCATTGCATTTAACATAGGGTGTTCAAATCGAGGCCTACAGTGACTATGGCTAACTTAACGTGAACACACTCTAACCATGATTAATTATTAATGTAAAATCACACATATAAAATCACTCTTGGATGTAAGTAAACAATGATTATATGAGATGTGCATTAGCATGTTAAACAAATATGAAAAATAGTGACAGCGTATCACAACTCTCTAAAGTGATGGTGCTGAAAAAATATTGTGTCGGACCATAAGAGAGAAAGGTGAACTTTCACACTCACAGAGTTATGCTTTGCTGTGATGCACATTTCTTTCTTGTATTATGTTAAACCATTGTATATTAAATTAAGCTATGTTATGTTACATTGTCCTGCTTTATTTTATGTCATGCTTTGGATGGCACTGATGTGCCTTGATTTCTGTTGCACTCTGCTGTGGATATTTTTTCTCTCCATGACATTGAAATATACAAATGAATTGATGAGTAAATTAACTAGATTCAGTGTCAAAAACTCAATAACCTAGGGAAGAGTGGCAAACAAGACCCATACACGCAAGCCGTCATATTTTACTAAACCTACCAAGAAAGAGAGACATTTTCTGTAGTTAATGGGTTATTGCTTTTCTCCATCTCTTTTGCACTCCCAAAAAGCACAATGTGAATATAAACTGTAAAGTCATCTGATCATGACATATTCACTATGACTCATGAATAATATGACGCCTCTGAATATGGTTATCCACTAGAGATTATCTTCTCGGAGACCATAAATGATATCACTGTTATCTTGACTGACCTTAGTAAGGAGAGTTCACAATAACTCATCAGTGGCCTGCTATAGACTCACTGGCACACAGAATACCTGGAACATCCAACAAACAATACATTGTTATTAAAACAATGTTTAAAGGTTATTGTTCTATATGTGAGTAGTACCTGTTACATGGAGAGGCTTTATGTGGAAACTGGAGTAATCCTATGTCCTCCATGACAACCTCAATTTGCCCCACTTGCTGATGCATACCGGTGTGGCAGTGCTTAATTGGAGCCAGTGGTTGCAGGTAGGACCTAAAGGCATTCTTTTTTAGATACCAGCATTTATTTTTCCTCATTAGAGTATGACCCAGATCCGTGGAGTGAAAAACACACAAGGATAGAGCAGGGGAAAGAAGAAGATGGATGTTGGAAAGTGGCTTAATAATAGTGAGAAGTAGGAAATTACCACTAGATAAGGCCACAAACACAATAAAAGGTTCAGTCAAGGTCTCAATAAATGATTCCCTTGCTCAACACTTGGTAGCTGGCATCAAGCAGGCAGTCTTAACGTAAGAGACAGGTGTGTAAAGCATTTAAAAACACCAATACATTAAATAAGTAAGACACAACACACAATAAAAATACAACACCAATTTATAAAAATAGATTGTACTCTTATGAGCCAATAGATACCAAAATGATAAAAATCCAATGGCGGGAACCGGAGATATTATGAATTATTGAAGAACAAACATGTTCTAGTCCTTAAAATCCTACAGCGCTAAATTGGGACATCTGGTCGCGCTTGACCAGGACAAAGTCAAAGTTTGAGGCCAACCGCGATAGAACCCTAGTTGGATATGATACACTTAGGGGGTGGCCTCTGTCACAATTTTGCCATCTCACTTAGTCATTTTTCTGGACCTTTTTTCTCCAACTTCGAGCGTGCTCCTCTTCAGGCTGGATCTGCGTCGATGTCGTCGCATTGGTTTTTAGCACAACAGGGTCTATGTCTGTTGTTATCACTATTTGCTAGGCACCAAGGGCCACATGTACGGAGGCTTTTTCTGGTTGCAGACAGTCCGCTTTGCGGAATTGGACGTTTGGACCTGAAAAATGCATTTTCTTATGTACCAGACCCGCAAAATGGGTTAGTGATTCAGTATTCAGAAGGGGCATGGTAAGGGGGTTGTGTTCCTTCCCAATAGCGTCTCGTACAGCTATGTAGGAATGTTTTGCAACTGAAATGCGATTGTAAAACATTCACATTTTACCACCTACTTCAAGTCAGTGATAAACGATTCGCAAAAGGGAAGGGGTCCCCAGTGGACACCTTTCCCTTTGTGAATGCATGCAAAAAACTTTTTTCAGGGCAGGCAGTGGCCCACAAACAACTGCCTACTCTTAAAAAATGTATCTGAAACTTTTCATTTTTCTTTTTGAAACTCATCCCATTTTCCTTTATGAAAACAGGCTGCATTTAACAAAAATGTGCTTTATTTAAAATTAAAAACAGACATGGTTGTCTACTGTCCTGATAAGGCCAACAGCCCTGTGTTTTTAGCGATTCCCAATGGGTCACAAATTGCGACCTACCTCATGAATATTAATGAGGTAGGTCAATTGTGACCCAATTAGGAACCGCTAAATGTGTCAAAGACAGATTAGTAAATAGGTCTTTGCGATTTGCTAATTGCGAATTGCAACAATCTCAAAATGAAAACTACGTACATGTGGCCTATAGACACTTTAATTTGTTAGTTACTTTCTTTTGACTAAAAGTAAGTCTTTTTAATTGTAGCTATTGTGCATCAGTTCACACTGAAGCAGTTTCTCCCCCTCTCGGAGTCCTACCTTGCTGGTAGGAGAACGTGGATCAGCAAAGGGTCTCCTAAAGATCCTCATCAAGCCAACATTTTGGAAATGGCAATGAATTTTGTAGCCCCTTTGTTCACAAATATCAATAACCAGTCCTTTAGAAAGGGAGGCTTTCCTGAAGAATGGAAAAAGACTATATTCACCCTCTTTTTAAAAAAAAACCAAATTTAGATCCCAATAATCTAAATGATTTTTGCTCCTTTTCTTTGCTCCCAAGCATTGAAAAGCTGGGTCAACGGGCCACCTTCCAATCTCAATATTAACAATGATATTCAGGAAGATTATCAGATGGGCTTTTGGCCCCATCGCAGCACTGAGATGGCCCTGTTATCCATCATGAACAAACCAATATTAAGAAAGATAAAGGACAAGTTGTAGCCTTGATCTTGCTTAACTTATCAGCCACATTTCCTGCGGTGTTCCTTCCGGTGCTTTTAACATGGTTAAAGTACATCGGGTTCGAAGATAAGGCCCAGAAATGTCTGACTTAATTTCTTGAGGGCTGTAGCCAAGCTGTGTAGCAGATTTTGGTTAGGTCAAAGTTTGAGAATTTAGCAAGCAGCATCCCTCAAGGATATTCCTTGAGTGTGACATTCTTTACTGTTTATGTGGAACTGTTTACCAGATTGATCAAATCTTATGGCTAGATTTAATGACTTGTAACAATGACACTCAAATCATCCTTAGAATGAGTGTTACATTTCACAAGCTGTATGAAAGAGGTAGCAAAGTGATGGACCATCAATTTTCTAAAGTTAAACTCTAACAAAATTGTAGCTTTGATTATAGGAGGTGGTCACACATTACATACCAGAGAGTGGTGGCTTGCAGGTAACACCCTAATCCATTGCCTTTGAGACTCCTTTATGGCACCCTACACCCTGCAGTCCATCTTATCTAGGTCCTGAAAAAGTATAATCACATCAACCCCATCCTGAGGGACCTCTTTAGCTCCCCTTGCCTGCCACACCATATTCAAAACCTGCTGCATCATTACCAAAGCCAACATGACCTGCACCTCTGCTTATCTTGCAGACATGCTCACCATGTCTGGTGGCTCTTGGCACACCTGCAGCCCGGACACCATTAGACTGCAGACTAAGAGATGTATAAAAGAAATATTAGGCAGTAGGCGATTTCCATCTATGCACACATGATCAGGAACAACATTGCTTCATTTATCAGGACCATTCCAATGCTGCTCCAATTTAAGTAACATTTGAAGACTGACTTTTTTACTAAATCACAACACTCCAAAATCCAAAAATCAGCTAGCTCCCTTATCATTCATTGATTCTATGCTTAATTTTCAGCCTGTACAGCTCTTCACTTCCTTTTGGCTAGGTTCATGCTATACAAATAGCACATATGAACATGCATGCATCGTTCAAAAAGTAGAACATCCAATAGGAGCAATTTGACCTGCAATAAAGGTCATTGCAGAGAATCACTAGGTGATTATAAGGGTCATGTTTCAGTGATAACTGTGATCCTATGCTTGGCACAACCTATAGTGCCATGAGCTGGTATTCAGAAAAGAAGCAATATGTCTCAGCTCTAAGAGGCAGAACTATTGGCTTTGCCAATGCTTTTTTATTGGGCACAAGTGAACACGTCATTGTGGTACATGGGCAAACATGGGGAGCAATTTGGGCGTTCTATTAAAGAAAACCCACTCTAAGGATATTTTCTAATTGATGTGCATGTGTTATAGTGCATGCACTTAGTGAGCCACACGTGTGTAGTGAAGCAATGTTAGACTGGTAAATTATGCAAAAAAGTAGGTAAGTTGCCAAGCAACACTTTGCAGCTGCTGAGCATATCTTAAAAACATAATTAATACAAATTTAAAGCGGGACGAGAGCTGGATGATAAGTTTCAAAGAGAAAATGAAAGGACTAAAAATAGATTGCTTAGGTGCCCCAAAATGTAAATCACTGTGCATACAATTGCAAATAAAGGAAGCAAGAGACCCACCAGAACTTTACAGGTGCTGTGGTTTCTTTGCTATTTCGATTAGTTTTTTTAATAGCAACACATGAAAAATAGAAGATAAAATTAAACTTAATAATGCAGAAAAATGGCAATTTAATTTGGGTATTACAGGTTGCTATCTAGTTGCCAAATTAACTTCAAGAAGAGTTTACCCGCTTATTATGAAAACGGACTTAGCATGTCTAAAAGAATTGCCCCAATAGAAAAGAGCTCACTTTTACTGTTGATATCACCTCTTTTTATATTTTATTTTTCTAAGTTTTTATACAGCACAAACTTGGCCCAAGGGCATTAGAACGTTTTACAAAAGCACCAACTTACTTTATACAAGATCAGTGTTTTTTAGGAATGGGGAGATTGAGTGATTTGCACAGAATTACAGAATGTTGAGCCAATGTCAGGACTCCAACCTGTTTCCCCAGTTTCAGCATCAGCAGCTCTGGCCGTTAGACCACAGCACCTCCTGTCACCAACTATTGGTACTACAACAAATTTAGATACTCCCTAAGTGGCTTTTTCCTTCATGGGGTGTGGACAGCAAGGAATGGAGTTTACAATTTTAGGTTCTTCTTAATCACCTGCCATTTACCTTTAAATCAGGGAAGCAACGCTATGGGGGAGTCAGAGTTCCCGAGTTATGTTTAAAATTAAGTTTTAGTAGAAACTGCAAGGATGGCACAGCATCTGTGGTCAGCTAAGATTCCTTAGAAGGTAGGACTCCTAATTTCATAGGTAGGCTACCTTTAAGTGTGATAGAGCCAATTAGTAAAACAAAACCTAGCTCCAAGTTTATTTCAGCAAATTAGATTGCGATGTGAGAGCGTAGTGTCCATATAGTCTGGTCCTGAAGCCTATTAATGTTTCAAGGGGCTCCCACAATATTTTTAACCAAGAGAATATATTTATAGTAATGCACACCCACCCCAAGCTAAAATAACTTGGCTCTGCACAGACATAGTTGATAAAGTGTATGTCCTTGGTTTCAACCTCTTCTTGATTGGTGAACCAATAACTTTCACAAATAACTATTATCCACCCAGAGTGATGATGTCTCAAACAGCAGGATAACGTTGCAGAGAATTGTTCTGAGTGTTACCTCGAGATATTATTGAGAACCTATGAACTCCTGTTGAGTATCAATTTGTTTGTTCATTTCAAAGTTTGTTTTTGGAAATTCCAACAGCTTGTTGCCTTGCACAAAAGTTCGATAAATTGGGTAGTCATGTGATATATTTATTGCTTTCTTTAAATTTAATACCATTGTATAGTTGCTTCTCCTTTGAACATCCACTGCACTCATATCTCAGCAAGGGAATTATGGGAGGGAGAGAGGGAGGCAAGCACGACCGACTACCATTTTGTGTGTGTAAAAGGCCGCTTTATTGAAACAGGTGCACATCACATTATTTCCCAAAAATGACAAACCGCCTTAAAAAACTAGAACCTCTCTAAACATCAAGTTACCTGACCCCCCTTTTTGTTTTTCTCCCTCCACCCCTACGATCCCACATGATAATATCCCTCCTCCCGCAACATAACAATATATATAACAGCATTACATCCTATTAATATCCAAATTTCTTCCCTACCTATTAACTCCAAGCTCTCACAATAGCTACATTATTATTATTAATTGTGTTTTGTTAAGCGCAAACAACCCGGAGGCCTCGTAGCGCTGTATTGTCTGAATCAAGAGAGGGCTAAGAGAGCCAAGTTAGGTGAAAAGGAGAGTTTTCAGATCTTTCCGGAATTTCAGCAGGTTAGATTCACTGCGAAGGGTACCAGGCAAGGAGTTCCAAGCCTTGGCGGCATTCCAAGAAAAGGATCGCCCGCCCCATCTAGCACGTTTGGTTTACATTCCTGTCTGTCTGTCCTCTTGCAACTGTAACCAAACTACCCTCTAATGTAACCCCCAAACTATTTACCCCTTTCCCCGCTCCCGGTCCCCAAGTCCCCAAACTTACAGCCAAAATACCGAACTCCAGCCAAACTTGGCCAACATCCCAACCAAACTCCGCCTGCACCCGCTTCCAGCGACGATCATACAAAATAATCCTGCCCAGTGTACCTGTCCCAATACCGCAGCCTGAAAAAACCCCAAAACATAGGGTGGGCGGGTGGGTCAAAAAACCTCGCTCCGCTCCCAGCCACCAGGTTCAGATACCTAAAATGGTGGCTGGGTCACGTGGGGAGCCCTATTTATCCTTGGGCTGTGAAACATTGGGCTTGGGCTGCTTTTGGGCTATAAACCAAAGCAGCCCAAACGGCAAAATGGCCGCGCCCATGCTTCGCTCCCTCCCCCTCCCAAAACTGCCCGGGGGCAGACCTCGCGGCTCGGCTGTCCCCCAAACCCCTCTTGGGAGGGATAGAGGGAGGCAAGCACTACCGACTACCATTTTGTGTGTGTAAAAGGCCGCTTTATTGAAACAGGTGCACATCACATTATTTCCCAAAACTGGCAAACCGCCTTACAAAACTATAACCTCTCTAAACATCGAGTTACCTGACCCCCCTTTTTCTTTTTCTCCCTCCACCCCTACGATCCCACATGATAATATCCCTCCACCCCGCAACATAACAATATATATAACAGCATTACATCCTATGAATATCCAAATTTCTCCCCTACCTATTAACTCCAAGCCCTCACAATAGCTACATTCCTGTCTGTCCTCTTGCAACTGTAACCAAACTACCCTCTATTGTAACACCCAAACTATTTACCCCTTTCCCCGCTCCCGGTCCCCAAGTCCCCAAACTTAACGCCAAAATATCGAACTCCAGCCAAACTTGGCCAACATCCCAACCAAACTCCGCCACCCAGGGAAAGGTGGAGTACAGGTGAATACAACGCCTCCCCCTTTCCCTGCCCACCCCCCAAAACTTCCCACTCCGACCCGCGCTGCGCATCAGCACAAAAACATTACAACCAGCTCCTAATCCCGGCGCACACCTAACAGGCGAGCCAACACCTCCCGTAGCTCCAACAGGTACAAGTCCATCCCCATCCTCGAGAGGTGCACCCTGTCACCCCTGAACATTTCCGGTGCGTCATAATGGATATCCCTGTGCCAAATCCTCGCAAACCCCAAATGCCGACAGAAACGTACCATTTCGACGTTGATCTTTTTCCGTGCCTTGTCCACCGCCTACGGCCGGCTCGCCCCGCACCAAACCCTCCGCGGAACCAGCTCCTTCCACACCACCGAACACCCGGCCCAACTTCTCCGCAATTCTGCCAGATCCCGCCGCATCGCCCTCATCAAAACCAGACCAGTCTCCTGAACCATGTCATTCTCCCCCAAGTGGAGAACCAAAACCTCTGGGCACTGCCCCCCTTGCACCATGCCGTTCAACGTGGACATCAGTTCTTTCCAATGCATACCCCCCCCTCCCCAGCCACACCACCTGAAACAGTGCCAGGTTAAAGCCTAAGTTCTCCCCGAAATAGCTATCCTGGGCCTGTAACTTCGCCCTCTTCACAAAAGAATGGCCCACAATCCAAATCAACATCTCCTGTGCCGCATGTCCCGCCACCAAACCTGAAACAAAAAACAGATGTAAGTCACATTGTCCCCCCAAAATCCAGCCGCATTTACGCTAACTCAGAGCTACGCACATACCGCCTGTAGCAAGCCGAGGACCACCTCCCCAAGCGCATGATGGCCCCTCTCCCGCACCCTCGCCTATGCGCTTCCGACGCCGCCCCAATTCTGAACGAGTGAGTGCCATACTGTCCGCCATCGACCCCCAGCCTGTCCAGAGCCTTCCTCAACACCCCCAGCAACTGCGACCCCATTGCCCGAGTGCCATCCGCATGCTGAAAGACCAACCCGTCCCCCAGCCAAAAACCGTTCCAGGTCCACCCCCATCGCACCGGGCACGCCAATCCACCCCCCTCCTGCAACGTCACCCAGGCACCCACCCCACGCTGGTCCTTTTTCGACCGCCTCAGCCAAATGCGCACGTCTCGGTGCCCCAAACGCACCTCTGGCCAACCCAGTCCCTGGCCCCTTCTACCCCCTACCAGCTCTGACACCCGAAAAGCCCCTGCAAACATCCACACCATCAGGGTCGCAAACAAGCACTTCTCCCGTTCGTCCAAACACACCCAATGTAACACCTTCAGCACTCTCCCCAACAGGTCCTCCGACAACGGCCGCCGCAACGCCCCTGCCCGCCCGCATTCCCGGGCCCAACCTTCCAACATCCTTGACCCGAGCTCTCCCGCGGATGGTGCGTAGCCCCAGTACAGCTTCCCCATGAATGCTATCCCTGCCACTGGCCCGCTATGGTCACCCTCCTGAGGCCCTTATCTATCAATGAGAGAATAAATCGAACCACATCTTCACGCCTCGCAGCTCCTGGCAGCCTCCAGCGCGCTCCGGACGCCAGAAACTCCCCCCAAGCCGCCACATACATTGCCCTGGTTGAGTCCGCCAATGATCTTAGAACCAGCTGTAACATCCGGTGTTGCCAACTCGCCACAGCTGCGCCGGCATGGGCGTCGGGTCCTGTTCCGCGTCCTCGGTCAGCCCACGGAATCTCCCCCACTGCGAACGAGACAAGGCATCCGCAATGTCATTGTCGACTGCCGGGACGTGCACCGCGCGAAAAGCAATGTCATGACGCAAGCAGCCAAGCACAAACACACGCAACAGCTTCAACACTTGCTCGTCCCTGGCCGACTGACGGTTCACCACCTGTACCACGGCCATATTGTCCACATGAAACGTCACTCGCCGGTGTGCGAGCACCTCTCCCCACAACCAAATTGCCACCACCAGAGGGAAAAGCTCCAGAAAAGCGATGATCCGGCCCCCTCCTCGCCACTCTACGGGCCAACTCTCCGCACACCATTTTCCGTTCCAGTACAAACTGAAACAGTCGCTGGCCGCCGCATCCGAGAAGATCTGTACTTCCCAAACCATGTCCACGTCCCGCTGTAAGGGCACACCGTTGAACTGGTTCAAGAAAAAGCGCCACATCCGCAAATCCTCCCGCACGCCCGCCGACAAACGCACGCGGTGGTGTGGCGGCCTATTGCCCGCCAGCGCCCTACCCAACCGCCTACAGAATGTCCTCCCCACGCACACCACTCTGCATGCAAAATTCAAGTGACCCAACAGCACCTGAATGTCCTGTACTACCACCTTGTTCTTGGCCACCATCACTTCCAGCAACCCCAACATCTGCCTCTTTTTGTCCTCGGGCAACCGTGCCTCCATCCGCACTGAGTCGAGCTCAATGCCCAAAAATGACAGCGCCGTGCCTGGTCCCACTGTCTTTTCCGGCGCCAAAGGCACCCCTAGGTCCTCCATGAGCTCCTGAAACCTGTCCAGCGCCACCTGGCAGTCCGTGGAGTCTGGGGCCCCGACCAAGAAAAAGTCATCCAGGTAGTGAGTCACTCCCTGGTGACCCGTGCGTTCCGTAAAAAGCCATTGGAGGAACGTACTAAAACACTCAAAAAGGGCACAAGACATTGTGCAGCCCATCGGCAGCGCCTTGTCCACTAACCAGCGGCCGTGAAACTGGATCCCCAGTAGGCACCAGTCGTCTGGGTGAACCGGCAACAGCCGGAAAGCCGATTTGATATCGCACTTAGCCATTTTCGCACCATGGCCTGCCTGCACCACCAAATCCATCGCCGCCTCCACCGAGGAGTACGACACCGTGGCCTCCTCTTCAGCAATGAAGTCGTTCACCGACCCCCCCGCCAGCCAGGACAAATGTTGTATGAGGCAAAACTGCCCTACCTCTTTCTTGGGCACCACCCCGATGGGGGACACTATCAAGTGTTCCAACAGCCACTCCGAAAACGGACCTGCCATGCGGCCCTCCTGCACTTCCCTGTCCAAATTGCCTTGCACCACCTCCGGGTGTCCCCTTGCTGAACGCAGATTGTCCGCCCAACGCCTCTGACGCGGCCCCGTGTAACCTAATCGAAACCCCACCCGAAAACCGTCTCGCAAGCACTCAGCGGCCCCCACGTCCGGGTAGGTACTCAGGGCCGCCGTCAGTTGTTCCAAGTTAACCGGAGTACGAGCCCTGGGTCCCAGAGCCCCTACCCCCTCGCCCACCGCCCGCCTGCGGGGCGGTTCCCGGACGCGCGCCTCCTCCTGGCGCCTGGGCTCCCCCACTTGTGGGGCCCCAGCAACGCACCACTGGGTGTCCGTACCTGCCGCACCCGAGCATTCGTGCTTAAAGCGGCAATGCTCCCTGGCACACGCCCCCCGGTTAAAGTCCCAGCAGGCGCCTGCCACGCTGGGTTGGCTCTTGGCCCCTGCCCCCTGAAAGGGCTGGTACACTATTGGCAAGCCAGTGGCGGTGAAGATGTCCTTCCTCGACCCCGCCAAACCCATCGTGTGCTGCCAGAGGTCGCAGTCCAGCTCACCCCACTTTGCCTCAGGATCCCACGCCATCCGAGCCCAAAACTCCTCGTCGTACTGAGCCCACACAAACCCCCCCCCCCCCGTGATCTGCGCCTTCCGTACAACGTCCATGTATTTAAACATGGACACCGACCGCTCTGGGAACTTCTCGCAATAGACACTCGCAAAAATCAGAAACGCTGCCGTCCAATTCTCAATGGTCAAGGGAACCCTTGGTCGCTTCTGCAGCTCATATTCCTCCTCCTTTGACCCTTCCTTCGACCTGACCTCGCGGTGCAGCAATTTCAACAGCTCCACATACTCCCCTTTCCAAATCCTTTCCTTAGTGGACGCCATTAAGTGCGCCCCCAGCGGCTTCGTGACCCCCATATAAGGGAGACGCTTTATCTTCAGCTCCTTACTCTCTACCTTTTCTCCGCTGCCAACCGCCTCCGAGTCTCCCGCCGCATTTCCCGTCGTCCCGAGCGTTTCCCCGGCTGCCGGCCCCGCCGCACCCGGCGTAGTGTTCCCCGCCGGGGCCAACAACAGCTCCTCGGAACCCACCCCTTTATCTGTCACATTCTTGCCTTTACACAACCGGTCTCCTCCCTCCGCCCCCCCATCCCCCACCCCCACTGACACTGTGCGCGCCGCACTGCTTTTACCTGGTACCAACCCCTCCCCGTGTCGCTCCACACCTCTCCGCTCCATCGCTGACCCGTCCCTGGTTTGTGTCCGGGCCGCTGTCGCACCCAGGCCCCGCGACACCTGTAAAAAAGAGCTCAAACCATTAACGGACCCCCGTCCGCCCTCGCCCTCCCGTAACTCTCCTTCCTCCAAACTCTCATCATCACCCTCACGTAACTCTACCCCACCCCATCTATACACTTGGCGAGCCAGCAGAGGCGCCGACTGCACCCTATTAACAACCCGCTCTCCTCCGCTACCACCAGACCACACAAAACAGTCCTCCTCCATGCTGCTCTCTGTCCGCCGCTGGACCCCAAGCCGTGGGGGCCCTGTGGGGTGATGGGCCAGCGAGCCCGCCAGGGGCCTTCGTGTGCCAGCCATGTCGAGTTCCCTCGCAGTCTCCGGGCCTGTTGCAAGAAACACGGCCCTCCCTTCACCTTGGCGCCGATCCGCCGCACCAAGCCTGGCCAAGTCTGTAACCCCGCGCTGACCATCCCTCTGCAAAAAAACGGCACTGCTGATGTGCTGGGTCCCTGCCACTGCGCGGCCCCCCCACCGTCCTGCCACCTGTCTCGCAACCCCCGGGCCTCACCCTCCACCTCCCTCCATGTCAGTCCCCCCACCCCGGCCCACCCTGCCTCCGGGGATACCTCCCTCCCTCCCCTGCACCCCGGGTCCGATTCTGACTGGATCTCCCCGCCGCCAGCCGACGTGCTGGGGAGATCCGCGTGCAGTCCCGACTGCCTGCTCAGGGGTTTCTTCCCTCTTAGCCCGTCCCCCTGGCCCGCCCCTCCCCTCGCGTCCCGGCACTCCCGCAGCAGCGCGCCCTTAGCCGCACGCTTTACAACCGTTGGCTGCCGCGCGGGCCGCGCTCCTGACATCGGCGCAGCCCCCAGCATCCACCTGTAATTTAGGGGACTTTCGCGGCGGCGAGCAACCAAGGATCGCCGCTGCCACTCCCGCCGCGGTGCGCCTCGGCGGGCGCGCTGACAGCACCGTGCCCACCAGGAGGTCCATCCGCCCTGCCTCGCCCAGCAGGCGGATGGCCTCCAGCACTCTTCCTGCAATTCCGCACCGCAAATCAGTGACGAAAAAGCCGCCCTAATCTAACCGCCTCAGACACAGTCAAAAAACCTTGCTCCGCTCCCAGCCACCAGGTTCAGATACCTAAAATGGTGCCTGGGTCACGTGGGGAGCCCTATTTATCCTTGGGCTGTGAAACATTGGGCTTAGGCTGCTTTTGGGCTATAAACCAAAGCAGCCCAAACGGCAAAATGGCCGCGCCCATGCTTCGCTCCCTCCCCCTCCCAAAACTGCCCAGGGGGCAGACCTCGCGGCTCGGCTGCCCCCCAAACCCCTCTTTTAGATCATTTCTTCATCTCATCCTCTCTGTATAAATGGTTTAAAAATGTTACCATAGTCTCTAGGAAGGAAATGGATCAACCAGTGCAAGTTAATTTCATATTGACTCCGTGCTTAAGTTTAAGTGTAAGCCATCAAGATCAGGACTGTCAGGAGACTTGTGGGTCTTGAATGAATGAAGCAGGTGAAATGTGGTACTGATGCCTGCAGATGTGTTAGAGCTTGTAAGAATAAGCCAACTACAATTGAGTTATCTTTCTTGATATCACTCCTTCTTAGAGACAGTGTGGCACCTTAATGGATGGAGTGGCTTCATCTTTATTTCTTGACCTAGAATACTTGGTTTGAAGTGAAGATTTAAGTCCTTTGATCAAGACTTCACCCCTTGACATAGATGCTCGACTCAAGCACTAATAGATTTGGATGTTCACAAAGATTGGGTAGAAGCAATATCATATCTGAAATGTAAGGAGGTACTCAGGATAAAACTATACGTAAAAGCCTTCGAAATGTTTGATCTTGAAAGAGATGATTATATTGTTACATTATATCAATTGGGGAACAGACAGGCATATCCAGTAGAGAATTTGCCTATGTTGGTTTGTCATAAAATGGTCCCCATCCGGTTTATTTTGTTTCCATTTATAGAAATCAAAGGTTTGTGGTACAGGGAACAGTAACTAGATAAGGATGTCAATGTTGTGGGTGAATTATGAATTATTGATGCGTATATTGTACCTATGTCTCAGTTTTGTCAGGAATCTCAGACACTGGATTAAAGCAGTCATGACACATTTCATTGCCTAGTGTACAGAAGTAGCCCATTTTGTACTGAGTGTAAAGGACTTCAGGCTCATTGTTTCATTTGATGTTGAATTTTAATTGCATCTTATTTTGTGGTAATAATTCATCCAGAAGATTTCTGTGCTCACTTATGTAAATGTACTGCATGCTCAAACTTGTGTGTACATGACATCATGTTGATTTTATGTCTTCATAATCACTTATAGTTTTGAATAGATTTCTATTGAATCGTATGAGCTATTCTGTAATAATTTTAAATAATCAAAATAAAACTTGTTAAGGTGTGGTGGGACAAGATGGCCAGATGGATGTGATTAGTTTTGGCTCTGTAGCCACATTGCTGTCCGCACATGTTCTACCAGGAGATGAGTAGCCATTAACCTACCACATTGACAATCGAGCTGTTGAGCGACCGGCAACGCCACAAAGATGTGCTGAGATAGGCTGTAAGCGTAGGATTCAATCCAGAATGTCCGCGAGGAAGACATGCCGGAGCTCGCAAAATGGTGGCAATAACCAGATGAGCGGCATCTCCCTGTAAAGACGGAAGGCGCACCCAGTCAGACATTGAGGCCCTCTGAATCAGCTGGCAGAGAGGTACGGTGATACGGGCGGCCACAAGGTTGAGGCACGTCAGGCTGCATTTACAGAAGCTGCAGACGGCATCGCCACAACCAAGCCGATCAATGGATTCAGACCGGTGAGAAGGAGGGCGGGGAAAATCCTTGCCGAGCACCAATAGGGGTGCTCTATAGGGCAGCTCCACATAAGAACTGTGTATGACTGGAAATAAAGGGGGCTGACGAGAGGCATTAAACTTTAAAATGCCTGACCTTAAGATGGTGGCCGCTGCTGAGGAGGCTATGGGTCTGTGATCGCCGACGGGGAGCCACGCCATGGAGAGGTGCCTGAGGCAACCACAAGGATAACGTTGGACAGATGAAACGAAGCCTCTAAATCAGCAGATCATGGCAGGGAATGAGCTCGAGGAGGCCGTAAGGAACCCAAGTGGAACAACAGCAAATAACCACTGGAGGGCCTCCTTTAAAAAATGCAGACTGCAGTTGAAGGGGGGAACTCCCCTGATAAAATACCAGAGGGGATAAAGAGACCTCACTGACTGGGGTACCGGTAGCCGGCAGAGGTCCTCACACACGCAGTGGGAAGGTGTCGACCAGCCCGCATCTATGCCACCAAAGAAAGCGAGCAGCAAAGTCTCCAGCTACTTTACCTCCGCCGAAAAGAGACAACTCTTGGATCACAGCGACGACTCCATGATTATGGCACTCACAAAAGATGATTTCTTGACCTCCCTTAGGGAATTCAAAACGGAACTTCGAGCGAAGATTAAAACATACATAAAGGCCTCGATGAAGCAACTCAAAGCAGATCTAAATGAACACATGTCTGCCCTCCAGCAAGATGTGGACTCCGTGGGCACCAGAGTGTTGGAGGTGGAAGCCCAGACATAGGATCTGGACAAACGCATCTCTACCACACAAGACAAGCTACAAGACCCCCTGACGCAGCAACAAGCAGCCCTACTGAAGATGAGGGAGGACCTGGAAAATAGGTCTTGAAGAGACAACATTAGAATTAGGGACCTAGGGGAGGGGGCGGAAAGACCAGGCCAGGTGGCCCTCATTGAAGGACTTTTTGCAGAGATCACCGGGCCGCAAAAGCTTAAAATCAAGATTAAAAGGCACACCATGTGGGGAACCCGGTGATGGGGGAACGACTCCGCACACGCGATATCCTCGTCAAACTCCACTCCTTTACTGTAGAGGCGATTCCGCTGCTGCCTATACCAAGATCTGGCACCCACGAGGCTTATGCAGCAACAGCAATTCAGGCCCATCACTGCGAAACTGAGAATGGAAAAGATCAAATATAGATGGACATACTCCTTCAGCTTGAGTTTTGAATACAACAGCAAAATGCGTCACGTCACAGAGATAGAGGAGGGCAGGAGAATACTGGGCCTCCCACCAGAGGAAACAGAGAACAGCCAAGATAGGCCAAAGGGGAGGGAACGCGACAACAACAGGACTTCCCAATGGAGTACGACAGCCAAACACAATACGTCCAGATCGTAATTTGATAAGGGCAATGGGAGCTGAGGCCATATCCTGCCCAAGGGAATGAACCACCTCAAAACTGGATAAGAAAGGGTGCCAGGGCAGACCCTGACGACGCAGAGAGACTTGACTGACAAGGGTTGATCGTCGCACTGTGCAAACAGCCCTGGACGGGTCGAATCGAGAGCTAGCTTTCTATATGAAACATATATGGATGAAAGACAGCTGCCTGAAGCTCAACTCAGAGAAGACCAATGTCCTTCTCCTCAGACCCTGCACCTCCGCCTGGGAAAACACCTGGCGGCCCTCCACCCTCGGGAATCCACCCACGCCTACAGACCACGCACGAAAACTGGGCATCATCCTCGACTCCTCCCTCTCCATGAACCGCCAGATCAACGCCATCACTTCCATTAGTTTCAACTGCCTGCGCGTCATCCGCAAGACCTTCAAATGGATCCCCCGACTGCAGAAGGACCGTTACCCACATGCTCATAACCAGGAGACTGGACTACGTCAACACCCTATACGCCGGAATCAACAGAAATCTTCTTCACAAACTCCAAACCATCCAGAACGCCGCAGCCAAACTCGTCATCGGGAGATCGCATCACGAACACATGATCCAACACTTACAAAACCTCGACTGGCTCCCCGTCGAGAAGAGGGTCACCTTCAAACTCCTCACCAATGCCTATCAATCCCTCCACAACATCGGACCCAAATACCTCAACGAGAGAGTATCCTTCCATGTACCCAAGAGGAACCTGTGCTCCGCCGACCTTGCCATTGCAAAAGTCCCCTGCATCCATAGAAACAGAACAGGCAGGAGAGCCTTCTCCTACACCAACGCCAAGACCTGGAAAGAGCTCTCAGTGAACATCAGACGCTCCCCAATCCTGCACTCGTTCAAGAAGGACCTCAAGACCTGGCTCTTTGACTGATCCGGAGCTGCTGCCCCCCCTTCCCCCCCCCCAGCACCTTGAGACCTCACGAGTGAGTAGGGCACTATATAAACCCCCTGATAGATTGATTGAAGATGGACAGGCATGCCTACAAGCCCGGGCCTAAGTGCCCGACAGCACAAAACTATTCTACAAGGACACTTAGACTGGTGGCCCATGGGCCTCCCAGCACAGGTTACGCTTGTTTACGTTATTTTTGTTTCTGTTGAGGAAGGGGGTGGGAATTCAGGGGGTTGGTGGTGGCAGTACGGAGGTGATGACTATACAATTTCACTGAACAAAAGAGACTTCATGAGGGGTTTGGGACAACTGGAGCCCATGGGTGGTGAATATAACAGGAGGGGTGGGATACCTACACATGGGAAGCCCTAGAAGAAGGGGGGTTTGACAGCTAAGCTATAGTGATCTCCATCGCCTCCTGGAATGTGCAGGGGATGAATTTGCCCCTTAAGAGGCAACAAATGTGGAAGTACCTGGCTGATCACAACTTTGAGGGGGTGGCACTTCAAGAAACACACTTAAAATGCTCTGAGGAGTTTAGGTTATGTCACAAAAATGACTTCCTAATATATAGATCTTCAGCTGGTACCAGACAGAAAAGGGTGGCACTGCTCTTTCATAATTCTAATAAATTCCAACCAGAGGCTATTAAGGCAGACAAAGAAAGCTGGAGCATTAAGGGAAAGGGGAGACTGAGGAGACAACTGTACATGTTTGTCTCAGTGTTGAAGGAAGGTGACCCGATTAAGGTCACCCGGGTCACTCTCGACCTCTTCTTGCCTTCCAAGAATTAAGAGTCGATGACGCAGTAGAGAATACAAGCAAACTAGTTTATTCTCAGATTACACTGCAGTGGAGTCCAATCAGACCAGCCTCCTATGATGACTGACGAGGGACTGCCCTTTACAAGCATGAAGTTCCATTATGTACATTGCAAAGTCCACAAAGACCCGCCTAGTATGGAAAAATACTGGTAGATGTTGTAATACAATGGGGATCAGAACATAAGTTTCGATTGTGCAGCCTGGTACAAATGTATCTACATTTCGAAGGTTGTCTGGCCTATCCTCCCCTCTAGATAGTTGGGAGAAGGCTTTGATCTAAGGGGAAAGGCATGAGCTAATGAGCTAACATGGCATTAAAGAAACAAAACTTACCAAGGGCCATTTCTCGTAAATGAGCAAAACACAGTTTCGAGTATGCAAGCAACAGTTTCGATTGCATCAGAATATGGCGTCTTTCTAACTAAAATGGCGGCACAGATGTCAACCTAACTAACGTGACATCTGTATCAACTGATTAAGTCTTACACTTACTATGAAAATCTAATGTATTAACCATATGAATGCTAACATATTAGAAAGCAAAACACACGTGGAAAATCAAAACTGCGTTCCAATTCTATCAGAGTATGCTCCCAACATGGGCCAACCTGCGTTATTGACCTCCTTTGTTGATCAGCTTGGAGAATTTGCTGAAGGCTCCACAATCCTTATGGGAGACTTTAACCTCACCCGACTGGCACACATAGATAGCACACATGCGCATAGCCCACGGCAGGTGGTTTCCAGAGGGGGTAAAACAGACATTTCAAACCTTAGGTCTCAAAGACGCATGGAGACTCCTGCACCCCACGACCAAAGATTTTACATTCTTCTCACATGCACACCAAACATACTCAAGACTTGACTATATTTTTATTAGCCAAAACTTGTTGGGATCTCTTCGGGAGGTGAAAATTCTGATTACTATCTCTGATCACAGCCTCGTCACTATAAGCCTGACCTGGGGCAGCGAGGCCCCCAAGATACCAAGATGGTACTTCCCTGTGTCACTGACAAGAGATAGACTGCTAAGAGACTAATTAAGGGGGGGCTATTAAAGAATTCTTTCAGCTAAATAACCCAAAGGACACTATACCCCTGAACAATTGGGATGCCTTTAAGGCAGTTCTCTGGGGTAAATGCTTAGAGCTCCATGCCAAGTTGAACAAACAAAGGGCTAAGGAAAGGGAGGCACTGGAGATGGAACTAGAGCAGGTAGAGAAGGCACATAAAAAGACACCCTCCTGGCCACTGCTACGTAAACTGACTGGGTAAAGGAAAAATGTAAGGCAATATATACCAATAGGGCTGAATACACCTTACTACAGCTCTGGCAAATCTCCTACGCACAGGGGAATAAGGTGGGAATGCATTGAGCCTGGCAACTCCAGGATAAAAAAGAGAAAGGGAATATATTGGGGGAATACTAGATGGAGAGGGCTAATTTGGCACATTCTGACATAGACAAAGCCAACACATTCAGATCCTTCTACAAGGCGCTCTACACATCCGAGCCACGCGACACAGAGGCACAACATAGATACCTGCAGTCGTTGGATATCCCACAGGTCCCCCAAACCTGGAATGACACCATTAATATACCCATCACTGACGAGGAAGTAGGGAAAACAATAAAGGCACTCAAACCCAATAAAGCCCCTGGACCAGATGGCCTTACAGCCCACTTTTATAAAACTTTTGCACCAGATATTATTCCACAACTCACCCAGCTTTTTAACGCTGTAACAGAGGGCCCTAGGGTTACACCATCCATGGCCGAAGCGGTGATAACGGTGATCCCCAAACCGGGGAAAAACACACAACATTGCGCCTCCTACAGGCCCATAGCACTCTTGAACCTTGATGCTTAACAATACACTGCCATCCTAGCAGCAAGACTAGGAGATTTAATGCCAGACCTAGTCCACCCTGATCAATCAGGCTTTATAAATGGAAGACAGACCCATGACAATATCCGCAGGCCAATACACCTGATTGAGAAGGCAATTAAATATAAGATACCGGTAATTCTTGTGGGCCCAGACGCAGAGAAGGCCTTTGATAGGGTGGACAGGTCTTTTTTATTTCTCACGCTTGAGTACTTTGGTTTTGGGAAGAAATTCATAGACATGATCAGAGCCAATTATACGCAGCCGTGCCCCAGAGTGCAGGTTAACAGGACCAGCTCAGACTTCTTTTTGCTAGACAGGGGGACACGACTGGGCTGCCCATTGTCCCCACTGTTGTTTGCCTTGAGCATAGAGCCTCTAGCAATGCAGATCTGGGCATCCCCGGAGGTGAGAGGCCTCCACTTTTGAGAGGAAGAACACAAAATATCATTATTTGTGGACGACGTCCTGATGACACTTAGCACCTCGGCTCACTCACTGCAGGCGCTGCAGGGGGAACTAAAAGAATTTGAAGAGGTGGTAGGTTTCAAAGTCAACCTCACCAAATTGTCAATATTGAACCTCACAGTAAGCAAAGATGAGGCTGAGCTCCTCCTGGAACAAACCCCCTTTCAGTGGGCTAAACGCTCACTCCAATATCTGGACATACAACTAACCCCACAACTAGAGGGCCTCTTTAGGGCCAATTACCCCCCTCTCCTACTCCAAATTCAGCAAGATCTCAAATGATAGAAGCCGTTCTTTATCAAGTGGTTGGGGCACATACACACAGTAATGATGACAGTGCTGCCCAAATTCTTGTATCTGTTCCAGGGACTTTCTACCTAGATTGGGGTCTCTGATCACTAAATACATCTGGCAGAATGGCAGGGCTCACCTCCCCTTCCACACTCTGAGACACCCAAAAAGCGAAGGAAGAGTAGCACTTATACTGTAAAGCAGCCCAACTGAGGATCGTGGCAGAATGGTCCAAAAGGGCATCAGATAAACATTGGCTACATATGGATTGGGCTATAGCGGGGAGAACGATCTGGGACTTCATATGGAAACCTTAGAAGGATAGACCCATAAACGCATGTATTAGCACACCTACTCACACCATACATAGGGTGTGGGATGAGGTATCCAGAGGTAGCAACTGGACCGCAATCCCTTCCCCATACATGCAGATCCACTTCAACCTGGATTTCCCACCAGCACTCCGTGAGGGCCCATTTGATGCATGGAGGTAAGGAGGATGTCTCATGCTTTCAGACCTATTCCACAACTATGATATACTTACATTGGAAAGCTGTCAAAGGGAATTTCAGCTATCCCCTAACAAACACTTTCATTATCTTCAAATCAAACTCTGGGCCATGCACCCACAGATCAGGGATGCTGCCACAAGAGAACGAACTCCAACTACAAAAAATTGTACGACGAGTGGGCTCTTTGAGGGGTGTAATCTCTTTCCTTTACAGCTTACTACTCTCTACACGACACTCACCAAGACCTAGGTACATCAGCCTCTGTGAGCTTATGACAGAGAGTGCAATCCCTGATAAAGAGTGGCGGCAACTGTGGACAGATATCACAAAGTACCACCATTACCTGGATTTAAGAGAGGCCCATGTTAAAACACTCTGTGACTGATATATGTACCCCACCAAACGTTAAAAATATTCCCTGACACCTCTGATCTGTGCTGGAGGGGATGTGGCCTCCTTGGGGAACATCCGCCATATTTGGTGGGACTGCCCCTCAATCAAATCATTTTGGGAAGAAATTCTGACACATATAAAAGATATGGTAGGCTACCCAATTCCAACTTCCTTGGAGGGGATCCTCCATGGCATAAGAGATTCAGAACTTGAACACCAAACTAAAGCAGACAGAGCCATTATGTGAGCATGCATTGGGGCTGCCAAAACAGCAATAGCGGCAGCATGGAAGAAGACGGCGGCGCCCGTGCTGTCGCAATGGCACTCACGCATCTGGAAAATTCTAAGCATGGAGATGATGGCAGACATTTTTAGAGACTACAAACACTTTGAATACAAATGGGACCCATTAGTCACATACTTCACACAAGGTCTCCCAGTAGCGGTCTGCCCACCATCGCTTCAGGACATGCATCTGCTCCAGTTTTAGATTGGGTGTTCATGAAGTGGAGACCATTGAAGCACTCCCAGAGACAAACCTTTGATTATATGACCAGTGATTATAATGTCTAACCACCACCACCAGCAGAATGGGGGAGGGGTTCCACTGTTGGGGGGAAGGGTGGGGTGGGGGGGAGGGGACCAGTTTGGTTGCGGGCGGTTTCTTAGTTAGATGGCCTAAGAGTCTCAGCACATATGAAAAGAAGGGTTGGACCACTATCAGACCACAACAGAGGAGACCACTTTCCCAATTGGAGAAACTGTACATCCATTAGCGTACTCCACAGACGTGGGAGACACTCACTGCTTTTTTAATTTTTAGGGCAATTCCAACTCGTATTTCGCTCAAGTCTCATGAAGGGCCTATTACAAGGATCTATCATAGTGTGAAGAGATTATTATGTAATATGTTAAGTTGGTGTCCTTGCTAAATGAGAAATGAAATGGCAATAAAAATATGTATGAAAAAAATAAAAATAAAACATATTTACCCACATATCTCTACAAGAATGTATCACCTGTGTCTGCAGCCCTAGAATGTACTATCCGCTGGTTGCAGTTGGCCATACTAAGTAATAAGCATGCTTTTGCCTCTTTTCACTCCATATTGGGAGGTTACACAGCTTTTGAGAGAAGCCTAGGGACTGAAAGATCCACCTTGTGGAACTAGGGCCCTCACAGACCCAGCAAGCTAGGTGTCATGCTTCATCATATGGGCCTGCTCCTCGTCGGGTCAGCGCTGCAATACCCAACGGGCTCCCGCAAAGGGGCTCTTTATCGGAGATCTTTTGTTCCAGCTGTAAAGGTGTTGTGGGGGTAAGGCGCCTAGTGAGTGTAGATGTAAGTGAAATTGTTTAAAACAGATGAGGGAATCCCGGGAACATTTATTCTGGTGGGACCCCAGTCTGATTAAAAGAAAGAATAGGATGCTTGTATGGCTGAATGTGCTCTAATTTTGTGTTTTCAATAAAAATGTAATTTAAAAAAAAAAAGAAAGAATAGGGGTAGGCGACTGTCAAGCTATTATGAGTCTAGAGGCGCTCTACTCCCAGAGGGTCGACATGTTTCACGCCTTGATTAGTGGAAGTGATCTATTGGCGATTCATCAGGAGCTATGGTGGCTACTATCTACACAAGTGGTATGGTGTGACCTACCTACCACTGTATGACGGGTTAGGATTGGTTCCTGTCTGTTTGCTTGCACAACCTGCATAGGAACAAATCAATATGGCAGCAGGTTGTATCATAAATAGCGGGGAACCCCACAAGTATACTCCACAGTCTTTAATTTATGTGTTGCAACAATAGTAATGTTAACAGTGCCTGCACGTGCATACTGTTGTACATGAGATAAACAGCCCCTTTACCGGAACCCGTCAGGTATTGCAGCGCAGACCCGATGAGGAGCAGGTCCATATGATGAAGCATGACACCTAGCTCGCTGGGTGTGTGAGGGTCCTAGTTCCACAAGGAGGAGTTCCCCTTCTCCTTAAATACTACCTACCCCCATTTTCTCCACTCAGAGTACCAAATAGATTCATACATTTCTGTTTTATGGTCCATTGAGGAACTTCGTACTTTCTTGTGTTCATCAACCACTTGGGCAAATACGCTGGACCTCATAAAAAAGCCCACAGTCACTTTAATTTGAAGGACTGAAATTTCCATCCATGCAGTTTATCATATGGCTCAGAGGCTGCTAGTAAAACACTATTTCCATGGGGGATACTGATAAGTGTGAACACAGAATTGTTTACTTACTGTTACCCACATTTTTTTCCGAGTATTTACTAATGTCAGGAACTGAATTGTAGCCTTTTGGTGCTTCTTGATATTTCCCACAGCCATTTATTTTACAGTTGTCCAGTTGTTTGATTTCCAGATGTTGCAGCCATTTTAATTCAGCTATATTGACACAATCACCCTTCTTAATGACAACTGAGAGGTTGGGCTCTGTTTGAAACAGTCTTCCTGTGTCACCACAGTATTTACTACCTTTAATTTGACCATGCTAGCTAAACAGTTTTATCAGTCACTTCTATTTCATCATACGCAGTTGTGCCCTTACCAGTCATCTGAGGAATTGTGCCTAACCACAGCTCACACTCTTCAGCAGCATCAGTCAGCTTCAGTGACATTGGCATCTTCTCATCTTCACTCTTGCTCTCCTGCCACTCAACAAAATGTTTGAAACAATAGGGCCAAAGAGTGCCTTATGTTGCACACTTTTCCTATAAACTGAATAAAAAGACAAATGTTCTAAAGTGGCAGTAGTGAAATATTTCAGAATTCAAATGGTATACCAAGCATGCCTGACCCATATGGGTTTGGTAGCACCTTTCCTAAAATGCAGCAGATATTATAGGTATTGAAAAAAATCTTGGTACACAAATTCACATAGCAGTTTTTTCAAAATGTATATAACTTCTTTCTTCCTTTCTGTGTTTCACTTTCTTTTTCCACCCTGCTTCTTCCAAGAAGGTTCTCTATCATGTGTTATTAATGAAAACTTTCCTAGAAAGGGCGCTGTGGAACAATCAAAGGTTACACAAAATAAATAATTTCAGGCCGAAGACATCAGAGCTAGAAATACAGTAGAACTAGACACAAACATAGATCAATTTTGCCTCTCATCTTATGAAGATCTTACACATTTAAACAGCATAAAGGCTACACCAGGCTGACAGGCTTTGGCCTCATGCAGCAATTGTGATATTATATTCAGATTTTTCATCAAAATAGATGATGAAATTCCTCCCAACAACTCATAAGTTAACTGTCACAGTAGCTGTGGCCAATGTAGGAAATCAACAACTAAATCTCAAAATGCATGATGAATTATCATGCAGATATCATATTTTAACATATTGTAGAAAAGCAATACTTTTGTAGGCAAACCTCAGCTTTCCATGGTGTGAAAAAATACACTGCTTGCTGTCAAATACCTTTCTGTTAATTTTGGATAAATATAAATGAATTCCCACACAAAAGCTTATTTTCATGAACAACACTACTTTTGATGTGAAAATTCATGTTTTGTTCTCACATATCCGATTTTTGTTTTTATCAAGCACTCACATGGGCCGCTGCCACATATGGACACATTCTGCCTTCTGTCCCTCTGTACCATCAACTATGAGTCCATCCCATCCTGTGACTTCATTCCAGGGATTTACCCAGTTTTATGCTATGGATGGCCACAATTCTAGAATGCCCACCATATTTCAACAATGGGCTTCTTTATACCAGGGCTGACATTATGTCCGGCGGGACTCTAAAACTCCATACAGTGCCATGAATGGTCAGAATTATACCAGAGGTGGACACCAAAATAAATCATCTAACCATCAGTAAATCAGGTTCAGCATTATGCCAGGGGTGGAAGCCACCATGCCAGAAATGACCATTGTAAGTCATGAAGGGTGAACATTATGCAAGCAGTCAATCTCCTCATGCTTGAGATACCCACAAGGTGCCAAGGAGGTACAGAGTAGGAGATGTTGTCTGGTGGCTTCGGTTCCAAGTACGTAACCTGGAAACCATGAGAAGGCTCTAAGCTTCAGCACTTGACTGAATATTGTGTAACTCTGGGCAAATAACTTACTCTCCCTTTGCACTCCCGGTATTGCTTGCTGATTCTTTTGACATACAGTCTAGTAACAGCAGGAGAAGATGTTGACTCTGACCCAGAGGCCACCGACTCAGGCTAAAGTATGATGCACTTAGTAGATGGCGGCCACCATGTGGTTTCCATATTCTTCTCTGACACCTTTGTGTGTGTTTGGGGACAATGGACTGTTACAGTGCATGCATGACTGTTCTAGCTGCAACTGTGCATGCTCACCAGTTCTCAGTTTCTTTAACATGCATTCCTGGTAAGCATAATATCACTGAGGTAAGAAGTATCTTTCCTTCTTTAGGTCTTGCCTTTAGGAAAGTTTTAGCTTTTTCACCAATTGTTTTATTTTTAATTAAGAAAAAGAAATCATACTTAATGTTCATACAGAGAAGGGCAGTTGGTCAGTCGGCTTCATTTATTGGTCTGTTAAATTGTCATTCACATGTTGCTTCCACCCACCTGCAACATACTTAATGAGCCAGTGGGTCTGCCACATTTACCCATTGGCTCCCTTCACTTTGGGTGCCTGCGCAATGCCTGTGTACATTGTTCACATCTGCTTAAAAATAGTTCCTTTCTCTTCAACGACAAAGATGGTGCAAAGCGTGCCTTAATTTGTTTATTTTCATATATTATTTTTAAACATTAGCTACTTATTTTGCAGTTTGGGTGCCAAGTTAGGTGGTTATTTATTTTCCGGCTACTATTAAAGCTGCTGTAATTAAGTGTTGAAGTAACACTATCATTGTAGCTGCCTGCAAGATGAGTGTTTGATTTGGTGGTGATGTATTCTTGTCGCTTCACATTTAATAATATTAATAATAATAAAGTGCATGGTACACCTGAAAGTCTAGTTTAAAAATATATATATATATTGTTACGCTTAATACGGCCACCTCACTTATTTATTTATTTTTTCAACTTTTATTGCACCTTTTTTTCTGTTTTATTTGGGGCAGATGCTTGCATAAATTTTTTTTTTACTTCTGCTCATTCGGAAGCCTGTCATTTTTAGCTTTGCCAATGCTTGTTTTAAACTTCCAGTTGGAATACAAATACAATTATAGGCAAGGAACTCTGAATCACTTTGATGTTTTCATGAGGGTTTTTTTTTTAATACTCAATTATATTGATTTTGAGGAAACAAAGATAACAATATAGCACATTTCAGGAAAGCAGTTACGGACAATGAAAGAATGATGATTTAGGAATGCATTGAAATACGTTACTACCCACAAATCCACTTTATTGTGTATGGGTTTAGTCAAAGATGAGGTGAGAGACTCCTCTACCCAGTGAGGCCCAACCATTTGCCCCATACTTTGCGGTGTTTGTGCCACTTAGTTATACTTGGGGGGACCGGATTCTTCCATGCTGCACCAAAATCTCGCTTGGCCACCATAATGGCAATACCCAAGAATAGTTTGTCTGCTCTAGACCCATCTATCCCATCAATGACCCCGAGGAGCATGTTCAGGGGGTTATGTGGGGTCCCCAGCCAGGACTTCAGTTAGCTCCACTTCCAGTGATTCCCAGTATGAGGCGAGAAGGGGGCATGCCCACACCATATATAGAAGTCCGCCGGTTCTAACCTACAACGTGTACAAGATGGATTTGGTTTTAGGCCTGCCCTGTGAAGGTGGTCCAGAGTAAGGTAGGAAGTGTGGAGATACTACAGTTGGACCAAGTGGAGCCTGGCTGAAGCAGTGATGGTTTGGGAGCCATTAAGGCGTCCCTCCAGTCATCGACTTCCAGGGAACCCAACCAAATCTCCGATTAGCTTCTAAGCACGTCTAGGGTGGTTGGGCCGTTGCTAGTTAATGAACGATAAATGCGTGATACACCTCCTTTTCTCAGGTCACCCATATTGGTCTGTGCTTCTAAGGGGCTGTATTCTGGAAGTGTTGTGCCAATTGGTATATGTATGTTGAGGGCGTGGCGGAGTTACAGGTATCTGTAAATCTGCGATGGATGGAGCGAGTCTCAGGCTTGTAGGTCTTGGAATGAGCGTATGTGGTAAGCAACCCACACATCGCCTAGTTGCGAGATACCAATAAGGTCCCAGACCGGAACCCATCCAATTTCCCCACGTCTCTAAGCCAGGCGTCCTGCCAGAGTGGCGTTTGCTGGGTCAGCTTGTTCTCCCACCTAGTATTGCGAGGGAATGAGGGGTTGTTAATGACATTAAATAGACAACCAGAGCAAAAGTCGAATTGTCTATGACATTAATCAGAACCCGAGATGAAAAACACCCTATTTATTCTTTTACCTATTTACAATTTTATATTATGTGTGCGCCCCTCACCACCTTTTCCTGCTTATATCAACAGCCTCAAGGTAGAGGAGTGATGGGGAACCACACATAATCACATGTCCTGCCACCCAGCCCAACCAATTTTGACACTAAACGTCCCTCTCTACAGCAGTACAAAACAAGGGTATGGAAAGCCGATCAGTTGCACTTTGCCAAAGTGTTGCGGTCGCCGCATTCGGCTTTGCCAGGGCATTTAAAATTGCGCCAGCATTGCCAAAGCATTGTCAAGCCATCTTGAAAGTGCATTTCCTATAAATCCAAGATGGCCACTACATTGTGTCTTCAGAGTCTCATGAGTTTAGGCAAAGTATTCTTTTCACTTTATACCCGTTGTTACTCAGATGAGAGAACATAGCTTCTGTAAGTTTAACCATTTTATATATTTCAAAAGTGCTGAATGGAAAAGGTTCGCGGATAATGAAGGCATGCAAATCGATTAATTTCAGATTTTAGTCTCTTGACATCACCTTTCTTTGTCTCCTCAGATTTAGCCGGCAATGTGTAATAGACAAAGACAAAAGGAATCAGTGTCGGTACTGCCGGCTGAGGAAATGTTTCCGTTCTGGGATGAGAAAAGAAGGTATGTGTGAAACTGTTATAACTATTAACAACACATTAGCAGTAGGGAATTAATGTTACTCAGTGTTCCCTATTAAAGTACTTTAGATAAGGCTAAATAATCACCATAGTGTCGAATTTCCACTGAGGCAAGTGGAATTTGGGGTTGTAAAAATCTACTACTACTTATTGTTTGAATCCGAATTTACAAATTCCAAACACAAATTCAACATTTTGTGCACTTTATTTGTAATTAGGTTTATTTGCTTGTTTATTCTACTGGTCATAATCACATACAAAATCCATCCTGCTCCAAGCTGTGAAAACATTGTTTATAAAACAAAAAAACAAATACAGTTTAACAGTTAAGACTTTGAGTATGCACATAGTTAATAAAACTACAGGTGAAAAAACGTATGAATGTCCAATCACAAATCTAAACAACGTGAAATATAACACTTAATTATGAATTGATCTCAGAGCTACACAATGCAGTCTAAACTTTTACATCCTTATGTTTTGAAGCTTTTGTATTATGTTCATTTTAATTAATTGATTGATTTAAGGACAGCCGGCAGACAGCTTTTTAAATTTCAGTTAAAGACAGATTTTGGTGGTGAGCATAGATCATGAAGCAGTAATTTCCAAAATTTAGCATGGACTTTTTTTAATAATCTGCCTCTGAATTTGCATAGGGCCACTTCGGGGGAAATGTTTTTTGGGTCCACGTTTCACCTACATCTCTGTTAGATTGATGGAGCTGAAGTAACTCTCTTATGTATGTCCTGACTTAACCCTTTTCACAAAAGTAACAGCATTCTTTCTTCAATTTAGCTATAGGCGAGCAGCCAAACAATTGGTTATATTTCCCTAGCACGTGGCCATGTTTCTTCAGTCCCAGCATAAGGCAGATGGCTCCGTTTAGAACTGCCAGGTCAATATCTCACCAAGCAGGACTGTAGCCTTGACTATAGCAGTAGCTGTACAGCAGTCTTCGATGATCTACAGTGAGTTTGAGACTACTTTTGTGATATAACAAACACATACAAATGGACAATCCTGGCAAACTTTGTGCTTGTCATCAATTGAAAGGTGACTATCAAATATTATTTGAAGATTTGCAAACTGTCTCCTCTGGAGACAGTTAACTTGGCCATTAGAAAACCATAGATTCATCAGTTGTATAGCTGTTGAGGCATAGCAAATTTTCTTGCATCCGCCATTTTAATGCTAAGAGGCATTTGGCCACCTAGATCCCTACATCATCATCCTATCAAGATCTAAAAATAGCTCTGTCAAAAATATATAACCACATCTCTCCAATCCCACTTGAGAGAGACTGGCTTCCTATTGAGGCCAGAATTAAATTTAAGCTGTTTACCCTACAGAGCAGTCCACACAAGATCCCCCACCTTACTTGCCAGTGAGGAAGCTTATTGTGCAGTAATCAAAATGTACATGCTTAACAATGCGCAGAACAGTAATCTACACTCGAATTCACACATGTACAATAATATGGAGCTAATGCTTTTGAAACGATTTTGATATGACCTTCTAAAGTGTGTTTTCTTGGCTTATGTGAACAAGGTCGCACCTAAACCTTGACGTCATCTTTTTGAAAATGCATGTCATATTCGCTGTTTATTATTTCTGCTGCATGTAGTCAAGCAAATCATGTTTATTTATTTCTGAATGACACTTTTAATGAAGAAGGCTCTCTAGCATGGGCTCACTAATGTATAACCTTTTTCAATTAATCTTCTGCTTGCACACAGTATTACATCAATTGACAGTGGTTCACTGTTGTTTATGCAACTAGTTTGTTCTGACATCCCCAATTGAACCTAGGTCAGTAGCTCTGAATCAATATTCTTGTAGTGGGTTAGTGCTTAGATTGTACGGCTATATGAACATTTTAAGTTTCTTTGTCCGATTTGTTGAAGATTTATTTCTTTGCTCACTCCACAATGATTCTGCCCTTTCTGTCTTCTACTATTAGGAAAGCTCTATATAAACCCTCGAGTTTGGGGATAAGCCAGATGTTTTGAGGCCTTTCCTATGTTATACAGGATGGTGTTCAATTTCTTACTGATTTTGCTGCACATTTGGGACTTCATGAAACGAACAGTGGTTCTGCCACAACACACTTCTACAAGCTGAACAGTTCATAAGTTTATATCCCTTACTCTGTTAGGATAACAATAAATGTCTATACAAAGCAATCCAAACATATATTCAAAGTCACTAGCACAAACTAATTGTGGTATTGCGACATGTATTTAAGCAAGAGGACTTAAATCTTAAAAGCAACAGGTCAAAAACACATTTTCAGTGCAAACGGGTGAGACACGGTGAAGGAAAGTGTCAAGTATATAAATGTAAATGTAAATGTACCAGCATTTATAAAGCGCACAGCTACTTCCCTGAGGTAGTGTCCCGGCGCTGTAGGTATACCGCTTAGGAACCCTTCCTGGTTTTCCCTGTGAGTGTCCAGTCCTGGGCACCCCCAGGGTGAAATCAGTCATCCCAGCACTTTTGGGGCCGTTGTGGAGATTAAGCAAGCTATTGCCCAGAGTCACAGAGTGGGACCCATGATTAGAATAGGCACCGAGGCGAGAATTATCAGGTCCCAGGAAATTGAGCCCAAGACCCGTCAAGGCGGGTATTGAACCCTGGTCCCGGGCCAGACCTCTGCTTCAGGGTCTGCCGCTCTAACCACTGAGCCACACAGAAGTGTGTTGTGGTGGGGCCACTGTTCAATTCATGCAATTGTCCCCAGGTTCTGCACTATACTGTGCATCCCCATTGATAAATATTGACACATTTGGGACTTAGCATTGATCTGTCACTTTTTTGTACTGACGGCTTTTATGGCAATGGATTTCTTTCTAAACCAGAACTTTCTGTATGTAACTATCCTGTATTGCACCCTTTCAATTTTTGTAACAAGCCTCGTACATTTTCTAATTCCTCCATAGAACTCACTTATTGAGACAGTCCTTTCTTATTTAACTGTATTTTTGATATGCTGATTTTGTAACTTATCTTTGAACACATTGCCTCATGAAAATAAGGCGAACGCTATCCCTGATCCACCCCCCAGTGGGCGTGTTCTTGGGGTATACGATTTTAGGGGTACAGTGCGACCACAACAATCTACTCGATATGTGAGAACACTCAGAAGCAAAAACAACCTTTTTCTGAAAATCACCTTTTTGAGAAACAATCAACATCTGTATCAGTCATTCTCAAGATTGGCTCCCTCAGCTGGAACTTCCAGCAGAAACTAGGACCAAACCTAACCTTCAGTCCTTTTGCTGTCTCCTAAAGACACATCCCTTTAGAATACATCTTACCCTATTGCCTCTATTGTAAGATAGATGTGGATGTTCTTAACCCCCTAGCTCTTGCAACCCTTAGACTGGAGTCACAAATTTGCCCTTTCTGAAAAGTCAGCCCAGATTTTTACCTTTTTACTAAATCAGTATTTGTTGCTCATATGGACTCTGCAAACCTTACCCCTGCTAACTAGTTGTTAGGTGCATGGGCTCTCTATTTTAAACATGACAACATTGACATTTACCTGATTTGCACATTTAAGTCACCTAATAGTCCCTAGTATATTGTACTACATGTACCTAGGAACTGTAATTCAAATGCTACAGTGCCACACTTATTGTGGCACCCACTAAAGTAGGACTGCAAAACACGTCTGCCGGATTGCCCCTGCAGCCTGTGTGTGCAGTTTTAAACTTCCATTTAGACTTGGCAAAGGAAACCTTTTAACAGGCCTTAACCTTCTTTTTTAATGCTTAAAAGTCACCACCAAGGTAGGCTTGCAATGCCCATAGGACAGTGTACATGGTATTTAAAAAGTAGGAAATGCTACGGCACAACAATAGGATAAAAGTAGGATAAGCTTGCGGCGCAACAATAATATCCTATACCGACGACACGCAGCTTATATTTTCATGTGATAAGGGTGAGGACTTTGCATTGGAGAAGATCAACAAATGCATGACTGGGATGTTTAAATGGCTAAGAGAAAATCAACTTAAATGCAACCGAGAGAAATCAGAGTTAATTTTCTTCGGCTCTCCACCTCAGGACGAGTGGAAACAATGGTGACCATCAGACATGTCTCCTCGCCTCAGTTAACATGGTCAAGAACCTGGGTGTTAAGCTGGATGATACCCTGTCTATGAAGGCCCAAATCCAGTCAGTCGCAGGATCCTGTTTCGTCCTCCTACGGATGCTTAAGAAATTTCTCCCCCTACTGCCTCTTACCCATAGGAAGACTGTGGTCCAAGCCCTCATTACCTCTAGGCCGGAGTATGCCAATGTCTTATACCTTGGCCTTTCGGGAGTACCTTCTGAACAGACTTCAGGTGGTCCAGACCAGAATGCGGCCGTCAGAGCGGTCTTTATGCTTGGACCGAGAGCCCAGATCTCACCCCACCTGAAGGGGCTAGATTAGCTTCCCGTCTGAAAAAGAATTATTTTTAAAGCCCTGGTTTTAGCCTTTAAGGCTTTGCAAGGTACGGGCGCACACTATCTCAGAAGGATAGTTACACATTATGTCCCCTGCAGAACTCTGAGATCATCTTATCGGAATCAGGCGGTTGTCCCTAAGTTTCCCTGCGCCCAAACTGGAGGTCGTTCTTTCCAAGTTCAGGTGGCCCGGGTCTGGAACATCCTACTTTTGACTCAAACAGATGCTTGAGGTACTCACCTTTAGGAAGATGTTGAAAACCTGGCTGTCCCAGCAATAACATTAAAGATTCTCTCACTCAGCAACAGCTTTAGCTCCAAGGTTCTCAAGCGCCGGGACACTCTTGTTGAGTAGCTGTGCCCCCCCAAATATTATATATCATATGTATTGTTTTATTTGTCCTGGCAATGAAAACCTTCAAAGTTCTTTTTCACTGTGGCAAAGCTGGGTCCACCACCGAAAAGCACTGAGTTAGCTATAAAAGTTATTCAAGGACTCGTTTTAATAGTAATTTTAAATCTAACTTAATGGTAAAGGCGGATGTTATATTGCTATTTTAGAAATTACACTTTTAGAAATTTGTCATTTTACTGTCTTTGGCAAAGGGTCCTGGGAGTAGGAAGGGAGACTCCTCCCTTGACAGGGGGGCCTGAGGGGCTGTGCCCAGCCCTTTTCTGAGTATCAAATGATGCCTATCATGTCGCTTGCAAAGGAAGGTGACACCAAGACCTGCCTCCACTTTGTCTCTCTGTTCAGGCTGGCACTGGCATAAAAGTGGACCCCATTGACCTCTACTCAGGACACTCCTGGACCTGTAAATATCAGAAGGAGGAATGCCCTGCTCTAATGTATTAAGCAGGTCAAACTTCAAATATTCCTCTCAAATCCCATGATTTGATGTAATGTATGACATCATATGATACAATATGATACAATGAGAGTATTGTCAAGTGTCAACCAGACACAACTGAGTGCAACAATTCAATATTCACCACTTGATAAATATTAAATAAATATTATACATAATATATCAGCACTAGTGGCTAATTAAGAGGCATTCATCAGTTCAATAACTGAAAATGTCTTCAGGTAGTTAAGTTGCACTGCTGGCTGATTATTACGCATTGTAACTGGGCCTCCATCTTATTGCTAATTTTTGGCACCAATATCCGAGGCACAATTTACATTTATGGCAAACAATTATCATTTTTCTGTACCTAATGTACAGAAAGGATATGGCAATGCGTAATAATGTGTGCAAATAGTTTTTGCACCCGTGTGCCCACTGTATTAGTCCTTTGTACATGTTTTCCACTAACTGCTACTACTAGAGAAATATTGTTGATACCAACAAATGCAATAGGCTAATAAACACAATTTGCTGTGAGCATAAAAGCTATCCTAGTGTAAATACAGGTGCAAATAACATCTGCATCCATTTTTACTCTACTACTCTGGTCTAATTGACCCCATTAGGGTCTGACTTTCCCCACTCTGAAGTGTAAACTGTTGACGTTGTCATTAGGAGGTCTTCTTTGCTTATGTTGGAAGCAGCAGAGATGTCAGGAAGTGTCATTGGACCCCAACTGCACTACAGAGTGGCTCCTGTACAGGCCTTACTTGGGATGAGTTTTGGGGCACTGGTGCATTATGTGTTTTGAAGAATCTGGGCCATATGGTGTGCAGTGAAGAATGGTCTGGGATCAGCAGTATTAGTAGAGTCTAGGGTTCTTATGTTGGTATGAACATGACAGTCACTATAGTGATCCACAGTGCATGGTGTGCACTAAACCAAGCCACGTGTCAAGCCCCTCTTCCCTATCAATCAGTTCCTCCCTCCACCACTGGTGAGAGTCCTGCCACCTTGCTATTTGGGAGAGCCATCTGAACCAAACTACCACAATCGACATCGGACCAATCAATGAGCACTGATAGGATTTGTGTCACAAACACTACTCGAAAGTGCAAAATGAACACATATGTCGAACAGCACTGGTATTCCCAGGAAACAGTCTTCAAGAAAGGGGACTGGGTACTGGCCAAACAGAAGTGGAAAACAGACACTCCATATGCTATCGACCCTTTGAGGGTTGTAACATGCAAAGGATACATGGTGACAGCACAGCGTCCTGGAAAGTCCATCAGGCGGGCCTTGGGACACCTACCTCACTGTTCGCAAGCTCCTGAGGTCAGGAGTGAGGTGACCCCACCCGAATCTCCAGATCAAACATATGAGCATATGTCATGGGTGCATAATCAAGGTTCATCTCAACTCCCTCATACCACCTGATCTGGCAGACCAGTGCGAGTGCCTCGACGACTCATTGAGGAAACATGATGCTAATGTTGTTTGTACTTGTTATTTAACAAAGGGTGAGATATATTGTCTTTGATATTATGAGTGCTAGGACCCTGGTGGTTCTGAGCAGACTCTAAACAGGAATTATGCAATCTGCAGGGAGGTGTTAAGGTGTGGTTATAAAGGTTATGATGCAGTACGTGCAGAGTATGATTGTATGTTGAGGAATAAAGATGTTTGGTACAGAGCTCCACATGTGCGTGTTTGTTTGCGAGTTCTGGACTAGGGAAGACACTACATCGACCCACAAAAATGTATGCATAATTTTGACTACCACTAGGGCCTCAATTACGAATTTCTAGTGTTGGAATTACACGCCATTCAGATTATTCCCCCCAAAAATTAACCTTTGAAAAAGCCTTGTAAATACTGAGTGAAAATGTTCATGTTATGCCCCGATTTTCAAGGGACGGATCGTCATTGGTGTTGTATATTGGGTCTGAGATTTGACAATAACAATCAATCTGTGAAACTTCGAGGTGCATATAGGTAAGCATAGATTAAATATTCCTAACTCCACTCCACACCTACTTACTTTGTATATTTTTACAGATTATGTATTTATAGAGTGGAGAACAGTAAATCTGTACTTACCTATAAATAACTACCATGACAATATAGGGATAATTAGTATAGTGCATGCAATATTTTTGTAGGGTGATATGAAAACTCCATACTCCAGTCGCACCCTCTTTATGACAGTTTATCTTGCTTAGCCTTCAGAGAACGTTTCGGTCAATGCCATTGCAGGGAATGGATCACAAACAAAGGCACTGTTTATTCAGAAGGGACAACAGTGGCTGTGGTTTTCCTATTGGCTGGGGTTTTGAGTTTACAAATAAAAATCATTGAGTTCAAGCAAACATTCTCTTGTAGAGGAAAGGTGCCTCTCCTCTTCAAATATCGGACCACCAAGGTTGACCATGTGCGTCAACAGGGTATGTCACAAGTTGGACTGGTCTGTTTGCTCTACAGGGTTCTCTTCAAACGTCTGAGTACATGCCCTTCAGCCATAGGTGTGCAATTTCCTTGATGTGGCCATTAACAGACTGTATCTTGCAGAAGTGGAATCCCCTGCTTTTCCTAGTTCTGACATTGTAGTGGGACAAGGCGACCAGGCACACGCTGGCAGCCTGCCTCACCTGGCCAGCCTATAAATCAATGATACCTTGAAAAAAGACGCAAGACAAAGGTGTGTGATACAATAAGCCACAACCTTCTTTTATTACTGCAGGGAAATAGAGTATATTTATTGAAATTGTGTATAGTTTTCCTACAATTCATTCCCTCTTGTCTGTTCCTACTGATAATGATAGCCTGTTACCTGGTGGTCTGCTTCTGCCGTTTTCTACGTTGAAAAGATTGGGAGGGCGCATTTGCCCCACATTTAAAGCTCAGGGGTCCTTGAGGTTAGTGATATCATAGGCACCCAACTACCCTTGTGCCATGTACATGCAAAGGGGTCGACACAGGGCTACTGTGGAATGGCCCAGGATTTGCACGAGTACCTGCTCACACAAGACCACCTGTTCAGTAGCCTGCAGAGGGCCTTACAAATGGAATCTTGATAATAAAACTAATAGCATCCAACAGCCCCGGTGCACTGGACATATTTGCACAGTATCAGAACTCCTTTACATAGAACACAGCAGAGCATCAGCTTTTTTAGAAGCCCTATTCTAGTGTACATTCCCGGATGTCTTCCTCCGAGCCACCAGAGCCAACTTCACCTTGTTCACAGTCTAAATAATTTGGCAAGTGAGTGCCTGCAAAAATGGAGGTGGGAAAAAGGGAAGTGGGGGCAATGCCCCAAATATCCATTTCCCTCTCACCATGCCGAGGAGTAGAACTTGGCCACTCAGCTCATTCCTGTGTCGTGGCAGCAGCAGCTCTGGCGGTCCTCGCCCTCTCAAAACTGCACTCAGTCTCCCTGTTAACTATGGCCAGGTCTAAACTGGGTTGGCATGGTGAATAAAAGAATGATGGATTTAACCCAGATCTCTTGACTTTGGGTGAATGTTTTGGTTTGTTCTGCATTCCATCTATCAACTGTGTCTTTTGCTTCCTGTTAACTATAGCACAAGCTCTGTTTCTAAACAATGTTTGGCGAATGTTACGGAGTAAGCTTAACAGAGCCATGAGGAATGCACACAAAATGGTCTCTTTATCACTGTGTGAAATATATAAAAGATGTACCTAAAAATATGCAGTGGGAAATAAAATGCACTGAGAGTTGTTGGGTTCAAGATAAACATCTTGGGCTACATGAGTTGCAAAGGGCCTCCGCACTGGTGGCGTTGGCCCCGCAGTCGTCGGGGACTCTTCGCACTCGCAGCGGAACCTCCACATTGAAAAGTTTTAGCATCTTCCTCCTGAGTACGGAGACTCCCCATGACTGCGGGGCATCTGCCATGAGTGTGGAGACTCCCCCATGACTGCGGTGCCTCTGCCACGACTACAGAGACTCCCTCATGACTGTAGGGCCTCCGCAGCCACGAGTGCTGAGACTCCCCCCTGACTGCAGTGCCTCTGCCACGAGTACGGTGACGACCCCATGACTGCGCGGCCTCCGCAGCCACGAGTGCTGAGACTCCCCCCCTGACTGCGGTGCCTCTGCCACAAGTACGGAGACTCCCCCCTGACTGCGGTGCCTTCACCATGAGTGTGGATACTCCCCCATGATTGCGGGGCCTCGGCCATGAGTGCAGAGACTCCCAATGACTGCGGGGCCTCGGCCACGAGTGCAGAGACTCCCCAATGACTGCGCTGCCTCAGCAGCCACGAGTGCGGAGGCCCTTAGTGAACCAGGCCCCTTGTCGATTAGACTACACCACAGGTCAATGGACTTAGTTTCTGTAGCAGAGTGCAACCAGCAGAGTTCAGGCTCAACTCCAAGAGAGCCATTCCTACTTGCAATGTTGATAAAATAAGTACCATTGAATAAATGAATGAAAGATACAACTTATAGAGCGCACAGTTACTCGAGTGAGTGACCTGGTGCGTCCATTGTGATGGCAAATGAAAACACCCATCGTTCTGGAGACAGTTTAGTCAAAATCTCGCACTGTATAAACAGTCATTTTTTTCTTTCCACTACGGAGTGCTCTTTTATCTAACATCTGGCTCTCAGAGGTTTGAGTGTATCACGATTGACCTGTGCCCTATTTTACTGGCATCATAAGTATTTCAGCAGAGTTGCACAATGCAATGGTGTGATTTCAGGGCAGTTAAAATGTACCTTTGCACCCTCTCATTCACTAAAACAACGAATAAGGCCGTTCTTATGCATCCATCTGCACTGAAGATTGGCCCTATCAGTTTTCAAGTGTGGGAAAGGATGGAATGCAAGCAATAAAACCTAGTGGAGAAATCTGACCTTGATATGAGAAATAGAGCACTTAAGTTTAATGGAAGGCTCCTCCTGCATTGGAATCTAAAATTCTTTCTTATTTGAGTGCCGGATTTGAGGACTGTATCTGTGGGCGCTGCCCTATTGTATGACACCTACAGACGATTTATACTTGAAAATATCTAGCAAGAGCTCAAAGGCTTCCAAGTGAAGGCAGGAGTAACTATTCCAGTAGATGCTGATTTCTCTTCTTGGACTTGTAGTCCTTATTTTACAATGCATAAAATGGTCTACTAGTCCCAGAATGCAAGAAAAATCCTGGACTTGCATGAGCACGGGAAACTTTTGAACTCTGATCCTGCAGCTAGACAGCTGGTCCCCTTGCTCAAAAACATCTGAGATGTACCCTGAGGCGCAAAAATTGGATAAACTGGGTCACCTTCCTCAGAGGCGCAGACAACATCACGGGCAATTTCTCGAAGGAGCACAACGCCAAAACTGACATGTGGGAGGCCCTTGACGCACATTTGGAACAAGCTTGAGAACGCCCCCCCCCCCCTCACCTCTGTCTTCCTCTTTCTCTTCCCGAGGGGGGGCACTGCTGCACATGGAATGTCAAGCCGGGAAGATATCTCCACATGCACAGCGCACAACCTGGTGGCAAGACTATGCCCAATCCCCCTGCATACTCTGTACTGTTTGTATCTTCTCATATGTATATCTATATTTTAATTTTAAAAAAATTGAAATAAAAAAAAACATCTGAGATGTTGCCACTTTCTTTCCCTCAGTCTCTCGTCCAGAACTGTGATCGCCTCTCGTTGTAAATGAGACCTCCCTGTAGGTTGTCCGGCTCATGCAATGTCATTGCGGGCACTATTTCCAGTCCTAGGGCCTCATTTATGAGAAATGACGCATTGCTGCGTGAAAGCAGCGATGCGTCACTTCTCAGTGCGCACTCCTTACGACATTCCTGATGCGTCATATTTAATGTATGACGCATCATGTCGCAAGGAGTTACAGATACGTCAGTATTTCTGACGTATCTGTAAGCGCAAAAGTGACGCATTGCTGGAGTGTGTCACAAAAGTGACGCAACTCCAGCAATGCGTCCTAAAAGTGACGCAGTGAAATCCCATAGATTTCACTGCGTCACTTCTACGACCCTTCCTTGCTGACATAAATAGTGTGCTCTAAATATCGTATACAAAAAATCTCATCACTAGAGTTAATATGAGAAAATCTACATCCAAGACGACGAGGTTTTATTAGCAATAATTAGGTCACAGTGAGGCAAATTTATAAACTTATGTCACAATGCAGCTATCAAAGTTGCCACACAGTGTTGCATTAGAGGGAGACAGCAGTGCAGAGTCGTGTTTGCTAACTCGGACTTGCTGCTGCTGTCAGCCTCGGCACTAGTGCACAAACAGGATGCCAAGCACCCTGCGGGCACCGTTTACGCCATAACGAAAGATCTCTGGGGCATATTGCCAACAACTAGCGATAATTATCGCTATGTTGGCTTAGCGGCAATATTATTATCGCCGAGCTCCGCTGATTTTTATCGCAGATAAACCTTGCTATCATCAAGGTTTATCTCAAAAGTGATAAAAATCGGCCGAAATGCATGAATATCGCTGAAAAGTCAGTGATATTCATGCATCACCGAGCTAATGCTCTTAGCCATGTTATCCACCTACCATTGGATAACATGGCTAAGAACTGCTCTGGGCAGGCGTTAGCTTTTGGAGATAATCGCGCTTAGCGCGAATATTTCCAAAAGTAGGTAATAGGCGATAGCGATGTTAGCGACTGTTTCCAGTCGCTAACATCTTGGCACGCCCACTTTGCATGTCATTAGCGATAATTATCGCTGACATGCAAAGTGGGCCCCAAGATGTTCGCTATCTCCTACTAGCTGTCGCTAACTGGTGTTAGCGACAGCTAGGTAATAGGGCGATAAAATTATCAACGCTTTAGCAGGAAAAATTCCCGCTAAAGCGGCGATAAGGCCCTTGGTAAGATGCCCCTCTGTGTGTTGTCTAGCATAGGTTTTGTACTGGGAGGGCACCTTTCCAGTACAAAATCTACATATGCTACTATGGGACCCGCTAATCTGCCACCCTCCTCGGGTCACCTTTCCAGTACAAAATCTAATGTCTAAGCAAAATTTTCAAGTTTCACCCATTGGCAGGCTCGGCCGGCACAGGTTACAGTGGTGGGGTGGGGCGGGTGGAGGGAGAAGTGGACCCACAACAGGGTAGGGAAAGTAAAATAAAAAAATAGTAAAACCACTTATAAAATAAAAGACATTGATAAAACCTCTTACCGTGTGCTCGTGAGTGCAAGGTAAGTGGTTTTATTCATATTTTTATTTTGCTTTCCTTATCCCGTCGTCTATCTACTTACCCCCCTCTCCACCCACTGCCTCCCCCCCCCCACCCCCGCCCCACCGCTGTTACCTGTGCCGGCCGCACCTGCCTATTGGAAGTGCACTGTTCAATGGAGCACACATGCGATGTGTGAAATGTTAGGGTAAATAAAAATATTTCTTCAACTTTGCGCCTGCTCCCAAGAGGTATTATTTTTTAGGCATATCCCAGTCTAACATATTTAGTAGATAGAGCTTTGTATCAAAATCCATGGGTAGTTGCACTGGTCTGCCCACATACCATCCAAACAATTCCCCCTAGATGCCAAGTAGTGAAAAACAGCACAAAGCCTTATTTACGCGTAAAAGGGCACTTTTCCAGTGCAAAAGAAATGTTTTGTGTTTTGTGCTGGAAAGTATATCATCACTGCTACAGCTGCTTATCTGCACTTATTTAAATCCCCTTCCCTTTCTCTACTACTTCACCATTGCTTCACCACATTGCTCCTCCTGCTACTTATCTGCACTTTCTTTAAATGCCACACCTCCTCTCGCTCTCCTTTGGAGGGCCTGGCAGCTGCAATTAGCTCTTCAGCACTCTTTTTATTTTTGTTAGGTCTCGCCTGTCGATGCGCATGCGCATCGAGCAAGCGAGACTATAGGGGCTCATCGACTCTTTATCTAACTTGCAAGGAATCGTGGCGATTCCTTGCAGTGCCCGTGACTTTTAAGGTCAATGCGCATGCGCATTAAGCTTATGCGCATGCGCATTGACCTTAAAAGTCACGGGCGCGTGCATGTGTCTTTGTTTACCCGCTCCCCAGCTCCGCCCCCTCACTACTTGATTGCACGGCCGCTAGGCCGTGCCTCCCCTACTCTCCTCCCCCCTCCTCCTCTCCTCCCCTGCCTGCCTGCCGCTAGTTTCCATTCGCTGCTCCTTTCTCGTCTCCCTGGCCCCATCGCCCTACGATGTGAAAGTCCCCGCCCCCCCGTCCCTCGCTGCTCCTTTCTCGTCTCCCTGGCCCCACCGCCCTTCGATGTGAAAGTCCCCGCCCCCCGTCCCCTCCTCGCTCACCCTCATCTCCACCTTGGTGCTTACTTTCCCTTTTCTTCCAATCCTTCTCTTATTCACTTGCAGTCTCCCCTCCTCCTCTCCTAGCACCCCCAGCCCGAGGCAGCTTCCCCTGCACAGACCCGCTCCGCCCCCTCCCCTTCCCGCCGTCTCGCATTTCCCCTGTCGCACTTCTCCTCCCCCCTCCTCCTCTCCTCCCCTGCCTGCCTGGATCGCCTCGCCCCCGGACATCATGGGCCAGCCTTGCTCTGCACAAATGTTTCCCAGCACCAGTCCCAGCATCTCTCAGCAGCTCCGCTCTTCCTGCACTGCTAGAACGCCGTGCCTCCCCTACTCTCCTCCCCCCTCCTCCTCTCCTAGCACCCCCAGCCCGAGGCAGCTTCCCCTGCACAGACCCGCTCCGCCCCCTCCCCTTCCCGCCGTCTCGCATTTCCCCTGTCGCACTTCTCCTCCCCCCTCCTCCTCTCCTCCCCTGCCTGCCTGGATCGCCTCGCCCCCGGACATCATGGGCCAGCCTTGCTCTGCACAAATGTTTCCCAGCACCAGTCCCAGCATCTCTCAGCAGCTCCGCTCTTCCTGCACTGCTAGAACGCCGTGCCTCCCCTACTCTCCTCCCCCCTCCTCCTCTCCTAGCACCCCCAGCCCGAGGCAGCTTCCCCTGCACAGACCCGCTCCGCCCCCTCCCCTTCCCGCCGTCTCGCATTTCCCCTGTCGCACTTCTCCTCTCCCCTCTCCGCCCCCTCCCCTGCCCGCCGTGTTACGGTGAAAGGCTTGTTTTTTATTTTACCCGCCGTGTCTCTGCTGCTTCCCCCTGTCCTGTCTCTCCTCCTCTCCCTCTCTATACCCTCCCCCTCCCCCCCACCACTCCCAGAGGGGGCTGAGGTTAATTTGCTTTCTCAGGCGTCATGCATCACCCAGCTCGGTGACACTTTAGCGGGGGACGGGGTCTCCTGGAGGGGTCGGCCTCCTCACAGCTGTTCAAGCCCGCCAGACAGAGCTCAGTGTTGGGAATGGAGGAAAGGAGGGGGCTTTAAACCCGAACACGTGTTCTTGCAAGTGGGTTCCATGACATGTGACGTCAGTTTATTTTCTTTTTGTAATTTATTTCATCGTACATGTTGTAGTTCTTTTTCCCTGGCCATTTCGGCTCCTTGCTTTCCCCCTCCCCCATCTGCAGCGCTGCCTTCTCAGCCCCGTTTCCTTCTTCTATTCCCTCCCGTGTCTCTCTCCAGTTTCATCCTGTCCCCATATAGTCGCTTCCATCCCTATCTATATATCTCTAGTCTTTCCAGTGTTCTCATTTCATCCACTCCACCCTATATCGCTCTCCTCGTCATCCCGTGTATCCAATGTTTACATCTCCTGCTTTGCCCCCCGTTTTCAACGTCACCCCGTGTTCTCTCCATCCACCTCTTTACCTCCCTCGTCCTTCCTCTCTGTTCATGCTCACCCTTCTCTCGCTCTCTTTCGCTTGTCCACTCTCCTATCTCAACTACTATCTCTTTCTTTTCGTCTCTGTGCCCTCCACAGCTCATACCCTCTTGATGTTCCCATCTTTCATTCACAAACCGGCTTAGCTGACGCCTACACACTCATTTATATGTGCACGAAAATTGCGCGCACCCAGTGGCTTAGCCCGTGTGCCCTGGTGTCTAGTTCAGGGACGGACACTGGCCCCTAGCTGCTGTTTTAACTGTGAATTAACAGCAATAACCAGGGTTCAGTGGAGCCTTCCGGGCCCCGGTGCCACTGCACCTGCTGCACCAACGGAAGCTGCGCCCCTGCACGCACCCGAGAACCTGCAGCTCAGTAACATTCCTAGCTATTCTTGCTCTGCAGCTCAGCTCCCACCTATGCGTTATCGTGGCGCCGCAGAGCCCATCGCTCTACTGCGTATAGAAGCCTGGCTCAGGGCCAGTAAAACCACCAGCACACGAGTGCCCCCCTCCTCCTCCGGGCCGTGCAAACAGGCTCGGCCACAAATTACAAGTGTATCAGTACAGGCCTTGCCAGTCCGGGTCTAAACTATTAATATACATAGGCCTAGCCCTATAGAACCCGTCATGACTGGCCTCAAGGGCGTGACGCAGACCACCGAGGCGGGAAGGACTTTGAAGACTTTGAAGACTTTTAGGAACCAATTTTATTTTGAATGCACACCGCATAAAAATTATTGGCACATAAGAAATGTGATACTGCATTTAATCACTGTATACCGACACAAAATGCAACATTTAAGTATTCCTCTCGATGACAGGTGGTCAGGCACCCTCAACCCCTCACCCTCACTCACCCTCAACCCCTCACCCACACTCACCCACACTCACCCTCACTCACACTCACTCACCCTCACTCACTCACCCTCACTCACCCTCACTCACCCTCACTCACCCTCACCCCCTCACTCACCCTCAACCCCTCACTCACCCTCAACCCCTCACCCACCCTCAACCCCTCACCCTCACTCACCCTGAACCCCTCACCCTCAACCCCTCAGCCTCACCCTCACTCACCCTCAACCCCTCAGCCTCACCCTCACTCACCCTCAACCCCTCACCCTCACTCACCCTCAACCTCATGCTAAAGATTTACAAAAAAAAACATTAACAATTCTAAAAGCACTAACTCTAATGCTGCGAGACCTATTGCATTTCTAATGCTTGTTTAGTTTACTGCTCCTTGATGGGTATCTGCCATTTTGGGGCAGTAAATTAAAATAAAAACCAAAATGGCTGCTGTTTCGTGATGCTTGCATCTGCTTGAGTTGTGATGCTCGCCCATCATCGCATTATGACACATACATGATTATATGTGTATGCGTCATCAAGCTTTTTTGCCAATGTTGCACAGCATCATCATCAGCAAAAACTATATACAAATCCAATAGTTTTGCATTGGCAACGCCAACGGAAAATGCATATTGGCTTTGTCAGTGCTGTTAGTAGTACTTTTATGCATCACTTCTGGTTTAATAACTGTGCTGGGAAAGCAAACTAATTAATGGTGTATGAGTATAGTAAACCAGATCAATGCCCCTCCATATTGTCTTAACCAAAAAGCCAGGGAAGGGCACCATAACATTAAGGATTTAAAGAATAATTGGATTTAGAGTATGTCTATTGATCACTGCATAATAATATAATCATAGGTGCCTGGCGATTTTATAAAACTGATTGTTCCCTTGCGAAACCACTGTCAACATTATCTCTGATCTCGATATATCGGTTTATTGTCTGTATTTGTGGAGTTCCTTGTCTTGTTACCAAAGAGACAGGACATTTTTCAATTTGTAGTGTGAGCAATACAAATGAACTCTATAATATGACAGCCTAATTCACAAAAGCCACTGGGATAATGTGAGTTATAGGAAAATATGAAATCGAGCAGATTTCCTAGAGCAGATAAATCTAAAACACATTTGCTTAAGCTCATAGCTAATGTTTGGGTTACATATTAATATATGTATATTATGTAGGAGATTAGCAGTGGGAATAGTTGAGCACTTGAAATATTAATTACATCTTTACTAGGTGTTAGAACACTGGATTAGTTCGACTAGAAGGTGTACCAGAAATGAACCCCCATGTGATTAGGAAGTCCCCAAAGTTATGTATGTTTGTGTAAGACTGATAAAGTGGACATTGCCTACTACACTTCAGAGTTCTAGAGCAGAAAAGAAAAGCACGTTAAAGCATGTTCTGACCCTATGAATGTTGGGAGTCCAGACGGACCTATAGGATGTACATTGACCTGGCATTCTGCTTCGCTTCCATGCAAATGTTAAACTTAAGTGAAAACCTATGTAAAAGGAAACTTGGTTCGAATGGACTCAAAGACTAAGACTGTTCTAAGCTTTTGCACCCTGGGGGATCTTCAACCTTACCCTAAACTCTTAAAATCATGTTGTTGAATATCAGATGACTCAAGGAGGGTGGCAGATTAGCGGGTCCCGTAGTAGCATGCCAGGGTCAAAAGTAGGCAGGACTTTTATCACATTATACTTTGGCCATAAAGTACAGTGTTTTGATCTTTGAATATGCACAGTATTCTGAGTAGAAAGTGAGTACCATTCCTGAATTGGATGTTATCAGGATTTATTAAAATCCTGTCATTATACGTATTAAGTATAAAATAACATCCAATCAGCTGGGAAAAAGGCTCTGTTAATTTTCTCCAGCATACCAGTTACTTTTGTCAAAGCGTTTTGTCAAATTTTGTGCAAAAAGTTAAATTATACAATTTATGTTGGATCTAAAATGCAATAATGAGTAAATGTGATTGCACTTGGAACGAGTTTAATACAATGGAAGAGTTTTTTTGTTTTGCTAATAACTCTAGGGCCGTTTGATGAATCTTCACAAAACTTTCCCAAAACGTCATCCACCTCAGATCTTCCTAGAAAGTTTTAGGGTGATCCGTCAAGCAAGGGTTAAGAAAAGGGGTGGTCCAAAAACACTTTTTCTCCATTTAGTTTCCATAGGGAAAATTAGACCACAATATGAAATAAACAGCTGAGCAGAATTACACCAAATTTATCAGAAAGCTAGATATTTATTCAGAAAGTAATCCGTTCAGCCGGTTTAGACAAATTAAGGTTTAAAAATAGTGATACCTATTGCTCCGAAGCTTACCTGCGACTCCAGTGAGAAAAAACAACACAAAAAAGCATTATGATTCGCTAGTCTTGTGAGGACGAGTGATGCAATTGGCTCGCCAAAGTATGAAGAAAAATATTGTGGTTGCCAACACAGGACTTGGAGACTAAGTTGTTGAGTCCTGAAAAACAATTTTAAAAAAACATACAAAAGGGAGGGTAGGGATACCCTGCCTAGCCAAAAGGCAAAAAAAATGTTTTGGGTTTTTAACGGTTTTGCAGGACTCTCATGAGAGCCAGTGCATCCTTACCCCTATGTGTTTGCTTTTAGGAAAGGTGGTGTGGGGGTCTGTGGCTGGTTGGCCACTTGTAGGGTTGTTGGCAGCAGGGCATGGTTGCAGAGTAGGCTATGCGGTCAACCCCATGCCAGGGATTGGCATCAGGCAGGAGGTTGGGTGCACAGCGGCCAGATCCTGCGGCCAGAACTCCCCATTGCACACCCAAAGATCATCATAATTAAGTTATACATAAATAACAAAAGCATGCTTACATCTCTGGTGACATCTGACATTTTTGTCAGTGCAATGTAAACTTTGGTCACTTACGTATAACTGGTGAATTCCAGTGTTTTATTGGATTTATAATGTTTATGTTCATTATTAGAAGTCCTATGTATAACTTCACTTTATTGGGTGTTTTGGTAGTGGAAAAAAAAAATATATGACTATATGTATATACGTATATGTTATGTTTATATAGATTTGCATGTATAGATATAATAATACCTAGTGGCGGTCGGCATTGGGCAGTTACAGTTAAGACCAAATTTCCATAGGAAATAGATTTTTGGGTTTGCTAATAAGTTTGGCGCAGTTCGACAAATCTTCATGAAACGTTTCCAGAAATAAAATTCTCTTTCACCTCAGCTTCTTCATGGAAAGTTTCAGGTAGATCCATCAAGCAAAGGCTGAGAAAATGGGTGGCGGGCCTCAAAAAGCATTGTCCCTATGCAATTTTTCCCTAGGAATATTGAAAAGCAATACCACAAAAACGCTGCACAGAATGATGCCAAATGTCGTAAAGCTATATTTTGATCCTGAAAGCATGTATTATTTCTGATTTGCTGCCACCACATCAACAAAAATATAGCAGCAGCCATTTAAGACTCTGGACTCCGTGTTCTCCACTGCAAAAAAAAATTAAAGACATAGTGGAGTAGGGATACCCAGATCCCTAGGTCTGGTGGGGGGCCCTAAAGGGAACTCCCTGGGCCAAAAACGTATATATATATTTAAGGTACCACAGATTTGCGGAGGAACAGCGGATCTGTGCTCCCATTAAAAAAAGAAAGAGGTGGGCTCTCGCCCTTTTGAAATAAGAAGGGTTGACACAAGTATTAAGGTTGGAGAGGGGGTTGTGTAGTCTCCCTCCTCAAGACATTTTAAGGACCTGGACACCTTGCCCCCTGGAGCAACTTTCATTGTATTATGGAGGCGCATGTTCCCCCTTCCCTGAGGCATTTTAAGGCTCCAGGGATCCCATTCCCTGAGGTCGATTTGATTTTTATGGGGAAGGCTGCATGAGGCTCCCCACCCTGCACCATAATACTCAGCCCCTGTGGCCAAAGCATTTTTTTAAATTGGGGGCTTGAGGACCATCTCCTTGGGTCATGATAAAGCCCAGGGGACACCATTCCCGATGGCCTGATGACATACAGGGCCCCGGGGTCCCCATCCCCAGGAAACTGTGCTGTACCCTACCTTAGCGAGTGCAGACAGGGAATATAAAAAAGCTGGCTCCCGCTAGCACAAATTAAGGGTGCAGACAGTATCTGGCTGCGGTTGTGTGGATATCCTGGGTGGGACCAGAACCCAAAAAGGTGAGTCTCCTGGGTCATTGAATCCATGACCCCAGGAAAGCTTACCATTAGCTCTAAAGCACTCTGAACTGCAGCTGTATGCTCTTCAGTTGGAGTGCAGGGACCCTTGGAGTTGGTTCTATGGCTGTATCTTGTGGCATGAAAAATGTTACAAAAAAGGTCAAACACATGTTAATGGTTGTTTTAAAAAAAATGCTTCTTTTAAAATAGTTAGTGACAATCCTTCTTAATAAATATTGTAATGTGTATTTATAAAATAAATGAAATATAAAATATACATTTATTGTAATAATTGGTGATTTTTTGACAAAGGCAATAGTTCTGCTTTATATATGTTGATGCGCTCACCTCTCAATTATGCCAATAGGCCTGCCTTTTATATTTATATATTTAAAAGGGGGGGTGTTGGGTGCCTGTGGGATGGTTGCAAGGTGAGGCACATCTGAATTTACGCTAAAAGTAACATAGACATTCACTAAAAGAAACAAAGGTTAAAGTGACGTATTTAGGAATTGTGCTAACATCTTAATATACATAAAAAAACTGAAACATTCAGTAAAAAATGGACAAGGATTAAAGGAACATTATGGTTAGGTGAAAATAGCATTTTAAACTAACAATACCACTGAAATTAAGTTCATCAGTTATAGTTATCTCAAGTAACCATAACTTGTGCCCTAATGCTTTGCTAACTACCTTACATATCACATCACTCATGACATGTTCTATGACATCCTGGATAACGTCACTGCAACATCTGAAATGACATCATTGATAACAACATTGTTTTTTAAATTTTTTTAAACATCTGTTTATTGATTTTCAAATGAACAGTTCCAGAGCATCATCAGACAGCAATTTGTGATACAGGGCAGGAATAGCTCAACAGTGCATACATTCGTTCTGCGACCAGTCAAGATACATTTTGATACAACAATTATAGAGTATTTGCGTGCATTGTGAGTAATATGGGCATCTAAATACTTAGCGGATTTCCCTATCCATGCAAATATAGTAACACAGCAATACAAGTATACACAATATCCATACATCCTGAAGCATCTCTGTAACCGCCGCTACTGTTGCCAACAGTCAGCGTCCTTACTGTCACAGTCCTTTGCTCTCCTTTCTCTGCAATCCCAGGCATCCCCACTCACCGTACCTCCGCTCATACGTTCCTTTAGTCTATCACTCTCCCTTCCTCGGGTGAGCTAGCAAGTAGCACTGTAGTGGGGCCCGCACATCTCTGGGCCGTGAGGTCACTGGAAGTAGATCTGCATAGGTAGAAAGCCTCTCCTGGCACATAACCAAATCAGCAATCCAATCCGTAAACATCGGTGCCCTACCCCTGCCCCACCGGCACGCTATCCTTTTCTTAGCCATGAGTAGTGCCAGCGCGGTGAATTTGCGGTGTTCTGTGCAGACTGGTTTGACATACCCCAGTAGTGCTGTCAGTGGTGTGGCCTCCACAGGTGCACCTATCATTTCGCGCAATGCCTGAAACACTCGATCCCAGTATGCATTTACCTCAGGGCATTCCCACGCTAGATGAAGGAAGTCCGCCCCCTCCGTACGACATCTATCACACCTATCATCTTCTCTCAACTTGAATCTGTACATCTTTGCTGGGGTATAATACAGTCTATGTAAACATTTATAATGTGTGAACCTAAGTCTACTTCTAGCAGATACCCGTTCAGTTTGCAGACAGCTCTCCTGCCAATATTCGTCCGTCAGCACAAAACCCAATTCCTCATCCCATTTCGTACGCAAAGGCGGAGGTGTGGTCGTCATTTGTGAGTGTACCGAGCTATAGATCAGCGAAACCAAACGTTTGGGCGAGGCCCTCTCCAAAACAAGCTGCAATGGGGTCAGCACCTGAAGTTCCGCCGGCAAGTCAGGAGTAATATTTCTCATCAAGTTTCAAGTTTCAAGTTTTTATTATTATGTTTTGGCTCTCGTTGAGGGCCACATAAAAGACATACCATCAATACAAGTAATAATACATCAAACATATTTCATCTATATACAATATTTCTAGTACATATGTCGATCAAGTCCAAAGAAAAAAATCATTCATTAAGTAAGCACAAAGAGCAGCTGGCACAATAAATAAATAACATTAATAAATATCTAAAAAACTTTTGAAAAATTTAAAAATGAAGAAGCAGAACACTTCATTTGGAGGGCAATATAAAAATTGCATAAAAATATTTAGAGTAGATATACCTAAGCGGAGACAGATAGGTTTTAGCCATTTAAGGCGCAAAGTGCGAAGTGCAGGGCAGACCAACAGAACGTGCATGCGGTCCTGTATACTAGTATTACAAAAATTGCAAATATTGGATGAACCGTGCCATTTAGAGAGAAGTACATTTAATGGCAATAGATCGTACCGAAGAAGGAACCAGAATCTTCTGATGCCATGAGGTAAGTTCCATAAAACATAATTTACTGCTTTTTTGGCAACATATGAGTTAAGGAGAAGATCACAACCCCCTTTTCCTTGTAATATGTTTTTATCGGTTAGAAGGCATAGTTCCCATGATGCCTGTTTTAGCAGGTTTTTTAGTTGTACTGGAGAGTACTGGAACAAAGTATCTTCCTCCAACCTCAGAATAGTCACCGCTTTTCTGAAGTTCTTTACAAGTAATGAAAACTCTTTAAAGTTGCCTAATAATTCACTCTTCAGCAGTGCCCTCATTGTCCCCGGTTCCGCTCTGGCTAGAGAGGCCACCCAACGTACCAGGGCACAGAGCCCCTGTACCCAGCTACCCCTTAGCCCAAACTCAAGTCTGCATGCTGCTAAAGGGCAGTTAGTATTTAGGGATGCGAGGGATCTCAGAAGTTTCCCTTCGGTTTTATTGCAGAAATCCCATAGCTTTATATCTATGAGTTCAATGCCGTAAATAAGGGTAGCAGGAATCTTAGCCTTATATACTTCAAGCAAAGAGGCAAAATGTCTTTTGCCAGTTGCTGAGTAGAGTGTTTTAAGGCCATTGCCATGTGCTATAGCCTTGCGTGCACAGTATTCGATGTGAGGCCTCTCGCTCGTGTTAGCCGCGATGATTTTCCCCAAAAAGGTGTAAGTTTTAACGACCTCCAATTTTTGACCACCGATTTGCCAGCCGAAGTTTTCCGAGCGGCACTTCCTTCTCCCCCCTATACACATAATTTTGCTTTTGGTGATGTTAATTTTCATAGAGTGGGAGACTGCAAAAGCATTAAGGGCTTGCAACCTATTTGCCAAACCTTTCGGTGTCAAATCAAGGAGGAGGATGTCATCAGCGTACATCAAGCATGAAACAGAGGCCCCCCCTATCACTGGAGCAATGCCCTCACAAGCCGCCACCACGGTAGGCAAATCCTGCGTGTATAGGGAGAACAAAAGGGGCGCTAGAAGACAGCCTTGCTTTAAACCATTAAGGGAAGAGATACGATCCGAAAGACCTCTTTCCCCCCCCTGCAGCACCCTACACCATGTTTCCGTATGTAATGAGCGGACAAGCTCCAGCAAGTACGGGGGTACTCCAAGAAAAGATAATTTTCTCCACAGCGTTCCACGATCCACTCTGTCGAACGCTGTGGAGAAATCAATGAAGGCTGCATAAACAAATCCCCGTCTTACTTTCGTATACTTGTCAGCTATTACGTGCAGGGCGGTTAAATTATCTAGCGTGCCATGTTCCTTACGGAATCCCGTTTGTTCGCGTGGTAAGATGTTGTTCTCGTCGACCCAGTCGGAAAGTAGCCTTAAGAGACATTTTGCAAAAATCTTGCCGACTGAGTCGAGGAGCGCAATCAGGCGGTAATTACTAGGGACTTCCCTTGCACCCTTCTTAAAGATGGGTATCAGAATACTACCCCTCCAAGATGCTGGAACCCTTTTTGTCTCAAAACAGGATTTAAATAGAGGGTAGAGAATTTTACTCCAGAGTAAAGGCTCCTGCTTGAGAACAGTCATGGGGAGTTCGTCCGGTCCCATTGCACCGGACGAACGCATATTTTTTATGGCCGCTACTATTGTTTCCTCTGTGGGATAGATAATTTCACCATCAGAGGTTACATCAGGGAAATTAGTATCCTCTATAATACCATTCCCCCCGTAGAGTTCCCAAATGTAGGAAGACCAAACATCTTCGGCAATAGGGATAGAGCAAGGGATTACTCTGTTGCCACATTCCTTCCCAATTATAGACCAGAATTCACGGATCTTGCCATGCACTACAGCTTCCCTTAGGTTAATCCATACTAGGTCTTCCTTCTCCTTTTTTATTGTCGCCTTCAATCTAACTCTCTTCCTTTTTAACCTAGATATTTCTTTTTCCCGTTCCCCGTTTCTGTTTAGAAACTGGGCGCGTACTAGTTTATTTATCTCTTTATTTAATGTTCTCAGAGCACTGGGGATATATACCCGCTTTAAAGGACACCTAGCTTTATTAATATCTAAAATAATGTCCCGCATAAATTTTTCGAAGCTGGATATTTCTAAACCATGCCAAGCATTCAGGTCTGCCACGGTTTTGCACAAACTGTCATGCACCCTAGCAATTGCAGATGGATTCCAGTAGCATCTACCAGAGGAAGCATGAAAGTCCGTAACTTCACCGTTAAGAGACCATGATGCCGTACTAGGCGGTATTAAAGAAATAGTCAGGATAAGTATATTATGATCACTCAGCATCGTAGGAACTAATATAAGATCCAAGATGCGCGGGAATATATCATAATCAGATATCGCATAATCAATTATAGAGGGCTTGCCATGGGAATTATGCGTAAATTTTGCAGGTACATCGGAGGGGAATCTCCCATTTAAAATAAGCCCCTCGACTATCGATAATTCCTCAAGGAGAAGTTTCCCTCTTTTGCCAGTTGTAATTTTATCTGGGAAAACAGATTGTGGTATGAAAAACGCCTCTTCTTTTGCTCTGTTTCTGAAAAGATTCATACTAGAGTTAGATATTTTACAATTTAGGTCGCCTACTAATAAGACTTGTGGGGCGGGGGTTCTATTTTTAATGAGGCCAATATATTGAAATACCTGCTTCAACACACGGTTAAAACGCTCTCCGGGAGGAATATAAACATTTATAATAACAACAGACGTCTTCATGGGCAGTGTGGGAAGGTTTGCTATAGATATAGCCTGGAAGAGGTTACTAGGGTCAATGTACTGAGCAAATTTCCAATTCACTTTGTTAGATAACAGGCAAGCGATTCCTCCTTTAGCGTGACCTTTCTTGGAAGCAACAGCCGGGACTTCCAACACAAAATAGTCATTTCTGACATCAAGTTTACTAGTGCACCAGGTTTCTTGGATACAAATTACGTTTGCACCCAACGCAAATAAAAACTCCAGTTTCTCTGGGCTGTTGTATATCCCGGCTGCGTTCCAAGAAATAATTTTCAATTGGTTATTAAAGATGCTGAAATAATTTAGGATTATCTGTAGATTTAGCTGCTAAAGCACTGTGCAACCAATTCCATCGATTAGAATCCTCTAACAAAGAGGAATTCTTGGTCAATGGGAGTGGTTTTATCTGGGACACTAAGCGTTTCCCTTTTGCTACCCAGACCTTTAAATCTTTAAAGGATGAACCCATCCCAGTTTGTTTATCATCTTTTTGGGGCATCCTATAAGACACATCTTTATAACCAAAGTTCATTATAGGAAGGACATCAATGCCTGTACATTGGAAGCACTCTGCCTGTTGCAAGACCAAATTTACAATTATTTTTGAGTAAAATTTCACCCTAATACAGTTTTCCCCCCCAACAGAGAGACTAGCTCAATGTCCCTTGATTGGATGAGCTGTAACTTATCTATTTCACCAAAACGTTTTAGTAACCATGATCTGTTTAAAGGTAAATCATTATCAAATAGCGGCAAAAAGTCCAACACATTAGTGTCCACATAAGATAAAACTTCTTTTTGCTCATGGGGAGCATTTGGCGGCTCCTGTCCCCCCACTATAATAGTGAAAGGAGAAGCCAGTGGGTTAAGACCCCCGAATTTCAGTTGATTAACATTCCCTGGATTCAGTTCAGGGGGAGATCTTAAACCCATCCCTGCTTCTTGTATTGGGACCTCCCCAATCGTAGGTAGAGAGATTAACGGAGTCTCAAGAGTATGGGAACTAAGACTCATTTCCACAGCCACCTCTGCTTTTGATGTAATAAATTCAATGGCACTACTTTCCCCATCACTCAGATGTAAAGAGTCTTGAAAAATGATTCGCCTCTGTCTTTTCTTCTTATGCTTTCTCACCGGTTTCCTTTTAATTCCTTTGTGTTTTTTATGTTTTCCATTTTTTTCCCTAACTTCTAGGTTAACCTCGGTAGTTGATTTTTTATTTTCCGCACAAAAGATAGGAAACAGATCTTGTGGTACCTGGCAATCCAGTTTGGGCATACTTCCCTCTTCCAACTCTAGATCCCCCTTCATAGTGCACTTAGTTGCAGTAGTTTCGGTGGTTACAGGCGGGCCTTTAACACTATTATCAGGATCTACCAAAGGTATTGGAGCTGGGACCTTCGAATTTTCTGTACACACCTCAGTTTCCCCCTTTTTCAAGATAATGACTTGCGGGAGGAGTGGGGTGATCTTTTTCTCCGGCGCTTTTTGAACTAAATGTTCCAAGATTTGTGTAACGGAATCCAAGATGCAGTCCGAGCTACCAACAAATTTCCCCAGGAGAAACAGAATAGAGGCTAGCAGGTGTTCCAAAGCAATAAGGGACTCCGATACTGGTTTATCTACTGCCCCGACTGTAGGGCAGCTGCCAGACAAATTAAGAATTGGACTCCTAGAAGTACTTAATAAGTCAGACATTTCATGTTTGCCAACAGAGGGGGTACTACTGTAGAGATGGAGCCCAGATGGAGTCGCCCTTCCCGGAAGTTTATTAGTTTTTGGAACATCCGGGCTGTCAGGTTTCACATAGCGGCCACAAAGTTCAAGGTCAATGGAAAGTGGTAATGAAACCTGCCCATTCATACTGTTCAAAGAGGACTCCAAGGGAGGGACGGGGACTTTAACTAAATCGCCTTTAGGCAGAGTTGCAGGAAAATCAATAGCCCCGCCCTCCTCAAAATGTACGATACTAAGGGAGTCAGTGGGTATCGTCTGTACTGGATCAGATGTTATAGGCAGAGCATTGCTATGTACAACATTAGTATAAGCCTCTTGGTTTGTTTGGGCCATGTTATCTTTTCCACCGGTCATTAGGAGTTTGTCCCCCGGTTTTTCCCATAGTTCAAATAGCTGACATTGACCCTTTAGCAGCGGGTTACTCACTGATTTATTTCTCAGGGGATTAGATTTTGTTTTGGCACAGGTTCTTCCACCCACCATTCTGCCAGAACGGAGCTTTTTAGTCATCTTTTTCGATTAAAGCTTCCCACACCTACGACGTATGTAGGAATGAATATTCCAAGTATGAGAGTGAATAATAAAATAACTTAGCTACACACAAATGTGATTAAAATTACAATAGTACGGCCAGCGTTCTTGTACAAACGTAGGAAATCACTTCTCTTGGACCGATGACAAGATAGAATTGGAGTACAGAGAAAACGTTAAAATAACGGGGCCCAGCCCAGCCTACCTCGGCCACTGAGGGCCACAGAGGGCCCGCCCTTTGCCCGGGCTTAGCCCGGCGCCGCCCGCGCGCGTTCCGCGGTGCGCGTACCTCAGGCGCTAATGAAGGCAGGTGAGGGGGGGCGTGTCCGGTACAGTTCGTGTTACCAGAGGCTTCTGGTCAATGTGGTTTCTTTAGACCCAGCGGTCAATAGGCAGTTCCTGGCGAGTGTTTCCCGCGAAGCGGGAAACGCGAGCAGTAGTGTCAATCAAGCGCTGCCAAATGCGCTAACAGATGAAAAGCGCTGGGGCGGCTTCGGCGCTTTTTCTTCTCGGCTCGCTCTGCTGCTTCAAGAACCCTGCTTCGTTTAGCACAATCACAGCCAACAGGAAAAAAGATCTCCACACCTCAGCGCACCTCAGGCGCTAATGAAGGCAGGTGAGGGGGGGCGTGTCCGGTACAGTTCGTGTTACCAGAGGCTTCTGGTCAATGTGGTTTCTTTAGACCCAGCGGTCAATAGGCAGTTCCTGGCGAGTGTTTCCCGCGAAGCGGGAAACGCGAGCAGTAGTGTCAATCAAGCGCTGCCAAATGCGCTAACAGATGAAAAGCGCTGGGGCGGCTTCGGCGCTTTTTCTTCTCGGCTCGCTCTGCTGCTTCAAGAACCCTGCTTCGTTTAGCACAATCACAGCCAACAGGAAAAAAGATCTCCACACCTCAGCGCACCTCAGGCGCTAATGAAGGCAGGTGAGGGGGGGCGTGTCCGGTACAGTTCGTGTTACCAGAGGCTTCTGGTCAATGTGGTTTCTTTAGACCCAGCGGTCAATAGGCAGTTCCTGGCGAGTGTTTCCCGCGAAGCGGGAAACGCGAGCAGTAGTGTCAATCAAGCGCTGCCAAATGCGCTAACAGATGAAAAGCGCTGGGGCGGCTTCGGCGCTTTTTCTTCTCGGCTCGCTCTGCTGCTTCAAGAACCCTGCTTCGTTTAGCACAATCACAGCCAACAGGAAAAAAGATCCCAATTCTCAGTCTGAGAGAGAGAAAGACATCTAGTGGCGACTTTTGTGCGGATTGAAACAAGTGATCAATACTACGGAATTGGCCTTCGTGGTACAGGTCCCCCCAGCTATGTACTTGTGTCCGCTGTTGGAAATTCCTAAAGGCCCCTTCCTGTAATAGAGGCATGGCGGGGTGATATGTAAGGGGCAGTAGGGGCGAATATGTCCTGGGTACATCCAACATCTGCTGTATGCGCTGCCAGGCCGTTATTGTGCCCATGAGGGCGTTGGCCGCCCTATCTCTCCTTGCAACTCCCATATACAGTGCTCCCTCAATTGGTATGGAGTGCGAAAGCCAGTGTTCTGCCGCCACTTGTGGCATGTATTTAGGCTGTTTCACCCAGAACCAGGCGTAGTGGGTAAGCAGGGGCGGAAAATCTGTTTCGCTCGCGGATTTTGCGGATTTTCGGTAAATTCGCAATCCGTGAGATTCGCGAATCTCCCGCAAAATCCGCAAATCCGCGAGCAGCGGATTTTATGGCTTGCTCGCACTGTTCGCGTGAGTTTGCGGCTTCCCAGTACAACTTCGCGCCCCGCGAATAAGCGCAAAATTGCAGAAATACGATCTTAGCAAAACTGAAACTACTTACCAGGTTCAAAAGTTCAGGCTCATCATTAGTAGCCATTTCCTGTAGTGCTTCCTGAGGGCCCCCTCCAGAGTTCAGTTGCCAGTTGCAACTATTATGTGACCCTGCTCTGAACCTCAGAATAGTTACACATATGCCACAAAGGTCCTGAATTACAGCTAAGGGAGACAAGCAGGAGCCAGGCTGGAAGTTCAAATCCATTAATCAGCCCCTAATTCATTATTGTCAGTTGGGGCAGGGCAGGTGTTGTAACTAATTTTGCAACAATGAAAGCACTTAGCAAGTGCAAAAGATCACTAATCAGGAAGCACTAAGGAAGCAGGTGCCAGCTAAAAAAATATTCTGTGACACATTAATCAGCCCCAAATTAATTCAGGTCACTTGAGGCAGGGAAGGTGTGCTTGCTTTGCCACAATAATGTACACTGACTGGACAACCAGAGGGTGCTGTGATGAAACAGAGGGTGGCATGGGTGGGCCAGAGGGTGGCATGAGTAGTCAGAGAGTGGAAGTGGTGACAGAGAGTGGCAGTGATGAAGAAGAGTGTCCCAAACAGGCTGGACACGTAGAAACAACAAGTTCCCGAAACTTGCGACCCGACAGGTAAGTTCGCGTTTTGCGAAATTGTACAAAACCCTCGCGAACTGGCAGAAACCCGCGCGAACACAAAAAATAAAATCCGCAAATTCGCGAGAATTCGCGGATTTTGCGGATTGCGAGTTCGCAAATCCGCAAAATTCGCGAACGCGAGATTCGCAAAATTCGCCCATGCTTAGTAGTGGGCCTGCGCACTCAGAAAGTAAAGTTCAAAATTTGGTATGCCAAAACGAATATGGTCTTACCATCACCTCCCATTGCATTCTAGGCTGTTTTCCCCCCCACACCAGACACAACATCTCCGATCTAAGTGATTTGAAAAAAAAGACACCTGGAAAAAAGGGGATATTCAGAAATAAATACATACATCGGGGGAGTACTACCATTTTAATTAAGGAAGCGCGACCTGCCATGGAGAGGGGCAGTGCCACCCAGCGTGTGACACAATCTTTTATGCTAGTCATGGCTGTGCCATAATTTAGCCTCATAAGTTCTTCTCTATCCCTGGTAACTCTGATCCCCAAATATTTCACTTCTTCCTCGCACCATTCCAGGGGGAAATCTGGCACGAAGCTCGTCGTGGCTGCAGTCAACGGAAAAATCCATGACTTTCCCCAGTTTATCTGAACTCCAGAGAGACGCCCAAAGACAATAAATTCTCTCAATATTGGATTCATAATGTGCTGGGGGTCTCGCACATACAGAGTGATGTCGTCTGCATATAATGAGATTAGCACTTGGCGTAGATTACAACGGAGAGCTTTATCATTGTGGTGTTGTCTTAGTTTTGCCGCCAGTGGTTCCATCGCTATTGCGAAAAGCAAGGGGGAACCCTTGCAGTGTATCTCTCGTGATACTAAAAGTATGTGACATATGCCCGTTAATGAGGACCTTTGCCACTGGCTTGCAGTATAACAATTCAATTCATGACAAGAACAGCGAGGGGAAGCCCATTCGTCTCATGACTCCGAAGAAATAATCCCACTCTATGGAGTCGAATGCCTTAGTGGCATATAAAAAAACGTCCGCCAGCAGCAGGTCAGGCAAGACATTATTTAAGACGGCAAATAGCGTCCTCAAGTTGTGGGAAGTGGCCCTACCAGTTACAAAGCCCGATTGGTCAGGGAGTATCAAGTTTTCCATTAAGAGACTCAGGCGCGTTGCAATCAATTTGGCCAAGATTTTTGCATCGCAATTGAGGAGCAACAAGGGCCTATTAATTAATTATTAATTAATTGTGTGCTTATATAGCGCAGGAATCACTCCCGAAGGGGTACCTCCACGCATTGCTTTGACTCTTTACCCGGTTTTAGCAGCAACAATATGAGCGCTTCCCTCATAGAGGCCAGCAGATGACCCACTTCAAGTGCATCTTCATACAGTTCCCGAAGTATAGGGGCCATTAGAACCACATATGTTTTGTAAAATTCTACTGGGATGCCATCCGTCCCTGTGGCCTTTGCAGCCTGTAGACATATGATTGTATCCCGTACCTCATCTAGTTCAAAGGGTGCGCACAAGAAAGTTCTCTGCACGTCGCTGAGCCAACCCAGCGCTACAACTCCCAGAAAGTCGTCCAATTCAAGGTTATTTGTTCTGGTTGTACTATAGAGGTTTTTGTAATGCCTCAAAAACGCGTTAAGTATAGAAGTTGTATCACAGCGATACAAAAGGGGATGATGAATGGAGCGTTTGAGCAAATCAAACACTCACCCCCAGTCAACTGATCTGGGTTTAATCCATCACCATTCTTTAGCTCACTCAGCCACCCCAGTTCAGACATGGTCATATGCAAATCAGTCTGACCCTGTGCCTCATGGGAACAGTCCAGCCCGAACTGCTAAAGAACGGTGATGGATTAAATCCAGATCAGTTGACTGGGGGTGAATGTTTGTATTGTCAACGCTCCATCCATCATCCCCTTTGGTTTTTCTTTGTTCGCCCTAAGTTGGCAGGGTATGCTCAGACGTGAGTCCCTTGCTCACTTTGCCACTGGATTCAAGCAAGCCCAGCTGAAGACGGCTGTAACGCCAGAAACCGGTCCTGGGAAGCTTGAATCCGGTCCAGGGAAGACATGGCTTGGCAGTTCGGGCTGGACTGTTCCCATGAGGCACAGGGTCAGCCTGATTTGCATATGGCCATGTCTGAACTGGGGTGGCCGAGTGAGCTAAAGAACGGTGATGGATTAAACCCAGATCAGTTGACTGGGGGTGAGTGTTTGTATTGTCAACGCTCCGTCCATCATCCCCTTTGGTTTTTCTTTGTTCGCCCTAAGTTGGCAGGGTATGCTCAGACGTGAGTCCCTTGCTCACTTTGCCACTTGATTCAAGCGAGCCCGGCTGAAGACGGCTGTAATGCCAGAAACCGGTCCTGGGAAGCTTGATTCCGGTCCTGGGAAGACATGGCTTGGCAGGTCGGGCTGGACTGTTCCCATGGGGCACAGGGTAAGACTGATTTGCATATGGCCATGTCTGAACTGGGGTGGCGGAGTGAGCTAAAGAACGGTGATGGATTAAACCAAGATCAGTTGACTGGGGGTGAGTGTTTGTATTGTCAACGCTCCATCCATCATCCCCTTTGGTTTTTCTTAGAAGTTGTATCACGGCACACCTCCCCCTCCGGATCCACCACTTCCATAACATAATTGTTGCATCTAGGCCGCTTCACCTTCTGCACTAGTGTCTTTCCAGGCCTCTCCCCTTCTCCATACTGGCGGGCAACCCAGTATTTACCCCGGAATTGCGCTTCTCTCCTCGCCTCCTCCATATAGTCAGTAAGCTTACTTCTGAAAGTTGCCTGTGTGGCCCACCGTGGATCCCGTGCAAGGTGCGCCTCCTAGTTTCTTAAGATCTGTTTCAAGAGCTCATAATATCCCTCAGCACGCTGGCCCCCTTAGCAATGCAATAACCCAGGATTTTGTGACCTAAAAGGCCTCCTAGACAATTTCAACACTATTCACAGAACCTTTATGGCGTTCAAAAAAGTCACATATTTCTTCCCGCAATTCCTCCTGGAACTTTGTATCAAGCAGTATTGGAGCATGTAGTTGCCAGGGGCTGCGTGGTGTATCAGCAGACGAAAGTGCCATCACCACTGGCGCATAGTCCGAATAAGAGTGTGCCAGGTGTTTCACTGAGTGTATCGTGGGGGCCATCCCCCTGGATATTAAAAAGCAGTCCAATCGAGCCCATGTTTGCGCCTGCACTGTAAAATGCGTGCCCTCTCGTGCATGTGGGTGTGTATGACGCCAGGCATCTACAAGCTGATATGCAGACATAATGTCTCTCAGCCCAGCCTGTGCCTTAGTATACTGGTGTGGGGCAGGGTGCGACCTATCCAGGCCAAGACAATAGGTCACATTGAGGTCGCCCCCCCCCCCCAAATGATATGAGTGGTGTCTACCTCAAAAATCTTAGCCCATAGCGTATCCAAAAATCCCGTCTCATCCGTGTTTGGCCCATAACAACAGACTAGCATCACGGACGTGGTGCCCAACCGTCCCCATGCTAAACAAAACCTTCCCTCCTCATCCCAGGTAGTGCCCTCTAGCCTGAAGGGAACCTGTCTCTTTATTAATATCGCTGTTCCCCGTGCATAAGTTGAGTAAGAAGAAAAGACTGTGCTCCCCCCATCTGGCGGCGAAGGTGTGATGCTTCTGACGCGTAAAGTGAGTCTCCTGTAGCATAGCAATGTGCACATTATGTCTGTCAAGGTAGGATAATATATGCCTCTTTTTCCTGGATCACCCATCCCTCTCACATTCCACGTAATGATATTCAGTGTACCCATAGTCGTGTTAGTCATATTGTCGAAGCATTGTCTGCGTCATGACTGTCATCCATGCAATCCTCACCCAGCCCTGTATCTGCTCACATTTCTGCCAATCGCCACTTGTTCGATGCTGCTCTCTGTCCTCCCACCCCGCCAACTTGCCCGCTAAAAAAGAGGTCGTACATTCAATGTTTCTTATGACCCAACCAACCAAACCTTGTCCCCTACCTTCCCCCACCCAATGAAGCAACCCAACTTTGCCAGAATGCAATATCCCCTCCCCTCCCCTCCCCTCCACTCCCCTCCACATAACTGTAGCAAACAACATGTTACCCCCTCTTCGCTCATTGTGCTTAGATCTTCCATGGGGGAATACCAATTGGGGGACATGTCTAGACAGCTACACATTCTCCCCGCTCCCAACAACTCCTGGAGAGCCACATCACCTCCTGTCTCTCGGGCTACATCGAGGACAACCATCTTCTGGCCTCCCATCAAGCTGGCTTTCGCCCGGTCCACTCGACCGAATCTGTGGTTCTCTCCGTCTTGGACGAGCTGAAGAGCAAGGCTGATTCCAACTCCCCCCAAGCCTTGGCTCTTCTCGATCTGTCCGCTGCTTTTGACACGGTCGACCATTCCATCCTTCTCGACCATGTCAGGGCAGCGGGCATCCAGGGTACCGCCTTCTCCTGGCTCGCCTCATTCGTCCAAGGTCGGACGCAGGCTGTCCGTGTCTCTGGTTTTTCTGCCCCCTCCCGCGCAGTGCCCTGTGGGGTCCCCCAAGGTTGCTCCCTCTCCCCTCTTCTTTTTAACCTTTATATCTATCCCCTTATTGTTTCTTTGCTAAACATGGAAGTCTCCGTTTACAATTACGCTGACGACCTTCAGCTTGTTTTTGACCTTTCCCACGACCCTGATTCCATCCTTAAATTTCAAACCACACTTATTTTTGTTTCTGACTGGATTAACCAAAACCATCTAAAGCTTAATCCGGACAAGACGGAGTTGGTCCTGACCGGCGGTTCCACCAGCCCCTGGACACCTGCCTTCTGGCCTTCCATCTTTGGTCCTCCCCCGGTTCCCTCTGCTTCAGCTAGAACCCTGGGAATCAAAATCAGCCAGGACCTCTCCGTGCATCCCCAGGTCAGCTCTGTTGTTTCATCCTGCTTTTTGTCTCTCAGGATTATCCGAAAGATCTCCCGTTTTTTTTCCTTTGATGCCCTCAAAATCATTGTCTTGGCCATGATTCTCTCACGGTTGGACTATGGGAACTGCCTGTACGTGGGCATTCCTGCCTATGAACTGCGGCGCTTCCAGTCCATCCAGAATCAGGCCGCTCGCCTTATCCATCGGCTTCCTAAATCTCACCACACCACCCCTCTTCTCAGGTCCCTCCACTGGCTCCCCATCCTGCAGAGAAACTTCTTCAAGATGGGCTGCATGGTCTTCATGGCCCACGCTCGCACGGCCCCTGTCTTTATTAACTCCATGATCACCCACTACCTTCCTCCCCACACTCTCCGCTCCTCTAGCCAGGCACTCCTAAGCGTACCTCGCTTTCGCAAGTCCAGAGTAGGTGGCACCAGATTCTCCATCCTTGCCCCCCGCCTCTGGAACAGCCTCCCATTGACCATCAGATCCATGACTGACTACTTGCATTTCCGTAAGGCACTCAAAACCCATCTGTTCTCCCAAGCTTTCTCTTCTTAATCTATCCCTGGTGCTCCATCCACCTGCTAAATTCTCCTAGCACCAGGAAGCCGCTTGGCCACAGAGCGCTTTACAAATATTTTCAACTTCAACTTCAACAAGCCTCCATGCGGTGTCGTGCCAGTCCTTGGGCTGGGGGAGCAGAGCCTGGAACTTCAATAGCATAAGAGCAAATGAGCCAATTCGAAAGATCTCACCTCCCTCAAGCTAGGTTGAACATTCATACCCATCAGTCCGCCAATAATTATCCTACCATACACAATAGAGTTCACAGAGGATGTTCATTCCAAGTCGGTCTGGGCGCTGCGAAGCGCCCTGCCCACCTCCTCCTCGGTTTGCACGCTTCACTGATCGGAGAAAGTCTTCAACTTCTTGTGGATTTACGAAGAACCTCTGCTTTCCTTGGTGCATCACCCTGAGTTTCGCTGGATACAGGGGCGCATAATCTATTTGCGCCGCTCGCAACTTTCTCTTGACTTCTATAAACTTGAGTCTCTCCTCATGCACCATGGGTGTAAAGTCCGGGTATTTCGAGAAGGTGTTGCCATCATACGATAGTGTCTGCTTGTTCCGTGCCGCGCGTAGAGCCACGTCCCGATCTCTATAATTCAGTAACCTCGCTATGATGGGCCGCTGGGGAGGTTTCTTGTCGTCGGTCGCGGATCCAGTGATCTGTGCTCTCGCTCGACAATGAACAGCGAGGGGAAACCTTCTTTACCAACAGCCGCCAGTAGTAACTGCTCTATGTAGTCCTCCATTCTACCAGTGTTCGTCGATTCTGGAATTCCAATAACGCGGATGTTATTGCGCCGACTGCGAGCTTCCAAATCTTCATATTTGGCTGCTATTGTTCTTAAGAGCTTGCCCATCCTTGTTAGTTGTGTGGTATGACTGGCAGTGACGTCATCAATATCAGATATGCGCCGCTCCGCCTCTTTAATGCGGTCTTCATGTCCGTCAAGCTTGTGCGCTATAGCATCCCTCCTGGAGGACATGCGATCCACTTTGTCCACTACCGTCGTGAATCCCTAACGTATCTCCTGCAGTATGTTGTGTATATCCGCCGCCTGCGCTGTGGCCCCTCCGCTAGTATGAGCCTCAGTCTCCGTCTCTTGGCCATCCTGCGCAGCCTTAGTTCCTTTCTTCGCTGCGTCAATATTAAGCTTAGGCTATCGTGTGTCAGGCTTCCCCATACCTCCTGCCGCGCACAAGCAAGTGAAGTATCACACTTGTTTCCAGTGGTCTATCTCGCTCTTTTCAATGATGCGGCAGCGCTTGGAGTAGGGGTGTGTGCGTACTCCGGCAATGCGTCTACCTGCCTTGCGAGGGTCGCACAGTGATCTCCGCCTTCACGTCCAACCGTCTTCCGACCGCCACCCGTGAACTTCTAAAGTGGCCTCCAACTCCTGCCGCCGTCCGGTGACACCATCCACCCGTTACAGCAAAGCTCTGTGGGCGCCAGGGTCCTCTGTGTCTTGAAATGGCAGCTTTGCGGCACCCCCTTTGCGGATCTCACGTGCGGCCCAGCTACTTTCAATGGCCCCGCGCCTCTCCTGGGCACATCCGTTGCAATTCGCAAATCCTGGGGCTAGTATTGCCCAGTAGGTCCAACGCCAACCAATGGGGGAGGCGACGTCAGTTCTAAGAGCCTCCTGGGCCCCAAGTAGGGGTTTTCCGCTCACTACCACTCCACCTTATGAGGCCCTTCAACAGCCTCCTGCATCACTCAGAGGTGTCATGTCTGGCGTGCACTCCGGTATTTTAGGCGCAGTGCCCCTGGCAGGGCTGCCGTGGTCGATCTCTGTCCGGTTGGCAGACAGCTCCTATGTGCGCGCTGGGGGGGGGGGGGGGGTGAGTCCCAACTCCCGGCAAGTCGTCGTCACTCTGCCACACTCTTCCTTGGGCCCCCAGTGGTGACAGCGCCTTGCTCCTCAACGCGAGCCTTCAGGGATCCCAGGTATATTATCTCCCGCATGGGCCCCCTGTCACAGTGTTCGCGATCCTCCGGGCGGGGCTCACTCAGTGATTGCGCCCGATCCGGCTTCTCGCGCCTACCAGCACTGCTTCCGCTGCCTTGGCCTCACTCTGCTCCGTGCCACAGGTCTGCTCCTAGGCAAGCCTCCCACCATCTCTCACCGGCATCTTCATCCAAGAGGGGGCCTCAGATCTCAACTCGCTTCACACAAGGTCAGTTTTCTTACTGTCTGTCGTCCGCCAGTCCCACGGCCCAGGAGCCTCGTGTTAGGCCTCGTACTGGCGTGGATTAGTCGGCTGCTCCACACTTCCACCCAGGTTCGGCGGCTGGCGCAGTCCCACCTTACGGCGCTCGGCGCAGTGGCTGACGGGCTCCAATTTTCTTCCTTTTCGCACGATCCTAGAGGGAGGTTAGTTTAGCAGATCAGCCAACTTTCAGCGAGTTTTATAGACATTTGCTCAGGATAACTACAGGATAAAGGTCCCAGGAAGCAGGAGCCTCACGGCAGTGCGGCCATTCTGCATGTGCGCCCTCTAACGCCCCCCTTGATAACAACATTGTGAATGGTGGTTGCGCACGTTATAGTTAATATAAGACACAAGTTATAAGTACTTGAGATAACTGTAATTGGGGAATTTCAGCAGTTTTGTTAGTTTAAAACATAATGTTTCAACTAACATGGCAATCGTCAGTAGGTAATGTGTATATATATATATGTGTGTGTGAGTATATATATATTTATATATATATATATTAAGTTCCACAAAGCACCCCAATGCAAGGCGCACTCCCAGACAGCTCACTCCAGGTAGGGGAGAAATCAAGTGCAACCTGCGCCAGCAGAGTCTGACGCGTTTCGGGCTACGCCCTTCCTCAAAGACTCTCTGCTGCTGAATCACTGCCACCAAGGAGACATCCGGTAAATTACCCTGTATTTATTCACAACCACACTCAGGTGAGTAATGTTATACCAAATGCATTGTGGGGCCGGTAGTCTCAAATAATGCCCCAGTGGGCTGGAAGGCAGTCAATTCAGTAAAATCCCCAACATTTCTCAAGGGAACACTCTTACATTGTCTCTCCGTTCAAGTTCTGAGCCAGAATGTTCCATACCGCCGATATTTTCACCAGCAGTGGATCCGCTCAATAACGCGGTGGTGCGCCTCCCGGCCGGGTCGGCCGTTCAAATTAAGTTCCACAAAGCACCCCAATGCAAGGCGCACTCCCAGACAGCTCACTCCAGGTAGGGGAGAAATCAAGTGCAACCTGCGCCAGCAGAGTCTGACGCGTTTCGGGCTACGCCCTTCCTCAAAGACTCTCTGCTGCTGAATCACTGCCACCAAGGAGACATCCGGTAAATTACCCTGTATTTATTCACAACCACACTCAGGTGAGTAATGTTATACCAAATGCATTGTGGGGCCGGTAGTCTCAAATAATGCCCCAGTGGGCTGGAAGGCAGTCAATTCAGTAAAATCCCCAACATTTCTCAAGGGAACACTCTTACATTGTCTCTCCGTTCAAGTTCTGAGCCAGAATGTTCCATACCGCCGATATTTTCACCAGCAGTGGATCCGCTCAATAACGCGGTGGTGCGCCTCCCGGCCGGGTCGGCCGTTCAAATTAAGTTCCACAAAGCACCCCAATGCAAGGCGCACTCCCAGACAGCTCACTCCAGGTAGGGGAGAAATCAAGTGCAACCTGCGCCAGCAGAGTCTGACGCGTTTCGGGCTACGCCCTTCCTCAAAGACTCTCTGCTGCTGAATCACTGCCACCAAGGAGACATCCGGTAAATTACCCTGTATTTATTCACAACCACACTCAGGTGAGTAATGTTATACCAAATGCATTGTGGGGCCGGTAGTCTCAAATAATGCCCCAGTGGGCTGGAAGGCAGTCAATTCAGTAAAATCCCCAACATTTCTCAAGGGAACACTCTTACATTGTCTCTCCGTTCAAGTTCTGAGCCAGAATGTTCCATACCGCCGATATTTTCACCAGCAGTGGATCCGCTCAATAACGCGGTGGTGCGCCTCCCGGCCGGGTCGGCCGTTCAAATTAAGTTCCACAAAGCACCCCAATGCAAGGCGCACTCCCAGACAGCTCACTCCAGGTAGGGGAGAAATCAAGTGCAACCTGCGCCAGCAGAGTCTGACGCGTTTCGGGCTACGCCCTTCCTCAAAGACTCTCTGCTGCTGAATCACTGCCACCAAGGAGACATCCGGTAAATTACCCTGTATTTATTCACAACCACACTCAGGTGAGTAATGTTATACCAAATGCATTGTGGGGCCGGTAGTCTCAAATAATGCCCCAGTGGGCTGGAAGGCAGTCAATTCAGTAAAATCCCCAACATTTCTCAAGGGAACACTCTTACATTGTCTCTCCGTTCAAGTTCTGAGCCAGAATGTTCCATACCGCCGATATTTTCACCAGCAGTGGATCCGCTCAATAACGCGGTGGTGCGCCTCCCGGCCGGGTCGGCCGTTCAAATTAAGTTCCACAAAGCACCCCAATGCAAGGCGCACTCCCAGACAGCTCACTCCAGGTAGGGGAGAAATCAAGTGCAACCTGCGCCAGCAGAGTCTGACGCGTTTCGGGCTACGCCCTTCCTCAAAGACTCTCTGCTGCTGAATCACTGCCACCAAGGAGACATCCGGTAAATTACCCTGTATTTATTCACAACCACACTCAGGTGAGTAATGTTATACCAAATGCATTGTGGGGCCGGTAGTCTCAAATAATGCCCCAGTGGGCTGGAAGGCAGTCAATTCAGTAAAATCCCCAACATTTCTCAAGGGAACACTCTTACATTGTCTCTCCGTTCAAGTTCTGAGCCAGAATGTTCCATACCGCCGATATTTTCACCAGCAGTGGATCCGCTCAATAACGCGGTGGTGCGCCTCCCGGCCGGGTCGGCCGTTCAAATTAAGTTCCACAAAGCACCCCAATGCAAGGCGCACTCCCAGACAGCTCACTTCAGGTAGGGGAGAAATCAAGTGCAACCTGCGCCAGCAGAGTCTGACGCGTTTCGGGCTACGCCCTTCCTCAAAGACTCTCTGCTGCTGAATCACTGCCACCAAGGAGACATCCGGTAAATTACCCTGTATTTATTCACAACCACACTCAGGTGAGTAATGTTATACCAAATGCATTGTGGGGCCGGTAGTCTCAAATAATGCCCCAGTGGGCTGGAAGGCAGTCAATTCAGTAAAATCCCCAACATTTCTCAAGGGAACACTCTTACATTGTCTCTCCGTTCAAGTTCTGAGCCAGAATGTTCCATACCGCCGATATTTTCACCAGCAGTGGATCCGCTCAATAACGCGGTGGTGCGCCTCCCGGCCGGGTCGGCCGTTCAAATTAAGTTCCACAAAGCACCCCAATGCAAGGCGCACTCCCAGACAGCTCACTCCAGGTAGGGGAGAAATCAAGTGCAACCTGCGCCAGCAGAGTCTGACGCGTTTCGGGCTACGCCCTTCCTCAAAGACTCTCTGCTGCTGAATCACTGCCACCAAGGAGACATCCGGTAAATTACCCTGTATTTATTCACAACCACACTCAGGTGAGTAATGTTATACCAAATGCATTGTGGGGCCGGTAGTCTCAAATAATGCCCCAGTGGGCTGGAAGGCAGTCAATTCAGTAAAATCCCCAACATTTCTCAAGGGAACACTCTTACATTGTCTCTCCGTTCAAGTTCTGAGCCAGAATGTTCCATACCGCCGATATTTTCACCAGCAGTGGATCCGCTCAATAACGCGGTGGTGCGCCTCCCGGCCGGGTCGGCCGTTCAAATTAAGTTCCACAAAGCACCCCAATGCAAGGCGCACTCCCAGACAGCTCACTCCAGGTAGGGGAGAAATCAAGTGCAACCTGCGCCAGCAGAGTCTGACGCGTTTCGGGCTACGCCCTTCCTCAAAGACTCTCTGCTGCTGAATCACTGCCACCAAGGAGACATCCGGTAAATTACATATATATATATATATATATATATTAGGCATGGGCGAATTTTGCAAATTCGCGATCTGCGAATTTGCGGATTTGCGAATTTGCGGTCCGCAAAATTCGCGAGCTCGTGCGAATTTGCGGATTTTTTTATTTTTGTGTGTTCGCGGGTGTTCGCGGGGCGCTTTCCGTGTTCGCGGGTGTTCGCGGGGCGCTTTGCGTGTTCGCGCGTTTTTTTTTGCCTGGTTAATCACTACCACCCTCTCGTTTTTTATGCCCTTCTGCCCTCTGCCCCACTCATTTTTTGTCCCCTTCTGACCTCTGTCCCACTTTTGTGCCCTTCTGCCCTCTGCCCCACTTAGAATGGCGCCGGCAAGCTGCCAGCGCCATTCTAAAATAGCTACAAAGAGCTTCAACAGGAAGCATTGATAGATAAAGTAAAGCAGGTGCTCGAGTTGAAGGTCAAATTAAGTTACGCAATCATTAATCACCCCAAGTTTGGGGTGATTAATGATTGTGTAACTGAATTTAAGCTTCAACTCGAGCACCTGCTTTACTTTATCTATTAGAGCTTCCTGTTGAAGCTGACTTTTGTAACTATTTTAGAATGGCCCTGGCAGCTTGCCGGCGCCATTCTAAAAGTGTTACAAAAGTCAGCTTGAACTTTTGACCCAATCCGTTCCGCTCGCGGATTTTGCGGGAAATTCGCAAATCTCGCGGATTGCGAATTTACCGAAAATCCGCAAAATCCGCGAGCGGAACGGATTTTCCACCCATGCTTAATATATATATATATATATATATATATATATATATATATATATATATTGGATATTAGATCACCCAAAAACATAGAAGTAGGAAATCATCCGGCACTCCAAGGTAGGAAAAAAGTCTTCACTTTATTTTACAAGACGAGGTAAAACATCAACGCGTTTCGGGAGTCAAGCTATATATACATATATATATATATATATATATATATATATATATATATATATATATATATATACACATTACCGACTGCTGATCTGCAGCAAGTAGTTATAGTTAGGACCTAGTTTCCACAGAGTTTTTTTTTGTTTTTTTAATAACTTTGGTGCTATTTGACGAATCTTCACGACAGTTTCAAAACTAGTTTACCAGTCAATTCAGCTGTTGTCTGTAAGGTTTAGAGTGATTTGTCAAGTTGGGGCAGGCAAAAAGAAGGGGGAGGTCCTAAAATGAGTTTCTCCTTTGCATTTCCTATAGAGATTTTAGACACAACTACAGCCTGAACTGCTGAACGGAATTACACCACATTTAGCAGAAAGCTAGCTCTTGGTACAGTGCAAGTGCTGTTTGAATTTGGTGTAAATCTGTTGAGTAGTTTTGGAGTTATTAAAATAAAAAGAATTATGTATATCTGGAGATGCAGATCTGCCATGGATCCTGACGGATTTGCGGATCCACGCGGCAACAGCATTGCCGTGATCGACTGTCCGCAACCTGAGAGGAAAGTTGCAGCTGCCATTTTGTTTATTGGAACTTGGTTCCCAGTGGGGAAATAACATATAAAAGTGTTAGATGGTGTTAGGGTAGAGGTACCTTGAACCCAGGGGACTGATAAAGGGATATGTTAGAGGCCCCCTGTGGGCAAGAAATTGTCCCAAAAAAAGTTTTGAGTGTGTAAGGATCCGCATATCCACCCGGATCTTCATGGTTTCGGGTGGATTTAGACCCCAGTTTAAATAAAAAAAATATACCCACTCACAGACCCACACACCTACTCGTCTACTCACAAACTTGCATAACACAATCACACATCCACTTACACACCCACTCACATTCCCACTCAAAGCCTCACACAGCACTCACAACCCACTCTCACACAACCACTTCCACACCCACACAACCACTCACACACAAACACAGCCACTCACAGACCCACAAAACCACTCATACACCCACTCACAAACCCAAACAGGCATTTGCAATGCAATAGGTCTCGCATTAGGAAAGTTTGAGCTATTAGTATTGTAAATGCCAATTTTTTTAGTTAAGTGTTATTTTTGAAAATAGCGAAATTAATAGCTTTGTCGTTTACAAAGCCAATAGTTATAACTTTCGCACATTTGACACCTATAGCATTTGTAATGCAATATGTGTTGTATTTACGTGACTTAGATGTATTGATATTACAAATAACAATGGCTTTTAATTTTTTTAAATAATTAATACTTAAATAAAAGTTATTGTAATTTATAATGGCAATAGCTTAAACTTTTGTAAATAACTTTTGTGAAAAATATGTTCAGTGTATTTTATTGTGACGAAAATCCAAGAACAGAAGTGAAATATTAACATCTTTTTGTGACATTTGTAATAACGCTTGAAACATTGAGAGAACATATTTGAACCAGTTGTTGTTGAATGGTTGCACAGATTGATGCTGTGGTGGTGCTGAGTGATGTGGTGGCGACGAGTGATGCTGTGGCGGTCAATGATGCTGTGGTAGCGCAAAGTGATGTTGTGATGCCCCTGAGTGATGCTGTGGTGGTGCTGAGTGATGCTGTGGTGATGCGATAGATAGAGTGAGTGTGATAGATAAGAGTGAGTGCGATAGATAAGAGTGAGTGCGATAGATAGAGTGAGTGCAATAGATAGAGTGAGTGCGATAGATAAGAGTGAGTGCGATAGATAAGAGTGAGTGCGATAGATAAGAGTGAGTGCGATAGATAGAGTGAGTGCGATAGATAGAGTGAGTGCGACAGATAGAGTGAGGGTGATAGATAGAGTGAGGGTGATAGATAGAGTGAGGGTGATAGATAGAGTGAGGGCGATAGATAGAGTGAGGGCGATAGATAGATAGAGTGAGTGCGATGGATAGATAGAGTGAAGGCGATAGATAGATAGAGTGAAGGCGATAGATAGATAGAGTGAGGGCGATAGATAGATAGATAGAGTGAGGGCGATAGATAGATAGATAGATAGAGTGAGGGAGATAGATAGATAGATAGATAGATAGAGTGAGGGAGATAGATAGATAGATAGATAGATAGATAGATAGATAGATAGATAGATAGATAGATAGATAGATACAGTGAGGGCGATAGATAGAGTGAGGGCGATAAATAGAGTGAGGGCAATAGATAGAGAGAGGGCGATAAATAGAGTGAGGGCGATAGATAGATAGAGTGAGGGCGATAGATAGATAGATAGAGTGAGGGCGATAGATAGATAGAGTGAAGGCGATAGATAGAGTGAGGGCGATGGGTAGATAGAGTGAGGGCGATAGATAGATAGAGTGAGGGTGATAGATAGATAGATAGATAGATAGATAGATAGATAGATAGATAGATAGATAGATAGATAGATAGATAGATAGATAGATAAATAGGAAGAGTGAGGGCAATAGATAGAGTGAGGGCGATAAATAGAGTGAGGGCGATAGATAGAGTGAGGGCGATAGATAGAGTGAGGGCGATAGATAGAGGGAGGGCGATAGATAGAGGGAGGCCAATAGATAGATAGAGTGAGGGCAATAGATAGACAGATAGATAGAGTGAGTGAGTGAGATAGATAGATAGATAGATAGATAGATAGATAGATAGATAGATAGATAGATAGATAGATAGATAGATAGATAGATAGATAGATAGATAGATAGATAGATAGAGTGATGGCGATAGATAGAGTGAGTGTGATAGATAGACAGATAGAGTGAGGGCGATAGATAGAGTAAGTGTGATAGATAGACAGATAGAGTGAGGGCGATAGAAATGTTTTCAAAATCAAAAATGCCAGTGACGAGGAAGACCCATTTTATTTAGGCTACTTTTAAATCAGCTGTTTCTTTTTGGCTGCCTGGAAAATATCTAGCTAATGTGAAAATAAAACTGAAATGTCTTATTAGAACAGAGGAAAATAGGACATATGCGGCATGCACAGGTCGAAAACCAATTAGTTTCCAGTTTCCTATAAAATATTCCATTCTTCAATTAAATATTCTGTTTACCTAAGGTTTAGGAGGTCACTCCTTAATTATAGAAATTTCCTGTTAAATGTTAAGACTTGGCAAGAAAATGCCATGGAAAGCTAGAAAGAAAACGATATATCCCAAACATGTCAAAAGAGGAAGGAAAAACGTGACTGTTTTCTCAATCCAATATGTCTTTGGTCGCCATACTAGGCAGAAGCTTCAAGTCTGGACATTCATGCTCACTATAGATCTATAGCAAGATTTGCTATACTCTGGGGCCACTACCTCACCCCTTCCTTATAGCATGATGTTTTCCATGGGCCGCCACATGATGTAAGAAATATGATAACAAGTGTGAACCTTATAGCCAAGTAACTAACCATTTAGGTTTCAGATGCTATTGCCCTTGAAGTCTGGTTTCTAGAAAAAAAGGGTATCATCTAATGGAATGACTTAAAGATGAACTATAGATACTGATCCAATACCGCATACACCATTTAAGGGTTGTTTCGCCAATCTCGTACTGTGGGTTTAAATATTGGTAAATTACAGTTATTATACACAAATATGCCAGTGAATAATCTCAGCTGTGTGTGGAACGCTTCTCTAAAAGGAGTCTTTAAATATTTCACTATCCACATCAAGATAGTCATTCACAGGCAAGACCTGATAAGTACCAAACCCAATGGCATAGAGTGCTGCTCCGTTGAAATAACACCACAGACGCTAAGCAGTGAAGCCACACATGGATTATTCTGTTTGAGTTATCCTTTCCCTGATATTGGGACATGCTGAATAGTTTCATATTAAATCTTTTCCAGTGTAATTTTCTGAGCAACGCATCCAACAACACCTCTCGGGGCTACAGTAACAGTATAACATTAGCTACAAATCAGAAGATGAGAGGTGGCCTGAAGGTAAAGGTGTGCAGGGCAGTGTGAGATAAACAAGATGTGAGCAACGCAAGTGCCAGCACATTCACAAAACAACACACTCCAAGAAAAAGTGAGCAACAACTGCAGCTGTGCTATGCCACAATGACAATTTAAATAAGAGTGTGCATGAAACAGGAGACAGTAGTCTAGTTTGTGCTAAAATATTTTAACCAGTCCATTCTCATTGATGTTTCTATTGTTATAAATAAAAAACAACATTTTTCCTGTATGGAAATCTACTCCAGTTTGGTAGTAGATTTGCAATATCAATAATTACTACAAGCATTTAATTTGTAAAAAAATTATGTGCCAAGGCCCTACCTCAGGAGGACACTGCAGCGTGTGCCATCCATCGCTCTTGCAAACGCTGCCAGTGACAGTGCCAGCATAACTACTAGCCATTGCAGGGGCGTGGCCAAGGAAGATTGCCAACTAGATGATCCGTACGGAGCTCCAGCCGGCAACAAGAAAATCCTACATAAATCCTGTACCACCTGGGGCTGTCTAAACCCCCATTCACCTAAAATACTGAGTGAAATGCTGGGGTAATGTTTTGGGCAACTAAGGACGTCTGGAGCGACTCAGAGAGCTGATCTCCGACGGGGTGGCCTGACTGGGCTGGGCTGGGCTGAGAGGAACTGGGCCTTTAATGGTGAGCCACGTTCCCTGACTACTGATATAAGGCGAGGCATCTCTACCAGGCTGTGTGTTGCATGGGGATAGCAGCCAGCCTGCAGACATCGAATGCGGAAATATCAAGGGACAGCCGATGGCCAGGATGAGGAGCTATGATGACGCCAGGGGAAGCAGCGAGCAGCCAAGTATAGTGGAAATGAGCTAACCCATATGGGACTGGCGGCCCAGGGGGTGACTACAGCTGAGGAGCGCTGTATCTTCCCCATGTCCCACTCCTAAAGCTCTGCGGCAAAAGAACCGTTGCTCGCTTCCTTCAGCAGCAAAAAAAACAAGCAATGAATTCAGGCAGAAGGCAAATGGGAGGACAAAATCCATATAACGCAACATAACAAAAGTAGCCTCACTTGGTGGATGATAGAAACATTTTTGCTGGCTTACCATTATTGCGTCCAGAACTCCAAGTTTTAATAAGTACAGATGAGTGGACATTAGAACAAATCGAAACAAGAAGCTAAAGAATTATCCAGCGGCTTCCTCCTGTGGGCCAAAACCGGAAGTTCGGGAGCGTCACGCCTCGTGGGGTGGGACTTCCGCCTTCTGCCCACGGAGTGGCTGTCCCAGAGGAGCAGTGGTGACGCGTGGCTCCCATGTCTGAGGGAGAGCCCCGCGGTGGCTGCAGAAGTCCTGAGCCTGCAGCAGTGACAAAAGAGCCCGGTGAGTGGGGCTTAGTTGTACCGGGGAGCTGGTGCGTGTGTTTGTTTATTTTGGGATATAGTAGGCGTGCACTGGCTGGGGGTGTGTGTGTGTGTGTGTGTGTGTGTGCGTGCGTGGGTGTGTGTGCGTGCGTGTGTGTGTGTGTGTTAGTTAAAAGAATGCTATTGTAGGAGGCTGACTTGCCTCAGAAGCAGGACAGGAGATGTGCACGCCGTGTGGCTGTACGTGCACGTTCACCTGCTGAAATCGCTCTGCTCATGCACATCTCCTGTCCCACTTCCAGAGCAATTCCCTAACAATAGAGCTCGCTGGAGACAGCAGCGCTTCGCACTGCTTACGCCAGCTCGACCTAAAAACCATTCCACACTCACTCAACCACACACACACACTTACACACCACCCACACACTAACTCACACACCCATACAGTCACTCACACAGCCATAAAACGACTCACACAGCCACTCACAACCCTACTCACACACTGACATTCCCACTAACAGACCCACACAGCCAGTCACACACATGCACCTCACACACCCACACAGCCGGATGTATGTCGTTACAACGCATTCTTTTACAACCCATACCTTTACAACGCATTTTTACACCGCAACATCCATTACAACGCATTCCATTACAACGCATGCCATTACAACAAATTCTTTGAAACTACCTTTACAACGCATACCAATACAACGCATACCATTACATTGCATGTATGGTAAGTATTGGATAGTGTAGGGGTAAAAATTACTATTCTAACTCCAGGGGGTGCAGCAGTAGGGTAAGTGTTGGATAGTGTAGGGGTAAAAATTACTATTCTAACTCCAGGGGGTGCAACAGTCGGGTAAGTGCTGGATAGTGTAGGTATGCATTGTAATGGTATGCGTTGTAATGACTGCGTTGTAATGACATGCGTTGTAGTGGTATGCATTGTAGTGACATGCGTTGTAATGGTTGCGTTGTAATGGTATGCGTTGTAATGGATGTTGCGTTGAAACAGTTTCGTTGTAAAGGTAGTGCGTTGTAAAAGTTGCGTTGTAAGTGTTGTTTCCCACACAGCCACTCACACACCCAGGGTAGAGGGATAATTTAGTTAGGAAATAGCCATTACAAAGCCATAAAAATTCACTGAAAAAAACAAAGGTTACAAGGATGTTACAGTTAGGAAATGAACTTTAACAAACCTTATAAATTCACTGTAAAAAAAATGTTACTGGGAGGTTCAGATTTACGCACACAAAACCATAGAAATTCAGCAGCTATAGTTCTAGTTACCTCAAGTAACTATAAATTGTGACCTAAGGTAGCTATAACTCACGCCCTCACCATGCACAGCTTATTACCCCACACATAACATCACTCGTTACATCTTCTATGGCATAATGAATAGTAATTCTGCAGCATTTACAGTGACATTATTGATGAGAAAACTGTGCACTGTGGAGGCGCGAGTTATAACAACCTTTTGTTTTTTTCAGTGAATATATATATGGATCACTGAAATAATATCGAGGGACAAAATATCGACTTGCAAAAATATCGTGGACAAAATATCGACAGTCAAAATATCGAGTTTGTATCTACAAACAGGTAAGTACAAAAATATCGAGTACAAAATATCGTTTACAATAATATAGTTGTAAAAAATATCGACTTTATTAAAAACAGTGTTAAATTAAATTAATATTCAAATTTAATTACTAAAATATACTTAAAAATACTTAAATTAACTTATAATAATTAAATAATAAATGAAAATAATAAAAATAATTTTTTACAATCTTATTTGTTAAAACATATATATATATAGTAACATACTATAATTAAATAAGATACTATTATATTACCGTACGATACCAGAAGTGTAAAAAATACTATTCCCACTCCAAAGAGTGCAAGCGTAAGGAAAGCATTGGATAGCGTAGGGGTTAAAATTACTATTCCCACTCCAGTGGGTGCAACAGTAGGGAAAACTGACCCTGAACCCAAAAAATACCCCTCTACCCAAGAACTGAAAATTGACCCTGAACCCTAAAAATACCCCTTTACCCAAAAACCCAAAACTGACCCTGAACCCTAAAAATACCCCTTTACCCAAAAACTGAAAACTGGGAGGAGCTTCGCCGGCGATCAAGATGGCCGCGTGAGCTCGGAGCTCCGAAGACCTCCCGATCCTCCGCAATAATCCTGATGCCTATCCTGTCCCACATTTGTGGGAATCGATTGCTGAGTGGGTCCTGATGCGGTGCCCGCTTTCGGAGTGAAAATCGGACATTCCTGGACCCCGTTAGCTCGACGGACCTCGGTGGCTCCGCCCGTGACACTGGTCGATTGCTGTGGTGCGCAGCGGTGCTCCCATGTGGGCGCTCCTTTGTCTACGCCTGGACCCTGCGGTGTGTGACTCCGCTATCTGGACTCCCTGAGACTCGGTTGGTGTATCAGACCCTGGCAACATCACTGACTGTGTGGCGCACCTCCCGCTGGACTTCTTGGTCCCTGTTGATCATCTTGTTGGACGCGCCAATATGGCGGGCAGGGGGGACCTGGACAAAGGCAAATCCCAACGGGTCAACAGAAAACCGTCCCAGTCCCAATCTACCATCCCAGAGCGCTTCTCCCAGTCGAAAGGCTCGCCGGTTCTGGCAGGCCGTGCTAAAGACCCGACTAGGGATCGATCGCCGGAGGACTCTGAGATAACGCTTCGGGACGTTATGGGTGCAATCACGGGAGTTCAATCAGAAATGCATACTCTCCGAGAGGAACTGTCCAGTAAGGTCGACTCCCTGAAGATTGAGTTGAACCTCATCAGAACTGACCTCGGAAAAACCAACGACCGGGTCAAATCGCTGGACCTTAAGACGACTAGCCTGACCACTGATGTATCGGATATACAGACGGAGGTGCGTGACTTGAAACTGGCGAACGGTATGCTGGCGCGCCGGCTGGACGATTTCGAAGGCCGTGCGCGACGCCAGAATGTCCGCATTACTGGGGTCCCGGAGAAGGCCGAGGAGGACTCGGTGGAACTTTTCGTGGAGGATCTGGTGCTTAAGAACTTGATGCCCGGAGGCTTAAGTAAGTTCTTCTCGGTGGAGCGGGCCCACAGGATACCGGGGGGACCGCCGAAGTCGGGCGCCTTCCCTCGCCCTATTATCGCACGGCTCTTTAACTTTAGGGACAGAGACGCTATCCTGCAGGCATCGAGGACCGCGGGCCCTCTGCGTTTCTAAAACTCCGAAGTTAACTTCTTTCCGGACTTCACCCAGGCCGTGCAGAAAAAACGTCAGAGTTTTACTGGGGTGAAACGGCGACTGAGGGAAATGGGCCTGCGGTACTCCATGCTCTATCCAGCCAAGCTTCGGATTGAGCGTGACCACCGGACCTTGTTTTTTGACTTTCCGGATGAGGTGGGACACTGGCTGGACACCCTTCCCCAGGAACGACAAGAACCAGCTGACCAGACGGAGGAGGCTACCGGAGGCGCGGAAGCACGGGAGTGATGGTTTTCAGTTTGACTTTCCGCTAGCTGGGTGACCGTATGGGACCTCAACTTTAGACATTGCTGCTATTGGTTTTGACTCTTTTTGTCATTAATATGGGGGATGACGGGGGGCGATAGGATGTCTCCTTTCTCCTCTGTAGACTTCTTGTAGATTAGTTAAGGGGCGACAGGCACACTGCTAGTTGGGGTGGATTATAGTCTAATGCAGGGGTGCAGGGTGGGGGGTAGTTGGGGTGTGATTTTTCAACTTTCTTTTCTGTCTTCTTCTTTGTTCTGGCTGAGGGTTCCTTGGACTGTTATGTCGTTGTGGTGGGCGCCATTGCGGGGGGTGGGGAGGGGGTGGAGCTTCCTTGACGATGGGGGGTAAATCTTTAAACTTGTTGAGCTGGAATGTCAACGGGTTAGGGGACCGCATTAAGAGGGGTGTTGTTTTGCAGATGCTTAAACGTTATTCGCCTGATGTCATTTTCTTACAGGAGACCCATCTAGTGGGACACACTTGTAAAGCACTGAGCAGACGCGGATTTAAAATGGTGGCACACTCGGGGTTCTCTTCGGGATCACGAGGGGTGGGCATCATGGTGCGCGTGTCCCTCCCGTTGGAGGTGGAGTCAGTGACTGCGGATGAGAGAGGCAGATATGTGGCTGTGGTGGGCAAATGGGAGGGCCGTACTCTGGTTTTGGTTTCAGTTTACATTCCCCCGGGGTTACAGGAAACTACTTTTAGGGACCTGGCTGCCGCCATTTTGGGTCTCCCCGAGGGCCTGTTGTTGGTGGGTGGGGACTTCAACTCTGTCGTGTCCGGAACCCTGGACCGCTTCCCATCCAGAGACCTACGTCCTTCCCAGTCCTGGTTGCCTGACTTTTTGGGTTCAATGGGGATGGTTGATTGCTGGCGGTTGATGCACCCCTCCCAGCGACAGTACACGTTTCTCTCCGGCGCACATGGTAGCCTATCCAGGATAGACTACATTCTCACCCCGGCTGCCCAGGCGCAGTCCGTATCCACGGCGCGTCTCCTGGCTAGGGGTATCTCGGACCATTCCCCAGTTTGGGTTTCCTTTGATTTTCAAATCCCCGCGTCAACGCGAGTGGCTCCCATTAACCCGTGGTACTTCCGTGACCCGAAGTCCAGGTCGCTACTGACCAAAGCAATGGACCGGTACTTTGCCGAAAACACTGGCTCGGTTGACTCAGCCGTCTCCCTCTGGGAGGCTTTCAAGACCGTGCTGCGCGGCGAGGCCTTCTCCTTGATTGCGGAGGCCCGCCGCCGGCGGGATGAGGATGTTGTTCGGCTGGAATCCGACCTTGCTGAGCTAAACTCTCAATTGGAGCTAGACCCATCTCCCGAACTGCTTCACACGCTCTCCCTTAAACAGTCTGAGCTCCGCGCGTCTGCCACGGATGCGGCGAAAGCCCTGAGTAGGGAGCAACAAGGTAGGATATACGACGCGGGGGACAAGGCTGGTAAGCTCTTGGCGTGGCTAGATAGGAGGGAACTTGCGTCTCGAGTGGTCCCGGAGTTGGTGGGAGCGGAGGGCGTCACCTTGACGGACCCGGCGGCGATAGTTGGGTCATTTGCGGACTATTTCGAGGAGGTATACGCCTCAGCGGACCCTCTTCCGGAGTCTGCGTCGGCCTCCTTTTTGGAAGATATAGAGCTTCCCTGTCTCTCGGACCTTGAGCGAGACGACATGGATCGGGCGCTGACGGCGGACGAGGTGGCCTTGGCTATCAAATCCTTGCGTTCTGGCAAGGCGCCGGGGCCTAACGGCATCCCGGTTGAGCTCTACAAACTCAGGGCTGACTCGCTCGCCGGTCCCTTGTTGAACATGTTCCTTGAGGCCCGTGCTGTGGGCGAACTCCCCCCAGACCAGCGGTTGGCTACCATCGTAGTGATACACAAGGAGGGGAAACCGCGCGATCTTTGCCGGTCTTACCGACCCATCTCCCTTTTGAACGCTGAGCCAAAGATTCTGGCTAAGATACTGGCTAACCGGCTAGTGGGCGTGATCTCGGACCTGGTCCACCCGGACCAGTCCGGCTTCATACCGCACCGGAACACAGCGCTCAACCTGAGACGACTTCACGCAGTGATGGCACGTGTGCACCTGATTCGTGAACCTGCTGTCCTCGCCTCTCTCGACGCCACTATGGCTTTCGACTCGTTGGAGTGGAATTACCTGTGGGCTGTACTGGCCAAGTTGGGGTTTGGACCCGCATTCATTGGCTGGGTCCGACTACTGTACTCTGCACCACTGGCCAACGTGGCGGTTAATGGTCGGCTGTCGGCCTCTTTCGCGCTACGCAGAGGCACTAGACAGGGTTGTCCGCTTTCCCCGCTTTTATTCGCTCTGGCACTCGAGCCATTGGCGGCGTGGATCAGAACGCACCCCGATATCTCTGGCATTTCGTGGTCCCCGGGGTTTGAGGACCGGGTGTCGCTCTATGCTGACGACATCCTTTTGTACCTCACCTCTCCCTGTCACTCACTCATAGTGGCTTTTGATCTCTTGAGGGCCTTTGGGGCCCACTCGGGCCTGGTGATCAACTGGGCTAAGTCCTCGCTGTATGTACTGTCCGGAGATACGCCGCGTCTCCCCCGGGGATGCTCAATCCAGGTGGCCCAACAGGGCTTCCGGTATTTAGGCATCTACGTGTCGCGGGACTCCCGAGCCCGTTATTCTCACAACCTCCTTCCACCGTTGGAGCGGCTGCGCCGGGACGTCGAGGGCTGGCGGAAGTTGCCGATCTCCCTTATGGGCAGAGCCGCCCTTTTTAAAATGATGGCGTTACCTCGCTTCCTGTATGCCCTGCAGAACACCCAGGACCCTGTGACAGCTAAATACTTTGCGCAAATTGAATCCCTCCAACGAGCGTTGCTGTGGGACGGCAGGCCGCGGATTTCGCTGGCCAAGCTGACTATACCGAGTTATGATGGGGGTATTGCGTTGCCCGATGTGCGGCGATATTACTGGGCGTCCCAACTTGCGGCAATCAATCACGGCCTCTACGGCCCGGCGGTTAACCCAGGCTATGCTATGGATCGATGGCTCGTGGGGGACGGGAACTACTACAGAGCGTTATACTCTAGGTCTCTGGATCGGAAGCTTACGGGTCCCACTAAGACTATGGTTCATATCTGGCGTGCAGTTACTAAAACTTTGGGCTGGCACAATAGGGTTACCTTGGCCACCCCGCTGTTTGACTCGGACGTATTGGGGAAGTTGTGGCACACGAAGGGCTTCGACAGGTGGGACACCATCGGGATATCCAAGGTTGGGGACATGGTGGCCAGGGGTAGGGTCAAGTCTTTCGATGTGTTGCAATCAGAGTACCAACTGGCGGCAACGGAATATTTCCGACACGCTCAGCTTAGCCATGCTCTTTCCCCTTATGTATCGGGGGCGGAAGCGATCCCCGAATCATCTCCCCTGGAGGATCGGGTGTTGGGCGGCCATATGCCGGACAGCGCTATCTCCCTAACCTACAAAAAACTTATTAATGTGCGAGTTGACTTGCTGGTGCGATTGAGAGAGCTTTGGGTGCATGATGGAATTGAGGTGGATGATGAGGATTGGCAATCGGCGATTTCCTCTCCCAGAGAAGTGGCAATTTCGGCGCGTCTCCGCCTGGTGCAGCTGAAGATTCTGCATAGGGTGTATGTCACTGGCCCCAGACTAATGCACATGGGGCTGTCAACGGATGGCTTGTGCCGAAGGGGATGTGGAATGCTTGGGACCTTCCTACATATCATATGGGAATGCCCTTGTGTGGCCCGATATTGGGCGCGTGTACATGCCGTGATGGAAGAAGTAACTGGTGTGACCCTGCCGGCTGAGGCCCGGAGATGTCTCCTTAACATCTGGGGCCCGTCTGATTATAGTGTTGCGCAGACTCGATGGGTCACCCTGGGTTGCATGGTGGCCAAAAGGGATATCGCCCAGAAGTGGGGTGCGCCAGCTCCCCCCTCGCTCAGCCTCTGGGAATCAAATATGGACTGGTGCATGCTGCGTGAGAAGACGGTGTATGTGGCCAGGGGTAAGCCTAGAATGTGGATGTCTGTGTGGGGTGCCTGGAACTCCTATAGGGGAGACGTCTGCGACCCCCCCGCGGAACTCGATTCCGAGACCCTGCCTTCCCCGTAGTGCCCCCTACCCGGGACTCCACTTTGTCTCCTGCTGTGCTACCCCCCACGTAATTCACAGTTGTCATTCTTCTTGTGCACAACCCTGGGTGTCGAGCCTCCGACCCCCTCCCGCTACAAAAGCCCGCTATATCTGTACTGTCCTCAGCCTCCCTCTCTTTCTTTTCCGCTGTTTATCGTGCTTCCTGCACGCCTTCTTCTTTCGGCCCTTTTTGGGCCTTCCTATCTCTTGGTTTATTTATTTTTGAGTTCACTTTTATTTAAAAATTAAACCTGATTGCTTCTGATTATTGTGTTGTGCACGACCTTTCCTGTTGACTTTATGCTGCCTGGCCTCCGGGATGTATGGCTGAATAGCGGTGTACTTTTTTCTGCAAATAAAGGTTTTCCAAAAAAAAAAAAAAAAAAAAAAAAAACTGAAAACTGACCCTGAACCCAAAAAATGCCCCTTTACCCAAGAACTGAAAACTGACCCTGAAACGTAAAAATACCCCTTTACCCAAAAACTGAAAACTGACCCTGAACTCTAAAAATACCCCTTTACCCAAAAACTGAAAACTGACCCTGAACCCTAAAAATACCCCTTTACCCAAAAACTGAAAACTGACCCTGAACCCTAAAAATGCCCCTTTACCCAAGAACTGAAAACTGACCCTGAACACTAAAATTACCCCTTTACCCAAAATTAATTAATATTATTTAATTACCAATTAATTATTAATTAACAATAACAATAAAGTAAATATATTAGCATATTAGCTGTAATTAATTTAATTTAATAATTAATATTATTTTTTCCCAATGAATTAACAATAACTAAAAATTATATATATAAATAAATTACTCTAATTAATGTAATTAACTAATTAATATTATTTAATTACCAATTAATTACTATTTAAAAATATGTACAAAATTGTATTAATTAATTAACTAATTAATATTAATTAATTACCAATTAATTATTAATTAAAAATATTTACAAACATATATTAATTAATTAATTAATATTAAATTACTCCCCACCCTTATCCCCTATTAACCCAACATCCCGCTCCTAAACATTAACTACAATTTATATTACTATTAATAACATTTTTTTTAACCTTTTTTCTACATATTATCAATATTTTTTACTTTGACTATTTATTGATATTTTGTCTTGTCAATTTTTTTAAGTCGATATTTTTGTACTCGATATTTTTTTATCATTATTTTATTCGATATTTTGACCAACGATATTTTTGTTATCGATATTTTATTATTGTCGATATTTTTAACTCGATATTTTGTCCATTCGATATTTTGGAGTCGACATTTTGTCTGTGCACCTATATATATATATATATATATATATATATATATATATATATATATATATATATATATATATATATATATATATATATATATATATATATATCCAAGCTCAAAAATTTCCTTTTCTCCTTCAGGAAAGAAATAGCACTCACGAGGATTCTGTAGCTCAGCAGCAGTTTATTCAAGACAAACGCATTTCGGATTTACATCCTTCGTCAGTGTCATAAACTCTAAACAAAATACTGGCGGCCATATTTTATTAAAACATCACATGTCACGTGTCTACTGTGGGAGTAAAGGACGGACTAGGCGTCCTTATGATTAACGTGGGCGCCATTTTAGCACAGTAAATACTGGCTGACATTTACATGATTTCACAACAGAATCCAATTTAGGATATCGGTTAGAAGCCACGATTATGTTACATTTCAACATTAATACAATTCATCAATTTACATGCTATTCATTGAGTTATAATTTAGCCGTGAATCGGCAATGCAGCCTTCTAAAAAGGCTGCTTTAGTCCAATGTTACCCACTAAGAATTATGCCGTGTATCGGCTCAAGCGACATGTTAGAAAGCGAAATAGTTGCAGACAGTGCCTCACAGATCATTCTCATATATTGCAGTGTTTCACTTATTCAGGTAACCTACCAAAAGCTCATATATTGAGGGTATGTCAGCAGAGTCCTCTAAATTCTCTGAATTATATCCTTTAATCATAGGCGTAAGTTGTTTTATCTGTGCTGCCCAGTAATATAATATCATATTAGGTATAGTGAGGCCACCTTTATCAGCAGGAAGAGATAATAACTCAAGAGATCTCCTAATCTTTCCATTCTGCCACACAAACTTAGATATGAGTGAATTGATCAGCATTAATGTTTCTTGTTTAATAGCTAATGGTATTGCTCGAAACAGGTAGAGGCATCTAGGTAGCGTATTCATTTTAACATAGTTGACTCTCCCTATAATGGAAAGATGAAGGTTATTAACCCTTTCAAAATCATTTTTAATCTTTATCACTAATGGATCAAAATAGATTTTTTGGATTAGCTTAGTATTTGCGCAAAGTTCAATGCCCAGATATGTAGCTTTTTCAGTTCTTCGTGGGTCCATACAGATTGTGTTAGCTGTGCTTATAATAATCGTCTTTCCCTTATTGAGAGAATATCCAGAATAAGGCCCAAATTCAGAAGTAATTTCCTCTATTTCACGGATAGCCTCTGTCGGTTCAGATGTGATAATCGCGATGTCATCAGCGTAAGCCAGCATTTTTGTTTCAAAATGATGGCTAATAACAGGTTTAATATTAGTACTTTCCAGTAGTTTCAAAATGAGAGGATTGGTGTATAATGCAAATAGTAGAGGCGAGCATGGGCAGCCTTGTCTAGTACCTCTTGTTATGTTAATATATCCAGAAAAAAGTCCGGCTGCCAAAACTTTTGCTTTGGGGCGGTGATACATTGATTTAATTGAGTTAATAAATTTGGGGCCAAAATTATTGCGTATCATAACTTCCCAGAGAAAATTCCAAGTAACACTATCAAACGCTTTCTCAGCATCGAGTAGGATCATCGACATTTGCTCCCCCCTGGCAGTCGTGGCATCGAATAAGGCAATTGCCCTGCGGATATGATCTGTAGTTCCCTTCCCAGGAATGAAGCCATGCTGCCAAGGGGAAGCGAGTTGTTCAATGACCCCACTGAGTCTGAGCGCTAGAATTTTTGCATATAATTTAGAGTCCGAATTGATAAGGGATATAGGGCGATACGAGGTAAGCTGTTCAGGAGATTTTCCCTTTTTAGGAAAGACGATTAGCTTCCTCCCAAGAAATTAGAGGTATACCATTTAATTGTATCCCGAGAAATAAATCATGTAGAATAGGTATTAATTGATGACTAAGAAGCTTGAATAGCTCAATCGGTATCTTATCGGGACCTGCTGCTTTGCCAGATGCCAATAATGATAATGCGGCATCGACTTCCGTGAGTGTGATTTCTTTTTCAAGATCCTCCTTTGTATCGTCATCTAATAATTTCGTGGGATTACTGAGAAAGTTATTTAAATAGACTTTTGTATCCTCCTCGGAACTTATAGTATCCTCAGTATATAACTTCTGATAATACCTCTGAAACTGAGAGTTGATTTCGGTTGCATGAGTAAAGGTCTGCCCATTTTCTACTATAGTAATGATATCTCTCCTTGCAGTTTTTTGCCGTGTACTAAGTGCTAGTTGTCTGCCCACTTTCTCTCCACTTTCATATATTTGTTTTCTATGTGACTGATATGTCTGGGCAGCTTTCTGGCTAAGTTTGGAATTCAATTCTGATTTCAATATTGCTACCTGCATCATCACATGACTAGTATCTTGTTTTTGTCTAGAGACTGCCCTGGATAGCAGAAGATCTCGCGCAGCATTGCGTAAAATGCAGGGGGTTGTCAAAAAGCTGTCTAAGACATGTACACATATTGGTGAACGAGTAACTGAAATGGAACTAAGGGTGATGGCAGCAGAGAAAGACTCCAGAAAATCACGAGAAGATTAAGCTTCAGGAAACAGAATTGATGGATATCAAATGGAAGCTTGAAGATTTTGAAAATAGGCAACGCCGCAATAATCTTCACATCCTAGGGGTACCGGAGAAAGTTGAGGGAGAGAATATGCGAGCTTTCATTATTAAACTCTTTAGTGAATCTATGCCTGAAATACAGAACTGGAACTGGGAAGTTGAAATCCAACGGGCTCATCGAGTCCCCTTTAATCCACCACCGAAACCAGGGATATATCCACGTGCTGTCTTAGTATATTTTGGTAATTTTTTACTTAGACAAGCGGTGGCAGAGAAAGCGAGACCAGATCGCAAAATAACTTGCAATGGATTTTCCTTCTTTTCAAGACCTGACTTTTGTCACGCAACTGTTGAAAGACGATGGAGGTTGCGAATGATGATCAAATCTTTTCAAGAGAAGGGTGCTTTGGCCTTTTTGAACAACCCTGCTAGCCTTAAGATTGTTCATCGCGGTCAGACAAAGTTTTTTTAGTCGGAGATAAAAGCAAAAGCGTATTTGGACGAAATATCTTAGATAAAATCTCCTTCATTCGGGACATAAGTTTTGATGACCACAAATAATAACTTACATATTACAAGAACTATGAGGGTGCAGGGGAGGGATAGAATGAGATATGTTTTTATTCTTCACCACTTCTCTCGATGCTCTAAGAATGTGCTTTGTTCGATTTAACTGAAGACTGATTAGCATGCTTAGGCATAGATTAGAGATGAACGATAGGATTAATATAGCTATGACATATGCTATGATATGATATGTGATGTAGAATCCTTTTTTCTTTCTTTTTTTCTTTTTCTGTGTTTTTTTCTTTATTTATGGCAAGGTAGCTCAGTAGAAGTGCAGCAACTTCATCACACAGACTCTGGTTGAGTCTGAATGCCTCTGTAAGGGGGGGAAAGGGAAAAGGGGTGGGGAAGTGGGTGGGTCAGAGGGAGGGACAACGGAGAGGGAGGGGGGGCAAGAAGAAGGGGGAGAAGCAGAAAATAGAAAAAAAACAGGCTTAACAGCAGGAACAAAATTAATTTTGGAAAAGATACAGCAGGACATGCATATGGAGTACTATTTGAACAACGCTAATAGACAAAGTTATTACATTAATAATGGGTAAGCTTAGTATACAAACCTGGAATATAGGAGGCTTATTGGCTAGAGACAAACGCTCACGACTGGAGGAATTACTTAAATTACACCCCATAGACATTTTGTGCCTGCAGGAGACCCATATCCCTTGGTGCAAAAGAGCGCTATTAAGTCTTAAAGGATATAATCTAATAGTAGCATCATCTCAAACAACAAATATTAGGGGGGTTGCAATATTGGTTAAAAATGGGCAAGGAACACGCTTTTCATCTGATGCACATGGAAGGTGGGCGATCTCTAAACTAGCAAATGGAATTACGATATGCACTGTTTATGGATCAAATCAGGATGACCCCACAATTTTTGAAACTTTGGAAATAGAACTAGCTATGTAGCAAGGTCCGCTAATTTTCTGTGGTGATTTTAACATTTCTTTGATGCCACCCTTGTCACCATATGCAACTAAACTCAAGTATATAGGCCGGAAACCGAAGGTTTATCGCGCTATTAACAGCCTAATATGTAGCCTTGGGCTAACTGATATCTCGGTGCAGAATAATCCAATAGACCCTGGCTATACTTACTACTCGCATCCCCACCAAAAATATGTACGAATAGATTACATTTTTACTTCTAGAGTAAGCATGGGCGAATTTTGCGAATCTCGCGTTCGCGAATTTTGCGGATTTGCGAACTCGCAATCCGCAAAATCCGCGAATTCTCGCGAATTTGCGGATTTTTTTTTGTGTTTGCGCGGGTTTCTGCCAGTTCGCGAGGGTTTTGTACAATTTCGCAAATTGCGAACTTACCTGTCGGGTCGCAAGTTTCGCGAACTTGTTGTTTCTACGTGTCCAGCCTGTTTGGGACACTCTTCTTCATCTCTGCCACTCTCTGTCACCACTGCCACTCTCTGACTACTCATGCCACCCTCTGGCCCACCCATGCCACCCTCTGTTTCATCACAGCACCCTCTGGTTGTCCAGTCAGTGTACATTATTGTGGCAACGCAAGCACACCTTCCCTGCCTCAAGTGACCTGAATTAATTTGGGGCTGATTAATGTGTCACAGAATATTTTTTTAGCTGGCACCTGCTTCCTTAGTGCTTCCTGATTAGTGATCTTTTGCACTTGCTAAGTGCTTTTCATTGTTGCAAAATTAGTTACAACACCTGCCCTGCCCCAACTGACAATAATGAATTAGGGGCTGATTAATGGATTTGAACTTCCAGCCTGGCTCCTGCTTGTCTCCCTTAGCTATAATTCAGGACCTTTGTGGCATATGTGTAACTATTCTGAGGTTCAGAGCAGGGTCACATAATAGTTGCAACTGGCAACTGAACTCTGGAGGGGCCCCTCAGGAAGCACTACAGGAAATGGCTACTAATGATGAGCCTGAACTTTTGAACCTGGTAAGTAGTTTCAGTTTTGCTAAGATCGTATTTCTGCAATTTTGCGCTTATTCGCGGGGCGCGAAGTTGTACTGGGAAGCCGCGAACTCACGCGAACAGTGCGAGCAGTGCGAGCAAAATCCGCTGCTCGCGGATTTGCAGATTTTGCGGGAGATTCGCGAATCTCGCGGATTGCGAATTTACCGAAAATCCGCAAAATCCGCGAGCGAAACGGATTTTCCGCCCATGCTTATTCTAGAGATTTAACACCTTCTTCACATATAAACAAATTCCCCAAAACAATATCCGATCATAATTCCTTAATACTATTAATTGATTATGATACTAATTATATTCAAAAAACAACATGGCCCTTTGATAGGAAACTACTATGCAACAAAGAATAGATTGATCATATTAAAGTCTGGACTGAGGAATTTTTTAATATGAATCGCTTCAGTACATCAAGAAACATCGTATGGGATACTTACAAAGCTGCTTTAGGGGGGAAACTATTAGCTACCAATCCAAAATTAGGAATAGGGAAAAAAAAGAATATGAAATAAGAATAGCAGCTTTAGCTAAAGCCGAGGAAGAGCATATTCTCAAAATTAGACAAAAACAAGATACTAGTCATGTGATGATTCTACATATTATCCTGATTTCAAGTTGGTTGTGAATTTTCCTTACTGACCCGAAAAAAACAATTACCATATACGACATATATGGTCAATACTCATCTAATTTGCTTGGACTGATTTATGGTAATAATTATTAATTAAGAATAGTATTATTTTAAAATATAACGATAAACCTAAATATAAAGTGATTTAAATTTTTACAGTTTTTTTTAAAGAAATTAGAATTAATTTAAATGAATTCAACTCAGCTTAACAGATTTTGCTGCCTATTTAATAAACAAATATGTTTAGTGTGTGGGGGATCTTTTAAATTATTGTTAATGATTGTTATATTGAGCTAATATACTTAAATTAATTATTTATTACGCATTACATTTGATGAGTTCACATGAAAAAGATTTTTTTTTAGATTTGGGGAAATGAATATTATGATATACAATATGTTCTATATTTTTTTAAAGAATGATAAACCGTTATACCATATCAAGTGCATGTAATATTGTTGTAATCTTCTTTTCCCTCTTTTCTATTTCCTTTGGTACATCCCTGCCACCCCCACCCTTCCTCCCCCTCTTGGACTCTAGAGTGCAACTTAGAATTTTGACAGTGTTCTTCAGTTGAGGAGAGTGGATGGCCAATAAACTAGTTCGGCACCTTACCTCGGTTTCCTGGTGATTCTTTTCTTCCAACAAATATCTTGGTAAACCCTTCCACGGTTGCCATACCAGCATTACAGCAGAAAAAGCTAAGATGGATCCCCAAAGTATTTGCACACTTATATTGCTGGATATCAAAATATTAACTTTGCCTTAGAAGCAATTCTATAGGAATTGTTTAAAGTTTATTTGGTGCATTATTACTTATTCTTCTATATACAGTAGTAAGAAAAATATAGGCTTTACAACTCAACTAGAAGGTTATGTCTCATTTAATTAAACACATCATAGAGGAAGAACTTCTGCTAAGGAGGAGGACATATTGATGTTTAAGATAAAGATGGTTTAGAAAGATGTCCATGGCACCCTGATGATAAGGAAGCTTCAGCTTCATGCTTCATATCTCTGTGCATGAAATGTCACCCCACTTTTAATTTGGAGGCCAGGTTCTGTAAGCTCTTTCAACACCAACATGATAATCTAAATGCCATGTAGCCTTTGTCTATAAAGTTAGTCTTCTAGACATAGTAATCTGTGCCAAATCCAACGCAGAGGTCAAATAAAATGCACACTTTGCCTGAGCTTTTTTCACACCCTTCCACTTCTCCGCCTAGACAACCCAGTTTCACATTGCATCAATGGTTGAACTTGTGAAAGGCATCAGTGGGTCAGTGCTTGAATTAGAACATGTGACATAGCCCTGAATATTCATGGCGGTGAGAGCACGTCAGTAGATATGTTAATGAGTAGGTAGAATCATGACTGTCAAGTCAAGTCAAAATACTTTATTCGGCTACCAAAAGCCATAAAAGCACACAGTTAAAATATATAAAAACATTGGAAGGACTATCAATACATTTAAAGGAAAGAAGTGATATACATGTCTGTTACAGGGGTCCCCATCACACACATATTACATACACAACAATTGATTACATTGGTCAAATTGAGTAAAACACATTATAGAAAGTCATCCAAATATCAGTGCATTCAAACACTCGACCAATAAAATACCATAGCAAATAATGTTTATGAGATGTCTCCATGATTAAGTATTTAAAATATTATAATAATTTCAGAAAAGTATTTAAAAAGGTTGTTATGCAATTCCTACAGGGACATCTTCCTGGATCTCATTTCCCCTAGCAGAAATCTTGCGACCCCAAAGCACACCACAGGGGAGGGTAGCCTTTGTAAAAATAAGAATGACTAATTCTTCTCAGTTGAGTTTCTGGCTGCATCTACACAGCCTAGTATAGGAGCTCACGGGAGTGCTTGCAGAAGGTGTTGGAATCCCTCTATTTTAACCTGGGCTTAATTAGTTATTATTTATTGTTTGAGAAGTGCCCATCCACCTCTGAGCATCTTGAATTTGAGCTATGAAAGCATTATAGAAGACTATATTGCCAATAAGTCTAGGAACTACATCACTTGCAAGGAAATGTCACGCCAGAATGGTAGAAACATTTTAATAATTTTATTAGTCACTCTCTAATGATAAGCTTGTTCCCCTTTTAAAAACCCTTGCTTGGCCCTTTAGAACTTCAGGACTGTCTTGATACTGTAAGAAATGTTTCCATGTACAGATTTGAAAAGGTTTTGTGGTCCCATGATTTAAATCTTTCTGCTCTGATATTAGTTCTGGAAGTGGGCAGTAGTCAGTTGGACCACTGCCTGCTCTTAAAAAACGTTTTCGGCACCATTCATAAAGTGGAAGGGGTCCATTGTAGACCCCTTTCTGTTTGTGAATGGGTTACCACTGACTTGAAGTAGGTTGTAAAATGTGAATGTTTAGCAACCGTATTTTGGTCGCTAAACATTCTTACATACCATTGTGACTCGGTATTAGGAAGGGCACTGTGAACACGCCCCTTTCAAATACTGAATGGGTATGTATTCGCAATTCCAAATTGCGATTCGGTAACATGTTACCCAATTGCATTTTGGGAATAATACATACCAAAAGGCATTTTTTCGGTTACAAGCAGCCTGATTCTGTGAATCGGGCCATTTGCAACCGGAAAAATGATTGATACAACTGGCCCTTAGTCTGATGATTACTACCATTTTGAAAACTCTGTGGACCATTTTTATAAAGTCCACATCTGCGGAGTAGTGTGAACCTAACCAAGGTAATACCTTTCCTCAGCCAATCTGATGAGATTGAAGCATCCAAGTGGCTGTCTATTTACCAAACTGAACAGTTTCAATGTTCTGCAGCCTCCTGGTGGGCATCCCAGGTAAAAAATATATCTGGTTTATTTTTCCCCTGTTTTTGATATTGAACCTTTTCTTTAACAGTTTTCTTTCTGCTATTTTGTTTTGTCCTTTGATCTTTTTCTCACCACTTTTAAAGTATTTTACTTTGTACAATCTTGGCTTTTTAACTAAGGCTAGTGTGGACCTCTGAAGTCTTCATTTCTAAACAATATCCTTCTTTAGTTCTGCTGTTACAAATATACCTAGCACATTGTTTGACGGTTACCTGGCTGTTCTTGCCCAGCAAGCAAAAGGCGGGTTAAAGACCTCTAAAGGAACTCTTTTTTTCCCAGTCGGCATGGACTGTGGGACATTCACAACACGCAAGTTTCTCACAAAAAGACATATTAAGACAGGAGTGTGTTCTCACGTTGGTGCTTATGACAGCGTAGTGCGCATGTCCTCAAACCTTAATGCACAACATGATTATAGGCATTTACAGTGTACTAATATGATCACAAGGCAAACAAAACATACAACAGTGTCTGTGTACTACGTGGTAGATGACTGTAAAACAGAGCCACTGAAGGCCCAACTATTGTTTGAGCATAATATCAGTGGGGAAGGGTCTGGATTTAAAGTAGTAATTTGGAGTATTTTGCATCACAGAGGATTTCCCTATGGACAGTGGGGTATACCGCTATGGGCTGGAACAAGTCCCCAAATATTACAAGCCTGCTCATTCCTTAATGAGACTGTAATGCTCATATAGACATTTAGGTGCACAATGTATTTGTTATTGAGGGTAACATCACCCACTGCAATATACGAGACAACCATGTGCTTCAATCAATGTGTAGCCTAATGCAGAACACCTCACATAATATAAGTAGTAATAATAACAATAATAATAACAACAACAACAATAATAATAATAATAATAATAATAATAATAATAATAATAATAATAATAATAATAATAATAATAATAATAATAATAATAATAATAAATCATAATAATCTTAGTGGCAGTAATGATGTAAAATATAAACATATTATTATTTATGAATAACACCAAGAAAATTAAATAGACAAATAATAATACTAATTAGAGAGGCTTTTTATTACAAGTAGAGTTAAAGTTGAGTAGTACCCTAATGTGAGTTTCCAAATAATTTTTTTAACTTGTGGAGCAACTTTCTGTAAGGAACAAATAGAAACATATTATGCGAAATGGATTTAATAAAAAATCTTTTTTCAAAAGCAGACTCTCCAATATGGGACCATTTCTAGCTAACCTTGCCCAGTCCCTTTGGCTTTCCCCTTATAGTGGATGTGGTCTTACTCTGAAATAAAAAGATTAAAACACATAATACAGTGATTTGTGAGCATGCAATATATATATCAGGGCAGAGCCTGAGGTCCTTGCAAAAAGTTTTGCTTATTACATGTAACGTGTGATGTCTGTAGTCGCCTGTAATGAAGACATGACATAGCTACTCAACTGTAATAACTTATTGCAGTTGAGTTCTGACGTCACAATGCATACATTCAAGGGGTAAAGCAGCATGTAAAGCACAATTAACACTGCAGTTTAAAGTTTTTTCCTTCCTTTGTTCTGTTTTTCTAGATGAACATTGACAATCAGCAAGGAGATATTTATGGATTTTTTTTATTTTTTCCACTCTTTAGTTAGTTGTAGAAAGTTTAGACTCTCTCTGTATGTTTCTTCACATTATGAGCTTAGATTCGTTTTTAAACTTGTATTAAACTAATTTTAATATCTTTTCCCAACAAATATGTAACTGCTTTTTGGTATCTTTAATTTTGCACTAGAGAGTCTACTTTTATGCTTCATGTTTGTAAACATCCTATCTCTTTTATTTGAAGCAGAAAACACACCAAAGGTTTAAGCAATGTTTGTGAAAGGTGATAGTATGTCTATTTATTATAAGGAATAAAATACCCCCAGCTATACATTATAAAGATATTGCAAGTCACCTCGAGGTTCCATGACCTTCAAAATTAACATGGCCTTTGACCTCGTTACTGTATATAGTCACAGAAATTCCTCTGTGGAATGCAATATTCTTCTAAAGTATGGTAGAAGGTATTTATTGTACATATACATTTTTCAGATAGATTGATAAGAAAATAATAATTGTTTGCATGGTGCCTGTCTGAAAACATGTTTATTTGAATAGGAACGTCAATTAAAAAAGAGAGCATTGAATGCATCTAGTGCTACACTGTAAGGTTGTTGCCTCCTCTTGCTCCCACCCTTACATAAGTCGAAAGTCGTCATCTTCAAATCCATGTTCTGCTGGCTGCGGTAGGTCTTGAAACATCTGGAAATAATGTGTCCAGCCATCTATTTTTTTAATAAATTGCCCTTTGACTTTAGCAATCAAAGAGACCTAGCATTGATCTGCATTGAATATGAATGTAATTAGCAGGGTCGACCTCATCATGCTGGTTGTAAATTGAGCCTCACTGGCTCCCAGTAGACACATTTTGTTTAAGCTGTGGATGAAAGCCAACTTTTGCAGTTCGTTTATTTTCACTGTTATGTTGGAGCACATAATTAGGGAAAAGCCATCCGCTGTAATGTGAAGGTAAGTAGAAGTCTTATCTATAAATATCTACTCACCTTATAACTAATTGTTGCTCTGTACACACTTCCTCGTTAGCAAAATATCTGATGGCCTTGCTTGGTTACGTTACACTGCAGAACACAAAAATGTTTAGTTCCAGTTAGTCCAAGTCTAAAGTTAATTAAAAAAAAAGTGAGTTGATTAACAAAGACTTCTCAACAAGCCTTGTAAAGTAATCCGAAAAAATCTGTTTATAACAGTCAACTAGTGTGAGGACGATTGGATTCTTGACTCAATGGAAATATCGCCAAAGAAGAAGAAAAAAACACAAATTTGACTGAAATCAATATTTGCCAATGTTATGGATAGGATATAATACTGCACCATCCAGGTACAATGAGATAAGAATTTCTTGAATACCCAAGAGCTTTATTCCCATTCTGTACACATGTTACAAAAACTTACGGGGTTTGTTTTGCCACTCTCAAAGCCCTCCGTAGGTTTTTTCCCCTCCTTCCGAGAGAGCCTAAAGAGACGGTTTTGCGTGCCTTAATACTTTCTAGGCTCGACTACGCGAACGGACTGTTCTGTGGTCTTCCAGCTTTACTGATCCAACGTCTCCAGGTCATCCAAAATGCGGCCGCAAGGCTTCTGTTCAATCTCCCCATGAGATCTAGTGTCCGTTCCTGTCTCCGTACCCTCCACTGGCTCCCGGTTGCCCACCGGATTATGTTTAAAACTCTTGTCCTGGCCTTTCGCGCGGTCCATCTGACCGGCCCTGTCTACCTGAGAAAAAGGTTTGCCCTGTACATCCCCAATCGATGCCTCCGTTTGGCCAATCAGTGTCAAATGACGGTTCCCAGATTTAAGCACTCCCGATTAGGTGGCCAGTCCATTTCGGTCAGGGCCTCTAGGGCTTGGAATGCTCTCCCTTTCCATCTCAGAGCTGCTCCGACCATTACGGCCTTTAAGAAAGGGCTGAAAACTCATCTGTTTAACATCACTCTCTAACTCTCCTAATTTCTTTCTGACCTCTGAATTTGCCTTACCTTCCGCGCCAGGATACTATTTTAGTAATAGAGCGTGCTACAAAACCCTTTATATCATATCATATCATGTATAGTCCTTCTTTCTTTACGTCATCCGTGCCACATGATGCATGACAGATTTCATTTTAGTCTCCTGTATGTGTGACTCACTGCTTGACGCTTCTAAATCTCAGACATATTGACACTATTTCTGTGCAGAAAGACTGGAGAGGTTGCTGGCTTGCTAATAGTGCCTAATTTGTAAAACTACTCAAGTGCATGGGCCGAAGGTTTGTCTCTAGACCCCCGCTGCCGAATGCTGGAGTTGCCAAATACCTCGGCTGCCTAGTATTTTTACCTCATGCTTCTTTTTTTCCACAGACCTACACTTACTGTGTCTTTGTCTCAATCTCTCAGGTTCTGCTCAGTTCCTTCTTTCTCTCTTTGTCACTGTTTTCCTATATTTCTCTTCTAGGTCGCTAAAAATAAGTGCTGTACCACAAAGGGTATTGATTGTACTCACAATCATTACATTAGGCCTTTACCTTTGGGAATGTAGACAGCTCGTCCCTCAGTATAGGAAAATGGATAAGGCCTGCTACCTTTTTTTCTTGTTTATGCTACTTAATCTGCAGTTTCATGGTGTCCTGCCTGCGGGTGTGTTGTGAACCATCAGAAGTGGTGAGCTCATCTGCAAGACAAGTGAGGGGTGCTAGTCATAATGGCTTTGTCAGTGATGGAGCTGGTTTTGAAAATGGTGCCTTCTGGCAAAGGGAGCCAATGGAGTTCCATCAGGGTGGTGGTGATATGATCTCATGAGTCAGGCCCCTAGCCTTCTGTACAAGCTGCTTGGAGGCAAGGTTGTGAAGTGAATTCTAGTGGCACAGCTTGTGGAGTCATCAAAGTCTCCCAACAAGGTGAAGTTGGCCTTGTTCACAGTCAGACCTGTGACTATTTCAGGGAGCACATCATGAATATGGGCAGATGTGCCAGAAGGCCTGTAACACAAAATCCCAGAGAAATAAAGGTCAGAGTAAGTGAGATTGCAAAAGAGAAGCTTTCACAATTCAAGAGAGTTGAAGGAGTAAAGATGCCCCTAAAGCTGTCTGACGAATACGATAACTTAAAGGCAGGGCTTGGGCTATATCCGGTGAGGAGCCCTTGTGTAGCCATGTCTTAGTAAGAAACAAGATGCTGTTCATTAATATTTCACAATCATTCTGCATCTATTGTGCATTGTTCTGCAGCTGTCTGCAAAGATCTGACAAATTAAACATGAAATTAACATCTGAGTTCATTGTGTCTGAAACAAATTTGATGATGAAGATTTCAAGTTATTCCAACTTGATAACTGATTTCACTGATGACTGACAAGGCAGAACATCAAATGATGTTAATGAATGGTCTAACCAGTGGGCACAACCATACATATGTGGAAGCAGAATTCTCAATAAATAATTCTACAGTTTTAATTAATATTAGAGAGTCACAAATCGAATGTTTTTATTATGTTAAATATAACAGGAATGTTAAGCTTGACATTAAAAGGCTTTGGCCTACCTGTGTTTTCAGAACTGCAAATTTTTAAAACCTGCAAAATGCTGTAGCTGTTACTGACTTGCTTTCTCTCTCCCTGCCTGTGCTCCAAGGAGCCTCGATATTCACCTTCATTGTTAAGTAATTGTACGAAATTCAGCCAGCTATATGGTCTTGCTTGCTCTGTGACATTTGTAAAATGTAATATTTTCAGTTCCTGATGTTCCTAGAGAGAATTAATAAACAGTTATATATAATTGAAGGCCACTTCCTTTAGCCCAGTGGAGATGCTGGCAATATCTCTGAATATGGTATTGTTTTCTGTGTATGGCATAGTACAATAGTACAGTGTATTAATTAGCTATAGAGTAAATTACTTTTTACCATGTTATGTGGTTTTATGCTCTGTTATTGGATAGCTCAATGTAACTTTCCCTGACACTCCATAGTGGTTTCGTAGTTGCATAGGAACTTTCCATTTGGGAGAGGAGCCAAGATTGGCCCTTGATCCGCTTGGAGGCAGACTTCACTTCAAGCCTTTCATTGACCTAAACTTAGAATCATTTTCATGTTTTCTTCTCTCCTGCATTTATTTAACATCCCTTATGACAAATGCTCTTTGGTTTTCATTTGACTCATGCTAGATTGCATTAGGTTCTAGCTATTGATTAGGTTAGGGCTTAGTTTCTTCCCCCAATGATATTTTACATTTATTTGGATTATGAGCATTTTGGATTGATGGAGGATTGATGAACCAGCCCCATTTAGCCTTCTCTATTGACTTAATAATTTTTAATAAACCTTCATAGTAGGTGCTTTGTGTCCTGTCATGTGTAGACTTTTCTGAGTAGATTTCCTTTTGTATCTGTGTAAATTATATAATTAAGTTTAGGGCTCTCATCTCTGACAAAAAATCACAGATAGCTTCAAACTATCAATCAGCCTTTTGATGTAAAAAAAACTTTGACTCATAATTAGTCCAGATTGTTGTTTCAAAAGAATTGATGACATGTTTAGAGGTGAATGTCTTTGGTGTTCCACAGTTAATACTGAAATCACCCAATTAGAAGTTGTAGAGAGAGAAGATCTGCTGCTGGCGATATATTGTACGATTTATGCCATGATCTTTTATGCTGTTTAAGTGGCCAATACAAACTGTAAAAGAAAGTAGTTTCCTTAAGTGAAGATGTTTTTGAGGATAAGTTAATAACATCAAACAATGAGAGCATCAGAATTTGTGTTTTGGAGCATATCAGCAAGACCTGACAGTTGAGTGAAATGCCACCTCTTGCTGTGTGTTTTTGTTCCCTTTAACAATGCTTTGGGAATGAATAAGTCCACAATCCCCTGAGGCCTGTTAATCCAAGATTCTGCCAAGTATGACAGAGTTGAGAGATATTGTCAGCTGTATCTTACAATATCCACAATATATTTGACTGATCTACAATTGTGAAGTATTTGGGAAGGGGTCCTGGAGTCAGCTCCTCAGACCTACAAGGCAAGCATGGAGGCACAGTGCATTTGCAATTCTTTATTCTTCTTAGTTACAGTTTGCACATTGTCCCTATATAATGTGCATGGTGAGCCGGTACAGTTTATACAAACCCAGCTATAAATTGTGGAATGTTCTTTGGACATTCCATTAGACCACATCAGACAGAACAATTTCTAGCATATAGTTGGATATCACCATGCTCCCACTAACACTTTTCATCAAAAACACTTCATACAAACAACCTTTAATATAATCCGTGGAAACACTACAACAGGGCACACATGTTTTCTCTGGTGCAATATTCTAAACTATGAATTTTGCAGGTTTGAATGGTAAACAAGCGTTTTTTCTTGTTGCAAGCTGCAAAACTCGAATTGTTGGTCTACACAGATTTACCAAATATTTTCTGATAATATTTATGAAAGAAAAGGCCTTTGGGTTTGTTATCCCAATTCTGGCAGGCAGGAGTATTTTTTACCGGAATCAGGACAAGGGAACCAAAGCAACCCTGGCATCAATGCTGAAACCAGACCCGCTGCTTTCTTTTCCTTTCTGTATCTCACTCAATAAATCCATTCTCTCTCTCTCTCCTTTTCTCCACTATCTCTGAGGATCCATCTCTCTCCCTTTCAAGACCACCCCCACAAGTTCCTACCTTCTGCAATTACCCTTTAAGAGCTTTGGAAGCGGCCCTGGACTTTCAGAATCAGCCTCCAATGGCTTGAGCACACCAGGGAAATACCTGATGGAAAAAAGTCCTGTCCAACCCGAATGATGCCATGAGTGGGTCACAGACAAGGGTCCTAGGTGTCTAGTGGTTCTGATTTACTACTAGCACAAGCAAAATCAGGCCTCGCCCAGGGTGGCTGGAAGATTTTTAAGGAGACGACTATGAGTTTTAGGGCACAAAAGATAGGAACATATCAATGTAACTCATTGTTGTTTGTCCCTTAACGTACCTCAATACGATGAAAAACAAGAAAGTCAGTAATTTCTGGGTTAAGCTTTAAAATGTCTTTGAGGTAAATCAATATTGAGAAAATACTTAAAATGTCCACAAGTTAAGAGTAATTTTTAAAAACCTTTAGCGAAGACTGTTGAACTAAAACATATTTTAATAGGCACTCCGACAAGTGTGAAAGTTGAAGGGACTCGCAAGATAGGAAGACCAATGGCTAAAGGCCAAACCCAAAGTAAACCTCATTTGTGAACTCGACATGAGAGGATTGTAGACAATAGCAAAGCATTTGGTTTTTGTCTCTTATGTAGCAAGATGTAATGATCGCAAGAAGTCTTATCTCTAACAAACAACGTTTTCTCTTGGTTAGGGAGTTGAAACGGGCTCCGTGCCAACCTCCTTTGTACGTCTTCTTTAGCAAGAATAATCAGGAACAACACAAGGCAACATTTAAGGGGTGGCTCAACTGGATCACACACCTGAGAGGAGCAGACAGAATATCACTACGGAACTCACCCTGGAGACCAGCAACCAGGGGCATGTGGGCAACACTCGAGGAGTACTTGGGCCACTTCGAACCCCCATGAGGAGAACCAAAAGAAGGGCCTGCCCCATAAGGCATTCTATTGCTGGATAAGAGGGAACCGCAGTCAACAGCTCTCCATGTGAAGTTATCGTTTCTTCACTTCTTTCCTTTTCTGCTCTTTCTTTCACCACTCCACTCTCTATCATAGTAGGACAGGCTAAAAGGGGTCATCCGACCTTGTAGACAACTTACCGGTATAATCGCATGTAAACCTAGAGTGTGATGACACCCAGCGAAGTGTAAGCAATGCTAAATGTATATGTAAAAAAAAAAATCTTTAATAAAATACTTTGAAGAAAAAAAAAAGAACACTCCTCCAGGCACAAATCATGCCATATTTACAAGTAATGCATACACAGAAACGATGCCTTAGAGAAATTATCTTTGTAACCTTTACTTCACAGTTCACAATGTTTAATTTCAGGACCTTGATCGTCAATTAGATTCCCATGGATTAATATTTATCTAACCGTAAGAAGCTTGCCTGGCCAAAGGGTGCCCACTGGCAAATCTAGTAAATGCAGTACATTTATTGTATGAGGATAAAAATAATAATTTATTTTCCACTGAAAATAAACTATTGTGCAAATACAATAAAATTATAAAACACAAGTTTTTAAAATCTAAATTACCTTGATACTTTATTCATGCATATCCAATATCACCAACAATCCCCTGTTTTCAAAAACATGATCACCCTAGTTACCACCTTGATGTTTCGTTTTCGATGCACTAATGCTTTAAAACATTATGACAAACAGATTAAATACACCTTCCCAAAAAGTAAAAATGTAAGGCCTATACTTACGCATATATTTTTTCTAAAATATACAAGCAAGTATCTGGCAGAACAACATACCTGACTTTCATTATTCTCAAGATAACTTGAAAGAACACATATTTCTAGGGAACAAATTCAGTTATTTGAGCAGTGAGAAATGTCATGTACAAACGCACAGAAAGTATTTACTAGGGAAAATATGATCAAATTATTCTTTCTGTGAATGGCTAGGCATATATTTACCTAGCTCAAGGGGCAGCGCCTCACTTTCTCTATCCTTTACCTCAGTGCTTTAATTATTCAGCCTGTGATTGAAAAACACATTTTGAATCATCACAGTATAAAGCCTGTGACAATTTATTATCTATTGTTGTATCACAGGTTGAATAAATGGAGCACTGTAAGAGGGCATTCTTAGGGTACTTGATAGCCCATGCTTGAATCCACCTCAGTTCCACCTCATCCTTTGTTACAGGATCTGTGGACTCTTGGTCACAATGAGACATTTTCTGGCGGCCATGTAGGGTGCAGTTACTCTGTGTAAATTGAGTACTCGGATCATGGAAACTAATGTGTATTTTCTCTTCTTTTCCAACCCACAGCTGTACAGAATGAGCGGGACAGGATCAGCATCCGAAGGAACAGCTATGAGGACAACGGCTCCCTATCCATCAGTGTTTTGGCCCAGGCTGAGGCCATGGCGCATCAGGTAGGAGGCTTTGTCCATTGCTTTACGACTTGTTATAAATGAAGGGCCCAGTGTAGCCACGCAGAGATGTTTTTGAAAAGCCTTCCAGCATATGCCCAGCTCAAAAGTTCTCTTTGGCTTTCAAATGGGATATTTCTCAGCCACCCTGTATACAGGAAAAAACTGTTCCCTTTACCCATTTCCTGCATTGCTACCAGTCACCAAAAGTATGCATTCCTTTGTCTGATGATGTATGTGTGGTTTTAAACCTATTGTGACGTAATTCACTAGATGGTCCCTTTAAACTACCACTTGAAACAAAGCAGTAGAAAGATACTTGCCAACATGTCATGACAAACAGGCCATCGAATATTTCACTCTTCACAATTACTGATCAGCATTTAAGAACCGGGGTTTAACCCAGCGGCGTCAGGGGGACGCCTAAGATCTTCGAGTTCACCTGTCTTGGTAAACAAAGACACAGAATACTTCTGGATGGCATCAGTGACCAAGTTTATTAGCTGCAGCTAGTAACAGTGATCCTAGAAATACATCACAGTGAAAATTCTCAGGAGACTGCTCATTTTACTAAGGCGAAACGTCTCCTTTTATACCCAATATTCACATTATAAATGTACACCCACTGCACAAAATTCTAGCCAATAAGGTACATTTTCAAACAAAGTATCACATAACAAAAACTTAATTTACAGTATCCCAACACAAAAAATAATTATTAGGAATGTCCCAAATTCAATCTCCACAAGCCGGACACACCTATAATTGAAAGCATATACCATGTAATGAAGAAACATAAAAAAAGAAACAGTAACAGATGCTGAACAAGATAAGGCATGTGCAAGGAAACTAAAAGTTAACGATGTCCTGAACATTGATTGGCAATCTCAGACAAAGATCGATCAGGGAAATTGGCTTTGCGAGGTCAGTTTCAGGTGAAGAGGTCAGTTTCTTACAGTTCATTTCAGATTAAAAAAAGAAACCTAGTTAATGTATACATGAACTAAGAAGGCCAGGCCACTTTGTTCGCCAGGCTACCTTCACAGGCCTACATGAGGGCAACACAAAATGGTGGCACAGAAAAAAATGGAGTCAGACTCGAGAATTACAAAACCTCAGACCCTCCTTTTCCATTACTTTGGCAATAACCTAAGACTCATAATAATCTGAATCTAGGTCTATATCAATATTCATTAGGTCATCAAGGTGCTGCTGTAGCATCATCTTATTATTCCCTACTTCTCTCGGGACAGGTCTCCGAACACACATAGTAGCACAAAGACTACAAATGGCGGGACCACACTGGATGCAAATACAACAAAAGAAAAGGATGGTTAAAACCATACCAAGGAATGTCAGAGTCTTCCATTCCCATTTGGACAGCAGTCCCCAAAACCATCCCGTCAATGACCAGTCTCCTTCATCTACATGGATAGACTCAGAGATTTTATACAACCAAGAGATGGCTTGGTACACTGTAGGGGCATTATCTGGTATGTTAAGGCTCTTCCTAACATCTACAAATCCAAATGTCTTGCAATAGCGTCATATGGTTCCTGTATTTGGGGATATACTGCCCATACTAAAATTCAAACATGTGAAAACAAGTTCCTAAGAACATTGCTGGGTCTTCCACATTCCTCACCCACCTTCTCAGTGCATACTGAGCTAGGAGTAGGATATGTGACGGACCAGCTCAGACTGGCACCTCTCACTTGCTGGGCTAAGGCCTGGCTCAATCAGGAAATATCACTAAACCATCAAATTCTGACGGATTGTATTGCACTAGACAGGGCGAATGCAATCCCCTGGTTGTTGTATCTTAAAGCCATGTTTACGCAATTGGGACGCCCTGAGATCTACACCACCCCCAATTGTATTACCTAAAAGGATGTTGGGTGGATAAAGGTACATTTCCTGAACATGCTCAGTATGGAACGAGAGGAGCAGGAGCTTAAGAAAGTCTCTGTGAGGGCAAACTTTTTATTATTAACATCCCCCTTAACTGAACTTTATTTGACCATTGTCAATCGACCTTTCCATAGACAGCTTTTAACGAGGTTTCGTTTTAATATGATACATTTAACTTTGGGTGAATTCCCAACCTGGGGCAAGCCGGCAAACTGTAACCCTTGTAAATGTGATAATTTTTCTAACCAGGACACGTTGCATTTCGTCATGTTTTGTGACTTTTATCAAGAAATGAGAGGTAAATATCTGCTACCGCTGTTGAAAGAGGCCGGCTTTATACAAGTCAGACCAGCTCTCTTATATTTACAAATGTTAAGTTGTCCTCGGGTCATGTTTTGTGTTGCGAGCTTTCTGGTGGCTGCTGTCCAGAAAAAGAATACATTAGATAGACTGGTAAATGCTATGTAGGGGATAAAATTCTTTTATTGATGTGTCTTCCCTTGTTTACCTGGCACTTTGCACTTTGGATACATATGACTAGATCAGGCCTCCCAGATGCATTAAGTGATGAAATGTGTATTATGTCCTTATGAACTACCTCTAGTGTAAATTATATTTTTAGTCTGAATTTTTATGAAACTGTGTTTTACGCAATTAGACATCTGAATGTATTGTGATTTTGTACATTTTTATTTACACTGTACTTAAAAATCATGTCTGTTTCTTGTAATTAACTATGTGTATATATATGTATATATGTATATATGTTCATGATTGTCTTTTTATGATTTTTAATAATCGAAATAAAATGCTTTGACTGACTGACTGGTATGTAAACACAGCAACTGGATCCAATTAAATTACATACTCCTCCTTGATCTGCAAGTATGATGTCTAATACCATACGGTTCTGCAAAGTCATAAGGCGGTCCGCTTGAAGCTCAGCTGTAACATTACTAAGAGCACCTGCTGTCTCATTAATAGTAGCTTCAACAATGCAGACAAGCTGTCGAATATGCCTACTATTAATCATAGGACCCCAAAAGGGCAGGAATCCCTTGAAGAAATCCCCTACTTCGTGTGCTGCAGTATCTTCCTGATTGAAGACACCTCTACCATATCTCGTTCTATGATAGTCTGAAGCAGAAACACCACATAACACGTTCCTGAAAAATCAGGTGGCAACCATGTGTAGGCTCTGTCATGACAAACAAAATATGTGCCTTTAGCTGGCACAAACGGTGGAGAAGTCCGAGATGAATAGACATAGGTTTGAGCACACACACTCTTACCCAGCTGAGCTTTCGGATTCCGACCATTACCTTGCAAACAAAAATGGCCTCGGTGGGGTACAATCCAAATAGGGGGAGACCTTTTTCGTCTCTCCTTCTCTGTCAAGCTGGTACTATATCCAGTCACGTTCCAACCAATGTAAGCCTGCACCTCATTTTTAGGGATAGCATTATATGCATCAATATCTCAGATCATAGCTACTATTCCCTTTATCAAGGCACTATTGCACGAGTTATCTTTAAGGGAACGTAAGAGGCGTACCTCATTTGCATAGATAAGCATGGTCTGAAAAGCCCACACAGACCCATTAAAAGAAAAAGGCAAAACCAAATATGGCATACCTTTATCTGTCGTATGAGGCATAAGACCACAAACCCAACAATTAGTGGTATTTACTACTAACTGATGCTGATGCAACAACTGTATGAACGAGTTGTTGACAAATTCTGATCTCCTTGTCTGTTCATGTTCAGTCAACGTATAAAACTGGTGCAAAGAAACAGTAGTGAAAGAATGCATAGATTGGGAGGTGGGTGCAGATGTGTGTTGTGTAGCATAGACAGTCCAACCCACACAAGCTAACGTGATACTTAAAAACGTCAAAAAGCACAATATTATAAAACATTTGCTATGTATCAATGTACAAAATCTTGTCTTGAGATCTATTCTCTTAACATCTCTTTCAGTTACAACAGACTCCATCCTCTAACGTGCTGCTCGCTGCAATTTTCCTTCTTCACTCAAGTGTGCGTCCAGGCGTCCTAGACGTCCCTAGAACCACAGACCTTTCGTCAATACGCGGGCCACCCCTTAAGTCTTATACCGCGACCCTGCAGCTGAACCCGGATGGTGGTTCGAAAAAGAAAAAGAAAAATAGTCTCTTGTCTGAAAGAGTGTAATTTGCAAAAAAATTCAGATTTTATTTGTCCTTTTTAGACCTTAAGTTGTAGCGTTCTTTACCAGGCACAGTTTGATCCTGAAAGAGTGTCTCTGGGTGCGTAGTATTAAGTCTCAAACACGGCGGCACAGCTTCTTGCAAGACTTCATCATCCGCACGTTCTGACTGAGTCCATTCCAGATGTGCATCGCTAAAAGGTACAAATCTCGGAACCCTTTCACTCTCGGAATCGGCAACACCTTCCCGGACCTACTTATCGTATGGTAAGGGCAAAGGTATCTTCTTGCAATGGGTACCATGTACCCAGTTTTTCTTGCCGAACACCTTAATAGCAGTCCGAGTTGATAACAGAACTTGGTATGGACCGGTCCATCTTGGTTCCAAGTTCTTTGACCTCTGGAAATTCCTGGTTAGAATCCAATCGCCAGGTTGAATCGTGTGGCCTGCGTCTACAGAAACTGAAGGCAAAGTGTCATGGACCTGTTGGAGAAGAACACGCAATTTAGCAGTCAAATCATGTAAGTAGTCAACCAACATAGGGTACTCGATATCACTGTACTTCTTAGGCCTCGGCACACCCCAGACATTCGCCGGACATCCAAAAACAATCTCATATGGGCTAAGTCCCACGCGAAAATGTACTGTCGTTCTCGTGGACAAAAGTGCCAATGGTAAGGCATCGGGCCATGTAAGACCAGAGCTCGCTTGCACCTTGGCCAACTTCAGCTTCAGAGTGCCATTATAGCACTCAACCAGGCCTGCTGACGGGGGGTGATTCGCAGTGTGAAATTTCTGTTTAATACCCAGACCCGCACATACTTTCTTCATAATCTGACCCACAAATTCACTTCCATTATCACTCCATACCATCCTCAGGAAGCCATATCTGGGTAAGAATTATTTGAGCAAAATCTTGGCTGTAGACAAGGCAGTATTATCCTTTAGGGGGTAGGCCTCTATCCATCTGGAAAAGGCACAAACAACCACAAGAACATACTTTAAGTTATTGCATCTTTCCATATGAATGTAGTCTATCTGCAGCACCTCGAACAGATACGTTGGAGAAGCAAAATGACCGCTGGAGTTGGGGTTCCCTTTCCAGGATTATGCATCAAGCAAATCATGCAGTGTTTAACCAAATTCTCAGCACACCTAGGAATTCCACCATTCTGCCATACCGGAGCCAACAACTTATCCCTTTTGAACTAATGTGAGCCAACCCATGAGCCATAGTAACCACCGGAAGCACATATGCATCCGGCAACAACCATCGCAGGTGCTCTGACAACTCAACCCAACAGCCTGTTGAATCCAACATTCCCGTACTCTCTCTCCACATACTCAATTCTTTCTCAGTAGCTTCTGCCTGAATCATCTTCACACTTTCTGTTGTATCTTCACACATTCCTCCTTCCACAACCCATCTGTCAGGACCTGCAACATACATCCGACTTGTCACATCTTTCGCCGTTTCTCTCGCTACTTCATCTGCAAACGCATTCCCTTGACCCACATCATCCGTAACCTTCTTATGCGCACTACACTTCACTATCGCAATTTGGGTCTGCAAAGTAAGTGATTCAAGAAGTTCACTCACTAATTGTCCATGCTGAATTTTCGTACCATGGGAAGTAAGAAATCCTCTCTCTTTCCACAAGCAACCAAAACTGTGAGCCACGCCAAATGCGTATTGGCTATCAGTATAAACATTCACTCTCTTTCCTTTTGACAACACACACGCTCTAGTCAATGCTATCAACTCCGCTGCTTGCGCTGAATTCTGTGCAATACATGCTGTTTCAACAATCGTGTGCAAAGTTGTGACACCATATGCTGCAGCCGTCTCTCCATTCGGAAGCTTAAAGCATGAACCATCTACCCATAGGGTACCATCAGGATTCGAAAGAGGAGTATCTTTCATATCAACTCTACCCTTCGTTTCCTCCTCTGTCCGGAGAAAGCAGTCATGCTGTTCATCTATCTCTACAAAAATCGGCAACAATGTAGCTGGATTCAATGTGTTGCACCGCTTGATGTGCACATGGCTAGCCAAAAGCGTCAACTCATAACCTGACAAATGCGCACTGGTAAGATGTTGAGTCTTCGTTCTATTCAATAGGGTATCCACTGCATGTGGGACCATCACAATCAATGTATTATCCAATACCAAACCAGCAGACTGTCGCAAAGAAACAGCCGCTGCTGCTGTAGCTCTTAGACAACTAGGCAACGCCCTAGCTACCGGATCTAAAGTAGCTGAAAAATACGCACATGGGCGCTGCTTGTCTCCTAATTGTTGCGTCAACACTGACAACGCACAACCTTCTCTCTCGTGTACATAAAGTGTAAAAGGTTTACTGTAGTCTGGGGAACCCAACACTGGAGCAGAACACAATGCATCACGCAATTCAGAAGAACTCTTCTGACATTCGTCAGACCAAGGAAGAGGGTGTGGTGTGTCCTTAAGAGTAAGTGCCAACAAAGGTTTCGCTAGCAAAGAAAAACTCGGAATTCACTGTCTACAATACGAGGTGATACCTAGGAAGGCACGCACCTCTCTCTGTGTGCATGGCACAGTCATTTGAGCAATCGCTTGAATACGCTCTGGGGTCAATCGTCTTCCCTCCTTCGACAATAGATGACCTAAGTAGGTCACTTCTTGGCGGCAATACTGCAACTTCGAAGGGGACACTTTATGATGAAAGTCAGACAGGTGTCGCAACAAAGAAAGAGTAACTTCTTTACAAATCTCTTCATCATCAGCAGCAACCAACAGATCATCAACATACTGGATAAGAGTAGCACCAGAAGGCAATGCAAGAGTATCAAGCTGAGTTTTCAAAGCCTGACTATAAATGGAGGGACTCTCACAATAACCTTTAGGAGCGCGCTTAAACTGGAAACTGCGGCCTCCTAAAGAGAAGCCAAAAATATTCCTACTTTCCTCAGCAATCGAAATACTGAAGAAAGCGTTCTTCAGATCAATAACAGAAAACCAAGCAGCTGAGGCAGGGATCATAGTCAATAAAGCAGTAATGTCCGGGACAACAGGAAACTGTGGCACAACGATCTTATTGACCTCTCGAAGGTCGATCACAAACCGATACACAGGTGGCTGAGAAGAGTCAGTACGCTTAAGGACAGGCAGAACAGGACTGTTACACACATTACCTCTCGTTTATTCAAACACACCTTTCTCAACCAAATCATAGATAATCGCTAAAAGAGCTCTTTTGCCATGACTGGAAATTTTGTACTGAGGAATGCGAGGTAATTTAGCATTCGACTTAAGGGTTACAACGTAGGGTGGAATCTGCAAAAGACCAACATCATTGGGACCTTTAGCCCAAAGTGTATCAGGGAGAGAACGCAGTTCCAGTGGAAGGCGATCCTTAGACAGATACATCGGGGAAATCAGTTTCTTACCCACCGTAAGATGTACTCCCGAAGGAGAACAATGCGATGTCGCATGCAATCTTTTCAACAAGTCCAAACCCAACAGATTCTCGCCACAGCCAGTCGTTAGAATAAGGGGAGCCTCCAATTCACAGGGACCAATAGAAAGGGGCAAAGGACAAGAAACTGGGTTACGAACTGGGGCGCCAGAAAATTCTACTGAAACATTGGTCAAGCCAGACAAAGGTGCGCCAGGGAGTTTAGAGTGCATGATAGAACTCTTTGCTGCACCAGTATCCAAGAGAAAAGGTTCTGCCACACCTGATGTAATCACTTCAACATAAGGTCCACTCTGGTCTACTGGAACTGACACTATTCCCTCCCTTTGTCCATGGCTCTCCTAACTATCATTAAAACCAGCACTCTCACTTCCAACATAATAATCATCAGTGTACTACTGAGCGGACTGGGCGGTCGGAACATTCTGTTGGTCAAAATAATTCATAGAATTCTGAGGGGAAAAGGAACGTTCATTCTGGGGAAACGTACCACGTCCCCTACCCCTAGGTACTTGTTGGAAACCACTACGACCGCTCAGACCAGACATACCATTCGCACGCTATAGCAAGATCGAACAACTATTCTTGAAGTGACCTTCTTCTTTACAATAAGCACACTGATTAGGGCCTAGCGGGAGTCGCGAAGCAAAAGACTCAGACTTCTGCAACAGTTTCTGAAACTGTGGGGGTTGCTGAAACTGGGAAGGTTGCTGAAACTGACGCTGATTAGGGCAAGGCGGATAAGCCTGCTGCAGAAGAATTTTTGTTTTTAATTCTCTAGTCTTCTTCTCTACTTTATCCTTCTCATCTTTATCTCTATTCTCATAGTATTGTGCAGTAGCCAATATCTGGGCCGAAGATGAAACAGCCCATGAACTCTCAGAGTCCTTTAACTTATTAGAAAGTTCAGGAAGTAAATTAAAAACAAACTTATCTACAAACAACCTCTGACCATCTTCTGTACTCATGTCCTGACCACTATGATCAATGAATGTTTCCTCAAACCTAGTGAAGAAATCAGACACACTCTCGTCTTTCTTTTGTTTGCATGCTGCTAACTTGTCCCAATTCACCCGCAGAGGAGGCATCATAGTTTTCATTATATTAATAATTCTACCAGGTAGTTCTGCAACTAAGGGTTCAGGTTTGGCACCTCCTACCTGCCGACCATCTGCAGCAGTAATATTAACCCACGTATCTCCTAACTCTGGCGTGTTATCCTCGTGACGGATCTTCGCCCACAAGGGTTGAGGAACTACATTACCCCTCAACATATCTATGTCAGCTAAATTCATAACACACGCATCAACTGTCTGAGACAACTCCTTGTAAAACCCAGCAGGATTTTTATGGGGGTCAGGCAAGGTCTGCTTAAGAGCCAGGACCTCAGCTCTCTTCCAAGGGACATGCACCCACACTCGCTGAAAATGAGCCGGTGCAGCCGCAATACCCTGAGCGGCATCAGCCACAACTGCCTCTCTCCATACAGGGGGAACTTCTCTCATAGGATACTGCTTCACTTTTCTCCTAACAGAAGGGTCAGGTTCGAACAATGACTGAGGTGGAAGTCTAGACCTAAAAGTGAGTAGTGTCTCTACCGCTTCCTCAACATCGGAACCCACTATCGTCCCTTTAGCAAATTCAGACTGAACATTAAGCAATTCCAGTGGAATTGAACCCAACTCATTATCTTCCCACTCCTGGCGAAGGAAGGTACACATGACATCAAAAACATATCTTTGTTTTGGTGCCTCCCACTGTAGGAAGATATCCATAACCACTTGTGGACTGTACTTGGAGGTATTCGAAACCCATCTACGAGCAAAGAGATCTAACACTGCCCGCTCTTCGGGACCAGGGAGCTGACTACGTCTCTGCTTACGTTCAGAAACAGGGGTCATATTCAGTGACCCAAAGAAAGGAGACAAAAGACTAGTGACAGTCTCAGTCATTCTTTGCTGAGCAGAAGAAGAAGAAGTTGACATGAGGACAGGAGACAAAGTGTTTTGAGGCGACAGAGACGTAGGGACAGAAATAAGAGAAATCGAAGATAAAGGAGTGTAAGGCAAAGGAGTTTGAGGCAAGGCTGGTGGCAAGGCTGGCGGCCCTGGAGGGGTTGCGCCTGCGGAGGAAGAACCCCCTGTGAAGCAACGGGTGGCTGAACAACAACAGGGGGTTGAACGACAACAAGGGGTGCAACAACTGGAGGTAACGGAGGTGCAGTAGTACCCTGCACATAAGGGGGTGGTAATCTCAGTAAATGTGACATCAAAGGATCCTTTTCAGGGTCTTCAGTCACATTTGAAAGGGGGGTGGCAAAGCCGGGTAACATTTGTCAATGGCCATGCAATGTTGTCTATCTGACACTTCAATCGCACGATCTTCTTCATCTTCCTTTAATTGCCTAGCAGCTTGCATTACTGATATATTCCTTTCCTTCCTATTTCCTTTCTTCTTAAATAGCGCAACTTCAAGGTTATCTAAAACATCTGATTCAAAACTACCATGTCGGGGCCATCGTAAAACACCATCTTTCCTTGTATAACGGACCCATACTTCATTAAAGGTAATGGGACCAGAGCTCATAAGTTGGAATTCCAACCGGAGATATCGGACACGAGTCCTCCAATCGGGAATCCCTATTACAACTACAACAAAACCATTTCCTAAATTTGCTAAAACCAGGCATCTTTTAGCTCACTAGTCTTGCTTCAAACTTCAAGGGGTTATCAAAAATTATACACTCGCAAATATACGAACCCCTCGGCTTCGACTATTGCAATGGCCGAATATAGACCAAGAAACAAAACAAAGTTGTGGGAGCGACCCACTTATACTTAAACAAAATGTCTGTCACGCCACCAGAAGACCGTCTAACGTCTCGTCTCGCCTTACAAATCATCACAAGAGGGTCCAAGACAAGGCGACAGTCAGGGCAGCAGTCCTTCGCAGCCGTCGGAAAGGGGAAGCCTTGCAGAAAAAACCTTCAGTCCACGTCGACATGCAGTGGTCGATAAAGTGGCGGCCATCCTCCAGAATTTCCTCACGGGGCTCCTCACAATCTTCGGGCTTGGACCAGTACCGCTGAAGTCGCCCCACGTTGGATGCCAGTTGAAGAACCGGGGTTTAACCCAGCGGCATCAGGGGCACGCCTAAGATCTTCGAGTTCACCTGTCTTGGTATACAGAGACACGGAATACTTCTGGATGGCATCAGAGACCAAGTTTATTAGCTGCAGCTAGTAACAGTGATCCTAGAAATACATCACGGTGTAAATTCTCAGGAGACTGCTCATTTTACTAAGGCGAGACGTCTCCTTTTATACCCAATATTCACATTATAAATGTACACCCACTGCACAAAATTCTAGCCAATAAGGTACATTTTCAAACAAAGTATCACATAACAAAAACTCAATTTACAGTATCCCAACCCAAAAGTTAATTATAAGGAATGTCCCAAATTCAATCTCCACAAGCCGGACAAACCTATAATTGAAAGCATAACCCATGTAATGAAGAAACATAAAAAAAGAAACAGTAGCAGATGCTGAACAAGATAAGGCATGTGCAAGGAAACTAAAAGTTAACGATGTCCTGAACATTGATTGGCAATCTCAGACAAAGATCGATCAGGGAAATTGGCTTTGCGAGGTCTGTTTCAGGTGAAGAGGTCAGTGTCTTACAGTTCATTTCAGAGTCAAAAAGAAACCTAGTTAATGTATACATGAACTAAGAAGGCCTGGCCACTTTGTTCGGCAGGCTACCTTCACAGGCCTACGTGAGGGCAACACAAAATGGTGGCACAGAACAAAATGGAGTCAGACTCGAGAATTACAAAACCTCAGCATGCATGACATTACAGGGAATTACAGGACTTGATATTTACCCACTTGACAGTATCCATTTATTCCTGCCCAACAACATAACAGCAAGTGACACACCAGGCCATATGATCTAGATTTAAAGGTTAGAGACATTTCAGTGGTGTAGACTGTCTGGAAATTAAGTACACATCTAAATTGCTGTTTTAAAGTCAATGAATAACAACACAGAGGGTGTAATGAAATGTTTTAATTTTTTTTTGTAAAAACGTTGCGGTAAACTGAAGGTTTGTCTGTCGATAGACGAGCATGGCCCATATGCGTCTCCTTAAATGTTCTATAAAGGGAGTAAATTAACCCATTGTGTAACATTTTGGAGGCCATGGTTTTACCTCACAAGATATATACATGTACAGGAAGCAGTACTACAGGAGTACTCTTTTGCTTACTCCTACATGCCTTTGTGAATCTTCCACCTCATTAGTGAAAGTGCAAAGAGGAACATTTCTCTATGTTTGTACTATTAGTATATGAATATTGCCTAAATATTCCCATTTCATATGTGCACAATGACTCGTAAAGGTACTTAAAAAGTGCTACAAATTTACTACTTGACGTTCTCCAATGGCTTTATGAATTGCCTCCAACAGCTTATGAGGAAGTGATATTTAGACTGTGTGCTAATAGTAATATATTTGTCATTGAGAGTTCTCTATTTACCTATATTGTAGGCACTATTTTCAATTGATGATGATCACCGTCATGATTTAAGATTATTCAGCCCAAACAATGAACCCAAGAGGTGTGCTGCTAGTTTAGGAGCACAAAGGTAAAACCAACACCCAGGAGAAGGCAAGAAGCGGAAACAAAACCTCAAGGGAAAACAACTGAAGCTTAAAGCACTTTCCCGATAGACATGTTTTCAGCAACTTCCTATATTGGACTAACGTCTTTCTTAATCTGCAAGGGAAGTTGATTCCAGTATCTTGTTGCTGGAAATGTAAACGCTTTGTCGCATGCATAATCTTTTCGTGTTTTAGGCATTTTTAAAAGCAGCACTGGAGAAGGAATGCATTTTCAAATCTTTCTAATAGATAATTAGGTAGTCCCAAATGAAGGAAATTGTATATGTCCAGATGAGACATCATTTCAGCCTGCACTATCGTTTGCTACAATCGGATGGCATGAGAGGTTTTTAAAAACCCAAAACGTGATGTAATGTGTTTAGTGATCGGAGGAACTAGCGAGAGTTTGGTTAAAAAAAAAAACATAAATATTCTATTCCTCACTGTATCTGATGGAGTCCGAGTTGCCCCTGAATTGTCTGGCCACCATTTATTAGTCCAACTTTTTAGCTGGTTGCCAAGTAGTAACACTTCAGTCTTGACCCTGTTAAGTTGTAGTTCATTTTGGTTCATTCAACCAGCCTCCACTGTCATGCACTTTTGATAGGGTGTGATCATCCATAGGATGTTTTAAAGCATCTTGAGCTGGAGCGGGCTGGCACCATGCTCAATAAGGCACAGTAGGCCTGTGCTTGCTCTCAAACCTGGTTGATCAAGACTGGCGAGTTGGGGAGGTTTGAGTTGAGCATGTCGGTTTGGCCGTAGCAAGATAGCCAGCCAAACCAACATGTGCAATACAAACTAAATGGCCTCTCCTCACTACTGCCAATCATTGGCAGAAGTGACTCACTGGTCCTGCCCTGCCCTCGCACTCTGTTTTCTGGCAGGAAGTGTCAAAATAAAATGGTAATAAAATCACTTTATTACCATTTCATGTTTTGTGCCTTCGGCCCAGCAGTGTTGGGGGGTGAAGCTCCTCCGCTCCCATGGAGGAACTGCGTTTGGGTGCTGGAAACCCCTATGCCAGCCGGTTGGAAATGGTGCTTTCTGCAGGGTCACACTCAAACTTTTTGCCTTCTTCCACCATATTTTGCTGAATTTGTTTTTGTTGGTCTTAGGTCTCGGATCATTTTACCACTGCTAACTAGTGCTAAAGTGCATGTGCTCTCTCCTCTAAACATGGTAATATTGGCTCATACACAATTGGCATATTTAGTTTACTTATACGTTCCTAGTAAAGTGAACAACATATGCCCAGGGCCTGTACATTAAATGCAGTTAGTGGGTCTGCAGCACTGATTGTGCCACCCTTTAGGTAGACCTTTAACCATGTCTCAGGCCTGCCATTAAAGAGCCTGTACCTGCAGTTTAGACTGCCATTTAGACCTGGCAAAATAAACCTTTTGCCAGATCCAAACCTTCCATTTTAATACAATAAAGTCACCCTTTATTAAGTGCTGGACAGTCCAGAGGGGAGGGTGCAATGTAATTTAAAATTAGGACTTGGACGTCTTACCGGTCCTGGTAGTGAAGAAATCTTAAATTGGCTTTGCTCTACTACAAGGCCTGTCTCTCTCAGAGGAGAACCATGAGATTAACATATTATCTTTTATAAGTGTAATTTCTAATTGGGAAGGGATAACCCTTTAAGTCTAGTGTCTCTGGACTCACAATTTAAAATCCAAATTTATGGGGAAGTTGGATTTTAAATCTCAATTCTGAAAATGCCACTTTTAGCAAGTTGGCCTTTTGGTGCCTGTAGCCTGTCTCTGATCACATGACTGGGTATAGTTGCAGTTGGGCTTTGTGTATTCCTCCTAGACAGTCAGACAGAATGGGAGCTTAGGTGTGTCTCAATGGGCCATCTTTGGAAGGATGGGAGGGAGGAGCTGGGCACAGCCTCACATCTGTATAGCATGTACCCTGTCCACACACAAAGGGCTAGATTTCCCCTGTAGTGAGTCTGGAGAACAGGAAAAGAGGACATCTGTGCACATCAAAGGTATGTCTCTGAAGTCTCCCCGCTTCCAAGGCACCACTGGGTATAAGTACTGAAATTCAGACATCACCACTTCAGTACACTTCTGGACCCGTGGATACTCTGCCAAGAAGAAGGACTGCTGTGCTATCGACGGAATGCCACTCTGCTGGACTGCACTCTGCTGGATTCCTACTTTGCTGTGTTGATCTGCTGCCATCTTGCCTGGGTAAAAATGGCTGGACCTGCAACCCTTGACACCAGTACCCAGAGTGACTCCAAGGGCTAGTTGGCTAGCCACCTGACATGAAGCCTCTGGTACTTAACAGGCTTCCAACCCCTGCACCTGGACACTGCAATCTGTGAGTATAACCTGTCAAGTGGTTCCACCCCAGTTCTGGTCCCTTGGAAGTGGGCCTAAGGTGCTTGCCAGTGGAACCGATAAATCGCCTTTGCTGATCGATGCAGCCCGAGCAGAACCATTGCATCTCCTTGGCTGAGCAGTGCATTGGACCCATTGCAAAAGACTCACATTGCCGATGCCTTCCGCATCTTGGGACCGATGCATCACCTTTGGAACAGCTGCTGCTCAACACTTTCCCCGGTGAAACCTCCTCGCATTCCCTTGTTGGCGAGAAACTCTACTTTGCAGCTTCAATTTACATAGGAAGCAAGGTATCGCTTCTTCTGCACCTCTCATCCTCGACACCGTACTTCTCATTGCAAGCCCCATCGACAGGATCCTTGATGTCTATGCAATAGGACCTTGCACCTCAGCCTCACCACATCTTGGGAAATACACATTGCCTCTGCACAAGGCATCTTCAACACTGATCCACGCAACGCCTCACAACCAAGATTTATGATACCCTGTTCAGTGGGCATAACTGGATTCCTGCAGCCTGTCCGCACTCCATCGTAGTCAGCCTGAACTTATGACTTTGTCCCGGTCTGGGACAACCTGATATTCCCAATAGCACTTAGTGCTTTTTGCCGCTATTTTACCTAAAAACATTAAAATTCAATATCCCCAGTTCTACTAATTGGATTTTTGTCATTTTGGACTTATGTTCATTATATTATGCTCTGTCTTTCTAACCTGGTGTGGGATCTTTTTTGTGTGCTGTTTTCACAGTTTTACTATTTGAAGTGGTGCATAAATATTTTAAACATTGCCCCTAAGTTAGGCCTAATGGTCTTTGCCAAGCTACCAGGGATTTGAGTACATGTTAGTTTGGGGTTTGTTTGTGCCTTATCCTGACTAGAATTGTAGTTACTGCTTGACCAGGGCTTACACCGCAGTCAATTAGAAACCCAATTTCTAATACAGCCATTGAAGATGAATTGGCGATACAAAGCATGTCCTGTAGTTTATTTATTCAGCAATCAAGCATGACTGGAACTAATAATTAGTAAAGACGAGGGAGGGTAGTACGAAGCAGAAAGTCAGAGTGGAGGACAGAATATCTAAGTAATAGTGCAAGTGGAGTAGAGATGAAGAGGAAGTGAGAATGGCAGTGGTAGTCGAAGTGGGAAAGGGGGAAATGGGAAGGCCAGAGACTGGAAAGATGTAAACAAAGGGAAATGTTGTAAGGGGAGGCAGGAAGAAGGGGGTAAGGAACTGTAGGGTGGCAGCGAAAGATGGGCCAGAATCCTGAGGAGGGGTCGATGTGGGTGGGAGGTAGAAGAGAACATGAGGGGAAGTACAAGTGATAGCAGGAGTAGTTAATACGGTAGGCAGGTGAAGAAGGAGGAAGAGGCAAGTACAGAGAAAAGGTAAATGTAGGTGGAGGGGGTGGAAGGAAGAGAGATAAGCAGATGAAGGGGAAGCAGATATCAGCTGGAGAGAATCCTGGGGAGGGAGAGACGAGAAGAGGAGCTAGAAGGGAATAAGGGGACAAGGAGGCATGTGACCAAGTCAAACCAGATAATGGTGGAGCATAGGAGAAGGAAAAGAGTAGAGTGGGGAGAGTGTGGAATGAGGTGTCAAGGGGCGTGTAGGAGGGGAGGAAGTCAGAAGGGGCAGGCAGTGAAATTTATTGGGGTATAATGAATAGGAGGGTACTCTACCAACACACAGAAGTAATTATTGCAATATACCAATTGAAAAAATAGGCTTGTCGAGTCATCATCATCAAACAGGATTTATAGAGTGCTACTTATCATCCGTGAGGGTCTCCAGATGCAGGGGTGTTGTGCTTCTCTAAACTATTTGTTGAAGAGCCAGGTTTTCAGTCTCTTTATGAACTTCAGTAGTGTTTATGCTAATGGAAGAGTTAGGAGGGAGGCGTTCCAGAGGTTTGGGGGCAAGATGGGAGGATGATCAGCTGCTGCTTCTGATGATTCAAGTGAAGTGGGCGAGGTGGAGGAAGGAGGGGTGAAGCTGTCTTGTGGGCTGGTGAATTTTCACCTCTGGTTGAGGTAGGCTGGGCCTTCATTGTGGAGGGCTTTGTAAATGTGGGTGAGAAGTTTGAACTTGGCAGCATTTGCTGACGGGGAGCCAGTGCAGTGCTGTGCGATGATGGGTCATGTTGGTCTGTCTTGGGAGGTCAAGGACCAGCCTGGTGGTTGCTTTCTGTATTGTCAGGAGCCGGTTTCGGAGTTGGGTGTTTATCCCTGCATTTTTCATATACAGATTTCTGTCGAGAATATTGCCTAGATTGTTTGTGTGTTCTGTGGGCTCAGAAGGGGGGCCTAGTTTGGTGGGTCACCTGGTCTTGTCCCCAGGGGAAGGCAGTACTCCCAAAGATGAGTACCTCGGTTTTATCGATGTTAAGTTTGAGGCATTTGCCCTGCATCCAACTGGCGATGCTGGTCATGCACCTGTGGAACTTGGCGTTTGTGTTGGTAGGGTCCTAGGAAAGGGACAGGATAAGTTGGGTGTCATCCGCATAGGATATGATGTTCATCTTATGAGATCTGACCAGAGTGGCTATGGGGGACATTTAGGTTTTGAAGAGGGTGGGGCTAAGAGAGGAGCCTTTGGGGACTCTGCAGATTATGTCCTTTAGAGCTGAAGAGTAGAGTGGAAGGTGGATGCTTTAGGTTCTGCATGTGAGAAAGGCGATCCATTGGGAGCAGTTCCCTGGATTCCCATGTGGTGGAAGCCATGGAGGTAGGTGTAGTACAATATGGTGTCAAAGGCTGCAGAACGATCAAGGATGATGAGGGCAGTGGTTTCGCCCTTGTCCTTTAGGGTTCTGATGTCATCCGTGGGCAGTTTAAATGCTATGGTTGGCGCAAAATCCTGATTGTGAGGATCCAGGAGGTTGTTGGTTTCGAGATGGTTGGTTAGTTGAGTATTTGTTGCTTTTTCTAGGACTTTGGTTGTGAAGGGTAGCAGTGAGATAGGTCAGTAATCCTTTAGGTCTGCTGGGTCTGCAGAAGTTTATTTTTTAGAAGAAGTTTGACTTCTAAGTGCTTCCGTGCTTCCATGCTGTGGGAAGGTAGGCCTGGGTGATGGAGGCATTTAGGATGGAGATGAGCTCCTTGCTGAAGGAGCTGGTTCCTTTGTTAAACGTGGTGAGGGCAGGGGTCCTTTGAAGCTCTGCAGTGCATAGAGCTCATGAGGGTGTCATTGGTCGGCAATGTGAGGGTTCCCCGATTGAGAAGGTGGTTAGGGTGTTGTCTTTGTTGGTGTATAGAGTTCTTAAGGTGTGAGGTTGTGGGTCGAAGTGTTCATATATTGTTGCAATTTTGTTGTGGAAGAACTTTGTGAGGGAGTTGCAGAGGTCGTTGGAGGGGGTGATGGGGTTCTCTGTTGCTGTTGGGGAACTCCCTGATGTTGCCAAGGAGTTCTTTGCTGTGTTTGAAGCTGGCTTTAATGCAGTTGTTGAGGGCCTCTTTCTTTGCATTCGTTAGTTGGGGGTGGTATTTGTTTAGTGCTCCTTTGAGGTTTTTGTTGGTGCACTAGGTCTTTTCCAGTTTTTTTCAATTTTGTTTAGTGTTGACAAGTTTGTCTCGGAAGCAGTTGACTTGGTGGGGAGAATCTGCGGGGTCCAGAGTGACTGAGTGTGATTTGTTCAGCGCAGTGAGTGATCCAGGTATTGACATTTTTTAAGGCTTTGTCAGGGTTGTGGGAGGGGGAAGGTAGTGATGCATTGAGTCCAGAGGTCTTCTGATACCTTGCTTCAGCTCCTGTGGGGAATGCTGGAGAGGTTGGTGGGGGGCTTGATGATGGAGAAGATGAGGAGGTGTACTACAGATGGGTCGGAGCATGTGATTTTGCAGGTGTGGCTGATTTTGTTGCTGTCAGAGAAAATAGGGTCCAGTGTGTGTCCTGTGGTGTGTTTTGGGCCTGTTACTAGCTGAGAGAGTCCATGGTTCTGCAGGACCATGAGGAGGTTGGTGGTGTTGAGGCTGGAGGGGTCCTCCAGGTGGATGTTCTTGTCCCCTAGGAGGAGGAAGTCTTTGGGGCGGATAGCTAGTGGGTAGATGAAATCTGTGATGTCCTATCACAAGGCAGGGTGGAGTCCAGTGGGTCGGTAGGCGAGGGTGCCTCTTAGTTTTGCTGTTAGCGTTGGTCTGACAATTGAGGTGTTCCATGATGGGAGTGGGGGCGTCCATGGTGCATGTGCAGTTGATGTTCTCTTTGTGAATGAGGCTATTCCGCCACCATGTTTGTTGATGTGGTCGCTGTGTAATATTTTGTATCCGCTGGGAACAGCGGCAGCGATGACGGGTGCTGATGCTGGGTTTTGCCATGTCTCAGTGAAAAAGAGTAGGTCTGACATGAGAGAGGTTATGGTTTCTCAGATTTCACTGGCTTGTTTGTGGAGAGAGGGAGTGTTGATGAGTAGGCAGTGGAGTTGTTCTACGTTGGTGGTGGGGGGAGTTCAGATGTGGCAGATTTGATGTTGCAGTGTAGAGGGCTGTGCCGGCAGGTGAAAGGTCCAGCTGTGTGGCGTGAGGATGCGCAGTAGTAATTGATGTTGTGGGGCCCTGTGTTGAGGGCTCGGAGTTCGTCTCCATAGTATATGTAGTGGGGTGGAGCGGGACCAGGGGTCTGGGCACTAGGTGTGGTCCAGGCGCGGATGGGTGCAGACAGATTTGCCTTTTGGTGCACCGTCGGTGTGGTCATAGCCTCCAATAAGTAGGTTACCAAGGAGAGGGGTGGAGCGCTGGGTGAGGTGCAAGAGAGGCAGGAGAGGGAAGAACAGCTGGGCTGGAGAAGAAAGGTACATGGGACAGCTAGTGGCTTAAACATCTGTGGAAAAAAAAGAAACAAAGAAAACAATAAGTAAGGGAATCCGAAAGAAAATGACAAAGGTAGGGAAACTGAAAGAAAACTATAAAGTTAGGGAAGCTGAAAGAAAACAACAATGTTTAGGGAATCTGTGGGGAAAGAAACTGAGTTTTATGGAAGAGTGGAGGACAGAAAGATTGTGAGTAATGGGGGAAAAGAAGCAAAGAAGAGGGAGTAGGACAATCGGTTAGGCGGGAGAGAAGTGCTTGAAAGAGGCAGAGAGACAGGGATGGCAAACTATGTAGAGCAAACACGACAACAGAAAGTACAGAGGAGTATGGCGGTTAAGGTTGAGTGTGAGAGAGCCTGCTAGAGCGAGCGGCAGGGGAGAGTTGGCCCTAGTACCTTCTCAATGGGACCACGCTCCGGTCCCATTGAGAAGATCGAGTATAATATCAATAAAAAGGTGTGCCTTTAGGTGTTTGCTGAATAGAGCATTGTAGATTTGATCTTCAAGTCTAATTGGAGAGCGTTCCATAAAGAAGCTCCTGGGATGGTTATTTGCTGCTCTTGACAGCTTTTAAACCAAGGCAACTCAAGAAGGAGGCTATTTTTGCTTCAAAGACTTCTTGTGCTGTCTGACAGCCTGAGCAGGTTTGAGAGGTATGGAGGAGAGTTGATATGAACAGCTTTGTAAACCAAGCAAGCAAGTTTGAATGTTATTCTAGCCCGTTTGTATGGAAGGCCAAATCGTACTGACAATGGACATGATTGTTTTTTGTTCACTTTCTACAAAGTGCTCCAGGACGTTATATTAGAAATTCTAGGAGTGGTTTTCAACCACTTTGGGGCATCTGGGGAGGATACCTGAATCATAATTGATTCATTGATCACATCATTGCTAAAATCAGATAGGGCTCCTATGTTACGTGGCTCCTACCCCACAATGGTACCACTTTATCATGATGAGATTTTTATTGAAATCTTGACCTTACTGTCCTCTTATCAATCATGTGTTGTGGAGGGTTATATAGCCACCTACAACACCAGATTGGCAGTGTTCTCTATTGATATAGGTATGGAAAAAGTACTAGATAAGTTTGAGTGGCACTTTATTTCTAAGGCGCTTTGAAAGTCCTCACTGGAGCCTCTAATGACAACTTTTATGATGAGTACTTTGTTTGGTCTTCGGCATGCATTTGGGTTACTGGAGAATGATCACAGCGTACACAACTCTCAAGAGGCAATAAGTAGGGATGTCGTCATCACCCCTGATTTCCGACCTCACAAAGGAGCTTTTGATCCAAAAAATCAACAAGAACTAGGCTAGAAAGGGTTTAGCTACATAAATAGGACCTAAAGGATCTACTCAATATTTAGGTGTCAATATTACCAACTGCTGCACAAGATTTATACACTCAATGCCCAATCGCTGCTTGACATTCTATTTAAGGACCTAGATAATGTGGGAATATTTGAGCTGTCATGGTTTAGTAAAATAAATAACGTAAAAAGGAACTTTCTCCACCGCCTCCTAAATTTAGCCCAGGCTCTGCCCCTACATTCCACAAACATACTATAAGGGACATACAGAAGCACATTCTAAATTTTATTTGGGGAAGTAAGTCCCCTATGGGTGGCTAGGAGGAGTCTACATGTGGAGAATTTTAAAGGTGACTGGGAGTTCCCAGACATTTCTTGGTACATATATGCCATTCAGTGTTGACAGTTGACAAACTCTAGAATGGATGAGGCCTAGGTCCCCAAAGGCCTGGTTGGAAGGGGAAGCAGAGGTTACTCCCATTCCATTGCAGTGTATATTGTGCCTTCCCCCTGCAATAGGCCTAATAACTCAAGCTTGTTGTTCCTGATGATTGTTGTACATTCCTATTGGGACAGACTCTCTAAAAGCAGGGGGGACGATCTTGTTTCCCTCCATACTTACCTCTGTTACCAACAAGCCCAATTTTCCTCTGGGCTTAACAGACCCACATTTTGACATCTGGGTTGATCTTGGACCTAATACTTTGGGGGATATTTCTCGGGAGTGAATCCTGAGCACCAAGAGACAATGTGACAACATAACATTGTTTTTTATATGTTGTTGTACTGTGTAACCCTGTAACTGGTGTAATTTGTAACTCACTTGTCCTCATGTAAAGCGCTCTGATACCTCCAGGTCTAGCCAGCGCTATATACAACTCTTCAAATAACTCCTGGCAATGAGTATAGACCAATACAGGGGCTCCATTTGGCAGTGTCTACTGCATTAGTAAAGTAGGGATAGAGACATGACTTAGGGAAAGGTCTTAATCACCAAATCTTCCACACTGAAAGGAACCTCCTGAATGTACATCACACTGAATGTCCCAATGCCCAATATCACTATATATATATATATATATATATATATATATATATATATATATATATATATATATATATATATATATATATATATATATATATATATATATATATATATATATATATATATATATATATACATATATATATATCACTATTTTATTTTGGGAAAATAATCTAGAATTCAAGATCTCAGTTGAAGCATGGAATGCTGTTTAGGTGCTATATGGGTGTCAACATCTAAGCTATGTATGTAATCAGTATAAAGATAATGTGTACCAGATGTTGACCCTTGCTTTGGAACCTTACCAGGATGACTTTGAGGGCCATGTATGGGAGTTCTGAACTCTGCTGGAGGCTCTGTCAATCTCTATGCTCTTATAAATCCTCACAGTCAAGACGTTTGCTATCTTCCGCTCAGCATTATTACATAATAGGAGTTGCTTTTTGTCTACACCTGCTTGTACTAGTGTTGGCAACCTGTGTGAGAATAGTATTCACCCACTACATATAGTATGAGCAAACTTATTTTCCAATTCTTATTGACAAGTCTTCTGATGGTGGCACAGTGGCGGAAGCAGGAGTCCCCATCTCAAATTGGTATCTTGTAGGCTAAGATTTGGCATGTTTTTGTAATGTTGACGTTAACTGCATTGATTATCGATAGGATGCCTAGTTCTGAAGATGGGTATTCTAAAGATCTGTGTTGATTTGTGCAGCAAGGCTGAGAGTCTCACTTGTATATATTAGGCTTAGAGTCCCTTTTATGACCACTCAATAACTCCTATGAATAACTGTAAGAGCCTATATTCAGTATCTCACTGTCCATTTTTATTGCCTGCTCAAATGGTCTGTTTCATAGAAACAAGCAGCCATGGGTACTATGGCACAGGGGTAAAGCAATTCAAGTTTATATGGTTACACAAAATGTGGTGTCTTTTAATTAATTCATAACAGATTGAAATCAATTAAATCTTGTAAGCTTACAAGTAATTTTATGACTCACTAACATCAATTCATTGACAGTTTTATAAATTTCATAACAAACATGTGCCGCCGCTTCTTGAAGAGAAATCTCATGCATGCAATAGGGCGGACAAGATGTAATTGTTGGAGAGGCATACTGCACCAGGTAGGCGGATATATATATTGTTTTTGATATATATATATATATATATATATATATATATATATATATATATATATATCAAACGATGTAGGTTCACCTTGAAACACCAGTTGTTTTTCTGCTCAAGGAAGAGACCAACAAATCCCAAAATTGCTGGCAAAAGGTACTTTATTCACGTGAAGGTCACAGCAGCGTTAGCAGATGACGCATTTCGGGCGGTTGCCCTTGCTCACATGTATATTCGTGGTGCTCTTTTTGCACCTAATATTGCTTTTGTGTTCATTTATTCTTATTTTAGCTGCTCTGGTGGTCATTCCGATGTACTCAAGGCCACAGGGACATGTTATCAGGTACACTACATTCTCACTACATTCTCACTGTTGCAGTTGGTGAATCTGCGTTGTTCCGATTTGCTACCATTCCTGAAGGTCAGTTGTTGACTTTTCTTGGTGAGGTGGCAACTGCTACAGTTGCCACATGGGTGGTGGCCCTGTATCCCATGTAGTGTGGTTTGTTGTTGGTGTTTTTTCTGTGGCCTGGTATGCACTAGAATGTCTTTTAGATGTTTTCCCTGTCTGTGGACGAAAAGGGGTCTTTCAAAGTCAAGTTCACCACTAGTTAAAATGCGCCAGTGTTTGTTAATCAACTTAGATACCTCATTAGAATGGGTACAGTATGTAGTCACACAGACTGGTCTGTTTTTGTTCGTTCGGAACAACGCAGATTCACCAACTGCAACAGTGAGAATGTAGTGAGAATGTAGTGTACCTGATAACATGTCCCTGTGGCCTTGAGTACATCGGAATGACCACCATAGCAGCTAAAATAAGAATAAATTAACACAAAAGCAATAATAGGTGCAAAAAGAGCACCACGAAAATGGCAGTACATTTTCTACAGGCTGAACATTGCGTCAATAACCTCAACTGGACAATAGTTGAACAACTGCAATCTGAAGTAGGACTATTCGAGAAGGAACAGAGATGGGTGTTCCGCCTGGGTACAAACAAGAATGGCCTCAATGATGAAATTCCTTGGGGGCAATTACGCTGAACCCCATTTCATCACCATTTCTTTCAAAGCACTGGACCTTGCAGCTAAACGAATCCAAACCTACGTGGGTGTCAAGAACCCCTTTCCACTGGTTACCAATCACAGCATTGCACCCCAGTGGCTACAACACCCCCACGCCCCCAATATGTTTATATATTGTTCTTTCATATATTTTATATTTTCCAAACCCTCATGACCTCATTTTTCACCATGTCAAAATCGTTTTTTTTCAGGTCTGACCTATATACAATAAGGAGAAAGTTTTTTCTAATACTGTGTTCACAACATCACAATAGCTCTGAGAGTAATTTTATACGCCAAACCTTTATGTTGTACACCAGCCGCCTTTGGGGCTCAAACACCACAAACAAAGACGGCCCCCTACAACAACCATGCATGCGCATCCGAAGAATTCTGGCTCTGCGCATGCGCTGATGCACCATCTCATGAAACAGCAATCGCGCATGTGCGCGGGGGATTCCTCAGCTCCTCACTACACGGGGCAAAACAATTACCGGCATGCCCATGTTTGGGCAGGATGCCGGACCCTTCCGCCTTCTAATTACCGACAGATTGGCAATCAACAACATTCTGCAGGTATATAAAGGGCGCGGCCCACTCAGGAACCCAGATCCAGCGGAGCGGCGTCGAGGGGAGGGAGACAGACCCGACTTTCAGTAATCGTGAGTAACTAACCTGCAAGGAAGATAGTAACAGCAAAACCCTGTAAGTAAAAACCCTGCGCCCCAATCCTTGTTTACCCACAGGTTGCATAATGGCCTGATTCAACCCCCACGAACGATAGGAGGCTCATGAGGTTAATCAAGCTCAAAACTATAAGTAAGAACCATCAATGCAAACCTCTAATATCCATTGACCCTCGCAAAAAACCATAAGCCATGGAAGAAAGTTAATATAGAAGCGTGTGCTTTTTGTTGTGTGTGTTGTTCGTCCTGTCCGTGTTCCTTTCTTTACAGGGGGCACGATCACTAATAGTATGGCAAATTTTGTCTAGATATCGGATTCCCATCACTTTGCTGTGGACACATTGCCAGGAGAACCGTGAATAGTTTTGTGAATAATAATTACAATGCATTATTCCCTCCTTTTTCCTTACAGCAACGCCATTTGGGCGAGAGACTACGATTACATTGTGAATTAGGTACAAATATATCGTTGAGTTCACTTTTCTGTATAATACACTTTTATCACATGTGAGTAAGGTGGGGATTTGCGCAACCCCGTCCTGAAGAAGGAGTTTTAGACTCCGAAACATGTTGATGCACTAGCGAGGTTAATGTGCATCACTATACATTAGTAACCTCACACCACACTGATTTTAACAATACCAGCCGGGGGCATATTAAAAAATGTTCTTTACCCCACAGCCAGGTATTTTTTAATAATCACTTATCACTTTCCAAACCCCACTACTCACACAAAATCATCACCCTACACACACCACACAAAGTCTGTGTATAAGTGCTCCCACGTAGCCGAGTAGCATGCTGCATCCCGTAGAGGGGTGCGAAGACCCCGATGATGAAGCATGACACCAAGGGTCCTTTTGGTGTGTGAGGGGTATTTTAAAAAACACTGAGTGCTCCCCACCATTGTAGGGGCCACTGTTGCTCTTGAGTAGATTCTGTTTTGTGCAGATTTTTGCTCATGCGAAAATATGAGTGTTTGCGTGTTCGCTTTCCCTCCAAACACTTTTTTCTCAACTCTGAAAGAAGGTTTAAGTCTGCCATTGTCAGGAGTAAATTGCCAACTTTTCTCAGTATGGGAACAGATAAGAGAAGAGTTGTTGAAAATCCTTAAAACATGCAAGTTAGTAGGTTTGGACAGACAGACTCAAAAGGGCATTCTAACCCTCGAACTATTGCTTACCACTACCTTCAGCCCCAGTATGTAGATTTGTAGAAACATTGCAACATAAGGGGATTGCAAGTATCCAGACACTACTATGGTATGAGCCCTGGCATAATCGAAGAGGCATATCAGAGCTCTTATATAATGAGATTGCTGCCATTATTTGTTGCTGCAGTACATGGCACCAAAGGGACAGGTGGATTTTGTTACAGGACAAGTAGATTTATGAAGTAACCTTCCCCATGGACAAGTAAGTGTTTTATTAAATTCCACACCCCTTATATACCAAAAACACCATTCCACTTGCCTTTGCATATGTATATGTGTGTGTGTATATATATATTTGCAGTCTTTCATTAATGATTCCACTCACAAACGGAAAGATGAAGTGCGGACCCAAAGTTCTCCGTGCCAGGTATTTTTACCCACAATGCCTGTATTTTTAAAATGCTAGTGCACACCATGTGACACAGTTAAACATAGAAGAAATACTACTATTGCGTGTGTATGGCATAGATAAGTAGTGGGGAGGTCAAATGCCCGTTTATCATATCAAAATTCATATGAAATTACAATCATGACTGAATAAATTCATTTTTTAAGACAAGAAAGTTTCTGCATAAATGCATGAGCACGGTCATAACCAGTGGCGGTTCTTTTATATGGGCGGAGGGGCTGTGCCCTCATCCTTTTCTGCCCCATAATTTGTGCTTTTTATTGTACAACTACAACTACGAGTCAAAACAGCTTTCCGCCAGTAAACTGACTCAGGCTGTCTGGTGACTTCAGGCAGCGTTCGCAAGTCAAGTTTATGGCAGGCACAAATAATGCACTTGGAGCATGCGCAGGCAGTCCTAGATTTGCCGGCTGAGTAGCTCACAGCCCTGAGGCTTGTGACGTCACCAGCTCGGCAAAGCCATTGAAGTCCTTGTTGAAGAACCTCTCCCACCAATAAAGCTAGCCCTGGGCGCTGTTGGCTTCAGCTCCGCAGAGCCAGGGCTACACATCGATCACAGTTGAGGAAGCCTCACTGTAGTGCTAACCCCACCCTACCCTGACTGTGACCAATCAAATTATGGTGTCTGTCAGTTCCCTCCTACTGCATGTGGGAGCGCGGGCCAGGGCGCATTTGAAGTTATTGGTAGCTGCCATACCATACCGGCAGAACCTCAGGCTTACAAACGCGACATTTCCCTTTCAGTTAAAACAAATGGCAATGCCGCTGGTCCAACCTCACGTGGATCCGGCATCTACTGTTGTTTTTCGGGCCCAGCTGCAGTGTAATGATGATGAGGCATGCTGTGCACTGTGAAAGTTGTGCTGTGACGGTGCCTGCACCTCAAATTGGCACCATGCAGTTTTTAGCGAGTCAGTGCGTGCGACCGGTGTAATGTACACCAACCACCCAGGCTCACAAGAGGGGTCCGTTGGAGGACTTACTGCCGCTGCTAAGAGGACAAAGAACGGCGCCAGAGAGAGGCCATTAAATCTGCCGTGTCTCTTCTTGCCATGTACTTGTGGGACGGTGAGGGGAAGTAGTACGGACACTGGAGCTCCTTTCGGTCATTTGACACAACGAGAGCTTCTTCGTGGTGAGTAGATTTATCTGTTTGCAGTGAAGAGAAGTAAATGAGCGGCGCACTGGAAAGGAATGCAGAAGTCCATGACAGGCTTACTGCCATGCTCACAAGATGCAGCCCAAGGGAGGTGGTTACTCCTGGGCCTGGAAGCCACCAGTTTACAAAACCAGAGCACGCAAATGATGAGGGTTGAGAGAATGCTGCTGGTCGAGGACAGGTTACGAGTAAAAAGAGTGCATACTGTGCATAGTTACTGGGACTTTTCATAGGTTCTAGAGGGGGACCAATTGTACAAATTGTCGGAAAAGCAGGCACACCGTCCCTTCTCGAACAGCATACACAACAGATATGCACATATACATAACACACCACCCAAAATACCAGCAGCCACACCGAAGAAACATTCTAAACACACAGAAAATACTTGCATGCTTCGGGCAATAATTTTATGTTAAACCAAAGCAATCCAGAAAAACTTTTACATTTGTGACTCCTGACTAGACTATACCTGGCCCTGTGGCCAAAGATCAAGGGTCGTGATTCTTAATTTAAAAATATCGATTTGCCGCTACTGTAATGTCTTGTGAACATTGGTGAATATTAGCCACTCCCACAAGGAATACTACACATGAGTTGCCAAATGAAAATACAAGTGTAGTGATCCTACATCGTGCCCTGCAAACTCAGAATACACTTTTAACACTGTGTGAACTCTTTTGTGCTCCCTCAATTTATTGTGCCCTTTATTGGTCTTAACACATTATCTTCCCGAATTTTCGCCACCTTTAGTCCTCTTACCTGCCAATATTATGTAACTTTTTCAAAATGAGGTCCGGTATTTAAAACTGGGCATGCATGATTAGTCAAGAGGCACTTGGAGGTGCTGTGTTCTATAAGTCTAACCGGTGTCTCAAAAAAACAGGAGCTTCTACAACATATCGTAGATGTGACCTGCTATTTATTAAGTGTGCAGCTTTATTTAAAAGTAAATGAGATTTCACCAATGGTATATGGCCACTTGCTGAATCAAGAGACCAGAGTTCAAATTATGGTTTCCCCACTTGTTGCTGAACCTTCTTTCCCCTTCCCAAACCTTCTATATGACAGTCACGCTTGCTCACTGCGCTCCCTCTCTCTATTAAATTCATGGTTTCATTTTTACGCCTCACTACTTTTAGACTTCACCAGCCGCCACTGGTCATAACAGTATACTAATCTCAAAGCATATAGTGTGCAAATTGTCGCAGTATGTAAACATCACTCTCAATATAAATAAGACAGTTCTAGTTAAAAAGCATATTTTAAATACTTAAAAACATTTTGAATACAAAAATAAATTGTTATTCTAAAAACTGTTTCATTAATGATGTGCAATTTTGCGCAATGTAAACACACACTCTGTGCAAAAATTGTTAATAAGTATTATGCTGTTGAGACCTTGTGTCTGATTTACAATCCTGCGGGGACATCTGGAAATGATGGCAACCCCTGTTTTACTAATCATAATAAATTGGGGACATCAACTATTGATGGCAGCCCCTCTATTTTCAAATATAACGCCTACGTTCAGTTAGTATCAACTTCAATCTGTTAGTGCCCCTGACACCTCAAGTAGTGAATACCAAACTAATATTGTAAAAAGGTTCAAAATGAATGCATATCAACATTTTAACCGGTCAAAGAAAAACAAGGTTTTGCAATGCAATAGTTCTCGCATTAGGAAAGTTTGAGCTATTGGTATTGTAAATGACAAATTTTTTATTTATGTGTTGGTTTGGAAAATAGTGAATTGAATAGCTTTGTCATTTACAATGCCAATAGTTTTAACTTTCGCAAATGTGACACCTATAGCATTTGTAATGCAATATGTGTGGTATTTACGTGACTTAGATGTATTGATATTACAAATAAAAATGGCTTTTATTTTTTTAATAATTAATACTTAAGTTATTGTAATTTATAATGGCAACAGCTTTTGTAAATAACTTTTGTGAAGATTATGTTTATTGTATTATATTGTGATGAAAATCCAAGAACAGAAGTGAACTATTGACATATTTTTTTGACATTTGTAATGAAGCTTGAAACATTGAGGGAACATATTTGAACCAGTTGTTGAATGGTTGCAAAGATTGATGCTGTGGTGGCGCGGAGTGATGTTGTGGTGGCAACAAGTGATGCTGTGGCGTTCAGTGATGCTGTGGTAGCGCATAGTGATGTTGTGGTACCCCTGAGTGATGCTCTGGTGGTGCTGAGTGATGCTGTGGTGATGAGATAGATAGATAGATAGAGTGAGTGTGATAGATAGATAGATAGATAGATAGATAGATAGATAGATAGATAGATAGATAGATAGATGGATAGATAGATAGATAGATAGATAGATAGATAGATAGATAGATAGATAGAGTGAGGGCGATAGATAGATAGAGTGAGGGCGATAGGTAGAGTGAGGGCGATAGATAGATAGAGTGAGGGCAATAGATAGATAGATAGATAGATAGATAGATAGATAGAGTGAGGGTGATAGAGAGATAGACAGATAGAAGGGTGACATATAGATAGACAGATAGAAGGGTGATAGATAGATAGACAGATAGATAAAATGTATTTATGTTGCATTGAGTAGAGTGTAAGTATGAGGCATGTAATTATATGGCACTGAGTGGTAATATGGGGAGTGTATATTGTATTCAGTAGAGTGTAATTGTGTGCCGTGTAATTATGTGGCACTGAGTGGTATTTGGAGTGTATGTTGCATTGAGTGCAGTGTAATTATGTAGCGTGTAATTTTGTGGTACTGAGTGGTAATATGGGGAGTGTGTGTTGCATTCAGTAGAGTGTAATTATGTGGTGTGTAATTATGTGGTACTGAGTGGTATTGAGTGGAGTGTGTGTTGCATACAGTAGAGTGTAATTATGTGGTGTGTAATCATGTGGCACTGAGTGGTATTTGGAGTGTGTGTTGCATATAACTATGTGATTAAGGAACAGTGAGCAACCCAAAATACCCTTGAGGGCTTGGGTGAGTAAGTAGAAAGGTATAGGTGCCTTCAAGGGGATTTGTTTAACAAAATCTAATTAAACGTGATTCAACTAACTCTTTAGGACAGGTCAATGGTCCTTATTCTTGAAAGGACCATTGACTTGTTCTAAAGAGTTAGTTAAATCACGTTTAATTATATTTTGTTAAACAAATCCCCTTGAAGGCACCTATACCTTTCTGCATATAACTATGTGGCACTGAGTGGTATTTGGAGTGTATGTTGCATTGAGTGCATTGTAATTATGTGGCGTGTAATTATGTGGCACTGAGTGGTGTTTGGAGTGTATGTTGCATTGAGTGCTGTGTAATTATGTGGCACTGAGTGGCATTTGGAGTGTATGTTGCATTGAGTGCAGTGTAATTATGTGGCGGCCGAGTAATTATGTGGCACTGAGCGGTATTTGGAATGTATTTTGCATTGATTGCAGTGTAATTATGTGGCACTGAGTGGTATTTGAAGTGTATGTGGCATTGAGTGCAGTGTAATTATGTGGCGTGTAATTATGTGGCACTGAGTGGTATTTGGAGTGTATGTTGCATTGAGTGCTGTGTAATTATGTGGCACTGAGTGTTATTTGGAGTATATGTTGCATTGAGTGAAGTGTAATTATGTGGCGTGTAATTATGTGGCACTGAATGGTATTTGGAGTGTATGTTGCATTCAGTGCTGTGTAATTATGTGGCGTGTAATTATGTGGCACTGAGTGGTATTTGGAGTGTATGTTGCGTTGAGCGTAGTGTAATTATTTAGCATATAATTATGTGGCACTGAGTGATATTGTGTGGAGTGTATGTTGTATTTAGTGTAGTGTAATTATGCGGTGTGTAATTATGTGGCACTGAGTGGTATTTGGAGTGTATGTTGCATTGTGTGCAGTGTAATTATGTTGCATATAACTATGTGGCACTGAGTGGTATTTGGAGTGTATGTTGCATTGAGTGCAGTGTAATTATGTGGCGCGTAACTATGTGGCACTGAGTGTTATTTGGAGTGTATATAACATTGAGTGGTGTGTAATTATGTAGCATATAATTTTGTGGCACTGAGTGGTATTGTGTGGAGTGTGTGTTGCATTCAGTAGAGTGTAATTATGTGGCGGTAATTATGTGGTACTGAGTGGTATTTTAAGTGTATGTTGCATTGAGTGCAGTGTAATTATGTGGCGCGTAACTATGTGGCACTGAGTGGTATTTGGAGTGTATGTTGCATTCAGTGCAGTGTAATTATGTGGTGTGTAATTATGTGGCACTGAGTGGTATTTGGAGTGTATGTTGCGTTGAGCGCAGTGTAATTATGTAGCATATAATTATGTGGCACTGAGTGGTATTGTGTGGAGTGTATGTTGTATTCAGTAGAGTGTAATTATGTGGTGTGTAATTATGTGGCACTGAGTGGTATTTGGAGTGTATGTTGCATTGTGTGCAGTGTAATTATGTTGCATATAACTATGTGAAAATTGCAAAAAACACAGTTGATGGACAGAATGTAGATCAATGTCATACATTCACCCCAGTACAAGGATCTGGGCCTAAATCCATCGTTTTTTTGCACTCCACACCACCCTGGGTTAGACACTGGCTTTATGCAAATCATCTCTGACCCTGTGCCTCATGGGAACAGTCCAGTCCGAACTACCAAGCCATGTCTTTCCCAGACCGGAATCAAGCATCCAAGGACCGGTTTCTGGCTATCAGCCTGGATAGCTTGACTCCAGTGGTGTGGAGAGCCTGGGACTCACGTCTGAGTATACCCAGCACACTCAGGGTGAAAATTGCAAAAAACACAGTTGATGGACAGAATGTAGAACAATGTCATACATTCACCCCAGTACAAGGATCTGGGCCTAAATCCATCATTTTTTTGCACTCCACACCACCCTGGGTTAGACACTGGCTATATGCAAATCAGCTCTGACCCTGTGCCTCATGGGAACAGTCCAGTCCGAACTACCAAGCCATGTCTTTCCCAGACCGGAATCAAGCATCCAAGGACCGGTTTCTGGCTATCAGCCTTCATCAGCCTGGATAGCTTGATTCCAGTGGTGTGGAGAGCCTGGGACTCACGTCTGAGTATACCCAGCGCACTCGGGGTGAAAATTGCAAAAAACACAGTTGATGGACAGAATGTAGAACAATGTCATACATGCACCCCAGTACAAGGATCTGGGCCTAAATCCATCGTTTTTTTGTACTCCACACCACCCTGGGTTAGACACTGGCTATATGCAAATCAGCTCTGACCCTGTGCCTCATGGGAACAGTCCAGTCCGAACTACATGACATGGCTAGGTAGTTCGGACTGGACTGTTCCCATGAGGCACAGGGTCATAGCTGATTTGCAATGTGGCACTGAGTGGTATTGTGTAGAGTGTGTGTTGCATTCAGTAGAGTGTAATTGATGTGGCGTATAATTATGTGGTACTGAGTGGTATTTGGAGTGTATGTTGCATTGAGTGCAGTGTAATTATGTGGCGTGTAACTATGTGGCACTGAGTGTATTTGGAGTGTATGTTGCATTGAGTGCAGTGTAATTATGTGGCGTGTAATTATGTGGCACTGAGTGGTATTTGGAGTGTATGTTGCGGTGAGCGCAGTGTAATTATGAAGCATATAATTATGTGGCACTGAGTGGTATTGTGTGGGGAGTGTATGTTGTATTCAGTAGAGTGTAATTGTGTGGCATGTAATTATGTGGCACTGAGTGGTATTGTTTGGAGTGTATGTTGCATGAGTGCAGAGTAATTATGCAGCATATAATTATGTAGCACTGAGTGGTATTGTGTGGAGTGTCTGTTGCATTCAGTAGAGTGTAATTATGTGGTTTGTAATTATGGGGCACTGAGTGGTATTTGGAGTGTATGTTGCATTGAGTGCAGTGTAATTATGTGGCGTGCAATTATGTGGCACTGAGTGGTATTTGGAGTGTATGTTCCATTGCAGAGTGTGTGAGGGTGCTGAGTGTGAGGGAATGGTGGCATGCTGCACTTTAGATGAATATGTTTAAAAGTAAAGTGTGCCATACTGCGATTGCTACAATAGTTAATTGTGGATGCGTTAACAATTGATGTGTGCACTGATGGCTGGTGGTGTGTGTGCCTGTAGAAATGGTGCACTGATGGCTGGTGGTGTGTGTGGGCCTGGCCGGCTGTTGATGTGTGTACCTGGTGGAAGCGTGCACTGATGGCTGGTGGTGTGTGTGCCTGGTGGAAGCATGCACTGATGGCTGGTGGTGTGTGCCTGGTGAAAGCGCGCACTGATGGCCGGTGGTGTGTGTGTGTGCTTAAAGTGTGCACTGACATCTGGTGGTGTGTGCCTGGAGGAATCGTGCACTGACGGCTGGTGGTGTTTGTGCCCGGTGAAAGCGTGCACTGATGATTGGTGGTGTGTTTGTGTGCCTGGTGAAAGCGTGCACTGACGGCCGGTGGTGTGTATGCCTGGTGAAGGCGTGCACTGATGACTGGTGGTGTCTGTGTGTGCCTGGTGAAAGCGTGCACTGACGGCCGGTGGTGTGTATGCCTGGTGAAAGCGTGCACTGATGGCTGGTGGTGTGTGCCTGGTGAAAGCGTGCACTGATGACTGATGGTGACTGTGCCTGGTGAGAGTGTGCACTGACGGCCGGTGGTGTGTATGCCTGGTGAAAGCGTGCACTGATGGCTGGTGGTGTGTGCGTGTGCCTGGTGAAAGCGTGAACTGACGGCCGGTGGTGTGTATGCCTGGTGAAAGCGTGCAGTGATGGCTGGTGGTTTGTGTGTGTGCCTGGTGAAAGCATGCACTGACGGCCGGTGGTGTGTATGCCTGGTGAAAGCGTGCACTGATGGCTGGTGGTGTGTGTGTGTGTGTGCCTGGTGAAAGTGTGCACTGAAGGCCGGTGGTGTGTATGCCTGGTGAAAGCGTGCACTGATGGCTGGCGGTGTGTGTGTGCCTTGTGAAAGTGTGCACTGATGGCTGGTTGTGTGTGCCTGGTGGAAGTGTGCACTGACGACTGATGGTATCTGTGCCCGGTGAAAGTGTGCATTGATGGCCGGTGGTGTGTATGCCTGGTGAAAGCGTGCACTGGTGGTGTGTGTGTGTGTGTGCCTGTTGAAAGCATGCAATGATGGCTGGTGGTGTGTGTGTGCCTGGCGGGCTGGTGGTGTGTGTGCCTGGTGAAAGCGTGCACTGATGTCTGGTAGTGTGTGTCTATGGTGAAAGCGTGCACTGACAGCTGGTGGTGTGTGCCTGGTGAAAGTGTGCACTGACGGCTGGTGGTGTGTGTGCCTGGTGAAAGCGTGCACAGCCGTTTGGTGGTGTGTGCCTGGTGGAAGCGTGCACTGACGGCCGGTGGTGTGTATGACTGGTGAATGTGTGCACTGATGACTGATGGTGTCTGTGCCTGGTGAGAGTGTGCAATGACGGCCGGTGGTGTGTATGCCTGGTGAAATCGTGCACTGATGGCTGGTGGTGTGTGTGTGTGTGCCAGGTGGAAGCGTGCACTGATGGCTGGTGGTGTGTGTGTGCCTGGTGAAAGTGTGCACTGACGGCCGGTGGTGTGTATGCCTGATGAAAGCGTGCACTGTTGGCCGATGGTGTGCATGCCTGGTGAAAGCGTGCACTGATGGCTGGTGGTGTGTGTGTATGCCTGGTGAAAGTGTGCACTGATGGCTGGTGGTGTGTGTGTGTGTGTGCCTGGTGAAAGCGTGCACTGATGGCTGGTGGTGTGTGTGTGTGTGCCTGGTGAAAGGGTGCACTGATGACTGGTGGTGTGTGTGTATGTCTGGTGAAAGGGTGCACTGATGTCTGGTGGTGTGTGTGTGTGCCTGGTAAAAGTGTGCACTGATGGCTGGTGATGTGTGTGTGCCTGGTGAGAGCATGCACTTATGGCTGGTGGTGTGTATGTGCCTCTGATCTCCGGTGGTGTGTATGCCTGGTGAATGCGTGCACTGATGGCTGATGGTCTGTGCCTGGTGAGAGTGTGCACTGACGGCGGGTGGTGTGTATGCCTGGTGAAAGCGTGCACGGATGGCTGGGGGTGTGTGCGTGTGCCTGGTGAAAGCGTGAACTGACGGCCGGTGGTGTGTATGCCTGGTGAAAGCGTGCACTGACGCCTGGTGGTGTGTATGCCTGGTGAAAGCGTGCACTGATGGCTGGTGGTGTGTGTGTGTGTGTGCCTGGTGAAAGTGTGCACTGACGGCCAGTGGTGTGTATGCATGGTGAAAGCGTGCACTGATGGCTGGCGGTGTGTGTGTGTGCCTGGTGAAAGCGTGCACTGACGGCTGGTGGTGTGTGCCTGGTGGAAGCGTGCACTGACGACTGATGGTGTCTGTGCCCGGTGAAAGTGTGCACTGACGGCCGGTGGTGTGTATGCCTGGTGAAAGCGTGCACTGATGGCTGGTGGTGTGTGTGTGCCGGTTGAAAGCATGCAATGATGGCTGGTGGTGTGTGTGTGCCTGTCCGGCTTGTGGTGTATGTGCCTGGTGGAAGCGTGCACAGCCGGTTGCTGGTGTGTGCCTGGTGGAAGCGTGCACTGATGGCTGGTGGTGTGTGTGTGTGTGTGCCTGGTGAAAGCGTGCACTGATGGCTGGTGGTGTGTGTGTGTGCCTGGTGAAAGGTAGAAGGAAACGCTATGGACTGTGTGTGAAATCCAAGAAAGAGTTCAGAATGCAAAGGCAGAGGGCAGCTCGGGTTACAAGCTGCCTTTGAAGAAGATCAGGCAGCACTGGGCAACCATGCCAGCATTCCAAGGAGCAGACGGTCGTTCACATTAGAAGTGTGATGCCCTGAGGACATATGGCACTGTGAAATGCCTGGGAGACACACGTAGACGCTAAGTGCCTGAGGAGATAAGGAGCGGAAGGAATTCCTTTGAAGTGTGATGCCGAGGCTCGGGAGAAAAGTGCGTGCACGGGCACATGCACTGTGCGTAATCCGTCTCCCAAAGCCCTTGGTTTTAAGAGTTGGTTTCAACACAATAGTTTCGAGTAATAAATTACTTGACCTAATAAGGGTGAAATGACAAAACAACATATTTTTTTCTATGATTTTCTTTCTTAAAAATATACTATGTAAATATTAGAAGGAACAGCAAAAAGGAAATAACTTAAATTAAGTTTGAAGTAAGAATTAATCTATGTGAGGCAGTAGACTCAGTAGAAAGATATGTAACTTTTCAAATAGGGATATTGATTATCATTAACACGATGGATTAGGTCTGCCCTATAAAAAATGGTACAGATCCTCTGTGGTGTTCAATCCATTGGGCACCTTGGTATCCAGTTCTAGTAACATTCTTGATTCTAGTTGGCGTAACATCTTATCTCTGTCCCCTCCCCTACGAGGTTGGGGCACAGACGTCAAGACAAAATAACTGAGACACTCCAAGTTGTTGTTATGCATGCTTTTGAAGTGCCTCGCCACTGGATACGCATTGTCATTATTGACAATCGCCCGAAGATGCTGCAATATACTGGCATGCACTGCTAGCCGAGTACTCCCAACGTACCTCAGGCCGCATGTACAAGTCAGGACATATACACCATATTCTGTCCTTTTAATTATAGTTACCTTTGATCTTTAAAGGTATAGGACTGAATGGGGTCATATAGGTGCTAGTGTTCACACCAAATTTACACGCCCTACAACTTGAGCACTTAAAGAACCCAAGTCGCGGGGGAAGCCAAGATTTCGTTTTTGGTAATTCAGGGAAGGAGTTGGAAACATGACTACGTAAGGAGGGTCCCTTCCTAAACGTAATTTTCGGATTTTGAGGTAGGTCAGAGGCCAGGAAACCATCTGTTTGGAGGATAGGCCAACTTTTAGTCAAGATGGACCTAATCTTCCTATCGTGGCAACTAAACGATGTAATAAATCTAATAGCAGAGTTTTCAGGATCATCACTAATGGCGAAGGTCTCGCTATTTTGATTGAAAAGTGATTCCCTGCTTTGTGATTTTATTTTGTTGACAGCCCTGCTGAGAGTTTGGTCATTATAACCTCTCGCTTTAAATCTTGTAAGGGCCTCTGCTATACATTTTTCCAACTCTTCTGTAGAGCTGCAGATTATTTTTAAACAGAGCAGTTCCCCATAGGGGATATTTTCAATTGTGTGCCGTGGGTGGGCACTACCCACGTGCAGAGTGGAATTGCCCGCGGTTTCCTTTCTGTGGAGGGTGGTTGCCAACTTATCAGATTTTATATAAACTTTAACATCAAGAAAGTCTACTGAATTTTTGCTTATATGATGTGTAAACTTCAGATTGTAATCGTTGATGTTAAGTCTTTCAATAAAGTTTAAGGCACTGGCTTCGTCTCCTCTCCAAATTAAAAAAAACCTCATCTATAAAACGAACCCACATGTAAACATGTTCAGAAAAAATATCTTGGTGTTTCCCCATGAGGACCAGCTCCTCCCAATAGCCTACGTGCAAGCATGAATAGCTAGGGGAGAAACAGGCCCCCATGGCCACACCCCTCTTTTGAAGATAGACATCTCTACCAAACATAAAGTAGTTGTTATATAGGCTCCATGACACTAGCTCCACCAACATCTTATTGTTATTATAACAATCTGCCGATCTAGTGATCAAAAAATATTCAGGAGCCTTGAGATCTATGTGATGTTCTTTACTTGTGTAGAGAGCCTCGATTTCTAATGTCATTAACAAAGAGTCTTCAGTCCATGTTATATTTTGAATTTTGTCCAAGAAATGCCCTGTGTCCTTGATGTATGTGGGCAGACTTTTAACAGGGGTTGTAAAAAGTAGTCTGTGTATTGAGCAAGATGTTCCCCCACACTGTTAATTGCCGAAATTATCGGCCGTCCTGGAACAGGTGATACTTTTTTGTGGACTTTAGGTATGAGGTAGAATCTGGGCATTACTGGTAATTCCATGTGTAAAAACTTGAATTCCTGATTCGAGATTAAACCCTCGCATCTATACCGGAATAAAAGTTTTCTTAATTTGTCTCTAGACAAATCATATTGTTTTAAACACGTTTTGGCGTAGCATGCAGCATCTGAGAGTTGCCTTGTTCCTTCTGCAATATCTATACTACTATTATAAAGAGAGAACACAAACCTTTGAGCCAGGTAAACTCGGGAACCACAGCGCCAATCCACACATTCGATACATCGTAGAAATTGTCAGGGTTTGCAGATGGACATAGGCTATACATTTTTTTAAATAAACGTAAATTTAAAAATATAAGTTTTAAAAAAAAAAAAGTGCCCTGAAAGTAGCGCCGGCCGCGCCGCTGCGCTGGCCGCGAAGTAGCGCTGGCCGCGACGTGCGTGAAGACGAGGAGGAGCGGCGGACATGGAGCGGCGGTGAAGTGAGAAGTGCGGGGAGAAGCGGCGGCTCAGGTGCGTCATGACGAGGAGGAGCGGCGGACATGAAGCGGCGGTGAAGTGAGGAGTGCGGGGAGAAGCGGCGGCTCAGGTGCGTCATGACGAGGAGGAGCGGCGGACATGAAGCGGCGGTGAAGTGAGGAGCACGGGGAGGAGCGGCGGCTCAGGTAATGTAAAGGCACACATTGGAGTCGGGCGGGAGGGGGTCGGGCGGGAGTGGGTGCGCACACAGGGACGGGCGGGAGCCCTTACTGCACGCAAGCCTCAAATGCTGCCCCCAGCCCCCAACGGCGGCTAAGGTAAGGTAAAGGCACACATTGGAGTCGGGCGGGAGGGGGTCGAGCGGGTGCACACAGAGGGACGGCCAGGAGCCCTTTGTGCACGCAAGCCTCAAATGCTGCCCCCAGCCCCCCTCTGCCCAGGGCAACGCTGGGGCGGGCTGCTAGTATATATATATATATATATATATATATATATATATATATATATATATATATATAGTGATTGAGCATGGGTTGCAGGCTCTGTGCTTCCAGTGATCCTCCTTGTGTGACCCTGACCTACAGAAATGCATGATTGATTGAGGAGCCATGGATGCACAGAATTGTTTTACAGAACCGAGTTTCTCAGTGACACTGTCTGGCCCCCAAAACGTTGGGGTCCTTCCTTCACTTATAGCAACAGAATCTGTGCAGCCATGCCTCCTGCAGATCACATAAGGCTGTACCTTACAGCTGCAGTCTCCCATGGTCAGGCACTGAAATAAAAGTGGATCACATTAGAGAATTCAAAATCTAAAAAAGTGGCACACAGTCTGCAAACCACTGCAGTTCTCAACGTGTGACAACATGCTGGGTGTATGCGATTTCACAGGGAAGATTTCATGGAATACCATTACTGAGAAACCATTTCACCTAGACTGTTTAATAGACAATTACAGGATGAATGGCATTTACCCTTTTATAGGCACCAATTTATAGAATGCCTTTCATAATTGGCTTTTGCGTGCTTATTTTTTATGGTGGAAATGCAATTGTTGCGGTCTTAATTTCAGAAACATTTTTGTCTGAGGTATTTATTTCAGTGATTTACTTCAGGGGACATAATTTTGGATTTATATCTTTTACATGGTTGAACAATTATTTCTCATGCTTTTAATTTGCTGACCAATCGCCACACCTAAACAGCACACATCTCTGGAGCTCTCACAACCCCAAAACATAATGCATCCTTGTACCCTAAAAACCCTTCACCATTCCTAAACTCCACCCATCCCTGAACCCTAAAACCCTTTCTAACCCTAAGCTCCACCCATCTCTGAACCCTAGAAACACCTCATCACACCTGATCTACACCAATTTTGACACCTGACCTCCAGCTATCCCTGAACCCTAAAATCCCTTTCTAACACTGAACTCCACCCATGTCTGAACCATAAAAATCCCTCAATATCCCTAAACTCCATCCTGTTCTGAACACTAAAAGCCACTTTCTATGCCTAAGCCACACTCATCCCTTAACTCCCCTTTTCTATGCCTACACCCCTCACCCCACCCTGAGCCTAAAGTCTCTCACCAGTCCTAAACAGCACCTGTCCCAGATCGCTACAACCTCTCAGCACCCCTAAAGACCATCTATACCAGACTCCTGAAAAACCCTCATCACCCTAAACTTCACCTATCCCTGATCCCTAGACACATTTCTAGCCTTAAACATCACTCATTACTGAACGTTAAAAACCCTCAACACCCCTAAACTCCATCCACCCCTAAACCCTTACAACTTCACTCTCAGGACCCTAAACTACACCCATTCCTGAATCCTGAAACACATCATTACCCCTAAACACCACATATTCCTGTGCCCTAAAAGTCCTTTAATATCCCTGAATAGAACTATGACCCAGCTCCCACTTACCCGGGCTCATCCTCCAATCAGTCTAAGGCCCTTTGGGACCCTGCCTCACCTACTCAAGGCCCTGCTTCATTCTTGGACCCCTCCTTCTCTTTAGCTCAATGCTCCTTCCTTTCGGCATTCTCTCCTCTACTCTTAGCTTTCTCCTTTTCACTTCCTCTCTCACTCCTTTCCCTTCATCTTTTTGCCTGCTCTCCATTCTTCACACACCCTTTTTGTGCCTATTGGTGCCTGTTTTCCACTCTCTCTTTATGCCTCTTTGTGCCCATTTTCACTCTCCCCTCTCTCTTTCTTCCTGCTTTCCACTCTTTCTCTTTGTGCTTCTTATACCTGTTTTTCTTGTGCATGCTTTTCCTTTGCATCCATTTCCTGGTGGCTCCTCTGGCGCTTTTTTGCCTCCCAACTCCCCCCTCCTCCCTCCCCCTCCCCCCTCCCCTGCTTTCTCACGTCCTGCTGCTCCTTACCTGCATCTCCCTGACGTGCCATTCCCCCCTCCTGCGTCCATCCTTCCCTAGCCCCCTCTCTGCCCCCTGCGCCCACCCCAACCTTCCAGGACCTACTTAATGGTAGCCGCACTGCCACCCTATTGAGCAGATGCCTAGGCCCCAGCTCCCACTTACCTGGAACGGTCCTCCGACCAGTCAAAGGCCCTTTAGGATCTGACCTCACCGCCTTGCCTCGATCTTGTGCTCCTTCTCTCTCACTCTCTGCTCCTTCCTCTCACCCTTCACTCATGTGTCCTTCTCTTTGTCCTTTTCACTTGCTCTCACTCTTTTGTCGGTGTTCCTGTACCCATTCACCATTCTCCACTCTCTCTCTTTGTACCTTTGTGCCCGTTTTCTCACTTTCTCTCTCTGCTTCTTCTTATCTCTCTCTTTGTGCCTTGGGCCCGTTTTCCCACTCTCTCTCTTTGTGCCTCTTTTCAACTTTCTCTTTGTGCCTATTGTTGCCTGCTTTCCTTCACGCCCATTCTCCTCTGGTTCCTCCCATGCTTTCCTGCCTCCCCCTGTGCTTTCTAGCCTCCTTCCCTCCTTTTCTGCATCTGCCTCCTGTGCCATCTCCTGTCTCCACTGCCCCACCCTTCCCTAGCCCTGTCCTCTGCACCCTGCATTCCACCACCCACCCAGGACCTAATAAATGGCGGCTGCTGCACCACCACGCAGCAGGCACACCAAAAGCAAGCTCTTCTGTGTCCATCCGTGCTGGACTGCGCCCTGCACAACAGACCCTGGTCTGACCAAATGCCACGGCTACACATCCTTCCTCCTGCATGCACTCAACACCAGATGGCACCTCAACAGCTGCTTCAGTGGCTCACCTCAGTCCATGGTAGGACTTTTCTTATGCACTCACTGTCATTTCACCTGCACCAATACGCCCACCCCACACATGCCCCACCTCGACAGGTATGCATGCTCCTCTACACCAGTTCTCTCAGCAAACATGCCACCGAAACCTTGTCACCATCAATATGCACTCCCTGAACATCCTCTATCTGACAGAGACCTGGCTTAACCCTACCTTGGCACCCACCATCGCCACAGCCATTCCGCTGGGCTACAAGATCTCCTGCCAAGATAGACTGAACAAGCCAGGAGGGGGACAACCAGTCATCCACAAGGACTCCATCACCTGCTCCACTTTCACAAACAACAAAACAACCTTAATAGAACATATGCTTTTCCGACTGCAGACCGGCAACCACAACACCATCAAAGGCACCCTAACTTATCGACCACCCCCTGGACCACGCACCACCTTCAGCAATCTCCTCACAAACTTCATCACTCCCATCGCCATCCGTTCAAACAATTTCATCCTAGTTGGCAATCTCAACTTCCATCTCAACGACTGAATACACCCCAACTCCACTGCCCTACTAGAGAGCCTCAAGATCCTCAAACCCACCCACACCATCCAAGGCCCTACCCACAAAGCAGGACACACCCTCGACCCCATCTTTACAGCCAGCAACAAAGTCAAGTTCACCCACCTCACTCTGCTGAGTTGGACAGACCACTCCATTGTCCACTTCTTCACCAACACATCCCTGCTCCCCCACAGCCCAAACTCTAACAACATCAGGCATAGCTGGAACAAATAAAGGACTTAGACTGCACCAACACTCTGTGCCCACCAGCCAAACCTCATCAGCAACCTGCATACAGACATCAAAGCCTTCAACAACTGGATAACCACGGCAAAGACTCCCTAGCCCCCTAAGGTACATCAGACACTCAGGAACCAATACACAAGCCAGCTGGGACATCGAAGACCTTAGAAAATCCAAACACCACTGCACACAACTGGAGAGAAAATGGAGAACCATCCAGGAAACCACCACAAGAAAGACTTACAAATAAACACTCAGGAATACCACACCTCGCTCAACGAGGAAAGAAAAAGAGCCCTACCTTTCAGATTGGAAAACAGCTCCAGCAACTTTCAAAGAGCTCTTCAACATCATCAAAGAATTCTACAACCCCCCAGCTGCCACCAACTTCATCACCCCTTCGCAAGACCTTTGAGACAAACTCTCTGATTTCTTTCACAACCAAATCCTCCAGATCCACAGCAATGTTGACTCTCAATGCAAGATACAAGAACTCATCAACCAGCTGCCCACCACCACCAGATCACAAACCAGAATCTGCTCACCCCAGAAGACACTGCTGAAATCATAAGAGCAATCCATTCCAGGGCCACCACTGACCTGAGCACCCACCATACCGACAACTTAGAAGGAATTCTGATCAGGTCCCTTCTCGCCAACATCATTAACACCGCCATTCAAAGCGAACCTTCGCAGACAAATTAAAACATGCAGAAATCACAGCTTTCCTGAAAAAAACACAGCAGGCCCAACAGAGCTCAGCAACTACAGCCCCATCTCACTCCTGCCCTTTGCCTCCAAAGTCACGGAGAAAGCTATCAACAAACAACTCTCCAATCATCTTGGACAACACTTCTCACAAGACATCTCACAGTTTGGATTTCACAGCATTGAAACTGCTCTCATTGCAACAACTGAAGACATCTGGATCATCATGGATAAAGAGGATACTGCAGAACTCATACTAATCAACCACTCCACAGCCTTCGACACCTTCTCCCACAGAACCCTCTCACAAGACTCCACAACTCCAGAGTACATGAACATGCCCTGAGATGGCTGGCCTCCTTTCTCTCAAAAAGGACCCACTGAGTCAGACTCCTGTCCTACACTTCCAAACCCAAGAACCTCATCTTTGGAGTCCATCAAGGATCATCTGTAAGCCCTACCCTCGGCATCATCTACATAGTGCCACTCAGCTCTCGTCATAAGATCCCACGGAATCAACATTGTCTCCTACTCCATCCAGCTCATCCTCTCCCTAACAGGCAATAACCATGCCACCAGGACCAACTTTACTACCCTGATGTCAAACGTAGTAAATTGGATGAAACAGAACTGCCTAGAACTCAACATGATAAAACAGAAGTCGTGATTTTCAGGAAGAAGCGCCCTCCATAGGACTCCACCTGGAGGCCAACAGATCTGAGACCCACCCCCACTGACCACACCAAAAACCTGGGCATCATCTTGGATGACAGACTCACAATGGCCACACAAGTGAACTCTGTCACCTTCTCTTGATTCTTCATCCTGCGTATGCTCTGCAGAATATTCCAATGACTCCCCAATGACACCCAGGTCCTCATCACCAGCACACTAGACTACAACAGTGCACTCTATGCCGGCATTACAAATGAACTTGTAGAAAGATTCCATTCCACCCAGAACGGTGCCATCAGACTCATCCTCAGCATCTCCCACAGTGCCCCACCTCAGATAGTTCCACTGGCTACCGGTCCAGAAGCTATGTCAATTCAAACTGCTCACCCACGCATTTAAAGCCCTCCATGTCGGACTTGTCTACTTCAACCGCAGCATCAACTTCCACCAACCCACTAGGCAAATGCACTCAGCCACAGTCCAGGACCTCCCCATCCCTGCTCGAGTTCCGCAATAAACTGAAGGTCTGGCTATTCATCTAGTAGCCCAATCGGCCTGCCCTTCTCCTCCAGCACCTGGATAACCCATGGGTGATAAGTGCACTGTACAAATACATATAACATAACTCTACCTATCACTGAAACTTGGAAACCCCTGACCAGCCCTATACTCTGCCCATTTATGAACCCTAAAGTCACTTCAACACTCCTACACTCCACCCACCCCTAAACTCCACTCATCTGTGATGCCTAATACCACTTCCACCCCTAAAATCCACCCATTCCTGATCTCTACAAATCCATTCCTGCATCTGACCTCCACCCATTCCTGATATCTAACAAACCTTATTACCCCTAAACTTCACCCATCCCTGATCTCTATAAACCTGTTTCTCTATCTGAACTCCACCCGTACCTGACCCCTAGAAACCCTTCACGACACCTAAACCTCTCTGAATCTAAAAACCGACCACCATCCCTAAACGTCACACAATTTTATTGTAATTTTTGATTTTCCTTAAAATTATCTTTACTTTAAAATGTTTCTTTTTTTCTATTTTCTTTAAAATGGTGTTCCTTAAAATTGTGTTCCTAGATTTGGTTTACTCAAATGTGGTTTCTCACTTTTCCATTAATTCACATACCCTGTAGATGTTTTGCAAACTATAAGAAACTGCCCGTATTTATGCTTGGTACAGGCAATGTTAGTGCTAATATCAGGGAAGTCTGCAGTACAAACCAGCTCACCAGACCATAAAGCAGGCCCACAAATAGCCAAAACACCAGCCTACACACTGAAAAAGTCAGACCAGCCCTTGTGGTGCTGCCAGTACCCCTTTAGTCCAGTCTGACCCTACAGTCGCCTAGGCTGATTGTACGGGGCTATGCCCCATCCCCCTTGATGAGAAACCTCTACCGATAGCATGGAATCCCACTCTAGAGAGTGCTGCTGCACGCAAGGTCCTGGGCATTGATAGCCATGCTAAATACCTAGGCGTCCTGCGAGATTATGCTTAATTCTTGGTGGAGAGCGACACCGTCCCGTGTGTTTTTACATTACAGCTGAAAAGACCTCCCATTACTTTCCTCAAACTCGCCAAGTCATAATCCGTTTCCAGTGGGGCCAAGGCAGCACTGTGAAATTCTAATTGCTAAGTAAATGCCGTGCAGCATGCAAAGCCACAAATCAACATTCTAGAAATAATAAACAATCGATCTTTCACAGCCGTCTAGCAGAACCCAGGGTAGCTTCTTAAAAGCTTTTAGTTGTAATACAGTGCCACCTGGTGGAAACCTATTTAATGACAACAATAATTAAATATGTTATGCAGTAGGTAAGTAATAAGCCTCGGTATCAACTACATACTAAACCACTGTTTCCCGAACTGTGGGTCTCGCGAGTTTATTTTTTGGTGATTCGCGAAAGGGAGAATAAGTAAAGATACCTTTATTTAAATTCTGTGTTCACATTTCCCAGTGATCCAAAGATAGATGAGGTCAACAGTCAGGCTGCTTTATTCTTTTTTTTTTTGATGGTGTGTTAACTTTTCTTTCTCTGACTGCAAATGAGATGAGTTTTTAAAGTGATTATGTGACAGGGTAAGATGTTGTTTTTTGAAGTACATAACAAAATGTAAATACTAGTAAAGAAATGTTTGCATCCACCAGTTAGAAAAGTGAAGCACTTTTTTGTAATTCTGAAGTGGGCTGAAAAAGATTTTAATGGGATTAAAACACGGGGTAATGCGCAAATGTTCACATAAATCCCATTTACACACATTTCGTAAATCTGTATTTCTAAGCACATGTAGAGGCCACTTAAATGGAAAATGTACTGTCTTTAAATGACAACGCATTACCACATGATGCTTTAGTTACAATAAAAAATCGCCCAGGCTCATGTCCATTAAAGGTAGGTGGGGCACAAACATTTGTAATTCTAAAAAGTGGTTTGTGTTCTAAAATATTTGAGAACCACTGCACTAAACACTTTATCAGGACCTTCACCCAAGAATTAAGGTGCCCACAGAATACACACAATAACACTCACATAAAAGGTCTCTAAGTAGTAGTATTTGAATTTGAATTTTTAGTTATATGTAAAGCGCACATTCACTGAGCAGTTTCTTGGCGCTATAGGATTTCAAAACTGAGAGAAGCGTCAGAGGCTATAGGCTGAAAGCTTGCTGGAACAGAAAGGTCTTAAGAGCCTTACGAAACTCTAAGTAGGAGGGGGAGGATCTGATGGGGGGGGGGGGGGAGGGAGTTCCAGAAGGTGGGTGCGAGTACCGAAAATTTCTGGCCACAGGATCGTTTTTTCTTAAACCGGGGAATGACTAGCAAAGACTTGGCGGAGGAACGTAGGGCTCTAGTAGGACAATAGTTAGAGATGGCGGAATTGATGAACACGGGGGCAGTGCCCGCACGGGCCTGAAAGGTAAGGCAGCCGAGTTTAAAAAGGGCTCTTTGTTTAATTGGTAGCCAGTGAAGGGTAGTGAGAAGGGGGAGGAGTGATGGTATTTCGGTAGGCCGTGGACCAGGCGGGCTGCCTGGTTCTGCACCGTCTGAAGGCGTTGGATTGCATAGGCGTGGGCACCATTATAAATGACGTTCCCGTAATCGATCTTGGATAAAACCATGGCCATAACAATCAGTTTGAGTGCAGAAGGGGAGAAAAACTGGGATACTTTCCTGATGATACGCAAAGTAAAAAAGCAGGAAGAACCAACAGAACTAATGTGGGTGTGAAGTGTCAAGTGGTGATTGAGCATAATTCCCAGGGTCTTAACAGAGTGGGAGGTAGTACAGCACCATCGCCTGTATAGTGCCAAGCCCTCAGCTTGCGTTAGGGGGGTCGCATGTAAAAAGGCAATGTGGGTTCCTCTTCTCTTAATATATGCTAGAGCCATGCATCGCTTCACTGCATGAATCCCTCTCCCATTCCACGTGATCATTTTGAATTTGAGTTGCTCGCTACCCATTGTGTGTTGCTAGTCCTGTACCTCCCCAGCTTCCAGCTGTGCCTACCAGTGCTCATTACTCTTTGCTCCTCTCGCACACTAAAGAACATTACATCTTTTTCCCACTGCTATTTCTCACTTGAGATCCCAGATTAGTCGGTGATAATCAGCTCAGTTATGTTAACTTCATTGTCCCAGCTGACCCTTCCCACAGCCTCATCTTTTTTATTCTTCTCATATAACACAGCATCTTATCCTCCAGAGACTAGGGCAGACATGCTTCCCTGAAGTGTCTATACATCTCTTCCTTGGCTCTACAGATTGTCTGCAGTCCTAGATGTCACTTCAGGCATTCAGTGACCGGTGGCTGAGCACCTAGACCTCTCTGAGTATGAGTTTGATACGTCATTCACCATAGCCATATAATCAATGAATTTCCTGCCTCTTAGACACACTAAAGGTATGCTGCTGCCGCTATTGGCCTCTTTTTTATCACTGGACTTATTGATATAGTCCCTCTGACGGTCACCATGAGTGTCTTCTCCCACCTATTGCAGCCGTCTATTTTTGTGGTCAAAACCTGCCCGTTCCTGGGTGGTTGTCCATTTTTGCCATTTGAGCCTCTATCCTATTTTTAGACTTCTTGTGGATAGGTGAAGAATTGCATTTTATTACCTGACAATACTTTTAACATGGCTGGGAACATGAGCATGTAAGTTACCCCATTTCTCTGAGTCTTCCCTCTACTTCAATAACATAGGCTCTTTATTGCTGAATAGCAGCTATGAGGTCCAGGAAGAGCATGACCTTGGTATAATCGTCATTGAAGTGCCCTTTCTTGTGGGCCTTTTGGAGCAGGCATTCCTGGTCTTTATAAGGGGAAGTCACATCACCACCGGTCTTTGTGCCGGAGGCGTGCATGGGGGTGGTCCCGCTGGAACCCGGTGTGCTCTTTCCAGCTCGTAGACTGACAACAGCCACTCGGGTTCACCGTTTGCATCGAAGCATCATTCTAGGAAAGGGATCAGTCATTCTTGTCGATCCTCTCCGACAGGCCAATCATCTGGATATTATTTCTTCTGGGAAGGCCTCTGGATTCTCTGAACTTTGTTTGTGAAATCAAACTCTCTTGGGCTGCTCTGCTGCTTGTTTCTGTTACTCCAGTGGCCCGCTTCATATCTGATATCATATTATTGTGATCTTTGTTGGCTCTCTGTGCAGGATGAGTCAGAAGGGTCTGTTTCCGAGTTTCACTGCCACCTTTAGCACCTCCAACCTCGGCTGCCAGGGTGCTACTGTGTAGTTATGGGCTTTGCTGCCCCTGCATGGTATCCTTGTTTGGTGCCCTTGTTGAAGAGGAAAATTGAGCTCCGAAGCTAATGCTATCCCTACCTGCAACCACAGCTCCCGCGACCCCTTTGATCATTCTCTGCTGCTTCCTTTGCAAATATTGCTTTGCCTATTGGGGTCCACTGTGACAGCTACCAGACCCCGCGTTCAGGGCTCTTTTTCCGCTTGTGGTTGGGGCATCTCTGGCTGTCTCAGTGATCTTGGTCTCCTCCTTCCATGGGTGCTTGAACTCCTTTCTTTGCCTTGTTTTGGTGATCCAGCAGCCGCCTGCTCCATTTCCAGGGAGGACTATACATTGATGAATTGTTTTAGAGAAACAAATCCACGCACTTTCATTCACAGATGGTATGGGATTGCAGTGGTCAGCCAGGTTCTTGGTACACAAACGCCCTACTCTAGCAGCTCCTGGCTCTGATGCCCACTGGTAATCTAGATCTTTGGCTATACCAACAGTCCATACCTTGGCTCCCTCAGTTCCATCATTCTCAAAATACAAGATATCTAAAATGCTTCCACAGGGCCCTTTCTCTGTTTCCAGTCAAGAGAATGCATTATTCCAGACCTGCAATGACGCCAACGGGTACCTGTAGTTGTGCAAGCAATATGCAAGCAACCTTTCAATCATTCACAGAGTCTCACAAAAAAATGACCACTATACCTACACATTTAATTCAAGCAATACAAACAAAATAGGACACTGCGCTCCAGACTTGAGCCATGTATCATTACACCATATTACTATATGAAATCAATAGGCAGCAACTCTTTCTCAGTAAAAAACGAAATGCTCTGGAATGCTGTAGAAGACAAGGTTCAAACCATTTGGGGGTATTTACACTTCTGAAAGGAGGGGAAACTTGTCTGTTTCCTAAATTACTACACCATCTCCTGGAACAGCTACATAACTCTGGAGCAGAACCTGAAATAATAATTGTTCCTTCAAATATAACCTGCAGCCTACAGCCCACAGATATGCAACAGCCCAACCAGCGCAGAACGTTCAGGTGAGTTATGTAGCACCGATCTGTGTCTAGCAAGGGTATTATATAGTAATATAAGCTCATATATACCCTCCTGGCCCTCAATAATGCTAATACCATAACATGGGCAGCTGACTGTAATTCCAAGAGGCTGCATAATTACTCATTGTTATTACTTGACTTTTTACATTCACATAAGACAGAACCACTGAGTGTAATGTTCATCACCCAGTACTGTACCAGTCCACAGCAACAAACAACTCTTCACCATCAGAACAGGCATAGTATAACTGATAAGATTTGTCAGATACCGCTGGCCAACAGAACCCTCTAATTTAGTCCACAACTGCAAGTACAAACTAGCTAAACACTATGACCACTTCTTGACATCTCGCAATGAAAATCAATTGTGGGATGATGGTAGCAATGTCCATCCTGGCAGACCCCCCTACCATTTCTCCCTCCAAACGGTGCCTGCTGAAGACCATAACATCTGAATTAAAATTCTCAGAATGGACAACCCAGGGCGGGACTAGCTTAATCGACTAAGATCTTAAGAAATACAGCAAAGGGACCTGCAGAGGTATTCAGTGGGCCAGTTCACTGAAAACCATAATGGTGCACTTGTCTCTCACAATTCTTCATCTGTTACTCTGCTAAGCACTTCGTCCAATAACACAATAACCACACCCAAGTGGTCATCACTTACAACATGAAAACACTTTCCACATAGAATCAAAACAGACAGTACCCTTCCAAGCACACATCCGAAATGGTGTAGCATGCTATCCACATAGGCAACCACTTCAGTGCACCACTTAGGAGTAGTAAACTCTATATAAATGTAACAATAAAATACGATAATATCTGAAATGAAAGGTACTTTTTTTTTATTAGTGTACTATTTGTTAAAGCTTGGCATGTCTTGATTATCAGACGTGAAAAGGAGGTGTGGCCCCAAGGCCAGCCTAGAAGTAGGAATTTGCATAGCTTGAGCAAGCACAGTAGGTACTTTTCAGATGGATATAAAAAAAGGGAAAAATGGGGCAATAATTGAGCAAAACCCCACTCTCCAGTCACCTCAGAGAATTCTTCCATTTATACAATACTCGTGCCGCATCGCCGTGGAGTATCTTGTTTCCAGGCTAATTCAACTGTTGGGGGACCTCGCCTGAGAGCGAGGGTGCTGAGGAACCCTTTGGGATTTACCGGAGCGAGAGGAGCACGCTAACACCGGACTCCAAGTCCCAGGAGCCCGTGCTTTCACCACCTGTGCTCGAAGCCCGCCCATTGCCCCTACTTAACTGCTCCCAGCACCCACTGTCGTGGGTGCCGCATCGCCATGGAGGATATTGTTTCCAGGCTAATTGAACTGCTGGGGGACCTCGCCTGAGGGAGAGAGTGCTGAGGAACCCTTTGGGATTTACCGGAGCACGCTAACACCGGACTCCAAGTCCCAGGAGCCCGTGCTTTCACACCTGTGCTCGAGGCCCGCCTATTGCCCCTACTTAACTGCTCGCAGCACCCGCGACAGCAGGTGCCGCATCGCCGTGGAGGATCTTGTTTCCAGGCTAATTGAACTGCTGGGGGACCTCGCCTGAGAGCGAGAGTGCTGAGGAACCCTTTGGGATTTACTGGAGTGAGAGGAGCACGCTAAAACCGGACTCCAAGTCCCAGGAGCCCGTGCTTTCACCACCTGTGCTAAAGGCCCGCCCATTGCCCCAACTTAACTCTCTACAACATCCGCTGCGCGGGAGCGTCCCGGGAGAAGCCCGGGACAAGGGCGGGACCGTCTTAGGCCGTCAGAGACAGGAAGGGACTGGGCTGGGCCACCTCTCTAACGTTGATCTCTTTGTAAGACTTATTTAAAACTTCATTACTTGAAAATATTTGATTGTATAATTCGTCCATTTCGAATCGTTAAATTGTATCTTTACATCACTGATATCCCACTTATGAAATTGATGGCACTGAAAAACGGGAAAGGGACCATGCCAGCAAGTGCATGGAGGGGCGGGGGTGTTACAGGTACTCTAGATGCGTTCATTGTCAGGGCCACATCGGTACTGGAACATGAAATTGCATTAACTGAAAGACGATAGTCCCTTGATCTGATGTATCTTAGACGTTCATCTTTGGGGGCAATTGCGGTAGCACCCTCTCCTGATCATACGAGTACACCTAATCTTCCCGTAGAAGCTGGAATTGTACATCAGCCAGATAGACTGGCTACTGTGGATCCCAGTGTAATTGATGATAGTAGTGATTCGTCTTTAACCTACATATCGTCGGATTCTAGCAGTAGTTTATTAAACCATCCACCAAATTTATTCGCTGGAGTTAATAAATCGCCCAACCGTCCAGAGGATAAGTGCCCTATTGGAAAAAGGAAGCGGGGTGGTAATTTGCAGAAGGGAGGCTGCGCTAAAAAGACGAAAGCCAGTAGAATTCCTAACGTAGCGGTGCTGACAACGGAGGGCAGTCACAGTTCAGTAAACCATGTCCAGAACCTGGTGCTCTCTTGCACCTTATCTCACAAAGACAAAGACGTAGTGGAATCAGTGTGTTCAAATCTTGATAGCAGGGAGGGTCTTATTGAAAAAATGGAACAACTGGTGAAATCTCTAATCCTACCATTAGTAGAGAGCTCAAAAAGGATTAGTGATAAGTTAGAGCTGCTCGAACAGGCAACTAGGGCAAATTCTGTACTTTTGAGTAAAATGATTGAGAGTAGACCTACTGAACTCAAAAGGGGAACTATTGTTCCTCCCAATCACCAAAGTATATTACCTGAAACCTCTGTCTCATCTAATAATGAGACACTACGATTGGCGTACAATATCGCAGTGGGCAATAAACCATCACCAGGAAGATATAAGCCCCAGGAAAGAGAAGGAAGGGAAGAAGGTCTGGGAGTTAGGACTACGTCCAATACTGCCACCCCACATACAGCAAAAGGTATTGGTAGTAGCCAAATCTTGGACTTCCCTCCGGAGTCAACACCATACTTAGTAGTATTAACAGGCGTGCCGGAGTTGACCCACGATAAAACTGAAACCTACTATGAATTAAAAAATAAAACCATGTATTGGTTAAGCAGGAATAGACCATTAAGACCGGATTTGCATGGCGAAATATTAAATGTTCGCAGAGTAAGCTGGGTGGGCCATAGAACAAAGGACATGGATGGGGACTGTATCATCGTGAATTTCAGAGACCAACGAGTGGTACAGTATCCAAGCGGTTTCTATCAGCAAAGGAATTTGGGGGGTATTTGCTGTTTCGATTTAAGATACTTTTATCCCCCACCCTTTACCGCTTTTACAGGCCCTTCCCACTATAGTATGCAACGAGATGGCTTTAGCTTCCCTTTGGGAAATAGGTTTAATGTCCCAACGAGCAACCGTTATGATTGCCTGTCCGGCCTAGGGTGTGTAGATTGACCAACAAGGGAAAAGAATAATGAGAAATCCATAGGAAAGTCCCCACCTGAAATGGCGATGGGCAAATATGTAATTTGAGGTCTTATTTAGCAATTCCCAGGATCCGGAGTAGTTACTGAGGTGGCGCAATTAGGCTCAGAGAATAACATTGAAACTACAGAACAAGGGTCTAATAACGCGCATTATGAGGGTTACTCAGTAGTTGAGGTGGCCTGTGGCAATCTGACTAAGAGGGACACCTGGTCTATACTGTATTGGAATGTTGCTGGCTTGAGATCCAAGCTGGATAATTACAATTGGGTGAAACTTGTTAACGAATACGATATTGTTAGTTTGCAAGAGACTTGGACTATAGATGCGCACCACTTGATGGGTTTTAAAACTATATTTACTTCTGCTGTTAGCTCATTACGTGGCAAAGCCAAAGGTGGGCTTTGCACATATGTTTCTAACCTTTTCAAATATGATAAAATCGAGATTTTATATAATACCTGTTTTTATCACGTGGTTAGGATTCATATTGACAAAAAATTATGTTTATTGATAGTGAATTTTTATAATAATGTCCCTTCAGGAGATGTACCTAATGCTTTGAAGAACCTTAGAAACGATATTTGTAGCTCGATAGGGAAGGAACATAAAGAGACTATTGTTGTATGGGGGTGATTTTAACTGTCCTCCTTGCACATGGGGGGAGAGGGGGTATGTGGCCTTTTACTAGATAAAGATATGAATTTGACACACTTTGATCACTCTGATATTGGGGACCTCTTGAACGAAATCGTTTTAACATGTGACTTGGGGTTCGCAAATATAATGTGTCAACCAGAAATGCCATTTTCCTCTACTTTTAATGGTAGAGGGGTATTCTCAGTAATTGATTTTATTCTGATATCTACAAATTATAATGATAATGTCCTGAGATAGAAAACGCTAGAAACCCCCCTGAGTGACCACTTCCCCTTAAGGGTGGAAATTGTAAACCCATCTTCTGACCCTGTGGAGGATCAAGAGACTAGGTGTTCTTCCCACAATCTTGCCCTGCAAAGACAGAATCGATACACACTGAAGTGGTCTAGGGTGGTGCCTGAAGATTTTCTTCACAAATTAATCAAGACTAGCAAATCCAGTTTTTATGTTTGCTTGAGTGAGATAAGTGAGAACACTGATATAATTAGTAATTTCAATGTTATCAGTGCACAAATAAAGGCCGGACTATGGGTTGAGGCAAAGAACACCAAAGGGAAAAAACCTAGATGGTTTGACACCTCGTGTACCAAGGCCTATTCTAATCTTAAACGTGCCTTGAATTCCCCTGTCAGGGACATGCTTTTGATTAGGGAACTGCGAAGGGGATACAACGTGGTTCAAAAGAGAAGGAAGGATGCTTTGAAGAAGGAGGGTTGGGAGGCCCTATGCGATGCCTCACAATCCCGTGACATGACAGCCTTCTGGAAGGCAGTAAATGCTCCCTTTTTTATGACAACTCCAGGGCAAGGATTGAGATTGTAATTACCGAAGACGAATGGGTACGGTTCTTTGAAACTCCTTATAGTATTCGTACCACAATTGGAGATAAGTCTGACGAGGTATTACAGCAGGCGCCCAATTTCTCTAAGAGTGTAACTGATCTGAATTTTACAGTAGAGGAAGTTATTCTGAGTATTAAATCTAGCCTGGGGGTAAAGGCTCTGGGCCCCGACGGGGTCGCAGTGGACATTTTTAAGAATAACATGAATTTGTGGGCGCCCCTACTCACTCGAACTCTTTAATGCCTCCTGTTCAGCGGGATTGATATCTACTTGGTTCGAGTCTATCATAGTGCCAATTTTTAAAAAGGGCGATAGGACTGGTTGCGCGTGCTACCGCCCTATATCATTGTTAAACTCGACAGTTAAAATCCTTGGCAGAGTAATTTTAAATCGCTTACAAATATGGGCAGATGAGCACAATATAATAAGTGACCTCCAATATGGCTTTAGGGAAGGAATTGGGACTGTAGATCAGTGCCTTAATTTACATAACCTCCTGGAGAAATATACTAAAGCCAAAGGCGGTAGGATATATTTTTAACTTTTGTAGATCTTACATCCACCTTTGACTGTGTGACCCACTGGAAATTGTGGTTAATTTTTCAACGTTTGGGAGTGGCGGATAACATTATCCAGTTTCTTAAGGATTTATATAATGGTGCTAGGACCTCGATTAGGTTTGGAAAAAAAGGCGAATGCACCAGGATGTTTAGCATTGCCAGGGGAGCACGTCAAGGATGTGTCCTGGCCCCATTTTTATTTACTATTTATATTAATGATCTAGAGAAAATTTTACTGCATGAATGCCAGGACATGCCACTGGCTTCAAATCGTCCGGTACCAGCATTAATTTATGCTGATGATGCAGTATTGATGGCTAGGACTCCGCTGGCAATGCAAAAAATTATTACATCATTTGCTACTTTTATGACCAATTTGGATTTGAGAGTCAATTCCACAAAAACTTTTTGTATGAATTGTGGTCCTCGTACACTAAAAGCTAAGAAAACAATGTACATTGACTCCAAACCTTTAGATTTTACTCAAACTTTTCCCTATTTGGGTATTTTGTTTGAATCTTCTGGTCAGTGGTGCAACTCAGTAAAATCTAGGCGACTGCTGTTCCTAAAATCTATTGCGGCGCTTAAATCATTTAGTGAGAAAATGGGAAAGAAACTAAGCATGGGCGGAAAATCCGTTTCGCTCGCGGATTTTGCGGATTTTCGGTAAATTCGCAATCCGCGAGATTCGCGAATCTCCCGCAAAATCCGCAAGTCCGCGAGCAGCGGATTTTATGGCTTGCTTGCACTGTTCGCGTGAGTTCGCGGCTTCCCAGTACAACTTCGCGCCCCGCGAATAAGCGCTATATTGCAGCAATACGATCTTAGCAAAACTGAAACTACTTACCAGGTTCAAAAGTTCAGGCTCATCATTAGTAGCCATTTCCTGTAGTGCTTCCTGAGGGGCCCCTCCAGAGTTCAGTTGCCTACTTGCAACTATTATGTGACCCTGCTCTGAACCTCAGAATAGTTACACATATGCCACAAAGGTCCTGAATTACAGCTAAGGGAAACAAGCAGGAGCCAGGCTGGAAGTTCAAATCCATTAATCAGCCCCTAATTCATTATTGTCAGTTGGGGCAGGGCAGGTGTTGTAACTAATTTTGCAACAATGAAAGCACTTAGCAAGTGCAAAAGATCACTAATCAGGAAGCACTAAGGAAGCAGGTGCCAGCTAAAAAAATATTCTGTGACACATTAATCAGCCCCAAATTAATTCAGGTCACTTGAGGCAGGGAAGGTGTGCTTTGCTTTGCCACAATAATGTACACTGACTGGACAACCAGAGGGTGCTGTGATGAAACAGAGGGTGGCATGGGTGGGCCAGAGGGTGGCATGAGTAGTCAGAGAGTGGCAGTGGTGACAGAGAGTGGCAGTGATGAAGAAGAGTGTCCCAAACAGGCTGGACACGTAGAAACAACAAGTTCGCAAAACTTGCGACCCGACAGGTAAGTTCGCGTTTGCAAAATTGTACAAAACCCTCGCGAACTGGCAGAAACCCGCGCGAACACAAAAAAAAATCCGCAAATTCGCGAGAATTCGCGGATTTTGCGAATTGCGAGTTCGCAAATCCGCAAAATTCGCGAACGCGAGATTCGCAAAATTCGCCCATGCTTAAAAGAAACCCGTCAAAGAACTCCTACTTATTTATAAAGCAAGTTGCGTGGCAATTGCTACATATGGGGCGGGAATTTGGGGTTATATAAATGTGACTATCCTCCAAACTGTGGAAAAGAAATTCCTAAGATACTTGCTCTCAGTTCCGGATAGTGTGTCCACTTTCAGTTGTCACACTGAACTGGGACTGCAGTATTTGGAATATATTATCAGGGTACAGACGATTTTATTGTTGCACAGGGTTTGGCCCACAGAGGAATGTTCCTTTAATCGCCTCATTTTGAGGGACGCCTTAAATCTTGATTGTGCCAACAAGATGAGATGGTTACAGTATATCAAGACATTCCTCAAGAACATTGGTCTTTTACAGTATTATGAAGAACCCACGACGCTGACTTTGATACCTAGGAAAGAGCTGAAGAAACTATGCATACATTATTTGGAGGAATGTAGGTTAAATGTGGAACTCAATAAAAAATCTGTGATCCCACATCAACTGATAATGACTGCAAATGTTACCCAACCATATTTTAACTTACAAATGAGAGACTTTGAAAGGTTCTTATGAATCCGTCTTAGATTTGGGATCTTATTCAGGTTGCTAAGTTTCCCTACTGTGAACGATTGGTCTAGGCTAATTATTAAGTGTCCTGTGATGATTCGTCTGAACAATCGGATATTCACATTTTACTTTTTTGTAAATTTTATTCAATTCCCGGGAAAAGGTGGATACTGCCCATTTTAAAGTATATGAATTTTAGACAATGTCAACCTGCCTTTTTAGCTATTCTGAGGTTAGATGATATTTTTACTGTAGCATCTCTTTCTGCTTTTCTTATAAATGTTTTTATTTCATGGAAATCAATAGCTAATTAAGACGTACTGAGTTATCTGCATGATATCTTATATGAAGTTGGATACCTAGAATTTTTACTATTTGTATTGTATATTTATCTGATGTTGAACTGATGATGTGTTTTTACTGTACTTTCATGGTTATTGTGTAATATAACCGAATAAAGATATCTGACTGACTGACAATACTCAATGAGTCCCTTTGTTTGTTTTAAACTAAAGAGCCATTTCCCAATAGTGGGAGTTCAAAGAAAAAAAGGGTTGAATCAAAAAAGAAAATGGCATTAAAAGGTGAAAATGACATATTTAATAATAAAAGGTGAACCTCTGAAAATAAAAACAGGAAGTGCCTCATGGAGACTATTACCATTGGTCTATTGAAGCATGCTACCGACATTGTACTAATGTTATATATTAAAATATTTATGATTTGCTACTTTAAAGTATGTACATGTATAGGTATATACACAAAAGAATCGACATTTTTGTATATTTTTGGACAATACTAGTGTTGCTGATCCCCCCCACATATTTTTACACTTACCATTATAGGTGTAGGGATAAGACGTGATATTTTTCTCGATTATATTTTTGATCATGGAATTGTGTCAATTTCAATTTCAAAAAGCTTTATTCGATCATTTAAAAAAACAATCATAAAAGCACACAAGAAAATACATCAATATTATATAACAACTATAAAATTTTAAAGGTAAAAAATTCATTACAATTACAAGGAAAGGAGGTAACAAGTGGACAATAGCAGCTAATTTTATGAAAAACGGTACATTCACAGTTGGGTTGTAAAGTCCATACTTTTCCTGGCGGGCACGGATTTCAGAATAAAAGTCGCTGTAAAAAAACACACATCCGGTACATCAAGTGCAAATAAAAACCTCATGGCAGTTTTAACAGTTGACACAGAGTATTTTTTAAAAAGCGGTTTAAGGTAGGCAGTACGGAGATACAGGTACAAAGGACAAATAAGCAAAAAGTGCACAGTGCTGTGCTTCAAAGTCCCGTCACATGGACAGGGGATTAACGTATGCTTTTTTGTCTGGGGGAAAGCCACCAGATTATGAACAATACCTAATCTTAGTCTGGTAAGGACAAACTGGTGAGATTGCTAAGTGACCACTTTTAAATACTTCGAAAAGCCATAGCATGCCAAGCTATTAGAATGATAACATTGATGTGTTACAAACAGGCAGCTGGCTTCACTACGCATTTTTGCTTTAATCCCCAGATAAACATGTTTAAGCTCCTGTTTTGAAATATCAGTGGCGCTAGCTGGGTTCGCAAAAACATCCATATCAAACAAGTCTCTATATGATGTTATAACGTATTTAAACCATGAGATCAGACTATATTTATCCAAGCGGAGGCAGTCGGTAATGATTCTCCTAGTGAAACCAGTTTCATCCTTGGCCCAGATAGATCTCCAGGCCAATAATGGTCTCAATCCTATTAGATCAGTCAAAAATTCCAACCCAACTTCTTGATGAACCAGCTCATTAGAGGCTGAGGTTGGGAGACAAAGAAGCCTCTTTAAAAAGTCATTTTCCGCCACTTGAAAATCCCCATGGCAACAGTGTCCCCAAACACCCGAACCATAGAGTGCCACAGGAGCACATCTATGTCGGTATACATACAACATGTCATATATACGACGACTTCCTATTTTAGAGGCAAATTTAAAAACACCAGAAGCACCCTTGCCCATCTTAGCCTTAATATTAAGTATCTCCTGTGCCCACGTGCCATTGCTACTAAAGGTAATGCCTAAGTACCAGAATTTGTCCACCACTTCGATTTTTTGATCCTCAAACTAGATTGATCTTAACTTCCTTACCTTCTTCCCACAAGCCATGATAAAGGTTTTCGAGTTGTTAAAATTGTGTCAAGCATCCTAACTTGGGGTCGCTATTTAGTGATGTTGAATTTGCCTTTCACCATGATCTCAAGAAAGCAAGCTGATTTTCATATTTTAGGACTTCCCTAAATTACTTAAAGTTCTACACCTATTGCTGACCATACATTAGAGGTGGTGCTTTCTACAAGTGAGGTTAGCTTTGTCAAGTGAACCTTGCCTTTCAGTTGAAGTAATCAATTAGCTATTTTATTTCAGATCTCCCCCATCTGCTACTCATTTACTTGTGAGCTTCAAAAGAGCCTTCACGGGACATTGAGCTGAGATTGATTGACCTTGACTGAAGACTTCTTTTGAAGTGAGCTGCCCTCTGCTATCAATTGGTGCCCCTTCTGCTCTTTAGCAGAGATGTGAAGCAGGATGTTCAAAGAACCTGAATCAAGCTGTCCCCCTGAAGCGTACACTTAACTATGTGACACTTGTGCCTGCTCCCTGGTTAAGCCCTTTTTTGCTTCACTAAACTGTTCAGACTGGGAGGCGGCTCACCAATAGGGTTCTTACTACCACTAATAATAATAATAATAATAAGGAAGTTATAGAGCGCCTGCTTACGCCTTCCCGGCGTGTCCCCGCGCTGTGGAGAGAGAGAGCCAGTCCAATAGAAGAAGAAAAACACAAGCCCGTAGCTAATCGCAGAGAACTAGTTGGCAAACAGGTGAGTTTTAAGAAGGCTCCTAAACCTGGTCTCCGATTTTTCCATCCTCAGACAGACCGAGAGTTTTTTCCAGTTTTGCTCAGATAAGAGGCGAAATGAGCGGCCGCCCATTCTCGCTTTCTTAATCCTAGGGATTTCTAGCTGCCCTGTCCCGCCTGACCTCAACGTTCTGCCCACATACATACATAGTGATCAGGTTTCCCAGGTACATTGGAGCCCTATGCCAGAGGATGCAATGATAGATGAGAAGGGATTTAAACAGCACCCTTTTCTTGACTGGAAGCCAATGAAGAGCTTCAAGGGCTGGTTTAGACGCCGCCCTTCTGGGTAGTCTCAAAATCAGTCATGCTACAGCATTATGCAGGACTTGTAACGTCTAAGATTCTTTTCTGGAGCACCCAGATATAAAACATTCCCGTAATCCAGATGGGAAGTAATAAGAGCGTGCGTCATCGTCTGTCTGGCCTCCAGCGGGAGCAGATCAAGTGTAAACCAATAGCACCCGAGTGTGTACAATTTTTTTAATTAACTTTATGGAATTGTAACAAGGAGGACTCTCCGGGATGGGCTGGGAGTTCAAATGCAGCCTTTAAAAATGAAAATATCTTAATGCTTTGAAAAGATCACACCAAACAACCAAGCAAGTCCAACCTTGAGTCATTTCTTCTTACCAAAAAAGTTTAAACCGTGAGACCAACCTATTAATTTCCCTTGCAGATTGGCTACCAATCTTTTTTTACCGCCTTTTACAGGAAGTTCTAAGTAGAAACCCATCAAGGTCTAATTTCAATGGACCCACAAAATGTAGGTGCAAATTGTGCACCTCCTATTTTTTTTTAGCGTGGGATGCACTAATTAGTGGATGTGAAGTTTTCACTCAAGTCTGCATTTCACACCCTTAACAAAATAGTTTTGTTTTCAGGAGCACAAACACAGATGTGTGCAATGCTTAATTTGTACGCGGTAGAGTGCTGGTGCCCGAAGCTCTGCTCAGAAGCCTACGGTTGGTGCAATTAAATGTTGGTGCATTGAATACCTAAGCCGGTAGTGTTAAAAGCACCTCGTGCCTCTGGAATCCACTACCAGACACTCCCTGCCCCTCTATCACACTCTTGCAAGTACCTATATTCTCCCTTTGTCACAGTTTTCCCATCTTTCACTGGCTTTCCAATTTGTGTGTTTGTCCCGTTCTTGCTCTCAGAAAATTTCTGATGCCGAAAAGTAAGTGTTGGTCGCCAAAGTGTTACCCCCACCAGCTCAAATTAGGCACTGCATGTATGACATGCCTCTACATTGTAATACCAATTTGGGAGGAAACAGGAGTGTGCGCCTTACCAGCCCCATTGTGATCAAGTTCTGGACATTTCTTTATTGGGGTCTGTTATGATACCCAGCATCTTTAATTCATCACAGCATTGAGTGCTGCATTCGTAGCTGCTTTCAAGGCTGGATTTGCTGAGTGGCGGCCCCAAGGACTACTGGAGGTTTTCCTCTACGTCCAGTCTGACCCTGCTACTCAGGCTTGTCAGAACCTTTGCAGTGTTCAGGTCAGAAACATGATGTGGGCCCCTTCTCTGTTTTTATGGTGAGACATATTGGCAGCGAAGGTTGCCTACCTTATGTTATGTTATGTTATGTTATCCGTTTTGTAAAGCGCACAGCTGCCCCAGCAAAGGGGCATCCCGGCGCTGCCAATATATGATATATGTGATACATCAAGAATATATCACAAAAACGTGCAAGGCCTTTTGTTGTGATTCATAAATAGATTGAGCAGAGAAGCTTGGGATATAGAAAAGAGCAGGGCCTGTGGCAAAAAAACCCAGGCTGTGCCCCCCGCCTCTGTGACCGCCCTGCTGCCACTCCAGTCATATTTTTGACAACAAGTAGGAAGCAGTGGCATAACGCAAAATTATGTAACCCCTTCCCTCCCCCCGAAGGATCTGAAAATGGCCCGAGTCTCCCATATCTCACAGTTGTTCATTGGCCATAGGGCAGAAGGGTCCCCCTGAAGGATTTGGGAGCCCTGAAGGGTTAGGGCCCCCGCCGTGCTGCTGTAGCTTGTGTTACACCCCTAGCAGGAAGAGTCTTCTCGTATTGTTGGTAAGCTGACCGTTCTTGCTGTTGCCCCCTCTAGTATTGGTACTTCACAATAACTGAGGGAGAAAATATTGTTGTCAAAGGTTTCATCATCTACAGTTACTTTGCAGTGGCTCTATGCCATAGTGCCTTTGGCACTTCATCCAGCTAGACCTGTTTACCCTACTTTTGATTTAATGCCAAATTCAATCGATCTTGCACTGGGTACCAGCCTTTTGGATTTGTCAATGCTTGTTTTGTCATGTTATGTTTAACATGTATTTTGGGGGGAGCAGTTGAGCACTCACTAATATTAAAAAAAGACATTGACTAAAAGCAAAATTATATATGGATTTTAAAACCAGTGGCTAAAGTGGGCTCACATATTAGCCTATGCTGTAGGGGGCAGAAGAAAAATGTGAATGGCAAAACAACTGACCAACGAATGAAGAGGGTTGGCTGAAGGTGGTTAAAGGTAGGTATATCATACATATACATTTAGTCAAACCAAAGGTTCTGAGCTAACCCCAGAACTAAAAACATGCTATTGATTATTTAGGGTGAACCCCACTAGTCAGAGGGTCTCTGTCCTGGAAAGAAAAAGTGCAAATGGATCTCCAATTTTAGAGCAGTTGATTTTTACCCTCTCCTTCAGCCTAAATGTATTGTAGAAAGCATATTTTAATATGAAAGACAATTTCAGAAAGAATCTCAGTAGTGCAAAATTGGTTGAATTTCCCACATTTGACAAGCTGCACACTAAGCCTTAAATGTGGCAAGCAGCACTTTATACTCCACCGAAAAGACAAAATAATTCCTGGTTTGTTTTCTTGGTTAGGAATGAGAGCAGAAAACTGAACTTGCACCACTTCATTTTGCAGCTGGTGTCACCTAAACAAACTTTATTTTGTGTTTAACTACTAACACAATATTCTTTGTCTATTGTCATGATCTTTTGCACCTGACAAAATGTTTTGGAGCAGTAAAATATATATTGTTGCCATTTGCTTAGCAGTGTAATATTGCTTAATCTAGAAACTTGTTTCAGTTATTTCTCTGATCAGGTTTTACAGGAAATCGTGACTCCGAATTTCTAAAGTAATTTCGAAAACTTAATAAAAGTAATCGAGGCGTCTATTGTAAGGGGTGGGTATGGACTGAGAACTTCCGTAACCACATGAGGATTGGTGTCACCCAATGTTTCTGTGTGGTCACACAACTGGATTCTTCATGTTGTTGAGGAGACAGGGATTTCTGCATAATGGTGTACCCCAACTCATTGTCAATCTGTTGTCCACATTAGAGTAGTGTTGGTGCCCAATTTGCCACCACACATTTCGCTGAAGGTGTGACTGCCAGTGTCGTGGAAGGATAGTCGGTGCTCATTGCATCCAAGGAAAACCAAAAACCAAGGGTTTGAAATGTATTGGGTATGATAAATAGCAAATATTTCGAGTTATTTTCTCTGTAATGGAGAATACCATGAAGATTATGGTGCTTACCACCCTGGTATTTACCCAGCCTTTTCACCCCTTAAATTCCAGGAGAGTTGACCTGCAGAAATTTAACAGTGGGGCAAACTTTATCTTGCCTAGTAATTACCAGGTGCAATACAGCTCACACCACTTATAATTACGGTGTTGCACAGGGATCGCAATTTAACAGGATACTCATAATCAAGCCCTAAGTCTTAAAGATGTATCCTCCTTTTACAACTTGATGACACTGTATCCACTTCTGATCCTGTTGGAACGGGGTCATTTGATGTCCCTGCATCCTCAATTTCCTCAGGATTTATAATCTCCTCCTCATGTAATCCTATCACACTGCCTTGGAATTTACAAGGCCTTTGGCATGCTACAGATGGTCGATAATATGTTAACCTCTTAGATTGCACAGAATTAGCTACTTCTATCTGCAGCCATCGGATGCTGATTTTTATCACATTGCCCGTGGTTTGCAAGTAGTTGGCAAATGTGTGGTAATAGTGTCCTGCCACCTGACAGTGTGTTTAGACCATGATGCTATCTATAGAACATGCCATTAGTCTGCCACTGGGCACTTGATTCATGATTTAGTCCTTCACATGTGTGGCTCAGACACATTCAAGATGAATATAGCATGTTACATTGCATGTCATTACATCGTGCTCCTTTACAACGCAGGAAATACTAGTGAGCAACCCAATAAACCTTTGGGGGCTTGGGTAAAACGTAATAAGAATGGGTAATGTAGCCTCCAAAGGAGTTTGTTGATAAGAGTGAATTAGTGATTTGTAACTAATATGCAGGTAACTTAATTAACCTGAGTGAATTTAATTCATTAACAGTTGAGTAAACAGGTATATATTTAGGACTAACTAAACAAAACAAGACTTGACATTAAAACAATACAATTTGAGACAAAGACTCTTGAGCATGTGTATAGGCAAAAAATAGATTTTATCAAAATTCAGTCATCAAGGGAAAAATACAATACCGAAAAATATGTAGAACAGGAATACAGGATGGAAATCAGAAAGTAAATCAAAATCACTGTAAAGCCTGTAGAACACCTATCCAAAAGGATGTAGACAATTTTCTTTGGATAAGGTTGGGAGTCGACGTTTCGGTCTTTATGGGTAACTCTCTAAGACCATCATCAGGACGAAGGTAAATTAATATTGTAACTCCCTGTTACAGTATCGAGGGGGGGATGAGTAAGACGAAATTGCCTCTTGGATAAATTCAAGGAAACGCTCGGGAAGGAACAATCTGTATTAGTCTCGAAAGTTCTCTGATCGCGGGAGGTATCAGCCGTCACTCTGCGCAAGGTGCTACTGTGAAAACCGCCCGTATTTAACCGCCCGTTGTAAATACGGGCGGTTTTCACAGTAGCACCTTGCGCAGAGTGACGGCTGATACCTCCCGCGATCAGAGAACTTTCGAGACTAATACAGATTGTTCCTTCCCGAGCGTTTCCTTGAATTTATCCAAGAGGCAATTTCGTCTTACTCATCCCCCCCTCGATACTGTAACAGGGAGCTACAATATTAATTTACCTTCGTCCTGATGATGGTCTTAGAGAGTTACCCATAAAGACCGAAACGTCGACTCCCAACCTTATCCAAAGAAAATTGTCTACATCCTTTTGGATAGGTGTTCTACAGGCTTTACAGTGATTTTGATTTACTTTCTGATTTCCATCCTGTATTCCTGTTATACATATTTTTCTGTATTGTATTTTTCCCTTGATGACTGAATTTTGATAAAATCTATTTTTTGCCTATACACATGCTCAAGAGTCTTTGTCTCAAATTGTATTGTTTTAATGTCAAGTCTTGTTTTGTTTAGTTAGTCCTAAATATATACCTGTTTATTCAACTGTTAATGAATTAAATTCACTCAGGTTAATTAAGTTACCTGCATATTAGTTACAAATCACTAATTCACTCTTATCAACAAACTCCTTTGGAGGCTACATTACCCATTCTTATCCCTTTACAACGCAGTCATTACAACGACAGCATTGTTAGAACGCTATTCCTTTACAACTCAAGTCATTAGATTGACCTGCTCTAGGGGGTGCGCTGGACTAAGGAATAGTATAATTTACTATTCCATCTCCAGCCGCCCAACAGTAGGGAAGGTGTTGGAATAGTAAATTATACTATTCCTCAGTTTAGAGGGTCCCCTCTAGCAAGTCGATCTAATGACTTGTATTGTAAAGGCATCGCGTTCTAACAACGCGGTTGTAACAACCGTGTTGTAAGAGGAACTGTGATGTAATAACTGCGTTGTAAACGCTGTCTCCCATTTAAGATACTCCTGTGTGTTAGTACTAGCAAGCTTATGTCCATTGCTTGTCCATGTACTGCAGGTGATGCTTTAGATGCTGTCATTTCATTCGGTGAACTGTTTCAAAGTCATTCATTTATGGTATTAGGTTAAGTTTCTTTGGTTGTTTCTTAAAGGCCTTGGGCAGAAGGGTGTTTGTGCACACCAGCAACATTCGTGTTTGTTTAGATTCTAGATCTTCACTTATCTTCTACAAATTCTTCTTCTTTTTGATAAACCAGGAGTGTCTTCTGCAGCTGGAGTTGGCCAAAGACACAGTCACAATGTTTTTGTTTTCTATTCCAGTATTCAGCCTTGAGTCCACTTAATGGTGCAGAGATGGCCATGAAGAAAATTGCCACCATCGGTGACGTGTGTGAATCCATGAAGCAACAACTCCTTGTTTTGGTGGAGTGGGCAAAGTACATCCCAGCATTCTGTGAGCTTCCTCTGGATGACCAGGTGAGGAAACCATGTTCCTTCCTGTAGAACAATATCCTCTGCCTTAATAGTGGCCTCTAAACTGACATGTAGAGAATCCATTGAAGGATTTAGCTTGAAAAAATTTGTGAGACACAACCATGATTCACAAGTCTACCCTACCCATTATCTGCACATGTAAACACATTCTTTGAGGGAAAGGGATACAATGTTTGCCTCTTTGGACACCAGTGAACCACTTTTATCAAGAAAGCAGGCAGAATGGTGCAACAGTTTATTACGCATCAGGCAAATAAGAATTGTGCCTGCTGAAGTGCTCTACATACATTGATCAAAGCCATTTCTTTCCCTTTTTTGTCACCTCTTAGAAGCACTGGACCTGATAGCACATATGTGTAACTATAACTGTTGATATTGGCCTGGTCTCTAACCATCACTTTGTTCAATGTACATCTTAAGTGCCAGGGAACATCTTACTGGCCCGCTATGACTGTTCATTTGTTGGCACTAGACCAACACACAGCTGGCATGGTCATAGAGATCAAAGCGGGCTTGCCTGGGGAGCCGTTCATATGATAGGCTCATGTGTGAATGGCACTGGGGTGGGGCCAAAGTTTAGCTGCATTTGGGCAGGTGTTTGGGATTCTAAAGAGAAGTTTAAAGGTGTTTATAAGTACACAGTGAGGTTAATCATATTTGAAGTATGTCCAGACGTGTGTCAGTGATACAGCAGACTAACAGCAATCTTTTCAAAGGTTTTGATATGTCTTGCAGTGCAGTCATTTATATTTCCAGATGTACTAATACTGGTAGACCTGGGAATGGGTTAGAATGCTACGCCTTCGCAGGGAAGGCGTAACAAGGAGAAATATCTTTATGACACCTTGTTTTTTCCTATTTCCACATGTGTTCCATTCTGCATTATGCTCAGAAGGATGAAAAAGTCTCAAAAGAGTGTTTTTGTGCAGGAAGGTGTTCTTACCTGCAAAAAAGACATCCCTACCTGTAACGCAGGCACCCTTGTACTACGGTGCCTGTGTTGGCCCTAGTCAGCAGTTTGTGTTTGCCAGCCAACTGTATCTGTTTTAGTACAAACACATGCAGTTACTTTTCCACAGATGTATTTAATAACACATTAAGCATTGGATAGCCATTGATATTCAAGTGTAAGAGAAATGTATGTAAGCGAAAAATTACTCTTTTTTTTAGTATCTCCGAGAAACACCTGTCTGGTCGACTAAATGACATGTAGGGTCGCCCTGTCTACACATTTTACCTGGAACCAATAAGCTACAATAGGATTGTTCCTGTGTGAAACTCTCCAAATACAAAACTTTAGTGTGTGTCTTGGATCCAAGGTGAAATCACTTGCTGTCAGGTCACAGCAGTATAGGTGGCATATAAATTATCTTGAGAATGGATTGTACTACAATTCACTTCAGTTAAAGTTTTCGTAATTTTGTGTTACTGAGTGATTGAGGTTGTTTGTTCGATGCAAATAGAAAGTCACGCACTATTGCTGTCTAGAGTTTGGAATGTCATATATCAAATGCTGTATAAATCACACTTAGCAGAGAAGATCACAGTGTTGCCTTTGAGTCACAAAAGCATTTATGAGTATGGGAAGTAGTAACAGTAGTTCTCTTTTAAATACTTCCACACGCCTCTATGGATCTGCCCTGAAACTTCCTGCTCCCTATTTGGAAAACTGGGAAGAGGGTACAGGTCTCTCTATTCACACTAACTGTGTATGAATATTCCCTGGTCTGCACACCTAGGCTTTGCTAGTCCCAAACGGCACATTAGCTCTGATATCCTCACCTTAACGTCCGGACTATGTGCCCCCTTTATGCCCTTCTATTTCTCTTCTCCACCGCTTTCCCAGTAACACCTTCCTCTTATCCCCCCCACACTCCTTCGCCACTTTTCACCATCATGGCCACCCCCCGAGTTAAGGCTGGAACTAATTGCTACAAAATCATTTATCCTCCTAGCCTGTCTAAAGCCACAACTAAACGATGGAAACATAACACTATTGAACGTTTCCCAGATTCCCTTTTTGTGGATCAATTTTACAATAGTCGTTTTGGGAGGCTAAAAAATGATTTCATTTTCTTCACTCATGACATCCCCTCCTGGTCCAACAGTTTTTACTACTCCCTCAACGTCACCTCCTCCTCCTCTATCCCCCATGGGAAAAAACTAAAAATTTCCCCCTCTGCCTGCTTCAAAGGTAACCTCACTATCTCACTCTATAACAACGGTACTGTCCTGATCCAAGGCACAGACAACTGCCTCTCGCTCTTTGACTGCCTCTTCCCCTCCTTACTCCCCTCCTCTGCAACCGGATTTCCCCATCACTCTCCTTCCAGCTCCACCCATTACTCCCTTTCTCCTCCGCAGACCCCACCTCACTCCAATTGGCTGCTCCCTCGAGGAGCACAGGTCGGCCCCCTTCCCTCCCCCTCCCTTGTGACCTCCCCTCCTATTCCTCCCCCCTCACAGTATATCCCTTCACACATCACTTCAACCTTACCACAAGCCAATACACTCCTCGGCCCATCTGCACCATCCCGTTTCTCCAATCTCTTCTCCTCCCCCATTTTCCTTCCCATCACCCCCCTTTTTAGCCCACCTCTCCTCCGTCCCTCTCCCCAAGTGTACTTTCCTTATGCTCCCCTCACCCCTTCCATCCCTCCCCCCTACCCCCTCCTCCCCTCGTTATCCACCCCGTCTTCTCCTCAATCCCACCGCATCTCTCTCCTCCCTCCTACTCCGCCAGTAATGCTGCACTACTCCCCTTCCCCGCCCGGTAACCCCTTCCACTTCCCTCCCTCGGGCCCAGCAGAACCACTTCCTCTCTTCAACTCCCCTTTCTCCCAACACCCCTCACTCTGCCTGATGCCCGTTCCCTCACAGCCACCTCTCCTAGCTGACAGGTCCTCCACAACCACCGCACCTCTTTTCCTCCCAAACCTCCTACAGTCTCATGACGCCACACAGGCCTCCCCTCTCATTCTACCCAACCGCCGTGTTCCGCACACCTCTCCCCCTAAATTTGTCCTTAATTCCTCTCCCTCTTGCAACACCAACATGGACAACCCTCCCTTAACCTCCGTTTCACTAACTCCCGCTCTCACCCACCACCCTTCCCCACTTATGAACCCCAAACCCAAAATTACCTCCTTTCCTGCCACCTCTCCCTGCCTGCCACCACCCACTCCACCCCCCCGTGTTTCAATAGAGCCACCCAACCTTCCCCAACCCAACCTTCCGTGCTCTGCCCCATTCTCACTGGAAAACACGCTAGGCTCTCTTATCACCTCCATCTCCCAGCTTACAGCTGCCATTTCACTTTTATGCTCTAAGATTGTCACCCCTTCTTGCACCGCTACTCCTTCCCAACTTCCCACGAGATGCACCTCGCCCCCTCACCCCAGTACAGCCAAGCTTAACCTATCGTCGGGAAACTCTGTTAACTCACTCAAGCCCTTGAACGCCACCCCTCCTCAACCGGCTTACCCTAGCAACCCCACTATCTACGCCATTCCGATCATCACCTCTGTCAGAACAAAGCATCCACCTAAACCCCCCCGAGCACCCCCTCATAAGTACAATATCCCGATCACCCTTCAGAGCCCTAGTGCCCCCGTCACCAAAACAATCTTGACAGAGCTGCGCTGCATGCTTCACAACTGCAGATCTGCAGTAAAACACAAACTTGAAATCTCCGATACCATCACCCTTCATAATATTGACATGCTCTTCCTCACAGAGACCTGGTTCAAAGATACATCTCACTCTATATATGATCTCCTATTACCCACAGGCTACTCTTTACTTAGGAATGACAGAACTGCCAACACGGGGGGAGGTGTTGCAGTCATCTTTAGAAACACCCTCCAACTCAAGGCCTCTCCTAACAGCTCCTCCAAAACCTTTGAATGCCTTTCTCTTGAGCTTCAATTGCAACACCGTTCACCCCTCAGATTCCATGTCATTTACCGCCCGCCTCGTAGTGGCCCTTCGTTTATGGATGAACTCACCGACTTCATCAGCGACCAATACTCGCGAAGTGACAATCAGACCTTCGTGGGTGACTTCAATCTCCACTGGGGAGTACCGCAAGACTCCTCTGCGAACTCACTGGCCACTTTCCTCTCTACTAACGATCTTATCCAACACTGCACTGAATCAACTCATTCTAAGGGCGCAATCCTGGACCTTGTTATTTCTAAAGCAGGCATGCTTTCTACCACTACCCCAATTCATGTAGATTGGTCTGACCACCTCCTCATCCCATTCTCTCTTCAACTTTCACACTCTATAACTCTTGGCCAGCCAAAGAGGGCCATCTCATGGTTCCGGGATGCTAAAAATATTGATGTCGGTCCCCTCTGTGAATCAGTTTTGTTATCTCTTCCAAGGCTCGACCCGAACCTAGATGTTGACGAACTCACCTCTCAAAGCCTCATAGTTCTTGCAGCTGAAATTAATAAAGTCGCTCCACTCAAAAGCAAAAGGTTAAGGCCCACTCCCTCAGCACCTTGGTTCAACAAATCCCTTTATGAGGAAAGGAAGCAGCTAAGATCCCTGGAGAAACAATGGAGACAAGTGCCCTCCTCCGACAATTTGGCCAAGCTTCGCTCAGCAAGATCCAAGTACCACAAGCACATCTTCCTTGGGAAAGCGACACACTTCAAAACCCTCCTTGACTCCGCCAAAAATAGACCCAAAAAACTATTCGATCTCATCAAAATGCCTAACTGCTCTCCCCCAACCTCCAAGGTGGATGATTCTACAAAGAGAGCAGCGGATTTTGCTATTTTCTTCGATGAAAAAGTGAAATCACTTGTGGATCAGGTCGCTTATCCTACCCCTCCAGAGGAGCGCAAATCCTTAGCCATTTGGCAGAGCTTTGACCCCATATCTGAAGATGCCCTTCTCAAGTGCATACGAGAAACGAAGCCATCCAACCATTCTCTTGACCCTATCCCCAGTGCCATTGCCATTGACTTCTATACCCATTCCCTCTCCTATTGGACCACTCTGATCAACCTCTCCCTCTGGCAAGGCTCCCTTCCTGCCTCCTTCAAAACTGGGCAGGTCACCCCTCTTCTGAAAAAACCCACTGCTGATGCGAATGACCTCAACAACTTCCGCCCCATCACTAACCTTCCCTTTCTGGCGAAGATCACAGAAAGATGTGTAGCAAAACAACTCTCCTGTCATATCAAGGACAATGATCTTCTAGACCACTGTCAGTCCGGCTTCATCCAAAACTGCAGCACTGAAACAGCCCTACTGCAAGTGGTTGATGACGCGTTGAGGATACTCGATTCAGGGGGGTCCTGTCTTCTAATTCTCCTTGACCTTTCCGCAGCCTTTGACACTGTCAATCACAACACCCTCCTCAATATTCTTCAACAGAGAATGGGCATGGAGGGCACTGTGCTTAAATGGTTTGCATCCTTCCTTTCTGGCAGATCCCAAATGATCAAAATAGCGAACAGTCTGTCACCTCCTGTGGCGGTAGGTCAAGGTGTTCCCCAAGGCTCGATACTTGCTCCCACACTGTTCAATCTCTATTTAGAACCACTGGGAAATCTCCTAAGTAAATCCGGGATTCACTATCATCTTTATGCTGACGACACACAACTCTACCTCAAGATTGCCTCTACTCACGATCTCTCCATCCTAAGCTCCACTCTCGACTCCATTCAAAACTGGATGTCAACTCATCAACTGATTCTGAATCCCTCCAAAACTGAATTCCTCCTCTTCTCCTCCTCACTCTCTCCTCCCCCGGTGCAATCATGGATGGATCAGATGAATCTACTAAACAATAAACCCATCATTGTCGGCAGCGCCAAATCCCTTGGTGTCATACTAGACAAAAAACTCAATCTAATTCCCCACATCAATTCCATTGCGAAATCAGCTCGATACCAACTGCGCCTTCTTTGGGGAATCCGTCGCTTCTTCGCGGAGCGGGACCTTATTACCCTGGTGCAAGCACTGGTCCTCTCCAGACTCGACTACTGCAATTCTCTTCTTACTGGCCTCCCCAAATCCCACTTGTCCCCACTTAAGTCTGTTTTCCACTCAGCAACTCGTTTCATTTATGGGGCCAAAAGAAGCGATCACATCACACCGATGTTATCTACCCTCCGCTGGCTTCCCTTTGAGGCTAGAGCTATCTACAAGACCGCTTGTATCACCCACAAAGCCCTGCACTCCTCTTCTCCTCGCTACCTGGCGAATAAACTGAAACTCTCTGGAGGTTCTAGACCTTCACGCAATGCGGAGAATCTACTGCTTGAACCTCCCACTTTCAAGAAGGAAAAAACGATGGCCCAATCCTTTTCAGGCAACGCAGTGAGAATCTGGAACTCATTCCCACCTCAGCTCCGGACCACCGCCTCCTCCCAGGCCTTTAAAAGGGACCTCAAAGCTCTCCTCCTCCAGAGACACCTCCAATAGTAACTCTCTTTTATCTGAAGGAAGATCTCCCACTACTGAAAATTTCTACTTCTCATGTCCATGGAAGTGCCTTCCCAGTGTGTTCTTGCGGTTAGAGTGTTTGCCTTTTATTGCAGTATTATCCATGTACTTGTGTTTGGTACCCTCTTGCAACTTGCACTCACCACTTTGCCCCTGTAACACACGGTTTGCTTCCTCTCACATGTTTTTTACCTTTGATACTTGCACAAGTGCCACTTCTGCCTACGTAATCGTTTGTTCTTGTGCTTGAGTGTCTAACATGTATTGCAGTATTATACCGCAAATTATACTCTATTTTCTCTTGTAGCCTGCACACTTGTCACTTTTTCCTCCTGTGCACTTTCTACTACCTCATGTATTTTTGGTAGCCCACATTTTTACTACCTCATGTATCTTGTTTGCTCACAAGTGTCACAATTACCTTGTCTACCTTATGTATTTTTGGTTTCTCAAAATTTTTACTACCTCATGTATTCTTGTTTGCTCACAATTATCACTTTACCGTATGTAACGTAACGTATGCCTCTGCAATCTGTTGCTCGTGTAATGTTCTCAGTTTGTATCATTTCTGTTCCTAGTGTGAAGCGCTCCGACACCTTCGGGTAAAGTCCGCGCTATATAAAATTGCATAAATAAAATTAAAAAAATAAATAAATAAATAAACAGTTCCATTTATTCTCATTTTTTATGGTTTTGGGGATAATTCAAAAGGCAGGTAAGAGTTGACCTTTACTCAATATTATGACCGGCTGCAGTTAAATCTTCTTCTCATGATGTAATTACAGGTTGCATTATTGCGAGCCCACGCCGGTGAACATCTTCTCCTCGGGGTGGCGAAACGTTCAATTCCCTATCAGGATTTCCTGCTACTAGGTAAAGCAGTACAACCTAGATTCAGAATCAGTAGTCTGTGTGTATGTATATATGTATGTGGTATTTCTATAATGTGAACTTAGCCAAAAGGCAGCGGAGGGCTGTACAGGCTAAAAGATGAGCATAAAGTCTTCAAGTGATAAGAAAGGTAGCGGTTTGTGGACTGTTAATGCTTTGTGATAGTGTTCTTTAAAAAACCGTATTGTAACTCGTTCCTAAATTGAAGTGGGGGGATGGTCCTGATGGAGTTGGAGATGTTGTACCAGATCCTCAGTGTATAGCTCGGAAGGAGTGCTCCATGTTTAAAATTTTTTTTTTTTTACAAATCTTGATCTAATTGTATTATGACGACATGAGGGACCAACATTAAAAACTGACTTTGACTCTAGGCCGCAATAGCCGTAGTCTGAATTCAAAGTGGTTGTCATTGTGTCAAGATGAACCGGGATCAATGGAGAGGCATGCCTCGAGTATTCTACTTTAAGACAACCAATGGTGGAAGATGCTATAGGGAAATATAGGGATTTCTCAAAAGGCTTGCATATTTGAATAACTTTTAGACACGAGGTACCACCGGTTAAATATTAAGTAGGCATGCATGTCACTAGCTCTGCCCCAACCATATTTGTTTTTAGATGCACTGTTCTGTAAAAGACTCCATATAGTCCTATCCTCCTCTATATACATTGAGCTGTTAAAGTGGATTCCAGTTACTGCAGCCTATTTTTCACTGACCTGCACAAATTAACCCAGTTGCAAAATCACACTCCATAATGTCTTTTCTTTTTTCTCGTTGCCCTTCTATTTAAATTTGAAATGAAAAAAACAGATCAATGTAACCCAGGACTAGCTCTAATTGAGATTTCGACACCCTCTCAAACAGCATCTCTTACTTGTAGTTGTTTACAGATCCGCTATCAGTGGCACTGGAAATACTAACGTGCGCCCTTGGCCTGGTCGCCCCCAAACCCCCCGCCTGCTCCTCCTACCTGCTGCCTGAGCCTCGCACTGCACGACGCCCCAGCCGCCGCAGGGCCGCCGCAGAGCCGCCCCAGCCACTGCAGGGCCGCCGCAGAGCCGCCCCAGCCACCGCAGGGCCACCTCAGCGCCGCCCCAGCGCCGCCCCAGCCACCGCAGGACCGCCGCCGACCCCTCAGGCTTTTCCCGCCGGTTTCCCATGAGAACCCGCCCCCCGCCCGCCGATTGGTTCCCGCGCTCCCCGCCTCCCCGCAGACCCTCCCTCCCGGCTCCCCTCTTAAGGGGACCCAAAGCGCTGCCCAGGAGCGACCACTGCACCCTTGGCCTGGTCGCCCCCACACTCCCCTCCTGCTCCTCCTACCTGCTGCCTGAGCCTCGCACTGCACGACGCCCCAGCCGCTGCAGGGCCGCCGCAGAGCCGCCCCAGCCACCGCAGGGCCACCGCAGAGCTGCCCCAGCCACCGCAGGGCCGCCCCAGCGCCGCCCCAGCCACCGCAGGGCCGCCGCAGAGCCGCCCCAGCCACCGCAGGACCGCCGCCGAGCCCCCAGGCTTTTCCCGCCGGTTTCCCACGAGACCCTGCCCACCGCCCGCCGATTGGTTCCCGCACTCCCCGCCTCCCCGCAGACCCTCCCTCCCGGCTCCCCTCTTATGACGCCCCCAGAGTGACCGCGCAGCGGACGCGCGCAGCGGGAGCACCGATTGAGCGCCGAAGGTGCGCCAAAGGTAAGCCCGTCTACGCCCGTCCGCGCCTGGACCGCGCCCAGCGCCAGGACCCCTGGCCCTCGCAGACCCCTGCCCACCTGCCGGACGTACAACGCCGCCACCCTCAACGCACTCAACACCGGCCGAACCCCTGGATGCTACCGAGCCACCCCGAGACGCACCCACGGACACCTCACCTGCCAGTCCTGCAAGTTCACCTGCATCCGGACCTGCACTGCACCAGCGCCCACCAAGCCGAACACCAGCAGCAACCACCTCAAGTGCATCCTGCTCAACACCCGCTCCGTCCACAGACACGCCGTCCAACTCTGGAACCTCCTCGACACCACAGCTCCTGACGTTGCCTTCCTCACGGAAACCTGGATGAACGAATCCTCAGCGCCCAACATCGCCATCGCCATCCCAGAGGGCTACAAGATCATCCGGAAAGACCGCGACAAACAGACTGGAGGAGGTATCGCCATCATCCACAGGAACAGCATTCGCATCTCGACCAACACCGACGACACCCTGACAACCGCCGAACACCTGCACTTCCATATCCACACCGACCCCAAGACCACCCTCAGGGGCACCCTGATCTACCGACCCCCGGGACCACGCACTCAATTCAGCGAAGATATCGCCGACTTCATCAGCCCGCACGCCCTCCCCTCCGCCGACTACATCCTCCTCGGGGACATCAACTTCCACCTGGAGAACAACAACGACCGCAACACCACCACCCTGCTTGACAACCTCGCCACCCTCGGACTCAAGCAGCTGGTGACCACCCCCACCCACCTCGCCGGACACACACTCGACGCCGTCTTCTCGTCCAGCAAAGACGTCGCCTTCAGCCACGCCACTGGACTCCACTGGACGTACCACAGCTGCATCCACTTCACCTTCAGAAGAACCACGGTCCACCACCACCAGCAACAGGCCGCACGAAGAAGCTGGAACAAGATCACAGCCGACCAACTCGCCGCATCCCTGAGCCAGCACCCTCCCGCCAGCTCAGCGAACCCCAGCCAAGCCGCCGACAACCTCACGAAATGGATCTACACCTGCGCGGACGAACTCGCCCCTCTGAGAACCCCGCCCAGCAGACCCGGAAGCAAGAAGGCCCCGTGGTTCACCGACGAACTCAAGAGCTCCAAGAAGTACTGCAGTGCCCTCGAGAAAGCCTGGAGAAGAGACCCAACACCGGACAACATGACCATCCTCAAGCTCGCCACCCGAAAGCACCATCAACTGATCCACGCCACCAAGAAAACAGCATTCAAGGACCAGCTGGACAACAACGCACACAACAGCAAGGAACTCTTCAACATCGTGAGAGAGCTCTCCAACCCCAACGCCGGAACCAACGACATCACCCCATCGCAAGACCTCTGCAACTCCCTCGCCTCCTACTTCTACAACAAGATCGCTGACATACACAACAGCTTCAGCACACAAACAACGCTCCCCACGACCACACCAACGCCCCCCACCCCCACCCTCAACGCCTGGACACCGATCAACCTCGAAGACACCATCCGCACGATGAACTCCATCCACTCCGGATCTCCAACCGACCCCTGCCCTCACCACGTCTTCAACAAGGCCGACGCTGTCATCGCACCCCACCTGCGGGACATTATCAACACCTCCTTCGACACCGCCACCTTCCCTGAGAGCTGGAAGCACGCCGAACTCAGCGCTCAACTAAAGAAACCAACGGCGGACCCCACCGAACTCAAGAACTACCGCCCCATCTCGCTCCTCCCGTTTCCAGCCAAAGTCATCGAGAAGACCGTCAACAAGCAACTGGCAGCCTTCCTCGAGATGACTGGATCCATCGACCCATCTCAGTCAGGCTTCCGGGCCAACCACAGCACCGAGACCGGCCTCATCGCTGCCACCGACGACATCCGAACCCTGCTGGACAAGGGAGAAACAGCGGCCCTCATCCTCCTGGACCTCTCCGCGGCATTCGACACTGTCTGCCACCGCACCCTAGTGCAGCGCCTCAGCAACGTCGGAATCGAGGAGAAAGCACTGGAATGGATCATCTCCTTCCTCGCCGGAAGGACACAGAGAGTCCGTCTGCCCCCATTCAGATCAGAAGGCACGGAAGTCATCTGCGGCATCCCTCAGGGATCCTCGCTCAGCCCCACCCTCTTCAATGTCTACATGAGCCCCCTTGCAGCCATCGCACGCCAACACAACCTGAACATCATCTCCTACGCCGATGACACCCAGCTGTTCCTCTCCCTGACCAACGACCCCGCCACCGCCAGAGCCAACCTACACGAAGGGATGAAAGACGTGGTCGAGTGGATGACGACCAGCCGCCTGAAACTGAACACAGACAAGACGGAAGTCCTCATCCTGGGCTCCTCAACCTCCGCCTGGGATGACTCCTGGTGGCCCCCCGCCCTGGGCAACGCACCCAAACCGACAGACCACGCACGCAACCTGGGCTTCATCCTGGACTCCTCCCTCTCCATGACCAGACAAGTCAACGCCGTCTCCTTGTCCTGTTTCAACATCCTGCGCATGCTACGTAAGATCTTCCGGTGGATCCCCACCGAGACCAGGAAGACGGTCACCCAGGCCCTCGTCACCAGCCGACTGGACTACGGCAACGCCCTCTACGCCGGAACCACCGCCAAGCTCCAGAAGAGACTCCAGCGGATCCAGAACACCTCGGCGAGACTCATCCTCGACGTCCCCAGACGAAGCCACATCTCCAGACACCTGAGAGACCTGCACTGGCTCCCAATCAACAAAAGAATCACCTTCCGGCTCCTCACCCACGCACACAAAGCCCTACACAACCAAGGCCCGACCTACCTCAACAGCCGCCTCAACTTCTACGCTCCCAAACGCCACCTCCGCTCGACCAGTCATGCCCTCGCCGCCGTCCCCCGCATCCGCAGAGCGACAACAGGAGGAAGGTCCTTCTCCCACCTGGCCGCCAAGACTTGGAACTCCCTCCCGACCGACCTATGCCTGACCCAAGACCACCTCTCCTTCAGGAAAAAGCTCAAGACCTGGCTGTTCGAGCAGTAGCGGACCCCCCCCCCCCCAAGCGCCTTGAGACCCTCCGGGTAAGTAGTGCGCGATATAAATGCCTATGATTGATTGATTGATTGATTGATTGACGTGTGTGTACGTCCATATGGTGGTGTGAATGTTTTTCAGGTGTCTGCTGTGTAAAATGTGGGCCTTCTCAACATGATGCACTTGGTAGTTTGTGGTCGTACAATAGCTATTTCCAAAACAGAACTGTGACACACTTTTAAGTGTGATTATTTTTGTTTCTTAAAGCCAAACATCTCTTCAGTGTTTTACTCTGCTATTCACACCTTCGTCAATTTAGTTTTCCCCCTTTTTGTGTGTTATTTCTTTATATCCTCTAGCTAGAAGTAGGAGCAATCTTTGCATGCATCTATATACCTGGAAAATTCAAGTGGTTTTCATTTTCCTTAGGGAATGATTTCATTATCCCAATGAACTGTCCAGAGCTGGACATTGCTCGCGTTGCTACCAGAATCCTGGATGAGCTAGTGAAGCCCTTAAGAGAGATCCAGATTGACGACAATGAGCACGCCTGTCTAAAAGCGATCATATTCTTTGATCCAGGTAGGATTCCATTTCTGGATTTACTGATCGCTTGCCTGTCAGCACATCCTGATCTATGTAAATACACTGTGGTCCAAATTTAGGATTTCTGCACATCTGATGCGCATTTCTTCCTTTAAGAGGTGATTCATGTCAAACAAACAACAACCCCGACATCCAGAAATAATTTTAATTTTAACATGGAGTTTTGTGACAATTACTTAACTTATTTACATCTTTACTGGGGCCATTCTGTTCAACATAAACACAGTTTGGCTCTTCTTTCCACATGTAATAATATTTCAATGTATTCTTGCAATTTCTGAAACATAATGTATATTATACACATTAAGGTGCCTCAAAGCATAAAAGAATAAGTAACTAAGTTCAAGCTATGAAAAATGAGGAGGCAAAGAATTGCCCCAGAAGACAACTTTAGAATCACAAACTATTTACACCTCTCTGGAATACTGTTTATTTAAGATGCATTTACCTAGTGCCCAGTGGTTGATTAGTTGGCCTTTAGTTTGGTTGCATTTCAGGTAATTCCCAGTGGACAACACAATCAAGGTTTTGGCTTACCGCTCAGCCTAGCTTTTACTGTGCATTTTGGTACCGAGAGCCCTAAACTTTATAATGTACGAAACAAAACTACAGGTACCTTATTCTAAAGTATAAGTCAGGTTCCTCAGATAACCACACCTGGCATAGGGCAAAGCAGGGATGGATCAAGAATGTGTGGTCCCCAAGTCAATGTAACAGTTTGCCCACTTTTATAAATTTACACACTCAAAGAACTACGGGGCATATTATCAAGGGGGTTTATCTCCGCTTTTTTGGCTTTAAAAGCCAAGAAAGCGGAGATAAAATTATCTCCCTATTACCAAGCTGTCGCTAACACCAGTTAGTGACAGCTAATAGGAGATAGCGACCATCTTGGGCCCCGCTTTGCATGTCAGTGATATTTATCACTAATGACATGCAAAGTGGGCGTGCCAAGATGTTAGCGACTGGAAACAGTCGCTAACATCGCTATCTCCTATTACCAACTTTTGGAGATATTCGCGCTAAGCGCAAATATCTCCAAAAGCTAACACCTGCCCTGAGCAGTTCTTAGCCATGTTATCCAATGGGAGGTGGATAACATGGCTAAGAGCATTTGCTCGATAATGCATGAATATCGCGGACTTTTCAGCGATATTCATGCATTGCGGCCGTTTTTTATCGCATTTGCGATAAACCTTGCTAATAGCAAGGTTTATCTGCGATAAAAATCGCCGATGTGCGGCGATAAGTTTTGTCTCTAAACAAGTTAGAGACAAAAATTATCGCTAGTTGTTGGTAATATGCCCCTACATTCCGTTTGCTATGATGGACATCCTTCTGTCTGATGCTTCAGAAAGCTGTATACATTGTCTAATGCATTTGACAAGTCCTGGTATACTTTGAGGTCTCTGGGAAATGCATCAGAGGGCACAGGAGGGGAGAGTGGACCTTTTGCCAGATTGAAGAGAAGTGACATTTCATTGCAATATCTGTAAAACGCATGCATGAGAGTACTCTTAGTCCCTAAGTTGTGTGTTTAGAGCGTGTTTAATAATTGGGGAGATTTGTTTTAGCTGAAGAGATGTATTCACCTTGTTTTCTTGCACGTGCAAACTAAGGGTATATTTGGGGGGTTTTAGGATGCAACAGCATTACTATTAATGTCTTATTTCATGGTAAGTACTACTTCCTTCATTTTTCTCCAATGTAAGTCCTTCAAAGCATAGCACAATTTCATGCCCAGTTTAATGGGGGTAAATTTCTGCTAAGTAAAGGACTAGAGCTGTTCTGCAGAGGTTAAAAGACAACAGAAGATGGAGTAGTTGTCTATTTTAGTTAAAGAAGCAGCAATATATCCTCCAAACATAACCATAAAAAAAATAAGGTCAGTTGCTACAGTTCACTAATTACACCAATAATAGCAATTTACTTGAAAAGTGATGTAGGGTAAGATTCACTTTTTTCTAAAATGGATGCTTGAACCATTACCCACCAAGGTGGCATGCATCATTAATGTAAAAGTTCCTCCGCCTAGTGATAAGACTTGTTTAACCAGGGTAGCCATTTCAGCAGGAGCTCCTTGCAGAAGACTGGACAAAACTGGAAACAATAATTAAGTGTCTAAAATGTTGTCCAAATAGAGGCGCACTGTCCAATTGTATACTCAAAGGGAAGGGAGCGTCGGGATCTTGATTACGGTTCCGATTACTTTGCGGTTAAGCCACATTTTTTTTATTGTAGTCCTACAGTTGATAAGGTTAAAAACTGACTGAAGTGAGAATAATCATCCTAAAGTGGTCAAGTCAGCAAGTTCCAGCCCTTCAAGTCTGTACACAAGGTATATGACGTTCGTCAGAACCAGGGATCAGTCACTGTTAATGTAGTAAACAATAACTGCTTGAAATAGGGATTTCTATTTGTGGTGTGTTGAAAAAGAAGTGTGTAAAGTATGTTAAAATATTCTGAACTAGTCAAGATCAGAAGTCTAGTAAGGATTAGCCCTTTATCATTGTGATAAAAACTGCATGGATGTACACATTTATAGAGAAACAGTGCCAATGTCAACATTCATTGTGAGATTCACAATTGGTGGATGCATCTGTTACACAGTGTGAATACAGAAATACCTGGTCTTTTGTAATCCATAGCTCTACACTACACAAGCAACTGTGTTCTCACTTCACACTGAATGTACACTGCAGAAATAAATGCTATGGCGGGTTGTGTGTGTGCCTGTATTGGTAGAATGTGTATGGAGGGTACAAAACCCTCACCTACCCAGAGTTCCTAAGTAGCTCCTTGGAGGCACACACGTGCTACAGTGCAATGGCATAGTCTGCTGCTTCAGTACAAACAGTGGGGGACAGAAGAAGAAACACTCTGAGTAATGTGGCTAAAAGCATGTGCATGGCCATAGACTTAGAAGTTTCATCCTAGGGAAGCGGATGACAAATTCTAAAGAAAATATCCAGTGTCCACATCTTTCTCACACATTTATTTGCATTTTCACACAGGGAGGTGACTTCAGTTAGGACACTTTTCCAAAGTGTGGAAAAGATCATCTGTGAATAGGAACAGATATGACGATTGGAATGTTTTTAGATTCATTAATTGACACTTTCCTGCCTGAAGGGTACAGTGTCCTATGCAAGGACCGATACTCTAAGCATGTTGGTGGTTCAGCAATCATCTGAAAAGAAAACCTCCCATGTAAAATTATGTGGACACAAAGTTTCTCCTGTTTTCAATGTCTTACTACTGAGTTCTTAAGTATAAGAGGGGGGTTTTACCCAAATAAGTCACTAGGGACCTGGGTGCTATATAATATAATACAAAGGGTCCCCGTAAACAAATAATAAATATACATACAATTATTGTTTCACTAAATCAAAAACACAATTCAAAAATTAATAAGGCGCTCTGTTATTTCATCACAATGGGCTTGTCTTTCAAAATGCATTGTAAGCAATAATAACAATGTCATCACAGTCCCCCAGAGTAGAAAGGGGGAAAGGTGAAAATGGAGTGTTAGTGAAGGGAGGAAATGTGCAAAGTGGGTGAAGTGCAATAACAATATATTCACAATTTGCAGTTCAAAAATACAACTGGCTTCAGGTCCCTGAGCCAATAAATAGGATAACTAATATCCGAACAATTAGTATAACAACATGCATCTGACGCTGATAATTAATATTCAATATACTGGTGGCGTCTGCTAGTGTAGAAAAGTAGCCGTCGACGTTTCGACCCCAAGACTACAGCAGTAGGTGCAAATCACACCTTACAAAGGGGTCTTCTTCAGGACGAAAAGGACACAGGGGTACACTGGTATATCATGGTCAGTGGGTAAATAATTGCCCACGTCAGTAAGTGATGCTGTACGTATCAAAGGCGTGGCTCTATCATTCCGACTCACTCAGACGCGCCAAAGGTCGTCAAATATCTTAAGCTCACAATAGTGTGACTTTCTTTAATAGCCCTTGGCGGGCGGTAACATATGGTTAACAACTCGACCTTAGCGTGACCTAATCACTTGTATAGTCCCCGTCACTATCTCCACCTGTATGTATGTATATTTATTATTTGTTTACTACTGAGTTCGGCATGATTTCCAAAAAGGTACCTTAATTTATCACCTTCCCCTCTAGGAAAACAGTTTTACTGACGACCTAATTAAGTTTCCCATTGACCAGTGTCTACCTTTTCTAGGGAGAACATTCATCGGAGACTTCAGCTTGCTTCAGCAGCTTGCTAATAATAGGTGCTGTACTGAATGCACATAAATCCCTTCTACAGGATTCCTTGAGGTCCCCTCGAGATTACCAGTCCCTTATTCATGACAAAGGATCTTCTCCTTGCCATAAAGATGTTAAACCTCAGAACCACTCCTGGAGGACTGGTCTGATCCCCACTTGCTCCTTTTCCGCATGTTTATTACTCCTCCTTCATCATAGAACCTCTTGAACCCATATGAATTTCCAGAGACATCAAACACTTGAATCAGAATGATTTTAGAAACTTGATTTCTTCTCTGCCAGAGAAAGACAACAAGACTGCAGCTGAAAGAAACTAGAGGAGAGCTCCTGTTTTATTTTATGGGGTGTGGCCTAATGTGTGTCTCCTGCTGCAAAGTTCACCACCACTCCGATGGGATCTACAATGCGCTATATTAAAACAACCTAAATGAAATATGTTTGGTGCATCAACCAGTCATGCCCCAGAACAAGATCCTGCAACTGATTTACAAAGAGTTCGTGCAACGCAGCCCAGCAAGTGAAGTTGCTGCGCTGAATTGTCTGAATGGGAGCGCGCAGAACTGCGCTATATCTACATATAAGTGGGTAGTTCTGCATTTTCCCTGCACATACGTACCTTTGGCACCCATGCATCAATGCAGTCAATCTTGCGCCATAGTACAAGAGTGTATGTGTTGTGGTTAGCATAGTTTTTGTGCAGGAAAGGGTTCCTTCCTGTATAGTAACTACACTTTAAGGCATTTTTCTCTTTGTGGGTGTCCTGTGGAATTCAGTGTACATTTAAAGAGGGAAAATCGAGTTGAAACAAACACATTTGTGCTCGTTACACCTCTGAAGTGCAGGATTTTGGCTCAAATCTATAATTCTTTGTAGACAGTGATTTTCGTCAAAATCCAATGTTTTTGCATGGGTAATGTCCGTGTTCCATCCATGAAATGCCCCTTGACACACAATAGTGCATTGTGCTGCATCTTGTTACTTTGGATTACAATCCAACCCAAGTCATGATTTATGTTGGGTTGAAAATCCCATCAATAGATTTAGGGTCGGCGTTTAAAAAAGGAATTGAAAACCGATGCAAAGTCATTCTAAAACTGGGCCCCTGTTTTTCATTGTATAAAAGGACCACTCCAATACTTATATACACTTTTTTTTGTATCTATGTGCTTTATCATTTATTAATATCAAAGCACAAAAACTTACCACATTGCATCAGATTTCACTGTTATGACCTCATACGTAACAATTTGGAGTGCGCCTCCCTGCACTTGCGTGAAAGATTACAGACAGGCACGCATGATGACGAAATGTGCCGTCATCACAGTAATAAATAAAGAGCTCACGACCCCACTATTCACAATCCTCAAATATTGGTGAAGTGTGTCATTTTATTGCGGTAGTCTGCCTCTCTACACAGACGGTCTCTAGTTAGTATATTTAACCGCTGTCATTTGGTTTATGGAAACAGCACTTGATTGATCAAGCAAACATACCTTTCACTAAGGTAGTATATCCATGGGAAGCGGTATTTTTTAAACAGACTACTAAATTTAGGACGGCGGCCTCAAATAGAATATATTAATTTATGAACCAGTCTCTAGGCGCCATCTACTGGCAGAAAGAGTAACGTTCGAAATGAAAGCACGCAGACTGGCTTGTATGTATGTGTAGGTCACTCACTGACTTAATATGCGTTGGAATACATTGTAATTTTTTTAATGGATATGCACGTGCAATTGTCCTAGTTTGTAAATTTGATCATGGGGAAGGGGAGCACAGTAAGGAGGGTTTGTCAAATGGAAAAGTGGTCAACTCCGCTCCGCTGAAGATGCTTTCCAGACTCTCCAGGAATCCCTGAAATTGTGATTGGTTACTAGTTGAAGACTGGATGGCCCCAGAAACAGTGGCGGCTCGTCCGCTAAGGCGGAGGAGCATCGTCCCTTTGCTTTTAAGCAGTGTGAGGAAAGGAAAAAGAAAATCATAATTACTTGTTATTATCATTTTATTGTTTCCAGCTGCTTTGCGTGCGGGCGGGGCTGCTCTGCTGTCAGAGTAGGGCAAAGGAGGAGTGGCTTGCCCACTTCAAGTGCGCAGCATCATGGTGCAAGAGCGACACAACTCAAAAATTCGATTTATCAATCCGTGCAAGGCCTCCATGCGGGCCGAGTGGCTTCAGAAATCCTGAGTAAAGCAGGGCAGAGCAAATGAATGCGTTGCCTTACTCTGTGCAGGGAGTTGCAACATGGGTATTGCGTGGGTGTTCCCAAGTGCCATCCATGGCTTTTGAAGCATTTTCAGATTTACCAGAATGGTAGACCTGGGAATGCGCCAATAACCTACGCCTCACCAGGCGAGGCATGACAAGTAGAAATATGTTTATCTCTCCTTGTTTTTTATAGTTCTTTGTGTGCCTCAGAATGCAGCACACATAGAAAGAGGAAAACACCTCAGGTGATTGTTTGTTATGTAGGAAGGTGCTTGTTCCTGCACAAAAACAATCCACCTCAAAATGCAAGCACCCTTGTACTATTGTACAAGGGTGCCTGCATTGGCACTAGGCAGCCAAAGCACCAGCTCATGGGAAAAGGCAGAAATGAACTGTATTCGTTTAAATGTGCCACACTCCTTGCCTTTCCCTGTTATGCAGTGCAGTAAGATGACTGGTTGCACTGCACTGCATGCCACTCATAAATATACCCCCTGCACTGCATGCCACTCATAAACATTCCCCCTGCACTGCATGCCACTCATAAATATACCCCTGCACTGCATGCCACTCATAAACATTCCCCCTGCACTGCATGCCACTCATAAATATACCCCCTGCACTGCATGACACTCATAAATATGCTCATATGTGTTTTACTGCTTTTGGAGCGTTAAACACACTCCCTCTAGCAGAATCATGGGAGTTAGTGTTTGCATCTATATTACAATTGGCGTTCAGGTTTGCTATGTATCATCAATGCAATCAGCACAGATTGTGGGTACACTCAGTCAAATCACTCAAAATGTATCAAAGAGGATCTTGGTGTGTCTGAGAGCCAATCACTATTCTACAAAACTGTTTCCGTGTCTATGCCGTTTCGGTATGTTCATTACGTCCTCTTCTGCCACGGTCTATACCGTGCACCAAGTTCTTCAGGCAAAGTATCACTCATAGAGAAGTCAGTGGTGTCTGTGCCCTTGTCGTCCCCAGCACTCATGGCATTGTTGCAGGCCAAAAACTAGGCTACCAGATTTTCATCCTCGCCATCACATCCAGTGCCAGTGGACCCTTTTGTATGACATGTTGCTCACACACAGCTGACAACAGTATCAGCCTAATTCCTGGGATAATAGTTATCTAGCTCCACGACTTTCTGTGGTCTTCCCTTATCTTATGACACTATGCTAAATTAAATATTTGACTCATGCAGTGATGGTAAGCTTGACTTCTGGCATGTGGTAGGTGAAGACCCTGGGGGAAGATACATGTGTCTGAGATTCTGCAACACAATGTTTGCAGAAGCAGATTGACGTGTCCTAAAACAATTGCGTTACTTGGAGACTATGCCAAGGGCTGATGGAAATCCCTTCTTTCCAACAGGAACCTGGTCTGAGATACATGTTTTCTAGAGAATCGTATACACCCCATAAACATAGATGTACACCCAGGTTATTTAATCAGGCACTAATATTTTTTGACATCACCCATGCCTGGACCATACTCAAGGTGAGGTGAGCCAGCAGCCTCAGTGTAACACTTTGTAGCAGCTTAAAATCAAACCAAAAGCGAGACTGAGAGAAGAGTGTGAGGACATGTATGATAAAGGGAGCACGTCTTCACCTCGCTCTTTTGAAGATATTATTGGATTATTTTATGTGAGAAACATAGATTTGTCAAAGTCTTTAATCTGAAAAGATCTATTGAGCTGTTACAGGGTTGAAATCACCTTTATGTAGTAAAAGGTGAAGTAAGATCAGTCCATGCGAAAGTTTACAGGTTCGAAACCCAACAGGTCCACACGTGTTATCCTTCTGAGGTTGTTAAAAACATGAGCACCGTCAGATGCTTGTCTCTATGGGAAAGAGAGTTGTGTTCTCCTTTTTTAGAAAAGAATGGGTCGTTATGGTGCAAATGAAAGCACAGTTTTTCAAATATATTAGCAAAGCATGATTATGACTAGATTGTGGCAGGACATCTAGCCCTCAAAGCAGCCCCTACCGTGCAGTCTGTCAAAGTGCCCAAATGGTAAATCGGGCCCTGCACACATATAGCAGTTATTATCAATATTATTAGGTTGCTGTTCTACCTATGGTAAATAAAACAAGCAGCCATTTTGTTCCCAGGGACGTCAACATGGAACCCGACTCTGCTATGAGAAATCTTGCGTTCATCAGAAAATATTGGCATGGGATTGTGCAGAAATGACTAAGCAGTTGTAAAAAAAATCGGGATGTTGGTTGACTGGGTGTAAGCCCTGGTCAAGCAGCAATCACAACTCTTGTCAGGGTAAGGCACAAGCAACCCCCAAATTAACCTGCACTCATCCTCCTAGGTAGCTTGACACAGAGCTGTCAGGCTTAATACAGAGGCAATGTGTAAAGTATTTGCGCAGCACTTCAAACAGTGAAAACACAATACATAAGGAGCACACAGTTAGTAACATAGAGTCATATTTATTAAATAAAACAAGATCAGAACAACATAAATCTAATTAGTGGAACTGGAGATATTGAATTTTAAAGTTTATAGTGAAAATAGTGCCAAAAAGCTTAAAGTGCTTCTGGGGATATCTGGTCGAGCCGGACCAGGACAAAGCCACAAGTTCCGGCCGACTGCAATGGAGTGTGGGCTGGTGACAGGGATCCAGTTAGACCGCTGAACAGAGTACCTTAAATCCTGGTTGCGGAGCGTTGCATGGATCCCTGTGAAAGAGGTGCCCTGCAACCGTAGTGATTGTCAGGTCCAAGATGCGGTGAGACTGCGGCATGAGGTCCTGTTGTGTCGTCCTCAATGATCCTGTCAACTGAACCGGCGATATGAAGTCTGGCATCAGAGATGCAACACGCAGCTGATGATGCATCAGTTCAGAGAGAAGCAAGGCTACGATGAGGAGTCTGGCATTGTCATTGAGTCTGCTGTCATCGAGAGATGAAAGGACCTGTGCTGCGGATGCCTCAGTTCAAAGAACTGCAGAGGGCGATACAGGTCTTTGCAGCTGGTCCAATCCATGCAGCATGGGCGGTGTGTCGGATCTGCTGGGGGATGTACTGCTCAGCCACTGAGATGCATCAGTTCTGCTCAGGGATGCGCCGCTCAGCAAAGAGGATGTGTTGGTTCCACTGGCAATCACCTTAGGCCCACTTCCAAGAGTCCAGGACTGGGGTGGCACTGCTTGATAGAGTAGAGTCACAGATTTCAAAGTCCAAGAGCAAGAAGCTTATTATGTCCCTAAGACTACCAATCAGAAGGCCAGCCCACTTGGAGTCACTTTGTGTTCTGAGTTCAAGAGATGCCTGTCCAGTCCTTCTCACCCAGGCAGGAAGGCCAAAGGTCTGCACAGCAAAACAGGAGTATAGCAGAGTGCAGTCCAACAGAGTGACAGCCCTTCAGCAGCACAAGAGACCTTCTTTCTTGCAAAGTATCCACATGTCCAAAGTGTACAGAAATGGTGGTGTATGAGGTCCTTCTTTTATACACAGCTGTGAATCTGAAGTGGGGACCAGCTTCTAGAGGCATGCCTTTTAAATGCACAGATACCCTACCTTGCCTGCTCTAGCTCTAAACTATCTACAGAGGGTGTGGAGACAGGACACAGGCTATTTGAGGGTGAGTGACGTTGAGACCAGCTCTACATCCCCATCTTCCCAGTTGTGGCCCATTCAGTCACACCAAAGCTGCCATTGTGTGTGGTTTTCAAGGAGTAATAAACAAAGCCCAACTGCGAACTAACCCCAGCCGTGTACCAGAGACAGGCTGCATCCACAAAATTGCTAAGGGAAGAAAATGCCAACTTTCTAAAAGTGGCATTTTCAGAATTATAATTTTAAATTCAACTTCACCAAAAATTTTAATTTTAAATTAGTATTCCAGAGACAACAAATTTGAATCATAAATATCTTCTCATTTGGAAATTACATTTATAAAATATAATAAGGTAATCCCAATGTTATACTATGGGAGATATAGGCCTTGCATTAGTGAAAAGCAAATTTAAGACGTTTTCACTATCAGGACAGATAAACGGTACAAGTACATGTCCTGCTTTTTAAATACATTGCACCCTTCCTTATGGGCTCTCCAGGGCCTCCCCTAGAAGTGACTTAAATGTTTTAAAAGGGAAGGTTTGGGCTTAGCAAAGGTTTATTTTGCTATGTCGAAATGGCAGTTTAAACTGCACATGCTATGCAGTGGCAGGCCTGAGAGATGTTGAAAGAGATACTTAAGTGGGTGGCACACTAGTAACATTTAATGAGCAGGCCTGGGCTCATGTAGTGCCACTTTTCTAGTGATTTTAAGTAAATTAAATATGGCATTTGGGGATAAGCCAATATCACCCTATTTAGAGGATAAAACACAAGCACTTTAGCACTGGATAGGAGTGACAAAGTGTGCAGAGTCCTAATACTAGCAAAAACAGATTCAGGAAAGTGGAGTAGGAAGGCAAAAGGTTAGTGGGAAGACCACACTATGGCAGAAAAGTCTAACATCAGTTATGAGAAAACATATTGGTAAATTGTCCGCCCCATTTCAGAAGTCATGTCAATCTTTTACGTGTGAAATGTCCAGTCCGAGACCATACGCGAATAAGTGAGTAGAAAGTATACAGATCTAATAATAGTCGAAGATATGAGAAGAAACAAGAGGCAGATGAAGGTAAACATGCATCTTCTGATACCTAGTTCAGTTGTGAAGGTTAGTGTTTACGTATGAACCCTCCGAGCTATATCTCAACCTAATTAACAAAAAACTTCAGATGTGTAATCAGAATTTAAACATGTCCTGGACAGTGACTGAACGGAGCTACATTTTCTTCTTAACGGATGCCAGCTCGTCTGCCACAACCACAATCACAATCACTTTCATCCCTTCAAATGGTTTCTGGTGTACAGAAAATACATGCTAAATTGAGCAGGAGGGCTATAACCCCATACTTGTTTCAATAAGTGTCCTAGCCTAAATAACAACTCCACTTTACAAAAAGATATCCAACCACCCCTTAATCTGTGCCGTAATCAAGCTTTCACATCCTACCCCAAAGAGATACAATTATGCTTATTTTATGGACCCTCACACTATTGGTGTCATGCTTTATCATCGGGTCACACCCTTGTCTGTAAAAACCAGGGTGAGCTCGAACATATCCCAAGGAAAACTTTAGATATTCTTCCTTGGATATTATTCCTGGTTCTAACGGGGATTTCAAATATTAAAAATACCAAGTAGACTTTTTAGGTGCTACTAGTATGGTTACAGACTATAAGAATGGTATTTTATTGGGGTGGGTTACTACCCCTGTACCCAAACACTGTGTCGAGGGGGGGAACCTCTATTAAATGAAAGAAATAAAATATCAATACTAAGTCTAAGTGAATGTTTTCATGTTTCTTGTAGCATCTTGTATGTAACTTTGAAGTGACTTTAATGCTCATGTATGAAGAAATATAGGTCTTAATAGAGGTTCCCCCCTTTTTACTGTTGGTTTGTTACTCCCTCCTCTAGACCTGACATAACTTTAGGGAGTACCCTTTTTCCCTAGCTTTTTCTCCACAGTTTTTACTGTAGGGTTTTTGAGTGATTGAATCTACTTCGTGCTTGGGGCTTAACCTGTGAACTAGTCAACTACACATGTCGGCTCCCACCTACTCTTCTTACCTACACTATCTCTAACCCTGCTTCCACATTTCACAGAAACTGACTTCGTACATAATTTTTCATCCTGCACCTAACCTAATAGGCTCCCTCCAATTACTTTTCTGCAATCATGGACAATTTAGAAACTTTTGGATTCTCAGATGAGGACTATGCCAACATGGTAGGTCAAATCACAGGTAGTAGTACTACTAGTACCAACCCCTTACCTAGCTCTAACAGCGAATGGCTTAAATTGCTTAATTTAAAAAAGAAAGCTAAACGTATGGAATCTCACGCATTTTTCATGTGTGAGTTCCTTAAAGCAGGGGCAATTCCCATAGGCCTCAGAGTAAGAAACATGCCGGGCCTATTTATAGAAGTGCGCAAATTCCTCGAACGTTGGTCACTTATTGCCAATAGATGCTCGCGAGACTGGATGCTATTAATTATAGACGCAGTCCAAGAGATGCTAGCCATACTAAATAAAGAAATAGCAGAGCTAGAGGAAAATTAATAGCAAATCCAGCTGTAGAAGAAGCTAAAAAGACATTACAAGAGATTAATGAAGAAATAGATGAATTTGACACCTACCTCATAAAGAAAAAAATGGATAAACTAAAAAAGGATGTCAGATGGTTCACACATGAAACAATCTACCCTTACCTAAGACCAAATTTCTTCCAGACAGGCCCCAATGATCAAACTCCCACAGGAGCCAGAACATATAACCAAGGGCCACAAAATCAGAGATATAATAAAAGAGTAAGGATCCAAAACTTCTCAGAAACAAATTCCTCAGAGTCAGACCCAGATGGACTAGAAACAGAAGATTTGGACTATGGCTAATATGACAGCAACCAAAGAGGACAGCAAACAGGGAGATTCAACAGAGGTCCGAGGCGGTCCTCTTTTTTAGGGAGAGGCCGGGGTCTGCACAGACCCCGCTACCCAGGGACGAATATGAACCAATACCAGCAGCCGAACCCTCCACATCCTCAGCCCTATGTACAGACCAGGAGGCAGCAATATTGGAAACAATAAAGCCAGACAACACACCAGCTATTCCTATTTTTGATTTATCTAAACACAAATTATCATTAGAAGAAGTACGAGTTCTAAGCAAAGGACTCTCCTTTGTTCCTAGCTCATTTGCCAATAGGTACAAAATTAACCAAGACATGTTCTCGTTCTTTCGTAAGGTGAGGCTCAAAAAATATTTTGACGGGATAACTGACAATGAAGAAGAGGCCAACCTATCAGGGTGTAAGCCCTCCTCTACTTTTAGGCCTACACTCGAAATGCTAGGATCTGAAGTTAGCATTTTTGAAAAAAATGTGCTAAAAGAGTTGGAGAGAATATTAAAATATATCCCTAAGCCACCCCAAAATCTGAATATGTCAGAAAGAGCAGCCCTTAAACAGCTACAAGAAAATGTAGACATTACTATCAAACCGAGCGATAAAGCAGGTGGGATAGTAGTCATGGATACTGATAATTACGCCAACAAAATCCAAGCAATGCTTAATGTAGAAGAACACTACAAAAAAAACAACAGACGAGCTTTATCTGAGCTCACTAGACAAATAGAACAGACAGTCAATAAAGCATTCGAAGAAGGTTTCATTTGCCAAAAAGTAATGGACTTCCTGATAAAAACCAATGCAGTAACACCAGCGATCTATGGGGTCCCAAAGACACACAAAAACATCTTAGATCCACCACTCAGACCTATAGTGGCTTCTATTAATTCCAACACTGAGCCCCTCTCAAAATACTTAGATACTTTCTTATGCCCCCTCACCACCACTTATGACTCCTACGTTAAAGATACAGGTCACATTATTACCATCTTAGAACATGCCACCTTCAATGAGAACACACAATTTTTAGTTACATGCAATATAGAATCTCTCTATACCAACATTCCCCAGGACCGAGCAATGGAAGCAGTGGCAGCGCTCCTTGCTAGGACACCGGGACAGAGACCAGACACATTCATTATGGAATGCTTGGAAATTGTCCTCCATAACAATTTCTTTGAATTTAGAGAGAACCTATAACAGCAGATCAAAGGAGTCAGCATGGGGGCATCCTGTTCCCCCAGCATCGCTAATATATACATGGACGAATTCGAACTAAAAAACATATTTAACGAATTAGCCCCATTCTATGAAAATGTCACTAGATGGCATTGTTTTATAGATGACATTTTCTTCATATGGACAGGAGCAGAAGAAATGTTAAAAGAATTTATGGAGTGGTTAAACCTAGCAGATCCACACTTGAAATTCATCTGTAACTTTTCAGCCAAACAGGTTGAATTTTTGGATATTTGGATCCAAAACACAGAAGGAGAAATTACAGTCAGCCTATACCGCAAGCCCACCGCGAAGAACACCATCTTAGAGCACGGTAGTTATCACCCTCCGTGCCAAAAAGATTCTATTCCCTTCGGGAATTTCTAAGAATAAAGAGAAATTGCACCAACATCAAAGATTTCATGATACATGCCAATAAGCTACAAGTTCGCCTATTGGAACGAGGCTATCCCAAGAGATTGGTTCGCCAATCGCTCAAAAGAGCGAAATACTACAATAGGGATGCCCTTTTAAATCAAACAGCGAAAGTCCCAAATCAAAATCTGGTCTGTGTCCTGAATCATACCACCCTAAACAACAAAATCAGACATATTATATACAAAAATTGGAAAGTTCTAAACACCCACGATCATGAGACAGAGTTGAGAAAACCCCTGATCGCATTCAGGAGGAACTCAAACCTTAGAGACAAATTAGTCCACAGCAGGGCAAAACAAAAAGATAAATCACTCCAACGCACCATGGATGGAAAACCTTTACCAAAAGGGAACCACAAATGTGGTACCTGTCATGCCTGTGATCAAGTCATTTCTGGTAACTCTTGGACCTACAGAAATAAAAATGGTCAGTTCAATGAAATGACAAATTGTAAAACCTCCAACGTAATTTGCCTCATCTTATGTCCCTGCAGTTTGGGTTACATTGGAGAGACAGCCAGAGAATTTCGAGTGAGGTTCTCAGAGCATAAATCAGCAGTTAGAACCAGAAAAACCAATGCCCCCTTGGTAACACATTACATTAAATATGGCCATACAGAAAAGGACATGCGTTGGCACATCTTTGATCGAGTACAGAGTATTCCAGGCAAAGACATGACTAAATACAGGAAACAACGAGAAACCTTCTGGATATACCATCTAGACACGGTACGCCATGGACATAATGAAAAATATGTTGGATCATCACAATCTAGCGAAAACACCTCTGGTTTGCACCCTATAGAAAGTCTAACCTATAGTGCCATCTGACTGATATTAATTCTCTTTGAACGCTGAGAACCTTTCATCCATCACTGTATAATATGACTATCAATTTCCCCTCCCATAAGACCAGCCACTCTAGCATCATCTCAGAATTTATGGTCATTCTATTAATCTCACATGAAGTGATTGTAGGACACTCTCACATGAAGTGATTGATTGACACACTCATCCATATAGCACATGCAGGACACTCCTTCTAATAATCCCATCAAGCAGTGACTACACGCATGACACCCTGAATCTGTATAAGATGGATCAAAAACCTCACACTTTTCTCGATAAGAGTGACAGAAGCAGTACTAGTTGAATATTTATTTCGATCACCTCAGTGCTCAGCGACCAGCATATGTCAAACTCCGAGACACAACACTTTATATAATTTGCAGCGGACATTTTTCGGAAAGAGAACATCATGACATCAGTTTCTCTTTTTAATTATTCCATCTTCATAATTACATCTCATGATTTAATTCCAGTAACAATTAGAGAATTCAGTGAGGTCGCCACTACAGGCAGTGAGCGCCATATTATAATATCCTAAAACACACACTGTTGAATCCTCTCTCAGTGTTTACTCACTAGGACCCAGCAAAGTCCCATCTCGATGTTTACGCAAAGTACGAGGTAATCATACTCCCGGCATTGGTTTCAGCTGCAAACAATCACATCACACTTCCGCTATAAAAACACACGCAGCATAGTTGTCAGATGTCAGTGGCAGTGACATCGGCCGGAGGCGCCCCCCAGAAGACGAGCAAATCTCCAAATTACAGGTAAGAGACTTCCCTTGGAGTTCCCTTTTTAGGTCGAAGCCTCCATTGCAGGGCATGGCCCTGCTGGAGGCAAAGACTTATTGTGAACAGGAGAATTTCAGTACTGCGTGAAACCACACCCCCTTTTTCCATTGGCAGGCCTTTCGAAACGGAGGCCTGCCATTGGAAAAAGCTCCTGTTTAGCAAATTTGTCTGCTCTGGATCCCACCTCTCGAGGACTCCATGACCTGCCTTACGGTAGCACAACAATATTTTCAGAAATATTGCCTTGGCAACCATGAGGCAGGTCAGGGAGTCCTGGAGGGGCGGGATTCAGTATTATGTTTCCGCCCGTTTTTTTTTTTTTTTGGTTTCGTTTGTGCCGTCATTCCTGTGAGTTCCTGGGCGGTGGAGGAGGTAGGGGAGAGGCGGTGCTGGTTATGTTTGTTGCAGTTTTTTAATGCAGATGATCCTTTCACGGCCGTGCAGCTTTACTGCTGCGCGGCCAATGCTTGTGTAACTTTTGGGTTCTGTGAAATGGATGGGTGCTCAGGATTGAGGAAATCTTTGGGCAGATACAAGCACGCTGTAGGAATCGAGCATGCTTTCTCGTGTTGGTGGTTCAGTGGATTATATGAGGCCTGGTGGTCGGAGCTGGAGTGAGGCATGGAGGTGTGCAAGAGTTCGATGCAGGTCACTTGTTTTTAAACTCAGAATTATTCAGTTTCATTATTTGTATAGACTGCCAGTAATTTCCCTGACTTACCCAGAGCCATAATTTCCTGTAAATCAGGCCGGGCGCTTAGAGAAAGTAGCGAAGCCGGGCGGGCGGGGCCGGGCTGTGCTGGGTCCAGGGAGCGCTGGGTCCCGGTCAGTCAGCGATCACAGGAAGTGCAGAGTCCCTGTTGGATGGGGGACAGGCTGTGCTGGGTCCCTGTCAAACAGGCTGTCCAGGTGCAGGCTGCGCTGGGTCGGAGCAGTGCAGAGAACAAGCTGAGCCCCTCCCTGCCCGGTGCTCTATCCCCGTGTCTCCGGGTCTGTCCTGCGTGAGCTCTGACTCTGCTTGGCGTCTGCGCCCCCGGGCCGCTCCGGTGGGGGCCCTGCCCTCTCCTGTGCGGGGATGCCCTGCATTTCATGCTCGCGATTGTCATGCCTTCGCGGCTCGTGGATATATTTCGGGGGCCCTGACCGCGGCCCTGACCTGCTTCTCATGCTTGTGGAGTGGATTGCTGCCATGGTGAAGGATCCTTGCCAGCTTAGCAGTGGTGCTTCTCCGCCGTGCCCAGGTCATCGTGCCAATGTGCCAGGGCACGGGGGCTTCCACTAGGTCCAAGATACGTTTCTGGCTCAAGTTCTCATCTGCCCCTGCCTCCGCCCCAGTGAGCTCCAGCCCCCGTGTGCCCCCGCCCCCGTGTGCCCCTGACCCCGTATGATCCTGACCCCATATGACTCTGCGTGCCCCTGACCCCCTGTGCACCCGTCCCCCCCCCTTCCTGCCACTGGGTACAAAGCCGGTGTCTGTTCAAGGAGTGAATGGAGCAGTGATCTCCGTGCCCATCCGCCTCAGGGCCTCTCTGGTAGGGAGAAGAGGTGACGGTGCCACCCGTCAGTGAATGCCACTCGTTGGGGCCCCCTCCTCAGCTCTGTGCCCCCTGTCGCTGCTCCCGTGGCTAGAACACAGTATAGAATACAATGTCTGCACGCTGGTGAAGCGCCGACCGTGTGTAAACATCATTGCATTGCCGTTTGTGTAGCGCTTCCCTGCCCTCTGCTTGGCCCAAAGCGCTGTCTTCGTTGCGCAATTATTAGCTGTCTCCCATGAATTATGTATCTAGCGCTTCAGTACCCTGACTAAGTCATGCAGCGCTGCGATTGGCATCGGGTGCATGGTGAGTCCTGTGTTCAGGCAGGCGTGTTCTTGTGTGTGTGTGTTTACAAATGTCTGTGTGCAGGTGTGAATGTATGTGAGAGACTGTGTACAGGTGTGTGCTCGTATTTATAAGTGTGTGTGTGAAGTTATGGATACAGTGTATTTGGTTCAACCTTTAAATAATATAACAATAATATTAAAATATTTTTTTATTATATGGATTTTCTTGTTTTAGTTTTGGGGCACCTCGCTGTTTCTTTGCAGTGTCTGGTACTTTATGATACAATCGCCATAAAGCTCGATACAGGAATGCAGAGCAATTGGTCTGCCACTGGCTGTCTGTAAACAGTAACAGTAAGAGACTTATTCAGCTGACCCGTGAACTACCTGGGCTGCAATGCAGTCTTCAACATTCTGTGTCTGAGTATCTTTACAGGCTACTTGCACGGACAGTATAGGGTAGTATACTAAACCGTGAGTGCTATTGATTATGTACCCTTTGCCTCTCTGACTTTTTAACAGTACACGTCTATCGTCCTCTGTGGATCGCCTTTCGCACAGAACACTTAACACACGCATGTACATTTCCTCCTTTAAATGTGAACCGATACCACAGTGGACCGTAATTTTATTTCCTGCCATTCCCTGTGATTCTTTAATGCGACATGTGAAAAAGACAAGTTTTTTGCCAGGCAGCAGGTAGGTAGTTTATGACACAAAACTTGACGGCAGACTGGGAAAGTGAATTACGGTCTCATTTCGAAAAAAATTGACGTGTTGTTTTGGATGACATTACCCGCAAGACAGCAAAACAGAGCAATGTCTCCTAAAAATCACAGTGACTAAAAACTAATATGAACGTCGCTCCCCATTCCTAACGGTGTATATGTTGGAAAACATGCAACTCTCACCAACAGAGTCTTTAAAGTTAGGGGAAATGAAGTATTCACCACAAGGCATCGATTGGCAATCATGGTATGTTCTGCAACAGAAAACACACTTGGCAAAACATCATATGAATCCATGGCTATAAGGAGTAGCAGTAGTTAATAGCGTCTTATCCCACGTGCATGCATATATGATGTTACAACGCTGACTTTTACTCCGCATACTGTTACAACGCGGTTTTTACAACGCGGGTCATGTAACAACGCATGTATTTACAACGCATTTTTTTACAACGCAGGTACCTTTACAACGCAGACCATTACAACGTAAGTATTGGTAAGTATATATTAATAAGAATAATATAATATTAACTTAATTTTAAAAGTATAATTTAATTTAATTTTAAAAAATTTAATTTCCGTAAATTAATTTACATTTTTTTACCCTGTACCCCTGTACCCCAAAAACTCAAAACTGACCCTCAACCCCAAAAATAATGCAAAGTAATTTAATTTAATTTATTTGCTATTAAATAATTTAAATTAAAATTAAATTTAATTTATTTTTACCCTGTACCCCAAAAACACCCCTTTACCCAAAAACCCAAAACTGACCCTGAACCCTAAAAATACCCCTTTACCCTAAAACCCAAAACTGACCCTGAACCCTAAAAATACCCCTTTACCCTAAAACCCAAAACTGACCCTGAACCCTAAAAATACCCCTTTACCCTAAAACCCAAAACTGACCCTGAACCCTAAAAATACCCCTTTACCCAAAAACCCAAAACTGACCCTGAACCCTAAAAATACCCCTTTACCCTAAAACCCAAAACTGACCCTGAACCCTAAAAATACCCCTTTACCCTAAAACCCAAAACTGACCCTGAACCCTAAAAATACCCCTTTACCCTAAAACCCAAAACTGACCCTGAACCCTAAAAATACCCCTTTACCCAAAAACCCAAAACTGACCCCGAACCCTAAAAATACCCCTTTACCCAAAAACCCAAAACTGACCCTGAACCCTAAAAATACCCCTTTACCCAAAAACCCAAAACTGACCCTGAACCCTAAAAATACCCCTTTACCCTAAAACCCAAAACTGACCCTGAACCCTAAAAATACCCCTTTACCCTAAAACCCAAAACTGACCCTAACCCCTAAAAATACCCCTTAACCCTAAAACCCAAAACTGACCCTAACCCCTAAAAATACCCCTTAACCCCAAACATATAACATTTAAAATATAACTATATACTTACCAATACTTACGTTGTAATGGTATGCGTTGTAAAGGTACCTGCGTTGTAAAAAAATGCGTTGTAAAAACATGAGTTGTAACAGTATCCGCGTTGTAATGGATGCGTTGTAACAGTAGTGCGTTGTAAAAAATGCGTTGTAACAAGTAAACACCCACGTGCATAGACTGTATTTCCAATAACACATTTGCCAAACTATCACATACTAACATTATAAATAACCTTGTATATATTTATTGCTTTTAAAACAAAATAGATAAAAAAAACAATGCCATTTACAATACTAACAACTTTAAACTTTGCTACTGCGAGACCTATTGCATTGCAAATGCTTGTTCACTTAGTTAACGAATCCGATCCTACTAGGCTATAGTTACTGTTACCGTCTGCCACGAGCTAACAAGCAGCCCCTGCCCTTTATAATATGCCTGGCCAGCAGGGACTCCAGAACCATGCAGTACCGACTTGCATAGAAAGGGACACGTTACATCAGCACTAGGCAGTCCAAGATACACCGCGGCACCATTAAAAGAAACAATGGAGGTTGGCATACACATAAGCGACTTTTCGCCATAGCTCTGTTTTCAATAGACCCGCGTGTCCCTCCGTATGCACATAACGCACTGAGTCAGTCGCCCACTAGCTAGATAGCTGACTTCTGCCCTTTGTAAGTACAGCTGACCAGAAAGGGTTCTTTCAGCACACTGCGCAGACATATGAAGACACGCCATATACACGTGGGATAGACAAAACCACTTTGCAGCGCCAGGTAGTACATAATAGGTGTAAGAATACTGCCTAACACCTCCTACACACATGTTTAGAGAGCCGTATTTGCAAATAAATAAAAGTCCGCAAACCATGAGAAGAGTCAGAAGTATCAGAGAAAATGGAGACAATGATAGAAACTGCTCCAAACAAAACACACAGCTATAATTAGCACTAAAACAAAATCTGTAGGTATGGGTTGTTTTACACCCACCGATAGATATTAATTACACCAACATCTCCAAATGTATACTTACTTTATCACTTGACAGATAATACCCTCTTAGTGGTAAGCATAGGGTCCATCTCGCTTTGCGTCTTCTGTCAATTTAAGCAAAAAAGAAAAAATGATTACCCTGTACCTGAGATAGATCTTTGAACTCCCTCACTCTCTCATTACAGGTCTAACAGTCAATAGGGAGCAATTGATTGAAGCCATAGAAAGCGCTACAGCCATATATCTAAAACATTGATCCTTCAATGTGGACCCACAGCTCCTAGGTAATCATCCAGTTATGTATAGACTAAATTCCAATTGATATAACTAACATGCAAAATAACTCATTAGGCTCCCTTGCGTCTTACTTGCAGGACTGCACACTTGATCATAGTATCAGAATATAAACGCCCAGTGGCACTATCTCTCCTAACGTGTCTACGAAGTTTCTACAAAGACACAGGTATCAGTAATCTACTTAGAGATAGTACACACTATACCACCCCGCATGTTATGCATGTATACACACGCCAGCAGGCAAGCAGGGATCCAAATTTTCTTTCAGTCTTTTTATCTATCAACTGTCCAAACACTTTGGGATTCACAAGACTTTATTTCATTCTTTCACAAGCCTTTGTTTGTCTTTGGGTATTAAGGTATCTAGCTGTTTATTGAATTCCTCCCACCCGACTATTTTTAGACTTCGGCACAGGTGAGCAACAAGCACGTTAAGTTCATTTAAATAGTCGAACCATGCGCTGACTCATAGATGCTCAGAAACTAATGATGGCACATATGTCCCTATTACAGATAATGAGAACCCCTTGGTTTTAAGAGTATGTATGCACCTGTTTGTTGTCCAGTCTCTTGTTGGCCCTGAAGAAGGTGAAGTACAATAATTATATCACCGAAACGTACGTAGGCCGTACGCACCAGAGACCCTCACGTACAATTTAATTCAAACTCTGGAGAAAGAAAGGAAAGGATCATAAAAGACCAATAACGTTTATAACAAAAAGAAAGACCTAAAGGCTACTGGTCTTAGCGACATCTTGAGGAGTCTACTAGAGGACATTTTTATCTGTTTTTCATTTTTCTCACTGTTGTGTGTTATGTCAGCACCATTTGTATGAAAGATTGAGTATGTATGAATGTTGGTATGAGTGAAAACAACTGTTTATGTAAAGTGTAGGGGTTTTTTGTTTACATATGATTTAATCTTGCATTTTAACTGATTTGTACATATGTTACCATGTCACTGTATTGTAATTTTGATAAAACAATCACTAAAAAATGAAAAAAACTAAACTGTTATGAAAATGATAGAAAATAAATGAAAGAAATAAAATATCAATACTAAGTCTAAGTGAATGTGTTCATGTTTCTTGTAGTATCTTGTATGTAACTTTGAAGTGACTTTAATGCTCATGTATAAAGAAATATAGGTCTTAATAGAGGTTCCCCCCTTTTTACTGTTGGTTTGTTACTCCCTCCTCTAGACCTGACATAACTTTAGGGAGTACCCTTGTTCCCAAGCCCAAACAATGTGTCAACATGTATCAGCCATAAAAAGATCAAGGACTTTCATCAGGACTACTCCTATTTAATGCCTTGTGTTTATTATGCAGAACTTCTGCTGCCCATTCTATTGTGTCCTGTCAGTCAGCCATCCTTTGTTGTAACATAGACATACATGCAAAGAGCACTGAAGTGTGAGACACACCTACTTGCATGTCCCCCAGGTGAAGAGGCATATGTTAGTGCCTGTTTTCATCGGGTTAATTAGAGTGCAAAAAACAAGAAGAATAAATTAATCTCAGCTCTCTGAGACCAGAAACAGGTTACAAACTGCACAGTTTAACATCACACTATTTCATGCATATAAATGCTACAGAAACTCAGCCCATGTCCCTTTGCATTTCCATACACAAATAAACTCAGGTAGATATGTACAGTATTCGCACATTACTGCAAACGTGATGTATATGAAATCGCATTCATAATATGTGATGCCTACTCTTAGAAGTTCTTAACCTTCCAGGTGTGTTTTATACCATATCCAGGCTGGTGGGGCACGTCCCTGTTGGCACACTCTAACGGAATCGATGTAGAGTAATTAATACCCTTATTGCTCCCTCTTTCCGTCATGTACCCCAGGATAGCCTCCGGGCTTGTATCCTTACCACTCCTAGGGTTGTGTGCACTATTTGCCTAGAGTTGCCACCATTCACCCATGGCGGTGCTTCCCGGTAGCTCCATTTCCATATTGACGGCATATGCCGGAGCACAATTGGTGGGAGGGGTCGCATCGAGTCTTCATGCCAATGCATGCATCATGACATGGCCCCGTCAGATGGGAGCTGTTCCTGGGGAACATAGACTCCATGTCACAAGACTCATTCAGGGATGCCTTTTTTCTGAGACACCATCTTTATGATCCGAAGCAGATCTTACCAACATAAATTTAGTTAAAAATATAATGTATATAAGAACTTGTACTTTTTACTGCCTAACACCGATGTCGGTCTTATACTTTGGTGACCAATTTTATGAATGTAGAATGTACTACCTAAGGTGATTGCTCTCTATTTCATGATCTCCCTCATGCAAAAGCGTATGTATGTGCGTTTGAACTCCTGAGTTAAATGAGACAAATGAATAAAGGATGCTCATCTCCTGCTCCCTCCTTTCATAGTATATATCAATTTTTGTAAATTCCTCAATGTATTTATAGGGTTCCAGGGGATTTCATCATTAAATCCCTGTTTATGGGTACTCATTCCATATGCCCATCTCTGTTGACGTTCTGTTAGAGCCCTAGTTATATTGTGGTTCACTGTCACTTTTTCTTTCATTGCCCATCTTATGCCATTTTCACCATGCCCTCTGAATATGAAGTGAGTAGTCATCCTTGTTGTGTTGCAGTGGCATCTAGTCATGCTGCAGTGTTCTGTAATCCTCATATGTAGCTTTCTAGTTGTCATTCCTTTACATCTCAAATCACATGGGCATGTGATAATATATATCACATTTCTTGAGTTGCGATGACTGTGCTTTCTCTGTTTCCATACGTACCCTATTCCATGGTCTACAGTCTCTCTGTGCATTGAATATGCACATACAGTGCAATGACCACATGGCAGGTGCCATTTGATGGGCGGAAGGTCCCAGAGTATTTTCTGTTCTCTCCTATTATTTGTCCTGGGTCGTATATGAACTGGTAGGGTGTTTAAATATCGATTACAAAAATATAGTTGACAAAAATATAGTTGTATAAATATCGATTACAAAAATATCGACTCCCTATACCTAAACAGGTAAGTACATAAATATCTACTCAAAAATATTGATGTAATAAATATAGATGTAAAAAATATCGACTTTATTAATTAATTAAACTTACATTAAATAATTAAAAAATATAAGTATTATTAACAAAATACATTACATTACTTTTATATTTTAACTATTTATAACACATTAAATAAATGTAATCATTATAAACTTAATAAATGTGTACATATACATGTATTTAACACATAAAATTATATAACAACAAAAATACATACATTTAATAAAAATATGAAAAAATTTATAGTTAAAACATTTGATAGCGAAGGGGTAAAAATTACTATTCCCACTCCAGTGAATGCAACAGTAGGGAAAGCGCTGGATAGCGTAGGAGTAAAAATTACTATTCCCACTCCAAAGGGTGCAACAGTAGGGAAAGCGTTGGATACCGTAGGGGTAAAAATTACTATTCTCACTCCAGTGAGTGCAACAGTAGGGAAAGTGCTGGATAGCGTAGGGGTAAAAATGACTATTCTCACTCCAGTGAGTGAAACAGTAGGGAAAGCGCTGGATAGCGTAGGGGTAAAAATTACCTTTCCCACTCCAGTGAGTGTAACAGTAGGGAAAGCGCTGGATAGCGTAGGGGTAAAAATTACTATTCCCATTCCAAAGGATGCAACAGTAGGGAAAGCGTTGGATAGCGTAGGGGTAAGGGGTAAAAATTACTATTCCCACTCCAAAGGGTGCAACAGTGGGGAAAGCGTTGGATAGCGTACTGGTAAAAATTAGTATTCCCACTCCAGTGAGTACAACAGTAAGGAAAGCGCTGGATAGCGTAGGGGTAAAAATTACTATTCCCACTCCAGAGGGTGCAACAGTAGTGAAAGCTTTGGATAGCGTAGGGGTAAAAATTACTATTCCCACTCCAGAGGGTGCAACAGTAGTGAAAGCTTTGGATAGCGTAGGGGTAAAAATTACTATTCCCACTCCAAAGGGTGCAACAGTAGGGAAATCGTTGGATAGCGTAGGGGTAAAAATGACTATTCCCAATCCAGTGAGTACTACAGTAGGGAAAGCGCTGAATAGCGTAGGGGTAAAAAAATTACTATTCCCACTCAAAAAGGTGCAACTGTAGGGAAAGCGTTGGATAGCGTAGGGGTAAAAATTAGTTTTTAGGTATTCATGGGGGCGCACCAAAATGAGAGTCCAAAAAGAATAAGTAGAGAAATGTTCTTTATTTATCTTTGTTCAGCAGAAAAAGGCACATTAATAAAATATATAGTGAGATCAGCCAACGCGTTTCACTCCCTACCAAGGAGTTTCGGCGTCTCGGCATGGCTGGTTCCAGGCTGGAACCAGCCATGCCGAGACGCCGAAACTGACGACGGTCATTACAGCACTTCACCCGCCTAGAACAAACATAACCAGGGACGGGTTTCTCCTTTTTTGAAGTACCAGAACTACCTTTTTGGACAAGACCTACAAAGTCCACTACAACAAGAAAAGAGAAGGGAAGATAGATACTCCAAAAAGTCTTCTAAAGAAATAGGCTGGAATAACGACCGAGAAAATATCAGTGTGATCACAGAGGGATCCTACAAAGGACAACTTACCGAAAATATTCATAGCGCCCTGAAGAAACTCCTTGGTAGGGAGTGAAACGCGTTGGCTGATCTCACTATATATTTTATTAATGTGCCTTTTTCTGCTGAACAAAGATAAATAAAGAACATTTCTCTACTTATTCTTTTTGGACTCTCATTTTGGTGCGCCCCCATGAATACCTAAAAACTATTTAACTGATCTGGAGAGCACAGCGACGCCAAACAGCAGCTGGTGTCGGGGTTGGCAGCACAATATCAAACTGACTTGATCTTAGACTCATTGGCACTGGAGGTTATGTGCGGCATTTTTTAAGGTCCGCTGCTGCTTTTTCGTATAGCGTAGGGGTAAAAATTACTATTCCCATTCCAAAGGATGCAACAGTAGGGAAAGCGTTGGATAGCGTAGGGGTAAAAATTACTATTCCCACTCCAAAGGGTGCAACAGTGGGGAAAGCGTTGGATAGCGTACTGGTAAAAATTACTATTCCCACTCCAGTGAGTGCAACAGTAGGAAAAGCGCTGGATAGCGTAGGGGTAAAAATTACTATTCCCACTCCAAAGGGTGCAACAGTAGGGAAAGCGTTGGATAGCGTAGGGGTAAAAATTACTATTCCCACTCCAAAGGGTGGAACAGTGGGGAAAAAGTTGGATAGCTTAGGGGTAAAAATTACTATTCCCACTCCAGTGAGTGCAACAATAGGGAAAGCGCTGGATAGCGTAGGGGTAAAAATTACTATTCCCACTCCAAAGGGTGCAACAGTAGGGAAAGCGCTGGATAGCGTAGGCATAAAAATTACTATTCCCACTCCACAGGGTACAACAGTAGGGAAAGCGCTGGAACTCAAAAAAAATAATAAACCATCTATCTAATTTAGTATAAAATTTAATGTAGATTATAAACATATTTAATATATAAATTTAAATATATTATTATTAACAAACACCTACACACCTAAAATTAAATACTCAATTACATTTAATATTTACTAATTATTAATGATTATTAATGTATTTTCAAAATAATTAATTAATTAATTAATTGACAGCTTTCACACCATATACACTTATAAACACCACAACACAAACTTCTATTTATTTACTCTTTTAAAATTAATAATTATTTAATTATAATTAATTTATAATTAATTAATTAATTATTCAATAACAATTTAATTACTTCACTACATTTTCACTTAAAAAGTCCACTACACACACCTAAAATTAATTAAACAATTACCATAATTAATTAACAATTAATTATCAATTAACTAATTGAAATTAATTAACTAATAATTATTAAACTATTTATATTAAATTAACACATTAATTAATCAATTATTTTAATTTATTTAAATTACTTCCCACCCTATTCCCCTATAAACCCACAACCCGCTACGGAACTATTAACACTAAAATCAACATAAAATACACTAATAACTAATAAAATGCTACAAAATATAATTAATTAACAAAATACTCATTAAAAACACTAAATTACTTATAATTATTAAAAATCGATATTTTTGGTAACTATGTTCTTGTAAACGATATTTATTGCAACTATATTATTGTTATCGATATTACTTACCTGTCTGTCGATATTCTGGTCAAACTATATTTTTGTTGTCGATATTTCTTCAGGTCGATATTTCTGCGGAGATATTTATGTAACTCGATATTTTGCCGTCGATATTCCCGCTCTACACCATATCAACTAACATGTTTCTTATACTTGAGTTTCTTTCAAAAGAAAAAAGAGGTCTTTCCAGGTGAAGATTATTGCTATCCAATAACTCCGATTTTGATTGTTGATTATCTTCTTTAATTGGGTCAAGACATTTGTATAGAGACTCATACATATGATCTGTTGTTCATTCTGTTTCTCTCTATTGGCTGAAAGAAGATCCCTATTACTGTATGTAGATCTCTTTTGCCTTTCTTATTAATTTTGAGGGATAATGTTTGTCTTTCAGTTTCTATGTCAGTGTGTTTGCCTTTGTTTTGGATTTCTGTCTAACAAGAATGAACTACCCAACTGGTAGAGTTTTCCTTAATGCTCTATGGTGTGCACTATCAAATCTGAGAAGATTATCCGTATCTGTGGGTTTTATGTATACTTTAGTGACTAAAGTCCCCTCTGATGCTCTTATGAAGAGATCCAAGAAAAGTAATTAATGGTTGTTACATTTTATTGCGTGGTAAAAGTAAGTAATTGGTTTCTGGAATTCAGCCAGCTGAGACGTTCTTTTACTCTTTTCAATGGTCCGCGGCAAATTCTCAGGGCATTGTCTATAACTGTATTGTTGCCATAATCTCATCTCTTCCTAAAATGGGTTGTTCAACCAGATGTTTTCCGGTTCACACAGTTGGACCTTTAGGCATGCTATTGATCCAGCGATCAGGGATAGATAATGTTTCACAAACAAATGCCCATTTACACTACACAACTAATCCCTTTATGCTGGGGTTCAGTGTGATGCAAGTTTATGCATAACTTACCAAAATACACATTAGAACCTGCATTTCTCCTTACAACAGGTATTATTTGTGGTGATAGATCATAAAGTTGAGAAGATGTTAGCAATAATATGTACCTATCAATACTGCTAAATAATAACAAACTCAGTGTGTAATTTTATAATATTTATTGTAAATAATGTGAACTAAATGCTCATCAAGGATAGTCATACAATGCAAACCATAGATTATCACAGAGAAAAGGTATTAGTAATGTACAGAACCACTCATGTCAAATAAACCATGCATTGAAGGAGTGGATAGGCGAAGAGAGAAAAGTTTCAGATGCAAAATACATTTGCAAATGATTATGCAAATTCAGAATGTTATCTGTACTTACCCAAGTAAAAATCAGGGAAATCTACCCTCTGGCCAAATATGGCAGTAAGGCCCCTCAAGAATAGTCGAGTGGCAAAGATTAAGTCCGGAATCAGGAAACAGGTAGACCTCTATCTGGAAACATCAAACCAACGTTAGCGACGATCTCCCACTAACTAAAACCAGCTGACCATAACCACACCCACCGGGGCACCTCAGTTATATCCTAAAACCTAAATGTCCAACCCTCCTTTGTTTCAATATGAGCATAAACTCTGTCTCTCATTGGCTAAGGATGGGGGTGTTCTGTTACTCCACTCTCGGCGTGATCATTTTATTCAATGTGCTGACCAGCAGGCTTGTTCACCGACCATCGGTGAACAAGCCTGCTGGTCAGGCGAAACGCGTCCGAGGGCGACATGAAATAAATATTTTATGGTCAGCACACAGTCTCGTCACCTGTAGTTCTTCTGCTTGAGAGGTGAAATATATATATATATATATGTGTGTGTGTGTGTATTCACTGAAAAACCATAGGTTTCAGGGATGGTATAGTTAGAAATTAACATTTAAAAAACCTTAGAGGGGAGGAGCTACGCTAGCAACCAAGATGGCCGCGTAAGCTCCCGGCTCCGCCGACCTCCAACTCCTGCCAGAAGATCCTGTCATTTATCCTGATTTTGCGCCCTGCCTCTGTGTGTATGAACCGAACTACAGCTTAATGGTGCAATCCCGAGATTTCTACCAGTTTGGTAGACGAAGTTACGTCATGTGGCAGTTTGCAGCCTAGACAAGCTTGGAAGCCAGGGTCTCGAGTACTGGCCCAGCCGGGTTTCAGTTGAACAACAGCGGCTGTAGTTGTGTGACAGGATCCGGTCTACCGAAGTGGAACTATTTTTTTGGGCCGAAATCGACGGCGATTGACTGAGTTGGTAAACATCAAAGGAGGGGTGACGATGAATGACTGAAGCGGTGGACGGGGGTCCATGGCCCGGTGGCCCGGTCTGGCCACCACCGGTGTTCACTGGGTTGGGATCTCCGCCTGCGGTAGCGAAGTCCGGATTGATATTAAACCGAACGACAAGTCACTCTCCGCTGTTGTCCGTTCCACATTTATCTGTTCCCCCCCGGGGAGACCGGGCTCTCTGGGGCTGTGAACATGACCGAAAACGACCGAGGAGTGGTGGAACGGACTGAGAGTGACCCGTCACTACGAACTGTGCTGGAAGCCATTGGGTCATTTCATGATCGTGTTGAAGCCCACATTCACAAAATGATCGAGCTTCTGTCTGGAATCAGGAGGAGTGGACCGGACCCTACTCCACTACAAGAAATGGAACGACTCGAGACCCCCAAGATGGCCACGTCGTTGGAAGAAGCAGACCCCATACTGTGGGAGGTGTCGGAGCCTCTGACCGATGTCCGCGGCGGCGTCAGATGATGCTGCCAATGAGCGGAGGAGAGTGAGCATGCACCCAAGCAGTACGGTGTTTTCTCACAGCAGGAATTGCAGCAACAAAGCGTGGCAGAGACCTGAAGATAGGGTACCTAGAATTTATGGACATTGTGACTGGGGGACAATGTGGTGAAACAAAGCACGAACTACGTCTCCCAAGATGCCGTAAGGCCACGCCCCTTGGGGCGGAAAGATGTTTAAAACCAAGAGGTGTTTTCAAAACACTTTTTCCCCTCGCACTCCGAACAAGCCACTGATGAAGAGACATACTCGAAATGCGTCTGGCTTGGCTGTACCATGGTGTTATTTTTACCTGTCTAAAGAGTCTTGGCTGGCAGGCTGCAATTCAAGAATAAAAGTCTGTTGCAACCAATTTGGTCTCCCCTGGCTCTTCAGAATTTTGGGAACTGCAAGTTTTGGATATATATATATATATATATATATATATATATATATATATATATATATATATATATATATATATATATATATATATATATATATATATATATATATATTTCTGAAACGCGTTTGGCCATTTGATATTGTGATGCCTGAAATGGAGCGAGGTGACTGCTAGCAAGTTGCAGATTAAAATGAAATGAACACCATTCTCGTTAGCAAATGTATTTCTAGGTTCTTTATCAGATGATATAGATATGATCTCATCTAATGCTCGGTTACTTGATTTGTTCATTGCTATTGCATTTAAAGTGATTCTATACTGCTGGAAAGATAATTCTAAACTTTCTGTTATAACTTGGTGGAATTTCATATGCGATGAACATAGAATTTCTGTTGCTTCTTCTTCTTCTGTCCCTCTAAAAATCAAATCTGATCTCCTATGGCTCCCCTTTGTTTCTTACCTCTCTTCTACCCATTCCTTGTGAGTTCATATCCTATTCTTCTTCTTGCATTTTCCCAACTTTCATCTAGCTTCTTTCTCTCCCCCTTCCCCTTCCTTCTCTGTCTTTTCCCTCTTTCCTCTCTTCTCTCTCCTTCTTTTCTTTACTCTTATTTCTTCTCCTCATTTGTGTTTATGGAATTTTTTTTCTTTTATTAACTTGAATGCCTCTTGTCTTAATTTATTATAATCACTTACATTATTGTATGGCTTTGTTTGTGTTTTTGCTAAAACTCAATAAAAATTTCTTAAACAAACAAGAAAAAAAATGAAATGAACTAAACTACGCTTCCTGGGACTTTCTGCCAGACAGCTTCTCCCTTTGGTCATATTTCTACCACCCACTAGAGTATGGGGCAACAGGTCAACTTCATTCTGAGTGACGGTATTCTGGCCTTGCACCTTTGCACATCCACTCAAAAAGCATTCCTCTTCAGTGTGAATACTGGAAGCAAACTATTTTTCATCATGAATGTGTGCGCATCGCAGTGGCGGGTCACTCAGTGCATCTTTCTTTCCTCACCTCAGGCTTCTTATTTCATTGCTCATGCCCATTGGTCTCATTGTACTTCCACACAGCTATGTCTCCTCCTCGAAGGGCCACTGCTCATCTGTGAATCTGCAATTAGTTCCATTTAAACACAAGGTAAAACTGTCCAGTTACAACACAATTAATTATCAAGCTGAATTAATTATTGCCACAATGTTATGTGAGGTCATGCACGATCAAGAGTCTATGCTTGCAGGCAACATATTTTGTTTTTTTTCCTTCAGGTTTTGTGCTGTAGTAACTGGCCTGCTCCATGGCTGGAGCCAATTGTTTTCTGGTTCTCCTTCGTTCAGAAAGCTCTGTTGTCACTAGTACAACTGCTTTCATAGGTAATAAAGAGTTCCTATTGGAGATTTCCTGTGATGTCTCACAAAACGAGGATTGCATTTTTACAAAATGGAAAAAAATTGCTTTGAATGGAGTCTGTGTCCCGTAAGGGTCAAATGTTATAGATTAAAGTATATAATTAATAAGTTGCCTTTTCCTATTTAGCAAGAACAGCCTGTGGCAATGTCATTTTGGGCCGTCACTGGGTGAACATGCCATTTCTAATGCCACCAATGTTCTACTCTTAAATATTATGCACCCTATATATGCACATGAATGTGTGCGTAGGAGCTCATAGCCATAAATCACAACACCACGACAACCTCTCACAATCATAATCAATTTCAGCACCTGCATAACTTTCTGTGCTGACACCCTGACAATACTGAAGACAACCACCAGAACCAGGCAGCAAACAAAATGGTATATTGCAGAACTTAGACTCACCAAACTTCACTGAAAGCAGCTTGAATGCAGATGGAGACAGGCCCACAACAGCATTTACATAAGCACCTACAAGTCAGTCCTCAGAGTCTACCATCAGCAAATCTTATCCACATAACAAATAGTACTCATGGATGCATCGAAAACAGCGCACATAGTGCCAAAGAAATCTTCGCTATGGTGATGGATTTCCCCACACATGTCAAAAGCTCCACAACCACCACCCAGTTGTAGGACCGCTGCAGCCAACTTCCTGGCTTCTTTAGCAGTAATGTCAGCATCATCTTCTACAACTTTGAGCCCCAGCCGGATCCATCAACCCCTCCTGTCCATCAAAATGAACCCTCAGAAGCCCGCCAGGATCATCTGGAACACCATTACGACTTCGTAAACTGCCATTCTGGTGCATCATCAAATCCTGCCCTCACAACATCTTCACCAAAGGACTGGACCCCATCAGATAAGCTCTATCCCCAATACTGAACAACTCCATCTGCATAGCCATTTTCCCAGACACCTGAAGCATGCATCAATGCTCCCTCTCCTAAAGCAATCCTCTGCAGTCCCAAACATATTGACCAGTTACCATCTGATCTCTTGCTGTACTCCCCTGTGAAAGCTCCGTAGAAAGTCATCAACTAGCTGCCCAACTTAAAGATAACCACCTCCTCGACTCCACTTAGTTTGCATTCAGGAAAAAGCACAGCACAGCACCAAGACTGCCCTCATCAACAACATCCAACTGATTATAGACAGGAAACACAGCAGCCTTCATCCTACTCAACTTATCTGCAGTCTTCGACACAGACTCCCACCCCATCCAATGGGTCTCTGAATCCAGGAGTACAAAGGCACGTGCTCTGCTGGATCTGCTCTTTCCTCACGGGCTGCACCCAGTCAGCCTAGCTCATCACACCTTATCTGCCATTAGCCTTATCTGTGGGGTGCCTCATCCCCCAGCCCCACACTGTTTGTCACCTTCATGGCTGCTTGCTAACATCACCCTGACCCAGGGAATCACCATCATTTCCTATACTGATGACACCCAGTTCATCCTCTCCCTCTTCGATAAAATATCTAGCACCCAGACCAATTTCACATCCTGCATGTATGAAGTAGCCAGATGGATAAAGACCAGTTGTCTGAAGCTCAGCACATACAGAATGGAAGTGGTATTCTCTGGAAGAGACACCTCGCTGCGGAACACCCCTGGGTGTTCAGCGGATCTCAGTCCCATCCCATTCTTCCAAGCCAAGAATGAAGGCATAGTAGATCACAACCAGCTCACAAAAACCAGCCCAGTCAATGCTGTTGTTTCCACTCCCTCAAACTTCTCAAGAAAATCTTCATATGGCTCACCATCAATACATGCAGAACTGCCAACCAAGATCTCATTACCAGCAAGTTATACTATGGCAACGCACTCTATGGTGGTATCCAAGATGCCAGAAGACTTCACACCATCCACACTCAGGCTCCCTCCCTACAGACACATGACCTCACACCTCAAATAGCTTCACTGGCTTCCCATTCACAAATAAAAACTCTATAAGCAAACATACAAACCCTACAGAAACTAGGCTCTGCCTACCTCAACTGCCGCATCAAATGACACAACGACCAGACACGTCCAATTAGTTAGACTCCTGCTAACTCACATCCACATCCTGTGCGGTCGCATGTTTTCTTACCTTTCAATCTGAAAGCCTGGAACGATTTGCCCCTTCACATACCGGCCATTTCAGAAGTACTGGCTCTTTTCCTAGGCCCCAGACCTGGCCAGCTCCGTCTCCATTTTTTCAGCCACAGTATACCATCCTGGGTGAGTCGTGTGCTCTACAAGTAAAAATAGGATAGCATAGGATAGGATCAAGATATCAAGTCAAGAAATCAAGACGATATACCCACATAAGACAACAGGACAACACAAAATGGCAAGACAAGGCAACAAGACATGACAGAAGAGAAGATAAAAAGACAAGAGAACACAAGACGACAAGAAAATAAGACAAGATAACAATACAAGGCATGATAACAAAACAAGATAATAGAACAAGATAACAAGACAAGATAGTACTAATACTGGAACAGATTGGCCAAAAACATGGGGATATCACACAAAAAATTATCATTTCCCAAAATATTTTTCTTCTATCACCCTACACTTTGTCTCTCTATCTCAAACTAGCAGTTTTTTTCATCCCTGTTTTTTAACCCTTTGTTTATGTTTCCAATCTCTCTCTTCTCCCTTCTTTCTCTTGTGCTCTGGTTATTACTATGATAATATTAGGAAATTTATAAAGCACTCAGTGAGTCAGTCAGTCAAAAAACATTATTTTGATTGCACAAGTAACTGTGAAAGTACATAAAAATCACAACATTATTAGACAGGTAACAATTCATTGTGCAAAAAACAAGTAGAAGGGGACATTACAAAGAATTGGCTCGATGCCAGAAAAAGTGTAAAAAAATATTTTAAGTTCACCATCATATCTGGCTGAAGCCAGACCAGAACTTACTGGGTCCTTAATTTTTCCAGCTGGTATGATAAAAAGTAAAGTGAGAATAAAAAGTAGCCATGAGTTTCACAAGACTCAATCAATACTAATAAATATATCTAAAACAAAAACATATCCATATAACCTACTGTTACATCCTGCTTTTCTTCTTTCTCTGTCCTACTTTAGTGTTTGTTATAACTTGCTCAGCATGCATCTATGATGTCACATAGGGTTCTGATTGTGTATGCTTGATTGGAGAGTCAGTTACATCTGAGGCTGAGCAGGAGTCCATCTGCTCCTGGTGGGGTTTAAATTGGGTTACTATTGGACCTACATATTTCTGTATTATCAACTAATCTTCAATAAATCAGATCTATTTCTATCTACTGGATTTAAGGATTTTATTTTAATTGTTACAACTACACAAAATCATTTAATAGGTCAAATAAACACAGCTACAGAATGTTCCTAATGTGCTGATGCCTGCCCAACAGAAACATCAACACTAATTAAAACAGCATCGTTTTTTTCTATTTACAGTACATTTTAAGAAGGAACAAATATTAGGACGGTTAGCTGGGGAATTAGATTGTTGCAAATAGTCCAGGTCAGCACCACAATGTCTTATTCCCCGTTCCCTGATGATTGGAATTAAAAACCGTTTAGTAAAAACAGAATAAATTTGACAAAAATGTGAAAATGAAGCAGACTCTGTGATTCATCACATGTGAAATTGGATGGTATTTGAACATAATGTTTGGATCTGCTGTCAGTTTTTTCTGTAATGGAAGGATCCTGTAATGCTAAACCACCAAGTTTAACTCCATCGATGCGGCGGCTATTCCGCCGCAGCGCTAAGAGGGCGGGGCGGCCGCACAGCGGCCGCATGCTGGTGACAGAACCGCTCCGTCACCAGCCGCGGTTGGGCTGTGCTCGTGACGGAGCGGTTCCGTCATGGCCCCGCCCGCCTAATAGAACGTGCCGCGCAGGCGGCCGGGCCATGACGGAACCGCTCCGTCATCAGCACAGCTCAACCGCAGCTGATGACGGAGCGGTTCCGTCATCAGCATCGAAGTAGTTAATGGAGGCATGTCACAATGATGTTAAAGGAGGAATAATAGCCTTTGCAGCAAGAGCAAAAAAACATGGTCGATATGAATCTAACAGAGAACCAGATCTGATTATAAAAAGAATGGAGTGTGTTTCAGTCTCTCAAAAAGGAAGAAAAACAGATTTATAAGCACCATTAGGAGATGTCAATACAGTATACAATCAGTTGTAGGAGAATACGGGAAGATGATTGTCAAAACTACTGTAGGTATTGCCAATTTTAATTGAAATAAAGGATGAAAGTATGTTGCACAGTTCTTGGGAAGGAGTAGTAGGCTGAGAGTGCTGAAGGGTGTAAAAAATGTTGATGTTCAAATTTCCTGCCCAGAGTATTCTGTGAAAGCTATTTTATTAATAAGTAGTAGCAAAGTACAGAATGAATCTGCATGTTGGATTGTCCAATAGCTGTTGTGTAGACCCCCATATCTTCCATGTGATAGCAACCTCTCTGTTTGCATTCTAAATCATTGTACTGGTTATTTGTGAGGCACAGCTCCTCTGAAAACCATGGTAAAGAAGGTCTCCTACGACCTCCCTTTGTAGAAGATTCTAGGACTCTAGTAAATATTCCCGATTTCATGCCCTTATGTGGTTATATCAAATCATACCCTTATACAGGCATAAGAATCATACCCATATTAAGACATAGCCAATGCAGTCCAAATATGGCAAGGCTACTACCATAGACTCCTAGAAAGCACAACATGTTCTTAAACAAACCAAGCCTCCTGCAGCCCGGGAATTCCCCCTGCTTCTGTATTGATTTGTCCTAGAACTCCTGGAGTCCTGAAAGAACTGCGAGTTCTTAGTGACGTCTTATGTCCAACCTTGCGTCAAACTCGGCACCTTCCAGGTATAAATATACCAGCATCTGCCTTAAGCAACACACAGTGGTTTGGAGCAGATCGGCTATCTACTTGCCCGACGCCCAGCTGATGCGAGTGCCAAAGGAAGTCGACCTTCCCTGCTGCCGCACTGAGAGAGACGCTGTCTTTTCTCCTGCCGAGAAATCCAGCTCCAGTGTTTTCCGGACACCCTTGAGGTTTGCTGGGAGATCGAGTCCTGAGAAAGAGATACAAGATCTCCTTCATTCTATAACCGAGGTACAGTAGCTGATTAGACTCACAGAGAATTCTTGATTCAGATTCTTGCCAAAAACTGTAACTCATCTACTCCTTCCCTGTACTAGGCTTAGGTTAGGTACACTGGGGTAGGCGTATCTTAGAAACACCAGTTGAGTACATTTAGTCATTATTTTAACATTGAATGTATTTTATCTGTTTTGAGTATCTTATGGCTTAGAAACCATATAAATGCTTTTACAGTATTATTTCATAATACTCATTTTACTGTACGCACTTTACTTTATGACAAGTATTGCAATTGTGGCAATTCACTTATCTTGCATGAGAAAATAGACTTCAATAAATAATCCTTTTATTGAAAATGCCCGTCTCTCTATTTCTCCGCACTTCTGGTGAAACTAAGCATGCACGATTGCTTGAGTGAAATAGCTATCTATTGTTTCCGCGTCTCTGGAGATATACTCCTTGTTCTGAGGGAGCAAAGTTGTCATGTTTATGCGGTTGTCAGAAACTAATCCCGTCTTATCTATTCAGGAAAGTTAACACCTTCTTGTTTACTCGAGAAAGTTTCTAGTGACCTCTGAGCTAGCTGGCACACATAATTAGGTCGAACATATTCAATAGAGGCCTAGTCGACCTCAGTCCTACGTCTACACTGTTGTTTGTTATTCCACTGCACAGAGCCTATTGGGGAATATAGGGAATACACTACACTCCCAAGAATGGTTTCAGTGGGGCAATCAACTCAAATGAGTTAGAGATCCAATTGTTAAAATTAGAGGCTCCTGTATTTACCTCTTACATAAGTTCAAGGTGGGTGTTTGTCAGTGTCTCACAAAGATTGGTGTGAGAGATTTTTAATCAAGAGCAAGAAGCAGATCTTGTGATCTGTGATTAATGGCTGAACTACCATTAAAAAGTAATCAGAAATGGATACAAAATGGTCAGTCTGTGACAATGGAATAGGCTGTAATGCCCGAGCTCCAGGTGTATATTGGTAAACACAGGATCCAGCAAATGCTCTGGTGCGTGAAATGGACAGGAAACAGTATGATGGAGATCTAAAAAAACCATGTCCAGTATTAGAGCTGAAGAATAACAATTTAGCATGTTCTGCAAGCCCAAGTGAAATGGCAGACTAGTAGAAATATCAACATCTCCCCGGCCGTTGCATAAAATTCTTCTAAATTACCCTGTTGTGTGATCTGAATATCACCCAATACACTAATGAAACTGTCAACAACACTCTTCTAATGGGTTGAGCCAATTTGTAGTGGTGATGGAGCCGGGGTGGCCAAACAGCAAACACTGCCTTAATCTGAGCTGGAGACCCATGAAGACTCTGGCCTGATGTACCAGCCATGGCCGGCAGTGGGATCCTGGCCTTGTTCTACTATTGGACCTTAGGTTGGAGCAAGGATACTGACCACGGGTGATCCCAAACAGCAGGCTGACACAGGGAAGGACCACAACAGCACACAGGGACCCAAAACACAGCCCTGTAAGACATAAAACCAACTTGCCGCTAAACGCATCACACACTGTACCCGGTTGTTAGCCCAGAACACAATAATGAGCTACTTAGCATGTGAAGATCCCTCTCACCCTTCCAATGCGCAGAAGATGCGCTGTGAGTCCAAGAGCTAGGGGAGACAAAACTCAAGGCCCCGAAGTTGGTCATAGAGGGTTACACCTACTGTGTAGAGTTCCTACCCATGGGAGGTGCGCATAAGACTTTTTTACAGATGTTGTGCTGGGCACCAGGCCATAACACCTAACTGAAAGACATGGACCCACCTATGCCTGTAGCAGACTTTCAGGGCAGATGGTACGACTCCTGTGATACTTTGGCACACAATATACAGTGGAGATGTTGGTCTCTTTCAAAGGGGCCTTGGACCCAAAGGGGGACACACAGGGATACCAGTTGATTGCCCTTGATGCAGGGGGTGGTCTGAACCCAGGGGCTTCCAAGAGACACAGAGAGGAACATGATAACCACATTTTCCCCTTGACTGATGTCACTATTTGAATGTTAGGTGTTTCTGCATAAATCCAGAAGCTCATCGCCAACAAGAGCACCTGTGTGTCTAGAAAGCTTTACATACTAAATTACAGGTCCTGTCTTGAATGGACTGACACAGAAGCCAGAAATGAACCTCCAACTTTGGGCCCATCTAACCCCCACCTCTGTAGTGTTTCACAGTTTGCTCCTTAGTTGACCCTGACCCATACATGCCATGAAAAAGCAAAAGCAAACTGCAGTAGAGTGGATGTGAAGTTGGCCTTGGCTCTGCTGAACCAAAGGTCCAGCATGGCCCTGTGGTATCGCCCCCTGCAAAGGGGGGAGCCCCTCATGCACTACAAATTAAACACTATCCTTGTGGTCATCAAAGATTCCCATGTGGTACTTCAACTCAAAATCATCATGGTTGATCTGGACTTCTCACTGTTATATAAGAACAACATAATCTGTCTGACCCGGTTAAAGACAGGGAGAAAACAATAGCAGAAATACAGCCCTCATTCAAAGCCCTTAAACTACAGGTCATAAAAAAGGCAGAGCGTACCCAAGACTTAGAATACATGGCAGAGTTCTCAGAGAGGTGATCAGGAGGAAATATTCTTCGGATTGTTGGCTTACCAGAAAATTCTAATTAGAGGAATGACTTCGGATGCAGGTGGCCAGAGAGAAGTTATCCAAGTTCTTCTCAACTGAACATGCTAATCATGTACCATCGGGGTAACCCCTCCAAGAGCGGCTCCAAGATCTGCAGTTGCTAAGATCCTTAATTAACTCAACAGGGTCACCATTCTCTAAATGACTTCATACATTGTCCATTATGGTGTTTCTCTTCCCAGATTATACGGTTGCTGACCAGCAGCAATGCAACCAATTTCGAGAGGTGAAGTAAGCCCTAAGAATATTAAACCTAAGGTTCATGATAATAATTTCTTCGAAATGTAAGATTCTTGATTACCATTACTCTTTTCTTTGCAAATCCAGTGGAGGTTCAGGAGTGGTTCAACAAACGTGCAGCAGAAGGTAACATCAGATCTACATGGAGCCATGTACAGAGACCGTTCTACCAAAGGACGAAAGCCCACTCCACTTACCCTTTTTGCAACCCATACCTTAGCAAGCTGACACTGAATGGCGAGGATCTCTAGAAAGAGATTTAACCTGGAGATGAGAGGTTGGACCCTGAGGCACAGTTTCCCCAGGTCCTGTAGCAGAAATAAACAGTATTGCAAACAATCATGATTCAGACACAGGTATAGACTTCTGGCTTTCAGAGGCTCCCCCATGTCAGCAGAAGGGGAGATCTGAACATTGTGGTTTCTGACCATGTGTATCCTTTTGACGGGCCTTAAATGTGGAGCGGCATATTGTAAAGGCCCTTGCTTACTTTACTCTAGGGAAAGGTCACAGACATACTTGTTTTGGTAACACACAAAATACTAGCAACAGCAACCATATGACAGTGGCCCTAAGAACTAAGATGTGTACTCTCTTGTGTCAGAGAGTACTCCCCTTTCGCATTGCTGCATGGCTGGGATTCTAGGTGATCCCAGTGCTATTACTTATTTAGTCCTGTTCTGGGTTGTTGGTTCATTTGGGTCTGAGCCCTGGTCAAGCAACAACCACAATCCTTGTCAAGGTGAGGCACAAGTCAGCCCTAAATTAACCTGTACTAAACCCTCTGTTAGTTTAGCACAGAGCAGTCAGGCTTAACTTAGAGGTAATGTGTAAATTACACTTCAAACAGCAATAAAGTGAAAACACCATCCAAAAATGATTCCACAACAAGTTAGATAAATAGAACTTTTTTCAATAAATATAACGAGACCAAGACAACAAAAATCCAATCAGTAGAACTGGAGATATGCAGATTAAATGATTTTAGTAAAAATAGCGTCCATAAACACAAAGCCAAAACTGTGGACATCTGGTCGTACCGGACCAGGGCAAAGTCACAAGTTCAGGCCGACCACGATAGAGCGCGGGCTGGCTACAGGGACCCAGTAAGCCCCACTGAACAGAGTACCTTAAATACTGGTTTGCAGGTTGCTCCAGGTGTGTCATGACTTGATTGTTGATAATCCTTTCTAGTACCTTGCTGGGATGGAGAGCAGGGAGATTAGCCTGTAGTTTTTGAGTTCACTGAAGTTAGCGGAGGGTTTTTTGAGTAGTGGTTGGACTTTGGAGTGTTTCTAGGCATATGGAAAAGTTGCAGTGGCAATAGAGGTGTTGAGTAGGGAGGTGAGTTCTTGGCTGATTATTTGGTTTACAAGATTGAAGCTATGGGTCTGTTTGAGCTCCCGAATGGATGTATTTCAAGGTGGAGGTGGTGTCCTGGGTGGATAGGATGTTCCAGGTGGTCAGTGAGTGGTTTGTCTTGGTTACAGTGGTGGCATATCTGGCGAGGAATAGTGTAGGTGTGATTGGGGGTTCAAAGTTTCTGTATATGGTTGCAATTATGTCATGAAAGAAGTGGGTGAGTTTGTCACACAGTTCATGTGAGGGTGTGATGTTGTTTTTGCTGGCAGTCGCGATGGAGAATTCTTTAATGACGTTGAAATGTTCCTTGGTGGTGTTGCTGTTGGTTTTGATGCGCGTGGCAATGGCTGCTGTTTTTGTTGCCCTCAGCAGATGGTGCTAGAGGGTAGGGGAGGTAATGAAGCCTGCCCTGTCTGAGGTGTGCTTACTGGTGCGTCATCTCCTCTCCAACTGTTTGCTGTCTTGTTTCACTGTTCTGAGTTCTTAGGTGGCCTTTTTATATGTTTTTATCTGGATGTTGTTCTTGATGGGGACGAGAGAGGCAGTCCTTTCAGCAGGAAAGCACTCCTTCCTGGCAGAGTATCCACAGGTCCAGAAATGTTTTCAAGAGTTGGTGTCAGATGTCCGGTATACCTAGTTGTGCCTTTTAAGGGGTGAGAAACTTCGAGAGGCATGCCTTTGAAGTGTTCAGGTACCCTGCCTTCCTAGCCCTGGCTCCAGACTGACTACAGGGAGTATGCAGTCCTTTGTATGAAGACCGGACACAGCCTATTCAGGTTTACGAGGTGCTAGACCCTATTCCTTCCTCCCATCCTGCCAGTGATGGCCCATACAGTCACACCTTTGCTCCCCCTTGTGTGTTGCTTTCTAAGAGGAATAAAAGAAAACAATTGTCACCAACGCCAGAGACAGGCTACAGGCAGCAAATGGCTAAGGCAAGAAAATGCAAACTTTCTAAAAGTGTAATTTAAAATCCAACTTCGGATTTTAAATCCCACTTCCAGGGGACACCAAACTTGAAAAGGTTACCTGTTCCCATTTGTAAATTACACTTATAAAATATAATAAGGTAACTACAATGTTATTGAATAGGTAGGTGATGCAGCAGTGAAAGATGAATTTAAGAGTTCTTCACTACCAGGACATGTACAACTTAAAAGTGCATGTCCTGCTTTCATTTTTAAATACATTGCACCCTGCACCCTGAGCTGACCACGGCCCGCCATGGATGAATTACATGTATTAAAAAGGAAGGTTTGGGCCTGGGAAAAAGGTATATTTTCCCATGTCAAAATGGCAGTTTAAAACTGCACATACAGGCTACAATGGCATGCCTGAGACATTTTTAAAGTACTACTACAGTGGGTGGCCCAATCAGTGATGCAGGCCCACTAGTAGCTTTTAAAATGGCACAAATTTGCACTTACACGCACAGACACTGCATTGATATTGCCTGCCTACTGGAAACTCATCTCTCTTGATAGTGAGGGGGTTCACACACAGAAGCGATCGAAAGGCCAGGCCTTCAACACCTCCTTTGCCTCTAATGCACAGGGTGTTTTAATGTATACCCCACCAGGCCATCTCTATGAGATACACCAGGCTACTGTAGATAAAGGGCAGAGATAAGTAATCATTACAGGGAATCTTGCTGGTTGGCCCTTGACGTTAGCATCCATTTATGCCCCTGCCTCTCTGTAGCTCAAATTCGTTGAGCATAATCTGACAGGTCAACTCTTTGTTCTGGGGACTTTAACTGTGACATGGACAAATCCAGACCTCTCGTGCTAGGTGTGCAGGTGATTCGGTGATGATGAGTTTAGTGCATGGATTCACAAATGGAAGTTCTCTCGTCTATAGTAGGCGCAACACTGATGGGACAAAGGCTTCCAACATTACTCCCCCTTCCACGACATACACTCAAGGCTCGACATGTTCCTCGGCTCCACTAGACTGAACATTTATGCTGCACATTCTTGGACCATTGCCTGGTTCCTTAACATATGAAATGTGGTAGGCTACTCCCCTGTACACCAACTTGTTGCCTCCATCCCCAAGACACTAAAAGATATTCCATTCAGTGAAGAAATCTCAAACCACACAATATTTTGATGAGAACAAAGGGACTTCTAGATCATTGTGGGTAAAGTGGAAAGCATTCATGTATGTTTGGGGGGGATTATGATTGTGCTTCTTGTGGGGTCCATGTGACATTGGCTAAAGATATTCAAAGGTTTGAATCCGATCTCAGAGTAGCTAGGAACTTGCAAGGACTTGTGTGCTTAATAATTATGTTATGCTTACGAGTACTATGCTTTGGGTGTGCTTCAATCTGGGTGGCGGTCATATAGTTTTGAGTTTAGTTATCCCTGGTAAAAATTGGAATAAATATCTTGGTGGTGTGGGAGATTCTTGACTTAGTAACTCAAATGTATGGTAGCCATTGTCTGTTTTCATATCTTCTAATGTTGTGATCGCTATTTCCACCCATATACACCTCTCCGGAGTGGAAAATACTCCCTCAAGTTGCATTCTGCAGCACACATGGAAAGAGGAATACGCCTCTAAGGATTGATTTTGTGCCGAAAGTAGTGTCTTCCTGCACAAACATAATCTTATCCATAATACAAACACCCATGCACTATGGTGCTGGTGTGCCTGTGTTGGGGCTAGACAGCACACCGTGCACCAGTGCAAGGAGAGAACAGATCAGTGGTGTGGCTCGCATTCCATTACAAGAGTGGTGATTGTCCTTTAACTTGCAAGGAGATAACGGTGATGTGTTTGTAACTTGCACATTTCATTTTGTATGTGCCTTCTACATATGTACAACAGAATGCGATGGCATAGGATATAGACAGCAGAGTGCTATGTCTCAAACTTGTAGATTATACAAAATACAGTTTTGTACCTCCAAGTAATTCAAAACTCAAAGGTGTACCTTCAACATGTAAAGACACAAAATGTTTCTCCAAAAAGTATAAACACATCTGCTTGAATCCAAAGTTTAAAAAACAAAAAGTGTGGTTGGGTGATATTATGAACCTGCACAAAGCCATGTGTGATCCACTATCTTTTATGGACACAGTGGTATGCCTCCAGTAGGTGCAACGCATGGATGTCTGTTTATTTTAGTAATCTATAGGCAAGAGCAGATATGGCACGTTGATATGGCACAGAAGATGGCATCTGGGATTGATCTCAAGTAGCAGAATTGGTTAGTATAGGCAAGTGCAGTTAAGTTTGATACTTGCTTCAGAGAAAGTTGCACCATTTAATTGACTCTGTGTCACTTTTGTCCTCGGTATCTGGCCGTGTTTGTTCATTCTCTAAGCAACGATACTTCGGCTTTACCAAAGCTAGGACTCCACTTTGGGGTTTACTTTCTGAACATTTGCAGAAGAAACATCCTCAATATGTTTTAATAGAGTTTACTTCAAATACTTCCCCTACCACCCATTGGAAGGTCTTTAGGTAGTAGCTATGCCTTCTCGTCAAAGCCCTTTAAGTTACAGATGCACATCAAATATTTCATCTCTATAATATAAATAATGATGATGTTAGTGCCAAATATACAACATCTGCTTGTTTCTGTAAAGGATCTATGAAATAGTGTCATAAGTTACAGATGCACATCCAACATTTCATCTGTATAGTATAAATGTTGATGTAAGTGCCAAATGTAAAAGGTCTGCTTGTTTCTGTAAAAGTCCTATGAAATGGTGTCAGAAGTGTCTTTTCCATTTCTGTTCCTCCTAGACTGTAAAGGGCTGAGTGATCCTGGCAGGGTGAAGAACATGCGTTTCCAGGTGCAGGTGAACTTGGAGGATTATATCAATGACCGCCAGTATGATTCACGTGGGCGGTTCAGCGACATCCTCCTCCTCCTACCGCCTCTGCAGAGCATCACCTGGCAGATGATTGAACAGATGCAGTTTGCCAAACTATTTGGCGTCACCCGGATTGATAGTTTACTACAGGAAATGTTGTTGGGAGGTATGTCATTGGTCTAAATTCTTTCAAATAGTTGCGTATCTTAAGTTGTTCATCATGCACATCAGTAGCTTTCAACTTTACTAGCAAACCAACCAGTACATCAAAGACCTTCGGTCTGAAAGGATGATGACTCTTTTCCCCTGCAAAAAATATCCTAGTTAATGGTATTTTCCACATGAATGCCAGTGGAGGGAAACAAATGTTTTTTTTTTTTAATGAAATTCACTGAAAAACACCAGTTAAAGTGCAGCTATGGTTACATAACAAAACCTAAAAACCACTGAAATTCTCCAGCTATGGTTAGGTAAGCTAATCATACTTCACGCCCAGTCATGCACTGCTTTTGACTTGCTATACGACATCACTTGTAGCATGTTAAATTACATCACTGAAAGTGTTGTGCAGATTCATCGAATGGCGCCAACATTTTTTAGAACTGAAAAATGTCTTTTCACTGGAAACTCAGACTTATCCATTACTACATAGGCACCTTTGTAACATGGACATATATTTCCTTAAAAACTGTAGAATTGAAAGGGGGTTAAGTTTAATAAATAAGACTTCACCATAAAAAAGTTAAGAAATCCTAGGTTAACGTGTTACTTTAACTTACCATCAACCTCACCGTAGTAAGACAACCTTACCCTTGACATGGTACTTGATAAAGCTTTTGTTTGCAAATGCTGGCATGATAATGATTTCAAGTAACACGTCTGTGCATTATAAAATGGGGTCTGTGTGGGTATGCATGATGGTTGGCATATTGGCATATAATGTTGGTGCTGAGGGTGTGTTTGTAGATGCATGCACTTATGATGGTTTATCTTTCGATGTATGGCAACAGTTCTGTTCATACCTAATTATACATGGGTGGGTGTATGATGGTGGCTGTGTCACCTTTGGTATTACTTGATTCAACTTAAAATGGAATGTATTTTGGTCAATCATTTATTATGTTTGTGTGTAAAAGAATGTGTGATTATGTGACTAAGTTCTTGCTATCGCAGTGTATAGCATTAGTAAATGGTGGCTGTGCGGTTGTATGGCTGTTGATGTATTTGATGGTATTTATGTTGCTTTATTATGGTTGTCAGTGTGTACTACTGTGTGTATTGTGATATATGAAGGTAGGCACATTAGTGTATAACTTGTGTGTGGGTATAAGTCAGTGGACGTGTGGCCATTTGTTGTTGGTTATATAGATGTATGTTACTGTGCGTATGAATGAAGCTGTGTGATTGCTTGACGGATGTCCGGCTATATACTGTGTTTGTATGTACATATAAAGATGCTTCTACAGTCCTATATGACGTTAGACTGGTGGCTGTATAATTTTGCTTGTATTGTCAAATGCTGTGGGTGAATGCAGATCTTTAAGAGCATGAGTTAATGGTCAGAAGAAATATTTGATGGGAGGGATGTTGGCATATAACATAGTTAATAATGTTTTATTTTGTATAGTGTTATTTATTTTTTGAACAGGTGTATGGTGTGCCAAACACTGTATAAAAGGGATGGGAGTTGAGGTAGTACATTGGGGCTGGGACACAAGGTGAAGTGATCACTTTAACCAGGGATTTACTTTTACTTTTTTATGGCAAGTTTTTAGGGATTTTCATATTTTTTCCAAATGAAATTTAGTAAAAAAAGAACCTTTGCCTTGTGGGACACCCCCATACTACTAAGTCAGCATTAATCACTAAAACCGTTATTGATTGAGGAAGAAACATTGAGATGTGTTTTACTGAATTATTGATTATGTTTTTAAGTTTGTAAAAGGATGAATGATTGCATGTCATATATGAAGTCCATTCACAAAAAGTGGTTGCCAATTGCACACCAAATTTTTGCACATGGAATCTGATTTTGAGACCCGACCTAAATATTTATAAGTCGGGTCACAAAATGAGAAAGACGGGGATAGTGGCCTGCAAGGAACAGCAGACTACCATCCCTGTCATTGTATACCAAAGGCAATAACTTTTTCAACTTTAAAGCAGCATGCACTCCAAAAAGAACTGCTGCTGCTTTGAAAAACTTCGGTCGGATGGAGTCGGTTGTGGTGTCCTTGACCACTGCCTGGGTAACAGATCAATGGTTTGAGACTGGAGTTCCAGTTTCAAACCACTGAAACATCCTATACCGATTTGCAAATTGGAAGGAAGACCCCTTTCATGTACCTTCCAAATCGGTATGGATTGCTAGCCCCATTTTGCAATTGGGAAAAGTTTACTAAATCGTAAGATGGGGTTAGTACATATCAATAGAGATTTTAGGGTCTCACACCCTGTGATTTTGTGAACTGCAGAGATTGTGATTAAATAATTCTTACTTAGATCTACATCAAAGTTTTTGGAGTGGCATTGAAGATAACTGGGAAATGCTGATTGGGTGGGTTCATAATTGCTGCTGTGTTGGCATACCATGCTAGATATGTAGGTGGATGATGCTGGATGTGTGCATGTTGGTGGTTGTTTGGATGTACGGTGCCACCGGTCTTGGCATATGATAGTGACTGTTTGGGAGCATGTTGATGGCCATTGTTATTTGAAGTTATGGCATGTTTGTGAAGTGAGTGTGCATCTTCTCGGCTCCATTTTATCTCTAGTTTCTTTTTATCCACTTCTGATTCCATGAATATATGTTACAGACCTTTATTGAGCACCAGCAGCTGTGCTTTAGCTACTTTGATTTAACCTTGTGTGCACAGTTATATAGTTTGTCTTTTACTCCTGACATTCTGCTGCCACTGATCGCCTTTATAGATTATTATTGTGCCTCTCTTTTGAACTGATACTGTGACTTTATTCCCTCATTTTGCTTTTCTTTTCTTAGAAGAGACCTTGGATTCAGACAATGTACATTTAGCCAGTACTGTTTTGCACAAGTCAGCTGATCCTTTGATTTTCTCCCTAACTTTACTTCTGGTTGCTTCTTGCTTTGCCAATTATTGTCCATCTAAGCCCTATCCTAGATGTCCCTCTCTCTCTGGTATTTGGTGTGACTATTCTAAATAATTGCTAAGAATACATGTATATATTCGCACCCAAGGATATATGGTAATAAATGCACTAAATGCATAATAGTGAACCTACTCCCTTGAGGAGTTTTGTAGATCAATTCTGTCTCCATTGCTGTGGAAGTCAAGGGCCACACTTCCCCGACAGGGACCACCTGGGTTACGGGGTTGCCCCTTTTGTTCTAGAGAAGTATTCTAACTTGAAAGCATGCAAACATGCACTCCATCCTTACTGAGCCTTTCGTGCAATGTACATGTCACCACAGTGTGTCAATGATTCAGCTCGATCCTGAGCTTAAGCCATCCCATATGTCAATTAAACATCTTGTGTGTCCCTAAGTTTCTTTGCTTTTGATCTCTATCCAGAACCTACAAGAGGAGACATCAGACAGCGCAACTAGGGTTGAGTCAATTTTCTGATACACTGTTTTGAAACCCACTTTATCCTGCTGAGTTTTAATTAAATCAAATGTTTAACTAGTTGATTGGCAATAGAAACTGCACTTCGAAACACTAATACTTTGACAGACTTATGTTGCATCTAATATCCACTTTGTATTTTCTTTCATAGGACCTTCCATGGACGTACCACAGTTTTCCCACTCGGGACACCACAGCTTGAACCTTGAGCCTCTTACAGGACACATTGTGTTTCCAGGGAACATCCACTCAGTGATTCATACAGCCTCCACATGTAGGTGCTCATCTTTCTTGTAGGCTGTATGGTTTAAGTGGGGAAACGAGGGACGCCATTCAGAACAATATATTGTAATTGTTAAAGCTAACCAAGCAGATAGTGTGAAACATGTAAGAGCACCCAGCCCAGCACAGCTGATAGTCGGTTGGAGAGGATTAGCTCGTATGGATGAGTTTGCGAGTGTGACAATTTATGTAGGATAGACGTCAAGATACAACAGCTCTTGGGGCTTGCCACCCAAAACTCATTTAGAGACAAACACTATGTGAAAAAGTAGCACATGGCCAGCCACCTGTAATTCAAGTGATGCTGACCTTCTTTAGATCCACTGACAAATTGAGCTTCTAATTCTAGCTTCCTTAAGGATAAACACCCAAATCTGGGATTATATTGAAGACTGGCATCTGCTGCATGGATGAGGTTGGAAGGCTGACCTGCTGTAAAGTTACTATTAATATTTATGGCGCTGTCACAATTCCTAGTTATCAGTTTTATTGTGCACACCCTGCCATTATTATTGCACTACAATGCTATTTGTTAGTCAGTGATCTGATTTTTGAAAGGTTTCTATTATAGATTGCAGCCTGATTTAATTTAGCAAAGATTTGTTGTCGGTGGAGAGAGTATACCGGATTAATGATTTGTACAATTTTTAGTGGGTAAAACCAGACAAACATGTACCAAAATTGTTTTCGTCGTTCAGTTGTTATCTGCGAAAAAGTTTACCATGCATAACAAATTCACAAAAGGCTTTAGTTTAAGGGTGTCATTTCATGTGTTGTGCCTACGATGTGGGTTAAAATACCCTGAGACCCAGGCTGAATCTCTTACTAAACATTAATTTATATTTTCTGAAGTATTAAACAAGTTCCATTTAAATATACTGACACCAAACAGGCTTAAACCAGAATAACAAAAGATATGTACATGTAGCATTACATGGCACAAGTAATAGAAAGTATGCACTAATGATAAGTAAATAGTTTAAACTTGAAAATAAAACTGGATAGGTAAATATGTATGTTCCCGTATATATTCTTATGTGCAACTCTTTTGAATGATATAGATGTAAAGACCACATATAATGATCACAGGTAAGGGGAAAGACAAAAACATACTAAGTTAGGGCATGGTTAGACAAGAGAATACTAGCAAACTGCTGCAGCATTGTTAGAACCTGGGGTAGCCTGACCTAGGGCAAGACATGTATGTCAGAGGCACAGTGAAGGTTGCAAACCACCCAACAGTAAAACCACGCAATAACACACAAAAATAACGCTACACCAAAATGTGGAAAAATAAGTACTGCTTTATAAAAATAATATACTCTTTGTTTTCAAAAATATACAGCTTAGGACATTTCAGGTTACTTTAGAATCAGCAATTATACTTTTAAACTACTTTAGCAATTTATCAATTATCTTCTTCAGTACATTACATTTAGTTGTCTTCAAATCAGTAGTCCCACTTCCAGAGATGTTAACCTGTTTCAATAATACATTACACTTGTCAATAAATTAATAATAACACTTCAGACTTGCTATCTCAAATCAATGACCAACATCAATTGTGCATTTCATCAGACTCCAGAACCAATTTCAAATGGTTACTATACTGTGCACAATACTAGTCTCCCACAGCACCAACCTCCCTCACTGCTGTCAATTGTAAAGGTGCTTTTCCCAGCAGAGCCACGTGTCAGATACACCTCTCAGGAACTAACCGAGGTAGCTCCACCCTCTGGAAGGGACTCTTTATTCCCTTACTCGTGTAGTCTTGCTCCCCTCCCCTCGTATAACGCTCCTTACTTGTAGGCCGGTTCTTGAGGTGTCAGAGCGGGTGGGGAAGACCACGTGTTAGGATAATTATGCCCAGCACCGGCGAGGCTCACCAGCCTCCAGGGCACCTCAGCTCCCCTCTCCCACTCGAGCCGGCTCCTCTGGCGGCGCTCGAACAGGGAAAGGATTATGCCAGCTTCTCCCAGCAGGCGGTCGGCTTCCTCCCTTCCCCCCTCTCGCTCGCGCTGGCTCTTCCGTGTGGCGCTTGAGCGAGGGGGAGATTACTTCACCGGGCTGCAGTGGTAGCAGGCGCTCAATGAAAACCCCTGGCGCCTCTCCTCAGCGCCGGTCTCCAGAACACTCTTTCCGGGGCATGCGCTGTAGCGCTCGGCTGGCGCCGCCTCCCTCTGCGCTCGCTCGTAGAGCAGACGCTTCACTCCTGGGCCTGCCTACTCCTTTGCCCCTCCTTCCGGGGAATACAGCAACAACCAGGCATGCGCGAAGGCGCCGACTAGAAGCGTCTCACCGGGCTTTCCCTTGGCAACCGATTGTCACTCGGCCATACAACAGAAGCACGGAAGGCGCCCCCGGGGTCCCGCTCACGAGGGAAAGCCTCGCAAGGCTTCTCAGGCTCAGTGGATCCCGGGGGGGGGGGGGCTATTCCAATGCGCGATCGGTGCCCCAGGGGTCCCGGACCCGGCCGAGGCGGCGCTGACCCAGACACAATCCGGCGCCGATCTCTCCTGGTCACTGCTCCACAGCAGGTGAGAGTTGACTCTCGATGGGGTAATTGAGTGAAGGGACAGTCACTGAAGCCAGGGCAGGATGGTTTTGAGGGCTGAATAAAAGGGTGGGGGGCCACCAGAATTAACCCTCTACTGTTAAAGGGAATCAGCAGAATTCCTTTCACTGGGCAGAGGACTGTGCTCCGCAGCGCCACAGTCTCCTTCTCTTGTTCACACCCCACTATTTTGAAGCTAGGGGTCAGTCAGGCGCCCAGGGTCTCCCTTAACCAGCCACAGCGGGGACAAGACAAGGATCCCAAAGGAGGAGTAGAGAAGTGGATTAACTAGGCTGCTTCCCAATCCAGGAGATCAACCCTCACACTAGCCTCACCCCACCTTCCAAGATAGCCTATCCTCCAGCTGACTCTCACAGATAGACAAAATGGCTGCCCCGCATTCCGCCTTATATAGGCTGACCATCAGTGGTCCAGATTGGACCAGAAGGTTCTAGAACACCCTATGCTAGACTATGGCCAAGTTCTGAGTGTGACAGTTAGGGCAGTTGGTAGCCACCATTTTGTGTGGTTCCAACTTTTCCTGTCAGAACAGGCCTCTGGGCCTGAGGTGAAAAATTATGAGGGGGGAAAAGAACACCTATCCCCTGGGCCAACACCTTGAAAAGTCAGTGGACAAAAATTAGCAAGGGTATGAGGGGCAAAAAGGGGACAAAATAAATAATAAATAGGAGGGACTACGCCAAAAAGCCAGACAGGTCTAACACGCGTCCCCCCCAGCTGAAAGTGGGGAGAACTACCCAACCCCTTGGGAGTCCTCATCACTAAGGCGGAAATACCTGGAGAGACCGTCTGCATTGGCGTGGTTCACTCCAGGTCGATGTTCCACCCGGAAGTCCATTCCCTGTAGGGAGATGGACCACCTCAACAGCTTGGGATTTTCCCCCTTCATTTGCATCAGCCAACGAAGGGGTCGGTGGTCAGTCTGAACCAGGAAGTGCGAGCCAAAGAGGTATGGCCGCAGCTTCTTCAGAGCCCACACCACCGCAAAAGCTTCCCTCTCAATGGCACTCCACTTCTGTTCCCGGGGAAGCAGTCTCCTGGATAAGAAGACTACAGGCTGATCCAGGCCCTCTTCCTTTAGTTGCGATACAACTGCCCCAATGCCATGTTCGGATGCATCTGTTTGGACAATGAACTCCTTGGAGAAGTCTGGGGCCTTCAGGACCGGTGCCCACACAACGCCTGCTTCAATTTCTCGAAAGCTTGCTGACAAGCTCCCGTCCAAACTACCCGTCGAGGTTGTTTCTTCGAGGTGAGCTCTGTGAGGGGCGCTACAATAGTGCCATACCCCTTCACAAAGCGACGGTAGTAGCCTGTGAGGCCCAGGAAAGCTCGGACCTCAGTCTGTGTCTTGGGGGGTTCCCAGGCCATGATTGCCTCAATCTTCGCCTGCAGGGGCTGCACAGTCCCCCTACCCACCAAGTGTCCAAGGTACACAACCGACCCCTGTCCAATCTGGCATTTGCTGGCTTTGATGGTCAATCCAGCTTGTCTCAGGGCCTGGAGAACTGCTTGCAAATGCTGCAGATGGTCCTCCCAACTGCTACTGAAGACAGCAATGTCATCCAGATAAGCAGCAGAGAAACTCTCCATTCCAGAGAGGACCTGTTTCACCAGCCGCTGAAATGTGGCAGGGGCGTTCTTGAGCCCAAAGGGCATCACACAGAACTGGAAGTGTCCCTCAGGCGTGGATAAGGCTGACCTTTCCCTTGCTCCATCTGTCAAGGAGATCTGCCAGTACCCTGAAGTGAGGTCAAAGGTACTCAGATATTGGGCAGCTCCTAGCCGGTCAATCAATTCATCCGCCCTAGGGATCGGATGAGCATCAGTCTTTGTCACTGAGTTCAGTCCTCGGTAATCCACACAGAACCTCCGTTCAGGTGTGGTGCCTGGTGGTGCGGCTTTTGGCACGAGCACCACCGGACTGGACCAAGGGCTGTTAGAAGGTTCAATAACTCCCAGCTCTAGCATCTTGGCAACCTCTCCATGGATGCTAGCCTTCACCTTGTCGGACAGCCAGTAGGTCTTCGACTTCACTGGTGGGCTGTCCCCTGTGTCCACGTCATGGGTACACAGGTGAGTCCTTCCCGGGACAAGGGAGAACAACGAAGAGTACTGCTCCAGGATCTGGCGGCAGTCCTCCCGTTGCTCAGGAGTTAGAGTAGGAGAGAGAATCACTCCCTCCACTGACCCATCCTTCTCTTGAGACGAAAATAGATCTGGGAGAGGTTCGCTTTCCGCTTCCTCTTCCCCGTCAGTCACCATCATCAACATGACTTCAGGCCTCTCATGGTGGGGCTTGAGACGGTTGGCATGCAGCACCCGTAGGGGCTGTCGAGGGGTCTTAAGGTCCACCAGGTATGTGGCCTTACCCTTCTTCTCCAACACCTCAAAGGGGCCTGTCCAGCGATCCTGGAGGGCACTAAGCTCTCCAGGCTCCATCACCCACACTTTCTGGCAAGGCTCCAATTCCACCTGGTGAGCATTGTGGTCATACCACTCCTTCATGACTGCCTGGCTGGCCTCCAAGTTGTCGGAAGCTTGCTTCCACAACTTCGCCATTTGGCTCCTGAAGGCCAGCATATAGCTCACCACATCCTGGGGAGGTTTCCTGGGAGACTTCTCCCAACCTTCCTTCACCAGGCTGAGAGGACCGCGTACAGGGTGCCCATACAGAAGCTCAAAGGGGCTGAAGCCCACTCCCTTCTGGGGCACTTCCCTGTAGGAAAAGAGCAAACAGGGTAGGAAGACGTCCCATTTCCTCCGCAGGCTTTCGGGCAGACTTCTGATCATGCCCTTCAAGGTCTTATTAAACCTCTCAACCAGTCCATTCGACTGGGGGTGATAAGGAGTGGTGAACCGGTAGGTCACTACACACTCCTTCCACATTGCCCGCATGTAAGCTGACATGAAGTTGGTCCCCCTGTCGGACACAACTTCCTTGGGAAATCCCACTCGGGTAAAGATTCCCATTAGGGCTCTTGCCACTACAGGTGCAGTGACTGTCCTCAGAGGAATTGCCTCTGGGTACCATGTGGCATGATCCACCAGAACCAGGATAAACCTGTGACCAGCTGTTGTTGGTGGATCTAAAGGCCCTACAATGTCGATGCCCACCCTCTCAAAGGGTGTGCTAACGACTGGAAGTGGTTCCAGGGGAGCCTTTAGCTTCACCCCTGTTTTCCCACTGGCCTGGCAGGTTACACATGTCCGACAGTAAGTGTTGGACGCCACTTTCATCTGAGGCCAGTAAAAGTGGAGGACAAGCCGTGCAAAGGTCGTGTCCTGGCCTAAGTGTCCTGCCAGGGGTATGGCATGAGCCAATTCCAAAAGAAAGGCTCGGTACTGTTGCGGGACTACCAAGGCCCTTGATGAACCAGGCAAGGGTACCTTGGGTTCACTGTAGAGGAGTCCATCCTCCCAGTAAATATGGTAGTGTCCCGTAACATCACCTGCTGCTTGGGCTTCAGCCTGTCGCCTCAGTCCCTCAAGGGTGGGGCACTCCCTCTGCCCCTTACAGAATTCCTCTCTGGTAGGACCTCCCTCCACATGCCACTCAGCAGGGATGGGTAAATCCTCCAGAGAGTCTACTTCCCCCTCCACGGACTCCTGGTCCACCACCGCAGGTGGCCGATCTGTCACATGGGGTGTGGAAGCCGGAGCAGGCTCTCTCTGTCTCCGGGTCTGTCCCTTCTTAGCAGCGGGTTGGGCCATTGTTCCAGGCTCCAACCCAGGCGAACTCCCTCTCCGGGCAGTCGCAGACCGTGTGCTTGCACAGGCCCAGTCAGGTGTACCCAGCATCGCAGAATGCGTCCGGTATTCCACCTCTCTCCAAGTGTTGTGTTCCATGTCATTCCCCAACAGACAATCGACTGGCACGGCAGGGCTTACGGCAACTCGAAGTGAACCTGCAACCCCCTCCCACTCAAAGGGAACCTCAGCCACTGGATAGTGGCCCATTCTGCCGTCAGCCATCGCGGCGGGGTGGAGTACATTAGGAACAACCTGCTCTGGAGACACCAGTTGACTTCTCACCATAGTCATACTGGCTCCTGTATCTCTCAGAGCCTCCCCTCTCTGGCCATTGATGGTGACCCATTGCCCATACTTTGTAGTATTTGGGGGCACCTGGATCTTTGGAACCATCTCCCGCTCTCCCAGGGACACTAAGGTGACACCCGCCCACTCACCCCCCTTATCTAAGGGCAACTCCTCCCCGAGCGCTACACTAGCTACTCCCGGTGACTTTCCTCCGGTGGGAGGGGGTGGTCTCTTTGGGCATCGGACATCCCCCTTATAATGTCCAACACCACCACATTCGAAACAGTGGAGAACCCTTGGCTGCTGGCTTTGGCCAGGATTAGGGTTTCTGGGCGGGTTTGCCCTAGGGGTGAAACCTGCTCTCTTCCCTTGGAAGTTATTTTGGGGACCTTTGGAGAACTCCTTTTTATCTCCCCCCTCCTTCTTCTGGGGGGCGCCCTGTCTGGCTTTTTGAGAATCTCCTCCAGTCCCCTTTGAGGACACCCGGGTACTTGCCCAAGTGTCCGCCTCCTCTGCAAGCTTCCGGGGATTGGTCAGCTTGCTGTCCACCAGGTGTTGGCGCAGCTCAGGAAAACATTTCTCGAGGAGGTGTTCTTTCAAAAATAGATCGTACAGCCCCTCATAATCCTTCACCTCGCTGCCCTTGACCCAACCCTCCAAAGCTTTCTTGGCGTAGTCTAAGAAGTCTACCCAATTCTGGGTACTCAGTTTGTGACTTCCCCTGAATTTCTGTCTGTACCTTTATGGGGTAAGTCCAAACTTCTTCACCAGGGCCACCTTCATCGTGGGGTAGTGGGTTTCCTCCTCCGGCTCCAGAGCCAACAAGGTGTCCCTGCCAGCCGGGGGCATGTATTTATACAACCCACCCCCCCAGTGAGTGTCTGAGATCCCGTGAGCCCTTAAAGAAACATCGTAGGCGGCCAACCATTTGGCAATGTCATCGCCCGTGGTGTAACTGGCGACGACATCTTTGGGTAAATAGGGTCTGGACTCCCTGGTGTTCACCTTGGTTTCGCTGCCACCATTATCTGGGTTGGGAGACTTTAAGGTTAAAGCTTGTAGGTCCATTTCTTTAATGGTTCGCTCATGAGCTAACCTCTTGTCCTCCCTTTCCATATCCATCCTAGCTAGTTCCAACCTCATTCTCCTCTCCTCCCTCCTATCTTCCAGCTCGGCTTCAGTAAAACCCCTCTCTGAGACGCTGCTGCCCACCCTCGAAGGTGTCCTGGGACCTGTTAACAGATTCCCCCCCTCCAGCTTGGTACAACATGGTAGTCTCAAGGACAGTGCCCCTGTCACTTCCTTCCGTGTCCAGTTCCTCCCTTGAACGAGCTTCCACCCATGCCCTTATGCTGGTCAGCAACTCGCCTTTCCTGGCACCTTTCTTAAAGAATACCCCCTGTTGCTGACACCACTCCTTGAGTTGGGTCACGCTGTAGGATTCCAGCTCCTCAAAATTTAATTTCATCTTTTATTATGGAATAGAACTAACACACAGGGGAAAACCAGGAAGTGACCTGAGGTTAACCTCCACCCACCACCAGAAACAAATTTGGAAAAATCAAAAGACAAATTAGGAGGGCCGCAAGGAGAAAACTCCTGGTGTAGGTTTAGTGTATTACGTTGAATTACTATTGAGTAGCTGCAACCAAGTCAGGATCCCACCGCTAGGCACCAATCTGTTAGAACCTGGGGTAGCCTGGCCTAGGGCAAGACATGTATGTCAGAGGCACAGTGTGAAGGTTGCAAACCACCCAACAGTAAAACCACGCAATAACACACAAAAATAACGCTACACCAAAATGTGGAAAAAAAAGTACTGCTTTATAAAAATAATATACTCTTTGTTTTCAAAAATATACAGCTTAGGACATTTCAGGTTACTTTAGAATCAGCAATTATACATTTTAAACTACTTAAGCAATTTATCAATTAGCTTCTTCAGTACATTACATTTAGTTGTCTTCAAATCAGTAGTCCCACTTCCAGAGATGTTAACCTGTTTCAATAATACATTACACTTGTCAATAAATTAATAATAACACTTCAGACTTGCTATCTCAAATCAATGACCAACATCAATTGTGCATTTCATCAGACTCCAGAACCAATTTCAAATGGTTACTATACTGTGCACAATACTAGTCTCCCACAGCACCAACCTCCCTCACTGCTGTCAATTGTAAAGATGCTTTTCCCAGCAGAGCCACGTGTCAGATACACCTCTCAGGAACTAACCGAGGTAGCTCCACCCTCTGGAAGGGACTCTTTATTCCCTTACTCGTGTAGTCTTGCTCCCCTCCCCTCGTATAACGCTCCTTACTTGTAGGCCGGTTCTTGAGGTGTCAGAGCGGGTGGGGAAGACCACGTGTTAGGATAATTATGCCCAGCACCGGCGAGGCTCACCAGCCTCCAGGGCACCTCAGCTCCCCTCTCCCACTCGAGCCGGCTCCTCTGGCGGCGCTCGAGCGGGGAAAGGATTATACCAGCTTCTCCCAGCAGGCGGTCGGCTTCCTCCCTTCCCCCCTCTCGCTCGCGCCGGCTCTTCCGTGTGGCGCTTGAGCGAGGGGGAGATTACTTCACCGGGCTGCAGCAGTAGCCGGCGCTCAATGAAAACCCCTGGCGCCTCTCCTCAGCGCCGGTCTCCAGAACACTCTTTCCGCGGGCATGCGCTGTAGCGCTCGGCTGGCGCCGCCTCCCTCTGCGCTCGCTCGTAGAGCAGACGCTTCACTCCTGGGCCTGCCTACACCTTTGCCCCTCCTTCCGGGGAATACAGCAACAACCAGGCATGCGCGAAGGCGCCGACTAGAAGCGTCTCACCGGGCTTTCCCTTGGCAACCGATTGTCACTCGGCCATACAACAGAAGCGCGGAAGGCGCCCCCGGGGTCCCGCTCACGAGGGAAAGCCTCACAAGGCTTCGCAGGCTCAGTGGATCCCGGGGGGGGGCTATTCCAATGCGCGATCGGCGCCCCAGGGGTCCCGGACCCGGCCGAGGCGGCGCTGACCCAGACACAATCCGGCGCCGATCTCTCCTGGTCACTGCTCCACAGCAGGTGAGAGTTGACTCTCGATGGGGTAATTGAGTGAAGGGACAGTCACTGAAGCCAGGGCAGGATGGTTTTGAGGGCTGAATAAAAGGGTGGGGGGCCACCAGAATTAACCCTCTACTGTTAAAGGGAATCAGCAGAATTCCTTTCACTGGGCAGAGGACTGTGCTCCGCAGCACCACAGTCTCCTTCTCTTGTTCACACCCCACTATTTTGAAGCTAGGGGTCAGTCAGGCGCCCAGGGTCTCCCTTAACCAGCCACAGCGGGGACAAGACAAGGATCCCAAAGGAGGAGTAGAGAAGTGGATTAACTAGGCTGCTTCCCAATCCAGGAGATCAACCCTCACACTAGCCTCACCCCACCTTTCAAGATAGCCTATCCTCCAGCTGACTCTCACAGGTAGACAAAATGGCTGCCCCGCATTCCGCCTTATATAGGCTGACCCTCAGTGGTCCAGAATGGACCAGAAGGTTCTAGAACACCCTATACTAGGCTATGGCCAAGTTCTGAGTGTGACAGTTAGGGCAGTTGGTAGCCACCATTTTGTGTGGTTCCAACTTTTCCTGTCAGAACAGGCCTCTGGGCCTGAGGTGAAAAATTATGAGGGGGGAAAAGAACACCTATCCCCTGGGCCAACACCTAGAAAAGTCAGTGGACAAAAATTAGCAAGGGTATGAGGGGCAAAAAGGGGACAAAATAAATAATAAATAGGAGGGACTACGCCAAAAAGCCAGACAGGTCTAACAAGCATGATATATTTATTGTATGCCACTGGGTAGGTATAGTTAGGTCAGCGTTTTTTGTGCTGCTAATAACTTTAGCACCGGTTGGTGAATCTCCAGGAAATCTTCCAAGAAAATGCTCTTTTTTACTTTGTTTGTGCATGGAAAGTTTTGTGGTTATCCCTCAGGTGGGGGGCCGAGAATAAAAGAGCAGTCCCAAAACATAAAACCCCCGGCATTTTCTGTAGACTTGCTTAAGAAGTGCTACTGCAAAAACCGCTGAACGCAAATAAACCAAATTTGGCAGGAAGCTAGAGCTCTGTCTGCAGATATTTCTTTTTGTGATTTGGTGTAAATCCATTCAGTAGTACTTGAGAAATTAAGGTTAAAAGATATTTGTATATCTGGAAGGGTGGGTCTGCGAGAGGCTCTCAAGAGTCTCGAGGGAACAGCAGTTTAAAAACTGAGCATTCCGATTGGCTCAGGAAGCATTTTTTTTCCCTTGGGCCATCAGACTCCTGCGGGTGCGAGCACTCTGATTGGCTGCAGCAACATAAGAAAAATTTTACTGGCAGCCATTACACGATTTGGGGACTTAGTACCCTGTCCTTAACATTTTCAAAAAAATGATATAAGGGGTAGGGTAGGGATATCCTGCCACCCAAAATTAAAAAAGAAATCAGCAGTTTTTGCCACGATACCTCTTGACTCTGGCGGGATAGTGGTAAAAAGAAAAAAAATGGTGCCCGCCATTGTTTTTTAATATATATATATATATATGGGGAAGGCATCAGTAGGGCCCTCCTTCCTTAGCCCATTTAGGGCTCCTGGGATTACACCCCCTGGGTCCCTCTCCCGAAGTTGTTTTCAGCCCCTGGGACCTCAACCCCCGTAGCCCTATATATTTAGTAAGAGGAGGGAGGCCTATGCCACCTCATGCCTTTTTTGGTCCCATCCCATGGCTGTCACTTTAATTAAAAAGGAGGGGAGCCACATCCCCTGGGGCCAGCTCACCTACTGTGTCCCAGGGAACCCACCCAGGGACACAATAGTTTCCCTGCCTGCATTACCACGGGCCAAGAATCTTGTTTGCACTCATCTGGAGGGGGCATTTCCGAATCTTCCTCCAAATGGGAGCAAATACAAAGGGGTAGAATTATTAATGAGTTGTGCCGCACAAGGAGGCGCAAGGGTGACGCAACTACTGAGTTACATTTATCAAGCCACACATGGTCACCTTGATAATACACTCAACGCAGAGCAAATCATTGCGTTGTGTTACTCTGCCCCAGGGAGGTGTTCCATGGGTGGAGCGTGGGTGTTTTCAAACATCCACCCATGGATTGTGGCGCATTCCCAGATGTATCATTACTAGTAGACCTGGGAATGAGTCAAAATGCTACGCCTCCCAAGGTGAGATGTATTGTGGAGAAATATCTCTATTTCTCTTTGTTTTTTCCTCTCTTTGTTTGTTGCATTCTGCAGCTTACAAAGAAAGCAGAAAATGCCTCAGAGGATTGTTTTTGTGCAGGAAGGTGTCCTTGCTGCATAAAAACAATCCTGTCTGTAACGCAGGTACTCTTGACCATGATACAATGGGGCCTGCATTGATGCTAGGCTGCCAAACGTGCACCAGCACGTGCTATCTACAGGAATGCACCGTAAAATGTTAAATACAGCACATTCCTGCCATTTTCCTTTCACGCAGTGCAGAATGGTGGCTTGCTGCACTGCATGAAATATAGATAAATCTGCCCCTAAGTCTGCTCCCAGCCAGCTGGATCTTTAAAAATGCTCCAGCCGGCTGGGAGCAGACTGCATGCGCTGATGCAGGCAGGAAAACAGAACAACATATTGCTCCCATGGAAAGAGAGCTGCTCCCTCTGGGTAGGAGCAATTCCAGCTCCCTCACCCTCCAGGGAGCTGGCTGGGGCCGCGGGGGTGTCCACCCCGGGACATAGCTGTTTGCTTTTGCTTGGCGGGAGTTGTGAGCTATGACAGTTCCCGTAAACACTCCGGTTCCTTGGCAGGTGTAGTGAAAGTGCTCCCACCCACTGGAAGTGGAGGTTTCATTTCTTTCCCTGCCCGTAGACTTGTGAGATGAGGGGAGCCCGTAAGGCCTTGAGGCACCCCGCGGTCCCTGGGGAAAAGAGCAAAAAGAGGCAAAATAAATGTCAGAAACAAGCAGAAAGAGGTAGAAGAAAGGTCAGCAAGGAATAGAAAGATGCAAGATGAAGGGGAGAAACTAGCAGTAAGAGGCAGAATAAAGGTCAGAAATTAGCAGAAAGTCAAAAATAAAAGTGAGAAAAGAGCAGAAAGAGGCAGAATAGAGGTGAGACACTAGCAGCAAGCGGCAAAATAGAGGTCATAAATTAGCAGAAAGAGGCAGAATAAAGGTTAGATATTTGCAAAAAGCAGCAACATAAAGGAGAGGAACGAGTAGAAAGAGGCAAAATAACGGTCAGAATTGAGCAGAAAGAGGCAGAATAAAGGTCAGAAATTTCCAGAAAGAGGCAAAATAGAGGTCAGAACCAAGGCACAAGAGGCGGAATAAAGGTCAGAAACAAGCAGAATAAAAGTCAGAAACAGGAACTGTATGCAGTTGGCAAGTAAATGAGGATGTGAAATAAAGAACTGTTATGGATTTATCCATGCATCAAATTGGAGAAAAAACAGCCACTGTTTCCATCTATAAACGTGAAATGTGAACTTACATGGGAACCTCAGTTACACCTTGCACCTCTCGCATTACTGGTGGGAAATATGTAATTTGTCCCTAGTCACTGTTCAGGGATATCGGTAATAAATTAGACCAATAAGTGACTCTATGGTATTGCATATAATTAAGACTTATCTGAGTCGAAACTCGTCATGCTACGTGTTCTGCCAGAAATAAAGGATGCTTAATTAACGACAGTGGTTGGGCTTGATTGTGCACGCCAGGAGGGGAGGAGGGGAGGGGAGGGGTGTGTGTGTGTGTGTGTGTGTGTGTGTGTGTGTGTGTCTGTGTCTGTGTGTGTGTGTGTGTGTCTGTGTGTGTCTGTGTGTGTATATATATATATATATATATATATATATATATATATACACACACAAAGAGAGACACACTATACAGCACGAGCTGCGGAGGGAAAGAAGCAACAGGGACAGAGGTGGGTGGGTGGAAAAGTACCGAATGCACCCCGTATGATTCAGTAGGGGAGCATGGGCACTGGAAAAAGTGATGAGGGCCAATTGGAAGCTTCTGGTCTCTGACCCTATTATTGGAGAACTTGTAGGTACGAAACCACAGGTAACATACCGTAGGGCACGTTCCCTGAGAGATAGACTTGTACACCGTTACCTAGATGAACCATCGAAAAATAAGTGGCCCCCTATCCCTAAAGGTTTTTCAGTTTGCGGTAACTGTAAATGTGATCGCAATGGGAAATCACGCAAAGATTACCAGATAGGGACAGGCCAAATAAGAACAATCAAACACCAAATAAACTGCAACACAGACTTCGTGGTCTACGTGCTTGAATGCCCATGTGGCCTCAAGTACGTAGGCAGCACGAAGCATTCTCTTAAGGAAAGGATCTTACAGCACTTACGTGCCATTAACAAGGACCACAATTACCCAATGGCTCGCCATTATGAAGAAAGCCATAATAGCAATAATGGGAGCCTCAGGTTCTATGGCATAGATAAGATACCTAGGAGCATTAGAGGTGGAGATCGAGAGGCACAACTTAGGATTAAAGAGTCCAAAAACATTATTGACATGGGAAGCAAGACCCCAAATGGACTGAATTATGGAGAAGAATTGTCATCCCATATAGGCTCTTGAACACTAGGATGGCACAGGGCTGAGGCTAACCCGCAGTATGAGTAATATGTGTACACAGTAACCACTAGCACAATTTTTAATAGTGTAACTCTCTAGCAATGGACCATCCTTATCAATATGAAAATGGGTATAATAATCTCTATGGTAAAGCAATGCTTTTGCTAGTAATTCTTTAACTCAGATGGTCATTAGTAGAGTAACACAATTTTCACTGAGGAGAAAAATATGTCGGTTATTGAATATGTTGGATAACGAAATGTTATGTTTTGAATTTTTATGATTATGATTTTCACTGTAACTCACTATGTAATATCTCACGTCTCACTTATCCATAATTTATGAGCACTCGAACATTAGACCTGCCACCACCGTAACACTATCCCAGCCTTTGCATGGACTACTTTAGGGAAATCTATGATGACGAAGGGAGCTCCCTTATCATCAAGTATCTCTTTCTGAAATTTAATCTCAAATTGAGTAAATGCTGAGACGGGTTGGTTACACGTAATTGATAGGAGTATCGAACCGCCGTACTTCTTATAACCAATCCACAAAACAGATGGGCGTGTTAAATCCGTAACCGGAGCAACAGCCCACGCCAGACTGTATGAACCAAGGGAGCTCCCGAGACTCAGGACCTAGAATGAATTGGTTAGCTTGTGTGTACCGATCAACACAGGATCCCTTTTATGGTGTGGCAAACCGTTCACAGCAGAGTCGTAATATTGACGAATATCCGAAACCTCCGGACGGGTTTAAAACCAATTGGTAACCGGTAGTTATGGGAGTTCACACTACATTTTCCGACCTCCTTAGTGATTGTGTAGTTCACGATCGCGGAGCTGAGGATAGTGGCGGTCCGTAACAGTAAAATCACTCTCCGTGTCCCATTTATAAATTAAACACTAACATTGACATTTGCCGAAATATGATGCAATTATAAATTTTGATATGTATATAGACTGTTTTTTATAACAAAAGGCATACAATTGAAGTATTTCTTTTATGTTTATGAATTAAGACATGGATGATGGACTTATATAAAGAGTAAAATGCAAAATGGTGGCTACTTAAAAAAGGCTAATGCCGAAACGCGTCGTCCTTGTTCCACGAGTGCACAATAAAGGATTTGTGCAATGATCTCATGGTGTGTCGTCTCTGTGTCCTTTTAACTAACGGGACTCGGAAGCTGTGGATGTTAAGAGTAGCGGCTGCTACTACCGACGACATCAGCGGTGATTGGTTGCGGATCGCTCGAGCAGCACTTTTGAGCGAATGAATATATATATATATATATATATATATATATATATATATATATATATATATATATATATACACACACACACACACAAAGAGAGACACTATAAAGCACGAGCTGCGGAGGGAAAGAAGCAACAGGGACAGAGGTGGGTGGGAGGAGAAGTAGCGAGAGAAAACATGAGCACTCATGTGGAGTGCTCAAAAGCAAAAATAGAAAAACAAAGCAATGGCCGGGCAGTATTGAATTAGCGTCAAAGTACACAGACCTAGTGTAATAAATCACTGGGTTGGACAACCATTTGTGTTGATTGACTTATTTTTTTATAAAATATTTCGTGCAAGAAATTCTTTGGCATCAAAAGATACAACACAACATTCATAACAAAATACAAATACAAATTCAGTGAACTGAGAGAAAATTATCAAAACAGTGTGTAAACAAAGAAATTGTCATACATAAATAACATGGACAACTATAGAAAGGCCTCAAGTTAATCACTTTACAGAGGCTCCAATCCTGGATATGAAATAGACAAGGGGACTATTGTGTTTGAAAGAAACCTCCTTGTTACAACCCTCACAAGATACACAGTGGATACCACATCAGGTGCTTAGGCTAGGAACAACATAGGAACAGTTAAACAATTCCAGAGTGTATTTTAGTTGGATCCTAGCGTGCCCTAACAATTTGGTATCTTGGAGGTGAGAACGTCGACGCGTTTCGAACCCAATACCATTCGATGGGTTCTCCTCAGGACATGGACTGGGGGGTTGTTGTCACTGTGAAACAATTAGGACACGGTGTAAGTGGGGGGTCATTTCAATAAGCTCATCGCGTGGACTCACCCACTTCAAAATTTAAAAAGTACCTTATTTGTGAGGTGGAGGGGTCACTCCCTGCGGGAAGAATGAAATGCGAGATTTACATTAGATACAGTCTACCTATGTTGTAGATGTGCTGCACACAGGTTGTTACGTAAAATCAAGGCGTACCTTGACAGTGGGCGAAGTTACCGCTGAACAAGGACGCGGTGCCGGCCGTGATCAGTTGTTCGGTGTGTAGATCTAAAATCTGGAGAGAGGGTAGGGACTTAGTATAACTCTTATTGCCAAGATGATGCACTGGTAAGACACAGAGTGAGTGAAGGAAATCCTACCTTTTTTAACGTGGCAGTTTATTCAGATTGAGCGCGTGGGAGGCGGCGGCCGCCGCACGGGCTGGCGTGCTGTTAAAGAAAGGGGGTCACACGTTTAGACTGACATTAGGATGATCGTGGTTTAATGCAAGTCCGAAAAAGGGGATGCATATCCCAAGCGGATGACTTACTTCTCGGCAGAGAATACAGGCTGCAACGGTCCGGCACACAGTGACTTCCGAGAGACAGCTTGTTGCTAAAGGGGGCGTGTCTCCCTATATTTAAACAGCCTGTGGTCCCAATGCATTGTGGGATTTGAAGTTTTTTGAACTGCCGCAGGGGGTGCGCAGCACGAGACTGGTAGATCGTCTACATGAAATTTGTAGATTAGTGAATCTCCTATTCCCGAGGTTTGGTACAGTGCGGTCACGAGAGTAGCAACGGCATAAGCAGACTAACAGAGCGAACAGACAGGTCATTTATAGATTGCTGAGTTCATTCAGATCGTTCAAACCTGACACTGCAGTGTTGAATTTCAGGATGAGGTACGCCTCTTTCTGTGCCAGTCTTGCATCAGGGTCCCCTCCGGCGCCCGGGACATTTTTTATGCTCGCCAAGATGGTCCACTTGAGATCGTTTGCGGCATGATCCTTTTTCAGGAAGTGCGATACCAGGGGCGCAGTGAGCACTTTGTTGTTGATTCGGGATTTATGTTGAATTATCCGCTGGCGCACTTCTTGTGTCGTCTTCCCTATGTAAATTTTGCCTCAGGGACAGGTTATGGCGTACACTGCGTATTTCGTTTTGCAGTTTGTAAAGTCCTCATGGCGCCAGTGTTTTGTTCCATCGGTGAAATGGGTGCCTTCCATCGTCAAACCGCAGACTGAACAAGTTCCACATTTGTGGTGACCTTTCACTGGGCCCATGTTGAAAAGGGTACTTTGTGTCTCTTTTTTGATAGCACCCCTGGTGGATGAGATTTGCTGTCCTATACTTCGTTTTTTTTTCTATGCGAACAAGGGCTTGCCAATCTCAGGGATGATTTCCTCCACGAGGTGCCAATTGTTCCGGATGATTTTTTGTACCGGATTCGTGTGGGGTCCAAATGTGGACACGCATACCATCCGATCCGTTTGTGGCTTGACCCTTTTCTGAAGTAGATGTTCTCGGGGTGTCCATCTCGCCCTCTTCATGGAGTGTTTTACAAGCTTCTCCGGGTATCCTCTCTCTCTTAGTTTATTCGTTAGGGCTTCGCCATGGATGTTGAAATCTTCAGTTCTTGAACAATTCCTTCTCACCCTAAGGAACTGTCCATAGGGGAGATTGTTCTTCAGGGTCTTAGGATGGTAGCTTTTGTAGTGAAGCGAATTGTTCTTATCGGTTTTCTTCTGGTATAAGGTCGACTTGAGACCATCAGGTGTTGCTTTGATCTCCACATCCAGAAATGGCATCACTCGGCAGTCATACGCCAGGCTGAACTTTATATCTGGGCTTCTGTTATTCAGCCAGTCATGGAACTCTTCCAGACATTGTGGTGTACCATTCCAGATACACCACACATCGTCTATATACCTCATCCATTGCCCGATGTGGGCTTTGTACGGGTTGTTGTTGTAAACGAACCTCTCCTCATACTGGGCCATGTACAGTATTGCCATCTCAGGTGCGAACGGGCACCCCATTGCTGATCCTTTAATTTGTAGGAACATTTCTTCTTCGAACATGAAAAAGTTCTTCTTTAGAGCAAGGGCCGCGAAGTTGACAATCAGCTCAGTTGGTACTCTGTGTGGACGTGGTCTGGTGTCCAAGTACATTTCGATTACATCCACTGCATCTTGTTGCGGGATTTGAGTGTATAAGGACGAAACGTCCATTGTGACCAGAAGTTGAGTATTTGGGTCAAAATCCAAACCTTCCACCTTATTAATGAAGTCCATAGTGTCGCGAAGATACGATGGTACCCTTGTGACAAATTCTTTCAGGAACACGTCCACAAATTTGGAAATGGGCTCCAGCACTGAATCGCATCCCGATACTATCGGTCGACCCGGTGGCGTCTTGGGGTCTTTATGTACTTTGGGGAGAAAGTACAGGTGTGGAGTTCTGGGATAGCGTTTCACCAAAAATTCTGCTTCCTTTGGACCCAGGATTCCTTGTTCTTTTGCTTCCTTCACCAGTCGTGTTATTTCAAAGGTTATTTCCGCCGTTGGATCCTGTGTGATGCGGCGGTACCAGTTCAGGTTGTACACATGGCTTCTGCCTTCTGCTTTGTAAAGTTCCTTCGACCATAGGACCACCGCCCCGCCCTTGTCTGCTGGTCTAATGACCACATCCTGTTGGTTTTTTAGGGTCATGATGGCTTGTCTTTGATCTTTTGAGAGATTGGCTGGTGTGAATCGTTTCTTCTTCTCCAACACATTCAGTGAGGACAGGACTTTTTGCTCGAAAGTAATGATGTTTTTTGCCATGTTATTGCTTGGGGGACAGAAGGAGGACTTGTTTCTGAGGCCCGAAACTTCTATTTGTGGTTGATTTGTCGATTCTCTGAAGAACCATTTCAGACGGATTTTTCTGAAGAATTCAATGACTTCTAGTTTCACTTTGGTGAAGTCTATGCGGGTGTCAGGTACATATGAAAGGCCCAATTGCAGCAGTTTTTCCTCTGCTTTGGTCAAAATCTTGTTGGAGATGTTAATAATGGAGGAATCCTTTACGATTTGTAGTTCCGCTTGCGCGTGCTCATTTCCCATTGTGGTGGTTTGAATTTGGTCCTCTGTTGTTGCTGGCCCTGTCCTAAAAAAGGCCTCTTTTGTTGGTTTTTGTTAGATGATCCTTCGCCTGGGTCTGATTCAGCTGAAGCGTCTGAAGAAGTTTCAGAGAATGTGAGGAATCTTCAAAAGCAAAAATAGCTCCTAAAAAGGGAGGAGTGGATGGGCACATGTACTTGGTCCATGCACTGGGGGAAGGCTAAACACATAAAGAGGCATGACACGAGCATCACGGACAAATGGGGACAAAGAATATGAGAGAGACGGTAGAGCAAGCAAATGTTAAGTCTATGTGTGGGCTGAAGCCCACAGATTAAAAACAACATTTCTCTTCAAAACAGCACATGCACTGTCTAGCCCAGAGGTAAAATTGCATGAAGATTCACTTGTATATGAGTTGAACTAAAAGACACATAATCGGTTTTACTTTTACTGAGAAAACTTAATTGTAAATGAGTTTGTGACAAATTTACTCTGCTGCTAGAAATATAACTTGCTTGAGATTTTGTCTTACAAGATTTTTTTATCCATGTAATATAAATAAAAACGTAAAACATCAAGCAATATCACAGTGTATCCTCACACAGTTTTGTGATCTTTATATGGTCTCCTTGAGGTCATAATGCCTGAATTATATGATATGGCATTAATACCCAATTTGAGGATTTGAATGGCATTTTGTTACCACAATTTTGTTTTTTATTTAAATGGGAATAAAGTAACAAATGTGCAGCGTAAATCATGAGAACAATTCTATTTTTCATATCAGTTGGTTTCGGATGCAATCTAATTCTTTTTTTTTTTTTTTTCCTTTGCAGCGTCTCCCGATGGCTGCCACCCCTCTTCCACAAGCAGAGGCAGCGAGGACCTAAAACGCAGCTCTCACAGCACGCCTAGGGTCTCTGTTCAAATAATGCCTTCCTCCATTGTTCCCAAGCAGGAGATTTTGTAGAGAATGACCGGAAAGACTTGAGCTTGCCGAGGAGAACAAACAACGCTGGAACAGATGCTGTACTGTGTGCTACAAACCAGCCCAGGATGTGGCCTGTTGCATTCGAGTATAGACATTGTAAGATGGCCTGCAGACGAAAAGAGTCTGCTGCACGCCTTACCACATCAGAAGAAGGGGGAACAGAGGCATGGGATTGAATTGTGATGCACTTGGGCCAATCTTCTATCCTGCACACAAGCCCTAGAGAATGACTCTATGGAAGACTCACCTTGGAATTGGTGTGCCCATCAACTCCAAGCAGTCGATTACAACTTTCCTGCAAAAAGACTTTGGATGTTGAAAAAGCAATTTACTTACTGATGGCCAGAAACCAATGTTGTGTTGTTCAGTTAAATACTTACAAAGCGCACATACACCAACCGGTTACTTGGCGCTGGTTGCAGGAAAATACATTGCAGCTCTCAAACTCACATTTCACCAATCGAAATATTGTAGGAACCTTTAATATCAAACTGCAGTCAACGAAGATTCAAAGGAAACATGCCTGTGATGGATGCAAATACTGAAGCAAGGAAAATATCTCAGTAGGGTCTGGAAAATGCTTCAGACATCTCCCCGCAGCATGCAAGAGACCGTTTTGAATGCTGCCAGGGTCTGACTCACACTCTCCTTCTTATGAAATTGATATAATCAGTGCATTCAGTTGGACAACAGTTCTTGTCATGCACGTCTCTACAAAGCTGCAGGCATTCTATAGAAACGAAGCTTTCACCAGTGATGTAAGATGGGTCATCCATTCTGCTGCCTAGACAGCGGTGTGTGCACTGGTTATAATTCTAACAATGCAATAAGAGTGTATTCTTTTGCAGTAAGACTGGGGTAAAACATTACCCAATTCCTACCACTCTTTCCTAGTTGATTGGGCATGGATTTTGAAAAGGATGGTGACAGATTGACCCAAATTCAACCCTTTAATCAGATCAATTTAAAATAAATACAGTATGTCTATGCACACTTTTCAAATTAAGAATCATAGAGAGGGGCCTCACACTGTCGTTTCTATTCATCGCAGGTCTTTGGGGTGGATTGCTCAGGTGACGGCTCCTCCGTGAAGGTGAGGAGCGTCGCCCCACTGATCAAAAGGAAAGATAAATTGATAATGGCGTATCGTTATCATTTTAGTTTTCCTATTGAAGTCAGTAGCTCTTGGGGCGGGGCTGGCCGGAGCAGGGAGAGGAGTGGTTTGCACTCCTTAATGCCCATGATAGCTTGACTGGCCCCTCCTGGGTCGGCCAAACAGTCCTGTGCTCTTTGCATCTTTCCAACCAGGCTTGCTTTACACAGCCTTGTGCGGAACATGCAAAGCTATCCCGTTCCCTGTCTGAGCACTGTGGTTCAGTGCTCAAAACAATCAAAATACTGCACTGCAGCATTGTGATTGGCTATGGGGAGCCTGGGTGCTTCCTGTTGCTTCCTTCTGCCGGCGGAGACAGGAAGAAGACGATAGAGGAGAGGCGGCGGTCGGCCGGCCCAAGTAAGTGTTTTTTTTTCTCTTCATTTCCTGTACCACCACTCCCGATAGGTAGCAGCTGCTCCTGGATTGCCCTCTACAATTTGAGTTCACCTGGAGGCACAGCAATGATTTGTCCTTTGAATGAAGTTATGATTCAATTAGCGAAATTTTGCAAACATGTAAAATGTTTCACCTTATATCTTTTATGCACATTTTGTGACCAAATGACTGTAAAATGCTGGCCTAATTTACCCTGAACTTAAAGCGAGCCTGTTAGTACTACAAGTTCAGAGAACCATCATCAGATGAACTAATGCTCTCTTAGCCCAATTCCCAGATATGTGCATTACTCAAACCACTTTTTGGGGGGAGTTTTATATAGCGCAAACTTGACCCGAAGGTATTAGATCGCTTTACATGCGCACCAGTAGCGTTACAGATAGACACATTTATTTTTTGTTAGGTACTTCTGTAATAGAGTACACTTATGAAAAGAACATTGCCAATTCCAAATAAGGGAGGCAATGTACAGTTCAAGGTGATTGTGATGTACACAGTAGTAGACTTCCTTATATATGTCTTTATTGTTTTTTTCGAGTCTTCTCGGAAAAGCGTATTTATAAAGTGGCCATGCTGTGAAATCAATGTTAATTCCAGCCTTCTGATATATCGCCAATGCACAGTTTGCCAATTTAATCCACATGAACCATAAATTTGACTTATACCTTGAAAATAATGCTGCGCTCAACTTTAACTTTTTTAACAATGTTGATAGATTCACCTAGAAAATAAAATGGAACAACCAATCTTAGAACTCAGGCACTTTCCGGATTCATCTGCAGAAGTGGTCTCTATATATTTGAAATCTTCAATGTATGAATTTGTGTCTTTTTGTGAGTCTGAATGTTCATCTGCCCTGAGAGAGCTGATCCAGCCTTTTCACCAGGAATCACCATTTAAAGGTTTTGCAGAAACATAGTTCAAGCACCAATGAGTCATGACATTTAGGGTGGCAGCTCTTGTGTTGTTATCAGTGGTATATTTGCTTCTGTTCAGCAACATGAAGACATGGTTCACCAAGATAATAACAGGTCCCTTGATGCTGTAGTAAGACACAATGGGGGAGATTCACTAAGATTTTACGCTGTGTTTGCGTCACAAAAGTGATGCAAAATCTTTTTTTCCAATTTACTACCAGCGCTCAACTTGTTTAGCGCTGGAAATAGTGGGAAATTAACGCAAAGCAGTGCATAGCATTGCTTTGCATTACTTAGCGCCAAGGGAGCGTACCTTAGGTGGTGCATCGATGCTCCCATGCAACCACCCATGGTTTCTGACATAAATCCCAATTTACAAAACAAAGTAGACAGGGTTTAGCGTCCGAAAACTGAGCCTGAGTAGATGAAAGCATTTCTCCTTCCTTTTCCGACTTTGTATGTGTTCTGCACTTTACAGCACACATACAATGTCATAAAATGGTTGAAGTCAGTCTCTGCTTGATACTTTGCACTGGAAGGGTACCCTTCCAGTCAAAACCTATGCTAGACTCACGGAGACACTCTTGCACCATAGCGCAAAGGTGCCTCCATGGCGCACAATTGCAAAAATAACAGTTGATGGACAGAATGCAGAACAATGTCACATATTCAGCCCAGTACAGAGATCTGGGCCTAAATCCATCAATTTTTTGCACTCCACACCACCCCAGTTCATGGCGCACAGCAGCTGATTTCAGCGCTGGCCATAGGTAGAGAGGAGGAGCGCTCCCTATTTCAGTAAATCTAGCACATTCCTGCTCTCTCCTTCCCGCACAGAGCAGTACTTACAGCTGCTGCTCTGTATGAGAACTTGATAAATCTGGCCCAATGGGTTGTAGCTTATTCATTAGGAAGTACCACAGGTTAAGTTAAAAGAAACATACCCCACACCCAGCACAGAAAACCTAGTATTCCAAGCGTTAAACTGCCATTAGGAGGATGCATTGTTAGTAACAGTACGTAAGCATACATGCATGTATGTGGTATTTGTGTAGTGTGAACCTACCCAAAATACAGGAAAGCGGCAAAGATAAAGAGACGAGGAGAGATGGATTCCAGGCTATGGGAGCGGAGTGCTTGACGGTGTCTACTGCTTATGTTGTTGTAATGTAGTGTAGTTTAAAGAGCTGTATCTCCATCTCCTTCCTACATTGGAGAAAGGTAGGGTGGTTCTGAAAGATACAGGTATGTAATTACGCTCCCTGTTTGAGTATGTCACTTCTACAACCTAACTAGAAAGGGAGGTAAAATAGATTGCTTTGTCTTTTTTAGAGGAATCCACTTTGTGGAATTAACTACACGCATACTATTCGCACACATCAGGGACCCTCTTGCAGTTACAAACTTCTTGCTCTTCCTAGACTAGGCCCTGGGCTGATTGCTCGTTTTCTCACTCTCCTTTCAGAATTTTGAAGCAGCAAAAGAAATGGCTTTTTTATGACATAAAATAACATACTTCAAGATAACAATTCTATAAGCACCCAATGCGTACCTGAAAACGCTGCCAGGAGGTTTCCATTTTCCTCAAGCCTTTTCAAAATTTCCTAACTTGGTCTGATCTGGTAGAAATATCTTCCAGTAAATCTTCCCTATCCTATCTCACAATTCGGTTCTCCAGCTGAATCATACTTTTCAATTGCCTAGCCTTGCTGTCGTAAATGCCAACCACCATTGTTTTATCAGTGTTGTAACTTAGCTTTCATCGTCTATTGACATTTGATGCTCGTCATCCCAATGTATCGACATAAATAACTATCAAACAGGCAATTAAGTCCCTTTCTATCCAATGTCCTCAACTACTTGTTTAATGAACAATGTCTACTTTACATAATGTATAAGTTATGTCTTTATTTATACTGCCTATCTGCAAGCACTACTGCTGGGATCCTGGGGGAAAAGATGATGTTTCCAATTAGTCTACTTTTGATGATTATGAATAATAAAACACATCAAAATCCTGCTCCAATAATAATGTTCTCTTCTATGTGTGTGGTTGGTAGATGATGCGCAGAGTGTGTTGTACTTATGGACGTGTTCTACGCTGATCAAATTTGAGCAGTGATTCTGACAAACACAAACAAATGCCTGCTGCAACGCAAAAAATGCATGAATGATTTAAAGAATTAAATGCGTTAGTGTACTTTTTAGATGTAAAATAGAATTCTCATGCAAACTAATAGGGGTGGAATGGAATAATACAAGTACACTGCAAATAGAATGAAGGTGAGACTAAAATACTCATGGAGACTGTTGCATGATGTAATTAACAATGGCTTAATGTTCATGAGCAATTAATCCAATGGCTGAAAAAAAGTGCCTTAGACTATGCATAGAGTAACAGGATGTTTAGCATTAATGGTACACGCCACATTACATGTCGACCTTAAAAATGTAATAGTGCTTCCAATAAAATGGAAAAAATAGAAATTGCCAGACAGAGAGCAAGACAAATTGTCCTCAAAAGTACGTAATAAAAACAGCAGCAATGTTAACGTAATTGCAAGCAATAATCTGATCAATCCCTGAAGTGACCAAAACTCAGACACTAGAATTTACCTGTATATCCAAAAGATTTAAAACTGCAGCAAGGGTTCATTATTATCTTGTTAATTCTCCTCTAGTAGTGTCCCAACGAAGTCGTATTCCAAAACTGTTTTCAGATCATTGCGTAATACCACTCCCCATTCCAATAACTACTTCTAGAAATACGAAATTAGTGTGGCAAATGAATAAACTTCCTCTCAATGACAATGATTGAATAACAGATACAGTCGGTTTCAGGAAGGATTTCTTCAATCGAATTTAGATGCTGGAGATATTAGTGCTTTTTGGGATGCTTTTAATGCCTCAATAGGAGGCAGAATTATTTCTAGACGAATTGCCATGGATAGAGAAAAGAGAATGATAGAAATGGAGCTACAAGATGATCTCTCACGCAGAGCCAAAGCGCATTTTTGGAAAACAAATAAAAAAATGTAAAAACACATTGGGAAGTCGCAAAGACAACTGTGAGCGATCATATGTGACCTAGCAATTGTATGAAGTAGGTGAATACACAAGGAAAATGCTTGCTAAAGCTACAAATAATCAGGATAAAACTAGAATGTTAGAATGCTTTTATACCTTTCCACTAGTAAGTTCACCTCCCACTTTGATATGCTCAAGTACATTTTTATTTATCATTATAAACAAATGTATAGTCAAGAATAAAAAACAGAGGAAAAGGAGATTATTAGTTACCTAGTGAATCCTACAACTATTACTACAGATTCTGATACTATACAAATTCTCTCTTTCTTGTCAATATAGGAAATAAAGGCAACTGGAGAATATAGGAAGCCATTCACATTTTATAATATATTTAATAAGTTCTTATCTCCAATGTCTGCAGTTATTCCTTCCCCCTTATTCTTTAACACAAAGAGTGTAAGTTTTACTAAGAAATATAAAAACCCAGAAGATGCCAATGCATAAAGACCTATTACTTTACTTAATATTGACTACAGGATAATAGTGAAGGCTAAAGTAATAAGACTGTGCAGATTCACAATGAAATTAATGAATGAATGGTTTTGTGCTAGGCAGGCAACTCTATACTAAATCCAACTTTTTGATAGAATCGATTTCCTCACTCATATTGGGGATATTCCAGTAGCTTTAATAATGTTAGATTCTGGGAGGTGTAGCCTAGATGGCACAATAGTGGGCGTGCTTTGGTGAGCATCTACTCAACACCACTGAGGGATAACCCTTCAGGGTGCTGGCATGCCCCAACAGGTTGGTGCGGGGTCTGACAAGTTCATCGACCGGTCGACAGGTCCCCAGTGAGCCTACAGAGCAGCAGCCTAGGGGGCGATGGTGGCTCGTGACGGTGAAGAGCTGGAGGCTCAAAAGATGTCGCACCAGGTTTGAGGTGCAGGCCGGAATCCCATGGCGCGACCTGCAGTGGCCTACAGTCGGTGAACTCACACATGGGGTACTGGGTCATCTACTGACCCACATGCCCTTCACAACCAAACAAAGCAAGGGAATCAGTGTACTGGGCCACAACAGGGCCCCATAGGTCCAAATCAAAATGGACAAATATGCAGCAGCAATTGGGAGTGGGCCAGGGGTGCAAAAGGAACAAACAAGGGTGAACAATACCACCTGGAGAGAACACAGCGGTTATAATGAAGCCATTCAGGTCTCCAGAACGGCACTTGAGACAATTATATGGGAGGTGGGTATAGACATGGCCCTGCTGTGCCAAACCCTCTGCTAAACTATGAACTGTGTAACCGAGGCAGAGGGGAGGATATATGAGTTGGAGGACACTGTGCGTGACCTTTCCACTGAAGTGGCCCATCTCTATGACAATACCAAAACACTACAAGAATGCTCAGAGGACGCCAAAAACAGGGCATGCCATAATAACCTTTGCTTCATCGCGTTCCCGTAAGGGACTGAAAGTTCGGCCCAAAAGACATTTGTGGAACAATAGATACATTTGTGGATGGGCGTGGATGGTCTCTCCTCCTGTTTCATTCTTGAAAAGGCCCAAAGGTCGTTGGCCAGGAAGCCCCAAACTCCACGGCCCCTCTGCACCCGGTGAGCACACGATTTTTGCACTATAGGGACCGTGATGTGGTCCTGAAGGGCACAGGAGCGAAAGGATATCTGGTGTTTCAATCTGGCCACCTAATTATCTTCCCTGACTAAACCCGCCTAGTGCAAGCACAACGCAAATCCTACTAAACAAAAGTTACATGCCATGAATCTATCATATATGCTTCTATAATTCATGGTTCCAAATCGGTGTTCTTCAACATCCCAGAGGAGGCCTGCACCTGGCTCACTGAACAGCTGCCATTAATTCTGCATCAACACCCGGTGTTGCAGTCAACGCCCCTCTAAGGCCAAAGGCCATATGCTGGAGGGGACCAAGGAGAAATGGTGCCAGAAATGATCACAGTGGAGATGTGGAAGTCAATCAGACTTAAAAGCATCCAAAGATTCCAAGGGGAGAAACAAAACCAGCCTGCAGTCAAAAGAACCTGTGGACTGCAAGGAGCCCCGGGTCTGGTCTGTTGAGAGGTAGAAATGGATCCCAGAGACCAGACATTCCTTAATTGCACACCAGCAGCACTATATCCTCACTACAAGTTTGTCAGTCCTGGTTCTTCAGGGGGTGGAGGGGCCTGTCTGGTCCATCCTGGTACACTAATCCCAAGTTAAATAATTGTTTATGTTGGGTTTGGCGACAGATGCTTCTTCAGGGTGGGAAATATAGATAGAGTTGGGGTTATGTTTTCCTTTTCAATTTTCTTTGGTAAGTATTGTTGCTCGACATCTCTAGACATAAAGAAAGGTCCTCATGTGCCTACACAAATTGACGTGCACCCACACCCACCTAACTCATGCTGTGGCCTCTTCCTTTGGACATGACAGCTACCACACAATGAGATGTAGTTAGCCAAATCACACTACTCCGCATGGGAACATTATTGGTCATGACGTGGAATGTTAATAGGCGCTTGGACCGGATTAAGAGGGGATCTGTATTACAATCTGCTCATAGGCCCTGCGCAACCATGCTGATGCTCCAAGAAACTCACATGGGAACAACTGACAGTTTTTGGCCCATAGAGGGTATTACAGGGTTATTCTTGCCTGTTATGCCTGAGCACCATGGGGGGTAGCTATCCCCTTGCGTAGAACCCTACAGCTGGTGTTGACCATTGCTACAAAGATGGCACTGTCGTTTAGCTCGGGATGCTATGAGAGGAAAGGTCACAATGAGGGGTGTTGTCCGCTCTCAAGCCAGGGTAAAGACAGAACATTAATAGCCCACATTACAAACCTAGAGGCCTCCAACCTGGCACAGGAGAGGGAGGACCTTAGTATCCATATTGAACTCATGAAGCATCAATTGATGGTTGATAGGTATTCTTTCCAGCAGTTATGCATGGAGGAAGCCAACAAATGCTGGATGGCCTCCATCTGGTAGGTATACAAATGGTGGGACTAATCAAGTAAGCTTCTGTATTGACTGGCCACTAGAGATGCCGAAGCAAGAGTGGTGCCCAATGCCCTGAATAGGGCCGGGTGACTGGTGGAGGACTCAAAGTGGAGTGCAGTGGTGTTCACCCAATACTATGAAGAGCTCTATGCAGAATGGGTTCACCCAGACTGCAAGTCCACAGCCCACTGATCTGTGTAGGTTCCACTGTTTCGTCTGACGGTGATAGAGAGCGCAGCATTGGACCATACCTTCACACTTGAAGAAGTGGCTGAAGCTCCATCAGAGCTCATCTCTGGAAAATCACCAGCCCTGGATAAGTTTCAGGTGAAATACTACCAATCACTTCAACCAGAGAGCCTTCCCAAACCAAAGATTTATTTACTGAAGCAAAGAAAATGGCCACTTCGCATCAGACATTGACCTGGCCACTCTAATTGTCTTGCCCAAGCCAAGGCGACCACTGTACTTTATACAGGCCCATCTCTCTCATTAATACAGAGGTTATACTCTCCACTAAAAATCTTACCTACCATCTTCTGCGGGTGATACCCCAGTTGGTCCATCCGTATAAATACAGGTTTATTCCTTCGCGGAGTACAAGGCACCTACTCTGTTAATAGACTTCGAAAAAGCCTTCTTTCCTAAATTTTCAATTTAGCGGGTGATCATACAGGGTTGTCCCCTGTCCCCTGTCCCCTGTCCCCCTTCTGTTAGCTCTGGCCGTTGAACCCCTTGCAGTTTAGGTTCATTGCAAACCTCAGGTGTGGGAGTACAACTGGGCCTGGCGACGGAGGATCGGATGGCCCTATACGCGGATGATGTTTCGTTGGTGCTCTCTCGCCTGGTTGGCACAGGGCCCCATTTACTACTACTCCTTGAGACCTTCAGAGCGACCTCTGGTCTGAGAGTCAACTGAGACAAGACCCTTTTGGTCCCCATCCGGGGGGGGCGGGGAGGGGGGGCGGGGGACTGCTGAGATGAGATCTGGCATCCAAGAATTACCGTGAGCTGTCTTAGCATTTTTGTAACTAGGGGTTCATTTCTCCTGAGAGCCTAATCCCACCTGGAGCCTCAACCTATGCCCGTTAGTGCGAAAGGCAGGAGACAACTTGGTGCCGTGGGATAAACTACCCCATAACCTTATGGGTAGACTAACTCTCTCTAAAATGATGATACTCCTGTGGTTTCTATATGCCCTGCAGAATTGCCCCCTCCACATTGCCCTATCCTGGTTCTGTTCTGTTGCTGCTATGGGGCAAAGGTTTCTATGGGCACACATACCCACAAAATTGGCCTGTGGCAAATGTGTGCGCACAGTGTACTGGGGTCACTTGGAATAGACCGCTGCACCTCTACTATGGGACCACCCAGCTTCAAATAATTAACCACTAGATGCACAGGGGATGGGGGCACCTGATGTATCAAGGAGAACTAGCCGTACTAGATTTAAAGCACAAGTTACTACTTGTGTAACAATATATCTGTAAGAGACATTAGTTAGTGATAGATTCCTTACCTTAGAATAGATACCCCAGCAATACCAACCCCGGTGGTGGGTCTGCGAACCAATATCACACCAGAAAGTCCTGGAGGACGAAACGGCCAAAGAAGCCATCCCTCCGGACTTGACTGTCCAGGCAGCAGTGTCTAGCAAACGTGTGCAGCGAGGCCCACGTAGATGCCTGGCAAATGTCCTGTAAGGGGACTCCTCGGCCCAAGGCAGTTGTTGCCGTGGCTCAAGTGGAATGAGCCCGTAATCCGGCAGGGGACTCCTTTTTGGCCATGGAGTAACATGCCTGAATACACAAGATGATCCACCGCGAAATGGTCCTCTTGTGTACTGCCTTTCCCTTCTTCGCGCCGGAACTGGCGTGTGCAATCTAGGTAATAAAAGAGCGCACGTTTTGGGTCCAGACGGTGGAGCCTCTCTTCCTCTTTCGATGGATGCGGAGACGGAAAGAAGGTGGGCAAAGTAATGGACTGCCCCATGTGGAAGGCCGTGACAACCTTGGGCAGAAAGGAAGGTCGTGTACGCAACACCACCTTGTCCGGATGAACAGAGAGAAAAGGTGGAGTAGAAGAAAGAGCCTGGAGCTCACTCACTCTCCTGGCAGAGGTGATGGCAACCAGGAAAGCAGTCTTCAGGGTGAGAAGGCGGAGAGGACAGTTATGGAGCGGCTCAAAGGGAGAACACATTAGATAAGTGAGTACAAGACTCAAGTCCCACTGGGGCATCACGAAGGGAACAGGAGGGAACATGTGTGTGATGCCCTTCAGAAATCTATTAACAATGGGGGACTTGAATAAGGAAGGCTGATCAGGTAGCCGTAAGAAGGTGGAAAGAGCAGAAAGGTACCCCTTAAGAGTGCCCAGAGCAGAGCCCTGCTGGGCAAGGGAAAGAAGGAAGAGTAGAACTTCAGAAATCGGTGCAGAGAGAGGGTCCACAGCCTTTGCGGTGCACAATGCCTCAAATCTGTTCCACCTGCAGGCATATACCGACTTTGTGGAGGGACGCCTGGCTGCCAGAATGATATCACAGACTTCGGGAGGCAAGTCAAATGGCCTCAACTGCCGCCGCTCAATCTCCAAGCTTGTAGGTGGAGACTGGACAGGTTCGGGTGCAGGACCGTCCCCTGCTGCTGCGACAGAAGGTCCTCCCGAAGAGGCAGACGAATCGTGGGAATCGACTGACAATCTGAGTAGCTCGGGATACCAGTATCTTCGTGCCCAGTCCGGAGCCACAAGTATAACCTGGGCCCGGTCGCGCCTGATCTTCTTCAGCACTCTGGGCAGAAGTGGTATAGGCGGAAAGGCGTACAATAGACCGTAACTCCACTCGTGACGAAAAGCGTCTCAGAGCGAGTGCCGCCTTGGAAATTCCAACGCGCAGAACCGATGACATTGCGCGTTCTCTTCTGTGGTGAATAGATCTAACCAAGGCTTTCCCCATTGCTGAAAGAGGCCTTGCGCCACGTCAGAGTTCAGACGCCATTCATGATCCATCATGCACCGACGGCTGAGTTCGTCCGCCCTGGCATTCAGAGAGCCTGCCAGATGTTGAACCACCAGGGTCACGCCCTGATGTTCCAGCCACTGCCAGAGGCGCAGAGCCTCCTGGCATAGCGGTGGTGTTGTCCGTGAACACCTGCACTACACTCCCCCGGACAGAGGGGAGGAATGCCTTCAGTGCTAGACGAATCGCCCGCAGCTCCAAAAGGTTGATATGGAGCTGGGACTCCGCCGGAGACCAGAGGCCTTTGATCTCCGCCTCTCCCATGTGGCCTCCCCAGCCCTGGAGGGACGCGTCCGTCACAACCACGTGCTCCGGGTGGGGTAGGGAGAGGGATCTTCCACTGACCCAGTCGCGGTCCGTGAGCCACCACTGCAGTTGTCTCGCAGTGCTCTCCGAGATCAAGACCTGATCGGACAGGTTGCCCTGATGCTGGGCCCACTGAAACTTCAGGTCCCACTGCAGAGCCCGCATTCGCCACCTGGCGTGATGCACCAGAAGGATGCAGGAAGCCATCAGCCCCAGAAGCTGCAGCGTCAACCTGACCGAGACTCGGGATAACGGCTGAAAGATGGGAATCAGAGCCTGTATATCCCGAACCCGCTGTTCGGGAGGGTAAACCCAAAACTGCACCGAGTCGAGAACCGCTCCGATGAAGAGGAGCTTCTGAGAGGGACACAGGTGTGACTTCGGCACATTGATGGAGAACCCCAGCAAATGCAGGAGGTCGGCCGTAGTCTGGAGGTGGCTGACGACTGTCTGGGGCGAGCCCGCCTTCAAAAACCGGTTGTTTAGGTAGGGGAAGACTGACACCCCTAACCTGTGCAGATGAGCTGCGACCACCGCCATCACCTTCGTGAACACCCGTGGGGTGCTGGTATGGCTGAAGGGGAGCACGGTAAACTGAAAGTGCTCTTGGCCTACCGTGAACCGCAGGTAACGCCAGTGGGCCGGCAGGACGGGGGTGTGGAAATACGTGTCCTCCAAGTCCAACGCTACCAGCCAGTCTTCCGGGTCCAGGGCAGCTAGGACCTGAGCCAAAGTCAACATCTTGAACTTCTCCTTCCGGAGGAAGTCGTTGATGTTCCGCAGGTCCAAGATAGGGCGTAGGCCCCCTTTGCCCTTCTTGGGTACCAGAAAGTATTGGGAATAACATCCACACCCTACTTCTGGCCCAGGAACGCGCTCGATGGCCCCCTTGGCCGTGACTTCCTCTTGCAGAAGTTGCAAGTGATCCCCCGACATGCGGTGGCATGGATGGAGGGGTCGCCTCGAAGGGGAGGGAGTAGCCCCTTCGGACGATCTGCAGCACCCACCTGTCCGATGTGATGGTGCGCCAGTGGGAGAGGTGATGGCGAACCCTGCCTCCCACAGGCGTCACATGGGCCTGAAAACTCAGACTAGGAAGGTTTTGAGGCGGGTGCTGGGGAGGGAGGTGTGGACTGGCCTCGCCGTTGTCCCTGACCACCGCCACAGCGGTTTCCACGGCCGCCACCGCGCTGTTGAACATTTTGCGGTGCGTGGCTGGCAGCATGTGTGGGGGCGCCCCTTCCGTGCCCACGAAAGGAGCGAAAGGCACCCGATTGCTGGCGTGGGGCCGTGAGGCCCAAGGACTTGGCCGTAGCCCTGGAGTCCTTAAAACGTTCGAGCGCATGGTCTGCCTTGTCGCCGAAGAGGCGACGGCCATCAAACGGCATGTCCAGGAGTGTGGCCTGGACATCGGCCGAGAAGTTGGCGGACCTCAACCAGGCATGGCGTCGAACCGCCACCGTCGTTGCCATTGCCCTGCCAGTGAATCCATTGCATCCAGCCCACACCGGATAGAATAACGTGCTGCATCTCGGCCCTCCGCAAGGGTTTGGGCGAGTTTAGCCCGAACCTCCTCCGGGCATTGTGGCAGCACCTCCGCAACCGTGTCCCACAGAGTGTGGGTGTAGCGGCCCAAGAGACAGGCGGTATTCACAGACTGCAGCCCTAAGCTAACAGACGAGAACACCTTCTTCCCGAACTGTTCGTATCTCTTGGATTCCCGGTCGGGCGGAGCCGACGGGAATGCGGTCTGGGAGTTGGAGGCCTGGATGACCAGGCTCTCGGGGTTGGGATGGGTGGACAAAAAGCATGGGTCGCCTGGGGCTGGGCGGTAGCATCTGGCCACGTTCCTATCCACAGGCGGACCTGTGGCGGGCTTGGACCAAGTGCCCACAAGAACGTCACATAAGGCCTCATTGAATGGCAGGAGAGGCTCGCTGAAGCTTGACTGCGGTTTGAGGACCTCAGTGAGGAGGTTAGTCCTCACGGCCGCGACGGGGAGCTCAAGGTGTAAGGCCTTGGCTGCCTTCGTCAACACTACACTATATGTAGACCCCTCCTCCGAAGCCACAGTCGGAGGGGAGGTAAATCCAGTGTCTGGCGATGTGTCAAGACCACTGGCCTCCCCAAGCTCATATGTCCAGTCCTGTTGAGACTGGCACTCTAGTGCCAGAGGGTCCTCAGACCCCTCCCAATCCTCCTTGTCACCCGTAACCTGCAAAACAGGATTAGTAGACTGGGCCTCCTCGTGGAAATAAAAATCTCCAAAGGCAGTCTGAAGCGGCGCCCAGAGACGCCGTTCCGGCGCCAGAGTCGGACCGTAGGGGACATTGGGGACGGCGTCCACAGCGGGCGCCGGGGGCGACACCCGTGGGGCCGGCGAGGTCGTAAGGTCGACTGGCGACGACCCAGATCCGGAAGCGGATCCAGTGAGGTCCTGCGGCGCCGGGACCGAAGTCGCCAGTGGCACCGGGGCCGAAGCACCCGGCGGCGTCGTGCCGAAGCACCCGGCGGCGTCGGAGCCGAAGCACCCGACCCGGTAGGGCCTCCGGTCGGGACCGTTGAGCCAGAAGGCGCCATGGAACCAGACTGAGGAGGGAGGGACCTCATGGCCATGAGGTACTGCTCGATCTCCTCTGGCGTCGCGCCATGCCCAGGGACCCTAAGGTGAGGGGCAGGCGGCGACGCTTGCGTCTCCCGCGGAGCCGCGTGGGCGGTGTCACCAGAGCCCCCGGCTGCATTGTGCAAGCGTCGGGGTGGGTCGGAGGAACGATGACGTCGCTCCGACCTCTCATGCCTCTTACCTGAGGACTTGGAGCCTGACGACCGGTGTCCACTCCCGGATCTTCGATGACTCAGACCTCGCGACCTGTCCCTCGACCTCCCGTGGGACCGGGACATGGAGTGGCGCGGGGCCGACTGCCGCAGCTCGAGCCGCTTGCGGGACCGCTCTCGCCTAGCCTTCGACGTCAGGGTCCGGCAGTCGGAGCAGGTTCGATTGTCATGGTCGAGGCCTAGGCACTTCAGGCACCGGCGATGGGGGTCCGTGACCGACATCAGTCGGTCGCACTTCGAGCAGGGCTTGAACCCGGGCATTCCTACCAGCACCGACAGAGTCGAAGACTCGAAGAAAAAGAGTGATCAAAAAGATCAAAAGTTTACTCAAAAAATGACTAGGGGTAGAGCTTCTCCGGATCTGCGCTAGCTCGCGCGGAAAAAAGAACTGAGGTCAGCGCGCATGGGCGGCGTCTAAGTACTCCGACGACGTCATTCCGGCGCTAACGATGCCTACGACGGACGCGGAGCCGCAGACGACGCCTACCGACGCGCAGGGGTATTGCTACGCAAAAATATCCAGATCCAGTCTGACGCCTGGGGATATTCTAAGGTAAGGAATCTATCACTAACGTGTCTCTTTCAGATCACTGTAACAGGTATCATTTATGGGGCACCCACTCAGATGGTTTTGTGGGTGTGGAGGGCGGCACTGTGGTGGACCGGATGGGAACACAAATTCTCACTTGAGACTACCCTGTGGGAGGTAAGAAAGCTCAACGAGATGGAGAAAGTGGAGTGCTTCCGGGAATGGAACTGCATTTGAATTTCATGCCTGGGGGATGTCTGCGACCAACACTCAATCCTTTCAAGTTCTCCGTGAGGAATTTCACATGCCCACCTCCCGGTTTTTCCATTACTTACAGCTCTGACATGTGCTTCTCAAATACCAGGGTGACTTGGATGAAGTCCCTGAGAACAATACACTGATAGGACATCTACTCTTGGGTCCCCTAGGAACGGGAGGGATCTCACAGATTTACAAGTCCATAGTATGATAGTATTAGATTCTGAAAAAGCATTTAATCTTGTCTTCCAGAATGCCCCAATGAATATTCTGAAAACATTTGGATTGCTTGCCAGGATAATTCACTAACTTTGTTCCTCTTTGCTTAGAGAATCTCTGAATAACTTTGCAATGGCTTTGCCTTTCGGGATTGACTGCTGGCTTGGTGGATGTGTCCTCGCTTCTAGGAACTAGTCATCCCATTATGGCTGCCCGGGCAGCTTCAATCAATCAATCAAGACAATTATAAAGTGCACTACATACCCGTGAGGGTCTCAAGGCTCGGGGGTAGTGCTGCTCCTGATCGAAGAGCCAGGTCTTGAGGAGTCTTCTGAAGGCCAGTAGGTCTTGGGTCTGCCGTAGGTTGATGGGGAGTGTTTTACAGGTCTTGGCAGCTATGTGGGAGAAGGATCTGCCGCCAGCGGTCATTCTTCGGATGCGGGGGAATGTGGCGAGGGCAAGGCCGGCAGAGCGGAGCTGGTGGGTGGGGGGTGTAGAAGCTGAGACGTCTGTTGAGGTATGCTGGGCCGGTGTTGTGGAGAGCTTTGTGTGCGTGGATGAGGAGCTTGAAGGTTATCCTCTTGTTAAGGGGAGCCAGTGCAAGTATCTCAGGTGGGGTGTGATGTGGCTGCAGCGGGGAATGTCTAGGATCAGACATGCCGAGGCGTTCTGGATTAGTTGCAGTCGTCCCAGGAGCTTGGCCGGCATTCCAGCGTAGAGGGCGTTTCCGTAGTTTAGCCGGCTGGTGACGAGGGCCAGGGTGACTGTTCTTCTAGTTTCGGTGGGGATCCACTTGAAGATCCTGCGGAGCATTCGGAGGGTGTTGAAGCAGGATGAGGAGACAGCGTTGACATGTTTAGTCATGGAGAGGGTGGATTCGAGGATGACCCCCTAGGTTGCGTGCGTGGTCGGTGGGTGTTGGGGCTGTTTCTAGAGTTGCCGGCAACCAGGAGTCGTCCCAGGCTGAAGGGGTGGAGCCGAGGATGAGGACCTCAGTCTTGTCCGAGTTCAGCTTCAGACAGCTGTTCCTCATCCATTCGGTGACGGCCTTCATGCCTTCGTGGAGGTTGGTTTTGGTGGTGTGAGGGTCTTTGGTGAGGGAGAGGATCAGCTGGGTGTAATTGGCGTAGGAGAGGATGTTGAGGTTGTGCTGTCGGGCGACGTGGGCGAGGGGTGCCATGTAGAGGTTGAACAGTGTCAGGCTGAGGGAAGAGCCCTGGGGTAAGCCGCAGATGATCTCGGTGGCACAGGAGCAGAAGGGGGGGGGGGAGGAGGCGGATGCTCTGGGTTCTGTGGTCCAGTCCATGGCCTCCTCTTGGATTCCAGGGTCATGTAGGCATGTTCGTAGTGTGCGTGGCAGACCGCGTTGAATGCGGCTGATAGGTCCAGGAGGATGAGGGCTGCTGTTTCTCCATTTTGAAGCAGGGACCTGATGTCATTGGTGGCGGCAATGAGGGCGGCTTCGGTGCTGTGGTTGCTGTGGAACCCGGACTGGGACGGGTCCAGGATGCTGTTCTCCTCGAGGTAGAGGTTCAGTTGTTTGTTGACAATTTTCTCTGTGACCTTCGCCGGGAACGGAAGCAGAGAGATGGGTCGGAAGTTCTGAGGTCGTTGGGGTCTGCCTTGCGGTTCTTGAGTAGGGCGTTGATCTCGGCGTGCTTCCAGCTTTCCGGGAAGGTTGCTGTCTCGAAGGAGATGTTGATTACTTTCCGGAGATGCCGTGCGATGGCTGTGCAGGCTTTGTTGAAGATGTGGTGAGGGCATGGGTCTATCGGTGATCCTGAGTAGATGGTGTTCATGATCTCGCTGGTGTCCTCGACGTTGATGCTTGTCCAGGAGAGCAAGCGGTTGGTGTGGGTGGTGGTCGTGGGGGGGTGGTTGTCGGGGCGGTCGTGGCGTTGAAGCTGTCGTGGATGTCGGCGATCTTACGGTGGAAGAAGGTGGCCAGCGATTCGAACAGGCCTTGCGAAGGCGGGATGACGTTGGTGTTGGAACTGGGGTTGGCGAGTTCACGATGTTAAAGAGCTCTTTGCTGTTGTGTGCGTGGTTATTTAGGCGGTCTTTGAATGAGGCCCTCTTGGCAATTCTGATGAGTTGATGGTGTCTGCGAGTGACGTTTTTGTGGGCTGCGTGGCTGTCTGGTGTTTGTTTGTGGAGCCAGTTCTTCCGCAGTTTTCGGCAAGCTCGTTTGGAGGCCTTCGGTGAACCAGGTGGCTTTCTTGCTGGTGTGGCTGTTGGAGGGTGTCTTGAGTGGGGCGAGGGTGTTGGCACAGTTGTCGATCCATTGTCTGAGGTTGCGGGCGGCCGTGTTCGGGTCGGTGGAGTCGGCGGGTGGGTTCTGGGCGAGGGTGGTGGTTAGCTGGTCTTCAGTGACTTTGCTCCAGCCGTGTCGAGGCATCTGTTGGGTGCGGTGGTGCGTGGTGGGTTTTCTGAAGGTGAAGTGGATGAAGTGGTGGTCGGTCCAGTAGGGTTCGGTGGTGTGATTGAAGGTGACGTGGGGGCTTGCGGTATAGATGGGGTCGAGCGAGTGGGTGTTGTCACAAGCTGTCTGAGTCCGAGGTTGGCGATCAGGGTGTTGGTGTCGTTGTTCTCGAAGTGGAAATTCAGGTCCTAGGGGAGGATGTAGTCCGTGGAGGCGAGGGTGTGTGTGCTGATGAAGTCGACGATGGAGTTGCTGAACTGTGGTCGGTGTCCGGAGGGTCTGTAGACAAGGGTTCCTCTGAGGTGTTGGGGTCGGTGTGGATCTGGAAGTGCATGTGTTCGGCGGTGCTGAGGGTGTCGTTGGTGTTGGTCGAGCCTCTGAGGGTGTTCCAGTGGACGATGGTGATTCCTCCTCCAACGCCGTTGGTACGGTCCCTGCGGGTGATCTTGTAGCCTTCCGGGATGGCTATGGCGATGTCGGGAGCAGAGGTGGGGTTCAGCCAGGTCTCCTTCAGGAATGCGACGTCTGGGCAGGTAGAGTCGAGAAGGTCCCAGAGGTTGACGGAGTGTTTGTGGGCGGAGCGGGTGTTGAGAAGAATGCATCTGAGGTAGTTGGGTTCTTTGGTTGGTGGGCCGGATGCTGGTGAAGCTGCAGTTCCGGCAGGTGAATGGTCCTTGGGTGCGCTTCGTGGTGGCCTGGTAGCAGGTGTGCTTGTCCGGGGTTGAGTGGGTGGAGGGTGCTGGCATCATAGCGGAGTTAGGCATTGTGGTGTTCGCGGGGGCCAGAGGTTCTGGCGCTGGGCGGGCGCAGACGGGCTTGCCTTAGGCGCGCGCCTTCCACTGGGCGGCCACGCAGCAGCCGCCATAAGAAGGGGAGGTGGGAGGGAGGAGCAGCTGGGAGGGGGGGGACGACGAATGGCGAGCGGGGGGCTGGGGCCGCAGCAGCGGGGAAAGTGGCAGAAAATGGCAAGCGTGGAGAACGGTCACAGAAGCAGATAAATACAAATACTATAAAGACGGTTACAGAAGCAAATGGGGCACAATACAAAATACAATACAGATGCAAGACTGGAACGAAGGGAGGGCTGTGGGGCAGAGTTTAAATCCTCTGCCCCACTCTTATGAGTGCCTTCTGAATTTCCCTTTAATCCTGTTTGGTAAAAGCATGTCTCAAGGGGCTAGTGAGGCCTTTTGTTCTGCAATTGCCTCGCACATTTCCCAGGCAACTGTCTCCATCTGTAATCTTCCCCTGGTTTCTCATCTTATTAACAGCATTCACCTCAAGAGACCTCTTCCTTCCCAGTACTCATCCAACTGGACGATTCTCTGGCTCTCAGCTTTATAACCAGAGCTTCTCCTAAATAATTTTTTTCCTTCAATAACTCACTCGTTTTTCTATGCAGTGTCTCACACCTTGTAGAGTTTCTGATAAAAAAAGCAGTGTTCATTTTTTATCCAGGATGGATGAGGTAGAGGTCTCTGTGTAATAAAAGAGGATTGTAAAGCGTTAATCACCACTGATATGGCAACGTAGCATATTCTATTGGTACCCTTTCATTTGGATCTGGGAATGCCATAAATCATACTGGAGGGACCATTGCTTGTTCCTAGCTGTACTGCTGGTGCTTGGTTTTGCGTGATTAGTAAATAAGTTTCTAGTGTTAATATTCAAAATGCTTTGTGACTTAATGTGAAAATAAAAAGAGTTTAAGCTCAGAAGAGCCTTACAGTGTTTCAGCTGTATAGGTGTTGGGCGCGTTTCTCTTGGTTGAAGGGATCAAATGTCCATTGCCTGGCCAGGGTATACTTCTTTTTTTTTATACTTGCGTCCCAAATTAGGTTAGTGTCTCATTATGGAACATTGTGTGCATCATGTGTGTTATAGGTATGCTAACTGACTCTACTTGTTCCTACGCTATATGTTGGCGCAAAGCCGAACGATTACATTTGTCTTCTATGTTATTCGTAGGAGACTACAGCAGTCAAATGACAAGAGTAAAGCTATTTTGAATTGTAAATGTGTGGTAAAGAAAGCTTGCAGTGGATGATTGGATTAAAGTCAAAAGGACCGATTTGCTCACAAGGGCGACTTCAAATCAAATCCAAATGAAACAAGTATTGAGACAAGCAGTGTGTGATCCACAAACGGTGTCTGGCAGGCTGGAAGGTGGCATGGTCCCTCATGGCCAGCCAAATGGCGATGCTCACAGTGGATTTTGGCATCATCGGCTAGCCTGCCATTTTATTTTAACATCATTCCCCATATTAGAAAGAGAAGGGGAAAGGTGATAACTAGACTCCCTAATCACTGGGCAAGGCAGGAAGCATCAAGTCATCCCTTCCTTAGGAAAGACCAGTGGAGTGGGTGCATGGAATACCTGCCTCCCATCAATAAGCAAGGTAGGGAGGTAACAAATACGCCCCTACTTTGGACATGCACGCGGTAAGGACAAATAAACATCTCAGACTTTTGGGAATGGTTGTGGAATAACACTAAGGCAACTAACAGCTGCACCAGAGTCAAATCAATATTTGCCATCGCCTTTGAGAAAGCTCTGCTCCTGTGCATGGCAGAGATGGGTCTTTTGACAGGGGTCGGGTCACCAAAATGCCCATTCTTTGTTCTACTAAGTGTACATTTGTGTTCAAATTTGGAACACATTTGCTAAAAGGTAGAAGGCTATTAATGACAATAGATCTTGTAGAATGTGTGCACATAATTCACATGGTAACTCTGGCTCTCTATTACAAAACTACTGGAGGTACCAATCTTAGAATGAAGACTGTGCCAGTGTTCATCATTTTGTGGTTTTGTTGTAAATCCTTTCAGTACCTTTTCATTTTTCAGACCTTTATATTATAAGATTGACACATTGAAAAAGCAAATCTTTTTTTTATCGCCACAGTTAGGTTCATTAACCTTGGATCACAATAAATTGGAAAAATTGTAAGGCTGACAACATTTAAAGTTTACAAACGAAGCACAATAGTAGCTTATAAGAACATGGGACATAACACAAGGGGAAGAGGGTGAGGGCACACTCAAAAGGAGAGTAAAGGAAAAAGTTATATATGTATTATGTTTTTATTGCAAAACACGTAGTTGTATAAACTATATTAATGATAGCCTCAAACCAGTGCAGAGTTTTACCATTGTCAGGGCTACTACGAATATGTGGCATAGAGGACCAAATTATGTGACAAGGTCAAATAATTTATGCTGTAGAAAGGGCAAATTATGCCGTACATTCCCTGGCATTATTTTCATCAATTTGATCTAGAATCGTTGCTTATAAAAACCTATACATTATGTGGCGAATGCAGTAAATCTATTACTATGAGATGACTGCTACAGCCACAACTGGGCCCCAGTATGCCTTCTGTTTATCTTCAATTTATTGATGAAAGACAAACAAATCCTAAAAATCCAGTGTCAATCCAAGGTCATCGTTACCTGCAAGTAGAAAAAAGAAAATAGCGTTCCCAAGCACCACCAAAATAAACATGTAATATAATAAATACATAAAAGGTTAGCATGTGTAACATAGTAATATAATTCCTTTTTGAGACACTTACAAACCATCCTGGCTGCAGCGGCATGACATATGATGTGGCCGGAACCCTTCGATGGGAATGCTGGACCATATTAGACAGTTACCTGTTATATGCACGGTGGGAGGTATTTTGTGATGCTGAAGCATTTGTTAACCCTCTCGATGCTGATGGCGAGCTCAGCTCGTCATCACCCACGGGTGTCGTGTGCTGATGACGAGCTGAGCTCGTCATGGTGCCACTAAAATGGCATTTTCCGGCACAGGGGGGGAAAACGCCCAGCAGCCATGTGGTTAAATAATCATGAATTTGCCACATGATCCACCATCTGCTGCAAAATTTGCAGATTGTAATAAAGAAAACTGTTTCTAGCTTAAACAGATCAAAAGTTATTCAAAACATTGCGACACGCATTGCAGTGCAGTAAATGCCCTTAACAAAGATTGACTGTTGACATTCCAGTTGCTTGCTGTGTATATGTATAAATATGGTATTTCTATACCATGAACCTAACCAAGTGGAGCATTGCACATGGTAACAGACGAGCACAAAGTTAACGAGTAATAGAAGAGGAAGCTGGGTCATGGACAGTCAATGCATTGTGAAGCAGTATTACTGTATTTGATGTTACACTGGTACTAATGAGGTAAAACCTTTGTCCAGACACTGTTAACCTGAGTAAAAATGACAAAGTAATGAAGTAACATGCCACACAATTTGCCATTTTTCTTAGACTGCAATTTAGTCAACCCTTCCACATAATTTGGTTCTACTAGTCCTACAATTTCATTGGGCCCTGTTATATATCAAAAGGTTGTACCGGGAAATGGCAACATGATTGACATGAATGGTTTGTTTTGGAAATGATCTTAATGCAAAATTTCAAATTTCAAAAAACATAAGTAAAAGGTTTGTCGTGATATGACATTGTAAACAAGAAAGGCTCCTTTTCTCAAGCCGATCTTGTATTGTGTTTAGAACCACTTCTATAGCTCCGGCTCATTCTAGCCGCATAGAAGGCAAGACTCCAACCTAGTGAAAATGTCACCAAATTAAAACAGAGATGGACAGTGAAGCAAGGAATTGGCAATTCTAATTAACACAAGGGGGCAAATAAAGGTTTATTTGCATGTTGTCATGAGAAGAGCATGCCAAGACGTATGTCATACTAGAGATTTATGGACCGAATGAAAAGCTTAAGTATTCAGCAGCGCCTGAGGATTACTGCCATTTCTTTCAGGATACAGCTAACCAGGTAAGGGCAGGTTACATCAAATGTTTTTTCTTTATTAAGAACATGCTACACAAGAAAAGCCTAGGCGAAATTTGGGCCTCCTATCCTACCCTACAGCACCTCCCAAAGGTAACCTTAAAGAAAGCTTTTTGGGAGTAAATGTGGGATGAAGAACTTAGGCCTGTCCCAAAGGGGTCTCTTGCTGGTAAATGCTTGCTTTCAAGACTGATATGGCCTTTGAACCTTTTTTAGATCATATAACTCCGATAGATGCTAAGCACATATATCTCAAATTTAGATATGGTACTCTGCTATTACAGTCGCTCCATGTGAAATGGAGTCCAGGTGATCATGCCCATCAAACCAGCCGGCAGAAGAATCCCTGGCACACTTTGTTCTCTTTGACCTTCTTGTGTGCGGCCTAGTAAATCTTGGATTATCCCTATATGCAACTAGTTGCAATGCAGACAGCACCTGGATAGTCTTTGGCTGCTGCACACTGAGTACAGCCAGGCAATTGTTTGTGCAGTGTTCAAATATTTACACTGGAGTTGGTGCATTAGATCTAAAGCGCTGGCCTGAAATTTAATTCCTTAAACCTTGCATGGCAAAGAGCTCCAATTTTAAGTTTTCACTTTTTAAACTGTGCTAAGCCTGTAATATGTGATTATATTGGATGTACAGTTTTTATATGGTTTTATTTTTGTAACTGTCCTTTCAACTTTGTGAATTGCATATTTATATTTTTATTTGTTTGTACGTTTACGGCTAAAAAATACAGACTAAAGTATTTTGATAAGGAATGAAAATCTGGATTTTGTTGTTACATTGCACAGGTAGGTGTGGTGGGTGTATGAGTTACTGAAGAATCCTGCTGGGAGGCCGAAGTCAACATATAAATTAAGTTCAATAAATTCTCATCTGGTTTGGCTAATAACCAATGTAAACTCATTACCATTTACACTGAAATTGGACAGTAGATCAAGACTGATGAATTGAGGCTTGGCTGGCTGACCTCATCTTAACCTAAATTAGCTCTGGGGAGGTTGCAAGAATGACCATTTCAGGTAAATTGATAAATCCAAATCGTCAACAAAATGTAACCTCAGAACAGATCATAGCGACTCAAAAAGAATATCACTATTTTCAGCAGACAACTTTATTTTACACAAAATGATATTGTAACAAGAGTTTGAATAGCCAATTAAACCGATTTCACCAAGTCTTGCTAATAAGTTTCAAATTTAATTTAAGATGTTTTGAAATTCAACATGGTCTTCATAAATAAACAGATTATGCATACTCAAAGTATTCAGTGGTGCAGCCCTGAATAGTGGTTTTGCTGACCATCTCCGTGGAAGACAGGTATTCAACACAGCAGGCAAGTACAAATCTAGTATCATCTCCCAATTTCTTTGAGAAGCAACTTTTAATTAGCTCAGTTTCAACCTGCACATTACCCACACAGTGCATATATTTCAATGCATACAACTCAGTTCTATACATTTGATTGTTCATTTGGCCATGATAATAAGTGCTTCAAACACCACTCAACTTTGAGCAAAACAGGGGGCTAATGACAGTCTTCAGAAGCATTCATTTTTCAATATATATATATAAAAAAAGGTATGATATTTCATAAAAAACTGAGTTGAGTGAACGTATGAGGCAGCAAACTTGAAGGTGACATTTTAATACCTTTCTCTGAGAACATTCACAGGTTCTGAGATATAGAAATAGATGCCTCCTACAATCAGATCCATCCTTGAAAGAAAAAAAAATATCAAGGAATCCAGCAGCTGAACGTAAACAGAAGGGCCAAACTTTTTTTTTTTTAAAGAATTAATTAAGGTAGCAGGCACTGGCAGATTTGATGTATTTATACATTAGATCCCAAAACACTTACTGCCAAATGGTATACCACTTGAATAACCACACACTGCATGTCATAGGTAATCATAAATAAGAATGTAGTGGTTTACTGATTAAGTACAGCAGGTAAGAAACCTACCCCTTGACCATCATCACACTTCCAAACACATCATTTTTATCAACAGGTTTCAGTGCAGCATAAAGTGCTAGTAGATGGTGTGGACATGGACCCTTTAGCAAAAATGACAGTTCTATCTTCGTTTCCACCAGTCCATTTTAAATACCATGACAAAATGTAAATCCACGCAGAGCAATCGAATTTCACAGCTACAATATAGGGCAATACATTAAATTTGTCAAGGGTATATGAGTGAAATATATAACTTTTATACTTAGTGATATTTCTGTATTCAACCCACCTTAGCCTGAGAATTAAATATTCCCCAAAAAGCTTAATTGCAAAGCAACAGTCCTATACACAACCTTTGCCAGGAGCATTTGTTTGGCTTTTCTTTAGAAAAAAGTAAACTTTTAGCTGGTTGTGAATTAATTTCATCATGTTTTTCCTACTCTTCTAAAACATTCACTAACTTTGTAAAGTTAAATAGCTTTCCAAATTAATATTTATTCCTGTTGAAAATATTAGATCATATCAGTACAATTAACTAAATAAGCTAAAAACCCAAAAAAGTGATAAGATGGACTGGTCTTCACTTGCCCAATTAAAAATCATGATGGGATACGAAATACCCTTTCTACTCCGTTTACTACGTTATCATTTAACAACAGGAATGTAAACAACTGAAGTAAATGACAAAGGCCATTGACTACAGTGGATTCTGTTACCAAACTCGAAAGGGGTGACTGGGTTACACTTCCTTTGTAACACAGAAACGTAAACATGCATTCATCACATGCTCTCATTGTATGCTCTGTGACATTCAGTGGACGAATGCAACATTGTTTTTAAGATTACACTGTTTATAAACCAGAATAACTTTATATGTCATGTGATCAAGGCCGGTAACAGCCGAAACGAGTAATGGTGGAGAGGTGTGAGCAATAAAATATATCAGCACGAGAAATTGGGTCTACTCTCATTATTCATCTTGCAAGAGACAGAAGTGGCGAGGATATATATATATATATATATATATATATATATATATATATATGTGTTATGGCAGACGTGCTTGGCACGCAATAAAACTCACTTGATTGGCACAGAGAACTTTGGGTCCGCTCTTCGTATTTTCTCTGCGGGAAAGCAGCTGATGGTGGCGAACTTTACACTATATATATATATATATATATATATATATATATATATATATATATATAAAAAAATTCAGAGTATAGTCCTTCAGGGTGGCAGAGGATACTACCTCTGCAAACCCTGATGGACTACCATCGGTCATATTACGAGATGACAACCAGGACAGTGTATCTGCTCTATTTATTGATAGGAACCGCTGTCTGTTTTGACAGCTATCTATTAAACATTTAAATGTTTTTTCCGCTAAACCACTCCCAAAGTGGGAGCTTGTTTTTGTGAAAAAGAAAATAAATACAGAACCCCTTACCCTAGGAGTTTTCTCCCAGGTTGTGAGTGGGGGGCGGGGTCTGTTTTTTTGTCTCTCACCATAGGCTTTTCCTGGTGATGATGGCGAGACAAAAAGGACTTCACACCGTTCACCCTAAATATGGCAGGCCCTTCCTTCATAAGCCCCTAATCTGTCGGGTATCAGAGGAAGCTTTCTGTTGATTGAGCCAATATGGGCTACATCAACAGAATACTTATGGTCCCCCTGTCTTTAAATGAGGTGGGCAAACTGAGAATTTGGCCGACCGGGTACTCAGTAGCATTTGCAACAGAGACTACATATAAACCAATGTACCTGCTTTATAGATGCTACACTCAAAATCTGGTACACATAAAATGTGCCTAACTTTATCAAAATACAAACAAAATGATCCCCAGTGGTGTCATGCCCAATTTAGAAGAAGTGAAAGTGCACATCAGTTGAGGTCAAGGCCAAGAGTGGTTGTACTACTGTGATAAGTCGATGACTTGATGGGTTAGAGGTTCTCTCCACAGAGGCCAACTTTGAATCTTGCATAAAGAAGAATTCTTTCAATAAGCACATACCTCCAGAGGAAAGAGGTAAGGTAACCTATGAATCTATGCATGATACGGACATTACGGATCTCCAATTACAATTCAGTAAAATTTGTCTCTTGCATTTGTTCCTTCATAACTGGGTATCAAGCAATCTTTCACCTTGGTAGGTGGGGCATGAGGCAATTTATTCACTGAAACAAGTTTTCTAATATAGTTTCCCAAACCTAAGTTTCTCCGATCCTTATTAATTCAAAAATGCTGGGTGAACTTCTGAAAACTCAAGTTGCTGCTTTGCAGAAGTCTTTTTGAGAATAACTGTATTGGCTGCTTTCTTTAACCTGGGCTGTAATCTTAACAGAACTCTATATTGACTTTATAACCAACAAGACATTGGCATCAAAATACATTGCTCTTGAAAGAGAATGAAAGGCAACAAAACTATTTAGATTTCCTAAAAACAAAGATTCTGATAATGTATCACAAAGCTTTCCTAGCAACTAACATTTAAGATGTTTTCTAGCTGGAAAAGATGTATTCTGAGGAATATTCAGATGTATTTAGAGTCTGATTGATGCTGAAATTTAAAACCAATTGGGAAAATAAGCCTGGGATGTGTTCAAATAAATCACCTTATGCATACTTAGTAAAAAGTCATCGAAAACGTTTGTCCCACTCTTCTCTTTGCACTCAAAAGGAGGGCTTTAGATCTGAAAAATTCTGTGTTTCGGTCCCAAGAAGATGAACTAAGAACAGGAGGGAATGAGCGGCTCACAGATTTCTTAAACAGTGGGCTTGAACACAGTGATGAGGTGTGAGACTTGCTGTTGTACTTACAGATGGCAAATAGGCATACCAGTCTCAATGAATACTGCAGACACTTCTCCCCCGAGTGTAACACAATTCTAGCCTCTGAACCTCACCAGTCCAAATTGCGTAACGTGTATTAGGAGTTTGTTTAGCTACAGATTATTACTGAAAAATTATCCTAGCAGGTGTTTTTGCATGGTTAGTTTGAGACCCAGCCAATGTAGAACCCTCAGGGTACTAGGGCCAACCTATATTTGGGCACAGATCATGAAGCAAGATGACTATATGGAGCTCTTATTTTTCAACTGTCAAGCTACTGTAAGGGTAGATGTGATGCACCTTCAACACTGAACTTTTAGAAAACCCTCAGAGCCACACTGCCTCCAAAGTGAAACCATGTGACTAGTAGGGTAGATCCCACACTAGGAGTCCCTCATACAGTGAGTGATATATGACCCGGTACATTAAAGCACTCAGACACCGAAAAGAGAGAGTAAAAAGTATCATTTCTGTAAAAGAACATTCTCATTAGGGAAATTCCTGACCCAGAAGGTATTTCTCCTTGAATATCAGTTTGCAGCCCTGAGATCGAGACTAGACTGTTGTCCCTCAATTCTTATCTTATTCAGAAAATACACTAAATGTACTAGTGGATGCAGTCTTCCACACAAAAGGGAGTACATTTAAGTGCAGAAAGAAACTTGGGGGGGGGGGGGGACTCTTGGTGAAAGAACTGAAGATGGCCTTTTCTAAATAACCGTGAACCAACTGATTTTCAAATGTTTAAATGTAATTTGTGTAACATTAAGCACGCCTAGCCTAACTCTTTGTGTGTTACATCAGTTGTTCTTTAGGAGTGCATATGAATCAGAAAACGGATAATGCCAGAAGCTTTATTTGTTGTACAAGCTTGAAATTACAGTCTGATCCGAACTTCAAACACCTGTCTCAACACTGACGTATCACAGGACATAAGAACAAAGACAGTGCCTGCTAGATACTCACCTGTCTTAATCATGGTAATAAAAGCAATGGATGCAAGCTGACCATCCCATGCAATTTATGACCCTGTAGTATGCATATCCTAAAGGAAATACTGATGAAAGTTGTATATCAAACTTTCTTCCTTTCCCATCTAGCAGAATAGAGGGTAGGATTACTGGTCATAAAAATCTTTTCAGGATCTACTATTATCTAAATAGCCTCTAAATCCTTGAGACAATATTGGAACTGTAGGGATCTCTTTCGAAAAGTCTTGTGAAAACAAAATACATGCATCCTCAAAAATAAAATACAAAAGCTTCTCTGAAATGTGAATAGTTAATTAGGCCTCTTTACGCTTGATTTCCTATTGATAAAAATCTTTAATGTTTTGCTTGCTCGTCAACAGTGGGATTTTGAATAACACTGTCTGTGATGGGCTCTAGAATGAGGCATCCATCACAAAAGCTTAGCTGGAAGTGCCAATGCTGATGAGGACTTGGAAAGCAAAGGGATCTGAGGTTTTGCCGAAAGTTCATTCCCTACCGTAACTAAGGAAACATTTTGGTTTGGTCGATGATGGAGAGAAAGGTAAATATAAATAGATGTTCTTTTAGGGTAATCATACTTGTGTGACAGGTTGGAATAAAACACCCAGGTTCATATGATGTCAAGCACCTCCATTAGCAGCCTTTTCCCTGCACTTCCTAAAAGCTGATGCCTGATTTAAAGAAAGTAAGGGTATTTTAGGGATTCTCCCTCACTTTACAAAGTAAGAGATACAACTGCTATTGACTAATCCAATAATAGTTGCTCCACTTTAGGAAGAAAAATCACCCGTTTTTCTTTTCTAATCATGAGCATTTTCATAAACTACAATAATAATTCATATTTTCTTTATCTATTTTATAGCCCTGCTGGTTATCTGCCGCAAATTGCTGAGATTATAAATATTATACAATATCGATAACTCTTAAACTTAACAATACATTCCAAAGTCATTACAGCAGTGCACAGTAAATATAAAACATGTTAGTAACATGCTCATTTATGTTCTTGCTTTACAGCCTTTTAATGGGATCAAATCTCCTAAGTGTAAATTATAAAGAAGTGCACTGCATGGTACCACAATATAAGCTAGCACACATCTTTTAGGAAGACGCATTGTTGTATGCAGGTGTCTGTGTAGCACAACAGTAAAATATATCAAAAGGATTGTCCATTATCTACTCAGTTATTATGAGGGCTTCAAAAGTAAGGATTCAAGAATCAGTGACAACCACAGAAAAGCGCATTGTTAATTTCATTCATCGTTTTCAAATACATTGTACTAATGAATGCAGCAGCTGCTTTTCCAAACAAATTTTTATCAAATCCGTAAAGGGACAGGGGAGCTTGTATAATGCTCTAAATCTATGATCACGCTCCACGTGTCTGAGTTATACAGAGTGCCTCCCTGATGCTCTCAAATTATACTCAGGAGCGGACTACAGGGAAATATGTGAAGCAACACTGCTACACAGTAAAGCAGTGATATTTTAGGAAAACAATTTAAACTGTACCAATGTACATGAACAAAATTAAAATTCATTAGTGTACCCGCCTGAAGTCTACAAACTAGTAATATATTGAAGTGATTCAACAATAACTAAATATTGGTTTTATTTGGAGACAGGCAAGAATACAGCCTGCTCCAACATCAGGAATGAAAGCACAATATATTTATCCTCAATTATTGAGAATAATGCAAAATATTTGAACACGTTCACACATACCACAGTGGTTTATAGATATTAACACATACGTATATATTTTTATACATATATACATAGTTTATTTATAAATGTACATATTTGGATATATATCTACATAGCTATAGCTATCTGTGTTTGCCTCTAGAATAAAAATTTAATTATTTTCAAAATTAACTCACTGAAAATGATGTCTGAAAAAAAAATGTGATAAACTGAAGGAAACAAAACGAGTATCTCATTCGGTCATGAACTACAGAATGAAGGAGAAGATCATATAGTACAGCTTTGGTAGACCTTGCAACACATTCCATAAACCGATTACAAATGTGGTAGTTAAATAGTAAAAAGTAAAGAGAATGAATAAAAGAAGACTAGCATAGACAATTCCCAAAAGATTCAGTTTAGAGGCAAAAAGGTAGAAATAGTATAATTTTACAAAATTAATAAATTTTGTCAAAGAACATTGACAATGACATTCAAGTGTTTAAACCACCGGCTAGTTTTGTTCAGTCACAGAAATACCATGACTACCATGCATAACCCTACCGTAATACACTAACTTCACAGACAATATGAACGACCCCACAGCTTCCGCAAAGAAAAAGGTTCTATACCATCAAGCAGGACTTGAATACACTTGGCTCTTCAGCCACATGGTCACGATGTAGCCAATCTATAAAATAATATTTTAGTAGATTCCAATCTAAGAAGAAACCTAAACTGATGCTTCCTTATGTCATCTCCTCTATTATGTGTGCTTTGCGTCTTAGCCAATATTGTTTAAGAAAACTGTGATACAAAACGCTGAGCTCCTTCAACATGACTATTATGGCCAAGGGGACAGATTCAGGGGCACTTCAGACTCCACAGCAAATTACATTGCTTGGGCCAGTCGTGTTAAGCAAGAGATTACAAAAGTACTACAGTCCAAATACTGACGAACACAACATATGCAACTCCGAACAATATTGCATTTGTTGCCACTGCTGACTGAGGTGAAAAGGTTTCCTACCTACCACAACATTGACTAATGATGCATGCAATTACCCTCAGTCAAAAGAGGCAATAAAAGACCATATTACATCGCATCATGGCTTTCGTATATAATTGATGTACATACATTGTTAATTCCTAAATGTTCCACAGTAAAATATTACCACTAACCTTTTATACATTTGAAACTGAATTATTTATGTACACACACACATAAACACACACACAAAAACAATGACAGTTTATGGACTATACTTTCCGACCTGTGGTGTGCTTAACTTCTGTTACCATAGGCCACAGTATCTCTATGCTTAAATTTAATTAGAATATGAAATATTCCAAAAATAGAATACTGAAGTCTCTTTGCAAACCATTCAATTGTCTCTCTTTTAATCTATTAGGCCACCTTGGATTAAGAGGCAAGGTGCACATGGATAAGAGGTCAAATACCATAAGGTGAATGATTTGTCACTTTCTGCAAATAATACAGTGCATGGTTATTCAACAGTCATTTCTGGCTAAGCGGCTGATTAAAAATGAACGGAAGAATACTACAGTTTCCTCTTGATTGCGTCCAGCATTAATACCTGCTCTCAGGATAGAAGAATCAAGGAGTAAGCTTTGATGATAAAAAGCATGATAGTACCTACAATGTTTTCTTTCCCAAAACAAAAGGGCTTTCATGGAAAATCTGCAGAACTTTGTAAAATTAGAACACAGTAGTACAGATATGATTTGGCTCATTTACATGCCATGCCCTACTCAATTTCACGTTGGTGGCATCAAATGTATACTTTCCCAAAATTATGTAGATGTTGAAGGAACGGCTTATAAATGTACTTCATAAAAAAATGTGCTTGCAGCAAGCCACGTTTTCTTTCATTTCACTCCACATTGGTCATAAAACGTATGTACACAGCTTTTCTGGCACCAAATAAATATGATAAATGTTTGGTTTTTGTTCTTTAAAAAGTTCAGTAGGGTACTCCCAGATCAGACTGAAAACTCTGGTCCGCCTTTCCTTCCTCGGAGGAGTAGGCGCCTGATGTGGAGTCCAGCAAAGGGATTGATCCATAGGAGAGATGGCTGGCCCCCGAACACAGACTTCATGCCATCCCATCGAAGACGTCGCTCCCATGTGGGCTTCTCACTTTTGAGTCGCTCAATCTCCTGTGAGAGAATAGAGATGAGAAGCAGTTATAGAACATAACCTATTAATCAAGGCTCTCCGTGAAAAAGCGACAGCACTTGAAGTACGTAGTGATATGCACACCCACAGGAAATGTAACATACTATGGATAAAGGCAACATGAAAATGAAGCCATAATGTGATATTAAGGTCATACACCTTTAGCAGTTGTCCCATTTATGAAAGAAGGTTGACTTGGAGATATTTCGAATCTTCAAAGCAATTTATCAATAGAATAGCATCCTTCCCTTAAAGAAAGCTGACTGCCAAAACATTACTGCATATACTCCTATGGCAAAATCTGCAGTGGGATGCATACTTCACATACTGTTCAGTGATGTAACATGTGAGATGGCTGGAGGTAAAGTGGATGAGGTACAAGCTTCCACAGAATACTACCAACCGATTGATGATCTCAGAAGAGCGCACTGGGCAACCTATATCCCTAATACTTACATTGAGGAAGCGATAGGCTCAAAGAAAGGGGATGCACATACATACGCTCAACTGAAAAAAAATTCCTGCAATGTTTCAATCATGTAGTTACCCTCTTCAGATAAACACTATGCATCATTTTTAGCTTAAACTTTGCAAACTTCAGGAAACCTCACCATCTATCAAATTCTCAATGTTTGCACACACATTTATTCTGGGTATTGCGAAAACTAACCCTGGGCGGAGTCGCACACACTACGCGGAGCTCGGCACGCGGCGGAGTACGTTAGAAAAATGGCGTTCGCGGTGATTGCACAGTGCCGGATGCTTGTCCACACTGTGCAATCATTGCGAACAGCACCATGCACAGCGCAAGCTTACCTTTTCTGCCACTCAAGTAGATTTTTACTTGAGCTGCAGCTTTCTCAATGTGAACGGGCAGTTTCTCAACGCGTGTGGTCGCAAGCATACACGACCGCTCGCAATGAGAACTCTGACCCCCCCTGAGTTCAGAAATCTCGCCGGAAGGTTTATTTTTGACACTGCGCGAAGCGGAGCTTTCGGAACTCCGCAAACTCAGTGAGTGCTGGAAACTCCGCGAGCGGAGCAGAATTCACCGCCCAGGGTTAGCTACAACCTCGTTTAACTTATTCACCTATTTTGCCTAGAAATTAACCAGAGAAATGATCTGCTTGTATGGCACGTTCAGAGCTATTTATTCGCGCTCATCCACTTCCTCAGTCTGACTTCGACCATGTTGATATTGATTTATGCACTGAATCTCTAACGGGAAATATGAAGATTATTCTATTTGTCAAACATGGAAAATAATATGGCAACATTAATTAAGGAAATAAGGTATTTTAGTTCCAAGTATTGGATTTCTAATTATGGAGGATTTTCCAAGGGGTGTGATCCGCACAGAGTATACATATCGCACTTCCCAACTGACCCACTATAAATACCAAATGTTACTATTACCACCACCACCACCTATAAAAAGGCTATCATTAATATAATGTTATTCTGTTACAATGTCTAAGGTCAGACTTTACAGAATTTAAACTGTATGAATAACCTTGCAAAAGCGGGTACAATTAAGGTAACTGAAAAATACGCCCCAATACAGTTTTCTTGTTGGTAGCTTTTGTCCACCTACATTATTGCAATAGTCTTCTATGAGAGGCTGACATGCTGATAGGTCATATTTCGGCAACAAGTTGTCCAGTTCAGGCAACGAGAGGCGAAACAAAGCACAAAAGAAATCTTTCCACAAGGCACAGAGCCTATTGGATTACTCATACAAATTATTGATTATGTAAACCGAATTGAGCACCAGGTGACTTCAGTAGTACATATGAGGAGGATTTGCACATACCCACAAACAAATAATTTGTTTTGAGGAGCAAATTGATACACAGCAGGAAAACCACACTGCAGAGTATATATTTATAAAGTGTTTACTTTCGGTTAAATAGGACTTGTTATTATATCATTGCTGGGGGAAAAACCCCTACAGCAAAACAACAGAGCATACAATCATAATGCTTTGATATGTTTGACAAATGCAAAAAGAACAATTGAATGACAGAATGCAGAACAATGTCATACATTCACCCCAGTACAGAGATCTGGGCCTAAATTCATAGTTTTTTTGCTCGCCATGCCATGCCAGTTTGGACCCAGTCATATGCAAAATCAGTCTTGACCTGGCACCCAATGGGAACAGTCCAGCCCACACTGTCAGGCCAGGTCCTCCCTGGACTAGAAACAAGCATCGTAGGACCGGTTCCTACTGCCACCCTCTTACTTTGTGTCCAACCTTGTATTCTCCTTATCGGGCGTGGGAGCGTCACGAGTGGTCTTAATGAAAACCGGCTTGCTTGCTGTATGGATGACAAGGGAGTCTGTTGGGACATGAACACACATGCAGGCTGGGTCGTTGGTTAAAGGCTTGTATTTTTATTTCAATCTGTGATGTTACCACCCTGGCCTTGACGGGCTCCTTCAAGGCATCGGAACCAGATTTTTTCATGCCTTTACACATAGGGAAGAGCACCACCATTCTCTACGACTTGGAAAGTGTCTCCATGAGGTATAGTTTTCCTCAAGGAGGACATGCATGCCCACTATGTAAAAGGTGGTCGCCGTTGAATCACCTCGTAGTAGGCTGTGGCGTTATCCGGGGGCAATGCCCTTACAGAATTGTATGCCCATACGGGATAATGATCCAAGTCTGGATCCTCTGCGGGCGCTGCATCAAATGGTGTTGGAAGGGTCGGCAGGGCCGAAAGGGAAGACTTCCCCAAAAAGATTAGGGGGATCCGTCTTGTGAGTGTGGACGCAATGGAGGCAGTAAAGCAGGAGGTGGTGATCGGGGTGGATGTAGAGGAACTGGAACTAAGCGGAGAATGCTAGTTCCCATATCCTTACATTTTACTTTAGGTGTGGGAGCTGGCACCAACCATTTCTCAAAGGTCAGAGTTCTCTTGCGAGGCACTGTCTCTGAAGATGCTGGAGAAAGCTTTGTTGAAATTTTCCTCATTTAGGGTCGGAGACAGTCATAAATGGAAACCTGTGTGCAGATAGTGGTCTCAACAGCTTCAGACTCGACACAGGCCTCAGAATCGTGGTTGGCCTTCATGCCAGAGTCAAAAGTGTGTTCTTCTTCTTAGGTCCTTGAGGCTTATGGAGGATCTTAGGGCTCAACGGCCGAACAGGGTTGTTCCCTGGTCCCTGGAGTCTGAAATGACGCCTGCTCTGAAGTATTTAGTCTGTGCTGATCACAGCCAGACAACTACTGAACCCCTGGTGATTCTCTGGTTGTCAAAGCACTCGATGCCGACCCTCTCTGGGTCAGTGCTCTGCCTTTGCATGAAGCCTCCTGGAAGGCTTGGTGTGAGTGTGCGTGTCAATCATATTTACAACCCCTGCGGAGTTCTTCGTTTGAAGGCCTGAGGAAGGTGAGGTGAGCTGAATCTCTTAACTTCTTGTTCATCTTCCTTCTGGTCTGAGTCAGAGGAAAAGGATGCCTCTGGACTGGGTGATGATTGATGGGGTAGGATGTCTGATAGGCCAACATCCTCACATGTTTTGCGAAGAGGTTGAGGGTGTTGATGGAGGCTTGCAGCCGTATCTTTCAGATGGACCCATCTATTCTCTTGTCGATAGTGGAGGGGCTGCTTTGAGCAGAAGACGAGACAGGCCTGGCATGAAGTGTTGTCGAGGTAAGGGGAAAGACAGACGTTATAAACCTTGTGGTGATTGTTGTGTTCTTGAAACGGGGAGTGGCAGCCTTAGGGGTATCAACTTGGGGCCTACACTCCGGGGCATCTAGGTCTAACTAGGCCTGACACGTGGCCCTAGAAATAACTGAGACGGACACTGGGAATAACTTCTTGGCTCTCCGTCTGCGCGTCTGACTGCGTACGTGCGTGCGGGGCCCCTCTTTATTATAGCAAGTCACATGACTCAACGTTGCACGCTCATGGCGTCATGGGCGTGTCCGAACCAGGAACATAACAGTGATGAGACTACGGAAACTGGGAGTGGCTGTGGGGACAGAATTGGAATGGGGTTAGTTCCATCACCCTGAGTGCATTCTTTGCAGAGAAATTGTCAAAGATGACGTTTGCAAGGCCCTAAAAAAGGCTTAAGGACCGAATGGTCGAGAGTCAATGGATAAATCGGTCTCTGGATGTTGTGACCAAATGGAACGAAAATGCAGAAGGATTATTCCTGAGGTTCGGATGCAAATTATACCACCTGTGCCGGTGTGGAGAAAGTGTCAAACCTCTGAGCCTTAGCAGTACACGTCTAAACTCAATGGTGGGAAAAAAACACTCATATAAGGAATAGTGCCCATTAGGATCACAATCTAAAGGAGAAGTCACACAGCATTTCATATCTTGAAAACCTTATTCTATCCACGTATATCAAGCACAGCAATTCATCAACTGTCATAAAACAGGCATTTGATTGATTTATGTTGTGCTTCGGGAAATAAGAGTTGGATTTAGGTGGGGAAATCATCCCTCTAAATAAAATGTAGTGGGGAATAATAGAGGGATAATATGGTCCAAATATTAGGTGTAACACAGATGTTCAGGTGAATGAAAACGCGAGAGAGGTAAATGCCCAAAAAAAGAACCAGAATAACAAACAGTTATGACAAATAAGAAATTTGAAATTATGAAAATCTGTGAAATGTCTGTATAGTACACTTTGATTGGTCAAGATTTTGGCAATGGACATGTCAAATAAAATACAAGCATCTGATATACCAGAATAATCATTTTTTTCATCAGAGGCATCTCCAAACTAAAACATTCAACAATGTTCCAAAGTCATACATTTAAGTTATTATTAAATATAGCTAGGGGAAACTTTACCTACCGTTTCATCGTTGCATATGGAATGAAGCTGTGTGCCAAACATGACTGCTGTAAAAGTGAGAAACAGAAGACCCTCAAGGCACAGGAAGATCATCAGAATTACAGTCACAGGAGGGGAGAAATTACTGCACACTGTGAAGAAAAAACAATCATGAGTGACCATGCAATAAACCATTTAAACATGTGTAACCGATGTCTTATGCAGAATTGGTTTTTAATTTGTACCATTTTACAAATGTTAAAGCAGTCACTTTGAATTAATAGTTTGAGGTTCACATTCCTTTTGAAGTCCATCACACATCATACTGATCGTAATATTTTTACACCTAGTAGTTAATAACTCACAAACCAAACAAAAAGCTTACTCCTACATACACACGCACACAAACACTCATATATATAAGCAAACACACCCACCCACTGTATATATATATATATATATATATATATATATATATATATATATATATATATATATATATATATATATATATATATATATATATATATATATATATATATACTTATATACACACACAGTAACTTCTATATAGAACTTCAAAGTCTGAATGTTTTCAGGAAACTTGGAAAATGTGTAATGACGCCATAACTGGTTATCAGGAATATGCAGTTTTTGCATCCCGCTCACCTGCCTATGGTCAAGCAAGCGGTGGGTTATATACCTATGTGTCGTTGGACCTAGATACCAAGCATTAAGAAATTGATTGTTAACTAACTTTGCTATTATGGATTAAAATAGATTTTGAAACACCGATTATATTTTTAAATGTATATTTAAGTACAAAGAGATCAGACAAGATAACTCAGTTTACTGTCCTTTGGGAAATAATTAAAGTCTTGAATCATCAACATTCTGCTACTAGTTTAATTATTTCAGGGGATTTTAATATACATATGGTTTCTAAGAACAGTGCTACTGAACCAAGCAGAGCTTTAACACATACGTTTTTCCCAACTAAAAAAATAAGATCTTATAATGCTATAGGAGGTCACTAAAAATAATGTTTTGAGCACCTAAACATTCAAAGATGCACGGCAACACTCTACTATTGATCTGCAGAGGATCTGGTATCTGGCTTTATTGGGTATCAAGTGGCCCCTAGAGTGGAAAACGACCATAACCCCCAAACAATTACACTGCTGTTAATAGTTGACCGCCTACCAAAGTCCAGATCCCTTGAATCTGGGTACCCAATAAAGCAAACTGAGATCTTGGCCTACTTAGAACCAGCAATATAATTACCAATTATTGAGCGCAGATATGGGAAACCAATGGCTGAAATTTTGCCCGACTCTTTTCTTCTTTGATTGATTGCTTTTTGGTAAAAACAACAGTTAGGGGATACCCTACAAGGCTAGCAAAAACTGGGTGGTATTTGCATAGCTTATATCAACAAAAAAAGGCACTTAATATATCTCAGATCAAACACTGCTTAAAGATTCTAAAAATTGTGCTTAATAAAACGCTTGAGAAGAATATATAACAAGGATTGGCATAGCCAATAGGTCTTGCTTTTGGGACCTTATAAGTATTTAGTTATGCAGCACAATAGCCTTGGTGCAACAACATCAACTGTTGCATGGCTAAACACTTATAAGGTCCCATAAGAAGCAATGCTTGCTTCTTATGCAGCTTGAGTTAGGCTCCCATGCCATTCCCAACTTTGGCAGTGAACAAAGGGAACAATATCAGAGTACACTGGACAGGTGTTACACACCTAAACAGGAGTGAAGCAACCAAGACAATTAGCACCAATTCAGAACCTAAGATGGTGGAATTCACAAATGTCAACAGATACCCATTTGCTCACTTGAATGTTTGATGGCTTTGCCACGTTTTCTTACCCGCAGTGGCCACTGGGAAGCTCCAGACAGTGGAAAAGATGACCAAGATTATAATAAAGTATGTACCTCGAAAACAAGCAACAAAAATACAGCAAAAACCAAACTCTGCTCCTCTTGGTTAACTATTAAGTAACATCAGCGGAGTAAAACAGTAGCTGGTGATGACTGCTCGTTCAGCATCAAAGACTCCATGATAACAACATCATAGTATTCTACAAGTTTTGGTGAGGCCACAAATGAGGAGTCAAAACCACAGATCATACAATATTGTTATTTTAAGTTTGGATGATCATGATTACTTTAAAAAAAATTACTTTCTCCAATTGCTTACTAGATGCACAAAGCAAGGACTGAAAAATTACAATCAGGGTGATAAATCCAATGGAGGTATACAACGATTTGTAACGTGCTGATTAAATAGACGATACTTCAAATGTCTTATTTTGCTTGTGCTTACTTTCTTCAGGTTTAGTATCTGAACAACTGTAGCATTTTAGGAAGGTTAAAGACCCCTGGTTTGAAACTGTACAAAGTCGTTTGCTTGTATTTCACCGATCTTTGAAAATGGCAAAATAAGAAGCTTTTTCCTTCCCGTGAAAAACAAAGCGTTTTCTTCACTTTTCATGTGCACGCCTTGATCATGTTATCTTGTCGGGATACATCACTATCCGCCTCTGTGACTGGCAGAAAGATCAGTTGCACTTTCACTGCTGCAGGGCACAAGGTCGGCAGCAGTGCAGTTCTTCAATCACTGCCCCCCCCCCCCGCTCACTGACAATTTACGAGCAGAGAAAAAAATAAAGACTAGACAGCTAAAGGCCAAGAGGAAAGCCAGATGGCGCAGGCGTGAAGTGGCTGGTGTGAAAGAGCAGCAGGGAAGGGGACAGAGAGGAGACTGCGGGAGAGCGATGGCTAAAGGCCGAGAGGTAAGCCAGCTGCTTGAGGCAAGGAAAAGCCTCTGGTGGCACTTTTAAAAGGCAGTTTACTAAATTTCTCGCAGAGCGGCGCATGCTCTGGCTCAGCGAGACCTACAAATGAGATATGGAAGGCAAAAAGAACATACCATGAAGAAATATGGCCAAAGTTGCACTTCACCAGTAAAACCAACAACTTGAAAGCATTTTGGGGATTAATTAACAATCTTGAATATGGTAGTAGGAAAGTTAAGTGCCAATCTCTCTGAATCAGGCTGGGCATCCTCCATTAATAAACTGTACATGGCCTCTTCAATGAATGTTTCAGACATTAACATCAAACAATATATGGTAGCACCGCTGCTGAACATATGCAGTGGGATGAAGGAAAAAGAATATTATAATGAAGTCCAACCATCGGTAACTGAGTAATTACAAGAGGAATCAGTTAAAATGGCCTTAAGCATGATTTGATCAAATGGAAGGCAGGGCCCCAATGGGGTTCTCAACTCTGTTCTTAAAGCGAAAATCGATCTCTGGTCAGAGAAATGTTATCATCACTGTTTAACGACATGCTAAAATCCAAAACAGTTCCAGAATCATGGCAAGGAAGCATAATACAGCCATCTATAAAAGTAGCCCACCACATAATCTGGCTAATTATGGGCTAATTGTCCTAACAGACATCGAGGCGAAAATCTTTGCTACAAGTCTGCTTAAGAAGTTGGAAGAATGGGCTGCGACAAGAGCAATCATACCAATAGTCCACACTGGTTTTCGTAGGGCACAGATAAATGATCACAAACTTGCTGTCTCTGATCTTTTTGGAGGAGAGAGCAAAGCATAAAAAGCAAAAGTAATATATCTGTTTCGTAGACCTAAAGGCTGCTTTTGATTCCGTTCCCTGTAACTTATTTTGGGCAAACCTATCACCATGGGGTGTTCCTAAACAATTGTTAGACATTATATAGTTACCCTCTAATACGCGGGTCCAGGTCAAAGTGAGGGATGGCAGATGTACTACTCATTGCCTGAAAACCTACGGTTGGCTCATGTGTTTTAGTCCCATGTCTTTTTAACCTTTTAATGGCCGATCTACCATCTTATCTCGAATGTTAATGCTCATTCACCAAATTTTGCAGGACATAATATAAAATATTGACAGTACACAGATGAAAATATATTGCTTAGCCACACTGCTTTAGGCCTACAAAGATTGATACAATCATGTAATTACTATATTCTAGCCAATGGTCTACAAATGAATCCAAATAAAACTAAAAATCATGACAAAAGGATCAACTAAATCAGATATGAGAATATGGAATATTAATGGGTTGAAGATTGAAACAGTAAAACTCTATAAGTATCTGGGTATCACGTTTGATGACAGAATGTCTTTTAAACATCATTTTAACAATATAAAGGCTAAAGTCACCACACTTTATTTTGCTTTTAAAATGCTGGGAGATAAGCTGTTACGTCAAAGCCATGAGCATTTACTTAAGGTAATGGAGTCAAAGCTGATTCCCCCTCTAGGTTATGGGTCAGTAATTTTTCAAGATAAAGATTCCGAAATCCTTGATAATCTACAAATAAATGTTTTTGAATCAATTTTTAGGGTACTAAGAAACGCCGGGCATGCTAAAGTTAGATTGGAATATGGTTTGAAAACACAAAACGTAGTGAGACAATCTCCATTTTTTAAACGCTTATATTTGCTTTGATCCCTGCACTCTTGCAAATCATTGCTGGCAGGAAGTAATGAAACATGAGTATGCAAGTGATTGGAGATCTTATATAAAGGAGATCCTAAACCCTTTAGTCCCATCCCTTTAAACACACGGATAGAAATAAAACTGTATTTAGACCGATATTAAATTAATCAGCAAATTTCTTATCGACCATATTGGATAAGGAGGAGTTTGCAAATAAAAAGCATGAATGGTTGGTCATGAATTCATTTAATAAAATAGAGCCACAAGCATATTGTATTTCCTATTTAAAACCGTTTTTAAGGGATACATTTCTAATGCTAAGATTCGGTTAATACCCCACAAGGGACGGAATTCTTATATGGTTACAACATTGGCCAACAAATAGATGTAGATTATGTGGGTTTTATAATTAATCATTATTGCATATTGTATGCATTTGTCCCCGATTGCTTTAGAAGAGGAAAGCACTATTAAAATCCATCCTCAAGGAAAATGGGTGAGAACATGTCGGCAAGCAATTATAACTTGGCTTTCTGGGAACTCCGCTCTCTTATCAATCCAATTTGTAAAGTTCATTCTTATTGTAGAAAAAGGGTAAATTATGAGTGCCCCCCAGACATAAAGGATAGTAATGACAAGCAATTTGTCTGCACTGTTATTTTATTTTCCCAACGTCGTCGTGAGACCTGAGCATGGTGATATTGTTAATTGTAACCCCGTATACATTTATGTTGAAGATGTTATTAGGTTTCAGGAATGGAACCTCCATATTTGTTTTTTTTACCTTCCAGTAACCTAAAATAACTATCACTAATAGGCATTTGATTTACTTGATGTATTTTGACTTTTGTTAAATGTCAATTTCATTCCAATTGCACATAATACTGAAAAGAAGCAATTTGACTATTTCCCATGAAATACAATTCTAATAAAAATAGCACAGTTTGAGTGAAAAGCACAATGGCACTTTAACATAGAACATTTATAAAGTAATGTGGAAATTACAGTTTTTCCGGAAGTTTTTTTTTTACTAGTATATAGAGAATCATTATCTTAATAATGAAAGAAATATGGCATGAAATGTTAACAGTGGAATGAAATGCCATTCTAGTGTTGGACGTTTGTGTCATCAATGATTCGGTACTTTACGTTATCCCTAAATCATCTTAACACTAGTAATATTTTGTTCTGTATTTGATGATAAAGAAATTACCACTGCTCTTCTATGAACTTTTAATTTTATTCTTGTAACTTATTTAATGTATTTTATACATTCTTTGATTGTATTGATTTTTAATAATTGACAAAGATTTAATTAACTATATATATATATATATATATATATATATATATATATATATATATATATATATATATATATATGAGCACAAAGTTCCTCCTCTGTCTGCTCTGCGCTCGTGGTCACAGCCTCCACGCCAACAACAAAAAGGATACGGACCACCAAGTCAGCAAATGTTATTTATTTTAGCCACACAGAACCAAAATCAGCGACTCGTTTCGAGCACAAGTGCCCTTGTTCACACTGCAACAAAATGAACAATCACAAGCCTTTTATCAGTATGCTAACACTCTGTTACCACCCCCTGGTGGTAACCTTCCGTGTCACGTGAGTAACAACAGTGAAAAGAAACTTTTGCTGCAAATGTCAAATATAAACAGCACACATAGAGAGCAACAGTCACAGGTTAAATCCATATGATGAAAGTAATGACATATATATATATATATATATATATATATATGCAACAATGTATCCCAACTCCTGAACAAAGGATATGGACAAACTCCACGGCAAGATGTTCAGCAAATGTATTATTGTAGAGCGTGCAGAGTGACTGTCTACGCATTTCAGGTGCTCACAGCAGCCTTGATCACGGCAGTGAGCTCCATTTTTTAAAGAACTTATATAGTGGTATATCTAAGTGATAAACAAAAGGTGCAATGGACATAGAAAACATATCCAATTCCAAGTGTTCACATATATTGCCATAAATTCAGTTGAATACTTGCTGTCTTACAGGGAGGAATGTTACAATTTAAAACATCTCCATTGCAATGCAATTGTGGAATCTTGTTTAGTGGTGCTATAATCCATATTTGTGCAGCGTGTTGCTATTGATGGTTTAAATAATTCAATGTTTCAACCACAGTTGGTTAAAAAACTTCTCAATACCTCTGAGAAGGGGCCTGGGACATAAACATCCCAACCGCATAACGCTAAATTATCAAGAGAAATCATGGGCACGTGCCCCATGTATGCTATGTTGTATATCTATATCAAATAATATAAAGTGCACTAGTGTGAAATTAATCTAATCCAACAAAAGTATATATATATATGTCAGCTTAAGACAGGAAAACCCATCAGAGCTCATGCTTCATAGAATTATCTCAAAAAGGTAAGCGGATAGGGAATACGTGCCATCTCCTCACAGTGTAATATATACATCCTAAAATATAATAAAGAAGATAGCATAGAAAGAAAATTTGAAAGTAAAATCTGAAGTTAAGAAATTCATGATTCAACCTAACACACAGCGAGAATGAAAAATGGAAACCTCTATACCGAATGCCAATCAGTTCATAGAAAATGACCCCACATGTTGAGAGAAAGATGTAACATGTGCTCATATTGTTCTCTCATAGAAGGCAGGTGTGTAATTCTTTGTCTATAATTCAGACCCACAGGTTCCCTGCTGTCCAGTTCTAGAATAAACCAAGTTTGCGTAGTTCCTTCTCCCTGTCCCCTCCTCTTTTCTGTTTAGGTATTTGTGCCACACAGCTATATCTCATGGCTGTGGGATTACCTTGATGATTTTTTTCAAACTGGTGGGCAACGGGTTAACTGCGGTCTTTGTGCATGATGGCCCGGATATGCAGTAATATTCTTTTGTGTACCAGCAATGTGGTACTGCCCACATAGATTTTCTTGCAGGGACACAAAAGAAAATACTGTTGTACCCTGTACATAGAGACACAGGTAACCATGTAGTATTTCCAAGTCTTCTTTATTAGTTCCATGTCCAGTTAACATCAATCTCTATCCAGCCAGCTCTGGTCAAGTACCAGTCCCACCAGGAGCTGCCTGCCTATTGCTCAGCCCATCTCTGTCACCACTCATCCACTTAGGCACCCAGGCACTCCTTGCATTACAGTCACACCAACATTCCGTATCCAACTCACACTATGGCTGAGCAGCCAGGAGAACCTAGGCTGGTTTACATGTAAATGTAATACTGATGATATAACATTATCCCTTTTCTTTAAACAAAAATAACAATACAAAAGTAGAGAACTATTGTAGTGTAGTTCCTATTTTCCCTATAGGCCCTGCGCATTGGAATAACAAACAGCAGTTTGGACGTAGAAGTGCGGACTTCCAGGTCTCTACTGACTATGCTAAACTTAATCGGGTTTGTTACCAACTAGCTCAGAGGTCACTGGAAACTTTCTTGACTGAATAGGAAGTGATCAGCTTCCCTGGTACAGACAAGAAGGGATTCAGTTTTCCAACAATCGCATAAACAGGACAACTTTGCTCCTTAGAATAAGAGTCAATCTTTAGAGTCGTGTGAAACAATAGACAGTTATTTTACTCAGTCAGTTGTGCAGATTACTTTCACCAAGATGCAGAGAATAGAGAGACGGGCGTTTTCAATAAAAGGTATTATTTATTGAACAGTCTTTCTTTTCATGCAAGAGAAATGAATTGCCACAATTGCAAGACTAGTTATTATAAAAAGTGCGTACAGTAAAATGAGGATTGCGAAATAATACTGTAAAAGCATTGATATGGTTTCTTAGCCATACATGGTTTAAAATGAATAAAATATATACATTCATATATACATTTGACTAACGTACTCAACTGGTGCTTCTAACTACGCCTACCCCAGTGTACCTGACCTAAGCCTAATACGTGGGAGGGAGTAAGTAGCAGTTTTAGTTTAGTTGGTTTTGCCAAGGTTTGCTTCAAGAATTCTCTCTAAGGGTTTAGTCAACACCATACCTCTGGAATACAATGTTGGAGGTCTTGTATCTCCTTTCAGGACTCGATATCCCAGTCACTCGCAAGGGTGGGCTGGAAACGCCGGAGCTGGATTTTCTCGGCAGGAGAAAAGACAGCGTCTCTCTCAGCGTGTCGAGGAGGAGGAGGGGCAGCGTCTGTGGGCTGCTTGCATCTGCTGGGCTCTGCAAGGGACAGCTGTTCTGCTCCTGTGTTCACCACACCATCGCTATCATCGATGTCGCATTTGCTTAAGGCAACGTTGGTAATATTTATACTTGAAAGGTGCCTTGTTTGACGTAAGTTTTTGGACATAAGACGTCAATAAAGATGTCACTAGGAAGTGATCGTCCTTTCAGTGCTCATTAGAGTTCTATTACTAATCAAAAAATAGCAAGCAGGGCTTTCCCAGGTTGCTGAGTTTTATCTTGTTGAAGAACTCTGAGTGTAATCTAGGAATCTTAGATAGTGGCTTCTGCTGTGTCATGTACTGTAATGAGCTGCAGAGGCGAGTTTCAGAAATATGGCTGCAATATGGCTCTGATCGTTTATGCCATTATAGGGGCATGAATGGATTATAGCCGTATGGGGGCATAAGGTCACAGTATTGATCGGGGTCCTAGATTAGAACACGACACTATGCACAAGAAAGCTGTAATTTTAAGAACTCAGGGATGCAACATAAAGCAAAACATCACGAGAGTGAACAGTACAAATCAAGAAAAGATGGGCAAAATACAACATCAAAAATACGAACATCAATATCCCAGATCGCCCCTCATGAAAATGATCAAAACATTTTGCCACTCAAGCACCCAGGCATTCCACGCATCACAGTCACACCAACTTTCCGTATCCCACTCACAATCTGGCTGAGCAGCCAGGAGAACCTAGGCTGGTTTACATGTAAATGTAATACTGAGGATATAACACATACACAACATAGTCTGACTTGCATGTCAAATTGCCCTTTATTTTGATGACTTTGTTGAATGGTGTTGCTATGGAAGTACGATTCTCACTGCTCCTACATGCCTTACACTCAAAGCATTTTCTGAAGCCATCACATTTCATCAACCAGGTTTGGGGTCTAGTTTTTCTTTCAAAGTTACTTTTGACTAGGAAGTCTCTCATTGCCTTTGACTTCCAATAAGTGATCATAGGGTGTCTAGGAATTAGTGAACCTATGATTGGGTTTTTTCTCAGAAGGTGCCAATGTTGTGACATGTTCTAAAGCACCTTTTGGTGTTCCTGATTGTATGTGGTTATGAATCTTGGCATATCTGTTGTGTTCATTCTTTTCATGCTGGTTTTAGTAGGAACAAACAGTGCTTCCTCCCTGTTTATGCATCTAGTTCTTTTGCAGGCTGTTTTTAGGATGTTATCTGAATAACCTCTTTGCTTAACTTTCTTTTAACATTTCAGTTTCTGTAGCAGTATAGGATTCATGGCTGCTACAGATTCTTTTGGCACTTAATAATTCCCCAATGGGATGCTTCTGACAAGTGGTGCTGGGTGGAAACTATTGGTATGCAGTATAGTGTTACCAGCAGTGGGCTTTCTGAACACCGCAGTTTCTAAACGCTTGGGTTCAACCATAATACGGACATCCAGAAAGTCCACTGTGGTGGAGCTGATATTGGCGATGAATTTCAGATTTAAGTTGTTCACATTAAGCCCTCTCTGTGCCTTCCCACAACACAAAGAGGTTGTCGATATATCTTAGCCATAAAGCTGTATGCTGAGACGAAACAGGCTCCTGCTCCATCTGCCCATTTTTTTCAGTAGATAGCCCTGTGGCATATTATTAGACCTGTCAGATGTTCCAAGAAGTGTGATATACTTTAAGATGGTAGGCTTTGCATACTCAGACGTTTTCCTTTCCTTTGTATACAGGTCGTACAGAGCCCTTTTTACAAGGTTCTTATGGGTACAGTCAATAGTTACGGGTGATGAAAATAAATGCCCCATTCCAAACTTTACTGCTCTTATCCATGGTATATAGTTACCCCGTTCACATTTTAAACAATCTGTTATGATTTCGCGGGTTAAAGAAGCAGCAGGATTCCGCCATATTTTCAACCAAAACCAAGTGGGCCTTGATCTTATGAAGTCCTCCACATAGAGGAGATTCAATTCCCTATGGCAGATAAAAGTTGGAGCAGAAATCACCACCACCCCCCCCCCCCCCGAACCTTCCTACAAAATCTATTCTCCTCGGTCTATATGTTGGTGCAGTTTGAATAGCCCCACACCTCTGCACCATAGGTTCCTGTTGGTAAACATTGGGTTTTATAAATTTGTAACAGTGGTGCTATGACCTCGGCATATTTCGGTTGCCGGAGGCTGATAATGGAGTTAATAGCTTTACGCATTTTATTCCTCCCACTGGCAACGTGCGATTGCCAGCAGCCAGAGTCTGAAAACAATAGACCTAGATAAGGAAAAGTGTTTGTGCTTTTTAAAACATTATTACCTGAGATAATTTGAGAAATGTTGTGCTTTTTTGGCCCACATGACATTATAAAAGATTTACTAAAATTGGTGCAAAGACCAAGGTCAGCCATATATAAAACAAAACCTGATATTAAAGTGCGTAGGGCATTGGGTGTGCGGCCCATAAGGACCGCATCATCCGCATACAGAAGTACGGGAAGTGGCTTATTGTTAATATTCGGGACATCATTAGTCAATTTACATAAAGAGATACTCAATTCATTTATATACAAAATAAATAGGAGGGGGGCCAGGACACAACCTTGTCTGACCCCCCTGCCACTTAAGATGTCCCCCGAAACTTCCCCGTCATTGTTGATTCGGACGCGTGCTTTCAAGTCACTGAGTAAGTGAGCTAAAAAGTAAACAAGTGACTCGTCTAACCCATAATTTAGCAAGACAGACTAAAGGCGGGAGCGATTAACAAAATCAAAAGCTGAACTTAAATCCATAAACCCCAAATATAAAGGGGATTTTTTGGCGATAGTGTATTTGGCCAGCAATAAATTTTGATTTAAGCATTGCTCCACCGTCCCTACATTGCTTCTGAAGCCTAGCTGACATGGGTGTAAAATCATGTTTTCCTCAACCCAAGTTCGAATTTTGTTAAAAATTACCCTTCCTAAAATCTTCAAGGTGTTATGTATTAAAGATATGGGACGATAACAACCAGGATCTAATCTATCACAATTCTTGAAGATTGGCACAATTATACTATTTGACCAGGCTGCCGGGACTTATCAGATAAATTATTAAAAATATTACAGAGTAAAGGTGACCAGAAAGCGGGCTCTGATTTAATTTGGTCCATAGACAATCCATCGGGCCCGGGTGCTTTATTACTTGCACTTTGGGAAATAGCATCTTCCACCTCCGATATTGAGACATTCAGTGCATTGGGGTGGTTCTGTGTTGCTGTTGCTGTTACTGAGTCAGGTGCAGCATAAATACTAGAGAAATGGTCTACCACCTAACCCCTGGTATATTACAATTTATGGGGGTAATATTTGACCCAAACGATCTCATGTTCTTTACCCCACCCCAGAATCCAGCGGTATCTCTCAATGCAGCTGTGCATGCTAGGGATTCCCAATGATCTTTTAACAACTCTTCTGTTCGTGTTTTTACGGCGCGCTTATAACTTGACCCAAGTCTCCTCACCTGAGACTGATCCCGCGGTTCAGCCATAAGAGCAGCCCGTAAATCACGATTTGCCTTAGAACATGAAGTGTCGAACCATCTTGGGTTTTTGTTATTATTGTTTACTGGAGTGGGTTTAGAAATCTCCTCTTTTATAGCCCTACACAACCCAGTGAAAGCCTCGATGATATCATGTCCAGAGTTGTCACAGGATAGGCAGACAGACACTAGCGAAGGGTACTTTTTAATTATGCGGGCTAGGACCTCCTTATTATCTATCCCCTTCCAGACTACCCGAAGATTGTCTGTAGATGCCACCAGATTTTTGGCCCCCGGTTCTTTACGTTTACACGTTTTTTTTTTTAAACATTTTCAGAAGAATAGGAGAATCTGCTGGGAGTTTCTTTCTGTGATCGCCTCCACCATCTGAATCACCTCTTCCCAATAGATACAAACCTTTGGGGAGGTGCCCCACATGTATACCATGCCTCCCTCTCTACACAACCTCTCAAGTAGAGGTCAGAGACACCATTTTTCGCTTTCATTAGAGCTGGGGTGAGGTACCATCTAGTGAGGAGTTTGTATGCATTTTCCTATTTTTTTTACACACTGAGGACTTCACTGATTAAGTTCACACTGTTCCCCAAGTGTTGTCTGATATCTCTTTATACAGGTCCCTGCTCCAGGCTGTCGTACAGGAAGGGAGGTTGTTCACTGTGTGATTGATTGATTTCTGTGTACAGAAGGAAAGTCCCTTTTTTTGTTTTGTTATGAGAGAAAGTTGTAATCAACATCTTATATATTGGTCTATTGAGTGGTCCTCGCAGCCCCCTATCCTAGGTAACAACTGGGTCAATTTATATTTGTCATGTGGTTGGAGGTGGAATTGATCCATGCATGCTTCTCTGTCTACAAGTGTCCCTTCTTTGTAAAACATTTCCCACTGGTAATTGGTTTCTCTTAATTCAAGTATGAAAAGCCTGGGTCTAATTGGCCAAGTAAAAGGTGAGGGTTGTAATTAATTGGAGTCATGGGAGAAGGGAAGGAGATCTTCTTCCAATTTTGTGACATTGTCTACTTGCAGTCGAGATGTATGTGGTGGCATGGAGTAGAGTATTTTGTTTCGGTCTGTGTTTACGTGGCAGCCAAAGTATATGGCATAAAGGAATCTGGCATAGTGTTTTTCTACTTTAGCACTGAGAGTGGTATGGGAGGTTTAATGCTAGTCTAGCGCCTGCCACAGCTGAGCAGTTAGCATACAGCCAGCAATGTTAGTAGCCCCACAACCCCATCCTCAGGCTTCCTTAAAAGTGTGAGCCTGGACAAACTGGGGGATTTGTTGCTCCAAACAAAGTAAGAATTTTATTTTGGATAGGTTTGAGTAATGGAGGTGTACACCCACGTGGAGGTGGCTGAAGAACTTATAGTAGTCTGAGAAGAAAGTTCATCTTGTTGCTGGCAACACATTCCAGTCAGGAAATCTCCAGCTCACCCCATCTTTATAGGTCTTTGAACAGGACATTTAACAACTGTGGGATGTTAGCCTCATAGATACATTCTGTATCCAGCACTAGGGTGATTCCTAGATATTGCAGTGTGCGGTCATCCCAACAATAGCCCAAATTGGCCTAGAGAGTCCCTTGGGATCGGAGACTCCCAACGCAGATGATTTAGCATAATTCACCTTAAATTCAGAGACCAAATCAAACAGTTTGATTTCCAGAAGCAAGGCTGGAATCAATGTAACCGGTTCGGTTATAAAGTAAAGCATATAGTCAGCAATCAGAGCCAATTTGTATTGCTTCAGGTCCAAGACGGATGCCCCAGATTTTGGGTTTCGGATTTATTTTTGTACCAAGGGTTCCATTGTGAAGGCAAAAATTTGAGGGGCAGGAACACCCAGTCGTGTTCCCCTTGCTAGAGTCAATTTATCAGATAATGCACCATTGAACTTTAAGTTAGACGAGGGGTGGACAAAGTTTGTCATAATATATTTGAGAATGTTAGGGCCCACACCCCTCTTGGCAAGAATTTTTTTATGAACTTTCAATCTACATTATTGAAGCCTTCTCAGCGTCTAGCGAGAGAAGGGCCATTTGTGTGCTGTGCATTTCTGTACATTGATCAGGTTATATGCAATGTTATCCGCCACTTGTCTGTGTTTGATAAAACCCCATTGTTCCACTGATACTATTAGGGGTCAGGTTCTCGTAAATACTCAAAGTTTAGCAGGGCGATCAGTCAGTAAGAGAAGTAGGAAGTGGGGTTTTCTACGGTTTTAGTAGTAAGATTATTGTAAATTCGGTCATCGTTGACCTAAGCTCTCTGGTTTGGAGAAAAGAATTGTAAAGCTTTGTAAGTGGAAGGGGCCAATATGTTTATGTATCCTTTATAGAAGGATGGAGATAGTTCATTGGGGCCCTGCTCCTTGCTGGGCATCTACCTTTGTCTGAAGTTATTGGACCATCAATCAACAAGAAGTTGAGCTCTCTCGTGTTGGGGAAGACAAAGGACTCTAAATAACAGTCTTAGCTCATCTTATCCAGTGATTGGGTGATACATAATTTGACGTAGTGGCAGTGAAATGCCTTCAGTATGTCAGAGTCCTGCCTCTTCTGTAATTTTCGAAATAGTATTTCTGGTTTGGTGTTTGAGTAAGCTAATAACTGAATCTGCCTAATTACATTTCTCAGAATATTTCACATTTATATAGAGAATTTTCTTTGCCATCTCCTTCATCAGGAGTTGCTCTAGCACACCCATCGCAGTCTGTAAATTTGGGTATGTTTTCTGAGAGCCGCCATGTTGATGGCGTAGGTTGAGCTCTTGTATTCAGCTTGCTAATTCCACTTTTTGGGGGGCTGATATAAAAGTAAATTGAGCCATATGAGAAATGAGGTCTCACCTAATGACTGGCTTGGCTGCGTCCCATATTATATTCCTCTCCACCTACCCACTGCCATTTTCCATAAAATAATTTTCTATGGTCTCTTTAATAGAGTTTAGCAATGTTACTGGTTATAGAGGAAGCATTAAATCTAAATGCATTATGATTGCAGAGTGGTCTGACAAGATCTTAGTACTTATGCTAGTATCAAAGATTTGGGGTGCCAATCCACTGTCTACAAGAGTGGTGGCATGCATAGTATTTTGCGAAACTCGGATGAAACTACCCTGTTTGGTGACCCAGCCTCACGTGTATACATTTGCCTTTTAAAGCTGGTCTCACCTAAAACAGATGTTTGCTCCACAGGCTTAGGGGAGCCTCTCACTTTCACAAATCTGTAGTTATGATCAGTTTGACAATGACATCCAGAAAAAAACACATAATAAGCGTTTCAAGGCAGTGTATGTTACTTCTTTTTTCATGTACATTCCAAACCTGAAATAATGACCACAGAAAAACTACTGAGCCTCTTGTAATGGCATCAAAAAGTAGCTGGCAAAGGATACAAAAATTCTGTACTGTCAAATACATTAAAAGCTACAGGTCTGGGGTCTGTCCACGAGTTGGAGGAGGTCTGGATGAAAATTTCAGATAACACAACTGTAACTGATAAAAAGTTAAGAATTACACCTTAACTGACCCTGAAAGGCACAGTCGACACTCATACTCCTGGTCACAAAAAAGACCCCAAATTGGAATGGAGGCTGTATTGCTTGATGTTCAACATCAACAAGTGGGGGGGATGGGGTGATGAGATCAGGGCGAAACTGTTGCACTCTTCTATTATCCTTTTCCCCAGTTTTATGCTTTTTGTATTGTATGAAAGAGTATCCAAAGAAGGCATGGTAAATTAATTAATGAGAAACATTTTTCCCTCTGAATGGTGTCATTTTCCTTGACGGGCTTCGATACGTTTGACCTATCTGGGATAGCTAATTGAGATACAGGCAACACCAAGACAGCCCTTTTGTGAGTTGGACTCTCTATCCCATGACAGGATTATAACTCTGAATTTAACATTTCTAGGGTATGTTACTAGGAGATCCCGATCAACCACCAAAATTATCCAAACCTATGAAGTTGAGGAGGCACAAGCTCAACATACATAGTAATGTAGTGTATAATAAGAAATCAGCACCCATCCAGAAAGTATTGTCTTTATAGTCTCAAATGTCCATAGTACATATACAAATGCACAGTCTTGTAAAAAAAAGGGATCCAAATTCTTGCAGACTTTCTTGTTCAAGTTCTTTATTATAGTATTTCAGCACAAGAAAAATCCAAGAACACAAAAGGATTTACTTCTTAGCCAGCCAACGCGTTTCGTCTCTTACAATGAGACTTCTTCTGGGCTAAGGATAAAACATATCATAATTAGACACCATACACCATTTACATATACAATTGAGTTAAGAATAAAAATCTACAAAAAACCACCTAAAATTGTGTTGTCTCCATTTGATTTACCCAAGTTGGCCAATGAATTAAATTCAAAAGAAATTTTAAAGGAAATTTTATGCAGAAAAGGAGAGCGGATTGATTGGACAAACAGAACAGAAGGAAGCAATGTTCTTTTGAGAGAACCCTACTTATTCCACTATAGTGCTCACAACCTTTTTTTGTCTGTATGCAAGGTTTACAAAAAAATGATTAAGTTACAATACAAAACAAAATTACACAACAGAAAAAACAACAAAAACCTGGACCCGTAGCATACCTTCAACGGGAAATGGTAATCATACATCACTACATCATGGTAAGTTTCTCAAAAACAGGATATTAAGGTAATTTTCTAGAAAGTGCAAAACAGAAACAATTTCCACTTTAGATTATATAACAGAAAAAGGAGAAATCAAGCACGAAGTCATGACATTTGAGTAACAATCTAGTTCTAGAAAGGTTGTCCATTGTTACCTATTGCAAAGCTTTGGAGTGTCTGATAGTTTGTGAGCATAAAATATCTCCCTGGATTCAAGGCATACTCTTATTAATTTATTAACTGATTCTCCTCAAACGGTACACTGTTATCTAAGTAATCACCTAGTCTTGTAACCAAAAAACTATTAATAGCCATGAGTGAAGCCCAGGATGTTTTTAAGATGATATGGGACAGTGTAGTGTCCCTTATGACTGTATTGCTGTTATACCTAAAAAACATCTCTTACATTAGATGAAATCCTGCATAATATATTACATCAGACTATGTGATTACCTCTTTGTTTTGACGAGCAGTGTTCAAGAGGACAGAACCCATACAACGTCAGGATTCCCTGTCTGTTAGATAGCTGTATTGCTCACACTGAAAATAAATGCCATATTAACATCAGTATCATAATATTACTCATTAAATTAAGATGGAAAGTTTTTAGATCATATAGTCACTAAACACATTTAGAATTCGAAAACTACCTGTTTTTGCTGTGCTTACTCTTAGTAGTCTGGGCATGATTCATAGAAAGAAACAGAAAGGAAAGAATGTAATTATAAGTATATATACTATACTAGTTATTAAACAATTCTGATTTAGATCATCTATAGAAACTCACAAATTCACAGATTCAGGCCTTCAAAGTTAATCATGACATCCTTTCTTTACAATACTAGAGTCACAGGCTGGTTACGCTTAAATCTGGTATCTTATATGAAATTCCCTACCAAAACACAACCCTCAATGCATAATATGCAACCCATACTCTAAGTACCGACATTGAACATGATTTTATCATTCTCCTTAAAAAAATGTATTCAGTATGTCAATTCAAAGTTATCTCAACAAGATGCTGTTGGAGAATAAGAGAAATTGGGAAAGCTGCTATCTGGTCCATTAACTATATACAACAAGTATAGATTTATAAAATAGCACAGAATTTATAAAGTGAGGGTGAATCCTGAAGGAGGTTTAATCAAAAGGGATCTAAGCAAAGATTGACTTTAAGTAAAGTCAGCCAACCTTGTTAACAAAGTTAAAAAGTAAGTAACCCAACTATCTACACTCACTTGGGTTACTTACTTTTTAACTTTGTTAACAAGGTTGGCTGACTTTACTTAAAGTCAATCTTTGCTTAGATCCCTTTTGATTAAACCTCCTTCAGGATTCACCCCACTTTATAAATTCTGTATATGTAAGAGATGTTTTTAGGTATAACAGCAATACAGTCATAAGGGACACTACAATGTCCCATATCATCTTAAAAACATCCTGGGCTTCACTCATGGCTATTAATAGTTTTTTGGTTACAAGACTAGGTGATTACTTAGATACAGTGTACCGTTTGAGGAGAATCAGTTAATAAATTGATAAGAGTATGCCTTGAATCCAGGGAGATATGTTATGCTCACAAACTATCAGACACTCCAAAGCTTTGCAATAGGTAACAATGGACAACCTTTCTAGAACTAGATTGTTACTCAAATGTCATGACTTCGTGCTTGATTTCTCCTTTTTCTGTTATATATTCTAAAGTGGAAATTGTTTCTGTTTTGCACTTTCTAGAAAATTACCTTAATATTCTGTTTTTGAGAAACTTACCATGATGTATTGATGTATGATTACCATTTCTTGTTGAAGGTATGCTACGGGTCCAGGTTTTTGTTGTTTTTTCTGTTGTGTAATTTTGTTTTGTATTGTAACTTTATCAGTTTTTTGTAAACCTTGTATACAGACAAAAAAAAGGTTGTGAGCACTATAGTGGAATAAGTAGGGTTCTCTCAAAAGAACAGTGCTTCCTTCTGTTCTGTTTGTCCAATCAATCCTATCTCCTTTTCTGCATAAAATGTCCTTTAAAATTTCTTTTTAATTTAATTCATTGGCCAACTTGGGTAAATCAAATGGAGACAACACAATTTTAGGTGGTTTTTGTAGATTTTTATTCTTAACTCAATTGTATATGTAAATGGTATATGGTGTCTAATTATGATATGTTTTATCCTTAGCCCTGAAGAAGTCTCATTGTAAGAGACGAAATGCGTTGGCTGGCTAAGAAGTAAATCCTTTTGTGTTCTTGGATTTTTCTTGTGCTGAAATACTATAATAAAGAACTTGAACAAGAAAGTCTGCAAGAATTTGGATCCCTTTTTTTTACAAGACTGTGCATTTGTATATGTACTATGGACATTTGAGACTATAAAGACAATACTTTCTGGATGGGTGCTGATTTCTTATTATACATTACAATTTTGGGCTTTGCCCTTGACGGAACAAACGGGGTTGTGTTCCTTGGAATCACAAGCACCATCAATTTGAAATACAAGCCACAGGTGAAAGCAGGTGCTATTTGTTTTACCTCAACCCTTGGTGTCCTTTTGTATAAATACATAGTAATGTATTAAACTTATCAGGTTTGAGCAGGTTGTACAGTACCGATTGAGTTCAGGTCTTTTGAACAGATGTATTCTGACTAAGATGCTTAGTTGCTTGAGCATGGAGTTATTACCTCCTGAATAAACAGCTGAATACCCAAGAGGGGAGAGGCAACCATCACATCAGTACCAATAAGAAATGCAAAAACAAGTTTCACACCTGGCCCTAAATCCCAGAAGGAATGGATTGGACCCTAAGTCCATGGTCTCTTGAAGCACTGCTTCTACTTTTGATATGAACAGAATACTGGTCGTTGGTGACCTTAGCTGAATTCCCTTGCAGAATAAATGGGAACCGATCAGGTAAAACTTTTTAAAGCAGGATATGTAGGATTTGTGAGGTTCAATTGCTGAGACAGAAAGTCCTATTCTGAAGCCCATATTTAGTAGTAAATGGAGAAGGCAACTTTTTTAGACCAATTAACATGAAAAAGCTGCGCCTTCAGTAAGGTAAGGCAGCATAAGCAGAGTAAACACCTCAGAACAGGTCAAGCGTTAAGAGAAGCTCTTCCATTGGTATTGGTGGTAGGAGGAAAACATGATCTTGGCTGGGATGGTTGAGGCAGAACGGCAATAGGATGATCCTGCATGTTAGGGGAGCATTTTGCGCTGATGCCACTTTCTACATTTAAAGAGCATCTATTGCATTTTCTTTTACCAGTCCGACCTGACATGTAGACATTGCTAAATATGGAGGGAGAGCAAGACGAGAAAGGATGCTACAGTCTTTTATTCACTCACCACAGAATTTTAGCTGACAATACTACCACTCCTCATCTGTCTCTTGTAGTATTCTCCATCAATACCAACTAATCTACCAACCGACCCCAGTATATGTTGGGAAATGTTGTATTTTCACCCTGGCCCGTCATACATATATATGCTGAAACTAGATGTCTAACTTTATTGAGGGAGACTGATTGGTGCAATAGTAATTCAAATCAAATAATGAATGGGGGAAGTCAAATAGAAGTAATTGGCCATCAGCTGGCTCATTCTGTCCAGGTTAGAGGTGTTCAAATGAAGAATATGCCAATGTGTACGCACAAAAAACATTTGTTTCTCTACAATGAGCTGCATCAATACTTGGGTATTGATCTGAAAACTCTCATTAGCTATTATGATGTTGGGCAACAATTCATTACTTTGAGGTAAGCCTTCTAAAGGTAAAGTATGCTTGTTTAAAGACGGCAACGAGCACAACAAATGTTTTGAATTACAAAATAGTTTTGGCTCAAACTCTCCTCCTTTATGCTTTGCTAGACACAGCATGTTACTAAGTGGCAGCAGTTGTATGTCAATCTTATAAGTTTCCCAAAGGTAACAACAGTAGTACATCTGCTTCTTTTGGGATTTCAATAACCAAAACTCAAATGTTTTAAAATGTGGAAGATTTACCCGTGTTTAGTTGTGACCAATTATGGAGATAGGTACAACAGGGAGAGTATGGCAATAATTACGATAGAAGGGGTAAGAACGTGACAGCCAGAAGAAAAAGTGTTCCTAATTAAAGAAAGGCAAAATAAAAACATAATAAACCTAACAGGCGAAAGCTAACTGGTATTCCTAGCTTTCAAGAACATGTTTTATCCTCTCTCATTAACACAACTGACAACCGATTAATCGAATTGTATTTTACAACGAGCAAAAGAGAAGTTCTGAGTTAAGTTTACAGAAGATAGGATGGAAACATTAATTCAGTTTTATTGCAATTGCGGTTCACTCTAATTGCATGTTGCTGTATGTGAAATGAAAATGGACCAATGGTATAAATAAAAAATAAGTAACATTTCTGGGGGAAAACATTCGGACAGCGAACTGACAAAGCAAGAAGAATTTCTAAATACAGTTGGCACAAAAACTGGCAGCTAGAGCATTAATCACAGAAATACAGATAGAAAAACAAACATTGGCAAAGCCAATAGTTCTGGTCTTATTATGCTGGTAAAATGTTTACGTGTCATTTCTTTTTTCACATTTATTGTACACATGACAAAAAAAAAGAAAGCAGACCTCAACGTAAACGTGGGCACCATACTCTTGCAATAAAAAATGTATATGTGAAAAAAATACGGCTGTGATTTATTTTGTATTATTATTTAAGTTGTGCCATGCATTTTACCACTGCACTTTTTGAAGACAAGAAAAAATAATTTTCCAACTAAGCATTAATTTTACTGCCTGCTACAATATTACATAAAACTATTTACAAAAAAAGCTGCTTTAAAAACGAGACAAAAAAAGAATTGCCACCTAATCGAGCACCTGAAGAGCAGGCAAAATAAATTCCTGTTTATTTTGAAGAGAAATATATCAAAATAAACTTAAAGAAAACACTTTGATTCTCCATTGCCACATGCTGGGACCGATGGAAGTAAATTGTATTTCAAACAACGGAGCATAGTGACCAAAAGCCCATCTTGTGGGTTATTTATTAATACTTGTCTCGTGAGCCACATAAAGCGGTCTCAAAGGCCAGAAATTACAAGAGTCCAATGGATGACCAAAAGTCCTTCATTGTACGCACATTACGTATGATTTTTTGGATATCTTTATTCTGACTAAACGGGTGAAGCATTCTTGAAAGCCAGACCTAAATGCACATTGTTCCAGTCCATGCAGAAATTTCGGGCAATGTTTGACAATCCTAAATTACGTTTAAAATACACAGAAAGACATAAGAATAACTGAATGGATTTAAAGTATAGACATTTCTCTACCAACTGAAATAAGCAAAGGCAGAAAATGCGCGTGCCAATACCAGAAATGAATCCGTCTCTCGTTGACTTTTTCCGACCTTTCAGTCTCGAACAACCGAGAAAACCAAGAATGAACTCCCCTCCCATTCGCATCTTCAATGCTAAGCCGGTTCTTCAAACTATCACTCACCATTTCATTGTGCTGAACAAGCAGAATGCAACGCACAGAAATGAGTAGGCATCTTCCTTCCCGTTTCTATCAAGTCAGCATGTTCTTTATGAACACCGAACAGCACAGTTAGAGTTAAGGAAACACGTTTGCTTTCCCCGTTTCCTGCTTCCTTACAAACGAGTTTTTTCCAACCATAAACTATCAAATTGAATTTGAGTTCTCTTCTCATTCAGCTGTACTATAATTACCAGAGGAAATGGACCCATGTGGTCTACGTAGTTATCAAGCAAAAATATGTGCTAACCTAAATAAGACAAACATATCTGTAGCACATTTTGCTTTTTAGTTTGCAAGGTTTCTAATCTCTTTACAACAACTAATAACATTAACTTTTTGACAAAGGACTTGGGATCTACAACTGCATAAAAGCTGTTCCACATCAACCTAAGGTTAAACCTTGATCACCAATAGTTTCTGTATAATTATATATTAATTTTTATTATGTCAAAAAATATTGCCTTCGCAAACTGCTTCCTTAATTTCAGCTCTAAATTGAATTGTGATAAAAAGAATAGCTCAATGAACTTGTAAATACATTTACACTCAGCTCTTCACGGGGAAAATGGGATGCCCACACTCAATATTTGTAATGCCAAAGTTATAATCTTGGGCCCCTCAGTTCTAGTTCTCTTGATCACTAACCTCATAAATGCATCACTCAACTCTGGTGAAATTCGTCAAACACTGAAAGATGCACTAATAACCTTGCTCCTCAAACAAATCAAATGAGAATGTAGCGGTCATGTCAAACTACGGTACCACTGCTTGTCTCCAAAATACCGTAAGCACCGTGCAATCAGTGGTGACGTTTCACCTCTCCTCAAATCTTGAAACTAAGGCAGAGAAACTCTGCCCCTTAAAATCCCGAAGAGATAATCACTACAAGGAACAAAAGTCAAGCCTGAGCCTTGTTACTATCAGACCTCTTCGCCACTTTTAGCACCGTTAATCATCGTACACAAAAAGCCTATTTATCAGACCCCCTCAAGAACCTGATCGACAAATTGCAAAGAATTCACAACCACACTTCAGGATTTATCTTTTGCTTCAATTGCAAAGACCATATTAGCGCTGTCTGGAAATCACTACATTTGGTAACTATCAAAAGGGAATCACAATTTAAAATGCTGCGTGTTGTTCAAATATTTGTGCATGGTTGAGCAACTGGTTAACTATCCAAACTTTTTCTTCCTACAATACGAGATCCTCCTCTGCAAACCTGCTGATGAACCATCCTCCAGGTTAATAAAGGTTTTGCAAAGACCACCTCAGGCACTGTGATCAGAAAAGGACTTCCTAATGTTTATCATAAGTCTAATGACTCTCCTATTCCTGTCCGCCTACAGCCAAACCTATTCTCAGCTGGTCCTCTTACTGATCCATCAATCAATTACTTCTTCAGTCTATCTATACCCCCACCCAAGACTTTTTGTTAATTGCTCAATCATTACTGTAAAGGTTTTTAAGTCTTTGAATAATTCATAGTATTCCCTTTGCGGGATTCAATTCTGGTTTGTTTTGTTTACATTTATCCCACTTTAGTGTTGCCACTTTTTCAACCTGCATCCAGCAATACGAGCATACCTGTAGTTTGAGCGTTCTACAAAAACTCCAAATCGATGAATAACTCTTAACCCCCATTTTATTTTTACTATGGAAGATGTCATACTTCGATAACAACCTGGGAATATAGCCTCTGTATTCAGATATGCGGATACTCAGACCTTCATCGTTGAGACGAAGGAAAAAATAAAAACACATTGCATTTCAATGCACGTTAAAACTGTTCTTGTGAAATAGGTTTTTAAACCTATAAGGATTATTTAAAAAGGTTAATATTCACTCACCAGTCCATTGTCCTCGGACACAGGAAAAAAACTGAAACCCACAGAGAATGAGGGAATGGGCAGAAATCAGAGCTATATACATCTGAAATAAAAGAAACTCTAGTTCAGCGAAATGTTATTCAAACTACGTAGACAAGCTGGATAGAAAGGATGTGTAACATTTAACTCTTGATACTTAGATTCATTAAATACATCAGTAAAGAAGAGGAAAAGTAACTGCACCTGCTTCAAAATTAGAAGGATGATTTCATGAAATATTTTTAGCATATCCTAACAGAACAAGTTACTTACCTTCACTCGTTCTTTGGGATACTCTCTATAACCGTTGTTTCCTCACCAGACAGGATCCGGACGTTTTACTAGTCAGAGCTTGTATGTGCCAACTTGTTCCACATCAAAGTGATGGACCAGAGTAGTATATAAGCACAAACCCAGTGCACCGATGTTAGTTTCTTGCTCAAATCTTTCAGCATCGTTATATGCATAGCACCAAAAAGCTATCTAAGAGGTATCAGTGTGCAAATGTCTAATTTGGACCATTTTAGTGGACAAAAGAAGACCATTGTTATCATTCACCATCGCCTTCATGCCACGGTTGACAAGGTTGTCCAATTACCTAAAGTTCCTTGGAGCCGACTTCAGATAGTGATCACCCAGATCGGACTTACCCATGTATTTTGTCATTGGAAATATTTCACTTTTGGACCACTTCATCCAATAATTGGAGAAGAGAGAGAATTCATCAATAAGTGCCATGATGGTGGCGATGGAAGACTAGGGTTCACAAACAGTTAATAGAATGTCGTCCATATGTAATACTTTTTGTTAGCCTGTGGGAGTCACTATCCCCTCCACATCACTGGACTGTCTGATCTTGGCAGCCAAGGGTTTAAGCGCCAATATAAACAATAGTAGGGAAAGTGGTCTTGCCTGCCTGGTCCCCCTCTTAATTGGGAAGGTCTTGTACAGAATTCCGTTACAGTTTATCTGAGCTATGAGATTTCAGTACTGCCATAGGATTATATGGACAGAAGTTTTTCCCATAACAGCTCTTTTTAGGTTCCAAACCAAATAATCCCAATCAAATTATTTTTTGGAATCCACTAACAGGGACACACTTCTCCACATCATTTCTAACCTGCCTAATGAGAAGCCAAAGTGTTTTTTGAGTATTATCTCCAAAAAGCTACCAGGAACAAACACTACCTCTATTGTGCATGGGTCTAGCAATTAGCGAGATGAGCCTCTTAAGAAATAACTTGGCAAGAATGTTGACATCCATGTTCTATAAGGTCATTTTGGTGTAGCTAGACACTGTGAAGGGTCCTTGCCAGGGTTGGATAGGAGATTATAGTGTTGTTAAATACCACACACACAGGCAGCCCAAACACTCAGCTACTTTAAAAGCCCTTAAGAACAAGGTTGCCAGCCCCATCTTATTAATCTTTTAAAATTCAATAGGAAAGCAGTCTTCTCCTAGAAAAGATGTATACTGCCTGAATGTGTGATATGTAAATCTGTTAATGCACAGCACTGATGTTCTGTGGAGGGGGCGATGGACTTTGAGTTGTTTCCAACCCAGTTTTCCTATGGTCTCCGCATCCCTTCCCCCCCCCAACCCCCCTAAGCCCTCCCTAACAGCCTCAAAAACTTGACTCAGCTGACTCACTAAGTTATTTTTTCTCCTTTTGTTCATGCTGTACTGCTTCGCCATTGTTGTTGCTAATGTACAGCAGTGATTCTTAACCTGTGGTATGGGGACCACTTTGGGTCTCCTAAGCCTACTCAGAAGCTCCAAGGCTGCTTAGAAAATTAAATAATATTCGCACATAAATAAAGTATGCTTAACCGCATCGCTGCGGCGGCTTTTCCCGCTGTGCGCGGCAAATTCAAAATTACCGCGTTACGTGACGAGCTGGCCTTGTCATCCGCGCAGGACAGGTAAGCGCGATGACGAGCCCAGCTCGTCAATAGCCTCGAAGGGGTTAAATAAAGAAGTAAATTGTAAAATTGAAAATCTTAAAACTTCTGTAAATGTTAAAGAATTCGAAATTGGAGACTAAAAATTAAATTAGTATCCTTGGATTGATTAGTGGGAGAACTGCAAGTGAATCAAATAGAATAAAGTGTAGATGTTGAGTGGTCTCAATGGAATTTAGAAAAACTCCATCCTTCCAATAAAAATAAAAATGTTTCTTTTAAAACAGTTTTGTGAATTAATCCAAATATGGATGTGTTTGCCGAGTGCTTGTTTCTGTATTTTTTGTGTATTGTTTTGCAGCTCAAATCAGCAAAAAAGCTTACGTTGGGATCCACAGCTTCCAGTAATGTCTTAGTTGTGGTCCCTGGATTCAAATAATGATTCAGTAGTGGTCCCTGGTTTCCAATAAAGATTGAGTGGGGGTCCACAGAAGTCAAAAGGTTAAGAACCACTGCTGTACAGGATGAAAAAAGACTTTGGCAGAGCCTATAAGTTTCAAAGGTGCGACCTACTGGATTTGTCAATGCTTGTGTTGCCTCCAAACATATGGAAACATCTGTCTCTAGAGTTGCAGGTGGAATCCTCTCCTTACATATTCAGAACTCAACTATATAATTCATATTTTCCTTCTAAATTCTCTTGTTTATACCAATTTAGTTCTCAGCAACTAAAGTCTTTGTTTTTGAATACACTTCAAAAACATCTTGCCCCAAAAAAAAGACTGCATTTAAATACGAAACTATTGATTAATATTTTAGCACAGAAGTGTCTTTTGGAATAAGCAGTGGAGAAAGAATGGTGTAAGGAAAGCACCGAGGAGGAAGACTGATTACATGTGCCTGCCTCTCGAGATGCCCAAGAGACATTCGGATTTCAATATCACATTAATATTGGGATTCAGGTTGATTTGGTGACTAGAAAATTCTGTGATAAAGAAGGTCGATGATCAATGGTAAAAAGATCCTCAGTAAACCAGTACAGACCTCGAAAAATCTGTTCGCCCACTCGCAATGGGAAGTCAGATTTTATCAGGTCTCCTACTTCCACAACAAGATCGCGGACATACACAACAGCTTCAGCACTCAACCGACGCACGCCACGACCGCACCAACGCCCCCCACCACCACCCTCCGCGCCTAGACTCCGATCAGCACCGAAGACACCGTCCGCATGATTAACTCCATCCACTCCGGATCTCCGACCGACCCCTGCCCTCACCACGTCTTCAACAAGGCCGACGCTGTCATCGCACCCCACCTGCGGGACATCATCAACACCTCCTTCGACACCGCCACCTTCCCGGAGATCTGGAAGCACGCCGAACTCAGCGCTCTACTAAAGAAACCAACAGCGGACCCCACCGAACTCAAGAATTACCGCCCCATCTCGCTCCTCCCGTTTCCAGCCAAAGTCATCGAGAAGACCGCCAACAAACAGCTGGCCGCCTTCCTCGAGACGAATGGATCCCTCGACCCCTCACAGTCTGGCTTCCGAGCCAACCACAGCACCGAGACCGCCCTCATCGCTGCCACCGATGACATCCGAGCCCTGATGGACAAAGGAGAAACAGCGGCCCTCATCCTCCTGGACCTCTCCGCGGCATTCGACACTGTCTGCCACCGCACCCTAGTGCAGCGCCTCAGCAACGTCGGAATCCAGGAGAAGGCACTGGAATGGATCATCTCCTTCCTCGATGGAAGAACACAGAGAGTCCGTCTACCACTGTACAAGTCAGAGGCCACCGAAGTCATCTGAGGCGTCCCTCAAGGATCCTCGCTGAGCCCCACCCTCTTCAACGTCTACATGAGCCCCCTTGCAGCCATCGCACGCCAACACAACCTCAACATCATCTCCTACGCCGACGACACCCAGCTGATCCTCTCCCTGACCAACGACCCCGCCGCCGCCAGAGCCAACCTTCACGAAGGGATGAAAGACATAGCCGAGTGGATGACGACCAGCCGCCTGAAACTGAACTCAGACAAGACGGAAGTCCTCATCCTGGGCTCCTCGCCCTCCGCCTGGGACGACTCCTGGTGGCCCCCCGCCCTGGGCACCGAACCCAAACCGACAGACCACGCACGCAACCTGGGCTTCATCCTGGACTCCTCCCTCTCTATGACCAGACAAGTCAACGCCGTCTCCTCGTCGTGCTTCAACATCCTGCGCATGCTACGGAAGATCTTCGGGTGGATCCCCACCGAGACCAGGAAGACGGTCACCCAGGCCCTCGTCACCAGCCGACTGGACTACGGCAACGCCCTCTACGCCGGAACCACCGCCAAGCTCCAGAAGAGACTCCAGCGGATCCAGAACACCTCAGCCAGACTAATCCTCGACATCCCACAACACAGCCACATCTCCGGACATCTGAGAGACCTGCATTGGCTCCCCGTCAACAAAAGAATCACCTTCCGTCTCCTCACCCACGCACACAAAGCCCTACACGACCAAGGCCCGAGCTACCTCAACAACCGCATCAACTTCCACGCTCCCAAACGCCACCTCCGATCAGCCAGTCACGCCCTCGCCGCCGTCCCCCGCATCCGAAGAACGACAACAGGAGGAAGGTCCTTCTCCTACCTGGCCGCCAAGACCTGGAACTCCCTCCCGACCGACCTGCGCCTGACCCAAGACCACCTCTCCTTCAGGAAGAAGCTCAAGACCTGGCTGTTCAAGCAGTAGCAGCACCCCCCCCCCCCCCTCCCCCCCCCCCCCAAGCGCCTTGAGACCCTCCGGGTAAGTAGTGCGCTCTATAAATGTCTTGGATTGACTGATTGATCAGGTCGAGGTATTTTTAGCACTTAGTCCTCCTTTCTGGGGAGTAAACTTAGCCTGGAAGGAACAGGTGTTCTGTTCATTCAGAAAGAGAATGCGCAAAAAAAAGGAGGCCTTTAAATCTTGTTTTTATCTTGACACATGCTGTCTATTCAAGGACAGAGGTCAAATGTCAGTTTGTCTCTTTTTACTAATTGTGATTTGTTTTATCCTGGAAAATTATGTTTACTTTTCTTTCTCTCATTACAGTTAGAGGTTTTTGTCAAGTGAACGGTCCCACAATCATTGTGAAACAAAAGGCTGTAAGATGCCAGTTGTTTTTTTCTAACGCACAAGATTTAAAAAGCTTGCAAATGAATAGTTCAAGTATTTCAAAACGTATCAGGAATTACAAAAGAACATTTTTTTTAATTCATAAGTGTAATGCAAACAAAGGTTTATGAGCAAGCAAAACCAATCAGAACACTTTACTTGGTGACATGCAAATGGCAGAGGTTTGCTGAAACTATTTCCAAACACTGTACGCTATATAGTTTTATCAGCAAAACCACATGTCGGGGGGGAAATCTTGTGGCCATTTCGATGGAAATCTGCTGATTGCACAGTTAATGAGTTCGATATGTATTTATTAAAAGTGAAAGTTTTTAAACGTTCATTTGAGAAACATTTGTGCCCCTGCAGTGATGACAATGCGGTTAATGAACTAAAAGGCATGTCAGCAGTCATGTGTATCCTATATGTGGCTAGATTTGCATTACAAATGGAGCACATGTTTAGTATATTAAATCGAACAAAAGTGTTTTTTGTACAACAAACATGCTGAACTCGCATATCCGAAGGTGCTTTCATATTTGATAAAGAAGAAAATGTCAGATCAGTCAATTAAAAAATGTGCCCAAGATCAAATCATATGAAACCAGCTTATGGTTTAAGAGCATTATAATTAGTTCAAGCAGAACATTTACGTCACTAGATCTGCAGGCCTAGAAACATTTTTATGATTTTTCGAGACCTGCAGTAAGGTATTCAAGTTTACCTGGCTATCATTATTGACTTAAATGTCAGGCAAAACGAGAACCTGCAACAACATACAGTAAAGGTGCATTGTTAGAGACATTCCAAAAATAAGAAAATCTGAAAAGGTACCGAAGTGAGCAGCAATAGTTCAATCTGTGCTATATTTTTTGGGGGGGCGGGGTGGAAGGGGGGAAGAATAAGGGTATTTTGGAGCAAGCCCAATCTTAGGACTGAAAGGGAAGCCTGGACTGGGCAATATTTAGAACACAAACAACTGTAACAAATACTGCCCCACTGGACAGCCTTAAAGGTTGGTTTAACAGGATAGGGCATGATGATGCACTGAGGCTATGTAGTGAGAGGAGAAGGTCCATCCAAATATGGAAGAAATGATCAGCAATGCCAACGTGCGGAACAGAGGTTCATGGGTGGAAAAACGGGTATCTAGAGTACCTTTAGGTATTTAATCTGGCAGGCTGTTGATAAATGTGTAAGGGTATCCTTGATTCAGATCATGGCTTGCCTAAGCTAAACACTATTTTATTGACTTCTGCTAAAATGTGTATGATGACTTTGTGCATGCCTGGTGATCGCATAGTTAATTTGGCGTCAAGGTTTCATAGGCCTGAAGAAAGGAAGACAAGAAAGAAGGGCAGATTTCAAAGTGCTTTGTCTTTTTTTATGTTTACAATGTTATTCGATAAAATTTCAGTGTGAACTGCCATGAGATATACACTAATCGTAGTGCATGTGTACTTCGTTTCAGCCAGAAAACTGGAGATATGTGTACAGCTCTTAGATACGTATATATAGGGTGTCTTTAAGCTATATTATACTGCTTGTGTCCCATTTAAGTTGTATCTGTCTATTCTGCTTATGGTCAGTGAGAACGTGAACAGGATTTAGAGTTTATAAAAACATACTACATATTGAAGCAAGGATTCCATGGACCTAATGTAATTAGACAAACCATATTGGTTGCGACAGCCATGATTTGCGCACAGTGGGACACATCATACACTTGAACGCTGGTGCCACTGCATTTACCACGCTAATGATCGCTATTCACATATTGGGTAATAGATAAGTGCACTAGCATCACAATCAGCAGATTACCCATAAACGTATATTGTTTACTTAAAGGGAAGAAAACCCATGCCACTAACGGTGTGCTACTGCATCGAAAAGTCTCCCAACTAAGGGCCCCATTAGGATCTCGGGCAGATCACCACTGCCCGCATGGTGGCGGCGATCTGCCCGACATCGGTCCCCGCCCACCACCCATTTCCCCCCGCCATATTACTATGGCTGGGGGGACCGCGGCGGGCGGACGGTCTCCGTCCGCCGCTTTTTTGCCCGGTTGACAAGTCGACCGGGCGGAAAAGAGTTTAATATGGTGGCAGTGTCTACTAGACACCGCCATCCTTACTATGGGAGCGGACACATGCCTTTCCATGGTGGTGTTGCCGCCACGGAAAGGCATGCGGGAATCTCTTGCGGGGGCCCGTGTGGGCCCCAAGGGATTCTGGGGGGTGCACATGGGGGGTAACTATGGTACCCCCCTGCATTTCAATATACAACGTGGCAAGCACCATACGGTGCCTGTCACGTTGTGATTTGAAATGCATGATATGCATTTTTAACATTGCAGTGGGCGGTGCTTTGAGCACCGCCCGCCGAAATGTAAAAAAAGGTGGGATGGCGGGCGCATCCTAATGGCCCCAGGGGGACCCCCGCCCTTATGGCGGGCGGTCCCTTTTTACGTCGGGATGGTGGTCAGACAAAGTCCGCACACCATCCTAATGTGCCCCTAAATGTTTCTGTGTAATTATACTAATAGGCATAATATCAACTCAGCCAGAACAGTTCAATTAAACAAATGAATATCTACAATATTAAGGGAACTGAAATAAGAGCATAATCTCAACTGCCCACAGGCACAAACAGTTCCACATTCAGAATTTTAATATGGTGAACACGAATACTTACAGTAAATAGTACAAAAAACCTCTGATTTTTTTCTCCCACACAATTATTCACCCATGGACAGTGATGATCCATCTTCCGAATACAGCGTTTGCAAATACTATAGGGGAAAGAAAACGCATCTTCAAAGCAGGCAATCTGTTTTCTTGCTCTTTAATTCTACTTTAGAAACGATTAAGTTTACCAGATAACCATGTACTGTAAGTACGTATATGACAATCATTTAACATGCACAGATCCAGACCAAACGTTTCACATAATTCATTCACGATCAGGAGCTCTTTTCAAAACAATCTTTTTTTGTTGCCATTATGGTCTTAGAAAAATTCTAAGTTGTACGTTGTGATATATTTCATAAAATGTGCAAAAGTAACAAAAATATAAGAGTGCATTCGTTTTCAAGAACACGTAGGCACAGTCAAGCCTTTCATAATGATCCAATGAGACACTTGTAAGCCTCCACAATCAAACTCAAGATGTGATCATAAGATGGGGCGTCAAGTACAATGTGTCCACGCAAGCTTGCCCAAAATGAGGAACCCATACACAAGTAGATTATTTAAGCAAAACACTTCATAGGTGCGACCCCTTATTACATGAATACATTATATTTAATGAAAATGACCAGACACTACTTTTTTTTGCTTTAAGATTGTGATCCGTTAAAAAAAAAAAATGTTTTACTGTCTAAGGAAAACCGTAAAAGACGCATTTAACCTAAAATCACTGAAGAATGCTCTTGATAATAACCGAGCATACGCAGCTATATATAAACAGATTATGCAATATTTCTAACGATGTAAAAATACAAAATATTAAAAATAGGAATATTCTTATTATAAAAGAGGATATTCAGTAACTTGAGGCAAGATATCAGCCATTTGTGTATATAGCTTGCGTAATGATCCCACCTCTCGTCCAATATACACAGAACATCGTCCATTTGCACATGATGGGGAAAAAAGAGATAACATTGTGGGTGTCACTGTCAGTCCATCACTCTCACCATTCTTCAAACAGAATACAACATCAACAGAATACAAAGATATTGCCACACAAAATCAAACCTATAGGTAATTTGGTTGGGCCCATGCACAGGCTTTTCTAATGAGCATAGTAGTCAGTATTCAACCCACAATTTTACTCTAGGGCTAAGGCTATATTTAAATTTGAGAAACATTCCTTCTTTCTGGCAATGTTTAGTGATTCGAAAAATAAAGCTTTTGAAGTCTTCTTCCCAGACAAAACTTTATCTTAATGCGGACAAAGTAACGCAGCTGATCCTTTTACTCGAGACTGCAATGAGTTGTACTTGCTGAAAAATCCCAAAACTGAAAAACGACTCCCCCAAACTATCTCCCTCACAAAACTAAATCATACGGGGACAAAGCACAGTTGTACTCACCACATCACAGGTCAACAACACATTCAGAGACATTTTCAACTTTCAGACTTCTCAAGGTACAATATTTGTGGAAAATTATTTTTAAAAAGATTGTGATTATCAAGATACCCAGCAGTCAGTGGCTTTCTGACGCCCGATTTTTCCCACAAAAATGTATGCATTTTTTCTAACCCCTGCAATAATTTGTGCTGTGCAGCATGAAAAACAAAAGCTTTTCTTGAAATGTATTATGAACGCAATTATTAACCCCTTCGCTGCGGCGGCAATTCTGCCGCAGCGCTAGGGGGGGGGGGGGGCGAGCCGCGGTTGAGCTGTGCTCGTGACGGAGCGGTTCCGTCATGGCCCCGCCCGCTCAATAGAACGCGCCGCTGAGGCGCAAAATCAGCACCGCGCCGGCGCGCCGGCAGGGCCATGACGGAACCGCTCCGTCATGAGCACAGCTCAGCCGATGCTCACGACGGAGCGGCTCAGTCATGAGCATGGGAGGGGTTAATGAACTACATTTGTCCATCAGAAATACTGTACACATTAACAAAGCTATATATTAGCGTTTTGGTGGCATAGTAGTTAAATAGAGCAGTGGTGATGGAAATGAATGGATTCAAAAGATAATAAAGAAACATCTCCAGTCCACCATAAGCACTGTGTTTAAGGACAGCTATCCAATGTACAGATTTGCCTGGTTTAAATAAACCATAATAAAGCGAATTCACTTACCACCTTGAAAAAAATACGTATAAATGGTGCCACATTACAAAATACAGTTCTCCAGTGGGTTGAATGCAGATGGATTACATTCTATACCACTATGACAAATGCTATTTACTCTTGTTTGTCCAAATATACAACAGGTCAAGTTTGACTGTCTCAATACACACGGCGCATTCTTCCAGAAGTAGACACTTATCTTCTCACCAACACTGAGGAGGGCTGACGATTCATAAGGGAACAGCCTTCATTACCTTGTCAACTCGTGAGTCAGTCAGTAGACTAAAGTAAGGAGGTCAATCATTTGGTTGGTGAACAACCAGGAATCTACTGTATGATGCCCTGCTAGACCTCGGTTTCTTTCAGAGGGTATGTGAGTGTTACCTTTGAAAACGTTGATTAGATTAGTCAGAGGACCTTAGATGTCTAGTTTTAGTACAGAGCGGATCCACTGGGTGACAGGACAGGACACTGAACCCATTTATGGAGCACGTAAAGTGTCTCGAAGGTGTCTATAAGTCTGATTGCCAGTGGAATCGTTTTCTAATGTCCATGGTACGATCTTATATGGCAAGACCGTCTGGCAGAGGCACTGCAACATTTGCTGGCAATGCAATTCTAAGAAAGCTGTCTCCAAGTCACCGATCCTGCCCTGCCAACCCCTCCCCACTCCACCCCCCCAAAAACGATATGCAGTAGTGAAGGTGTGACTGCAAAAAGGCCCATTTCGTTGCTCTGCACAGAAGAAACACAAAGACTAGTTCAGAGTGATGTAGCTGCAAATAATAAGGTTTGACAACTTGACTGAGTTGCAGGGACTTAAAAAGTAGACATCAAACGATCTCGTAAACTCATTTCTGACATGGAGGTTGGCTTTTCTTCTAGTAAAGTGTATGCCACATGTGAGACCTTACAGAGGACACAGGTCGCCACTGTATTTGCAAAGTGAGTTGCTTGCAGCTTATAACGAAGGCTTCTCTGCAGATACGTCCTAAGAGATATGGGCTGACGTGCGCCGTATGGCTTTCTTTACCGAAACCAAGTGGTTGTTTAGGTGCCCTGGGCATTAATAAAGATGACAGGATTGCACAGGTGTCTATATCTCAGTATGTGGAAGGTGTCAATACCTAATAAGAAATAAGGGAGAAAACCACAAATCAACCATTTGAACGCAAAACACAGGTGTAATGAGTTAACCAAGAGAACAAAAGCCTTTTCTAACACGACAAAAAAAAAATCCTTTCATTCTGGGAGAAAACTGCTGTATCACTTACCATTGTAAACATCAACCATTGAAATCAAGCATAAAACAATGCACCAGTGGTATTCTTTCATATAATTTTAACAGAAAGTCAATAATTAAGCTGGCTCTGCTGCATCCAAGATGGCTGAAACTCTAAAGCTCAAGGAACCCTAGCTCAGATCCCAATCCTGGCTACGGCTATGGGGACTGTTGGTGGCGGATAATCACTGCTCATCCCCGATCTGATGTTCCCCGACCTCGGAGAGCAGCCGTGGTGGGCCGGAAAATCGAGGAAAGGCCCTCAGTGGCATGCTGCATTCAAGGCCAGGCACAGCGCACAGCAGTAACCCTACCCTTAACCTCTGTACGACCAGCGCAGCAAACTGTTGTCTGAGCCAGGCACGGGTGAACACCGACCCAATACCCAAGTGAGCAAGCCTATGAGGAAGAGCAAGAAGAGACAAGAAGTAAGACTCCTACCACTCGAGCCATGCTAGAAACCCCAGAAGCAGGACATTTCATGGCACAGCACAGCTGGCCACACTAACATGCTACTGCTCAAACTTGTGGCATTCTTGCTTCGACCACAAGAGTTGGACCCCCACACTCATAAGGTGGGGTTGTTGTGGGAACCAAGTCTCCACCTTCCTGTACCCCATGGCAGATGGGGTGCAGGTCTGGGGCGTAGTCCATTGATGATGCATGTATGTCTTGCCCTCAGTTTCACCTGCTAGGCAGTCAGGAACTTCTGCCCAAAGGAAGCCACTGTAGCAAAACCCTAGGGACACTGTTCAAAATGAGGCCCATCTTTGCATGACCCTTACAACATCAACAAGCCAGATCACTAATCATGGTAGTCAAACAGAGCAATGGGCCCTTCCTCTAGAAGACCACAAGATATTAATTTCTACCAACTTCTCATAACAAACTAAAACCATAACGGGAAACAGTATGAACAGGAAGACCTGGAGGAATGAATGGAGTTTGACACTACAGGTATGTCAGACGTTCCGCCAACCCGCCGTTCATCTACATGGACAATCTAACAGTCCAGGAGTATGACTTGGCGACAATAACAGAGCACCTAGAGCTGGACATGAGGTACTGGCTGAACCAGGATCCACACACGAGAGGTCCAAGAAAAAATAGATTAAGGGACAAATCTAGTTTGCAGTTGAAAGTATAATCCACTGTTACTATAGATCAAGGTGATATTCAAGTTGACATTTCTTGATTAAATATGGATGCCACTTCTTTCTTTTCCAATTGTGTGCATATTGTGACATGTCATGTTTGCAATGCAACCTCCACAACTGACCTGCACCTCGAAGAGATGAGTGATGGGATCATGGATACATGTCTCATTCATTTCTTACACCAACTAAATGTTTTATTTGAAGTGCATGCCCTTGGAACCCCAACCGTTGGTACTTTCTGAAATGTTTCTTACTGCATACTTGACTTGGTCACCTGGCTTCTCCCCCCACTATTGCTTATTTCTCTATCTTGTCCTTGTTCTTAGCCAAGGCAGATCCAACAGTTTTTATTTAACTCCTTCTCTTCTGGGTGACAGGTGGTATTTGGCCTTTTTAATGTATAGACCACCTGATTGCAGTAAGAAGCAAGCTAAGCATTGACCTGACCCTTCCCTCGCCGTCACTGACCCACTGATGCAGTTTTGTGCCCCAACCCCAGTCCCCTTTGAAAAACCCTGATCACTGGGGTCTTATATTCCCCTCTCAGTACTCATTCTGTGTTGTTTTGGAGGTGTGGCCAAGTGGTCCAACATGGCGGATGCACATTAGATCAGCGCAGCCAGCCCGATCAGTTATTTGCCCGAATACTGATTAATTACTGCACTAAACCTGCCCATAGCATTGGAAACTGCAAGCAGAGCACAGATACGACTGATCCGGACCACCGGGACAATTACAAGAATATGCCTAGGGCCACTTTGTGTACCGGGCCTGTGTGTCGGCAGCCTTGGCTCGGCCACGGGCTGTGCCGAGACACAGGTGCTGGGTGGATCGGGGACCGCCACTCCGGTGCGCCTATAGCCCTGCAGCAGAGAACAATAGTACCGTTCCCAGGTGCTATGTGTGGCCCGAGCATCCACACATGGAGGGGCCGGACGTGTCCTTGCTAGGGCTGTGCTGGGCGCATGGCTAGTGCGCCGGGGGCCCTAGTTTCACGGACAGGCCGCGGGGTCCTGATACACGGACCTGTCGGCGGGGCAGACTTGAGCTCCGACCGGTCCGCCTTTAGGGGAGCAAGGCCCACTTGACTTGCTGTCGGAAGTGATTTCTCAGCGGGTGAGCGCTGGGCATATCAGTGTCGTACATCTCATTAATGTCTGAGGAGGACTAGCCTGAATTGTTGACCAAACAGGACAAAAGCCTGAAGGAGGCCAGGCTGAAGTTTAGCTTTTTCAATCTCTTGCATGATTACATACAGGTGTTCAATCCCTTTCCTAAATATATACTGATTCCATACTGTAGCTCTCTGACGTCACGGACAATGGGGTTCATACTTCATTCTTACAGTATTCTTGGCCCCATGTCCTATTGTACGATGTTCGCATGTTTAGGCATTTAGATAATTGCCAAATGAAGAATAGTTTCACACAAAAATCAATTATCAGGAATTTAGAAGCCAAAGAGAGGTAAAGGAGAGGGAGCTTTCTCACGAAGTTGGATGTATTTGGGTTCATTGATACGTTAAGCTCAGATGAAAATGAGGATGTCGTGTAAACAGCTTAGCACATTTTAGCAGACACTGCTATCATGGACACTCTTGGCCTGGCCATTGTATTAGAGATAATAAAATATCTGAGATGAACATACTTGGCAGCGTCTATCTATTTTGAATAACATTCTTTTTTAGCTAGTCTGTGTGTAGCACCAAAAAAAAAAACACGTCTGGTTACCTATGGTACTAAGCTGCTAAGCAGGACATGAACTGGACTGCCTAAATTCTGCTTTAGGTTCAGTGTGTATTAAGCTCAGATTCTTCGTTTGTATGCTACGGGTGGCCTGAGCTGGCCTGAGGTCTCTGTGAAGGAATACTATGCTCTGTGGAACTATCTAGGGTAGCTTGAGGCAGCAGAACATCTAAGATGTCTTCACTGAATGCAGAAACTTATGCTGACTGAAAGCTGTGTGAGACAATGAACTTTATTTAAACAGAGAGAGAGCAGATGCACATGATGTCCTCGGAGAAGCCAATACTGATGTGAACTGGTCTTAGGGCAGTGTTTTAATTTTTAGAAGCCTACTTAGGAGCCTTGTTGCGTAAACTCATGAAAGGGTTTTGAGGCTCCCGACTATCGACCCATTCTTAGTGAAATAAATCTTTACATTAATGCAAACCTAGCGAGGACTACTCAGTGAACATTAGTGACCCACCAGGATTCCACTTTGAGGGACATTAATGGATGGTACGCGCCTCAGGATTCGGACAATGAGTGAGCCGGTCGAACATAACACATATGAGAATGAAGGAGTGCTTATGGCACAATCGCAGTATCACGGCCAGCAATTCAATTTACTTTGTGTTTAACTAAGGGAAGGAAAGTGGGAAAGTAAGAGTACATGTGCACACCACAGAAACACTCTCAGGCTGTCAGAGGTGTAATTTCCATGTTTCTGTTAAGATGATTTGTCCTTGAAAAGTCAATCATCTATCAAGAGATACCTTGAGGATTTAAGGGTCCTCACTCTACCGAATAATGGCAGTTAAGAGTGACTTGTTCAACAGGAAGTATTCCCCAAAAAAGCATTTCTTTATAGAGAGTGCAGGCGAGAACCGCCTTATATTCCGGACTGACTAGTGTTCACAAACCACATTGCAATAAGATTTGTTTGCATTGCACAGTTTAATACAAAGCCAAGCACTAAACTAGTGTTGACAGGACTGAAAAATAAGTCAAGTGACCCATTTACATACAGACAGACACAGCATCACGGGTAAGATATACCTTTTGAGAGAGGAAATAATCTCTATTTAGAAAATTGCTATACTGTACTTAATTCAGCTTACAACAGACCATAAAGGTTGTGGATAGTGTTTCGTATATGACAAAATGCTTAGTAACTGGACGAAACAGAGGCGCGTGCTTTCAGAAGTACAGCATCCATTTTTTAGGTATAATGAATATTTTTTTTTTTTATTGATCAGTGTTGATGAGCTAGTAGTTTCACCTCCCGTCAAGTAAGTTCAGTAAAAGAGATCCGGGCGACGTAGCCTCATGAGATGGTCTGGTGCTCCTTTCTTAGCAGTTATTACATGCCAGACTGGCGAAAAGGGGAAGCGGCGGAAGTAACACCTGCTGCATGAAGCTGCAAAAGGTATTTACCAGATGCAAAACAAACTGCTAGTCAACGTTCCCTTTGCGTGTAATGGCACTTTGTGGCCCTACTGGGTTTTCTATCTGTGAAAACCACCTCAAACCCTTGGGCAGAGATAAAAGAAATCTCCAGGTTCATTAACGTGTAATTGTGTCCAAGCAGCTGCAAAGATGCTTTTCGCACTAAAATATAGCGCTAAATGCCAAATTTGCATCTCATGTATTTTTTGTAGAATTCTATATAATTACACAACAGCAAATTATACGAAGGTTGCACGCAACTGATTCCAACCAAGGTGTGGGCCCTGACAACGACCTGCATGAACAGGGATCTGAAGTAACTGCCCAAGATCTGGGAATGCTGAGCCCATGTCATGACTGGTCTTCCCTATTTGAAAAACACACTACAAATTACATTTCGGGCAGCTCCGTGATGGCAGTGGCTGCCAACACATTGAGTTCTTTAATGATTGATGGAGGGTAGGTGAGAACAGGGATTAGAAAACATCGGAAAATGGGCAATTCCGTAAAGGGACCAGCATGGAATCAGAAATGCAGTAACGAAAAATTGCATAGTACTGCATATATCAAGTGATAATTTAAAATGTATATTATTATTTTGTAAATATTACAAGGGCCGGACTAAAACCAGGGGAGGCGCTGATATAATTGATAACTTCTCGACATTAAGAAAGCTTTAGGGGCTGAATTGAGCAAAATGTGACATTCTTAAAACTATTATAAGAAAGCAGTTTTGTAAACATTTCTTGAGGATTCGAATAAAATTATTTGGGACATCAGGACACTCGGGCGTATCAGATGGAATTGAATTATTTTCACCTATGATCCTTTTCGACAAAAAAAAAACAATTAAAAAACAGAAACCAGGGTTTTGAAGCAGTTTTGCACCAGAGTTGCAAGACTCGTGTACCAGCAAGTATGCGATATATATCTGCAGAACAGAGCCCCTCCCTTTATGAGCCTCCTGAATATACTCAGGGGGAAGATGTGTTACAAATAAACGTGTTCCAATTAGCAACGAAATATCCCGTAGAGAAAAAGAACAATAAAGAAATGCATGTTTTCCTCGGACACCGTACAGGGGTTCTAGTGTAGATCGTTGTTTACTATTTTCACGTCACGAGTAACGAAAAGATTGCCTTTTACACCACTACCGCTAGATGTCCCCATAGCCATGAAATTACTGCAAAGTAAATGGGACCGGTGGTTCATGCTCTATAAATTAGAAGCTTCCTCGATAATTTAGTTTTGCATATCTTCTACATTCTAAAGATAAAAACTCGAACAAACCAAAATCCCTGGCAGGAACAAGCGGGAAAAATGCCCATCTTGATGGACCAGACTGCTGAGGCAGCTGAGCTACGTAAACATGTGTCCTGATGGCCATGTAGCTGACTGACACATGTGCAGGCAGACTGCGCGCTGCCTACACAGCAGCCTGACAAATGGACAGACACTTCAGGGGCCAACGCATAGGAACAGCAGCTTTTGATCTGGTGGAATGAGCCCATGGCCCTTACAAAGCCTGCTTCTGAGCCAAGCGTATCAGATTTTAATAGAGAGAAGAGGCCATCGCAAGATCGTCTGTTTCTGCCCTGCTTTGCCCTACATTGCTCGCGAGAACAATACAAAGAGCAGATCATCCACCCGCTGTTCCTTGGTGCGATCTATTGAATATGAATAAGAGATAAAAATAGGAACATGTACAACGATTTGCGATATCCCAGACTCGTAATCCTCGATCATCATTTCAGAGATGTGCCAAACAGTGCACCACCATTTGCTCTGGACAGTGCACCAGTATCCACTGGATAGTTGGCTACCACATACAGTACATTGTCCAACCACTCTCAGAACAGTGCTCCACCACCGGCTGCACATTCAACTATAACCTGGGTCACATGCACCCTCAGAACGGTGTACTACCACCTGAGGGAGAAGGCACCACCCCCCACTGAGTAATGTATCCCCTCAAATGGCATACTGCACAGTGCACTGCTATCACAGTACAATGGACTTTAGGCTCAATCTACAGACAGTCCATGTAGTTAGCGTACAGCTGTTCACCCTACCTCCGGAAGACATTCAAGGGAGGTACACTGGCTAACAGAATGTAATTCTGGCAGCCAGTGCAATAAGTAATATTTTTAGAACACAGTCTTGAATTCTTTCACTTCCTCTTTGATGAATTGAGATTTTCTTAAGCATAGTTTCTGGCTTCAAAACGCTGACAGGGTCTTGCTTAAAGTCTATCCTCTATTCCAATGCAGGTAAGAAGGCAGCTGAGAAAAGTACAGAAGCCCTATATAGGGAAGGTAAATAGTCTATCTGGCCGGTGTGCACTAGACAAACGCGCCCTATCAGGATGTGGTGGCATGGTACTACCTTTTGGAAAAGAGGGGACCCCTACTACTATACAAATACAAATAGGGCATGGTACTACCTTACATTTGATGGAATCCAAGGCTTGTCGGATGCTAAATTGGATTGTACCAAGAGAAGCAAAGAGAGCAAAGCGAGTGTCTTACTTTCAAACTACCTCTAGTGTTTCTCACAGACCTTCCTGGAATCTATATGGGTAGCAGCAGCTACTTTATGTCATAGCCAAAGGCAGTACCGCTTTACCTCTGGCAAAAACAGCAAGCTGCAGCGCATGTAATAATGACACTCAGCAGAGAGGTTGTTACATTGTTCAGAATGTGGAAATCCATCCATCCACCCACCCAGAACCTCTACATCCACCCACTTTACCAACTAGTTCTTTTTCGTTCATTCCCACACTTCCGGTCCATTCACCCATCTACACTATCTTCAATTCATCACGTCGCTGCAACCATCCAACAGCTACACCTTCGCTCACCCCAATCTCCACCCATTCGTCTGCACCCTCTTCATTCACCCAAAACACTATCCCTCTATCCACACCCTCTCCATCATCCATCCAGCCACTCATCTACTCATTAACATAGATTTTGTCTAGTTAACATGTTTAAAGACTATTGTTTGTTCACAGAGCATTTGAGGTTTGGGGGGCATCTTAAACTGAGAAATATTTTAGAACAATGCAACACACCTCAATGAAGAAATACGAGAGTTTGTATTTAGTTTAATTACAGGATAAAACATAGATGATTGATATAAAACAACGAAGGCATCCTTTCATAGGAGTCAAAGCGAGACATTAAGGCCTGGCCTAAATCAGCATAAAAATGAGTGCCCTATTGTAAAATGAGAGATTCATTTGAGGTGCACTGAAATGAAACAGGCTGAAGAGAAAACAGACGGTTCCTTTGGGAAACTAAAGCACACTGAGGTGCTGTGGAAATATTCATGCCATTTTGGAACAGCGGAAGCGCACCCAGGACATTTTCAATGAACTTTGGTCCTCGTCAGTAGTACATTTTCTGAGGGAGGGATCACCCATTCCAAAAGAGCTTGCTCTGTTTTCAGTTTTTAATAGGGTGTCTGCATGTATCTCTTCAGAGAGAGAGATGTGTGCGCAGCTCTGAAGACCACCCACCCTTCTTTGATCCAGTTCCTTACTTGGGGGACAGTTTAGAAAGAGAAACAGGCAGACCCGCCCCTCCTACCCATTCCCTTTCATCTGTTACATGCACATGCAGGACCGCGGGATATAGTTATTACTCTTTAAAGAGCTTTAACAATATTTAAAATAAGTGTCAATCCTCCACATTTTAAACAGGTGCAGCATGAAGGCTGGGATTGCACAACACCTTCAAAACCCATTCGAGGAGGTTGGCGCCAGTGTGCCAGCCTAGAGCATAGATCCTTAGGCTGGAGCTGGCTGAGACTAGGGCTGCTCCAAACAGCAAGTCCTACTGCGTAATGGCAACTTCCCAATACATGGAAAACCCAAGAATCATTATAAGCAGCCGGTCTTTGAGTGACAGTGATAGACCTTTTAGTATATGGACACAGGATATCACTTAAGTGAGAATGATGTCATAACTCCCAATTTAGTCACTTCTCCACCTATACATTACTCGAAGTGAGCTAAGCGCTCGCACCATATAGCGGTCTATAACCGACATGTCGGCCATGCCTTACCTGTGCATGTTCGGTACGATTAAAGCGTGTACTGGTCTATCCTGCTGGATCTGTCCTGCAAGGAAGACAAGACTGCACTTACGCCCTTCTGTGACAGAGGGACGTGTGATTTCCTACTGCCATGCTGTAACTGTACAAGGAAGAAGCAAAGCTTGCAATGTTATTGCACAACGTGTCCGTGTCCAGTAATGGGAAAAGCTTGCACTGCTGACGCCCTACTTATACCGGTCCTCTGCAGGAGGGAAGTTCGCACAGTTTGTGCTCAGGGTGTAACCTGTCTTATGCAGAAGGGCTGACTCAATTTCTATTGCACCATCTTATGAAGATGTAAAGTCTATATTTTAGGCGCTTGGTCTTCCTGTTTGTAACCATCTGGTAGGGAGACAACAGTAAAAAACATTTTTAGCATACTCACTCCCTTTTAATAGAAATCTAAAAGGGTGGGAGAATATACACGTTGACATGGCTTAAGGAACATAACGTCACCCATACTTGGGGACCTACACATTAAAGTCTGTACAAACAGTAAACAATAGCACTCTAGGATGCTTCTGAGAGCTAGTTGTGGAACCCACTGGTGAAGCATACCACGCTAGATAGGTAAGGGTTAATAATCCAACTTGAATGTTTGGTCATTCCATAAGAGATTTTGGATGTTTATTCCAGTGGTTCTGTACATTTTGTATTGTTATATCTGTTAACGGAGAGGGAACAAGAGCCCTTTAACTCCCCACACTCCTTCAGCTACCTATGTTGTACCTGCCCGTATGTGTGAGAAAATTGTGTGATGTTTCTACTGCGACCACCACATCCTGCGCTTCATCTGTCCATGTTGTTCCTTTGTTGTCCCTACCTGCACTCCAAAAAACCAAAGTATCGATCCAGCTGGAAATCTTCAACTTGAGAAAATGAAAAAATGCATCAAAATCCTGCAAATGTTTCAAGACCACACGACCAGGACTGGCCCTTGTGACACAATCTGATGCAAACGGGGCCTGACTGGACACCAAAATCAGCCCTGGCAACAATGGTCAAATCAGCATTGCATTGCACAAGGCCTGCTAGCACGCAGCGCACTGGGGATATGCAAAAGGGGCAGAATGGCCCCAAACACAAATCACTGAGTCATGACTGCAGGGCACAGTGCAAGAGACACTACTAACACCAAGCAATCAAAAGTGCTACCAAGTTCTATGTAATCAAGATGTGAACTCCACTTCTTGGGGGTGGGTAGGCACACCCAGAAAGATCATCCAAGCCCCATCAGGATTTATATATGATGTACCCTCTATGGAGGAATGGATTCTCTCAATCCACACTACAGGTTGTGCTCACTTACTATAGGAGTCAAGAAACCCCGTCTGAGTAACTCATCTGTAGTGCAAGTACTGTACAAAGTTATCGACCTCCATCCTGGTCCTAGTATTATTATTATTATTATTATTAATTTAATCTTATAAGGCGCACAGCTACCCAGAGGTTTCCAGGCGCCATCGCACTAACGCAACAAGAGAGGGAAAGCGGTATTGGTTAAATAACCACGTTTTAAGACCTTTGCGAAAGTTCGTGGCGATGGTTTCAGGCCGAAGTGGTTTAAGTGTAGTAAGTGTAGACACAAACATTTGTTGGTATTTTACAATAAAAAGTTATATATTATGGCCTATTTTGATATGTTCGCTAATGCTACACCCCAGGGGTTGCCGGGGAGCATTTCTAACCCCCTGGCACAGGACTTAGTCAATATGCCAATATGAATTGGAAATCCAGTTGGACTAGAAACTGCACAATACTGTACAAAAAGAGTTTCCTGGTAATGATCAGACCCACAACATGAGTTAAGGGACATAGTGGAACTCAAACCCCTCTTTCATTTGATGAATAACACACTCACAACAGCTCTAAGAAACAGAACATGTATTTCAAAACCTCTCTTTTCAAATCCTAACCTAATGCATTAAATGTGAATGGTAATCACAGAGAATATGAAAAGCAAGGCAGCAAAGCATATTATATATGATGAAAAGAACAAAAAACCTTTTATTGTTATTCAGTTCTATAATCATCAAAGCCTTATGCTGTTTCTAGGTGCTATGCTAGCTGTGGCTAAGACAGAAAATAGCGAGCCTGTTCTCAAGTTTCAGAAATGGTTCGCACAAAATACCTTTGTTTGGCCATTTTCTATCGCAGCTTATACCAGACTGGAACATAAACATCAATCGGCTGATTGAGCCAATCTTTATGGCATTTCTTAAGGGGTCCTGTGTGAGAGGCGATGAGGAGGAGGAAAGCTAATGATTATTGGATACAGAGATTATATTGTCAAAGGAAGGGGGCCTTAGTAGCAGGGGGTGGTGGTTGGTCAGATTGGCTATCAGGAGACTAGCAAAAGAAGTTCAGATAGACAGCTAACTGGGTAAGTAGAGTTTAAGTAGGATGTTCCTGTTTTATCTGCTAGATTTTAATACTCTTGTTTGGGAACAATTCTATGAAAGCTGTACATCTGTCTCTGAAAGGAACAGTTGTGGGACTGGTGTATTGTTGGCATAATGTTTAATTGTTTTATAGAAAATGTTGCTCCTTCTGTAGTGTTGGTTGATGGAGCTAGTGTGGTATGGGGTCTTTGCCTCAGTAATTTGTTTTGGTTATCTGTGGCTGAAACATTCTTGTTGCTTAAATCAATGCCATGTTGTTGTAGTCTATGTATGTGGTGCTTGCTGTAGTTGGCATTTCTTATATATACCAAGGGGCGGATGACGGAGCCTTCCGTCAGCTACTGACTTAAGGATGACCCTGGATTTAGAAGGATAGTCAATGCAGTGGTTTGGGGTTGAAGGTGGCTATCAGTGTATCTAGTGCCCTGAATGCTAAAGTATTGAAAGACTTGGAGGAGAGACATCAACACAACCTGCTACATTGACATCTAGGCATCTAGAAGGAATCTTTTAAGTAGTTAAAATTGTTCTCAGGAACGAAGAGTAATCAATTTAGAGATACAGTGTCAATTTTTCTTGCCAAGCCAACATATGTTTTAGTTCAATGATTTGAAATATAGGTGTACTGGCCCTCCTTTAGTGCAAGTGGTAGACTGTTTAAAAAATAACTGAAGACTAAAGCCTGCGAAATATGGAAACTTTTTAGAAACTAGTAATGAGCACCCTATCCATATGGAGAAACAGTACTATGTTTTTTTAACCAGAGGATCTCTAGATAAATAGAGCACTTGGGGGGAGCTAAGATGGTGGCACAGACCAAGACAGAGCTCCGTTTCTACATGCCACGGGTCCTGAGTGTGCAATCTTCCCTATTTGCTGGGCCCACTGGAGACTGGAGCACACTCTCCGTTGATGGAGATTCCTCAAGAGGATCAGGGAGACGCTGAGGCCCAGCAGCAGAATAGTATCCATCCCTGACAGTGCAGAGATAGATTAAAGAAGGCAGACTGACCCCAGTGCGAAGAGAACAGAGACCGGTAAAAAAATATAGCACTGCCTTTAGCGGGGACAGAGGTAAGGTCAAGTGGCCTATATCCCTCCTCATACCGTCAGAACACGAGGTCCTGGGAAGTATTTTGGAGCCCACAGACATAGCAACTACAGCCTCAAATGGAGAGAGTTGGTGGGTCTAGACTGCTGTTGCATATAGAGCATCCCTCGCAGTGAACACTTGAGACCAGAGAGAGACGGACTCAATCAATCTGGTGAAGGTGGCAGCAGACAGGGGAAGAAAGAGAGTGAGGTTGCCAGCCTCAGAAAAATAAGGGGGGGGGGATCAAGAATGGAGATCCCTTTTGCACATGGTTTGTCCCACTCCTGACCTCAGTAACATTGCAGGCGAAGGGCTGAAAAAGAGCAGTAGAGACACTGCCTCCATGAGATTGCCCTCTGCCAATGCTAGGAGTGGGACCACGCCGGTAAAATTCAGTGTGATGTGCGAGGAGGCGGCGGGATTCTTGGTGTATGGAAATCCGTTTGACCTCTGAAGAAATCTAACCTATCCTCCCACACACAAATACATCTCTGAACAGAGTATTTGCTACTTGGTCCTGCTAATTTATTGCAAGCCCTGCTCTAAGCCTGCTCCCCCACATTGCAGGCCAAAACCTAATTAACAGTTCAAGCAACAGCAATGACCACAGTAGAGGGAAAGACGGAAAATAACCTCAAGGACATATTGTGCCCAAAACCTCCCACCTAAAGCAGATGAAGAGAAGCCACAAGACTAAACAGGGTTACTCCCAAACCAGCAACGTAAAACAGAAAACTCAAACACAGGAGAAGGGCCTGTTACAAGGAAATATCTAGAATCTTTGTTTGAGGGCCTCAAGGAGGATTTGGAGGGGCTGCTTGCGATTAGTAACTGAGAACTAACAGACCTCTAAAAAGATGTCAATGAGCTTTGAGAATGTATTTTCTCACTGGAAGAGAATAATATGTGAGGGAAAAGAAGCATAGGTGTATTAAGGAAGAGCTATTACTGCTTCAACAGCAATATGTTCAATGCCTGAGAGACTTTGTTGCAGCAGGATCTTTTTTCTAAGTCCTCAATGTCAGAATTCAGGGAGAGCCTTTATCCATGATCGGCAATCACCAGAAAACGTTGGAAGCCTTCATTCTCTTGCTCTTTAAGGACCTGCTGGGCACTGACACCCCCTGAGCATACTGAATTAGATAGAACACATTGAGTGAGTCTGCCGCAAAACCCAAACAAGCCTCCAAGAAGCCCCATATGAAGTAGTCACAAGGATTCACCGCTAGGCTACCAAGGAACAGATAGCAGCTACCTGTAAGAGAGGAGATCTCATGGTATAGGGCATTAAGTTCAAAATCTTTCACGATGTGTTCACTGCCCCCCTGAAGAAGACATGGGACTTAAAACCAGTGACTGATCATTTAAAAAACCGAACAAATCAAGTAGCAGTGGGGTCACCCTTTCCTCCTCATGTTTTGTGGGAAGGAGAAATTACATCGATATGTTCCAGGGTGGAAGCTAAGTACCTTTTGCAACCAGAAGTCTGTGCTGAGGAGCATCTAGAATCTAAGAATCAACTGATTAGCCAGACCAATAACCCAGCCACAGACCATTGCTGCAGAGTGAGTTGCAAGCTGGGAGACCTGAAACCCTCCCCATAGCAATCTGAAAGGGGGATGAGAGATCGGATAAGCAGCTAACAAAACAAGCATTAGAAATGCAATAGGTCTCGCAGCATTAGAGTTAGTGCTTTTAGAATTGTTAATGGGTTTTTTTGTAAATCTTTAGCATGAGGTTGAGGGTGAGTGAGGGTGAGTGAGGGTGAGTGAGGGTGAGGGTGAGTGAGGGTGAGTGAGGGTGAGTGAGGGTGAGTGAGGGTGAGTGAGGGTGAGTGAGGGTGAGTGAGGGTGAGTGAGGGTGAGTGAGGGTGAGTGAGGGTGGGTGAGGGTGGGTGAGGGTGGGTGAGTGTGAGTGTGAGTGAGGGTGAGTGGGGGTGAGTGGGGGTGAGTGTGAGTGGGGGTGAGTGTGGGTGAGTGTGGGTGAGTGTGAGTGTGGGTGAGTGTGAGTGTGGGTGAGTGTGGGTGAGGGTGAGGGATTGAGGGTGAGGGGTTGAGGGTGAGTGAGGGTGAGGGGTTGAGGGTGAGTGAGGGGTTGAGGGTGAATGAGGGTGAGGGAGGGTGAGGGGTTGAGGGTGAGTGGGGGTGAGTGAGGGTGAGGGGTTGAAGGTGAGTGAGGGTGAAGGTGAGTGAGGGTGAGTGAGGGTGAGTGAGGGTGAGTGTGGGTGAGTGTGGGTGAGTGTGGGTGAGTGTGGGTGAGTGTGGGTGAGTGTGGGTGAGTGTGGGTGAGTGTGGGTGAGTGTGGGTGAGTGTGGGTGAGTGTGGGTGAGTGTGGGTGAGTGTGGGTGAGTGTGGGTGAGTGTGGGTGAGTGAGGGATTGAGGGTGAGGGGTTGAGGGTGAGGGGTTGAGGGTGAGGGGTTGAGGGTGAGGGGTTGAGGGTGGGTGAGGGGTTGAGGGTGAGTGAGGGTGAGGGTGAGGGGTTGAGGGTGAGGGGTTGAGGGTGAGTGGGGGTGAGTGAGGGTGAGGGGTTGAGGGTGAGTGAGGGTGAGGGGTTGAGGGTGAGTGAGGATGAGGGGTTGAGGGTGGGTGAGGGTGAGTGAGGGTGAGTGTGAGTGAGGGTGAGTGAGGGTGAGTGAGGGTGAGGGTGAGTGAAGGTGGGTGAGGGTGAGGGGTTGAGGGTGATTGAGGGTGAGGCGTTGAGGGTCAGTGAGGGTGAGGGGTTGAGGGTGAGTGAAGGTGAGGGTGAGGGTGAGTGAGGGTGAGGGGTTGAGGGTGAGTGAGGGTGAGTGAGGGTGAGGGGTTGAGGGTGAGTGAGGATGAGTGTGAGTGAGGGGTTGAGGGTGAGGGGTTGAGGGTGAGTGAGGGTGAGGTGTTGAGGGTGAGTGAGGGTGAGGTGTTGAGGGTGAGTGAGGGTGAGGGTGAGTGAGGGTGAGGATGAGGGTGAGTGAGGGTGAGGATGAGGGGTTGAGGGTGAGTGAGGGTGAGGGTAGGTGAGGGGTTGAGGGTGAGTGAGGGTGAGTGAGGGGGTGAGGGTGAGTGTGGGTGAGGGTGAGTGTGGGTGAGGGTGAGTGTGGGTGAGGGTGAGTGAGCGTGAGGGGTTGAGGGTGAGTGAGGGTGAGTGAGGGTGAGTGAGGGTGAGGGATTGAGGGTGAGGGGTTGAGGGTGGGTGAGGGGTTGAGGGTGAGTGAGGGTGAGGGTGAGTGAGGGTGAGGGGTTGAGGGTGAGGGGGTAGGTATTTTGGGATGCGAGGTGACACCGCCACGAGACCTTGTCATAAATGCATAAAAACATATCCCTATAAAAAGAAAACAAAACACGAGATAAACAACATCCCTTAAGGAAAGTTACGTGCTGTGAGCCGCGGGGAGGGCTGTCGGAAACACCTACGGAACTGACATTTTAGAAACGCGTGGGCTGCAGGAAGGTCCCCCGGCACCTTGCAGAACAGAGCCTGCTTGTGATTGTGAACAGTGTGTGGTCGAATCTGCCCTCCAGCGGAAGGAACGCATCACATTGTAAATGCACGCAGCAGGGGGCGTCATGATTACCAGAGTGGGCACAATAGCACCGGAATACCGCCTATGGAGGGGTGTGGGCAGTCTGATTCTATCAGGCAGCCCCCTGCAGGTGCTGCGTGGGGTGGGGCTTGAACTACAGGCCGGGGAGCTTTGTGTACTGTGCTTGTGTGACTACTTTCAGTAAAAAAAAAGGTTATTCTACTGTTTGTCCTTTAGACGATCCGGGGAGGGTAGAGGGGAGCTATTTATTAACCAAGGCGTGGGCGGGGGGTCTGGCCCTGAACCCCAGGGCCGTCCCAGTGCAGTTTGCGCATCACCTCGAATGCTGTTCATGCAGCTTCAGACCCGGAACTGGCCTGCCCCGTCTGGTCTGAGATATTGGCTCAGTCCGCTTTCTCTTTACAAGTGGTAACAAGAAAGGGTGGAGGGGGCAGGGGAGGAGGGGTTCGGGGAGGAGGGAAGGGCCAGAGGGACTTGATGGGAGTGGTGGGGGGGAGGGGGAGGGTATAGAGAGGGAGAGGAGGAGAGACAGGACAGGGGCAAGCAGCAGAGACACGTGTCGGCTCGAGTCCGCCAACCAGCTGTGACGGAGGCTGCTGCTGGATCCAGCCCACGTAGGGCTATGGCACTGGGCCTGTCGTGCACAACAGTCGCGTACGGGGATACACTGTCATCACTGAGGCCAAAGTATGGGATGCAGGGAAAACAGCACACTGCGGTGCTCGTGCTATGATGCAATTGCAAGTTGAACGCGTCCTGGAACTGCGGTCAGTGGTAAACCCTACCTGGTGAGACCTGTGGAGACCCCTGCGACACACCAACCGCTTGCCGCCAGGATTAAACAGATTGGGTGGATCTGGTCGACCCCAAAGTGCAGCCTGTGCCTGCACGCCATACTGTGAATGGGCCCACAGGACTAAATAGGGGAGCTCAGTCCGCTTTCTCTTTACAAGTGGTAACAAGAAAGGGTGGAGGGGGCAGGGGAGGAGGGGTCCGGGGAGGAGGGAAGGGCCAGAGGGACTTGATGGGAGTGGTGGGGGGGAGGGGGAGGGTATAGAGAGGGAGAGGAGGAGAGACAGGACAGGGGCAAGCAGCAGAGACACGGCGGGTAAAATAAACAAACAAGCCTTTCACCGTAACACGGCGGGCAGGGGAGGGGGCGGAGAGGGGAGAGGTGCGACACGGCAGGCAGGCAGGGGAGGAGAGTAGGAGGAGGAGGGGGGAGGAGAGTAGGGGAGGCACGGCCTAGCGGCAGGCAGGCAGGGGAGGAGAGGAGGAGGGGGGAGGAGAGTAGGGGAGGCACGGCCTAGCGGCCGTGCAATCAAGTAGTGAGGGGGCGGAGCTGGGGGAGGCTGTGAGAGAGAGTAGGCAAGGCAGGCGGCTGGGGGCATGTGCACGCGCATTTAAGCTCAATGCGCATGCGCATTGAGCTTAAATTTCTCGTGCACTGCAAGGAATCGCCACGATTCCTTGCAGTGTGGATAAAGAGCGGATAAGTGCCAATACTCTCGCCTTGCTCGATGCGCATGCGCATCGACAGGCGAGACCTAAAACTACATAGATGATAGACTCTAGACTCTGGCAAATTAAGGCATGGCCTCCAGCCAGATCTAGGGGTCCTGAAGTCAATGTGGACCCAGAGTACCAAAAGAAATACTGACAGTTGGGCAAACACAACCGGGTGAAACATCTAACTACACAATCATGAAATGTTAACCATGGAACAGAGAAAAAAATGAAAGATACCTAGGAGGTATATTGAGAACTGCACTCAAGACCCTCATCCACGTGTTCGACCTCAAAGTGGTAGGCTTATCTCCGCTAGGGTTGATCTCGTGGACAGCATCAGGACAGGGTCTCCTTTACTAGAGTGTCCTGTTCTTCAAGTGAAAAGCCATCCTCCTTTATGTAGTAGTGTTATTAGGCCTCCAGGCAGGAACAATGACGTTATCAACTCTAAACACATAATGCTCCTGTGGCACCTACTGGTAGATACTATAACACGAATAGCTACCTACAAGAACAATACTATCAGGTCAAATATGCTGCAGCAGTTTGGATAGCTGCGGTGGTCTTAGCTTTTGAAAAATGATTGGACTACTTGACCCACACAGAGCAGGAATTTGCAGCCATGTGGTTCTCACTGATTCAATACCTATCCAGAATAGACCATCAACATTTCACATGGCCTAAGCCTTGGGCCTTACAACTATTCATGTAATGCTATCTCATGTCTGCCAAATTTGATCAGCTATATGTACTGTGCAGGGAAGGTGTTGGGAGAAAGCCCCATGAGCATACAATTTATGCAAACATATGTAACGGAGAGTATGGCGAAAGGGACCATTGGGGTTGTTGTGGCAGCAGATGGGCTTGTTCTTGTTAATGACTTGTTTTGCTATCTTGCTGGAATACCGATAAAAACGATTTAGCAGAAAAATAGAGCACTTTAAAACCACAATCTAAATTTGTAAATTGAAAATTCGAAAACTACCGTAACCAACTAATAATGATATAACAATTCTAGTGGGTAGTACCAATGTATAGAAATTATTATGAAAAAAGTGGAGAATAACCTGTGGTATTGAGTTTCCCATTTGCACTTTCCGACCTCTTTCTATCGCAAGCTTTTAACTGGTGGTGAAAGGTGACTATTTTCCTCAATATTTACAGTATTTGCTACTAGTGATTAAACACAGCACAGAAATAAAATGCATGATAACCAGATTGAGAGACATTTATACCTCTCCACTACCTTTTAAATGAGTTTGAAAAGATTCATTTCATCAACACTGGAAATATCAACGACTGAAATGGCTTCTGTGGGATTCAGGCTCATGATCTTAAGGTCACACCAGATGTCAGCAGGAAGTGCGCAAGTCATTGAGCATCTTGCTGGGAAAAACAGGTCTCCATTCATGGATTCGGGAGTATAAGGACATCATCAATGGAACCCTGATTCTTAAAGGAAAGCAGCATCATAGTGGGTGGGAGTGCTGACTTTACATATGTGCTTAATGGTTATAGGAACTTTGACAGAAGAATTGGTGAGAATCCGAAACGTAGGCCACCTCTCAGGACCATTCACGGATTATGTATGTTATAAAACTGACGACAATTCCTGTACTGAGTCATTGACTAAAAATCCACATATGCATACACCAATATGGAAAAGATGAATTCAGTCACCTTCAGACGAAGATCCCGCTCATGATTATCCATCGACAGGAGACTCAGAGCAACCCTGAATTCACGCCATAGGAGTCATCTATGTCTGACTACTGAGAAAATGCCCTGTTGCTGGGCAAACTGCCACAATCAGACCTCCCAAAGTAGAGTCCTTGAACCTACACAGCTCTTTCTTTTGATATACTGAACAGTGGAGGTGTTTTCTAGCACAAGTTCAATTTCACTCGCTGAGAAGAAAGGGAGAAAAGATTTCAAAGAAAGACAGACCACCCCATAGCTCCAACACATTTATGTGTAGGGGCTGCTCTAACATGGAGAAAAGGCCTCATGATCTGCTGCTGCCCAAATGAGGCCTCAAGCCCTACAGATAGCCTACAGCTGGCGTGGACTGAAAGGGAAACTGTCCTACAGCTCGGAGGCACATTCATCTATCCAGATCCAGGACTTCAGATTATAAAACCTGAACCCAAGTCAAAAGGATATCCTGATGCTGAAGTGATTGTCTCCTTAGGCACCACTGAGGAGCAGAGTCGGGAAGCGTTGGGGTTGAAGCGGATGGAATCATTAAATGCACAGGAGCAGACTCGCCCTCAGAGAAAGACAAAGAAGGTAACAGGCCTTAACCTGCATGACATTGTCTGATGGAATCAGAAATTCCAACTTTATCTTCTTCAATGCTGGAATGCGAGGAGACCCTGGTCATAGGGACTACAAACGGTCCTTAGAGCAAGAGCACTTCCTAAAGGAAGATCATATTTTCTTCATGCCATTGTCTGTGCTTTTTGCTTGAAGATCATTTGATAGATCGGTCCACGTCAGGGTATGTACCTGAAGAGGAATGCTTCCCTGCAGTCCTTGACCTCAAACAGCTTGGCCTCCCACTCTGATGATTTCTGGTGCATCAGCCACCAGGAGTTACAGGCCAAGTGGGTGGGTTCTTATCCAAAACACCAAATATTTAGATGCTGAGTAGGTCTGCCAAAGATATCTTCTTAAGGTACCTGTGGCACTGCTTGAACTGACAAATCTCAAGAGGCGGTCTTCGAAATCTGAGGAATTTCATTGGTGAACCAGCGAAAGGTCTCGTCTCAAACCAATGAATGTAAAAACAGGAACTAATGCCAGAGTACCAGTTGACGTCTTGTGATCTTTGATGCAATCACATCTGGGGAAGACAGAGTCATGGATAAACCTACATGACGCAACCTGGTGACGATGGAGAACTGTTAATGGGGTATCGCATCCTTGATTAACTCATCTACGCAATTTCCATTTTGTTCACAGCAGTATTCTACAAATAAGTATGCATACTATTTTGTTGTTTAATATAATTGTATTGTTTACTAACGTCATATCTGCTAACGATTATATGTTTTCAACACCCTTATCAGACATACTGAGCCCTAAATTATATAAGCTTGTTAGATTTAAGGTTCAACTGAAAGGTGTTTATGCCATCTAAATAGGACGACATTAATACACTTGGAACTGTAAACCAGAACGTATGGTATACATTGTTTGGAAGTTCCTGTCAACTGATGAAATGCTTAGTTGCATAATGCTGTGGTAAATGATAAAGAAAGGACCATGTTACAGAACTGAAAAGACTGTTTAGTGTGTCCTTCCTGAGCACAACTGGCTCTGCAATGCCCATACATTAATTCGGTAAATGAGTGCAATCATGGCTCTGCATTGAGCGTAAAGGATCCATTTTGTGCAACAGCAGATGTTTGTATACTCTCTTCAAATGACTATATACAAGTAACTAATTGTCAAGTGTCTCTCAGAAAAAGGCTACAATAACACCAGAAGTAGTTCTGCCAGATACAAATAGAGACCATTCCATTTAAGGAGTTTAGTAAAAGATGTAATGCGTACTTGAAAAAACACATAGAATACTGATTTCAAGTAACTCCTCCAACAAACAAATATGATATTTGACTTTACTAGAGTATTAATCCTGTTGAAAATTGATCTGACCTAAATGTATTTCCCTGGTAAGTGTTCTGTCTCTGCCACAATGGTTAATTCGAAAAGACATTCAAGAGTGCCAAATACTCCAGTACCATTAATTGTTAGTGGATAATTTTCATTACATCCAAACAGTATATTCATCACTCAAAAGGAAGCCTCTTCCAAATGTGCTTAAACAGCGGATAATTAAAAATACTCAGCAATTGGTTACCTGCAGTGGTGTGCACGTTCCGGCTTGATACTACAACATTTAGGACATTTGTAGATAACTTCTCCCGGTTTCAACTGTAAGCTTTCCATGTACTCCTTAGTAGCATTTCCTTTGGGCACTGCCCCCTACAATGACAACAAATAAAAAAAATATATAAGAAGAATGAAAGCTATTAAATCCCATGTACAATATATGAACTTGCTCGAAGAGTTGGTACAATCAGTATTTAATGTACGACAATTCTATAGGCAGTGAAGCTGCTACTTTAATATATAGAAACCATTGTCCAACTACAAAGGAAATAAGCGGATGGGTATTATTGTTCACCACTTAATGAGTGGATTTTCGGCACGCAGCACTTAGAGCAATGCCAGTTTTAAATAATGCAATAGCTTCCAATGGCTAAACAAATACACCCATCACTGATAATACGTTTGCACGAGTTTGTTGCAAGTTTCTGCGAGAAATATTGAGTTTAGCAATCGCTGGCTGCACTGTCTGGAAGATCTTAATGTGAAAAATTAGAAAATGTTAAAAAAAAAAAATCAAACGATAAGTTAGAATAACATTTTTTGCAATTAAAACTACTTCAAACTAATCTTTTTAAATCAATGTATTTGAACTATTTTTGAAAAATAATTAGAATTGACTATGTAATTAATAAAAAAAAATAGCTAAAAAGTAATGCTTGTAATAAAAAAAATTTAAAAATAAAGTTACCTAGTGGTAATGAAAGGTGAGAGTTTAAAGTCAAATGAGAGGAATAGGTTTGGGAATGGGTTCCGTTTTGCGCAGAGTTCATGAGGGGCGCAGGGATTCCATCAATTTTACCAAGAGAGCGAGTTCAAGTAAAATACAATATCAAACAAGTGACTTCAAACTAATTACACTTCCGATCTAAAAATATCACTCAAAGTAAATAAGTTCACCCATGTTCTTGCAAAGCACGGTCAGAAAAGAGCACGTTTTTGCACACAACTGCACGCCTCAAAGTCAAATTGGATGGGAGCCTCAGAAAAGTTTGAGACACAAAAAAATCTGGTTACTACTACTCAAAGTCTCAAAGGTGACATACTGGGGAAATTAATTAAAAAGCAAAACAGAAAAATAACCATCAAATCATTAACATATTTAAAATAATCAACAAACTAAACCTGGACAAATTTACTTTTGCAAAAACTATAGAGATGCTGAACATAGAAATACTAGACCCAGGTCCTCTACTGCTCATTCTTATGCTCTTGTCAGTCCCAAATTAATTTAATCAGATCCACTGAATCAAATGACCATATGGGTAAGGTGTAAATAGACGCTTTTATGCAAAACACAAGGGAAAGCCTGAGATAAAATGCAGAAAGAACCAACATGTTCATTAATTTATTCACAATGTCTTGTCTTGACAGGCAATTCATACACCGGTAATTTGCGGAGTATTTGAGGCAGGAGCTTGTAATTTCAAGAATCAAGTTCTTCTACCAGGGCGGAGACGTGTTCCACAACATATCACTAGGGTTTCTCCACACAGTTATCCTCTAAATACCGAAATACTTCTAGGTGCCCCACACTAGAGTTACCTTCACCTTGCTAATGTTAATCATACACTTGGCACGGTCCAGTATTCTCATATTGGAGCACTCCTTAAAATTAGCAGAAAGCAGCAGGAAGACCTGGAATCCCTGCCTGGTACTTCTCTCTACATGTAGTGTATCCACAGTTCAAGAATGTATTACCAAATGCATCAAATCACTTTCATTTATACTTCTGATTAAGCTGACGAACTGAGTCAGAAAAGGCATTTTGGTTATAAATGCCTGAAAAGGTTCCCAGCTCACCATGTCAAAAGTATTTGCATGCATTCAAAACAAAAGCAGTGGAATTTTACATGTGGAGGCAAAATAATTGTACTCTACTGGCTAAGATGTCAAATAGGTCAATGTAAATGTAAGCTTTTGAATGGTTTTGTTGTAATCTGTTAGTTGACCATAAAAATATGCCACTGTTTTACGCTTTTGCCCATTTTTTTTATCTCTTTCTTAGTAATAGTGCAATTATCAGCCAATCTCTCAGAGGGCGAGCCCTCCGTGTTCTGCTCTTTTAAGTGACTAAAGCACTTGTTTGCCCACATTCAATTAGAACTCTTCCCAACCTACCAGGTCAGATACTTTTCCAGTGACTAATCAGCTAATTTGTTAAACAGTTACACAGCCATTCTGTTTGCTTTATGAATTGAGTTTAGAGAGATGATTGCTAATTGTCCTTCGTCATGTAGTAATTAAGAAATCTAATGCTTCCCATGACTGTACAGATTCCTTATTAGAATACCTGTTGTGATACCTGCACCTTGCTTGTCATTCAGTCCAACCCTGACTTGCACGCACCTTTTCGTGCCTAGTTCTCAACCCGTACAACCCCTCCACCAAAAGGAAAGAAATTAATGTGCAGTGTTTCATAAAAAGCAAAAACTCCTTTTCCTGAACTTTACAACCAGTTTCTATTACTTTGTCCCATGAAGAGACATTCCACAGGTAGGAGAAGGGGTCTCGTCTATGCGCGGGTTACAAAATTTACAAGCTTTTGGAATTTAGGAATTAGTACATTCATAGGTTGCAAGACTTCAGCCGCGTCAGGGCTTAACTCTAAAATGAAATATACTGTAGAGCACACTGGTGCACCCAATGCCTTTGAACTCTAGCTGTACAAAAGGGGGTGGTGATGGACGGAGCATCTGAATCAATCAAACACTCACACCCAGTCAAAAGATGTGGGTTTAATCCATCACCGTTCTTTAGCCCACTCTGCCACCCCAGTTCAGACATGGCTATATGCAAATCAGTCTGACCCTGTGCCTCATGGGAACAGTCCAGCCCGAACTGCCAAGCCATGTCTTCCCTGGACCGGAAACAAGCTTCCGAGGACCGGTTTCTGGCATTCCAGCCGTCTTCAGCCCGGCTTGCATGAATCCAGTGGCAAAGTGAGCAAGGGACTCACGTCTGAGCATACCCTGCCACACTTATCCATCACCGTTCTTTAGCCCACCCCTTGCTCACTTTGCCACTGGATTCAAGCAAGCCGGGCTGAAACTGGTCCTCGCTTACAGTCGCTGCTAGGCAATAAAGCCTCTGTGGTAACAATCCAACCTTTTACCTAATTCCTCATCGGATGGTAAGCGAGAAGGATGGTGATGGTTCCCACAACATTATCAGTAAAAAGACAAGGGAATACTTTGCATGTACAAAAATGAATCCAACATGCCGCTTAATGATAAGACCTGAGCAACAGGGCCGTCATAATTTTATTCCGGACTCTGATTCTTAAAAGCTGGCTCAGAATGGAACAGATTAATAAGATACTCGTACAGCAGTTCACTTTATGAAGCTATTGCCATCACTGAAAAACAGATTCCAAAAAAGTAGTAATGTAGCACTGTGCACAACATCTAAATATGCCCCTTCTGGGGGTCCTAGTTCTGTTGCATTGGACTCCCATCACTCCATGGCGGAACGTAAATCAGCCACACTACATTTTTAATGTAGTTCCAGCTCTAAAGCTTTCAGTCTATCTATAGATCAAATGAGATAAGCTAGTAATAGAGATTCTGCCATTGCCTTAATCAGATCACTCAAATCGATGGGTGCTGAGATGTTAAACATTGTTATTCATACTCATCTCCATAATTACAGACACTGATTGCAAATTCTCGTATCAGCAGTCATAAGAAAGAAGTTTTAAAGGCTTCTTGTTACGAGTTCTATGGACACTAATGAAAACACATTACCCAAACCAATCGTTTTTTCCTCTTGTATAGTGAAAAGAGCTTAACTAAAACAAACAGGGGTGCAAGCGTCATGCTTAAAGTACAGCAAAGGCCTCAGCAGTACAAACTACACTAAAACAACAAAGTGGTAAAATTGCTTCAGCTTTCCTTTAGGAATAGGTGCCCTGTAATAACGTGACTGAAGTACTGATTTTGCAGGGGCAAATAAATATTTAGTCGCATAGGGGCACATATACCAGGGGCATTGATGTAAAGGGGCATAAATATACACGAGGGGGCCATAGCAGCAGAGAGAAAAGAGGTGAGGGACGTTGGAGTAATCAGTAGTGGTGAAGCAGAGGGTGAAAGAAGCAGGGAGGTAGGTGCAGGACCCAAGGCTGACTGGGAGGGCTTGGGGATGACGGAGACACAAGTGAGAACATTGTAGGGCATATGGATGCAAGGAATCACAGTGGGTAGGGAATCAGAATAAGGAGCTTATTACAATGTCCATCGCGGATACGGGTCCGACCGACCTCTGCTCGGCGGTCCTGACCGCCTATTTAATAAACTCACACTAGCACAAGCTCCCAAAGGGAAATGGGAGCTTGTATTCATCCCTGCACCGTTTGACAGGTACAAGCGGTGCAGGGATCAATAGGGGGGCATCATATCTGCCGCCCTCGGCCAACAACCGTAGGCCGCTGTTTAAAGGGGGCCCTGCTAGGGGGCCCCTAACTCAATTTCCGACAGGCTTTCCATGCCGGCATGGAAAGCCTTCCGGAAACCTAGAATTGCAATCCGGAAGGCGTAAACGCCATCCATATGGATTACGGGCCGGGCTCCGACTGGCCGATGGGCTCCTTGAGGATGTCGGTAGCCAGCCGGAATGACAGTCCGGTTTCACTTCCGACCACCTAGATTGTAATTAGGCTGTCGGAAGTGAAACCGATGATCTCGGTCGGAAAGCCTCCGACCTAAGGACAAAGGCTTTCCAACCGAGATCGTAATCGGCTCCTAACCAGGGGAGCACAGAGAAACATCAGCAAGGAGGTGTCTGGGGCTCAAGAAGATGGGAACTGGGGTACTGGGGTACTGTGGTGCAGGATGAAGGGCTGCAATAGTGAAGCACAAAGGATAGACCGCTTATAAATAATACAACACTCAATGTGGGTACCACTAGCTAAGCGTGAACCAGCTTGTGCTCCCTAAGCTATTTATTTGCATCAGACATCACTAGTGCTAAATATTTGCACATGAAAATGGAGTGAGAGCTTTGCCATTCATTTAGAGGCAGATAAGCACAGAGCTATGTGTACATCATCATCAGCTAAATTTATTTAATTAGTGGCAGCTGGTGGATGGTACCTCACTTGTGTGGGTAGTAGGCATAGTCCCTACGACAGGAAATGGCACAAAACGCAACGTGGACACATCACATTTTTCCAGTAAAAGCTGACCCTTTTTTTCAATGTGCCTAGCTGTGGATTTAGAACCTTAGCTGGCCTACCCACAAAAGTAAGGTCCCATTTTTATCTGGAGACTTGCGGGGTGGGTGGAAGATTGTGGATCCATGCAGATTCCAGAACTTTCCATCACGGATATGTGAGAAAAATTAGTTTTTTTGAAAAAAGGTCTGAGGTTTGGCAAGGGATTCCAGTAAACAGAACCTGGAGAGAGCCACACAAGTCACCCTATGCTGGATTCCCCTGGGTGTCTAGTTTTCAAATAAGTATAGGTTTCCTAGGTTTCCTGTTATAAAGAAAGTCAACTGTTCCCTCAAGGTTGATGGAGGTAAGTGGATTTATTGCGTAGAACAACAGTCGTGATGGATCAAGCCCTGATCTTTGGACTGGGTAAGAGTGGTCTGCTTAATTCAGACACTCTGTTCATCACCACCCCCTTTTCTGAATAATTTTTGTCCACCATAAGCGTGGAAGGGTATACTCAGATGTGAGTCCCTTGCTCATTGCACCATCAGGATTCAAGCAAGCCGGGCCGAAGACGGCTGAAATGCCAGAAACCGTTCCCCGGTAGCTTGTTTCCTTCCCAGTATAAGAATTGGCTTGGTAGTTTGGTCTGCCCTGTTCCCATGATGCACTGGGCCAGGGTTAGACTAATTTGCATATAGCCAAGTTCTGAGCTGGGATGGTGCAGTGAGCTAAAAAACGGTGATGGATCAAGCCCTGATCTTTGGACTGGGTAAGAGTGGTCTGCTTAATTCAGACACTCTGTTCATCACCACCCCCTTTTCTGAATCGAACAACAGTCGTAAGCAGCTCCTCCTGTGCTGGCCAGTCTTCAACTGTCCACCTCAGAACCCTGCCCAGCAACGTTTGTGTGGAACCCAGTATAACCAGGATTCCACCACATTGGAGGCACAAGGCAAGCGCAGGACTGTACACCTGTACATTTATTCACAAGCTTTATACAACACATCCCCTCCCGCTCCGAATTGTATATTATCGACAAGAACAAAATGAACAATACATGGCGCAGGAAAACATACCTGAATTACCAGATCAAACTCGCCATCTTTCATCAACATGTAAGCACTTCAATCCTCCCCCTTTTCTTTACACTCAGTTCACCCTTCTGGTACAAGGCCACTCCGCGTTTACTACACCTTTCACCATTCTCCAAGACTACATTAAATTTATGTACACACTTCACGCAGAAAGGACCCTTGAATTTGGACAATCCTCTCATCACCCTACCAGACCTGTCCTTGATCCAATCACCTCCTTCAATTTCACCTTTTGCAACAAAGACCAATGCCTTGGATCCTTGCCTCTCCACACCACCCATCATTACCCATTCTTTCAACCTTGAGGGTATCATTTTGGAACTTGGAACCCTACTTCTCATCAATTCGAATGGAGAACTGCCAGTGATCTCAGGCTTCGTAGAGTGAAACGCCCGCACCAAAACTTCAACTGCCCTCCTGACATCATGTCCAGCCACCACAGCCATCTGGATCACACCCTTGACCAATCTGTTAGCTCTATCAACCACCCTGTTTCCTTGTGGGTTGTATAGAGATGTGGTGTGATGCTTGATCCCTCTACTCAAGAGGAATTCCTCCATGTCACGAGAAACAAATTGCGGATGAGTGGTATTCCCTCCTCAAAAAACATCTTCCTTAACACACAAATGGTAGCCTCAGTGGTGATCTCATGAAATCCAGTCAACCCACTTTGAGAGCAACCATGGCAAACCTACACTCACTACTGACTTCAGACATGGGACCAATAAAGTCAACAGATGGACTGTGCCAAGTTTTCCCAGGATCTGTGATGTGCCCTGTGGCGACTTACTTGCCCAATTTGAGCCTCTTCTCCCCTTCTTTGCATACACTGCACCTAACAACCCAGGTGGTCACCTGACCATCCAGGCCAGGCCACCAGAATTGCACTTTAAGACTACGCTGCATCAAGCTTTGTCCAAGATGTCCCTTGTGTGCCAAACCCATGAGTGTGTTTCTCAACCCACCAGGAAGAACAAACCTCTTGACCCTCATAAGGACCATATCACCACACATGGTCAATTGCTCAAGGATTTTGAAATAAGGACGGACAGGTAATGGAACACAACTCTTCCTCTTTCCACCAAATATCAACAACTTTACAACCTCTTTGAGAGTGTTGTCATTATAAATTTTCCTGCACCTTTCTTCCTGTGTGAAAGAACCTGACCCTTCCAAAACCATATCCTGTACAGAAGCTACTGATTCTTCACATTTGTCACCCCAATCATCCAATCCACACATGGTTTTGTGATCAACTACAGTCAGAGACAAGCAATCAGCTTGCATATTGTTCTAACCTTGTATGTGCTCCAGTACATATCGATATTCCCCGAGTCTAGCATCGAGACTGGCCAATCGGTCTGACCCTTTACCGGCTCAACCAGGCAACAGAATCTTTATCAGGGGTCTATGATATGTACATAGCAAAATCTGTATCCCATAAATATGTTCTGTAGTATTTGACACCCCAAGCTGCAGCAAGAGTCTCTCTCTCAATTAGAGAATAGTTCATTTTAGCATCTGTTAAAGTTCTTGATGCAAATGAAATTGTTCTTTCCCTACCAGGATGCATTTGAGACAAAATGGCACCAACACCTGTTGCACTAGCATCTACAGTAATAATGGACTTACGACTTGTATCAAAAGGCACAAGAATTCCTGCCTCACTAATCTCTTTTTTGATGAGATTGGAACAATCTTCTTGTTTTTGCTCCCATAAAATTGTTTGCCCCTTTCTCAACAGTAAACATAATGGTTCCATCTTATCAACAAAGTTTTGTACATAATTTGCATAATATTATGTTAGACCCATAAAGGATTTCAATTGTCCTTAATCCTTGCTGCTAACTCAGAGGCTCTCAAAAGATTTTGCTTGGACTTCACTCCATCAGCCGATAACTTATACCCCAGATACTCCACAGATTCTGTTAGAAAACAATATTTGTCCTTGCGTGACATGAGCACAACATCGACAATGCACTGCAAGGCTTGCTTCAGAATAGCATTGTGCTCCTCTATGGTCTTACCAAATATCAAGATATTGTCTTGAAAACAGAGGATGTTATCCATTCCTTGAAATCACATGCTGAAAAACGCTAGCAGCGGATGACAGACTGAACAACATACTTTTAAGTTGGAATGTTCCCTCCATTGTTATAAAATTAGTCAGATGTTTGGATTCATCATGCAGGGTGATCTGATATACGTTTTTCAGATCCGATTTTGCACAGTACTTCCCTCCTTTCAATAACAGTATCAACTCATTTATATTGGGCAAGGGATAGGTATCAGCTACAATATTTTGGTTTAAAGACCTCGGGTCCACACAGAACCTCAAACGCTCATCAGCTTTGCGTGTGATCACCACTAGAGACACCCAATCCGAGGCTTCTACAGGATCAATGACACCTTGCAACATTTTAATAATCAACTCCTTTACACCATCCCTTACAATAACTAGAACAGTCCTAAGTTTGTGCTGTACTGGGATATTTTTGTAAACATTATGTTATGCACATAACCTTTCAACATACCTAATTTGTTGTCAAACATGTTATCAATTGAACTTACAATATCAAATACTGACTCATCATTGACCACCATAACCTGAGCAGGTGCCCAAGGGTTCACTATAATATGCAAGTCGTTTGGGGGACCTTTTTCAGTCACACAGAGCTTTTCTCATGTATTCCTCCCTTCAAACAGTATCTGTTTGTTGATGTAAACCACAATATCTATAGTCTACCCTTGGTAGCCTGCTGGTGAAATATCCTTGGGTTGTAGAGACTCATTACTCCACACTTGCTCAAACATGTCCCTAGGTTACATTGAACCTGTGTCAACCATTAGCTGAACATCCTTTCCATTTAAGGTAAACACAGCGTTTGGCCTATTCCTTCTTTGATTTTCATTGCTTCAGTATAGTCTTCAACACTACCACACCTACTACAACCTCGGTTTCCTTGTCTGGATGGTATATAGCCCGTCCCTCTTGAATTGCTTGGTTAAGTTGTAGAAAAGGATTCCTGTCCACATTTGTCCAATGCTCCTATCTCCGAAACTACCTCAACCAAGGTTTTTTTTCTAACTCCTTCATGCACAGGTCTGACTGCTCTAAAACTTTAGCTATCCTATTGGCATCACCTAGTGTGGGATTTTTTGCAGCCCGCAACCTCTCCTGGATCTTTATGTTCCTGCACTATATAATTAGCTGATCCCTAATAAGTTCATCTGTCATGGGCCCAAAACGACACAAGGTAGATAATTCATGTAATCTAATCACAAATTCATCAATGGTCTCGCCTATTTTCTTATGCTGGGTATAGAACTTATACCCATTCATAACTAAATTCTCTTCTTTGGCATAACAGGTTTCTAACCTATGCCTCGCCTCTTTGAAAACATCAAGAATGGGTTGACCATTTGCTTCAGTAGCTGTGGGTAAGTATCTAAACACTCTTTGGCCTTCTTTGCCTGAACCACTAAACAATAAAGCCTTCTTTCTAGCAGGTCGAAATCCTTCACCATCCATTGCCTCTATATAATTATCAAACATTAGGATCCAACCCTCCCAGGGCATATGTGGGGAACTGGTTGCATTAAAAAACAAGCATTTACGCAAGAGAACACAATGCGGCAGACATCGTTAGATAAATAGCAGGTCCCACGCGTCACCGCCCTCTTTCTTTTGTTAACCAATCAAAGCTCCCCTTCTGTTCTAGGCCTCTCCCCAGCCTTTACATTCCTCCGGTTGATAAAAAGTCCCTGCAGCAGCAGGCAGTGCTGTGTGTTCAACCACACGGCAGGGTCTCTGCACACACATGCACACCCTCCACACAACCGTCGGCAGGCTGGGCACACCTTGAGTGACCAACACTGCCTGGCACATTTCTGTTCCCTTCAAATATTTATTTTCACTTATCGAAGCAGCCTTCCCGCAGTGTTTGCGCCTCGCCGCTTTGGAATCCAACGGTAAGTGGACCCAAGCTTTTAATTATTAATTAAGTGGGTGCTAAGTGCCTCCCTGGGAATATTATGCGCACCTGCTCATTGGCTGAATCCTGATCCTAGCAGGAGAAGCGAGGGAAGCCGAGGGGGGGGGGGCGGGGGGTGGCAGGCAGGAAAGCACCATCTACTGCCCTTGTAGAGCTATCAGTTGTCAAATAATCCAACTGTGACAGGTGGGGGCGCCATTCTACGCCACAGCAGGCCAAGGGCCTGGACTCTACCTGGGGGTCTCAAAGGCGGGTAGGGGGCCTGGACGATGCACGGGGAAGGTACAGAGCAATGCTGTGTAAATACCTATAACCTGTTCACATTTCTGCAAGTCTCAAAACGGGTAAAGGTCGCACCCTGTACAACATTGTCTTTCAGGGATACAGAGTTATCTTTATGCCTGCCTCCATGCTTGTGCCCCAGAGTGATTCACCATCTTTTGCAGTTACCGCGTGGGGGTTTTCCTCTAGGCCATTGTTGTTTAGTCACATTAAATGATTCAATTATGATGTAAGGCCTTCTTGATTTACTGCACAGCAGCTCATAAATAACTTAAAAGATAATATTATGGAAGGACTGAAGAGTGGAGCCTATTAAATCCAAAGAAGGCAAGCACAGTTGCCAAGAGTGTAGAAATAATGACAATTGAAAATGAAACGAGTGGTGCGCGCGCGGCGTGCCACAGCGAGTGGTCGGTTTTCAATGATCGAGCCTGTGTCTGGGCACGATAATTTAAAACAGATGTCGGCATGCGGGTAACAGACACCAATAGGCCATGGGCGGAGCAACGTGACCGCCTTTGGCCTATTGGTGCTGTCTTTCAAAAAAATACGACCGCAAACGCCAATACCGTGGCCCAAAAGGAATCGCACAAGCATGTGAGATTCCAGGATCCGTTTTGGAACCCTCCACAAAAAGACTCACCTGCGCGAGCGGTGCTGCACACTGCAACGCAGGGTGCGAGCCTTAACAAGGTGGGGGTATGACAGAAATATGTGCAGGAGTGACAGGAGAAACTTCACGGTGCTTATTCCTCAGACACTTCTATGACCTTCACATAAATGTTGTAATTCAGTACAATAAAACCTATAACAACTTACACCCAACACACTTATGGTAGTAGGCTACACCGTAATTGACAGCAGAATATACCTTATGACGTGTCTTATGCACAGCATTAAGTAAACAATGTAGTTCCTCCACCAATTAGTAGCCAATGTTGCACAGGACTTGTATGCTTTATGGTGTGCACATCACCGCTTCCTACAATGTGCACGCACTGTGGTGTGCGCATCACCATTGAGAAATTCGGATTGCCACTCACCAACTCTTCAAAATGGCTGCTAAATTGTTTGACATCTTCTGTTGCCGCAGAGCAGTAGTGGCAAACTTGCGAACACACGCAGCGTTTCCTCAATGCTTCCCAAGATGGCCACATGTCTATGCTGCGTCATTAAACAACTAGACCCAAACAACTGATCGCCCACTCTTGACATTCATCACTTCAAAGATGGCCACCACGTACTTGCCATGTACGAACTGAGCACAGCCTATATTCCAGTAATGGCTGCTGTATCATGCATGCAAATCAGCTTCTAAGCTCAATATTTTGCTCCTATTTCGGAAATACATAGGTGTCCTCGATACCTATTTTTCAGTCTAAATTTTATTAAAAGAATTGCTACATACCCGGTGCACAGTGAAAACGCATTGTAAGGCGCAGCACAGTTATTTGCTCTGGGTACTTTGGGTTCTTGGTGAATCTAAAAGTCCTATATATCACCACAACCAGAAGGGTCCAGCGGATAAAACTGTATATTGCTTTAAAAAATCTGCCATACATAGAAGTTACTGGTGAAAACGTTGGCACAAATGGCTGTTTTTTTCAACTCCATTTCAATAATGTTTTAGTTCAACTGTTAGGATCTATAGGAAAAACTCGAAGGATCTACACAAATGACCCCTTGCTAAATTCAGAATTACCTAGCAGCGAAATGGTTAATTTTGTCGTGGACATTCACTTACCTATAACGTTACATATATATATATATATATATATACACACACACACACACACACACACACATCACTGTAGTGCCTAAATACTCTCCCTATATATATATATATATATATACATATATATATATACACACACACACACACACACATCACTGTAGTGCCTAAATACCCTCCCTAAAGGAACATACATTTTAATAGCTTTTGCATATAAATGAGTGAATGTCCACGCAGTGAGCTGCACTCCACACGAACGTAAGGCACAAAGCCTTTCTTCGGGGTAAAAACGTGGTGCTGACTGCAGAAAGTCCTTGACAGCTACTCCTGCGCATTGCCTTACGTGTTTCGAAAATTCCTTATTCTTCCTCAGAGGATTCGAGAGGAATAGATGGTGCAACTCAGAACCTGACTCCCACTGATTTATTAGCGGCTGAATACACGCCTCCAGATGGGCCGGGCGGTCAGCTGATCTTGCTAAGCCTTATGGGAGTCGTGGTCCCGATCGTAGATGTGGAGTGCAGCTCACTGCGTGGGCAGGTTTGGAGATATATATATATATATATATATACATGCAAAAAAGAAGGAGAGAACTGGGTAGTTCTCAGTTTAGGTGGAAAGCAGCTCCTGTTAGAGCACTCTCAACACCAGCGACATTCTAGATTTGCTCACCTCAAATGTCTGGTTTTCTACCAAATTCTTTAAGCATAGGATTAGCACAGTGCCATCCACGCCAAGATAGAAAAGGACAAAGTCTTTTGCCATTTCTTCAGCAAAGTCTTTAAGAATAGGAATAGCACAGTGCTGTCCTTGCCGAGCTGTAAAATGACAAAAGCCACTTACCACTCCAGGCACAGTATTACAGGTTTGAATTGGTAAAATACCAACTCAAGCCAACCTGGAATGAGTAGAAGCAACCCCTGACACAGTGTTTCGCTCTAATTAGAGCTCTTCAAAGAGGTATAGCTTTCTCCAGACACAAGGGAGCACACAGTAGAAGTCAAAATAAAACCCTTTCAGGCATAGAGCGACGCATAAATTATGAAAAAAAGAAGGAGAGAACTCTGGGTCGTTCTCAGTTTAGATGGAAAGCAGCTCCTGTTAGAGCACTCAACACCAGCAACACTCTAGATCTGCTCACCTCTAATGTCTGTTTTTCTATCAAAGTCTTAAAGCATAGGACTAGCACAGTGCTGTCCTTGCCGAGCTGTAAAATGACAAAAGCCAGTTACCAGGCGCAGTATTACAGCTTTGCATGAATATATATATCTCCTCCCAAAAACGCCCATGCATGCACGAGCTCTTTCCTCAGAGGCAGTTCGAGTATGCACATTTGACTCTCCCATAGTTCCCTGCATTTAACTGGGCTTAGCTTGATGAGCCTCCGGTGTGCTCTTCTTTGTAAATTCATTACACTGCATGCCGGAACTTGTGGTTTATTTCAGAGTTAGTTTAATCCTCCAGTGGATGTGTGCAAAGTTCGAAATTTAGCCAGGACACAAATTGTGTCCTGGCTAAATTTCGAACTTTGCACACACTGCCTCTGAGGCTCTGAGGAAAGAGCTCGTAAGCTCTGAAACGCGTCAGGCAGCAGGACTGAAATATTGGAGCGAGGATGCCTGTTCCTTTCGAATAAAATGATTTGTTTAAATCGCCAGCTGGAGGAGTGCGTGTCTAAATGCATGGGCGTTTTTGGGAGGATGTTAAACACGGCAAGTCCAAGCCGTGGGAAGGTCGCACCACCCCTCAAAAAGGTTACGAGGGGCCCGTCTTACCTGAAGCATTTGGGGGAGAAATACGGCGCAGCTGGCTCCTTATACTGCAGGAACAGGATTTTAACTCTGAAGCCCACTGGAGGGCTTTAATTTGTGTCCTGGCTAAATTTCGAACTTTGCACACATCCACTGGAGGATTAAACTAACTCTGAAATAAACCACAAGTTCCGGCATGCAGTGTAATGAATTTACAAAGAAGAGCACACCGGAGGCTCATCAAGCTAAGCCAAGTTAAATGCAGGGAACTATGGGAGAGTCAAATGTGCATACTCGAACTGCCTCTGAGGAAAGAGCTCGTAAGCTCTGAAACGCGTCAGGCAGCAGGACTGAAATATTGGAGCGAGGATGCCTGTCCCTTTCGAATAAAATGATTTGTTTAAATCGCCAGCTGGAGGAGTGCGTGTCTAAATGCATGGGCGTTTTTGGGAGGATATAGATATATATATATATATATATATATATATATATATATATATATATATATATATATATATATCTTCACACACAGGTTGCCCCATTGAAGGTGCTGCATACGAAGGGGTAACGCACAGGAAGCCGCTGGTAGCAGAGATCACAGGATGCCGCTCGCTCTCCTGATACAGCCATACGCGTTTCGAGCATACCTGGGCTCTTGTTCACTGGCACTGCAAACACAAAGGAGGCGGGCTGTTAGGAATCACATATTTATTCACAATAGGTCACGCCCCTGTGGGCTATGGCATTATGGTCCTGATAGTCCTTAGTACAGCCAAAAGACCTTGCATTTCCTTTTAAAAGCCAAGTGGATACCGCTCCCTCAGTGATTGAAAAGTTAATGTTTGTTAGTGGAAAGCGTCTCTCGCACCTCTGTAGAAAACCGCCAATATCAAAGCGGCTCAGGCCCCCTTCGTTCTCGAAAGTACTTGTAATCACCAGCACTAGAGAGCCGCTGAACAGCGCGGCAGAGCACCTTCGCGACCGGACTAGCCGCCTTTTTATCCACACACAGGTTGCCCCATTGAAGGTGCTGCATACGAAGGGGTAACGCACAGGAAGCCGCTGGTAGCAGAGATCACAGGATGCCGCTCGCTCTCCTGATACAGCCATACGCGTTTCGAGCATACCTTTGCTCTTGTTCACTGGCACTGCAAACACAAAGGAGGCGGGCTGTTAGGAATCATATATTTATTCACAATAGGTCACGCCCCTGTGGGCTATGGCATTATGGTCCTGATAGTCCTTAGTACAGCCAAAAGACATTGCATTTCCTTTTAAAAGCCAAGTGGATACCGCTCCCTCAGTGATTGAAAAGTTAATGTTTGTTAGCGGAAAGCGTCTCTCGCACCTCTGTAGAAAACCGCCGATATCACAGCGGCTCAGGCCCCCTTCGTTCTCGAAAGTACTTGTAATCACCAGCACTAGAGAGCCGCTGAACAGCGCGGCAGAGCACCTTCGCGACCGGACTAGCCGCCTTTTTATCCACACACAGGTTGCCCCATTGAAGGTGCTGCATACGAAGGGGTAACGCACAGGAAGCCGCTGGTAGCAGAGATCACAGGATGCTGCTCGCTCTCCTGATACAGCCATACGCGTTTCGAGCATACCTGGGCTTTTGTTCACTGGCACTGCAAACACAAAGGAGGCGGGCTGTTAGGAATCACATATTTATTCACAATAGGTCACGCCCCTGTGGGCTATGGCATTATGGTCCTGATAGTCCTTAGTACAGCCAAAAGACCTTGCATTTCCTTTTAAAAGCCAAGTGGATACCGCTCCCTCAGTGATTGAAAAGTTAATGTTTGTTAGCGGAAAGCGTCTCTCGCACCTCTGTAGAAAACCGCCAATATCACAGCGGCTCAGGCCCCCTTCGTTCTCGAAAGTACTTGTAATCACCAGCACTAGAGAGCTGCTGAACAGCGCGGCAGAGCACCTTCGCGACCGGACTAGCCGCCTTTTTATCCACACACAGGTTGCCCCATTGAAGGTGCTGCATACGAAGGGGTAACGCACAGGAAGCCGCTGGTAGCAGAGATCACAGGATGCCGCTCGCTCTCCTGATACAGCCATACGCGTTTCGAGCATACCTTTGCTCTTGTTCACTGGCACTGCAAACACAAAGGAGGCGGGCTGTTAGGAATCACATATTTATTCATAATAGGTCACGCCCCTGTGGGCTATGGCATTATGGTCCTGATAGTCCTTAGTACAGCCAAAAGACCTTGCATTTCCTTTTAAAAGCCAAGTGGATACCGCTCCCTCAGTGATTGAAAAGTTAATGTTTGTTAGCGGAAAGCGTCTCTCGCACCTCTGTAGAAAAACGCCAATATCACAGCGGCTCAGGCCCCCTTCGTTCTCGAAAGTACTTGTAATCACCAGCACTAGAGAGCCGCTGAACAGCGCGGCAGAGCACCTTCCCGACCGGACTAGCCGCCTTTTTATCCACACACAGGTTGCCCCATTGAAGGTGCTGCATACGAAGGGGTAACGCACAGGAAGCCGCTGGTAGCAGAGATCACAGGATGCCGCTCGCTCTCCTGATACAGCCATACGCGTTTCGAGCATACCTTTGCTCTTGTTCACTGGCACTGCAAACCCAAAGGAGGCGGGCTGTTAGGAATCACATATTTATTCACAATAGGCCACGCCCCTGTGGGCTATGGCATTAAGGTCCTGATAGTCCTTAGTACAGCCAAAAGACCTTGCATTTCCTTTTAAAAGCCAAGTGGATACCGCTCCCTCAGTGATTGAAAAGTTAATGTTTGTTAGCGGAAAGCGTCTCTCGCACCTCTGTAGAAAACTGCCAATATCACAGCGGCTCAGGCCCCCTTCGTTCTCGAAAGTACTTGTAATCACCAGCACTAGAGAGCCGCTGAACAGCGCGGCAGAGCACCTTCGCGACCGGACTAGCCGCCTTTTTATCCACACACAGATTGCCCCATTGAAGGTGCTGCAAACGAAGGGGTAACGCACAGGAAGCCGCTGGTAGCAGAGATCACAGGATGCCGCTCGCTCTCCTGATACAGCCATACGCGTTTCGAGCATACCTTTGCTCTTGTTCACTGGCACTGCAAACACAAAGGAGGCGGGCTGTTAGGAATCACATATTTATTCATAATAGGTCACGCCCCTGTGGGTTATGGCATTATGGTCCTGATAGTCCTTAGTACAGCCAAAAGACCTTGCATTTCCTTTTAAAAGCCAAGTGGATACCGCTCCCTCAGTGATTGAAAAGTTAATGTTTGTTAGCGGAAAGCGTCTCTCGCACCTCTGTAGAAAACCGCCAATATCACAGCGGCTCAGGCCCCCTTCGTTCTCGAAAGTACTTGCAAATCACCAGCACTAGAGAGCCGCTGAACAGCGCGGCAGAGCACCTTCGCGACCGGACTAGCCGCCTTTTTATCCACACACAGGTTGCCCCATTGAAGGTGCTGCATACGAAGGGGTAACGCACAGGAAGCCGCTGGTAGCAGAGATCACAGGATGCCGCTCGCTCTCCTGATACAGCCATACGCGTTTCGAGCATACCTTTGCTCTTGTTCACTGGCACTGCAAACACAAAGGAGGCGGGCTGTTAGGAATCACATATTTATTCACAATAGGTCACGCCCCTGTGGGCTATGGCATTATGGTCCTGATAGTCCTTAGTACAGCCAAAAAACCTTGCATTTCCTTTTAAAAGCCAAGTGGATACCGCTCCGTCAGTAATTGAAAAGTTAATGTTTGTTAGCGGAAAGCGTCTCTCGCACCTCTGTAGAAAACCGCCAATAAACTGGCTTTAGGAGTTGGCATCCACTGGGACTACAGGAATATGAAGTCTTGTGGGCAATATTTGTGGACTATCTTAACCAGAATGCCTTGAGTGACGCCCATTTAAGGCGGGACTTCTTACTTTAATAAATCTTTTTTTTTCTACACAGCCTGCCTCATCGTCAGTAACTGCCAGTGATCAAGAGCATGCAAGTTGCTCGAAACGCGTATGGCCTTGAAAACCCTGCCGCATGCTGTGATACCCGCTGCCTGTGATGTTTTGTGCGGCAACCTCTGCTTGTGTGGAATCTTCTATGGGGCAACTCTTGTGTTTAAATATAAATATAAATATAAATATATATATATATATATATATATATATATATATATAGTATGTATGTGTGTATATATAGTGTATGTATGTGTGTATATATAGTGTATGTATGTGTGTATATATAGTGTATGTATGTGTGTGTATATATATATATATATATATATATACACACACACACACACACACACACACACATATATATATATATATACACACACAAAATATAAAATGCACATCAAGGTATTACAAATAAATATTAGCTCAACTGTGAAGATGTGCTACTAACGAGGAAAATGGCTGCTTTTGATATTGGATGCAATGTAATGACATGCAGCCAATTTTGTGCTTTATAAAAATAATAAATTCCCTATTTTACCATTAAATGTTCTGTTAAAAAGGAAGGGGGCAAGTAGTACGTTTTTAAGACAATGGTCCATGATCTTCTGTGGTTTAAGGGAGACAGCTCTGGAACGACTAGATTACATAAAACTTTTTAGCCGAAGTCCATTGAGGCTTGAGGTGTGATTACTGCATTGCACTTTATTAGGAGTGAGTCTGACCTTGACTTGTGTTCATCAGAGAAATCCCACCAGAGATGAAACAGACATGTTCAGCTAGACGCCTAACAAGAGCCTGGCGTCACATCGACTGGGGCGTTTACTCAGTAAACGCTGCAGAGCTCCAATTCATGCCATGATTATGGGTTTAATTGACTTTATGCCAGGGTTTGCGAAAACAAGAAGCCTACATAAATGCGGTTCTTTTATAGGGAAAGTGGCAGGGAGCTAGGTATGCAGACAATTACGATATTTTCTCTAATTGTACTAAAAAAATATATTGTTGCTGTTTCAAAGATTAACAAAGTCGTTTACTGCGTCTTGCGGCAGTTCTTGGTGCATCCTATAAGACCTTTCACAGGTGTAGTTACTTTGCGTGTATCAAATGTAGTGTCGATCAGAGCAAATGGAAGGAATAGTTCTTAGAAAAATATCACTTATTACAAAACCTTGTGCGTAGTCACATCTCATAGTTTATATATATATTCGAGGTTTGTGCACATAAATAAACAACTTGCCTCTCATCGCCGTGTCCGTGCAGAGACTTTGGAGCATTTCGAGATATATATATATATATATATATATATATATTCACTGAAAAAACCATAGGTTTTAGCCCATATATAGTTAGGGATTAGCATTTACAAAACCTTAATTTACTCGCACAAAACCATAGAAATTCGCATATATAGTTAGATGCAATAACTATATATCGCGCACCCGCAATCCACTGCTGATCATGTCACATATTACATCATTCATGACATGGTCAGTGACATCACTGATGACATCACTGATGACATCTCAAATGACATCACTGATGACATCACTGATGACAACATCCAGTGACTGTATGTTTCTGTAAAGTTAAAATATGTCTTACATATTGAAGAATGAGTGGATGTATAAGTGTCTGGATGAAGGATTTAGTAGGTGCATGACTGACTGTATGAGTGAGTGATTAAATGTGTCTCACTGAGGGCATGGGTTAGTGACTAAACTGTCTTAATTTGTGCATCATTATGTCTGTTGTTCTGTAAACTGCTGCATGTGTTGATCAGTAGCTATATGAGTAACTATATGGGTTATTGATTGGTTGCCCAAGTATTTGTATGGGAGACTGAGTGTGTGTGTGGGTGGCTGGGAGGTGTATGACTCTGTGCATAGATGTGTGAGCAGTTGATTCACTAGATGTATGGGTTCAAAAGTGCATGTGGAAACAGCTGTATGGGCGGTTGACTGTGTGCATGAGTGTATTGGTGAGTACATGGATATCTCAGTGCTACATGTCAAAGTAAGTACATATGTAAAACACAGTACATGTGAGAGTTGACATATATAAATAACTGTGCATAAGAGCCAGTGAATGTGTGAGTGGCTGTATGGATCATTGTGAATTTGTATCAGGGATTGTATAAGAGAGTAAATATGTGTTAGTATATGTTTGAATAAGTAAGGTGTGTATAACTGTATAGTTGAGGAAATGGAGGTGTGATTGATTCTTTGCATGACTGACTAGGTGTGTGAGTAACTCCATAGATGAGTGACAGTCTTTGAGTGTCACTTTACATTGAGTGTATCTAAGGTTATATTAGAGTCTGAAGAGGTTCATCGTATTATCACATGAATGATGTCATCAGTGATGTGATCAGTAATGTCAAATGAGATGTCATCAGAGAAGTCATCAGTGATGTCATCAGTGATGTCACTGACCATGTCATGAATGATGTAATATGTGACATGATCAGCAGTGGATTGCGGGTGCGCGATATATAGTTATTGCATCTAACTATATATGCGAATTTCTATGGTTTTGTGCGAGTAAATTAAGGTTTTGTAAATGCTAATCCCTAACTATATATGGGCTAAAACCTATGGTTTTTTCAGTGAATTTCAATGGTTTTTTAATAGCAAATATCAAAAGCTGTTAAATGTCAAGTACGTGATAGGTAAAAACATTTTCGTATTTATGCACGCTGATGTGCTTTGAACACTGCCCCCCCCCCTCTTTTCTCTTAGAAGTACTCTCTCTTTGCAGATAGTGAAGGGTAGTTAACGCAGGCCTTTGCCCCCGTTGTAATCCGTCGTGCCTGCTTGTCTCTCCATTTGATTGATTGTTATCCAAGCATTTACTATTTTAGAATTTATTCTCTTTGGTTCATTCTCTATTTACTAACAAGCACAAAGCCGCAATACTCTGTTTAGTCTTTGCAGATAGTGAAAAATCGTGTAAAAAAAAAATAATAATCGAGCAAAATCAGTAGGCCACTAATGGGATCTCTTTTTGACCTCGCTAAAATAGAAACATTAGGAACAACCCTTCATGAGAAATACGAAACTAGTGAGATGAACTGAGCTCCACACCATGATGGCTGCAAGACAGCTCGGCTCCGCCACCCACCCCACCCAAAATAATTATAAACTCTATGCTAATATTATAAATATACACAACACACCAGCAAAGTAACAGGGTAAAACATTTTATTAAATAACTATTTACATAACTATTTTATACTTTTTGTTGCCTGATCCGGCTAGCTCAATCGATCGAGCATGAAACTCATGCACTCTGATAGCAAGCGTTGCTGCTGATGCTATGCAAACAAAAACTGGTTTTCAGTTTGTACATTCTTCAAGATTTTTCATCCAAGGCTGGTTGAGAGTTTGTAGAACGATGGCTTCAGATTTTCAACATACGGTGTGGTGGCGCGGACTGGGAGGGTGCGCTTGACTTCTGCCCCCTCCCCAAGTCGTGTTGCCCTGGCGTGGCCTAAGATCGCCCCCGACATACGCGGCCGGCTCCTGGGGTCCGGCGGAACTTTTTGCCTTTTGATGACTCTTCCATTCTGGACCTTATCCCACAATCCGTTTGACCTGAAGACACGCTGTAGTGGGGCGCCCCTTTACCGTTTCAGTTGCCATTCCGCCCGCTTTTGCTACACTGTGCCTCTTCCGCCATTCAGCTGTTTACCGCCCGCTCTTGCGACTACAGCATCTCGCTCACCGTGTAGTTGAGTTGCTCCCGCTCTTGCGATGCAGCTATAGGCGGCTGCCACAGGACTCTCAAAATGGCGGCCGCCTCTTCAGATTTGGGCGTGGTCCACTAAAATGGCCATGGGACACCTTGGAACTCGGACGCTTGTCTGCTAGGGCTTGGGCCCCATTCTCGAAAGCGTCCACTGAGCCTTGAAGATTCTACAAAAGTCTTGGGGGCCCCCGACTCCCGCAGGCTTCTGGTGGGGAGCGGCTGCCATGATTGCTCGTGGAATGGCCACGACTGAAATACGAGATGGTGGTGCTCTCATGCTAACGCCAGCTTCAGTCTGAAACATCCAGAAACACTGTAGACTACCAATTCGATCAGTTCCGGTAGCGCCCCAACGTGACCCGGTAGGGAAGAACTTGCCCTCCCCTCTTTGACTGATGGTTCTTGTTGCCTGTCCCTTCTGTTGTCATTTAACAGAACTTTTTAGACTGCTGAAAGGGGTTGTGTTCCGACCACTGGTTGGTGGAGACATTTTGACTATATTCTGGACCTATGTTGTCGCGTAATGCGTTATATGACACGCCGCGTTAGCGCACCCGGAAGTACTCCAGTGCGCAAAGCGCAGCTTCCCGGAAGGGATCCGGGGCACGGCGCGCAGCGCGTAACGTAAGCATAACAGGTCATGTGACTTGTTAATAAAACTTTTCATTGGTTCATTTTACTTTTGTTATTCTAATGATGAAAGGCTTGGTCATATGACCTAAAAATTACGCTTTTTATTGCTTTCGAACATTATTTTTTCTTAAACATATATGTTATAATGTTCCAGGCTAATGTATTTTCCCGGAAAATTTACAACTGTCCTGCAAGTAAAATATATTCCTTTTTCTAGAAAAAGGGCGTTTCTTCGTCCCATGACGGAGCCGTTGAGCAAAAGATGCTCGGCCTGCTGTCTTAGTCGCCGATACGCCTGAATATCAGATTCTTATCGATCACTTTATGTTGCAGGAGTAAAAAACACAACAGCCCTTGACCATTTATCTTTACTGCGTTCCTGCGTATTATACCTTTTATCCGTCATGTAATTGGACTGCTTTATTTCACTTGCCTTTTACTGATTCGAAAACAGTGACTAAAATAAAAAACTTTACCAATGTAAATACTACTACCATGTTTTGTTTTAAAAACCTTTATTGTGAAAATGTCAGTATACAAATACGGGCCTCTAACCACGTGGGCCGGCCACGGAGCAAACTGGAATCGTATATGAAGAGGAGACATTTACACTGTAGAGGAACGCAACGAGCGGGCCATTAGGTTGCAAGAACTAAGGTGTCTAACAGTTGCGGAATCGGTGGACGTACATTTTGTAATTAAAATAAGACAGGGCCACTTACAATAAAATTATCTAGATATACATTTGCGGGCAAGTACCATGGGTGACGTTAATTCAAACTTTCAATAGAACAGTAATCAATAACACATCAGAACTTAATATCAATAGGGATGTCGAAATATTCAATCAATTCTCGTTCCCGCCCGCCATGTGCTTCAAAACTGCATACGTATCTCGTGATATCAAGGTTGTGCAACCAGTACACAACAAGGAGTTACAAGTCCCATTTATACCGGCGCCATTTTGGGCGAGGCCGGGCAGGTCCAGGATATAGTCAAAATGTCTCCACCAACCAGCGGTCGGACCAGAACCCCTTTCGGCAGTCAAAAAAGGTTCAGTTAAATGACAACAGAAGAGATAGGCAACAAGAACCAACATTCAAAAGAGGGGAGGGCAAGATCTAAAGCCATTGTTCTACAAACTCTCAAGCAGACTTGGATGGAAAAATCCTGAAGAATGTACAAACTGAAAACCATTTTTTGTCTGTATAGCATCACCAGCAACGTTTGAGTCAGCTTTGTGTGAAGCCGCCATTTTGATTCAATCAATAGCGTCCCCCTGCCCACATTCAGGGACCTGGTCGTGTCTAAAGGTCAAACGGATTGTGGGACAAGATGCAGAAAGGAAAAGGATAAAAGTTCCGCCGGACCATGGGAGCCTGCCGCCTATGTCATGGGCGATCTTTGGCCACACCAGGGCAATAGTGAAGCTGCAGCAGGTGCAAATAAGCTTCAGACAGTGTTACAAGCGCTGCTCAGAACTCTCAACTATGACACCACCTCCGTGCCATCCGGATCTTGGCGCCTTGTGCTGGTTCCGACCTATTCACACATCGGTCCGCTACTGACACCACCTCATAGGCCAACGGGACACCCCACGCCGACTTTCGGCGCAGCATTGTAGGATGGCCACACCAGTGCGGCAACTTGCTAGACACCACCTCAGTGCCATCCAGATCTCGGCGCGTTGTGCTTCCTTCGGCCTACTGTAGCCGCAAGTGCGGACGCAACTCAGCTGGATAGCGAGTGAAACACCAAGGGGCGCCCCACTGCAGCCGAGGAGCCTCCATCTTGGGGGCGACGCACAGCATCACATTGCTTTCCAATGCAGTCAGATCCTCAAACAGCCCCCACTGACTGACGCGACCTCACAGGCCAACGGGGCGCCCCACGCCGACTTTCGGCGCAGCATTGTAGGATGGCCACACCAGTGCGGCAACTTGCTGGACACCACCTCGGTGCCATCCGGATCTTGGCGCGTTGTGCTGCCTTCGGCCTATTCGCACATCGGTCCGCTACTGATGCCGCCTCACGTGCCAACGGATTTTCTACGCTTTTTATAGCAGCGCGTAACGTAAGCATAACAGGTCATGTGACTTCTTTATAAAACTTTTCATTGGTTCATTTTACTTTTGGTTTCCTAATGATGGAAGGCTTGATCATATGACCTAAAAATAACACTTTTCATTGGATTAAAACCTTTTTTTTTCCCCAAACGATGAAAGCCCCACCTTGTTTCTAGATGTTTCAGACTGAAGCTGGCGTCAGCCTGAGAGCACCACCATCTCGTGGCTCCGTCGTGGTCATTCCGCGAGCAATCATGGCAGCCGCTCCCCACCGGAAGCCTGCAGGAGTCGGGAGCCCCCAAGACTTTTGTAAAATCTTCAATGCTCAGGGGACGTCCGAGTTCCAAGGTGTCCCAGGGCCATTTTAGTGGACCAGGCCCAAATCCGAAGAGCCGTCCGCCATTTTGAGAGTCCTGTGGCAGCCGCCTATCGCTGCACCGCAAGAGTGGGCGCAACTCAACTACATGGTGAGCGAGACGCTGTAGCCGCAAGAGCGGGCGATAAACAGCTGAATGGAGGATGAGGCACAGTGTAGCAAAAGCGGGCGGAATGGCAACTGAAACGGTAAAGGGGCGCCCCAGTACAGCAGACGAGCCTCCACCTGGGGAGGCCCGTTCTCTACAGCTGGGGCCATAAACTACATCTGCAGGGCTAGGTGATAGCCTGGGACCGGCCTGGACAATCGGACACAGAGGAAGAGGAGTGTCAGAGGGTGCGGTAGTGAATAGGGTGAAAGGGTGGTGTCGGGCGGGCACAGGGTGTGATTCTCAGGGAAGAGCAGCGCACATGGGAGGAGGTTTCTGGCCCATGCATGAGAGAGAGAGCGGGGGTGACCAGTGCGTGGGGGAGATGCTTGCGAGGGTGGGGAGCCATGCTGAGGATCGGCGGCGTGCAGAGAGTGGGTCTGGTCAAGGCATCTAAAATGGCTGCCGTGCTCAACAAAAGTGTGGCATTGCAAAAAAGACAAGATGGCGCAGACAATGTTTATCAATAAGGATTAATTTATAACAATTATTTTTAACAAAATATTTACTCGCAGTGACAAAATGGCGGTCAACAGTTCCTGATTTCCATCGAATCGAACGTTAACAGACGTCACGCAGCAAAAAAAAAAAAAAACGCTCACGCACAGCCGTACCCCCTTATACCTAGTAATTTAATTAAATCGAAACACAAAATGGCGAATTCACGTTTCGCTACCAGTTTGCGACCCGGTTCGCGAACCGAGAAGCGCTTCTACCGCGAAAAATCAAATTTTTATTATTTGCCCCACGGGACCCTTTAATAACCCCAACATCATTCCTAGGGGGTCAAGAGGGGTCTACCTAGCCCCCTTTCATTAAATTCCCCCTTCGTTTTTCTCCTCCTCTTGTCTCTCGATCCTACCGACAGACAAGATGGCGGCCGCACCGGACTGTTTAGAATGTTGACAGACACCGGAGAGCCAATCAGCTTCGCTACGCAAAGCTCCGTTACGCGAAAAGTACGCGATCTGGAGCGCTATCTGGGACGCTGTCACAGATATATCTGTTTTTTAAACGTTAATTTCTCAAAATCCACTGGAGCACATATATTGAGACCCAGCAAAGGCACATCGGGCTAACAGTCCCTATAATTTTGCCAAGTTTCGTGCAAATCCATTCAGCCGTTAGTTTGCGACCCGGTTCGCGAACCGAGAAGCGCTTCTACCGTGAAATATCAATTTTTTTTTATTTTCCCCACGGGACCCTTTAATAACCCCAACATCATTCCTAGGGGGTCAAGAGGGGTCTACCTTGCCCCCTTTCATTAAATTCCCCCTTCGTTTTTCACCTCTTCTTGTCTCTCGATCCTACCGAGAGACAAGATGGCGGCCGCACCGGACTGTTCAGAATGTTGACAGACACCGGAGAGCCAATCAGCATCGCTTCGCAAAGCTCCGTGACGCGAAAAGTACGCGATCTGGAGCGCTATCTGGGACGCTGTCACAGATATATAAATTTTTTAAAACGTTAATTTCTCAAAATCCACTGGAGCACATATATTGAGACCCAGCAAAGGCACATCGGGCTAACAGTCCCTACAATTTTGCCAAGTTTCGTGCAAATCCATTCAGCCGTTCGAGCTAAAAGTGAGGCCAAACGCCCTATGGAAATTAACATGGGAAAAACGTGTTTTGGGACCCCCCTTTTTTCTCGGCCCCCCTTGACGAAACCCCCCCAAATTTTCAAGGGCTGCTCAGTAACAAAATGTGCCATTTTCCTGAAAATTTCAGCCGATTCCGTCCACAAACGCCAAAGTTATTAGACATAGAATTTTCAAAAGTCCCATAGGAAAAAAATCCTAACTATATATACCTACTGGCTATCGCCAGTAGGTAATATATATATATATATTGACCAAGAGCCTGTGCGCTCGAAACGCGTCTTCTTTGTGCCCATTAAAAATATCTAAAACCTACCCGGCTGGAGTGGCTTGTGATTCCTTCACGTTGCAGTGTTGTGCAGGAGATCGGAGTGTGTATGTGTGTGTGTATATATATATATATATATATATATATATATATATATATATATATATATATATATATATATATATATATATATTCACTGAAAAAACCATAGGTTTCACACCAGTTATAGTTAGGAATTAGCATTTAAAAAACCTATTAAATTCACTGAAAAAACCATAGGTTTCACACCAGTTATAGTTAGCTGGAAATTTTACTGATATAAAACCATTGAAATTCCCACGTTATAGTTAGATGGACTCACTATAACTTGCGCGTGCAATGCACTGCTGATGACGTCACATATTACATCACTCATGACATGGTCAGTGACATCACTCATGACATCACTGATGACACCATCCAGTGAATGTGTGTCTTTCTGAAAAATAAATATATTTTATATATGTATATGTAAAAGTTGATGGAAGAATAAATGTTTAAATAAGTGTCTAAATGGATGGTTTTTAAAAATTGATTGGTTAACTGGCTTAATAAGACATCATCAGCAGTGCATTGCACGCGCAAGTTATAGTGAGTCCATCTAACTATAACGTGGGAATTTCAATGGTTTTATATCAGTAAAATTTCCAGCTAACTATAACTGGTGTGAAACCTATGGTTTTTTCAGTGAATTTCATAGGTTTTTTAAATGCTAATTCCTTTGTATATCGAGTTTCTAACCTTTTTTTTTTTTTACAATTTGCTGTTTTTTTTTAAGTATTCATTTTTTTATATAATTTTTTTCTTTTGCGCTCTGGGTGCGCGCTCCGGGAAGCTTTCAGCTAAGCTCTCCGGTAAGCTTTTCCGTGAGCTCATCTGAAAGCGCACCCAGAGCGCAACTGTCGTTCGTGAAAAAAAATATGAATGAAAAGTTAATAATAATGCAAAACATTTCGTACCATACAAATAAAATTAGTTTTTTTTAATAAGGAAAATGATTATGCATTTCTATAAAAGATTGATGACGTCACTTCGGCGCGCAACGTAAGTGCCCTCGGAAGCGCCTACGTTCGCGGCGCATAAACGCACGCAAAAGCGCCTACGATCGCGCCACGTTTGCGCCCCGGAAGCGCCAACGATCGCGCTGCGTAAACGCACCGGAAGTGCTCCGGAGCGCGCAGCGTAAACGCGTCGGGTCATGTGACCCTAAAATAACACTTTTCATTGGTTGCTAACAGTTTTTTTTTACAATGAATGAAATCCCCACCCATTTCCTTCACTTCTTCTTTCACTTTTGTGACTGAAAGACCTGCCTTTTTTGCTGCTCCATATTCCTTGATTAATCATGGCTGCCAGACCATCCAGCAGTGAAGATGACTCCAATGATTTCATTGATGAAGAGCCTCCTCAGCCGAAGGTCAAAGAACATTTCATCTGGAAATTTTTTAAGTTTCCAGCAGACCAGAAGAAGGTGAATGCACCAAAAGTAGAGTGCAGGATCTGCAAACAGGTCCTGTCACGGGGTAACCCCCCAAAAAAATACTCTTTTGGCAACTTCACCATGATTCGCCATGTGGAGAGGAGGCACCCCCAGAATTTTGCCCGGGAAAGTGTCAGGGCTCTGGCACAAGAGGTTCCCAGAGATGGGGCCTCTACATCAACAGGAGGAGCAACTTCTTCTGGAAGAGAACAATCACAGGAGCAGGTAGCAAACATTCAACCTGCATTTAACCATGGGGTCGTCAGATGCAGATACTGCAATCAACTCCTCACCTATGGGGAGCAAAGTGTCCTGCTCATGGTTCGGGCATTGGAGAACCATCGCTGCCCTTCCCACCCCTAATTTTTTTCTTTTCTTTTTGCTCCTGTTGAGCAGTTTCTATTCCCTGTTTTTGTTCCTGTTCAGTTAAAAGAAGAAAACCAAAAGTTCTTTTCAGAACTACCTCCAATTCTCATCAAAGAGCTATATTCTTAAAAAATGAAAAGTGAAATATAGTGCATTGATAATTGAAAGGAGAATGAGTAAGAAAGAACAGAAAGGTATGAGAGGTGAAAGGAAGTGAAGTAGGAGGAATGAAAGAAGGTGAGTGTTAGAAAAGAAAGTTATGACACAGTGAATAAACTGGAGGCCTCATTTCTGAAAAGTGACGCATCGCTACGTGAAAACAGCGATGCGTCACTTTTCTGGACGCACTCCTTATGACATTCCAGATATGTCATATTTAATATATGACTAATCAATTCGCAAGGAGTTACAGATATGTCAGTATTTCTGACATATCTGTAAACACAAAAGTAACGCATTGCAGGAGTGCGTCACAAAAGTGACGCAACTCCAGTAATGTGTCCTTTCACATGGAAAAAGCACCATGTGAAAGGTTTGCTGTGAAGCAGGCGCAAGATTTTGGCGCAACAGCATCCTAAAAGTGACGCACTGCGTCATTATTACCAAGCTTTTTGCAAGGAACACCCCCTCTGCATGCATTATACCTGACACTATTTTTTAAAAAGTGACGCATCTAGGTACATGGGTCACTTTTTAAAACACTGCGCCACATTGTATCTGCATCAGGTATAATGTATGCAGAGGGGGCAATCCCTCGCAAAAAGCTTGGTAATAACGACGTACTGAAATCTATGAGATTTCTCTGCGTCACTTTTAGGATGCTGTTGCGTCAAAATCTTGCGCCTGCCTCGCGTCACTTTCATGTTTACAGATATGTGAGAAATACTGACGTATCTGTAACTCCTTGCAACATGATTCGTCATACATTAAATATGACACATCTGGAATGTCATAAGGACTGTGGACAGAAAAGTGACGCATCACACCAGCAGTGTAATAAAATGTGCCTCGTTGCACTATATTTAAAGGATGCAACAGCATCCTAAAAGTGACGCAGTGAAATCTCAAACATTTCACTGCGTCGCTATTACAAAGCTTTTTGTGGGGGAACACCCCCTCTGCATGCATTATACCTCACGCAGATATAATGTGGCGCTTGATTTTAAAAAGTGACCCATCTACCTAGATACGTCACTTTTTAAATATAACGCAACGAGGCACATTTTTTTACACCACTGGTGCGATGCGTCACTTTTCTGTGCGCACTCCTTATGACATTCCAAGTAACGCATTGCTGGAGTGCGTCACAAAAGTGACGCAACTCCAGTAATGTGTCCTTTCAAATGGGGAAAGCAGCATGTGAAAGGTCTTGCCTCAGTCTAACACCTGCTGTAAAGCAGGCACAAGATTTTGACGCAACAGCATCCTAAAACTGACGCAGTGAAATCTCAAAGATTTCACTGCGTCGCTATTACAAAGCTTTTTGCGGGAGAACACCCCCTCTGCATGCATTATACCTGACGCCATTTTTAAAAAGTGACGCATCTAGGTACATGGGTCACTTTTTAAAACTCTGCGCCACATTATATCTGCGTCAGGTATAATGTATGCAAAGGGGGCATTCCCCCGCAAAAAGCTTGGTAATAACGACGTACTGAAATCTATAAGATTTCTCTGCGTCACTTTTAGGATGCTGTTGCGTCAAAATCTTGCACCTGCCTCGCATCACTTTTATGTTTACAGATATGTCAGAAATACTGACGTATCTGTAACTCCTTGCAACATGATTCGTCATACATTAAATATGACACATCTGGAATGTCATAAGGAGTGCGCACAGAAAAGTGACGCATAACACCAGCAGTGTAATAAAATGTGCCTCGTTGCACTATATTTAAAAAGTGACGCATTTAAATATTGCATAACAATGCGCATTTTTTTACACCGCTGGTGCGTCACAAAAATTGACGCACAGGAGGCGCAAAACTAACAGCGCAAGGCCTTCATAAATATGGTCCTGGATTTTCCCCGTGCTTCGCCGGTGCGCGTACCATGCGCTTCCCCCGCGCAAAACGAAAAAAAAATTTTAATGCCCTGCAGGACCCTATTTTAGTCCCTACATCAAACCTAGGGGGTCAGAGGGGGTCTACTCTTCCCCCTTATGGTCATTTGCCCCTTTTTTTTTCAAACCCCTTGTGTCTCGATTTTACCGAGACACAAGATGGCGGCCGCTCCAGACTGTTTAGAATGTTTACAGACACCCAAGAGCCAATCAGCTTCCTGCGCGCAAGTCGCGTGTCGCGCCTGGAGCGCACTCCGGTGCGCGCACCGGAGAGCGCATATAGATATATATATTTTTTTGAACCTAAATTACTCAAAATCCACTGGAGCACATATCTTGAGACATAGCAAAGGCACATCGGGCTACCAGTCCCTACAATTTTGCCAAGTTTGGTGGAAATCCATTCAGCCGTTCGGGCTAAAAGTGAAATTGACCGCCCTATGGAAATTAACATGGGGAAAACGCGTTTTGGGACCCCCCTTTTATCTCGGCCCCCGCTTGACGTATCCCCCCCAAACTTTTAAGGAAGGACCCGAGCTCGACGAGGCCATTTTCAGGAAATTTTCAGGCAGATTCGTCAACCGGTGCCAAAGTTATTCCAAATAGAATTTTGAGATTTAACATTGAAAAAAATCCTAACTATAACTACCTACTGGCGACCGCCAGTAGGAGATATATATATATATATATATACGCTTGCTTCTTGTCCCTTCAGATCCCAAAAAGGACGACGCAGCACTCACGGTGGAGAGTCTCCAAGTTTATTAAGATTCTACAACGCACCAGAAGCGTTTCGGCAGTCGCCTTCCTCGATGGTACGAGGGCGCGCCAGAAACTGCCATTTTTTATTTACATTTTCAACACTACTTCCTGTGTACAATCAACAAAATAGAAAGAGGGCCAAAACACCTCTCTGTATTGAGGGCGCCATCTTACTCTTCAATACTCTTGTGTAATCAAGGATACATAACAGTAACCGACATTGATGCCAGTACAAAATCTCACATTTACAGTTGTAATAATGTTACAAATATCTGCACATGTTTTATCACGCCCTGAATGGGCTGTCTATTGCTCTTACACATATGTTATGTATCACATTCCTATACTCTCGCCCTGAATGGGCACTTCACAATAATGAGTATACATTCTTCTACCATCCCTTCCTCGTGCCACACAAATATTGGTCCTTTTCCCTCCCATAGTGACAACAAAATGAATGATCAAAATTTACCAAATACTTTAAATTCAAATCCATCGCAAACAGAAATAAAAAAATTACAAATTTCCAAAGTATTTAAATGTATACAGCTACATCTGATTCAGAGTCCTTCCCCTTATTTCCGATGAGTTCTTATTTCATTTTATTCATCTTACAGAGGGACAACCCCTAGGAAGAGAGCCCTCTACCCTAGGTGAACTGCCAGTTCCTTGTTACTCTTCAACCCTCCAAGGGCCTTAGTACCTAGTTCTATAATGTATCTCAACTCTAATCGTCTCAATCTAGTCAACCTGTCTCCTCCTCTTAAATTAGCTGGGACATGATCTAGTGTTAAGTAGGTAAGTAGATCCCTGTTACTATCATGTAATACTTGATAGTGTCTCGCTACCGGGCATGTTATATCCCGGTTTTTTACTGCACGTTGATGTTCTAAAATCCTCACATTGGTCTGATGGATCGTACTCGCAACATATCTTGATCCACAGGGACATACCAGACAGTAAACAGTATAGGGGGTACTGCAAGTTAAAAACTTCCTGATCCAGCGTGGTTTGGTACTGCCTTTCACTGATTATGATGTCACTTTTTTACTCGTACTATACGCTTTACATCTTCCACAAGGAAAGAATACATGTGGGGCTTCCCCAAAAGGCTTAGGTACTGTGCGCACAAAATGGCTTTGCGTCAATGTGTCCCTAAGGGCCCTCGCTTTTTTGAATGTAAGAATAGGGCGTACGGGAATATCTTTCCCAATCACTGGGTCCGATCTCAGTAGATTCCAGTTCTTTCTCATAATATTTCTCAACTCTCCACCCCCACTCGAGTAGGTCATTATCATTCGAAAGTTATTCTTTTATTTTTTGGATTTCTTGGTGTAAGTAAATCCTGTCTGGGTTTGGCTTCTACTTTAGTAAGTGAGTCTCTCAGTAACTGTTCTCCATACCTTCTGGCTCGGAATCTCTCAATGCTAGCTTTCGCATGTCTATGAAGAACTCGTTAGTGGTACAGTTTCTTTTCATCCTCAGTAACTCCCCATTCACTTTTCGGCGTTAGCCTTTTTCAATCCTTACCAAGGAGTACAAATGACACAATTGAAAATACAGCACTTAAATATCCACCATCAAACATCCCTATTGGAGGATGTACTGCTTGGCCTTTGGCCGTGCGCAGAGGTGGGCCTGCTGCAGGGCCATGCTGCCAATCACAAGCAAACACCCATCTCCAGGCATCACATGACATTTGGGAGTGCATGGCAGGGGGACGGATGCAAGATCTGTGGACCCCCCCCTATGTAGTCAACCCAGGAGAGGGGCTGTGTGCCCCTCTACCATCCCATCCCCCGGGGCAGAGCCCATTACTAAAAGGTGCGGGGGCAACATTGCCTCCCTCCCCGGGCCGATATTTTGGACCGGCCGACCCCATCTCTTGGACCCAGACAATTCGTTTAAGGGGAGGGGAACTGTGTGGCCCTCCCTGGGTTGATTTTGGCCCCAGGGAACCCATCCCTTGGGGCCAGGCCACTTGATGGACTCAGACTTTACACCCGCCCAATTTTTGCCCTGGCCCCACACAGACACCCAGTGTACACTTTTGGGGACAGTGGGGAGAGCCTCAATGCCCCATTGGTCCCTGATGACTCCCTACCTCCAGTGGAAGCAGGCATTGTTCGTGCACGCAGGGAGCAGCAACAAATGCTGGAGCAATTCTTTAATTTGTTTTCTAACCTGGTTGACCACAGGCAGAAAAACAGATGAAAAGTCCATTCCCAGCGGGTGGAAGCAGTTGTCCTACTACCATCGCTGGGAGCAAACTTACTGTTTGCTCTTGACTGGCAGCAGCTGTGAAAGCTCCTGCCAAGCAAAGTAAACATCTATGTCCCAAGATTGGGGGCCTCAGGACACAGGGGCCAGCACCTGGCAGTGGTGGTCCCCAAGGCAATTAGTGACTCCAGGAAGGGGGCAGGGAGGGGGGCTGAAAACGGGGTGACTGTGTGGCACCCCTCCCCATTGAAAGATAGGCCTAGCTCAGGGGAGGGGGTGGTCCATGAGGCTGGTAATGGCCCTGGTGGGGGCTGTGCATCCCCCCTCCCACATTTTCTAAATTGGCATTGTTCCGGGAAAGTAGTGGTCCCCGGGCCGTAATGGATCCAGGAGGGAGGTCCAAGCAGCCCCCTCCACTCTAAAACAAAGGCCTTGCCCTGGGGAGGCAGTGGTCCCTGAAGCCGTAAACTGCTTTGGAGGGTGCCACTCACTCCATTATAAATATCACATTATACCCCTGAGACCTGGCCTACCCGGGGGCCGAGGTTGAAACAAGCGTGGTAGAGTTTGCTTTTTTATTTTAAAAAAGAAAAAACATTCCGGAGATTCTTGGATCTGCTGCGATTATTGCAGGAATAGTTTTTTTAAAGATGCTTTTTGGCCCTGGCCAAGTCCCAGGGGAACCACCACGAGGCATAGGGGGCTCAGAGTATTTCTACGCTCCGTCTTCTCTTTTTTAACTTTGATTTGGGGGGGAGGGGTCGTCTAAGTCAGAAAATGGCTGCCAACACTTCCTTCTTGAAATGTTGCCAGCCAATCAGATCTCAGTATGAGATCTGTTGGAATCACAGAGGATTTGTATCCCTATATTTCTATACTTCTTTGATAACTTTACAACCACTGAAAAGATGTACACCAAATGACGAAAAGTGCTCTTCCTGGACCAAGTGCTAACTATTTGCCAAATGTGGTGTCATTCAGTGCAGCGGTTGGGGCTGTAGTTATGTCTAAAATCACTATGGTAAATTGGAAGGGGAAATTACGTTTTAGGACCCGCCACTTTTTTTCGGCCACCGCTTGGCGAACCACTCCAGAACTTTGAACACAGCAGCTGAACTCAGGTGCCTACTAGCTTTGAAAATGATGTGAAGATTCGCAAAATGCCGCCAAAGTTATTGGCAAAACAAAAAATAAACGCTATTCCTTTAGAAACTAAGTCCTAACTATAGCTACCTACTGGCTACAGCCAGTAGGTAATGTGTGTTTGTATATATATCTATACACATACACATACACATACATTATATATTTATGTAGCCATACATATATGTGTATATATACACACACACATACATATCTGTAATTACATACGCATATATAAATATATGTCTAGATATATAATGCATACTTAATATACACATACATATACATACACCCACACACATTTGTATGTAAATGTATTTATTATATAACAATATAAGACTCTTTTTACAATACTGGAAAAAGAGGCAGAGAGAATACATTGTAGGTATCAATGTAAAGTAACCTATGAGGCAGAGAGAATATCTCTCTCTCATTGTGATGTTTTATCAGTATATAGGGGTGCAAAGAATCAGTCTCTCAATAACCCTTAAATCTCCAAGGATATAGATCCTATACATTTATAACAAAAGCAATGATTTAGCACTCCAACATGTGCAAGGATTAATATTTTCCGTAAGTACGGACAAGATGAAGATGAAGAGAAGCACATCAATTCAGCAGGTTCTGGTTTCTTTATTGAAAAAATTCTACTAAAAATGACCGTAGCCAACGCGTTTTGACCCAAAAGGTCTTCTTCGGGGCAATAACAGTAACAATGTTCTATTATAGTTCATTTAGCTCCTTTTCTGTAATTCAACTAGGTCCCTCACTATCTAGGAGTGCCAGTTGACCCTCTTATTTTATAAGCGCACCAACTAGGTAAATATTTCCTGTTTGAGTTGCTTCTTAGTGAACTATTCCAAGGAGCTCTTGTCAGTGTAGACAAGGTTTTATTGGCCCATGTATATCTTTTTTCTGTATAAGAACCGCTCCCGCCGCATAGCCAAAATCGGCAGAATAGTTCACAAAGAAGCGACTCAAACAGGAAATATTTATCCCGTTGGTGCACTTATTAAATAAGAGGTCCAGCAATGTCGACACAAGACTGTGTATAGTTAAAATTACTCTCGGGACAAAATGTCAAACTAAGAGAATGTAATTGAGTCTCGGCAGTCGTCAAGATGGTATCAGAGAGATTTATCACGGTATTATCACCTGGGGCTGTTGGTTTCACCATGTCTTCGCTCTTGCTGCCCTGCCTCTGAGGTTTCCTCTGAACCCTGCGCCTCTCCCTCCTCTGTTCGGTTCTCCTTCTCCCTGCTTGTGCTGAGGGTTCCGGGGCTGTACGGTCTGGCACCGATCCTGCGTCAAAAATTCAGTTCTTCAGCCGCAGTGTGTTTGGCAAATGTGGCAGCTAGAAGCATTCCCCCCCCCCCCCCCCCCCCCCCCCCCCCACGAGTCCCTGTTGTCATCAGACTCACAACTGCTTTGTATCAACCTGGCGTCATAAGTCAGCGTTGCAGGGTCTACATATGTAGATCTAGATATATAATTACGTCAATGCCTGCAGCGGATTGGACTCGGATCACTGAGTTCGTGAACATTGTCACCTCTCCTGCCTTTAAAGAGCGTTTTAAACCAATGCGAGAATAGGTGCTCTCATTTGAAATGGACTGGATTGGACAAAGACGGCAGCGACATTTGAAAAAGGAAATATTCTGAAACGCATCACGCCACCCCTTACTAAGCTGTACTTTATCCATCCTTAAACGCCCTTATAAGCCATATACTATCCCTTAAATGTACCCGCTTCTTTACTCTAGAAACTCCTTAGTAACTTATACTGTTAGACAGCCCTGAACTTTAAATACAGGTTGTCAACTCCTTCCCTGAACCCTTAAAACCCTTACAGAAAGGTACACTTACTCAATACCGAACCCCTTATCACCCTGACTACCCTGACCCAAAATCCGGTTAGTAACCTCTTCCGTTACCCATCCATGCAACACTAAAAACCCTAAAAAAACCTTCTGACACAATATCCTCACCAATTCTGAAAAACTAAAAATCCCTTACAAACTTATACCCTTGTCTTTGAACCCTTAAAATTACTTACACCTCCCAATAACCGTATCATGCTTAATAATGAAATAAAACACTTACCTGTGTTGTAAAATACTGAAAATTGGCTTTTATCGTACTTGCCTGTGTTGCAACGTCCATTGTGATAAAGACCACGCTGTAAACGTTACATACCTTCAAATGGTCTAGTAGACCTAAAAGTTGGGGCAACAAGGGGCGGCTCCAACAGGGAGACTGTCTAGTCCAAGTCGTAATTGCACAAATATCTCATTTGAACGATGAGAGATTTATTAACAAGGCAGCTGCGTCTGCCGAAACGAGTCATGCCATTCTTGATGGATTAAATAAAAATACATAAAAAAGAACTGATCCCCAGCAGTGTCGGTAACTGTGTTTAAGTCACAGCAGAACTGGGATGGTGTAGTGACATATGCAATGTGTTGACTTTGGAAACCGAACACAAATATTCTGTTCCTGACCCAATCGTCATGTCCAGTATGCCCACGTTCCTACACCTGAGTGAGTGTTTTGAAACATAATAACTATCAGAATTAAGAAGTACATTCAAACACTTGACCTTTCTTCGTTAACCTAAATGGAATTAGAGGTGACTCACACTGCAAAGTTGTCCTATGAAAGCCTACTGACTCCCTGATTAGTAATCAAATTAACACTGCCAGGAATGCAAATATCCAAGAGTATTAATCCTGCTTACACCTCAGAAGCATGCAGGCACAGGTGACAAGGCATTCCATGGGTACCGGTCAAGCAGCCTCTCGATTTCTGCCACCCACACATTAGTAAAAAAAAATGAATCAGAGGCCAGATCAGGCTCCAGAAGCCCTGGAAGGAGATGCTGTGAGGCTTCCTGGCCCCAGCCAATCGGGACCGATCTCTCAATTTCTGCCTTTCGGACAATACAAAACAGGAAGCAAAATACAAACCCAGCCATATTTTTACCTACAAGCCCGAATTAAATACCTGGCCAATTTTTGCCCACCTTCCCTCCACCACGTCCCTGTTACTACTGGGAGTCCTACACCCGGGAAGCACAAGTTATCTTAGCCAAGGATTTCGAGCAACCTGTGGGCTGGATCAGAACATAACTAGACTCATGAACTCCAAACAAATCAAAGGAGCTGATGAAAATATCCACATAGAGATAGCTAAAAAAAATTGAACAGCTTTCACACTATGAATATTTTTATATAGACCTGCGTGTAGTAGGCAAATTATTAAATTTCGACCTTCATGGAGTACAAAGTTCCCAGAACTTGCGCAAGCATACTTGAAAATTCAACGACTCCCTGCAGGTTGATGTCCCAGCCATGAGACTCATGGGGCTGTTTAAGCAACACCACTCTGTGGTCCTGATTCCTAAAGGGCCAGGGGGGGGGCTTCCTGGACCGGAGAAAGTGGCTCTCATTAGTTTAGCGGTTTGTCATTAACAGTGGAAAAACATAACGGCAGCCGCTCAGTTGCCTCAATCTATTTTCTTTCTATGTCACTCCCCAAAAATATTACATGGAGTCCTGATGTATCACCATCCTGACCTAGATATAAAATATCAACCGAATGCGGACGTTTGCCACTTGCCCCGCAGTTGTTTCCTTCTGTGTAACTTCCAGGATTGAGAAACCGAAGCGCATGGCACTCCCTGAACAAGGTAAAATGGCTGTTGCTTCCGGCCATGCACAGTAGTGGGAAAGGTAACAGTGCAGCAGTGAGACATACATACATACATACATACATACATACATACATATATATATATATATATATATATATATATATATATATATATATATATATATATATAACATGAGCGTGCTTTGCAATTTAAGAAGGTGCCAAACATTATTTAACAAGCACTGGCAAATCCAATAGGTCTGTGCAAACAAATGCAAACAGGCATTCACAACTGCGTTGTATCACATTAAGCCTGCCACATTTAAATGGCTGGAAAAAGTAGCAAAACGGATTGCTTTCTTTACAGAATAGATATATAGGAGATTAGGAATTTAATGCGAGAAACTGATGACTGAGTTTATTTTCCTATATAAAATAGTCGCTCATGCCTGCCACTGGAAGCACTTCCAGGAAGGCGCTATTTTGATACAGCAATTAACAGCATCAACAGCATCAGGCTAGTAGGGACTGATACACGCCTGGCTGGAGCCAAAGCCCACTCTATGTATACTTTGCCAATATATCAGGCAGTCATAAAAACTTCAGTGGTGTCGACGTTCATAAATTTACATAGCCCTAATTCTAGACACAAATGCACTCAAACTGAAACCAAAATGTCAATCATCCTCTTGAAAAGTAAACATACGTTCCTGTAGTGTTTCGATTCTTATTGGTGCAATGTGCTTGAAGTGGGTCTTGCTTGGTCAGCTACAGTGCTGTACAGAGGAGTACATGCATGGAGTTTGCATTTGGATTTGCTTGTACACGGTTTAACCAATGAGAAACGCCACAACGGCTCAGCATCAGTCCTCGGGCATCTCAGACTAGACTGCTCACTAATCACTGTCTGAGCTGGTGATGCAAAGTAGGTAATTACGCAGTGACATTTCACATGACACTGCGGTTTCCGCAGGCCGGCGCCTAGGGCTCAAACACCAGCAAACTCACTGCAAGTTGTCACCGCCGATCTCCGGCTCAGAGAGAGGCTTTTACTGTTGAAGAGGGACTAACACTTGTGAAAGCAAAGATAGCAAACGATGGGACTGCAGTGGCTAAAATTAGATTGTAAGGAACATTCGAAGATTAGAGAAGCTCTAGAAAGACCGCAGAGAAACAGCTACAGGGAAGGACTGCAGAGTAAAGTTATTTATTTATTTTAAGATTTATATACTGCGAACTTGATCCCGAAGGATATCAGAGCGCTTTACAATTTTATTATTTTTTTATTTATAAAGTTTTATATAGCGCAAACTTGATCCCGAAGGATATCAGAGCGCTTTACAATTTGAGGCAATTAAATAACTTTTCACCCTATTCCCCTATAAACCCACATCCCACTATGGAACCAAAAATGCATGGAACCAATAAAACAAATCTTACACCAAAAATACATGCATCACATACATACAAAATAAATACAAACATAATTACATTAATACAAAATCAATATTTTTAACATCTATATTTCTGCTAACGACATCAACACTTCGATATTTTTTACATCTATGTCTTTGTAAATGATATTAAACACTTCGACATTTCGTGCTGACATTGTTTTCGTAAAAGGCTTCTTATGTTGACAATCCCAAGGTCTCTTACGGTGTGTTACAGTAGTTGAGACAGGGCAATTAAATAACTTCCCACCCCACTCCCCCACATCCCACCATGGAAACAAAAATGCACAACTAGTACAAAAAAATGCAACAACCATAGTCAATCCATGGAAGTGATGTGCAGACCCATGGTCGAAACCCCATCCCTGGTGACACCGTCCAAACAATGCACATCCAATCTGGGCTCCGAGCCTCCACCAGGCAACAGGTCAGAACCACTCCGGGCATTGGCGTACGCATGGCAGGAACGGAATCCAGACACTAAAATATATACCTTCCCCTCCATCCCACATAACTTGCGAGTGCGCCTGGATACGTTTCTCTGCTCCACAACAATACTCCCGAAAGAAAAGTACACAGACTATTTAGGTAGAGTACTATCAGATCATGACGCACATATAATGACTCTCAGGTGGAAGCCACCCCACCCCGGTATCCACCTGGAAATTACCGCGGGACTGCCTCACAGAGCAGGTGTTTTGTCACGAGCATGGGGATCACATCCAAAAGCATTTCACACTAAACGCCAGCATGGCGACGTCCAGACTGATAGAATGGGACGCATTCAAAGTCGCAGCCAGTGGGCAAGGTATACAACAAATATTAGGGGTACGTAGAACGCTCGAAATATCACTGCAAAGCGTGGAAATAGCACTAGCGACTTTAACGAAAAAAACTGATACAGGGGAAGCCACCCCAGACCAAGTAGCAACCGCCAATACATCCCACGCAGAGGCAATGAGAGACCTCTGCAGATATCATTTTAGGGTCTATGTTTCCAAGGTACATCGAGAAGGCAATAGAGTTGGGACGCTCTTAGCTTGGCTAGCCAAGCAAGACACAGATGTGAAACCTATCAAAGAAATAATTGACAAGACTGGGACCCCTCGGCATTCACAGAGAAAAATCTTGCACATTTATCACGACTATTACTCCTGTGTCTTTCAGGCCCCAGCGTCGAGAGACCACCACACGATTACCCAGTTCCTCCACCCATTGCTCCTACCCCGCATCCCAGCCACAAACAAAAAAGCACTGGAGGCGAGGATGTAGTCCCTGGACGTAGTCCAAGCAATCAGAGCATTGGCGCGCAACAAAGCGCCAGGAATGGACGGCTTCCCGCTCGAATGTTATAGCACCTTCTCAGCCCAACTGATCCCCATATTGTAGCCATGTATGAAGAGGTTTTGACAAGAGGCGAACTTCCCAGGTTCACTCAGGGAATCGATCCTAGTTACATTCCCAAAACCACAGAGACCCAACGCTCCCTGCCTCATACAGACCAATAACACTACTAAACGCAGACTGTAAAATATTGGGTAGCATACTAGCGGACCGTTATAACCAAATTCTCACATCACTAATCCACCCAGACCAATGTGAATTTGGCCAGCGGCGTAACACCTCGCAGAATCTACAAGTGTTATTCCATATCCAGGACAGGGCGAGAACATGGTTCCCCAACGCGGCGTGTCTGATTCTAGACCTCGAAAAGGCCTTTGATACTTTGCTTTGGCCATACTTATTTGCTGTTCTCCGCTGAATAAACATAGGACCTACCCTGATGGTGTATACAAAAACTTCTATATACAGGCCTTACCTCGCGGGTGAGAATAGGAAAATACATTTTAGTGACATTCGCGATAGAACAAGGAACTAGACAGGGGTGCCCATAATCCCCCATCCTATTCGCCCTGGCGGTAGAGCACCTGGCGATACGTTTACATCGAGAGGGTGAGAAATGGGGTATTCCGATAGCAGACACGGTACACTGTGTATCACTGTATACCGATGACCTCCTGATAAATGTCCGAGACGTCACAAGTGACCTAACTCCAATCTGGACGGACGGCGTTACAGGACTTTGCGGAGGCCTCCAGCCTCAAAGTCAATTGGGACAAATCCACACTCTATTCATGGAGACCCTATTTGGCCCCCTTAGATATCCCAAGTTGGGGCTCAGAAACTTGCCTGGAGTACTGCAGTGCCCAGATATCTGGGGGTGAAGCTGTACCATTCTCCCAAGGACCTATAAAGGAAACCACCGCAGGGCACTGGCAGGGATACGCACGGCAGTGGGCTTCTGGAAAACACGCCCCCTGGCTCCCATTGGACGAGTAGCCCTGGCCAAAATTATCATGGTTCCCAGATTGCTGTATTACTT